>NC_135738.1:32455833-33696666 GCF_041903045.1 Epinephelus lanceolatus | reverse complement strand
AGGCTGGCCACAATAAAAGGCCACTCTAAAATGTTCAGTTTTATCACACAGCACAGTGCCACAGATGTCGCAAGTTTTGAGGGAGCGTGCAATTGGCATGTTGACTGCAGGAATGTCCACCAGAGCAGTTGCCTGTGAATTGAATGTTCATTTCTCTACCATAAGCCATCTCCAAAGGCGTTTCAGACAATTTGGCAGTACATCCAACCGGCCTCACAACCGCAGACCACGTGTAACCACACCAGCCCAGGACCTCCACATCCAACATGTTCACCTCCAAGATCGTCTGAGACCAGCCACCCGGACAGCTGCTGCAACAATCAGTTTGCATAACCAAAGAATTTCTGCACAAACTGTCAGAAACCATCTCAGGGAAGCTCATCTGCATGCTCGTCGTCCTCATCGGGGTCTCGACCCCACTGCAGTTCGTCATCGTAACCGACTTGAGTGGGTTTTTACTGTTCAGGGCAGATGGCAGACAGCGTGTGTGGCGTCGTGTGGGTGAGCAGTTTGCTGATGTCAACGTTGGATCGAGTGGCTCATTGTGGCGGTGGGGTTATGGTATGGGCAGGCGTATGTTATGCACAACGAACACAGGTGCATTTTATTGATGGCATTTTGCACAGAGATACCGTGACGAGATCCTGAGGCCCATTGTTGTGCCATTCATCCACGACCATCACCTCATGTTGCAGCATGATAATGCACGGCCCCATGTTGCAAGGATCTGTACACAATTCCTGGAAGCTGAAAACATCCCAGTTCTTGCATGGCCAGCATACTCACCGGACATGTCACCCATTGAGCATGTTTGGGATGCTCTGGATCGGCGTATACGACAGCGTGTTCCAGTTCCTGCCAATATCCAGCAACTTTGCACAGCCATTGAAGAGGAGTGGACCAACATTCCACAGGCCACAATCAACAACCTGATCAACTCAATGCGAAGGAGATGTGTTGCACTGCGTGAGGCAAATGGTGGTCACACCAGATACTGACTGGTTTTCTGACCCCCCAGACCCCCCCAATAAAGCAAAACTGCACATTTCACAGTGGCCTTTTATTGTTGTCAGCCTAAGGCACACCTGTGCAATAATCATGCTGTCTAATCAGCATCTTGATATGCCACACCTGTGAGGTGGGACGGATTATCTCTGCAAAGGAGAAGTGCTCACTAACACAGATTTAGACAGATTTGTGAACAATATTTGTGAGGAAAATGGTCTTTTGTGTATATAGAAAATGTTTTAAATCTTTGAGTTCAGCTCATGAAAAATGGGAGCAAAAACAAAAGTGTTGCGTTTATATTTTTGTTCAGTGTAGATACCACCCTCGCACTTTGTCCTTAAAATATGAAGCCACAGCCAGGAGAAGCTTAACTTAACTTAGCTTTGCATAACAACTGGAGGCAAGGGGAAACAGCTAGGCTAGCTCTGTCCAAAGGTTTTAAAAAATCTGCCTACGACCACATCAAACTGTGCTCTCAGACAGTAAGCAGTCACCGTAGCTGCACCCCAGCAACTTCAATGTTCTGTATTGAATCAGCCGCAGCAGGACAACTTGCTTGCTTGCTGTGGCTGAAGGCTATCTTGGATCCTACCAGCCTGTACACCACAGGCTGCTGCTATCCACCTAGTATAATTTCTTTGAGTGGGTTAAATAAAGGGGATTCTAGCTTTGAACCGGGGAAACAGTTTGCAGTATGATGTGATCATCATAGGAAGTTTTGCTAACTAGATGAACAGGTGTGTAATCAAGGGGACTGGAATACAATAATATCATCTCACTGTGGTTTCTGCAGTTGCTATGGTCACACATCAAGCCACTGCAGTAAGCTGAAAAAGTTGAATTATGAGGGCAGTGACAGCAACTGCCTGCTTAAGGGGCCGTGTCTACCAAAGTGTTGTTTCCAGCTGAAAACACCAGGCCTTCCCCAGGAAACGCTCAGCTGGGAGAGTTTGAGATTGTTCTGTTGGCACAATGTTTTCTTCAGATGAGGCGCTTTGGTTGCATGTGATTGCTATGATTTGGAATATTGGTGAAAGTAAAAAATGTAATTAAAAAAATGCGTAGGGAGAGAGGATGGACCCGCATGAGGAAATCTACATTAATATATATAAAGCATATTAACATATTTTTCCTCATAATGTTTGGTCTTCGTGGTATTTGTCCTTTCTACACTGTGACTGAACGGCTGGGTAAAAAGTGCCAGTGATAAGCGGAGCATATTGCTCAAATTGGACAATTTTTCTACTCTTGGCGCTCAGGAAAAAAATAGCCAGACAGACAGCTCTCAGTGCAGAGTAGACTCTTAGCACCTCATGGAGCTGCTGGCATTTGTAGTGTCACATAAATACATAGCGCTCCTACTACAAAGACTTAAAAAGTATGCTTCCGTAGACATGGCACCAAACCTACCGTTAAACCATTCTACCATTTTGTACAGATTAAAAAAAAATAAGATTTAAAGTGTTAATTAAAGCTTTGGAGGTGCCTGTAGGCAAATTCTCCTTTATCCTTAAGCAGAGCCAGGCTTTTTCTGGTCTTCATGCAAAGCTAAGCTAACCAGCTGCTGGCTGTGGCCTAATATTTGACAAATATAAGAGTGGCATTAATCCTCCCATCTCACCCTGGGCAAGAATGCGAATAAGTGTATTTCCCAAAATGTCATACAATTCCTTTAAGCAGTCAGAGATAGAGAGAGGGACAGAAATACTACTCTACAGATCAGAGACATGGAGGACAACAAAGACCACAATGACGAAAGTATTTATCAACAGCTGCCTGAAGTGGATCTTGAGTGTCCACTGGCCAGTTGCCATCAGCAACAATGATCTCTGGCAGTGAACCAGCCAACAACCTGTGGAAGAGGAGATCAAGAGAAGAAGATGGGAATAGATTGGCCACACACTCTGGAAACCTCATGCTAGCATCACCAGGCAGGCCATTAGATAAATGGCAGAGGGACGTCAAGAGTGAAATCAAGCAGAGTGAGTTGACATGGAAACAGCTGGAAAGGAAAGCCCAGGGCACAGGACTCTGGCAAACTGCGCTCCATGAAAAAGGAGTACTAGGGGTAAGTAAGTAACTTACTCAGAGACCTAGTGGATTTAAATTTTGTGACCTTCATTCATAAGTACATGAACATCTGGAGGCTGGATACCAGATTGATTTGTTTTGATGTAAGTCCATGTAACTTAACTGGTTGTAATGTTCTTATACTTCATTGCCTTTGATTATTTAGCAATTAAACAATATCATCTGTGTTTTTCTTTGGAGTCCTTAGTTGATCACACAAATTCTTTTTTCTTTTCTTAAAGCTGTTTTAATCAATATTTGTACATTAAAAATGGATGAAATGACCACACATAATGTGAGATGCAAACAGGCAAACAGTGGAGCATTTAGCAGCTAAAGATCCAGATATTTTTTTGAGTCTAGACTAAAAGATTTTCTGCCCAAGCACCTCAGGGTGCAGTTAAAGCTCAGGGATTTAAAGGTCAGTCACGTAAACCATGTTTACGTGTGTTTTTTAAGTAATCAATAAAACCTCAACACAGATTCTAAAAAGCACTTTTAGTCTCTGTGAAACCAGTGCAGAGACACTCAAATTGGGCAGATCTGATGAGAGTAGCTGGAGACTGAGCCTCTGTGGCAGCATTTTGAACAAGCTGTAATTGTGAGCATGAGTTTTCAGTGACACGGGAGTTGCAAACAAAATAAATGCATGAATGAGCTGAGGGCTGTGTTATCAGTGCTAGAATTCCCAAAACATTTGAGCTGCAGAAAGTACAGTCCTGCAACCTTTGTTTTTTTTTCCTATAGTATGCTTACCTGGAATTAATATGTGAAACTCAGTGCAAGCTATTAAACCTTTGTTTGTTTAAAGGAGGCTGTCAAAATTCATCTCTGCTTCTATTAATCTTGAGTGAGTGGCAGGGTATGGAGGTAAGAGGGCTTAGCCATCTATAACACAACAGCAAAACGAAATTGACATTGTTAAGAATGAAGGATGAGATGATGGCTGTGAAAGGCACACATATATATTTTATACTCATAGCTAACAAAGCCAGTAGATGCACAAGTTTCAATTACAGGACACAAACAGTGGTTTGGTTTAGAGTTTAAAAGGTTCCTTCAGCGCAGGCTGTCAAGTCAAGGAGTCTACCTGTCCTAGCCACATCACAGACAGAAGGCTAATGTGAGATTCAAGAAGGTGCTCGTCTTCAAGCGGCAATACCTTTTTTAAGTATTTTGTGGGCCTTTATTTGAAAGTGGAGAGTAGACAGGTGGCAGGAAATGAAGGGGAGATGGGGAAAGCAACAAAGGTCCCCATCTGGAAACAAGCCAGGCACACTGTGATTACAGTATACAGTATGATTTGTATCTTAAGGCAACCTCAGTAGAACATTTTTAGCTCTGAAAATAGAAGCTGCTGCTGTAGTAAGACATCATTAAGAGTCAGATCTTGGATCCATTCAATTTAGATTGTTAATGAGCTGAAGAACGCCGAGGAACATCTCCCTAAGAGAGATCATGATGGTGGCCAATTCAACCCATTCTCTTCCCATGTCATCACATATTGATGAACTGTCCCACCCCTGTGGCGTCTGTTGGCAGTGCACAAGCTGCACAGCTGAAACACATTGTAACATGTGGCCAATGTTGTGAAACATTCGTGGTTGGCAATAAAACTATATAATTAGATTCAGAGAAAAGACCATGTTTTGGGTTTACATAAGCATGTTTGTCATGTAACATCTCATAGACTGTAAAAATAATGGTTGTAACTACCATGACATCACCCACTGGTTTGTGGACTCCCATTCTGAAGCCTAGGGTTTGGCATTTTGGCCGTTGAGTGACCATATTTGGGCTGGCGCTGTGGAGGAGTGAAGGGTGGATCTGACTGAAAAGCTGAGGACTCTATCTGCAGACACCCTGTCACCAAAACCAGCCCGGCCTTAATTTTGTGTAACTTGAAGCCTTAAGAAAATGTAATCGGGTGAGTTATATAAAAATTCACCCCCTGTACAGTTGTCACGAAGGCGGAAATTAGCCACAGAGACTAAAAACATTTTTTCTACCAGGCTAAGCATGTTTTTTCTGCTGTAAACTGAGGCATTTTAACATGGAGGTCTATGGGGACTCAAGTGGACGTTCAAAGAACTGCAGTTTTAGGCACTCCCGTGTTGGCTTCATTTTTCAGCTTGTTCAATAAGTCATGTGAGTCACATCAGTGTGAATAGACCCTGCGTAAATTGCATAACATTATGTTAAAACAACGGTGACATGGGACACAAACTTTAGTCAGATGCATCTCACAAAGACGCCAAAGGCTGCCTTCAGCATCAATATCACATACAGAAACAGTTGTGTGTGACGCCCTGGGAATGAGAACGGACAGGCCTATACGATGAGTTTAGCTGACTTGATGAGATTGCTTCCACCCAAGGTGCTCCATGATGCTTTTGGGCACAAATCTGATCCTAATCACACTGATACATTTTGGTGGTACCAGCAGCTTTATTTATTCAATCAAAAAAAACACAGAATTAACATACTAACAAAAAACTTAACTTAGTGCTCCACTAAGGTTTCTCCAGGCTGTGATGATGTTTTTGTTCATGTTGTGGTCATTTCTGTCTTTTTGCAAAACAACAAGTACTAGCCTTATCTCCATTTTTGATGACAGGTCACTGGGTCTTCCAACAATACAGTTTTCCACACTGTCCAACTGGATGGCAAAGGATAACAGCAGTGACGTGCAGCATTTATCTTCTCATTTATTTATTTACTTATTTTAGTTTATTTGTAAAGGGACCATGGACAATATTAAAAATAAATGTTACCATTTGATGTATTGCACCAGATTTAGCTTAAAGCTAATTCACATCTGTAGTCCCTTGGCAGGTTACAAACAGAAACATAACATAGATACACAGAGCAGAACATTACACACACACACACTCACACATGTGCAAACATACACAGTCTCTCTCATGCCCACACACACACGCACACACAGCAGTATATAGTAAATATTAGTAGTTGGGCACATTGAGATAAGTTATTGCAGGAGAAGAGGGCGCAACAAACCGATGTTATTAAAACACCTTTAATAGTTTCGAACCATATAAAAAAGGTGACGAAATTATGTCACTTATCTTTGTTTTATATATTCATTTAACACACATGACCGTCTCCTCATCGCTCCACACAGATTTGATTTTAGGTTTCCCTTTTTTGTCTCATCAGTGGAGCTGAAAGTTCAGTGGACATTTAGGTCACATGCCAAGAATGACAAATGGCAACATGGTACTGGCACAGATGTTGTTGTCTCCCTACTGTAGGTGCTGTATAAGAGGTTTTAACTCACTTTTAAGAAGGAGCAGGTTAGACAGTGGTTACAGGTAGGTAGTGTACCATTAAGCAACCATGCAGGGAATAAATGTCAGCTGGGTAGGACTCTAAGAGTCTTGTCTAGCAAGACAAAAGATTATGCCAGTCTGTTCCAACACAGCAATCTGAGCTACGAAAATGTACTGTGTCCCAGCCGAAGCTATTATATAGGGCCCCACATACAGTAGTGAAATCAGGCCAGGGCGGAGAATCAAGATCAGTCAGTCTTGATGTCCATTTCGTCCTCGCCTGGTGAAGCATTGAGGATAATTTGAGCTTGTCCAGAAGGGTGACGAAAGCTCATCTCCCTTTCATCGTTTTTATAGTCATCTTGGTCAAAGTGGAAAACTCCCATAGAAAAGGATCCGTAAAAATCAGTAGCTGCAAGTACATACAGTTTTTTTAATGACAGTTCTCTGCTCCACAGGAGAGAGGCTGATCTATAGGTCCCATTAAAAGGTGTTGCCAGGCTGTGAATGACTGTGACTCACCCACTGATACATAATAGCCGACAGTACAGAAGATCTTTAGCATTTCAAACCCTCTGAATACTTTCTTAGGGGAGAGAAGATGCATAGGGGAAGTTAATAAGGAAGCAAGGAAGGAAAAAAGGGAGAAAAAACATGTTTTTCATATTGCTGTTTTCTATTCTTTCATCACAGGTGCTGGACATAGAGAGAACAAAACTATTTTCATCCAGTCAGGTAAAAGAGTGTTTGTCCCCTGGTGTACACTGACAACAGCTCTGCCGATGTGATAATTGGCATTTTATTTCTGGTTGGTTCTGGTTCTTTAGTGCTGCAATGATATGGGGTATCATTGCAGCACTAAAGAACCAGAACCAAGTGAGCTGGATGTAAACTTCAAATCCAAAAAGTCAATTTATTCATTTTTTGTTACACTTTCTTGACTGTGGCATCACAGGGATGCAACACCGTATGTGAAGTCTGGATTATTTTGATGTCAGCTCTTGACACAGGTAGCTGTCAACTTTAGTGAATGCAATCAGCTTTCATCAAAAGCTCCCCGCACTTTTGCGAGCTATTTTAACAAGCAGTGAGTCCTAACACCCCTGTTGTCTTCCTTTGTTACTTGTGCATCACTTTACAACTGAGATTAGATTGTATCTGTTGGAATAGTGTTATTGCCTTCAATTATTCTGAAATGTGTGATCTCTAACTTTGACATATATAAATATGAACACTTCACAGTCAAGCCGTCTCGGTTGATCAGTGCTTACTCTACTAAAGAGAACCTATTATTTGCGCTATACTGTATTGGATTTGGGGCTGATGGAGGCTTTAAAAGACAACCTTTTGGATCGAATGGAACCTTGTGTTGGCAGCAAAATGCTGTTCTCAGTTGTTCTTTAAAAAATACTATTCACTCTCTGTGTAGTGTTGCTGTAAACAAGTGAAATAGATAGATGCATGCTGCTATGTATGCACATGCACTTGTGCAAGCACTCATAAGTAGCTGCTTATTAACCTCTGCAGGCTTGTCATGAGGAAATGATGGGTGCAGTTTACATTGCACATCGCAGCAGTTTTAAGTGCATATGCAGCCTTTAACACCCACCTTCCATGTAGAATACCGTGTGATGCATCGCCACATATTTCCATACGAACTGATTCATGTGCCATGTTTTATTCTTGAGTTTCACTGCAGACATGTAAGGGTAAAAAGCAGCTTAGCGAAATATTCTCTACGAGAAGACAAGTAGGACAAGGTGAGAACTGAAAGGAAGGACAAGCATGAACTTTAATGGTTACAAAGTGGCTACAAAGTTGAAAACAGACTATGAGGTTTCTTCTGGAGAAAAAGGCAGGGTGACTTTTCCTCCGCCTCTTTGTGGCTTTCAAAACAAAGCCCCCCTTTGGTTGAGCATTTTAATTCCACTACCTAATTAGAAGTGGTGCTTTATAGCTCTGCCAGCGTGGAGGGTTTCCTCAACACAGCTTCCTATAACTTTAATCCTGGAAATGCCAATAGCAACCATACTATCCAATAATAATGATACCGATATCCTCCATCCGCCATCTCCCACTCAGCCATTCAGACTCATTTATTCCCTCCTAGATGATCATTTAGCACCTATTAACACAAGATCCTCATCTGTAATGACCACTCAATTATCATTTTCACTCTCATTCTACTTAGGCTTAGCAAGGTTAAGTAACGCCCTGAACCTGTGACAAACGTTGAATGGGCCATTGGCAGATATTGGTGGTAATTACAGTAGCAATATATTCAACCAGGCCTAAAGGGCCTCTTTATTCTCTCCTTCATCCATCAGCTGTTATTTTCCCTCACTCATCACTCTGATAAAGTAGCATCACCTCTCTCAATCTGCTGGCCATGTCACCCTGATTTTTTAAAGCAGACATTGACCCTCCATTACCGATGCTACTACACATACATATACAGGGGTTCAAAAGTAGGGGTGGGCAGATCGATATCAAAATATCAATGCTCTTAATACTACATTTTCATCTTGAAGATCGATCCTAGGATAAACAGGATTGATACCAATAAGGGATCAGTTTCTCTCTCCTGTGTTGTACCTATTTGTATTTCAATCATAAAACTGTCTGTACAAACAACATTCCATTGTCATGAACACATCTAGGGCATGCTCTCTTTGCGTCTTCACTGCTTTTGTGTTGCCTGCACTCAAACTACTTACTCCAGACCCCTCTGGGTCTTCTTGGTTTCACTTTCACCCAGTGTCAGCAGTAGGAGGACCGTAAGCCCACATCCCAGTCCTCCTGTTTCCTGCTGAGAGCTGATGAGGACCCTTAAGCATAGTTCACAGTACACAATTTTCACACTGCTTTTGCGTTGCGGAGACTATCGTAATCTTTTGAGTGTTCATACCTGGCGACGTGTGTTTCTGTCAGCGGGAGTCTCGCCAACTGCGTTACGACCTGTGTGTGCACACCACAAGATTTCTCCGCCAAGCCCTCGCCGACAGAGCCCCAGATAATGTGGTGACATCGCCAAACTTGGAGACGACACATCATAAAGGCATTGATATTCTTTATTAGCCTGGGTCCAAACACAACGCGCTCCCCCTGATCCTGTGGATGCCGCCATTGTTGTTGTTGCTTGCCGGTCAGCTTGACTCAGTGTTGCCAGATTTGGGAGAGAAACAAGCAACCAGAGCTATGAAACAAGCCCAAAATAAGCGACTGCAGTACGACATACTATCATGCCTTTAAATAACTTATTATAAGGATATATATAGAGGAAGGTAATGTTTAGAGAGCATGCCCAAATAAGCAACTCCACTTTAGAAACAAGCCCAAAGTCGCAGCTGACCTGGCAAGTGGCAACCCTGCGGCTTGTCCTCATCACATTTCTTCCGTCCTCCTGCATGCTGACGTGGGACGTATCCCGCCTCTTATTGGCTGATGCTCGTGTCAGACTTCTCCAGTTTTCTAGCATACCAGATGTCCAGTCCCAGTCACAGACGAGGGGGCGACCTTCTCGTAGGCTTGTTCACACATGAGGACTCGTCATGGCAGGCTATCTGCCGACTCACCTCCGACCCAAGGTGGCTCTCAAGATCCTCTGCGATGTCAAAATCGCGGTGAAAATCGTGTAATGTAACTTTTTTGTTTCGTCAATAGAGCTGAAAATTCAGTGGACATTTAGGTCACATGCCAAGAATGACAAATGGCAACATGGTACTGGCACAGATGTTGTTGTCTCCCTATTGTAAAACTGTAGGTGCTGTAGAAGAGGTTGGCTGTTCCTCTGTCTCACTTTTAAGAAGGAGCAGTTGAGAGAGTGGTTACAGTGGTTGCTTAATGTTGCACCATTAAGCAACCATGCATGGAATAATTGTCAGCTGGGTAGGGCTCTAAGAGTCTTGCCTGGGAAAATCTGTGAAGGCACACTCTTGGCTTTTCACATGTAAAAGATTATGCCAGTCTGTTCCAACACAGCAATCTGAGCTACGAAAATGTACTGTGTCCCAGCCGAAGCTATTATATAGGGCCCCACATACAGTAGTGAAATCAGGCCAGGGCAGAGAATCAAAATCAATCAGTCTTGATGTCCATTTCGTCCTCGCCTGGTGAAGCATTGAGGATAATTTGAGCTTGTCCAGAAGGGTGACGAAAGCTCATCTCCCTTTCATCGTTTTTATAGTCATCTTGGTCAAAGTGGAAAACTCCCATAGAAAAGGATCCGTAAAAATCAGTAGCTGCAAGTACATACAGTTTTTTTAATGACAGTTCTCTGCTCCACAGGAGAGAGGCTGATCTATAGGTCCCATTAAAAGGTGTTGCCAGGCTGTGAATGACTGTGACTCACCCACTGATACATAATAGCCGACAGTACAGAAGATCTTTAGCATTTCAAACCCTCTGAATACTTTCTTTGGGGAGAGAAGATGCAAGATGCTTCTCGTAGGCTTGTTCACACATGATGACTTGTCATGGCAGGCTATCTGCCGACTCACCTCCGACCCAAGGTGGCTCTTGAGATCCTCTGCGATGTCAAAATCGCGGTGAAAATTGTGTAATGTGAACTAGGCTTTAGTTGTACTATGTATAGAACCGTGTACATGTCCATGTCTGCTTGACTGTAGCTGTCTGTGGACATTCAAAGCAGAAAGTATGTCAGAGCATTACTACTTTAATCCACCACATATTAGCAGTGATGGCTTAATGAAAGATGAAAAGAACAGAAGAAAAAGAACTTGGAGCTGCAACTGAGAAGAAGAGAGGAGGAGGGAAATGCCTCCCTATCCCAACTCTCCAACACAGAGATAGAGTTCACTGGCAGAGTCTCTCACAAAGGCTCAGACAAGGAATACCCAGGTATACTGTAGCCTGGTGAAATTAGTATTTTAGTCAAATCAGATCCTCAGTATCAATTGCTACATTTTCAAACTCTAATTGAACATCATTAGCTTTACTTTAGTGGATTGATTATTCACCTCATAAACAATGGCACACTGCTTTACCCTACATAAAAAACTTTCAATAATACGTATTGTAATGATATCGATATCTGCAACTCTAGCCCCGTAATACTTGGCATTGGATTGCGACCAAACTTTGTGGTATTACACACCCCTATTCAAAACTTTGTACTCAAACTGTCATCACTGTGGTTGGAATGACAATAGCTAATCTAATAGCCAGCTACAGCTATCAGATAAAATGTGCAGTATGAAAGAATGTTATTGACAGGCAGTGATTCAGTTACTTCATATTTGAGATCACACGATTTTGAGGTAAGAAAATTATTATCGATTTCACTTGCAGATGGTGGGTCGTGCTAGCTACATCTAGGCAACTCTAAAATCCTTTATGCTTTTAAGCCATGCTAGCACTGAGGCTCTAGGAATGGTCGGTCTACTACCAATGTCCAAATATCTCAATAATTATTGCATGGATCACCATAAAATCTTGTACAGATAAAAAAGATGAAGCCTAATTACTCTGATGATCCACAGCCACTATGAGGTCAGCATTTTAGGTCTCAGTAAAAAGGTGTTAACAGCTGGTGGAATGATTAGCACAAAGTTTCAAAGAGACATTCGTGGTTCCTCAACGATGACTCCTACAGACTTTGGTGATCCCTTGACTTTCACTCCATAGCACTACCTAACTGAAATATCTCAACACTATTGGATAGATTGCCATAAAATTTGGTAAGAAATTCATGGTTTTAATCAGGATGAATTGTTAGACCTTTGCTCACGCCCTGACTTTTTAAAGCAGCTGTGCAGAACTTTTTACTATTTATAAAACTGTCCCTAGTTCGTTTCACCCCCCCTTGAAGATCAGCATATTTATTTGAACCCAACAGTGACAAAAAAAGCCTTTCTCTATATGGCTATTTAGCGTAGCCTCGGTCGGGTCGGACCCAGCGGAAGTCAGCAAACCAGAATACGGCACCCGGAGGCAGAAGTAAGTCTGCACCCTGCAGCGGTCCGCAGCCATTAAACCACAGAAGAAGAAGGAGCTGTGTTTACGAGTAGGATTTAAGAAACAGCCTAAATGACATGTAGTAGGGAGTAGTGAATGATTTCGGACACATTGCACACTCTTGTACAGTAGGTGGTGGTATGCACCTGGAAGTTGTTTGCAATCCGCCAATAAATTGAGAGAAGAAGAAGAGCCGTGTTTAAAGAGAGGGTTCTTCGAGTAAGCGGTACGCAATGGGCATTGCTGAACACACACCAGTTTTACCAGATGTATCTATAAGGACTTGGTTGTACTTTTGATGTCATGGCGGATAAAGAAGGAGCACCATCTAAAAGAAAAAGAACAGAAGAAGGCTAAATGGGACAGTGATAGGGCTTGAGCCCAAACGCATGTAAACCTCGGTCGGGCATTCACCAAGTGGAGAGAGCTGAGAGATTTGAAAGGTTTTAAAACTAATCCCGAGTTGGCCCTTTTCCTAATCGACAGGTATGTAATTTTTGTTTTTATTTAGAGAATATACTGCAACTTGTCAGACGTTGTTTCACTTAAATATATGACGACATGGAAGTTATAAGCAAGCTAAATGTAACGTTAGCTGATGTGAACCGCTTTTGTCTAGTAACATTACAACAAATGCCACAATATTATCTGTGACTGTGACCATGAACACAAATATACAGCAGGCAGTTGTCCTCAGTTTATAAGAAATTCAGAGCTACACCAGAACATTTATGATTTTCCTCTCGCTCTCCACAACAAATGCATGCGGTAACTGCCGATTGCAGTCGAGATTTTACGAATGAAGCCGAATGCCGGCTGCAGTCGGAATTTTATGACACCAGGCTGTGGGTGGGTGTCATTCGACCAAAGGGGGCGCTATAATCAACGAAAACACAAAGTTCCGCACAGCTGCTTTAATTAGCACCGTCATCAGGTTTATTTATTTTTTTCCCAATACCTTGGTTTACGACCAAACACCTGGTAAACTAATGACATTTCCATCAGCCGCAGTTGTACTTTGTGGTTTTTGTGCTAATAAGCAATGTTAGCATGCTAATACACCTAACTTAGATGTTGAACATATTACCTGCTAAACACCGGCATGTTGTAGGCATGTTAGCATGCTGATGTTCACTCGCCACATTTTACCACCCTACTTGTGCAAAAATAAAATCAAATGTAAGTAACTAAATGCAAGTGTGTGTCAAATATGTTCTTAAAATATAATCCCACCTGTATTACCAATCTTAACACAGCAGGGATGCCCTTCTCAAGGACATGGATATTCATGTCAAGCTGTACTACATGCTCCAGATGAAAGAGGCGAATAGAGAGGATGAGCCAACATCGACCTTGATCTGCGCTGAGACGAGGGTACCTTCCTCCAGCTTGTATCCGTAATGTGTTTTGATTAAAAGTCTACAATAAGAGGCTGATTTTTTTTTTTTTTGCCAAGGTCTTTCCTTTCACTGAGTGTAATATAGATGTATCGCCCCCCTCTGTTATTTCATTTCATCATGTCTTGAGTAGACACCAGAGTTATTTATCAACTGAAACTGAACTTTGCCTTGTAACTGGTTAACAATCAATGACCATTGATCCTCTTGAGCTATTTCTGATGACTCCATTGATAAACTGTTTCCTATTCAAAAAGCTGTCCAAAACAACATTCCACAGTCTCTTTTGTGAAATGAAAAAGGACATTTAAAAAGGATTAGCAGTATTATGGGTTTTAAGTGAACATTTCAGGGATAAAAGTATCAGACAAAGATGAATTGCTACACGAGAGCTTGTGCAGGTTTTGATATTCTTGTTTTTCAACACCTTTTTCTATTTTTTTGTGAGAGTAAGTGGTTCATGAGAGAACTCTCCAGGAGACAAATGCACAAAATTTAAATACTCTTACATGTTAACAATTTGAGGGCATTCATAGTGCAGCTACCGAAGCCTCTGAGCTAATCAGGTGTTTTTATTCAGGCACTTTTTGCCAACCTCTCTTACTGTATAGTGTCTTAAAGGAATTGATCAACATTTTGAGAAACAAACGTACTTTCATTAGTTAAATGAAATGGTCGATACCACCCTGGTATTTGTCTGTTTAATAAAGATCTAGAGCCAGGACACAATTAGCTTAGCTGAGCATAAAGACGGTGACGGGCTCTTCTTTACTTATCAGAGGACGGGGTGGCTTGGTTGGAGCTTTGGGTTTTTTTTATGTATATATTTTTAAATTGACCCTCCTTGAAGCAACAAATAATTTTTCTTTGAGCCTCCCTGAGTTACTGAGGGAAAATGCCTGACCTTCTCCCCACCATAAATTGGAGGGGTGTAAATCACCAGTTTCATCACAGTACAATATATCGATTCTTTGGACGATATTTGCTGATATTACAAAGTTTGCCACAATACGATTTCGATTCAATGCAATTAGGGGCCTGTGATCGATATGAGATGATATTATATGATCATTTAACACAATCTGTAAGTAAGTAATAAGTGCAGTAAACTTTACTTTAAACTGACTCCACTAATACACATGAAACACCACATGGAACGAGTTAACCTTCAGGGCTTTCTGTCAGAGAGACCTTTCTAAAAGAAATGTTTTTATTTTCACCCAAAACATCAACTTTTTCATAAAACTTCAGAGCTATCTGGCTTAAAGCCCTGAAGACAAACTTCTCCCAACAGCCGTAAAACAACAAAATCATTTAACAAAAGTATCAAATACAGCTCAGTAACTGTCAAGGTTCATGGACAAAACAATTGTTTTTTGCTAGTCACTCATTATTAGCTGAGTATGTTCACATTACATAAATTATCTTAGCAGCTAGTACACTTTTTTCCCTCTACTCATAGCTTAACAAATTACATATAACATTATTTTTCTTACTCACCATTGGTTTAAGTCACTGCATCTCTCCACAGAACAGCACAGTTGAATTTCAACCTGCGTGCATCTTTTTTTCAGCTGAACATTAATGAAACAGAGCAGCTAATGTTGCTGTAGTGAGAAGTTAGCGGAGTGAGATGCTTCTCCAGGCAGATATGTGGTGTTTAATCTTGTTAACTGCATTGTTTACATACAACATGTGTTGACCCATACTGCTGATTTATTCACAATTTAATAATGTTACTCTCATAGTCTTTTTCTTGGCTGTTTGCCGACTGCTTGCTGCAGACTTTCAAAATAAAGGCGTTACCTAAAGATGATGATATGGATCAATGTTTTCGCCTTGCATCAATAATATTGGATCATTGAATTGATATATTGATCCAGGCTGATTGATCATTACACCCCTAATAAATGCAACAAATGCAACAAATAAACAGCATGGGAGTAAGACTTATTACTAAAACAAACAGCAATGATAATTTCTGTTCTTACAGTTTCTGGCTGTGATAAATGGTTATTTGGGGAATTTTTCAAGAAAATGTACCATTCAAATGCGCCTGCAGGTTTGGGGTTCAGATAGTATTTAAATAAATACAAAATATAATAATTTATTATTGTTGTATGTCCCTCCCCTAAGTCAAGATAAAAAACACGAATCCCTCCCCAGTGTTATAATAATTTTTTGACAAGCCTTCTCCGTTTTGCATCACCCTTGGCCCCCACATAAATAACAAACAGTCCCTGAGCATCCAGAACCCATTAAGCTGAAAGCACACCGGCAGCACAGTGCCCCTGGCACACACTGGATGTGTCGCACTGCAGCTCGTCAACACACAACCACGAAAGATCTGTACTTCCTCCACCGCTGCATTAGCCTAAAATCATGTGTGGACAGCCACTAAACAAACTTGATTTCTCACCTGAACTGCCAATCTCCAGAGCTATGACTCGCCAGGCAATATCTTTTTGGCCATTGTCTTTATTATGATGCCATTGTGGGTCATTTAGCGCAAGATGTTTCTCAACCTCAACAACGAGTCTCTTCTCATTCATTCTTTCTCACTCACAAGACACAGCAATGGCTTCAGAGCTCTCGCTATACATCCATGGTGAGGAGAGGAGTTGAGCTGCCACAGGAGCATAGAAAAAGAGCTGCTACGGGAGCTGGTATGTATAAGCAGAGAGCAAGTGAGGGAAAAATTATTTTAATTCTGTGGGGGTGTCGAGACTGGAAATAGGACAGCGGCATGAAGTACCGCTAGGCGGTGTGCTCAGGAGCACCAACATGTGCCTAGCTGCCACCAGTGTAGGGTTATACATTGAAAATAATAGGGACATATTTTTTGACACATGGCATTTGCTGCCGGTGTGTTTTTGTCTTTAGCCAAACCTTTTCAAAGGTTTGAGGCTGGTAAAGAAAATAGCATGTTACATCTACTTTGTTTAAACTACACAAACAGAAGTACATAAAAATGACAATTTGTAGTTTTAAAAACAGTTACTTGCTTTGACAGTTCCTTGTACTAGTTGTTTCCCCCTGCTTACTGTCTTTTTACTAAGCTAAGCTGACTGTCTTCCAGGCCTGGCTCCACAGTTACCACACACATGGTGCCATGCCATTATTCTGATGCACCAAAAGTCCCATAAGTCCCATCGGACCGAAAGCCCAATTCATTGACAGCCTGTTATCCACAAAATAAAAACCTATTGCTCTGAGTCTCGTTTCTCTGAAAATACACCCCTCCTGTAATAAGTTTCAGTTTCCCAGCATGGTTTGAGCCATCAATCCCGGGTGTATTTATGTACCCCTCATGGCATTTCTCAGCAGCGTTCAAGCCACCAAACTCAGGTGTTTTCACTGACCTGTCCCTGCTTTTCCAGCAACTTTTTTGCCACAAAACATGGGCTTTTAAAGCCAAAACATGACCTTTTCCTAACCATAAACCATAAATAAATAAGTGGTGTTTGTGCCTAAACCTAACCGCTCATTCACCACAGCATTGCTGACAAATGTAACATATCCATGGTTTACAGAAACATACAATGCAACCTTTTTTGGGGGGGCAATTTGGTTGTCTAACTGAGTGTGTATTTTTTGGAAAAACAGGACCTCAGAGCAAGGGTCTTTGTTTTTAGGATAACAGGCTGTTAGAGAAATATGCTTTCAGTCCGGTGGCTAATTTTGGGGACTAACAGGGCTGGGAACACTGGGCACTCCCTGCACACACATGAAAGTGGTATCAATCTTTCTTTGTAACTCTAGGCAAGATAGCAAATAAGCACATTTCCCAGAATGTTAAATTATTCTTTCAGCTTGCTCACTTACAGAATACATCAGTCTTTGATTTAGTTTTTGAAGTCTGAGGTGTTTTAGGTGTTTGAGATGTGTTTTATTCTCCATGTATCTGTGATAGTGTTAGCTTGTGCAACACACTACCACATACAGAGAAGGTAGATCCCTACCTCATTAAGCATCCCCATCCTCATTAGCAGGACATCTTAAAAGAGTCAGAGTGAAGCTACAAAGGCCACTAAGAAGGAACAGCCTCCTCCATTACATGCAAAGGTGCACGGCTAATGTTCTGTAAATATTGTACTTAACAATCTCTCCCAGTCAAATATCTATTTTGCCGAGTCAACATAAGTACACAAAACACCATATTAAGTCTCCATTGAACAATTTCTCAGTTTGTCATTGATGCATTTCAAGGTTGCTAGCTCGCTGCTCTCTCATTTTCTGTGTTGTCTTATGCACAGAAAGGTGTTAAACAGGAGGCCTTGATATGCAAATGAGGTAATAAAAGATAGATGGAGGTTGTGGATGCCAGTGCACGACAGCAACAACACAGCATCTGCCTTCGTGTGAGAGGCGGTCATATATTACTACTGGCTAAATTAAAAAAACAGAATCCCTGTGGATAAAAACCTCATTCATCAACAAGCTCTGTTATATTTTGTAAATGTATCATAGGAAGGTCCTTTTACAGCAGCTGGGCTTTCAATACAAGATCTTTTGTCAGTCTGTAAGAAATGTGTTTCAGCACCACCAGTCGTCCGGACCAATCAGTGGGCATGATTTAGGTAAGTGACCACACGGAGAGGCAACTCCAGGTTCGAAACAACGATGAGGGCTCCTAGAGAGGTTAGCGTAGATGCTGCAATGTCATCATCAGTTATATCAGAACTGGAGAATATTTCTTAATAGAAAGAAGAGCAAAGAACAGCACTGGAAGCTTTCCGCTCTTCTCCCAAGTGGCCCGTGATAGACAGTGATAGAACGATTGTTCATGCAATTACCTGCCAAGTATTTGTTTAAGTGCCTGGCCTTTTCTAAACAGTTTCCAATAATAGCTTCTCGGATGATTCCGTGTAACAAACCATCTGGCGTGTCAGGTTAGGCACATATATTATTTAAGAGATTTTCTATGTGCACTAACCAAGCTATGATAAGAAAATAATAATAATACAGCCACGGAAAGTGAGTGTGGATTTGTGCTTTTCAGGTACTATGATTATATAAAAAAGCTAAAGTTAGTTTGGCTTTTGTTTGTTTTGAGGACTTTTAGGCTTTCAGATTGTTTGCTTTGTCTGCTAATTAAGGTCCTCAGAGGATTTAAAATTAAGCTTCTTTACCATTGTTGGGATTCAGGAAGCAATGGCAACATGACATACTAGGTTGAATGCCAGTTCTTCTGGGACCTTTTTCAGGCCCTGTGGTCTTTTAAAGTCACATGTTGTTGAAAGTGTAAGTCATATTAGTACTGTGCTGTGCCCTGAGATTAATGAGTCTTTTCTGCAGGTTCAGTAAGAACAGTCGGAGGCTTTGCCATTCAGACACAAGAATGAAAACTAGATTCTTGTTGGGAATATCTTATGTACACAGCACATCTGTCTGTGCGCTTTAACGCAGCATACAGTGTGTAGTGCTTTCACTGTCAGCAGGGGATAATGAATGCAAGTAGAGAACAACCCATGAGATAAACAGGTAAAATATATAACCAAGATGCTTACTTTTGTACACAGTGTTAACCTGAGGATTTCTGTTAGTATGGCGCATATCAGCCTGACTTTTGCATGTTTTTAACAACCCAATCAGCACAATGAATGTTGCTGTTGTACGTTTTTGAAAGCAGCGGTTATGTTACATTTGCCCATTTCATGTGGATACTTTGAAACTTTAAATTTCATTATGTTCATTCATTCATTTTCTGTAACCGCTAATCCTGTTGGGGGGTGGAGCCTATCCCAGCTGACAGATTGATTGGGTTAATTTTGTCTTCTTTTCTGAAATGTTCAATATTTTCTTATCTTCAGGCAAAAAAGTGATAGGTTTGTTGGGCCGGCCAGCTGAGACATGACACGTCAGCAACATGTCGGATGACGCTTCTGAAGAAGACTGGAGTCACAGTCAAAACTGTCAAGCAGGTAAATGAAAAATCTCCTACACTTTTTTGTCTGAAGATAAGAAAATACTTAACTATCCCAGCTGACATTTGGCGAGAAGCGGACACACCCTAGACTGGTCGCCAGACTATCACAGGGCTGACACATAGAGATTCACACCTATGCCCAATTTAGAGTCACCAGTTGACCTAACCTGTGTAGTGTAATATTTACTATAGTGTTCGTACTGTACCTTTAAACTGACCTTTAAAAGATACGTGTTGAAGCAATATAATCTGTGCAACTGACAAATTACACACTGGTTTAATATTTCATGTATTCTTATGACACACACACACTCATTGAGCACTTAAGCATTGTGGTGGAGAAGTACCTAGGACTCACTGTGAATCATTTCTAAAAATAGCATGAGGATGGGTTCAGAAAACACTAGTGGAAAGTTAGGGGAACTGTAGTTTGTCCTGATAATGACCCTAGAGGGGGAAGGACTAAAAAAGTGCTGAGTCAGCAGAAATGTGACACCGATATGGTGGGAAGGACTAAAACTCAGCAGAAATGTGACACCTTTATGATCAGCGCCCAGTGGAAAAGTTTAAGGAAAAGAGATGACTCAGCAGAAATTCTACGATAAAAGAGCGAGTGCAAACAAAGAAATTTCAGTCTTGCTCCGGAGCTTGACTCATTGAGTTGTGATGTGTTTGTTGCCTGCGAGCACATTAAACTCAGTTGCATCTGATTCTACGTGTCTCCAGTGATTTTTTGGACCTCTGAGTATTTGAGTTTTTGATATCTAATGGAAGACAAAGAAAGTCCGTTTGAGAAGAGAAGAGCGAGGTCGTGAGCTTTCTGGCACGGCTCAGGACCTTGACTTTTTTTGCTTCCACATTATTTGGCGAGCCGGCCAGGAGGACGAGGAAGTCGGATCCTGACATCGGGGGCGCTTGGCTGCGCATCAGACGTACAGGTGGCCACCAGATAAGGTAAGCAGAGCCTTTTTTCTGCCTAAACCGGGTGCGTCTGAGGTGCAGTTGGGAGCCGCCCAGGTCGGAGGTATTTGACAAATTCCTCTCCTAAAGAACCTAAAATGTGATGTAAAAATTACTAACTAATAACACAACATTGGAACATAGCTGATATATTGCTGGAGACAACTGAATCTAATGCAACACTGTGTGTGTGTGTGTGTGTGTGTGTGTGTGTGTGGAAGTTAGAGAGATAAACATGGAGAGTGAATGTGGGAGTGAGTGAGTGTGTGTATGTGTGTGTGTGAAATGTGGGGGAGTGAGCTAGAGTAACCAAGCAGGCAAAAGAAAGAGTGAATGTGTGTGTGCTGAATGTACGGTAACAAATGAAGTGAGGAATGTAGTAAGAGTAAAGTATTTAAAGTATTAAGAAGACAAACAAGAATAAGAAGTGCACAAGAGAAAAAGAAACCTGTAAGAGCTATACAGGGAAGAGAAAAATAACCGGTAAAGAGTTAAAAAGAGTAAAGCATATCCGTGGATACCGCTGCCTATCCTTTCAGCGCACCTTTAAGCCTGTAGGGGCAGGTGTGCTGTGTTGGACGGTGGGACTGCACAGACGGGATGCTAAGTGAGATATAGAGAATTAAAGAGACATAAAGCTTCTGTGGATACCGCTGTTTAAAGGGTGATCTCTCAGCCAAGAGGGCAGGGGAGTCGCCACAGACAAACAGGTCTGAAACGGGCAGAATGCTAAAAGTTAAGAGATAAAGAAATAAGAAAAAAGAAAAAACAGAAAACAGATCGATCAAAAGTGTAAATGTATGTAAAAAGTTAAGCTATAAAGTTGTTGTGCATACACTGTAATATATTTAGTAGCATCGGAATTAACTATAGTGAGCACAATATAACCTGCCTAAAAAAAGTTATGCATGAAGTGTTGTATAAAGTATTGTAAATACAGTAAAGTGTTGAATAAAATGTAACTGTAAAAAGACTGACAAATCATTGGGAGACTGACTTAACAGAGAGTACAAAGGGAGGGGGTGAGGAATGCAGCCAGCACAGAGTGAGGAACACAACCAACAGAAGTGGGCTTATACAAAAAACAAAGCTTTGTTAAAATTTGATATTTTGGTTCTGACCTCTATTGGGTTAAAGGTCATTACAAAGAAAAAAGACATTTTGGGGCCTGAATGTTTTATCATAATCCGGTATCTGTGTGTTTGTTTTATGTGATTTGTTTCAAAGTTTTGTTACATGAGGTAGTTATGAACAGTGTCTCAGTGAAACAAAACCAGACAAGGGTAACCTAACGGTGTCAACAAATTGTCTGGGGACTGGAAACCTAACGGTGCCAACAAAAAGTCCACATGTTTCACTGATTGAACCAGTTGCTCGGGTGAACTCCATACAAACTGGTTGGCTGTTAAGGGGAGAATAAAAAAGAAATATCTGTTATTTTAATTTAATTTTATAAATAAATAAAATAAGTGATAAGTATAGTTTCATAAATAAATAGAATAAGTAATAAAATTATAAATAAGTATAGTTTTATAATAAATAAAATAAGTAATAAAATAAAGAAAAAAGAAGTTGAGATCAAGCTGTTAAGAGCTGGGTGGAAGAGGGTGACAGCAGTAGTGATGAAAATTGGGCTGAGGAACATTGCATGACTGATGGCTTAGTAGATACTAGAGGCATAAAGAACACATTTCGGGTTAGAAAGAACCTACACAGACAACGAGGGTGAGAAGCAGTGGCAAGACGAGCAAGACATTCGATTAAAACTGTGGATAGTTAGTAAATTTACCAATTGAAACAAGTGAAGGAAGAATTTCAGGTATACAGTGGGAGACGATTTTAAATGATTTGTGGACTCCCCGCTCATTAGATCCACTGCTGCAATATTTGTGTGATGATTATAAAAACAGACCCGTAGCTTCACTTCCTCTGAACCAGGTAATATTGCAAGATTTAGAGAACGGAGTGGAATTTAATCCAAGATTGCAGATTGTTGTCGTGCCTAGAAATCTAATTTGGGAGGAGATGGGTCACATAAATTAGAATATAACCTCTGAAGAAAAATAATACAAAACTGCCTTCACAGTAGGGAAATTACTAGCACTGATACATACAAAAGAAACAGACAAGCAACCACAAATTCCAAGAGCGAGTAAAGTTAACAAGGCTTCATGGGAGCCAACCAAGGAAAGATGGAAAGAGGGGTTCTGACACCCATAGAGATAGTGATGACACAACATCCAGGTCGGAGAAACTGAATCCAACGCTGTGTGACTAAATGGCACAAAAGAACATCAGGGAAAAACTGTTGGCCTAAAGATGGAACCTTCAGCCTGGCATGTTGCGACGAGGTGGAGACAGAACTAAGACACATTGAGGCAAAAGACACTAAGGCGAGTTATAAAAAAAAAAAAAAAAAAGAACAAAAGGGTTAAAGAAAGGGAGGTATTAGGGTGGTTTAGACAGACAGGGGGTGGGAAGCAAATGGTGCAAGCAGAGCGCAGCATAGGACCCACAGGACCCACAGGCACCGACGGGTGTGATACCCACAGCCCCACCCCTACCAGCATCACCACCACCATACCCACAAGACACATCACCATCAGAGACGGGACAATACCCACTACGCTCAGTAGGGGAGGCAAGAGCAGCAACAACAATGGAAGACCAAGTGGAGGGAAGGTTCACAGTGACCTTGGCCAGGGATACGAAGACCGAGAGCAGATGAAAGCGAGCCGCACCCTATCAGCAATCAGGCTCCCAGGAAATGAACACAGGATTTCCAGGAGTGAATCCTGCAGCACCTAACAAGCTGTGCTGGGGTTGTTACCAGCCCGGCCACCGACGCAGGGAGTGTCCGGTCAACCCATGGGAAGGTCCAGCAGAAAATTGGCCAAAAACGAGACAGGGTGCCCATGATAGGGCTGCCCAGAGAAGCCTGAGGGGGAAGTAATGTCACCAGTCATTTCATTAGAGCCACACAACGAACCAACTATACCTGTTGTCATCCACGAACAAGCATATCCCTTTATGGTGGACACAGGGGCTACATATTCATGTGTTGGAAAAGAAGACTCTACACACCCCCTCTCTAAGTCATCCATCAAGACCATAGGCTTCTCTGGGAAATCACAAGTCATACCAATGACAGAGCCTGTTCCAATGCTCATCACCGGTAAAGTCATCTTTGCACCCCTACTCTACTCAGCTCATACGCCAGTGAACCTTCTAGGCAGAGATATATTGTGCCCTCTCAAAACTAAGATCATGAGTACTCAAGATGGACTATATTTAGACTTCTCTGACGACCCCCCACAAAGCATGATGCCACAGCTGCCCGGGAACGCCACAGAGACATCACAGGCGTTGGTCTACTGGCTCCAACTGACATCAGAAGAGTTTCACCTCAAACAAGACATGGATTCAGTGGGAACCATGGGTCAGGCTACATTTTGACACAGCACATACTCCCAATCTGCCACTGCATTGCACGCTCATGTATGATGCGGACCAGACTCATGTAGATTGTAAAGAATGCAGGGACACAGTGCTCAAAAAAAATAAATAAATGAAAAAATAAAAAATAAAATAAAAACCATGCCTGATCATTAGTGAAGACACGTATTTAGGACCTCAAGGTGTGGCGGCAGCCGTCCGCCTCCCAGAAGAATTAGCAGGATGGTTTCAGGTGCCAAATTCTGCACCACACGTTACACTGATGATAGCAGAAGGTTATGAGTCTCATCATCTGGGTCCAATGGTCAGACGTGCACTGCAGGTGCGAGAGAGGTTACCCACCAAGAACAAATACATCCACATTTCAGATGACAAACAATACATCAGAATCTCAACTAAGACAGGCGATGAAACAGTCGCAGACAAGGTACATGTAGATGGTACTACTCCCACACAGATAGCAGTCACAGAAGAACACGCACAGTTGTTGAGTAAAGTTCCACCACAGCTATGGACAGCACATAAAACAGACGTAGGCTTGATAAAATCAGCGCAACCTGTTCGCATCACACTAACACCACATGCTAGCCTACCATATCAGAGGCAGTATCCTCTCCAGCAGCATGCCATTGATGGTATCCGACCCACAATTGAGGGCTTGGTAAAGGCCGGAGTTCTGGTCAAAACTAGAAGTCTGTGCAGAACGCTCATTTTTCCAATCAAGAAACCAACTTCTTCAGAATAGTAGCTAATGCAGTGGTGGAAACAGAAACGCCACATGTGCCAGATTCACACACGTTGCTTTCAGACATACCACCCGACACACAGTGGTATACAGTCATTTATTTATGTTCTGTTTTTTTTTCAGTGTACCACTACACCCAGACTCTCAATATTTGTTTGCGTTCACTTATGAATGTCAGCATTATGACCTAGCTAATTTGAACGTGCCAAGCACTGTATTACAATATACAGATGATTTGCTTATCTGTAGCTCTTCAAAAGAATAATGTCAAAAGATTCCATTGCAGTGCTCATAGCATTAGCAGAGGGGGGACACAAGGTTAGTAAAGACAAATTGCAGTTCTGCCAGCAGTCTGTAGAGTACTTGGGCAGACAGTTGAGTGGGGATAAAAAGTGCATTGCCCCATCTCAGATAGAGGCAGTAAGTAAGGCTTCTCAACTGCAGACGGTGGGCCAAATGCTGTCTTTTCTCGGCATGATAGGATACAGTCGGCCATGGATTTATGACTAAAAAACTGCTCCACTTAGAGTTTTAGTAAGAGCAGCAGGACAAACAAACAACACAGCACAGCTGTCCTGGGCGGAGGAAGCAGAAGGTGCGTTCCAAGCTTTAAAAATAGACATGCAGTTCGCTCCAGCGTTAGGCACTCCTAACTATTCCAAACCTTTTCATCTCTACATAGCAGAGAAATCTGGGTGTGCGTGTGCCGTCCTGATGCAAGACACACCCACAGGTAAACAACCATTAGCATATTATAGCACTAAGCTCGATAACATAGAGGCTGGTTTGCCTCCCTGTTATCAGGGGCTAGCTGCAGCTGTCTTTGCATTTCAAGAAGCATCCTCGTTAACAATGGGACATCCTGTAACTTTGTATACCTCTCACCAGCTTCATGCCCTGCTGACAAGTCCCAGATTCGTTTTGACACAGGCCAGGTGCACAGGATATGAGGTTATCCTGTCCCCTCCTGAGCTTGACATTCAACGTTGTACCATCATTAATCCAGCCACCAAAATGGTTCTACCCACAGAAGGTACACCACATGACTGTCTTCATGACACAGACAAATTTATGCACGCTCGAGAAGATTTACATAATCAGCCCATTTTAGCTGACCTCACGTTGTTCGTTGATGGCTCCTGTTTTCAGGATGCCACAGGTAGTCAAGGCTATGGAATTGTACAGCTCAATAACGATCAGAATTTTGTGACTATACGATCATGTAAACTTGCTCAGCCCTGCTCCGCCCAGCTTGCAGAGATAAAAGCTCTAACAGCAGCATGTAGATTAGCAAAGGGAAAGTCACTGAATGTATATACAGATTCAGCATATGCATATGGAGTGTGCCACCTCCACGCAAACATTTGGAAACAGAGAGGGTTTCGTAGAGCAGACGGCACCCCAGCTACACATGGGGAGGCCATTGTTGACTTGTGGGAGGCTATGCTCCTCCCCAAAGCCCTAGCTATAATCAAATGTCCAGCCCACCAAAAGACTGATTCATTGATAGCCAAAGATAATAACCTAGCTGATAGCTAGCAAGATAGCAGCCAAACAGGCAGCAATGGGTGCAGTAATGGCACCCATGTTAACCATCCAAGATTGTGTTGGTCTCTGGCGAGATAATCATGGCAATTTAGTACTACCAACCCTGTTGCTGCGACATGCTATAATTTGGGCACATGGTAATGACCATTGCGCAAGGGGGGAGATCCTACGGAAATTGCGAGCAACATGGTGGTCACCATTCATGGCAGCCATGGTAGATAGAGTACTAGTACTAGGCGAATGCGAGATCTGTGCAAGATACAACATCAGGAGAGTTTTTACAGCCCCACTGGCACATATACCACCTCCAGACGGTCCTTTCAGACACCTCACGTTAGACTACATAGACATGGGAGCACAATCCAGAGTAAGAAGAATGAGATACGTCTTGGTGGTCATATGCAGATACAGCCGATGGGTAGAAGTAACAGCTACAGCCGATCAGATCATAGAACACTACAACACTTTGTATCTAATGTAATACAAGAAACACTGAAGCAACTAGGCATCAAACAAAAGTTTGGCTGTGTCTACCACCCTCAATCACAGGGGGCAGTAGAAAGAGCAAATGAGATTCTGAAAACAAAAATAGCAAAAATAGTAGTAGATAGTGGGGACAAGCTTAACTGGGTGGATGCTTTACCGCTTGCACTAATGTCAATGCGCTCACAAGCTAGCAGAATCACGCATCTAACACCGCATGAAATGCTTACGGGTTCACCCATGCCAATACCATATTTGAGGGGTCCCTACGAAGGGCCCCCATTGGAGAAACTGCAAAATGAAATGTTTGACTATTTACGAAGTCTAACCCGTATCCATAGGGCTATCTCCCAGCAGATGAAAGGCACCACAGAGGACAGAAGGGTCGAAATCCCAGAAGACCTTCAATGCATACTTCCTGGAGAGTGGGTGTACGTCAAGGTGTTCAAAAGGAAGTGGGACCAGCCACGCAGAGAAGGTCCATACAAGGTCATATTAACTACACCAACTGCCTTGAAAGTTGAAGGTAAGGACGTTTGGTTCCATCTTAACCACTGCTGCAGAGATAACAACCCAGAGAGGGTGTCGACAGAGAGCACCTCAGAGGAAAACACCCCATCCTCAGTGGCTGATGATGAACTTCATGAGTCGCCACCTGGTAGTCGCAGGGCTGATGATGAGGGCCCAAGCGCAGAGAGAACAGAGAGAGGAGAGAGAGCAGAGGCAGAAAGAGAGCAGGGAGAAGAAAGCAGCAGCTCAGAAACAGGCGAAGCTAGAAGCACAGAAAGGTCAGACGCAGACACAGGAGACTTAGACAGAAGCAGCACAGACTCAGGAGACTCAGACCCCAGAGAAGGAACAGCCCAGGGAACAGCCCCCCAATAGATCAGCACAGGGAAAGGTTGAGAACACAGGCGACATGGGGGGAGGAATTAAAGTGGGAATAATAATGCTACTAACCCTATTGCTTATTCTGGTAGGAGTAAAACAGAGTGAAGGGGCAGAACCAGACAGACAAGGCCAGGCACAACTAGGCGAGCACTAGGGACCATGGCCGCAAAACAGGGCAAGATACCTTACAGAGAGATCATGCAGCTGACTTACTATAAGTCACATGCTTATGATGATGTGTTAGTGGAAGGTCCAGGAAATGTTAGGTTGCATGGCCGGTCTATAGGACCATAATGTAATGTAGAAGGGATGGTGACAGCAAGAGTCTGGTGTGATCATGAAAAATGTGCCAATGTAGACACCTGGCACACAGTACCCGTAGAACTGGCTTAGCAATGGCTCAAACTAAAACCGAAACCCCCATAGAAGAACCAGAAATACACCGGTACGAGACACCGAACTAATTAGAAGTACCGCATGGAGATCTAATATGTTTTATCAGTGGTTAGAGTACTCCGCCAAGCAGGTAACTAACAGCTCGTGCATAGCCTGCCACAGAAAATTAGGCCTACCCAGAGTTAGGCCCCTCCCGGGTATAGAGGATTGTGAACAACGAGACACATGTTTTGCGCAGTGTACTATGTGGATGGCGGCAGGGAAAAACAATTATGCCAGTAATAGGGAAATCTGCCCAATAAGTCTTAAGGGGGCTTCTGAGCAAATTAAAAAATAATTTCAAGTACCACCAGTAGTGCATTTGGCTCAAGATATTGTATTTCCCTTTTGTGTAGCCCGAGGTGATATCAAATATTGGTTAGAGAATTCCACTAGTAGCAACAACACGCTCAAGGCGGAACAATTGATCCAATGCCGGTGGGAAAGTGCCACCCATAAGTAAACTAAACAGACTTGGATTGCAAAAGTGTGTCAGACCATAGAA
Source organism: Epinephelus lanceolatus (assembly GCF_041903045.1). NCBI lineage: Eukaryota > Metazoa > Chordata > Actinopteri > Perciformes > Serranidae > Epinephelus > Epinephelus lanceolatus. The sequence goes on along the minus strand of NC_135738.1, from coordinate 33,667,970 downwards.
CAAACTAGGATACAATGTCACCAGATGGTGAACTATTTGTGGTACAATCAACAGAGGTTCGTAAATTGGTCTATAACAGCACTGGAAGGTGTGAGTGAACAGTTGCATGCTACATCCCTAATGGCTGTGAAGAACAGACTTGTCATCGAAACAACGTTAGCTCTGGACCAAGGTGTCTGTGATGTAATAGGGGAAGAATGCTGTACAGCCATCCCCATGAATACAGGCGAAGACGACAACCTGACTTTAGCTTTAGAAAACATACGTAGATTAAGAGACCACCAGGTACAACACTCTAATTGGAACACTAAAACCCCATCAATTCTTGACTGGTTAGAAAAGTTCTCTGTTGGAAAAATCTTATGGACTATAGGAGTAATATTTAGACTTGTTCTATTGACTATTCTCTTGATAATCTGTTGTGTCCTTCCCCTAGTACAGATCCTGATAAGAAGGGCCATGAGAATGGCCACGGGACAATTTATTATGCTGATACAACAGCAGGAAAAGCTCCCCAAGAAAGGTGAATTGTGGAAACTAGATAAACCGTGGATAAGATCCTATGCACCCAAAAGACTGAACAACGATTTATATGAAATCATGATTGACAATACGGACGTATGTGAGAATATGGCTGACAATATAAACTTAAATGAGCCAATGAAGGGGAACCTGGAAGGGGAATACGAGGTTGTATAGAGGGAGAGCCGATTCAGGGTAAGAAATAACCAAATAATTGGCAATAGATTCAGGAAAAACCTTGCTGTTACCAAACCCATACTAACAATCGACTCATTAACATATATGTTATCTATCCTACGGGGCAATTAGGAGGAAAAGGAGGGAAGTGAATTGAACTAAACAATGTCCTTTCCAACACACAGATTGGTGCAGAGCATGGCCAGCATATGGAGATCCCTGTATCCAAAGCAGCAGAATCCAGGGTTGGCCTACCAAGAGCACCCAGCCATGTCAGAGGACCAGCCCCATTTGAGCCCAGGCTAGGGATGACCTACAGTGACAACTGGTCAACCACCACGAGCTGCAACAGGAGATCGAGATGCTGAGGGACCAGGTGGTGTCCTACCGGCGCCTGCGGATGACTGGCACATCCGCCTATGTGTCCGACGGACAGTAACTGGGCAGCATTAATAGCCAAGATTGATATGTACCATACCTTCTGTGACCTGTATATGAGAAGGTTATTGTAATTAATCATGCATGCAATGTAAAATGACAGCAAGAGCACCCAGTATAACTCTTGTATCCAAACACCACTACATTAATAACATTCAGAGCAATTAGATTACGGGAATTATTACCGAGACTGTTTTATGTGTGATGTATACTGATGATGGATCTGTAGTATGGGACTTTTCAAGTCCCACAGGAGGAAATATATATTTTTTCCTCTGTTATGTTTTTGATTCATGTAGAATATATAGAATATATATTTTCCTCCCTCAGTATTTAGTGGGACTATGTAGCCCCCAAGGGGGGAATGTAGTGTAATATTTACTATAGTGTTCGTACTGTACCTTTAAACTGACCTTTAAAAGATACATGTTGAAGCAATATAATCTGTGCAACTGACAAATTACACACTGGTTTAATATTTCATGTATTCTTATGACACACACACACTCATTGAGCACTTAAGCATTGTGGTGGAGAAGTACCTAGGACTCACTGTGAATCATTTCTAAAAATAGCATGAGGATGGGTTCAGAAAACACTAGTGGAAAGTTAGGGAAATTGCATTTTGTCCTGATAATGACCCTAGAGGGGGAAGGACTAAAAAAGTGCTGAGTCAGCAGAAATGTGACACCGATATGGTGGGAAGGACTAAAACTCAGCAGAAATGTGACACCTTTATGATCAGCGCCCAGTGGAAAAGTTTAAGGAAAAGAGATGACTCAGCAGAAATTCTACAATAAAAGAGCGAGTGCAAACAAAGAAATTTCAGTCTTGCTCTGGAGCTTGACTCATTGAGTTGTGATGTGTTTGTTGCCTGCGAGCACATTAAACTCAGTTGCATCTGATTCTACGTGTCTCCAGTGATTTTTTTGACCTCTGAGTATTTGAGTTTTTGATATCTAATGGAAGACAAAGAAAGTCCGTTTGAGAAGAGAAGAGCGAGGTCGCGAGCTTTCTGGCACGGCTCAGGACCTTGACTTTTTTTTGCTTCCACACCTGCATGTCTCTGGATTGTGGGAGGAAGCCAGAGTATATAACCCATGCTGACACAGGGAGAACAGAAGGGCTCCTCCACCCTGTATTCGAACCAGGAACCGTCTTGCTGTGAGGCAAAAATGCTAACCACTGCACCACCGTCCAGCCCAATGTAAAATGCCAATGTTAAATTTCATGATATGACAGCGCCATTGTTAACATGTGGTTAGACTGAAGCACAAAAACCCCTTGGTTAGTGGTCAGGAAAACATCATGTTTTTGTCTTTAAATACCCTTAAATATGCTCGGAAGTGTCCCAAAAGTACCCAGTCTGCTGTTTGGCAGCCATCTCAGTAGGACTACATTGAATCTAAACTACATCACTTTAAAAAAAAAATGTTGATATGATGTGTATAAAAATGTACAAAATAACATATTCATGGTTTGCAGATATATTCAATGCCAACATTTTACTCTGGCGACTGGGCTGCTTTTTAACCACCCAGTGTCATACATAAATGTGTCTGGTGTCTTATTGTTTACACTTCCAACACAGAGGGTCCTCTGCAGGACCATTCTCCATCACAGCAGCTGCAGTATTTTACTATGTCATCCCCACCACACCGGGTAGCAAACAGGAGGCATCAGAGCTCCCCAGAGTACCAATTTGTTTTCACTGTTGGGCTCACTGTGTCTCTTTGCAGTCGGATGCCTGTGATTTTCCTCCTGATAACTATGAGGAGCAGTGGACAGACTCAGCACATTCACTCCCAGGATAGATTCACACTGATGCAACTCAATGGGAGCTCATGTGGTCACAGGAACACATTAGGGGCAAATTTATGGACTATGGACTTTAATGAGTACTGATATAACAGGAATAATTCAACAGAAACAACAAGGAAACTGGGTTTCTGAGCCACACAGTGAGAAGATTTCACTACCTTCTGCTGCTGACTGTTTGGCATTTTTGTTCTCTCTACAGCTGCCTGTTACTCTCTTGCATTAATGTGTGCACTGTAGTCTCCCCTTCACCTTTTCATGTGATGGACGTACTGAATAATCATATGTTATTATCCACAATCTTTGTCCCAGCAGCTCCCTTATATTCATTTGAGAAAATAAATGCTAGTGACAGTGAAAGTAAAACCGTTTCATCAAGTTGTATTTTGAGAGTAGTGTAGTCTTGACAATAATGTTAAATAATATGTGTTAAATAAAGCAAACTTGAAGTTTCTATAAGCAAAATGACAAGAGAAACTTTAAGTTAAGCATCCATTGTGTGTATATTTTAATTGTAGGACTTCTTCATTCTAAATGTAAGTAACAATTCCCCGCAGTGCTCTGTGCTTGTAAGTATGTAGATCATCTGACAGCATTAGTTCCATTTACAGAGGATTTACAGTTTAATGTTGTACAAATTAGGTCCATTTGCATTACAATTAAAGGAATTTGCTTTGAGATTAACGGCACCCAGGGATGAATTTCCTCTCTTATTAGCGGTAAAATCACGATGGTGGGAAATGACAAACTAAAGTCTATGCATTACATCCATAGATTATCAGCTGCGACAGAATAAAGTGAGAGAAGAGCTCACCTTCACAGCCACTGAAAAGCCATTTGTGCTACACCAGGTTTCATTCAGCCATCATAACCTCCTGAGAAACACAGATAACTCAAGATACCTGACTTCTTTATTGAGCTAAGAGGAAATCTGTATGTAAGTCTAATTGTGGCCAGCAGTGTCACTAATAGCTGTTGCTGTCTGTCCTTTACTCTCTTACCTTATTAACTGTGGAGGCAAAGTCAATTAAAAGAACTCCAGCCTTTCCACTTCCCCCATCCCTTTGGTCTCTCAGAATTGGATAATAAGCAGGTTATCAAAGCCCAGGTTGAACCTGAGGCCATGTTTGCCCACTTATGCAGATAAAACTCAATATACCATTTATATTACCAAGAAGGCTCTGACCATGCTATCTGTAATAGCTTTGAACAAGTTAATGTTAGTAAGATGCTGAAGAACAGACTTTACTGTGTCCACTTACTTGGTTGATGGGGTTGAGTGAACGTCTATTGCTTTTATCTCTGATGCATGTTTTAAAAATACTGATCACAGGCTGAAAAATAAACAGCAAAATGTGATGAAAATCTTTTCTTCTCCTTAATTCTGTCATGGTCAAACAAGTGAAAAAAATCTTGTCTTCCTTCACTACCTTGTGTTTGATGGTGATTGGCAGCACACAAAATGGTGAAATACTGGCCATCTCAGGAGAGGGTGGTCGAATGGACTCATCTGTTCTATATGATTAGTTTTTTTGGTATTCCTTAAATTCCTTAGGCATGCTGCCTGTGGGCTCAGCAGGGTGGTCAACTGGTTAATGGATGGACTTGCATTTATATAGTTCCCCCACAGTCTGGTGACCGCTCAAAGCACAAAAGCAACTTGGTGAGGTAGGAAACATCGTGATTTAAATGGGGGGTTAAATGACAACTGGGGTCTGAGCCTATTTTTGCTGTTTTTGAATACTTTTGATTTTGCCTTTATATACCATAAAAAAATGTTTGCCATACCAATGTTTGGTATCTTTTTTTTCAGCACAACTTCACCAATATGGGAATATTATTTTTTAAATTGAATCTACTTTATTAACATATTGGGCCCAAAAATACACCAAAATAATCTAATCTGAATTAAAAAAAATATGCTATTTATTGCAATAAAAACCACAAACATGCTCGATGAACTGTTTTAGAACTTGAAAAAGTAAACATAGATTGCAAATATGAACATATACATGTAAAACTGAAATATAGTAAAACTACATACAAATATTTCCCATAAAAAACATATATTTTTATAGGCGTTTTTTACCTTGTCATCTGCAACTCTTCAATACAAACTGTGCAAAATTACACTCTTTCTGCTTCCTACTAAAACACTCTCACCACTAGTTCCTGCCGCTAACTCCTGTGGTTGACTTCAGGTGCTGTGATTTTGGCCCCGCCCCCGATCCACGTCAGACCTCTTTGGTATCTTCACCTCGTAGATTAGAATCAGCTGATTCGACCACTTTTTTCCATTTTGTAAAATGACAAAAAATTACGAATATACCTAAAGAAATGCAACACCTGCCCATCCCATCCCAATTTTACGCATGGATAAATATTTTTGTACTATCAAATTAAAACTATCATATCTCCAGTTTTACATAGTCTATCAATGTCAAACAAAAGCTGTGAGAGTTTCAAATAAGCATTTTCAAGTGAAATTGACAGCAGCACTACAAGCGACCTAGTATGTCTGTTACAGCACTTTGAAAACATCACGAGATCTGATCACGCCCTTTAAGGTCTAGGGGGACCTTTATGGTCATGGTTACAGCAGTAGAAACTTGGTTAAAATTAGGTGTCAGTAGTGTTTGTGTTTAAAACAAACCACATTGACTGATAGTTAGAAACAGGAAACAAAGAGCCATCTCCTGGATTACAGCAACCTGTCCATCCATGCAGACCTTCTCCCTGTGTGGCCTCTACAGTGTCATGTAATGATGTCCTCGTTCTGTCATTATTACTACAGCCACTGGAGGGCTTTGTCACTTGAAAGTAAACATGTTGGTTTGGGGCACTGAAAAAAAAGAAAACAATGCTGTTGTGTTTCTTGGCATGACAGTCTTGTTTTACAGCCCCTGCAACATTAGGGAGTGGGAAACATGCTGTGTCTGTAACCCCCTGGAAAACATGAGGTCGGGTGCTGGGTGCTACCTTTGAGCCTACTGTATGTCAGCTTTCAAGAGCACGGAGGCTGGTGAGGTTGCGGCTATCACCTGCACTGTATGAAAACCCACTTAAAAAAAATCCCAAGTGCAGAGGGGATCTTCCTGGTATTTATTTCTGAAATGTGTATTGGACCTAAAATATTGTCTGTAGGACAGATGTAAAGCTCTGGGTATTTCTGCACTGAAATGATCAGCTTCTCCTCCATATTTACCACTGGCTGATGTTTATGGAAGAAAGGAAAGATATCTGCCAGCAGAAGTGCGTGCTGCTGTGTTCCAAAAGTTGAACTCTGTTTATCTCAAGGCGTACCCAACGTTCCCTGAAAGACAGGCACTTGAGGCGCTTGCATCACTCTGGCTTTCGAGTGAGCCTGCTGTGCATCTACATTGAAAACAATGGATTGGAGATTGCAAAATAATGCGGCATGTCTACTGACCCTAAAGCAACCGTATCACCAGACAATAACATCAATATTGGACAATTCACCAAAGTCCCAGATTACATTCACTGCCAACATTTAAAAATTCTTGCTCCCTGTTACATCCACATATTGCAAATACTACACTATGGTTAAGCTCAGGGAAAGGTTGTGGTTATGGCAATTAAATAAGGTATGGTTAAGGTTAGGCAACAAACTAACTTGGTTCAGGGCAAGATCATGGTTACATTTGATAAAGACGCAAACATTAATTACGCATGCAACTATTTTGTGTTGACAAAATATGTTTTGTAGGAAATATAATGATGCCCTCATTACAGGTTCATGTGTGAATCTGCAAAACATTCACTGCTACATGTGGTACCTAAAGCGGCTTTAAAGTCAAACATTTAAAACCACTCAAGGTTTGCCCTGGCACTCAACATTTACCATTAAATAAAATCCCCTCTCTGTGAAGAACTGCAAATAGACATACTTTAACAAGTTAATAGAAAACAGGGTTTCTTTATTTTGTCATTGTTGTAAGTACTTAAGTATTAACTCGTCATTAACTATTTGTTGAATGTTACCTAGTAACCAAGGCTGTACTACCTACGGCTGCTTCTTCACTGCAACTCTCAATCAATTTGCCATTTGATGTGGGTGCAGTCGTCCGACAGCAGACATATAAAGATATGTCAATGACAACGCCTGCGCTGTGTGATCATATATTGACTGTATATTGACACACTAAATAAGTAATGGCAGACAGGCTGAGGAGTGTTTGCTCCTGAACATGAATCCAACACAGCAGCATTCACCAATGCCTGGGAACTCAATCCTAGATAATACCACAACAAATACTCCACTCAGTGGCCTACATTCACATTTTGCTCAAGTAAACACATAATACTATTCAGTGTTATGCTTCTTTCTATTGTAAAAACTCTTCAACACTGGAGTTTCTCTACTGAAAAAATACCTTTCTTGTTGATACTTATCTTGTCACTTTGTTTCTCTGTACCTCCCTCCTGCCACATTCCCACTTCCCCAAACTTATTCATTGCCATTTTCTACCTGTCTAGCAAAAGTCCTCCAATCCCTCATCCACCTGCTCACCTGTTTCCAACGGGAGCGTATCTATGTTTCCAGGGTTCTATGTTGCCCGCTCAACCAAGCGGGAAACATAGAACCCTTTTTGTGTAAGCAGGGAACATAGAAGCTTTTTTGCAGGGTTAAGTGGGAAACATAGAACCCTGGAAACATAGGGATGACCCCGTTTCCAACTTCTCCCGTCAGCCCTGCAGTCCAAAACTGGCCCATTTTCACTCATGCCTTTGCTTTTGAGCCACCAATTGACCTATGGCTAAGCCCCGCCCTCAAACGCGATGAGCCAATCACAGTGCGTATAGCCTGCCAAACGGTGTGCATGGGGTACATGCAACTCCGACACAAGGTATCCTGAGAGGCTGGGCGACGGGGTGTATGTTTTACCCTCTCTTAAACCACATCTCAACCGAGAAAAGTGTCTCCTTTGGATAAAGTCAGTGCTTAATTTGAGCCGGAATGTACTGGAACGCTTACCAGGATCTTTTCAGAAAAGGCCCTGGTGCGTTCCGGAACTAATTTGCATGGGTCTAGAACTTTTCACATCTAAAAACTACATACACTATTGGCTGATGTCACTAGTATTGCAGGGTGGAGTACCATAGGACTACGGTGCCTCACGTACCACTACTGTGGGATAATTTCAAAGTCCAATCGCAAGATGGTGAGTGTCCAAGCGCCGTCCAATAACGGTGCGTGCTGGTCAATAACGACGCGCGCTGGCCACCTGGCACTCAATATGCTGCTGTAGTGGTTTGTTTTCCAGACGTGAGTATCTTTGAGCAGTGAAAGTTATTATGTATTTCTTTTTACTTGTCGGCAGTGATTTGTTTTCCACAGAGCTCTACGTGCGAGCATTTTACTCACATTTGCGACTAAAAATAGTTTTGTGCGAGCAAAATAAATCATTCAGCATGCTGTGCGAGTACAGATTTCAACCAGCAGCAGAAACAAAAGGCGAATCCTGCGGTCCACAAACCTCACCGCACTTTAGGGACTGTTCTTTACTTATGAAGGGACTGTTCTTTACTTGTCAGGGGAGAAGGGTGGCTGGTTGACTTTTATTTTATTGATTTATTTTATTTTGACCCCCCTATGTTAATCACTTATTGATGCTGTTTTTGAAGTATGAATAAGTCAGTAAGTAATTTATTCCATTGAAATATCATTGATGTATTATAGAAAAGTGATTTATCTTTTTATAAATGACAAAAGGCACATCTGCCTCATTTTTGCTGTGGTATCGTGATACTACTCAGAACCGTGATACTTTCACTGGTATCGTACCGTGGGTCCCAATTTTGGTACCGTGACAACACTAGATGTCACAACCATTCCATTCGGAGTTGCGCAGTGAGGCAGCTCGGGTGCCACTTAAAAAAAGTGTTCCCCCACTCCCGGAACACTGCTCTCTCAGAGGCCCAAATTGTTCCCCTACTTCTAATTTTACAAATTAAGCACTGGATAAAGTAGTGCAGTAACGTTAGACCACAACATCAACTCAACGTGAATAAGATTAACAAGGATGTCTACATCTATTTTAAGGTAAGTCAACATTGTGTTTGAGGCAACATGTTGTCACTTTGCTGGAAAGAAATATAAAGTTATCTTTAACATCTCTAGCTAACGTTAGCTAAAGTTAGCTCCTAGCTGCGTTGTTCATCTTGTCAGCTTGTTTGCTGGGAGTTCATTAGCCTATTTTGTTCTAGTTTTTGTACTTTGGTGATTGTACATCATTGTTAGCTGTTGTCCAAAGGGCTCTAGTTAAAGTTATAGTTGGTAATCCTCTTCAGAAACACTTCTTGTTATACTGGGTGAAATGGTCCTTCCATCCTGAGAGTAGTCAATACATAATGTGTTCAGAAAAAGGAATGAAAAAAATCCGACCTCTGTGGCAGCTGCAGGCCTGTAAAAACTCTGACCAATCCCTGCCATTCGGTGCAAATGGAAAGAACCAATCAGATGCCTTCATGTCTCGTCCTGCCCGAGCCCCCCTCTGTCCCTCCCTCCCTCCTCCCTGCGCGCACTCATCACGTGTCACCATTGCCGGAAATATTCAGCACACTCCTCAGCAGAAATACTGAGTTAGCAGGAGTTTGCAGAACAATGGCAGAGAAAATGCAGCCAAAAGTATCACTTCCAGCGTTACTTGTAACGGCTTGCCCCGCTAAACAGGCTGAGAAAAGAAAGTCGGAGGCAGAAAAGGCTGCGACAAAAAAGGCTTTGGATAAAGCGAGAGGACAAACCAGACATCAACAGCAGTCCAGCTTTTTAACGGTGGAGACAACTGAGGGAGCTGAAGGGCCTGAAAAGTGATGTAGAGTGTTGTTATTTTACTCGGTTCTCCTCTGCCCTGCTGACTGCAGGATGTGCATTCAAGCTTGTGTGGGGCCGTGGCTTTGGATGGAGCACTGACGGGAGGGGGAGGAGGGGGCGGAGCTTAGAGGAGGTGTCGCTTTCAAATCTTGCTAGCTCTGCAACATTACCAACTATAGCTTTAAGCTAACGTTAACTTCTGGAGCTTAGCTTCATTAATTTATCTGTAATCGCAGAGATAACAAAGGTTGGCAAATGCTGAATGATTCAGTGTTAATACTGTAGCACCAAACTAACAGAGAGACACTCTTGGTAAAGATGGTTAAAAAGGCCGTATATCCTTTTCTCATATTCTGAGCCAAAAACCTTAACTTCAGTGGAACAATGCTGATCCTCCATCATGTTGTCTTTGATGGTGGGGGCAACGAGATGCGGTTTATCACCCTTACACTGGAACCTGTAAATTTTGGCTTGTAATTTAAGCTTTTCATCGACCTTCTCAACAATACAATGATTAATCCCTCCAATGCGTAGTTTAGGTCCTTTTGGTTACTTCTCAATGACATCTGATCGTTATGTCTCCAAAAATCATCAACTGCCTCCTGCGAAATGCCATGTACTGTGACACCTGCCATAGCGCCGGTCACTGAATGTTGATATTTTGTCCAAGTGAGTGGAGGGGGGTGTGGCTTAGCCATAGGTCAATTACGCTAGCCCTGCCTGCCTACCTGTACCTGCCTATTAGCGTATACACCTCCATATTGACAGTAAGTCATTGAACTATCCCTGTCTGCCTTGCTTGTCTGTGTTTGGGTCCTTCCTCTGTTGCCCCGTGTTCTCATATGCACTTTAAAGCTGCATTAATGATTATTTAAGCAACATCACACGAGAGGGAGTGCTGTTGTACTGTATATCAGCACAGCTGTGACTTGGTTGTAGGCACGAGGCTGCAGGTTAAGTGCTGAAGATAACTTGTGCAAATGTTAGCACTCAGCTAAACATGTTACACCACATTATTATCCAGCAGACAGACTGATTTGCACTCTCATTTGAGCTGTTTTGTTTTTCACCTTGCTTTGCACGACAGTTGGAGTCTCGTAATACAACAAGATGAGGCGATAATTGCGGGGTCATAAGATCGCACAAAAATACATCTTGTCGGGCTTCAAGTTTGTTTCCAATCAACAACCTGTGAGAAGCTACTGGCAGCTATGAGCATAGTTTAGGTTAAGTGTGATAACACGGAGAGACAACAATGTCAGCTCCTAAGGAAGTAAGTGTGGATGTTGCAATAGCATCAGTTATATGAGAACTGGAGATTATTTCTTCAATAAAAGAAGAGCAAAGAACGGCACTGAAGCCTTTTCTTGATGAAAAATTTGATGAAAAAAGTTTTTGCTCTTCTCACTACTGGCCCCTGGTAGACAGTGATAAACAGATGGTTCATCCAGTCACCTGCCAAGTATTTTTTGAAAGTGCCTGTCCTTTTCCAAACAGTTTCCAACGATGGCTCCTCAGATGGTTCAGTGTAACAAACCATCTGGACCGTCAGGTTACCTCCCACCAACTCCTGAGGGAAGTATGTGGTTCTTTAGCTGCTCCACTACGTTCACCAGCTAGTTGCACGTAGCGCACAGTGGGTTTGGAACCACTTTATGCTGAAAACAGCTGCTTGCTGATGCTGAACTAAGTGGTGGGACCAAGCCAAGCATGAAGTTGCAGGTTATAAAAGCAAAATAATTAGCTGAAAGATGCTCAGTAGAGATGAGGGGAAACTGGGTTTGTCACTATGGTTAAGCCCTTTCAAATTATACATAGTCATCTAATCCATTGTTAATATACTGATATTGATTTGTGCAACTTTAAATCCCTGTATGTGATTCTTCTTCTTTCTGCAACAATTGCTCCTCCTTTGTGTAACTCTTTTGTAATCTGTGCAATTATACATTATGGAATCCAATCAACCTAAGTCATCAAATGCGACTACAGAACATTTCCAAATGAGATGCTAGGTGGTGGTAACTGTTTATTTAAACAGCAGCAGCAAACAGGCATGGTAAATGTACAGAGATGGAGATCTGATCAGCAACGCAGACTGATAGAAACTGGTGCCTTTTATACTGTGTCACTGCTGCACTACCTTGGCTCCTTCTATGAAAAGGTATTCCTCAACATATTATTTCATCCCTGAATTAACATAAAGAATATAAATATTTCATACAATTAACACATAACATTTACCATTACCTACCTACTGCTACTTACCCTCAAAATACATACACCAATCAGCCAAAACATTAAAACCACTGGCGGGTGAAATGAATGACATTGAAAATCTTGTTACAGTGCAATGTTCTGCTGGGAAACCTTGGGTCCTGGCATTCATGTGGATGCTGCTTGATACGTTCCACCCACCCGAACATAATTGCAGACCAAGTAAACTCCCTTATGGCAACAGCACTTGTCAATGGCAGTGACCCCCTGCAGGACAATGCAACATGCCACACCACAGAAACTGCGCAAGAATGACCCAACTTTGCTTCGAAATACCCCATATCCTGATCTGATTGAACATTTGAGGGGCGTGCTGGCACTCCAGAAGTACCCCTGATTCACGGTTGGTCCTCCTTGGACTGGACATGGCTCTGAGCTTCAGATCTTTTGAGTCCTATGGGTTGTGAGGTGGGGTACAAGCACGTCCCAGAGATGTTTGATCAGATTGGGATTTGGGGAATAGCGCCTTGAGTTCTTTGTCACCGTCCTCGGGCCATTTCTGAGCAATTTTTGTGATGTGACATGACACACCGGCCTGCTGGGGGGCCACTGCTACTGGGGAGTGTCACTGCCATTAGGGGGGGTACCTGTTCTGCACTGGTGGTCAGGTGGGTAGAGCATGTCAGGTGGCATCCACACGAATTTCAGAACCCAAGGTTTTCCAACAGAACAATGCATTGTAACAAGATGATCAGTGTTGTTCACTTCACCTGTCAGTGGTTTTAATGTTTTGGCTGATCGGTGTAAATAAACATTATAACTATAACTATACGTGTACACCAATTACCAACACCCCCCTCTACAATCCTACCACTTGGTCCCTCCCGGACCGTTTATCGGTGTCCATGTCTGCCCCCGGGGAACTCTTTTAGATGAACACAGGACAGGACAGGTAAGTGTTTATGCAACAACTTACATAGACTAATACACGAGCAGCACTTAGTCACACAATATAGCACTATTCTTACGGCACAAAACTCACACTAATGTAACTGTTGCCAGTCATTTATGAACACATATGCACCGCATGATCAGAGCCTATTTTTAACTCCACTCTCTTTCAGGTGGACCCGTACTCATTCCAGCACCTGCCAGAAGTCACATGATCAATCAAGGTTTAAAATATTCAATAAATACTGGCACTAAATATTCAATGAATAAAGCCATTAATGTGCAAATATGCAATATGCAAAATGTTCTATGCTAATCCTGCTAATAAAGTACATATATTGTTAACTGAAGTGCCACGTGCCAAGTGCTTTGTTAAATTCATATAAAGTGCAATTCCAAACCTGGCTGTGCAATATTTACAAGGTAAAACTGTCAGTCATTAGTAATGAAGTGTTCTTTGTTACAAGCATTTCCTGCAGTTCATAAGTACTGACATTACTGACAGCTGCATTCATGATACCTCGGCTCTGATTGGTTGTTTTCATTCAGGCCTGGTGGATTTTTGCAAATACCATGAGAAGTAGAGGAACACGATTTCTTAGCAGAGTATATGTCTCATGTAATACTGTGTGGATGTAGTGACAGTTATTTACAGAGAGATTAAGAGTTAGAAATTATGACAATAAGTTCTTTTCATAAAAGTTACCAACTACGGCTTTAATGCGAAATGTCAAGGGTCTTTTCAGACCAACAATAGCACTGCACCAAAAGCACAATATCTTCCTTCATTTAAATAAGTTGTGCAACAGCCAGTGTCAAAAAACATAGAGTAATCTGCCAAAAAAGTTATGTCTTTGCTTGACTTTTACCACAGAGCAACACACGGCACTATGTGCGAGCACTTGTTCCAGGTTGAACACCTTGAACCTAACCAGACTCTGTGGTTCATATTTCATGTTTTAACTTCACCCTGTAGCAACACACCCACACTAACACAGCCCCCTGTGTTTATTAGCCATGATGCTGTTTTTTCCAGTATGATGCACTGAAGTGTAGGTAAAGTCAAAGACCACTTAAGCCAATACTGAAGGCAGCCTCAGTGTATTAAATTATGCAGTGTAGTGAATTACAAGACAAACACTGACTACCAATTGGAAAATATACAGTGCACACACTAATTGCAACAATTTTCAAACCCAATCTTGCATCACCTGGGGGCTTTAATATCAAACCTCTGCTTGTTAATGCCTGAATTTGATTTGACACAAGAAGCCCTGAAGTTGAAGCTAAGGATTTGGGAGACCAGTTTAGAGGTTGTGTGTCAGCAGAGTGGTTAGCTAAGCTACTTATCGTATTATACAGAGTTATTGTCATGTTTTGCTTGGTTCTGTCTGAGAAGCTTTCATTGCAAGCACTTTGCTGTCTTCCCTAAAGGAATATGGGAGATAAATACGAAAAGAAACACAAAAACAAGAGAACAAAAAGAGATAATTCCTTGATTCCTTGGCAGTGCGGTGAAAGGAAATTGCAAAAAGCACAGAGAAAAGATTAAGCTTTTCTTCTTTTAAATGGACTGTGGAATAAAGGTTAAAACACCAGCACAGTCTTCAGTAAGGTCACATTGACAGAGTTTTACGTGTTGCTCCCCCATTTTTAATTGTAGTCTACAAGTACGTAATTAAACATTTTTCACACACACTGAGTTTTCAACAACACTCTATTTTCATTATTGACCCAAACTGCACTTCTCCTCCTCAGTCTGTGTCAAGTATAAATAAGAGTCTTTTTGTTAGTAATGTTAATGATAAACTTGAAAAAACAACTAATGGCGCGCCCATTGTTGGCACTTCTTACAGGCACAATAGGCAGCTGCCAAGAGCCTCAAACATCCAAATTACTTTCCCATTGAACAATGAGATACAATGTGTTCCAGTACAGACAAGTTTTCACTGCAGAAAGTATCAAGGCATCAGAAGAAACTTCTGTAACTACTACTATAACCTAATCCACTTCTCCGCTGTTAGATGTCTGCACCCACTTGTCTCATAATCCCTCCGTGTATCTGCATGTGCTGATGTCGAGCTGGACCTGTATAAAATGTGAATTCTTATAAGCACTTGTCTTTTCGTCGTCACAGAGTGTTCTGGTGTATTAGTTTTCTGTCAGGATGACAGGTGGCTGATTCCCACTCCTCCTCACGTCAATGACCCAGCAGTAGAAGGGATTCAGCTGTAGAGACGATTTTTTATTCATTGGAAATCTAATTTTGGGTGGCAACATAACCTAATTCTCAATAATATGTCAGCTCGGAAACATTTGCTTTGCCTGGATTCCTCAAAAGGAGATTTTTCTGATGTTTGACTTCATTTATAATATTTGTTTCGCTGGTTTTCAGAGGGAACATTACTTCATCTACATTGGCTCGGATGAAAATCGGGCAAGAATGATATGCTTGTATGCTATTTGCAATGAATAGCTGAGCTGCAGGGTGGATACTTGCATTCTGGTGCTACACTGTAGCTTAAATATGCCGACTTAATGACTGCAGACAGCAACTACATTCAAACATTGAGTCATCATTTTGCTTAAATAGCCTAAATTTTGTTTGCACCCCTGAACATGGGGTTTATATCAAAGCACTAAAGTAGAGATAGTCAACCTGCTGCATGGTTTTCATTTATCATCCCACAGAGATCGAATACAGAAGATACTGCAAGTGTTGGAACATGTTGTTGGTGTAGGAAAGTTCACTGGCAAGAGAAGAATTACAGCAGGGTGCAGTCTGAGGCTGCACACACTCTGGAGGATAACAGCACAGATCACGAAAACTTTCCTCTTTCTTCTTGATAAATAGGGACTCTGTCTGAAAGATCTTTTCATTGAGTGCCAAGAAAATAGCAAGAAGATGCAGCCATCACATTCTACTGGCAGGTTTTACTTAGGCTGGGATGTTTTCTGTGCAAATTGCTTCAACCAAGGACATTGCATCCCTGGGGCAATGCTCTTCTATTTGACACAATTCAGGAGTCTTGCATTGGTAAAGAAAGACTGGACCATTCACTGGTTAGTATTATGTTTGTCAGATGTTGACAGATGTAATGGAAAAATTTTTTTTGGACCTCAGTTAAGCAATACCTTTACACCATATGTATTAGGAAAGAGGCAAAGGCACCTCCACATTTAAAGGCCCAAACCAACAGCACGTTTTATATTACACAGCGCTAAGCCTGAATCAAGAGGATCCCTTTTCTCTCTTGTTAATGACATCTCTGAGTTCTTACAGGCATCTTGTCAAAAGATGATTCATAGGATGAATGCACGGGAGCACCAAAGCCAAGAACTTCATCACAGATGCTTTCTCGACTAATGGACACACACACAGCTGTGTGTCAAAGATGTAGCCTCGAAAAATCTCTTTAGGTCTTTTTGAAAGCCAGACCGTTCTTTGCCCATTCATGTTCTTATGGCACAAAGTTTGTCAGGGTCAGGCAACTTGAAAACTACAGTGAATGTCAAAGCTAGAGAATTCACAAAGGCACATAATAGATAAATAAAGGACTGCATTAGCTCCACAGCTTTTTCTTCAGATTTCCAAGGTCACAGCACCACTGACAAAATCTCCACAGGATGGTCCTCCTGACAACTCACACTAAAATGTGGCAAGATTTCGTGTCAGTTAAAGGAGCTGCTGATAATGTTGAACTGTGAGCTTAAATGATGGCTCGTAAAATAGCAAGAGAGTTTTACAGATGTAATCAGTGCCTATGAAGCAGAGGTCCTTATCCAGACCATGTTGTCCCCTATCAGCAGCAGGAGTATCTGTTTGCTGTTAGTTATGAACTAGTCATGGTTGAAGTCCAGAGACGATTTTAGTCTCAGTCCACTCATGAAAGCAGCCACAAAAAGCAGCAGCATGAACTATTTAGACTGAGCAGCAGGCCGTGTTACAGCCTTGGCCGCCTTTCCTGACCTGTGTCTATTTCTTGCTCCTGTGTTTTGTGTGCCTGTATTTGTGTGAGTGTGTACTCTGTTCTTGCAAGAATCTTTGAGTGTCAACCTGAAGGTGTCTGTTTCTGACTGGTTGGATTTGTGGGTTCTGCCCCAGGAGTGGCTCCAACATAACATCTTGCCTTTTTAAACGCCTGTGTTTCCAGCAGTCCAGTAGTCTGAAGCAGCACCTCTGTTCTGTCCTAACAACGTAGTCCACATTTTGTTAACAGCAATGTTTTGGCCTTGGTTCACCCTTAATTATATTGCTGCAGTTTGTCACAATTTCACTTTCTGTAGGAATAATTTATTTCACTTTAATTGTAATTCAGTGTTTCAGACTGGTGTGGGGACCATGGAGGGAAAAGCTATTACTGTAACTTTTGTGTTGTGCTCCAACCCCTCTAGATGGGGGTGTAATGAGCCGTTATTTGTAATCTAAGTTTATTGTTTTTGGTAAATTTCCAAGACTCTCAGTACAAAGTACTCTACACACAGTTTTGAGATGTTAATCTAAGTTAAAGTTGCACTAGTTAATTTTTAATATGAACAACAGGTCAAATTAGTATGTATGTGTAAAGGGATCACTTATGATGACCCACCAACAGAGAATTATCACCAAACTGTGCAGCCATACTCTCAGCTGTTTGAAGCATTTTAGGATCTTTCACTTTACTGTTATGGTTTTCCAGCCCACAAATTTACTCTTGTAGTTCACTTTCACTTCTGTTATCAACCTCAGTTCCAGCTCTAGCAGGCTGCTTTCTCATAGCAAAAAGCTCCAAAACCAACTGTATTCCACCTGTCTAACATCAAACAACAGACAGACAGACAAAGTTGGTGACCACCTGGTAATATAATGGAGCATTTTAACAGCTAAAGAGCCAGATATAGTTCTCAGGAGCTGGTGGAGACCAAATCTGAGCTTAAAGGGGAGGGAATATTGGGTTTACATTTGTAAGGAACAACTCAAAATGAATGTTAATGTAGACCCATGTATGATTGATGAGAGAACAGCTTGCTTACACATTTACAAGGCTATTACCGTATGTGTTAACATGAGTGATTTTGTGAGTAAGTTAATGCAGCAATTAAGGTGCCTTTGAATTATCAGAGAACCCAATCAGGTACCTTAGCTCAGGCTGATTTTGGCGAAGCTATGCCAAAAGTGTGTGAGGACACCAGAGTGACACATTAAGAATGATTAGAGAGATGTCAATCAAGCGCAGTGTGCACACACCCACACACATTGAGAGGAGATCTAATCAGGCACCATAAGTGAAAACACTAGTGTGGGTGGACCATAGGGCTTTAAATTGGATCACAATTATCAAAGTAAAACAGATCAAATGTTCAGATTGAATTTTGGTGGCAGATTTAATGGGCAAAACAAAGCCTCAACCAACTAGACTGTGTAGAAGAAGTGGGTGCGTCCACCGTGATGTCACCCACTGGTTTGTGGATTACTATTTTGAAGCCTCAAGTTTGACATTTTGGATCATCGCCAACTCAGAGCCAGAAGTGATCATTAGATGAGGGGGACTGCCCATTGGTCTGACAGCCCACTGGTCTGACATTCCATTGTTCCGACCATATTAAACCCATTGTTCCGAAGTCCGTTCCGAAATCATCATGATGCCCTGTGGTTAAGGTCTGGTTAGGTTTAGGCACAAAAACCACATGGTTAGGGTCAGGAAAAGATCATGGTGTGGGTTAAAATGAAAAAGAAAGTGACAAACACATAAGCCGTGAGCCTGCTTCGCCTCAAGCCTTTCCCAGCTCACCCAGAGCCGGTTGCGGCGCACCATCAATGCAGAAATACGCCTGCCGGGAGCCGTTCAGCACTGCGGACCGTCGGACTAATGGGATGTCGGAACAATGGGCTGTCGGACCAATGACATGGACCCTAGATGAGAGGGTGGAGCTGAGGGGGAGCGAGTGGTGGATCTGAGGTTACGCCTCTGTCCTGGTCACCATAATAGTAACTTGTCAATCACAACAGATACACTACCTCCACTCACATACCCAGACATTGGGTGCGGCTACATGATGGCTTCTCATTTGGAATGAAATAAATCTGAGTGAAATCATTTGGAAATAAAGTTTTTCCAGGTAGATTACATAGGAATCATTCTGAATGAGGGTTTACACAGGAGATCAGTTTAATCGCCTTTTAGCCACCTTTATTCAGGTCCGCGCAAGGTTTGGGGCAGGGGAGGTTTCTGATTGGATAGGGGCCAGGGCGGATGTTACGTGTTTACATTTACTGGAAGAAAACACTGTAGGCCTCGCTCCGGATAACAAGATGCTTGATGACGCTGTTCTTAGTGCCTTGTTCGGGCTTGTTTTGCTTATATACTTGAAGCAGAGGTACAACAACATAGAAATTTAAAATAATGTTTCCGCTTGGGACCATCTCTTGTTTTTAGAAGTTGCCATCTTGTCGCGTGCGTGCTATATACGTCATCACGCCAGAGGGGCAAGGAAACGAGCATGCGCAGAAAGACTGGAATGAACTTAAAGAGGAATGAGTGTATACAAGTGTGAGAAATTCTTTCATTGGAAATCAGAAACGGAATATTCCAGCCCCCTTAGATAACAGAGCATAATCCTTGGAACATGCCGACCCTGTTTCAAACAGCATGACATAATTCCACGGCCTCTATTTTACTCTAAATGGAAGCATAACTTACAAAATTAACCTCATGTTGCATTGAAGAAAACATGAATCAAGTGATTGAGACCATAAGCTCATTAGGAAAATGTTTACTGAGGTAAAAAATCAAGTGAGAAGTAGAGCCATTTTGTCATAGACTAATATATAATTGGACTTCTCTTTGCAATCAGTGGAGTCACCCCCTGCTAAGAGAATGCAGCTATAAGGCACTTCAGTACCGGCTTTACTTTCCCGACTCTGAGGCTACACCCACTTCTTTTATACAGTCTATGGAACCAGCCCTGTGAAAGATATTAAATGTATTTTACCTTGTAGACTGTGTCACACTTTCAGTGCAGGGAAATATTGAATCTACACAGAAGTCGTCACTCTGCCAGAATTAGCATAAAGAAACACAGATATTATTAACATTATTTAATTGGTGATATGATGGACAGATATTTTTTACCCTGCCATTAACAGAGACAGCTTATCATGACACATTGACTGTGACTGGAGATCAAATATATACCTCAGTGACACAGGTGCTGAAATGTGTCTGTAGTGGTAATGGACAGATTTTGAAATTATGGCACTTTCTCCTGAATATTAAAAGCTATTGAAAGTGTTAACACATACACGTTTCTGGCAGGTTAATGCAGATACACTGCAAGTGAATTAAACATTTTCACATTCATTCCAGCCCAGCTCTGGTGACAGATAAGTTCCGGTGTCAGCTCAAACATTGCTTAAAGTCTGCATAATTGTGTGTGTAATTTTATGGCCTGTTCAAATCACATGGTTGTGCGTGTGTGTGCCTCCCATACAAATGTTTGTGTGTCTCATGATTAACTGCTGTATCCCTGATGGATATTGATTTTGCCGGTGGAAGACAGATCGCTGTCTAACAACATAGACAGAAAAATCAACAGTGGATCACTCTTGCTCTCTTATTCTCTCCTTTCCCTCTAGCTCACACGCTCCCAGTTTTTTATTGCCTGGCAGTGTTGCATTTAATTATCATTGGATTATCTGTGGCATTTGGCCTCTTCAGCCCATTACCAACATTACAAAGTCCTCCGAAAACCACACAAACCTCGTTAAAACTATTGGCCTCCTTCTTTAGGACATGAGAAAGAAGCACTGTTGGGCTACTTTCTCTAAAAATGTAATACTAGTTACCTCCATGTTTAAGTAATAAGTTACTTTACAATATTACTCTCTGTGTAGAGTAATGCATTACTTATTACACTGCTTTTGCATTGCCCTCACCAAAATGACCTCAGAAGAACGACTAGGCATTATAAATCAATGAGGCTAATGTTTCAAAGCAGGTAATCAAATTACAGAAGCTTATTTTATTTCAGTTCATTTCAAATCCAGTGGTGCACAGGTTTGACCCATTCATGCATTCACATACAGTAGTCACCACTTTGTATCAAAATCCCCTGCTTATAGTAATAATAGTGTGGTGATCTAGAGCAATTAAATAGCCTAGACCTTTTTAAATGAACAAATATCCTTGGATGCAGGGATGGCGGAGGACCAAAGTCTGATCAGTTATGAGATACGGGTCAGTATTTGTGAGCCTATCATATGAAACACAATAGACAGCTGAGATTGGCACAACAATCAGATTGGCGTGCATGTAAGTCACTATGACGAGTGCAAATTAATGAACCAGAGCTGGAAGACCCATCTGTTGGTTCCCGGTGTACCAGTCAGTGACAACAGCAAAGAAAAGAGAATTATGCATAAGAACAGGATGGTGTGCCAGCATTGCTTTACTGTTGTAGGGGATGTTGATGAAAAACCTTCCAACATACTAACACATATTTGATGGCATCACCCAGATGTGCCTACCACCAGGACAAACAAACAACAACTAGAGGCCAGCTCCTTATCGCCGCTGCTTTCAGGCAGCCCTAGGACACAAAAGTAGAAAGGGATACATTGTAGATGTTGATATATATATGGATATGGATATATATACCTGTATATGCCCATCACTGGCACCCTTCTATAATGTAGTCTATAATGACACAAGAAGACACAACAACCTTCAGGGACTATATTTACGGGTGGTGCACTGGCAGAAGTGGAGCAGTGCGCATCAGTGTGGATGAATGAAAAATTACAACATTAACAGTTTATTTTGGGTGGTAATGCAAGACGTGACAGTGCATGCATCATATTACCTCAAATTCTGTTGGTTATGTGTTATATTAGGCTACTTATTTGCTGCTTAAACATAATATATTACGGTAACATGTTACTTTAGTAACTGCTTGCCTACCCACCCCTGTGTTTGTTACTTTTTAAATTCATTATAACCAACACTGGAAAGAAGCAATGCCATATCATCTACAGCATCAGGGCCCACATGAGGCCTCAGTGTTTGGATATGTGAAAAATACATGGAAGTGATGTTAGAACCAGTGGGACACTCTTAAACATGACTAATTAATCCAGTGTGTCTAGTATGTGTTTCATTGACATTGTCTCTGCCCCAGGAGGAATTCTAGAAAACAAACAGATGTTTTTTTTTTCTTGTAGTAACCAGATATACTATGGAGGAGCAAAATAGAGTGAGGAAAGCCCTCACTACCAAACAGCAGAAAATGCATGACCAAAAGTATATGGACACTCAAACAAAGTATGTGAAAATATGAACATAAGCCTAATTTGTGATTGTTAAACTTCTCATTTCAATACTGTGAGCATTAATGTGCTGCTGTAATAGCCACCACTCTTCTGGGAAGGCTTTCAATTGGTTTTTAAAATCTGGCTGTGATGATTTTGCCCCCATTTCACCACAATTAGTAGCATCAGGACATGATGTCGGGCGATAAGGCCTGGCTCACAGTCTGCGATGTTGGACAGGCTTGAGGTCAGGATTCATTTCAGAACAGTCAAGTTTTTTCCACATCAAACAGGGAAAAAGAACATTTTTTACAGACCTCATTGATCCATGAGGGCATTGAAATGTTGAGACAGGAGAGAATCCACACACATACAAGTGTAAAGCACAAAATGGTCAAATATATTGTGAGCTGTTTGGTTTGTTTCACAAACCAGCTTAAGGCTGGACAAAGGATGGGAGTCCACACATGAGTGGTGACTAAGAATAAGTTAATCTGACATTAATGAAAGCAAACTGAGTATAATGAAAATAAAAAACAGGGTGGAAGCCAGGGGAGAGAGAGAGAGAGAAAGAGAGACTGGCTGACTGCTATTAGCTAATACAGTCTTGCAGACCAGGTGAAGTGATTCTCCCTGATGACCAAACTCTGCCCACCAGGCTCCTGGAGGAAGAGGCCCACTCAGAGAGGGTTGTCAAAATTGTCTTTAAGCAAACTTGTGTGCATTTTCCTACTTAGTTTAGTTTGTTTATCCTGGTGTGAATGTTGCTTATCAAACTCTGTTCGTGCACTGTTCATATGTATACCTCTGAAAAGTAATGCACCACAATTCCAATATAACTTGCCTAATCATAAGTAAGTAAGTAATAAATAACATACATAACTAAGAAAGCTGTTATCATGGGACCGATGCACTGACTGGAGTAAAGAAGGAAGTAGTCAATGTAAGGATGCAGGTTGGGGTAATGGATGGGTCACAAAACACAGGACTTTCTCCAAAGACTTTCCCCAAAGAGACTGGTGTGAACTTTGAGTTATTTTAAGGTACGTCGTCACCATCTTTCTTTTCCTAAACCAAACCACAGTTCCTTACCTAAACCTAACCTATGTAACTCTGCGTTAAGACATTTGTAAAAAGCCAGCGTGAACACAAACCACACCAGAACTAATAGACAAAGGACCAAAAGAGCTGAACTACCAATGTAAAAGCAGTCAGTCTGTCATGACCTAAGTTTTCCCCAGAGCAGAACTAAAGTGCCTAAAATAGTGTATTTAGCATCATTGGTACTGTTTACACCTGAGTATTAACATGTGTCCTAGATGATCAGATCACAAACAGACATCTCTACGTACAAGTGTGAATGCTCCAGATTCGTCCACAATGCATCTCGAGATCCGATCACTCACACCACATTCGGAGGTGGTCTAAGCCGCATAGTACCTCATTCTTCAGCAGTGTGTATGCTAATGTGTCTTCAGCCACACTGAAGGACCGCCTACTCAGCTGACGTCCTTTACTAAATGACGCCCCATTAAGAAAATGTTTGTTGGTGCGGTTCAGTCAGAGCTGAAGGACTGTCTCCAGAGTAGCTCTCCTTCCAGCTACGGGTCAGTTAAACGTTGAACAATCACTAAAAACTCACACCAACAGTGAAACAGCTCCACTCTGTCATCAAAATCATTTACAACTGTTCAGTAACATTAGTCGTGTGATGCTAACAGCCGGGCAGACACGCTGTTGCAGCAGTAGTCTCTTAGCGGCCCTTATCTCATATGAAACAGAGCAAGAGAGGGAAAGTGGGACAAGCGGAGCAAGGAGGGGCCACGAAACAGATTACAAGTGGTCACAAGAGATGAACGTGGAGACAAATTCTAATGCCAAGTGTGAACAGACAGACATTGAGCTGTCCTATTGTGATCAGACCAAGACACGTGTTAATACCAGGTGTAAAACAGATAATAGTTAGGCAAAGTATCCTACATGATATCCTACAAAAATGAACACACAATGGTTTGTATGATATCCTATGAAGTAGCACCCAACAAATACAGTTATGTCCTTAATCATAAGTGCTATATAGTAGGAAACTGGACTTGCTTGAGTGTCTTGAAGATGTTTCACCTCTCATCCAAGAGGCTTCTTCAATTCTAACTGACTGGTGCAGAGTCGCAGACTTTGGACTCTGTGTGGGTGTAATTGAGGTCACATGTGAGCTCTGAGTCTTGGGATCCCTTCCCAGATGACTTAACACCCATTCTCACCTGGACCCATTGACCCTAATGACACTCATGATGGCCAGGTGGGTCAATGACTCGCATGCAACCTTAACGACTCTGATACACAGAGTTCACATGTGACCTCAACCACTCTGTACACCTACACAGATTTAAAGCCTGTGACTCCACACCAATCCTTTAGAACTGAAGAAGCCTCTTGGATGAGAGGCGAAATGTCTGCAAGCAAGTCCAGTTACCTACGATATAGCACTTATGATTATCATGACCTGGATGACTGAGAATCTTTATTGACTTATGTCCTTAATCTAAAGTTATATAATTATCTGAAAGTTCTAGCAGTTAGGTTTAGGCAAGTAGAGTTTTTGTGGTTAGGTTTAGGGAAAATAAACATGGTGTGGACGTACCTTAGAATGACTTAATGTTCACAGGGTTCCAACACCAGTCACCTGAGGAAAGTCCTGTCTTCTGTGCCCTATCCACCACACCAACCTGCCTCCTTGTTTACTCCCATCAGCCCATCAGTCACATGATCACAGCCTTCCAAAATATGTGGGTAATGCATGAAATTCTGATTCGTGATAATCTGGAATATATATGACTTAGGGTGTATTACTTACTTGTAGGAAGCGTACAAACAGTGCATGAGAACAGCCTAAGTTAGGTCCAGATCCAGTACAGCAGCTGCATCATTTTCTTTCTGTTCAATAACCAACGCCCCCCCCCCCCCCAAATTCAGCATTTCCATGATCACGTGTCACACGAGAGGAAGCACATAATGATCGACTCCACCAGAGGGTTTGGCATTGCTCCACATGTAAGGGAAACAAATGCAGAAATGTTGAAAAACAAAACAATATATGAGCACCCATTTATGAGTGTGTCTGTGCAGAGAAAGAAGGTTAATAGAAATAAGAGGTAAAGCAAGACAGAAAGCCTTCAGTGGCCTTAGAGATGGCTAAAGGACAGCTCAGTGAACAGCAGTGCAGTTGGGAGATACAGGAAGTCAACTGGCTAAGTGATTCAACTGAGAGCTAATGAGAATGAATGTTTGCCTTTATAGCCTCTCTCCCTCACTCTTCCTGCTGGCCTCCACAGATAGCCCACACTACGTTTATCTTCTCGCACTGACACCTTTTAACACAATGTTACATAGAGCATAGTGAGTAGAATAAAAGGAGGGAAAAACACTCTGTCATCAGAAACATGGAGGAGTGCAGATATCACCTCAAATGCCCTTTTCTCTCCTTCACTGTGCTCAGAACATTTCTGCAGAGTGAAAAGAAGGAGGGGGAAAGAGGGAAAAAGACGGAGAGAGCGATTAGATCGGTGTGTTGGGTCGGTTTAAATGCTCGGTGTGTTTGGCGAAGAAGGACACTACTGATAAGAGAGGCAACAGTTAAAGCACTGCTCTACAGGGAGATAGTGACTGTAAATATACTGACACCCACGGCATGCTCTTATCTCGAGTGGAAAAAAGCAGAGACACTGACCCAAAGGTTTTGGACTAACTTATAAAAATAGATACTTTGAACAACTAATGTGTTACCTCTAAATAGACCCATTGCAATAAGTCAGCCAATGTCTGCATATAATTTTAAAGTATTTATTCTACTGTCAAGTGTAGACAGGAGAATAAATTGTATGAAAAGACCTTTCAGTGCAAGCAGCCTTGTTAAACATGGGAACTCCTGAGAGCAGCCACCTTGCTAAGCACTTAGAATTGTAATATATACTACAATGGCTAATGAGTTGGTGCAGAGTAGCTTAGCAGACCGGTGACTGAGTCCGGTAATTCTCGGGAGTGAGAAAACATATAAAGGACCTTTGACACAGCCCCCTAGACGCCTTTGTCAAAGGTGTCCAGAGGGCTGGTGTGGTATCGAAATAATGAGCATGAGGTGAGTACACACAAATACACGGAGAGGAGGGAGAGTCATGAACAAAAACAGAATAAAGGCGGAGGGAGAATCAAAAACAGTAGAGCAGACTGAGAAAAGTGTTGCCATCACAAGTCAGGCTGTTCTCATTCACTGTTCATTATTATACCTATGAAAAGTAATAATAATACACTGGAGTTATATAGCACTTTTCTGAGTCCTCAAAGACACTTCACAGAGTGGAATATAAAAATAAAAACAGTAATCTAGTGTATATCGAAGGACAATGAAAGATAAGAATGTAACTGAGTAAGTAATGAGTCCTCGGTCTAAAGAGGTGACAGTGTGGGGGCATTTTTAATGTGGTTTGGAGGTGAGTTCAACAGAGAGGTTCAGTGCTTGGTCCTGTAGGAGGTTGGCATCAGCAGAGTGGAGACATCGGGAGGGGGAGTACCAGTAGAGAAGGTCAGACAGACAGGGGGGAGCCAGGTTGTTAAGAGCCTTGTAGGTGGTGAGTAGTATCTTGAAGTTTATCCTGTGTTTGACCAGAAGCCAGTGGAGGTTGTGGAGGACTGGGGTGATGTGGTCACGTGGTTCTGCTGAATAGGAGGGCAGCAAAAATAAAACATAATGCACTATAATGGTATACAACCCATGCAATTGTGAGCCATGAGACTGTGATCATGTGCGCTGCAGACCATCAAACTTCATAAGACGGGAGCAAAAGTCCAGTCATGCAGTATAAAGAGTGTCAAAGGCCATGCAAAAAGGAAGGTCAAGGAGGTGGATGGGTCAAACACACACAGGACTTTCACATGAAACCAAAGTCAGCTTTAAGATATCTGAAGTTATGTATGTGTGTAACATCAGAAAGTCACGTCATGTCCTAATGTTACCTTCTTGTACTGTATGAGAATGCAATCCGTGGGTAGTGTTATGTTCAATCATGTCCTTTCAATGCTTCATTATTAAAAATCTAAACAACACCTGTAAATAAGCAGATATAAAACAGAACTGAATCATCATCAAGGGTTAAACACTCATATGCTTCTGAAGTTGTTAAAAAAATATTCGAAAGGCTGTAATTGCGCTGGCGATGGTTTAATAGGCCTTTCTCACAGCAGACGTTTTGACTTGTCATAGTAGTAAAAGCACAAGTGTTAGTTATGACATTAACAATTGCTTCATTCTGTTTAATTGTCTTCGTAAGCTATGACAGTGTGACAGTGAGCCAGTATGCACACTACCAGGACCCTGAAACTAAAGCTGCTAAATTTAGCCAATTATTTGCATTATTTACAACTGTATTTTTCCTACTGTGGCAGTTGCTTCTGTTAAGCCTTCAAATTAATTGATTTATTATGCACGCAGCCCTCATACCAATGCAGACCCTTATGGTTTTGTTTTTCAGCGCGGCACCATTTCTGTTGTGAACACCCACTCAAATGCACAAAGGTGGAGTGTTTTCATTATAAATGTACTTCTCACTGCAGATAGAGGAGTTGTTGACATAATAATGTATGATCACACCTGAAAGTGGCTCAGCAGACGAATTTGCAAATCCTCACGAAATAAGTGATGCAGGGAAGTTGTTGATGTGGTGACTTGGTGGTCATGTAAGACAGCAGACAGCTTTCTTCATTTTAGGGTGCTTTCACACCTGCCCTGTTTGGTTCGGTTCAGTCGAACTCATTTTTGTTTGCCCCCTTAGTGTGGTTTGTTTGGGCAGGTGTGAACACAGCAGTCACACTTGGGTGCACACCAAAATAACTTGAAAAAGACCTTCTTGAATAGGCAGTCTCTCCGATCTGGAGTTCCCACCTCGATCTGAACCAACTTCAGTTGCATTACACATTGTTTGGGTTAAACAAGCATGAGCATGCAACAGTCTCGGAGGATTATTAATGTGCACCTCCTCCTGTACTGCCTTAATATGCACATTCTGCACATTGAATGCATCAAATCATTGTTTTCTAATTGGAGCGTGCCTCGTTTTCAAACTGTATGGTTTGCCTAAAATGAACCATGCAGGCAATATAGTACACAATGACCATCAGTAAAATCAACCTGCGAAGTTGTTCCTCCATTGTGACAGTGGAAAGTGTCGCATTTATCTTGAAAGTGAACTTTTCTTCAACATTTTATTTACTTTTTCCACATGGAAATTCTGACCAGTCAAAAGCAGCTTTCTCATACAAGGCATTTGATCTGGTCCACCTTTAAATGCTGCCCTAAGAACACAAACCAACTCTAGGCAATTATGCAACTTTGTAACAAAATGAGTCCCTGATTTGGACCAAAGCAAGTGAACCCTTAGATTCTTCAGTTCTCTCAGCTCCCTGAGGAGTCAACACAGTTTGCAGTTGATCAATGGTGCAAATTTGTGCTTCCATTGCTGTTTTGAGGATAAGTTTAACGTGTTCACGAGAAGAGTCCTAATGAATGTGCTCCCTGTGGTGGTATTCATGACCTTGGAAGTTTTTGGAAATGTTCTTAGAGCTCAGAGTACCCGAGTTGTGACGAGTTTGCTGACGTTTTCAGAAATGGCATGAAAGTTCTGTTTTCTGTGGTATGTTTACAGATTGTCATTTTAGTTATACATTTTTCTTTATTTTTACGATATGTCTGAGGAAAATGTTGATCTTCCATACGCCCTCCTCTTTTTCCTCTATCATTATGCCTTTGTATTTCTTGCATCACATTACCCACTTGCTAGTTTGCTAAACTGGTAGCCTTGGTGGCTTTTAGACACTGTTGCCTAGCAGCAATTGTCTCATGACTTAACCATGTAAAAGATTTCCCATGTCATAGCCAGTCCCCAGCTTATGAAAACCCTTCATCAAAGTTGAACTAACATTGATACAGTTGAGACAACTATGTCAATATCTGTAGTAGTTTTGTCTAATATATTGCCATCATGAATATTGGTGCGATTCAGGTCTTATTCTGTTTTGTCTTTTGTCTTCTTCCTTATTGAAACTCTTTACTCAGCCTGTAAAGAAGCACAAATAAAACAAGAAACAATCAATATGGAGATCATATTACAACAAGAAAGTGTTTGAAAAAGAGCTAAATGTCTTTCGGCGTCTGTTGTTGTAAAAACATTCAGACATTTGTAACAGAGCTAGAAATGGCGTAATGCCTCTAAGATGTATGAGGGCAGCGTGGAGTGTTTCCACCGTGAGCCTCTAACAAAGAATTTACTCACCTCTGGAGATGGAGCATAATTTCAGACAATGCCCAACAGAAAAACTAAACCTTTCATGAAACTAAATTAAACTTGAGACAAAACAACACCGGCCAGGCAGTTGGGCCTCTGGTTAGAAAATTAATACAGTGGGCTTCCCTCGCGAGGATGAAATATCTCATTTAGAAGCCCTTGTCAGGACAGGGGCCAATCAATAGCTACTATGATGTATCTGCGCTGTGACGCTGAGGCTGGGGCAAGTAATATGTAATATATGGATTAACATCTTTCTGTCCCACTAGACCTGCAAGACCTGGCATTTATCTCTCTGTCTGAAGGGCCAGAGCACAGTGCAGGGACCTCCTGCTGCCCCATTACAACGTTTATTAAAATCAGCTCTGGGATATACAGCAAGGACGCGAGAGAAATCCTCAGCCATCTATCTATCCGTACTGTGTGTCTCTCTTCCTCCTCCTCTATCTGTGCTGGTGGCAGCAGCAGGGTGATGGATGACATTACCCAGCAGGGATTCGGCAGGCGGAATTATCATGGAGCAGGTATTAGCACGGTGCCTCTCGGTCCCTTCTCGGCCCATTGATTTGGGCTGCTGCCTGACCCTAACCTCCTAAAGGGGCCTTCAGGCTGGAGGAACAGAGCCACAGTACAAACCCTGGGGATAAACTTTGCCCTGGTCCTGGTCCTTCATCATCCTTATTCATCCCTCCACCTCCTCCCTCCTTTCTGTTCTGTTTCAGCTCCTACACTCCGTCTTTCTGCCTCTTTTATATTTTACTTTAACAGCAATTGCTAAATGTTGATGCCACAAAAAACACAAAAATCCTCAAAAATTACTGGTATGTACTCCTGAAAAGATATATACCGTATGCTGTTATCCCACAGCTGAAAAAATAGTCAATTTTTTCCCCAAATGAGTTTATCCCTGAGAGGCATTTTTCTGTTGTTTTGAATTTTAATGAAAAGCGGGACATCGTCACCATGTTGATAACAGAGATCAGGAAAAACAAAAGTGCTTTTCTTTCTTTGTGTGTGTGTGTTTGTCTGAAAAATGCACAATGGTCTTTTTTTTCCTGAGTTCCTCGCTATCTCTGGCACAAGTGATAAAAATGTGAACATTATGTAGGTGCTTTTTGATTTACACACGCAGACATATGCAAAAGCACCACTGCAGGATTGTTTCCAGTGCTGCTGCATTGAGGCTGCTCGTGCTTCTAAGGTGATTAGAGAGTTAGCAATCCCCAACATCATTTGCAAGCGGTATGGTTCCATTCACTGTAGACAAACATGACCCTGTAATCCACTAATTGTTTAAGTTAGGAGTGAAAAGACTCAAACTGCTTGTGGCAAGTCATAAAGCTTAGCAAAAGTTCAATAAGGAGGACAACTTCTCCTCTGTTTGCCCTCATCTTTTATGTTTTTCTCCCGCTTCCAAACAAATATTTTCTAATTATCTATTTGCCAAATTAAATTAATTAAAAGCTTAATTTTTGCTCTTAGGTTTTCCAAGTTTTATCTCACTGGGTAGGACTCATTCAGTCAGATTATTAGGTGTATAGATGTTTACAAACTAGCATAAACCCGCACAAAAACATGACACAAACAAAACAATGTGGGTGTGTCAGAACCAAGGGGTTATCTCCAGGTCTGAAAAGGGAAGCCAGTGTTTAAAATTCTATAAAAAATAACTCTATTCTTACTTGATTTATTAGCTCAGTAAACATCTTTCTAATGAGTTTATGGTCTCCATCCCTAGTTTCAAGTCTCCTTAAATACAGCATGATGTTCATTTAGTAAATTATGGTCCCATTTAGACTAAAATAGACAATAAAAATATGCTTAAGGACATGATTACCTTGTGACTGACAAGTCGCTACCACAGCAGTGTCCTCGGGTTCTCTGTCAAATCCACCCCTCACTTCTTCACAGTTCCACCCTCTTGTCTAGATATGGTCACTTCTGGTTGGGGACCGCCAAAATGCTGAACTTGAGGCATCATGGTGGCTACATCCACTTCTTTTGTATAGTCCAACATACAACATATAACATACACATGCATTGATAGCCAGTGCCATGATTTATGTTTACATAGGTTGGTATCAAGGCTATTGGATACATAGGAAAAATTAAATATTCAGTGCAACAACCGTTTCAAACCGTATCTGTATCAACTTTGCCCGTAAGCTACAGCACAGCAAAGTATAGGAAATAACAACAATAAACACAGTTGAAACAGACTGAAAAAGAAACCATTTTCAAACGCCCCCAGTGTGGTTACCGTGCAGAGGATGTAACAAAACTGGGTCACGGCAAGTTGAAAGCTGCAATAGGTGGAATTGTCCCTCCTGGCTCCCTTACAGTCAAGATGGTGGTGTAGAAAATAAAAACAGGGACTAACTTGTCTCATAACATGTCTTACTTTAGTGGATCATAACATACCAGATGCTCCAGTTCAAAGTAAGACCAAACTTTTCTATGGATGTCAGTTTTTGAGCCATGACAAAGCCAACAGGCCCACAGTAAGGATGCTCAGCCTCGCTTCCAATTTATCCTAGTCACCACTCGCAATATTGCAGCCAAAAAAATCCCCTGCAGCCCAAAACGCATTTTCCCCATTGACAGCCAGTGTAAAAGAGACATCTATAAAACTGTTGACAGGACACCTCAAACTGCAAACAATATCTTTCTATTATGAATTTTTGATCCATGGAGGTTTTATATTTGTAAAACTTTTCTTGAGCTGAGAAGAGCGATTTAAAAATCTCTGACGTCATCACAGTGTAAAGTCTATGAGCCAAGTGGGAACTGGTTAACAGGGCCAGTGGGAGAATTAAAGCTATAGTTGGTAATGTTGGAGAGCTAGCAAGATTTGAAAGCGGCACCTCCTCTCAGCTCCACCCCCTCCTCCCCCTCCCGTCAGTGCTCCGTCCAAAGCCACGGCCCCACGTAAGCTTGAATGCGCATCCTGCAGTAGGAGTCAACCTCAGTAGGGCAGAGGAGAGCCGAGTAAAATAATAAATCCCCCTGAAGCAAACAAATAAATACCTGTCCAACAGAAAGACAGCAACCTCTGCATCACTTTTCAGGCCCTTCAGCCCCCTCAGTTGTCTCCACCGTTCAAAAGCTGCACGGATGTTGACATCTGGTTTGTCCTCTCGCTTTATCCAAAGCCTTTTTCGTCGCAGGCTTTTCTGCCTCTGACTTTCTTTTCTCAGCCTGTTTAGTGGGGCAAGCCGTTACAAGTAACGCTGGAAGTGGTACTTTTGGCTGCATTTTCTCTGCCATTGTTCTGCAAACTCCTGCTAACTCAGTATTTCTGCTGAGGAGTGTGCTGAATATTTCCGGCAAAGGTTACACGTGATGAGTGCACGCAGGGAGGAGGGAGGGAGGGACAGAGGGGGGCTCGGGCAGGATGAGACATGAAGGCATCTGATTGGTTCTTTCCATTTGCACCGAATGGCAGGGATTGGTCAGAGTTTTTACAGGCCTGCAGCTGCCACAGAGGTCGGATTTTTTTCATTCCTTTTTCTGAACACATTATGTATTGACTACTCTCAGGATGGAAGGACCATTTCACCCAGTATAACAAGAAGTGTTTCTGAACAGGATTACCAACTATAGCTTTAATACTGTGCATATTCAGTGAGCCACATACTGCAGAAGTAAACTGTATTCATACAGTATGAATTTATTTAGGGATGCACGATATTGTGGGTTTTTTGCCGATATCCAATATGCCAATATATAACAACTAATTTGGCCAATAACCAATATCAATATGTCCATTTTTTTCCCCACCCAATAGTGATCAACAAGTCTCTCCTGTAGTGGAATTAACATCATGATGTTCCACCAGCAGATGGAGACATGAAGCAGAATGCTTTGCAATGTATGTAACATTCATTCATTGTGCAAAATAAGAGAAAGCATGGTGGCCGATTCTAATATCGGCTGACACCAATGACATGTCGATATTATCGTGCATCCCTAAATTTGGGATTAGTTTAAGATTTGATTTTGTGGGAGGATTTTTCAGTCAAAGGTGAAACAACAAAGATATGATGGAATATAATGTGATTTGTTGTGTCCGCCCCATTGACTTCAATAGAACTGACACCAGTCCGGCTCCTCAAACGCTGTTGCTGACATTTTGACCTTTCTTTCTTTTATAGTTTCCTTGACACTACCTAAAGGCAAGCTACTTAATATCCTGTACATTTATCAATGTTTCTATTGATTGTGCAACCAGTGAAATAAAAGTCTGTTGACACTTTGGTAGCATGTGTGATTCCAAATTCCAAAGATTGGTCAAAACTAACTGTTGTATAATGTTTATTATACAACAGTTAGTTCTGGCCCTGCAATCTGATTGGTCGAGAGACAGTAAAACCGTGATGATATTGGAGTACAACATCACGGTTATTTCACTGTGTATGTATCACTCCGCCTCACAGCTGATTGCAATCAACAATCAAATCAAAACTGACAGTTAGTGTCAGTTAGGTCAGCAGTTGCGTTGTAGGCTAATTAATTCATCCACTGTCAAACAGCCAAAAATATGGATTTATTTCCTAAAATAAGTTTTGAATTGAACTATGAATGGTCATCAGAGGAAGATGAGGGAGAGGAAAAGCTGAATCCATCTGAGCACACATCCAGGTTTGTCAGTGTTTCATCAGCGGAGCTCAATGACTTGGAGAAAAGCAACATACTGTCAGATCAGAAGGCAGAGTCGGCTGTGCCTGTGAAGCGACAGTCCACCATGCAGTCACCAGAGACTTATTTCACCGGCTGCACAATTAATGGAAACGTGCAGATAAATGTGTGTAAAGAGTAAGTGCCTGGCGCACCATGTCTGTGTTACATAGCAACGGTGACAGCAGAGTCCTGAGGGAACTATTTTTGTTGGCGGAAGACAAATAAAATGCTTAAATTATCTATTTTGTCCTCATTTTTCAACATTTCTTAATCAGCCTTGCTTATTTAACTGTTGAACTGTTGTATAAAAGCAATATCACACTCGAGCTGCGGCCTGCGGCCTTGTGCCTACGACCGAATCACAGCTGTGACGATATCACAGTACAACATCACTCCCTCTTGTGTGATATTGCTTAAATACATTTTGTGTGTGTGTGTGTGTGTGTGTGTGTGTGTGTGCGTGTGCATTCATTTAGTTTTATTTTTTCATGTATAAATTTATTAAATGTTACAGTAAGAACTTAATTGGAACGTGGTTTTTGATTCCTTCTGTAGGTTAAGATCCTCTTTGCCTTCTACAAGATGGTGGGTGGTGCTTATTAATCTGCCTCCCAGTAGAGCATGCTGCATTTATGACCCAGCCAGATGATGTGGAGCGTCTCTCTGCAGTTTGAGATTCATCTTTTTTTTTTTTTTGACTCTAAGCCACCTGTGCATCCACATTACTCCAAGCTATTCTGTTCCTAATTGCTATGAAATATTTAACCTAGTAACAAGTATTTTTATTGTGAAAACTTGCTGTAATATGCCACAGTTAATATAGAACTTTTGTGTGTGTGTGTGCGTGTGTGTGTGTGTGTGTAAGGTGTGGGGGTGTTTTGGCTTACATTGCTCAGTACAGCAGGTAAAATCTAAAACACTCTCTTGAGATCTCCGTGGAATTTCTCTTAACTGACATGATTTAAAGTCAGAGCTCGTCATCTCGTCTCTTCGTCTAGTTCTGCTGCTAATGATACACACCACGCAGGGAGAAGACGCCCACTTAAACGAAGACTTCTTGCTTTAGACAATAATGAGAGGGAAACACAGTTTATAGACTACAACACTGAATAATTAAAAAAAAAAGAGCAGTCTTTTTATTTCCTGCTTAACGCGAAACACACACACACAGACGTACATACAGACGCACGTTCAGAAAGACATCCATTGACACCTTTAAGTCATTTTAACCTGTACTGTTACTATTAAGTGTTAACCCTTATTGCACCCTCTGTAGTGAGGAAACAGTGACACTAAATGTGGCAGATTTAAATCACACTTAATTTACGACCCTACTCACTGCTCCGCACGGAAATACAGAGAGAAGGCTGGTGAGAAAATCATGGATTAATTCATTTAGATCCGACCCATAAATAAATGGAGAACAATGTGGATATCAAGCAGCAAATTTGATGCATGGAGAAATGAGCGATGATAAGGCGTCAAACCTACCAACCGTCTCCAATTGGATTTTTTTTTGTCTAATCCTTTTGAATAGGGAGAAAGGGTACAATTACGAGAAGACAATGCCCTTTCTTCTAGAAATTGAACACATCTCAACTCCAACTTTCATTTTATCACACTGAAAATTCCCAAAACAAAAAAGCCATGTAATTGAACAAATATAGCATTGTTTTGTCCTGCTCACAGGATGGTCATTACACAGCTCCGAAGCACTTGGGCAAACACAGACAAATACACATAAGCACACTGAGTCACTGTTCCACATCAGGAAATAAACATGTCTGGATGGCACAGATGATTACCATGTTGAGGGTTAATCAATACTGTTGATTACTGTGTGAAATCAAATACTGATTTTGTAACTAATGATTAGACTGATTTCTTGTACACAAGTGTGACAGACTTCCAGTAAGCCCACACCTCTGCCTCGGGTTTGATTTCTGTTGATGTCATTGTGTGAAGGTGTAACACAGTTAAAAATGCAAAAGCACATCAGATTTCCAAATTTAAGCTGTGACATTCTCAAAGTGACAAGGGGAGCCATGTTCTCCAACCTCTGCTAATCAGTTAATGAGGAGGCACTTCTTTGTGATGGTGTCTGTTTCACATTTTAATCACATATTGGAGGTGTATCCATTATCTGGGGACAAACAAGTCCTCCACAGACACAGGAGAAGACAGAGGTGTGACCGAGGTGTGAGGAAAGTAACACTGAATATATAATTTGTTTTCAATTTTCTGTCACAGAAAAGTGTGACAGCTTTCCACAAATTGAATAAATTTCTGTCTTTATTACACTTTTTCCTTTTGTCTTTACTTCTCTTTGCCACCCTTCTTACTTACTTCTGCTACTGTCAAACTTTTCATTCTTGCAAGGCACATATATGCAGCGAAAAAAAGTTTATCAATCAATCAATCAATTTTATTTATAAAGCCCAATATCACAAATCACAATTTGCCTCACAGGGCTTTACAGCATACGACATCCCTCTGTCCTTAAGACCCTCACAGCGGATAAGGAAAAACTCCCCAAAAAAAACCCTTTAACGGGGAAAAAAAACGGTAGAAACCTCAGGAAGAGCAACTGAGGAGGGATCCCTCTTCCAGGACGGACAGACGTGCAATAGATGTCGTACAGAACAGATCAGCATAATAAATTAACAGTAATCCATATGACACAATGAGACAGAGAGAGAGAGAGAGGGAGAGAGAGAGAGAGAGAGAGAGAGAGAGAGAGATGCAGGTAATGACAGTAGCTTACAACAACATTAATGAAAGTAATAATATTATAGTTATAGTTCTGGCTACTGTGGTACAATATGTTGAAAGTATGCATTAATATCTGGCAGTATACATGTGTGACAATAGTCATATGTGTATAATAACAGTAGAAGTATGACTAATGACTAATGATGGCAGCAGCAGCAGGAGGCATCTGGCAGGACCACGGCAGCAGCACAACCACACACGTCACGCTGTCCAGGCACCGCTGCGATATGAGTTAATCTGAGAGACAGTGGAGCACAAAGGCTCCGGAGAAGAAGCCGAGTTAGTGACATCCAGAATGGCCGAGTTAGCAAGATGCAGTAATAGGATGAGAGAGAGAGAGAGAGAGAGAGAGAGAGAGAGAGAGAGAGAGAGAGAGAGGGAGCCCGGTGTATTATAGGGGGTCCTCCGGCAGACTAGGCCTAAGTCAGCCTAACTAGGGGCTGGTACAGGGCAAGCCTGAGCCAGCCCTAACTATAAGCTTTATCAAAGAGGAAAGTCTTAAGTCTAGTCTTAAATGTGGAGACGGTGTCTGCCTCCCGGACCGTAACAGGAAGATGATTCCACAGGAGAGGAGCCTGATAGCTGAAGGCTCTGGCTCCTGATCTGCTTTTGGAGACTTTAGGGACCACGAGTAACCCTGCGTTCTCAGAGCGCAATGTTCTGGTGGGATAATATGGCACTATGAGCTCTCTAAGATATGACGGAGCTTGACCATTTAGAGCTTTATAAGTTAACAGTAGGATTTTAAATTCAGTTCTGGATTTTACAGGGAGCCAGTGCAGAGAAGCTAAAACAGGAGAAATATGATCTCGTTTCTTAGTTCCTGTTAGTACACGTGCTGCTGCATTCTGAATTAGCTGGAGAGTTTTTAAGGACTTACTAGAGCTACCTGATAATAGAGAGTTACAGTAATCCAGCCTTGAGGTAACAAAAGCGTGGACCAATTTTTCTGCATCTTTTCGGGTCAGGATAGGCCTAATTTTCGCAATATTACGCAGATGAAAAAATGCAGTCCGTGAGGTTTGCTTTAAATGAGAATTAAAAGACAAATCTTGATCAAATATTACTCCAAGGTTTCTTACGGTAGTGTTAGAGGCCAGAGCAATGCCATCTAGAGAAACTATGTCATCAGATAAAGAGTCTCTGAGTTGTTTGGGGCCAAGAACAATAACTTAAGTTTTGTCTGAATTTAACATCAGGAAATTGGTGCTCATCCAATTTTTTATGTCTTTAAGGCAGTTATGGAGTTTAGTTAATTGATCACTTTCTTCTGGCTTCATCGATAAATACAACTGTGTATCATCCGCATAACAATGGAAATTTATAGAGTGATTTCTAATGCTGTTACCTAAAGGAAGCATATATAGAGTAAATAGGATTGGTCCGAGCACAGAACCTTGCGGAACTCCAAAACAAACTTTGGTACGTAAGGATGATTCATTACGAACGTCAACAAATTGAAAACGATCAGATAAATAAGATTTAAACCAGCTTAGTGCTGAACCTTTTAGGCCAATTAAGTGATCCAGTCTCTGCAGTAGAATTTGATGGTCAATTGTGTCAAACGCCGCACTAAGATCTAATAAAACAAGAACAGAGACGAGTCCTTTGTCTGAAGCAATCAGAAGGTAATTTGTAATTTTAACCAGAGCTGTCTCAGTGCTATGATGCACTCTAAATCCTGACTGAAATTCCTCAAATAAATTATTATCATGGAGAAAATCACACAGCTGGTCTGCAACTACTTTCTCAAGGATCTTTGACATAAAGGGAAGATTAGATATTGGTCTATAGTTGGCTAACACCTCTGGATCCAGGGTGGGCTTTTTTAGGAGAGGTTTAATTACAGCTACCTTAAAAGACTGTGGTACATAGCCTGTTAATAAGGATATATTGATCATATCTAATATATGAGTGTTAACTAAAGGAAAGACCTCCTTAAGTAGCCTAGTTGGGATGGGGTCTAAGAGACACGTTGATGATTTAGATGAAGAAATCACTGCGGTCAATTCTTGAAGAGAAATTGGGGAGAAGCAATCTAAATATATATTAGGTTCTACAGCTGTGTTTGAGGTTAGATAGGTAGGCCTACCATCTGAGGGCAGGAGGTCATGAATTTTGCCTCTAATAGGTAGAATTTTGTCATTAAAAAAGCTCATAAAATCATTACTGCTAAGGGCTAAAGGAATACAAGGCTCAATAGAGCTTTGACTCTCAGTCAGCCTGGCTACAGTGCTGAAAAGAAACCTGGGGTTGTTCTTGTTTTCTTCTATTAATGCTCTGCAGTAATAGATGTTTTTGGATCAAAGTGGTTCTAGGGACTCCCTGAGAGGAACTGCCAACTTGGGAGCTCCCCCAAGCACAACAGGCCTTTTTTTTGTGGTTGCATTTGCAGTGCCAATAGGAAGGCTGAATTGATGTACTGTTGCTATAGCATTGTCACTTTGACAAGTCAAAATCACACTGTATTTCTACCATCACACATATGCTCAGTAAAGCCTGAACTTCACTGTCGGTCGATATGCCCATGTTTTCTTCCCTTTTTTTTTTTTTTTTGGTTACGCTGAAGTTACTCATTGTTCCTCTTGCACTGGAACTACCCCCAAATAGGAGCTAAAAACTGTCCCTCAAAATGGCATTCAATGAACTACAATCTAGTCTCTAAAGTGCAGACACAACGAAAAGGAGAGTTCTTACAACTATTAAAAAAGTCCCTCCAGTCTGAAAAAGCTTAACTGTG
Source organism: Epinephelus lanceolatus (assembly GCF_041903045.1). Lineage (NCBI taxonomy): Eukaryota > Metazoa > Chordata > Actinopteri > Perciformes > Serranidae > Epinephelus > Epinephelus lanceolatus. The sequence goes on along the minus strand of NC_135738.1, from coordinate 33,628,203 downwards.
GCAGATACCAGTCAAAATTCATGCTAGTTTTAAAACAATGTTCACCTAAATTCAAACAGGTAATTTTTTTTGCATTTTTTTTTTTAATGAGACAAACTATGACTCTCTTTTCAAGCTACAGAAAATGAATCTATAAAATAATAGAAATTGCACACCAAATGCACCACCAAATTTGTAAATACCTTAAGTTTTGGAGCAGTAGTTAAACCTTAAAAAATCTACCTTGAGGTATAATTTCAAATTGTGCCCATGGATAAAGTGTGTCGGAGCAACACATTCTCTCTCTGCCCTTGCCACATATCAACATTTTGTCATGGACTTTCCACGTCCAGATACGACATGAAGGGTGGGTGCGTTGGTTGTTGACGTTCTGCGACACTGAGTCAAGTTCTGCCTGTTACATACAGGGTCCTTCAAAATAAACACACTACGTCAGTACAACGATGTGAATTGACGTTATTTTCCTCGAACAACTAACGCATGTGGTTAGGTTTAGGAACTAAGAACAGGGTTTGGTTTTGGAATCTCACGGGACACAAACACCGCACTCCTGGGTGGCAGTTAGTATTTGATGGACCCATCCACCATACAGTATCTCCCACCATCTCTACTTGGAGTTTTGCCGCCTTAGCTTTTGCTCTTTTCCCGCCGTGTTTCCCCCTGATGCTGCCGAGCACCATTAAACTATATACGGCGACCAGCTGCGTTTTAGTCTGTACTTGAAGCAAGATGTTTTGATTTTACCCAGTACGAGATGACCAGCCTGAGTGATCCTATAAGGGTGAGGATGTCTCTTTTGGAAAACCAGCCCAATCATCACAAGAAATGTTAAACTTTATGTTTCAACGATGCTTCCATCAATCTGTCAAACTCAGCAGCACTGATCAAATATGAATCATGATTCTGTTACTGCATTTTCTATTTTTCCCCTTAAATGTTCTTAGAAACAAATTTTTGTGTACTGTTTAGCTGCAAAATTATAGAGTTTGTGACCTGGCTGAAGTACTGAGCACTGTCCACCTTCCACCAGCCAGACCAATTTTCTCATTTCACAGCTAAACAGTACACTAAAATATGTTTCTGAAAGCACTTGAGGTGAGAAATAGGCAATGCATAAACAGAGAACCAAATTCATATTTGATCAACACTGCCAAGTCTGACAGTCTGACTGCAGTTCGCAAGCTGTGATTGATATGATTGACAGCTGCGTTAGAGACTTCTTGGCTCTGATTGGTTGTTTTTGTTCAAGTGCAGTAAGGCTATTAGAAGCACAACATGGCGACAGAGGAGGCAGAGGAATATGATTTTGTTTCCACAGATTATCAGTCTCATTTAGTGCTTTGTGAATATAGACAGTTACAGCAAATATGAAAAAAAGTTATAAAAGTTAGCAACTACAGCTTTAATGGCAGTCTGTGTCCTCTTTGTTTATCTGAGCTAACACCCAACACCATAAGTCCTTTTACTTCTGGCACTTAAGTACATTTTGATGCCAGTATAGTGCAAAGAAAAAGAGAGTACATCCTCTGGAATAACCTAATTTTCTGCTTTATTTGGTCACAAAATGTTATCTGATCTCCATCAAATTCACAGGTATAGACCACGCAGCAACCTCTAGTGCACTGAAGTGCCAAAACCTGCAGTTCCTCTAATGGCCAGTTGAGGCTGGCTCCTGAAGTCGGTCTATCCCCATTGACCTCCATGTTAAAATGCCCAACTTTACAGCAGATTTAAACATGTTTACAGCCTGATGCAAAAAACAGTTTTGGTCTGTATAGCTAATTTCATCATCTATGACAAATAACAGGGCCAAAATGCATAACTCGTGGCTTCAAAAGGGGAGTCCTCAAACCAAAAGGTGATGTTACAGTAGCTACATCCAGATTTTTACAGTCTATTATATAGACAAACACAAATAGCACAGGAGCAAATATATTTTTTGTATGTATTGAACACACCAAATAAAGACTCAGAGTACTGGCAGAAAGAGTAAGTGAATCATCAGATTCAAGACCAGGTTGAACCTTCTTTGGCAGCAATTGAACACCTCCAGTAGTTCTGGATCAGACCCTCGCACCACTCAAAGTGAATGCTGGCTCATTCCTCCTTACCAAACTGTTTTAGTTCCACTTGGTTCTCTTTGTGTCTGCTGTGAATGGCTTGCTCTTGGTCTGTCCACAACATTTCTATTGGGTTAAAGGTCTGGGTTTTGACTGTGTCACTCCAAAAGGTGAATTCTCTTTTTGTGGAGACATCCTGAGCTACATTTACTTCAGTGTTTTGGGTCATTGACCTGTTGCATAACCAAATCTCTGGTGAGCTTCAGCTGGCTGAGTGACACCCTGACATTTTCATGTAAGATGTCTCAGTAACCCTCACCTCAGTGATCACAAGTTGCCCAGGCCCTAAGGCAGCAAAGCAGCCTCAAATCATAATGCTCCCTCCACCACACTTCTCAGTTGGGAATATGTTTTCATGACAATATGCCATGCTTTTTTTGCCAGATGTAGTGCTGTGTTTTCTTTTCAAACAACTCCACCTTAGTCTCATCTGTCCACAACACATTCTCCCAGTTGTGCTGTGGCCTGTCCAGATGCTCTCTGGCAAACTTCAGATGTGCAGCAATATTTTCTTTGGAGAGAAATGGCTTCCTCTTGTCTGTTTTGCATATGGTTCCAAATTGTTCACTCTTCTTGGCACTGTATTTTTTACTTACATAACATCTGAATGCAAGACTTTACTTGTAAGACAATATTGGTACGCTGTGGTATTTCTGCTTTTATTTAAGTAAAAGACTGCAGTACTTCTGTCCTCTCTGGTTAGGTTATTACATGTAGGTAGTAAGCTAGGCATGCAAACAATTGCAAACATTGGTTTAGCCAATTTCCTACACTTTTGCATGCACATGTCTTCAAACTGTTGAGAAATCCAAAGCCCAACAGACCTGCTATGCCTTGTTCTGACACTTTCCTAATATCTCACAAGATGCAATAAATAGCTAAAAAGGATTAAAAAGTGAGATTAAAGCAAGCTTCTTATTTTCAGTGTTTCTTGTCCCACATGTCTACTTTTATGAATTAGTAGTCCAGCGTGTTTCAGCCTGGCCTTCATCAGGAAGCATCTGTGCATATCCATGCAATGTAATAACCTCACCAATCTTAATCAATGATACGACAACCGCCCAGTGATTGTCTTTTGCTGTATTGAAATGCTCACCCCAGTGCCCGTGTTTTTGTGTCTCTCCCAGTGTGCAGGCAGACTGACAGAGGGGGTGTTACAGTGAGACAGGGGGCTCAACAGATGCCGTGGGATCCCTTACAAAACAAGCGGGAAAGAGGCAACGCTCCCGTGGTCTGATTAGAGCAGCCACAGGGGAGCACGGCGAGGAGACTTAATTAAAACTCATCTAGATGGAAAACGCGGTGGAAAAAATGACATTTTGTTCAGGCTGCTGATAGCTCCAGGGTTATAGAAGATATCTGCACCTAATCACAGTGTTGGTGGGGTGGGGGCATAAAGATGAGCTCACTCGCCAGCTGACTAATGTAGATTGAAAAATGATCACAATTAGCATTTGCTGTAGCCGCTTGCGTTACACCCAGACGCAAAAGCAGTTATGCTTTAGTGGACAAAGCACATCTAGTATATCTTATTTCTTATCTCGTGTTTCTTTCTTCTCTCTCTCACTCCCCATTCCTTAACTCGGTCTCTCAGTCAGCACGACTCTGATCAAAGTAAACACACATTAAGACATTCTCGTATCTGCAACAATAGTTAGAGCACACCTCAACCACAATGGAGAAGTCTCTTTCACGAGCACCTCATCCATTTTTCCTTTTCATCCCGTTCTCTTCCCAGGCCTCTAAATGACAGCGCACCACTGCTATGGAGCCCATCTCAAACAGCCATTAAAAATAATGAGATGGCCATTTTCACCGCCTGTTACTTGAAAACAATCCATATCACACAGGGGGCCCCTGGCAGAGACGGAGGGGGTGCTGAGCGGAAGGCAACAATTGCTGAGTAGATTTACTTAATAACCTCTTGTTGTCCTTGGTCGGACTGCTGAGCTGGTCTCCTGCAGTAAACCTATCCAAAAGACAGAGGGCTGCAGGGTACAGTAAACATCTGACATACTACCTGACGACACATAAACAACACACTCCTGGAGAAGTATTTGGCACCACTGTTTTTGTTTGTTATTCCCCAATTATAGATACTGAATGTCACAGTGTTTATAATGGCTTCTTTTAGATTCATATTCATATTTCAGTATTTCATTGAAACATATGGTGTTTGTAATGGCTAGAGAACAAATTGTAACATTAATGCAGTAGAATGAGAGTTTCTTTTATAGCTGTTTTTTATGATAAATAAAGCCATATGTCTTTGACAGTCTGAAATTACAATGGCTGTCTGCATGCACAGCATAACAACACAATAATGAAATTGTTCACTAATCACTTGCTCTTTCTCGGGGAAAATGACAGTGTTTATAATGGGAGTGAAAGACATCACCTATGATTTCTCCCATGCTTAAATACAAGGAGTGGTGTGATTAACATTTGTGCATATGTGTGTGTGTGTGCATTTGATGTATTGCCAAGGAGAATGTGTCATCTCACCAAGTCTATGAATAACTAGCTTTTCACAATTGCTTGCTGACTTCAGTAACAGTGACAACAGTGTTGCAAGCATTGCGACCATTCATTTAACCGATTCTTAGGCCCTGTTTAGACGACAACGGTTTCTCTAAAAACGGAAAAGTCTGTCCTTTGCATTTTAAAAAACTTCTGCATTTATATGATGACGTTATTGAAATGATCTCCGTTCACACAGAGCCGCAAATTCTACTGGAAACACTGTAGTATGCACGCCAGGCCAGTGGGTGGCAGTGTAAATTTGCAAAGCAACACCACGGCATGATGCCATGCACCTGCACTGAAGCGCCTTCCTCTACAACGCGGTGATTACAAAACAAAACAAAGAAGACACAATGGCAAAAGCATGCACAGATAACTTTGTCTGGATGGATGACGAGGTGGAGTTGCTACAGTAACAGATCTACACTTCACTTCAAATCAGCAGGGTGAGCAGCACAAACAGAGCTCGGCATTGTTGTTGTGACAGTCGGCTTGCCTAGTGACTGGAACCGTAATGTGCATGTGCGAAAAGTCTCCGTTTTCAGAGGAACTGCATATTGCAAGTTTACATGACAACGGAGACGCTGCCGTTTCCAAAAAAGTTGCACTCTGGAACCCGTTTTCGAATCATTGCGTTTTCAGGCACCCAAAACGCTGCTGTCTGCTGTTTACCGTTTTCAGTTGAAATCGTTGTCGTATAAACGGGGCCTTAGCCTTCACCTAGCTGTAGGTGTGAAGGCAGAGTCACACCTTTCTCTGGAGGTGTTGCTCTGTGTAATCTAGATGTATGCCACAAGGATTAATTATGGTTTTGTGTGGAATGTAACACATACTGTTAATTATCACTGCTATACGTGTACTATATGTGTATTGCTCATCAGGTCGTGTAATGCATTCATGATACAATCACAGTAATCACATTATATTCTCTTATACATCATGTGATAGAGAGAAAGTCAACCTGCAGTCAATATGCACAGTAAACAAAGCAGCTAATGTACACATATCACAGTTCTTGAGGTCTCTGCAGAGCCCTGATATGTATTTAATTTTTGGTGTACATCAGCTCTGGTGGTACATAGGCTGTATCAAACAAACCAGCTTGTATGACATCATAGCCTCCCCCTGGCTAAATCACTCTAGCCCCTTTTACACTGCCAGATTTTCCGCGAATGTTGGGCCGTTTTGCCGGCAAGCGGAATGGTGAGTTCCGAGGTGCCCAATTTTCCACCTCACAGGGTAGTCATATTGGCAGAACAGACCAAGGTGGCCTTCCGCAACGGGAGGGGCTGTTGAAGACTTGTGGGAGGAGCTGTTGATGACGCCACACATGCGAGCCACTGGCGGTGGATAAACAGTAAACAGCTGATAGCAGGAATTAGTGAGTAGCTAGTAACAAGAGGGAAACACAAACCTGACAGACACTGTAAAGATGAGCAACTGGGGAGACAAGGAATTGCGCGCCCTCCTTGTACTCGCAAACGAAGAGGCCATTAACCGTCAGATGACGGGAACAGTGAAGAATGGGCTGATTTATGAGAGAATCACTGCCTGGCTATCGCCGCCAGACTAGCCGCGGCTTCCCTCCCATGTTACTGTTTACGTCACACACTGAGCCACATGTTTTGTTATTTGCTCACGCCCCCCATTGCCCCAAAAAAGGCACATTCTGTATAAAAAAAAAAAAAGTAGGTAGGCGGCATTTTGCCGCACTTCCCGATTTTGTTTTTATACGGCCAATGCTGAAAGAAGACTGATTGGGCTTTCCTGCAAATTTGCACAATTCCTATCTAAAAAGGGCTACTGTCTCCCTGGCCTCTTCATTAATGCTGAATGTTTTGTGTCTACCATGTCCTACCACAATAAATCATACAAATGGGGATAAAATGGCAAGAAAATGACACATGCCAAAGAAAAAAGGTGGGTGCGATGGCTTTGACAACTCTCTGGGGCAGAGCTGCTGCAGCTGTTGAGTTAACTGTAAACTTGCTAGTCAGCACGGCCTGCTGACCCAGAAGTTAGCTTCACTCTGGTTCACCCAACAAAGCCAATGGGATTTTTCCACTGGATTTTGGATTATTGCAGAAAACAAGCTCTGTGGCAAACAAAAGTTTATGATGGTTACACATTTTGTTCAGTAAGATAATCTTCACAGATGAACACCACTTATATGATTTTTGGGGCATCAATGCAATGGTAAAAATCTAGCATTAGGCTACGAAGGAATTACACTATGGTCGCATGACTTAAAATTGCCACCACAACAAGGCTGTGAAGCCATGTTCGACGTGATGACGTTCTGTTGGCTCATTAGCCACCGTCATTTTTCAGACACATAAAGCTTAAAAATTCGCGCATGGGGTATTTACTGATGTATTCTATGCTGTAGATTAAAATTAAAATTTCCGTCATGAAATTTCATTGTTTTCATTCGGTATGTCCAGTAAGTAAAGGCACACACTTTCAGATAGTGTCATCCAAAAGACATTCATGGTGTAATGCTCGATCGTACACACAAGAATTGTTAGAAATAGCAGTGTAAGGGATAAAAAACCCCACTTGCTTCCTGACCTCCAGGGGTTAAACTTTTTCTGCCGGCTGCATGTTTTTTTCAACATCTCTATTTTAAAAGTAAGACATGCATGTTTTCTGGCAAAGCACTTCTAGGGCAGTTCTGCACCAGCTCATCAGCTTCACGCTGGAGTTCTTCCACATTCCAGACTGAATAAAATTGTTGATCACAAGGTACTTCAGCAACCTGCAAGATTTCATAACTGGGTGGAAACAGATGTAAGCGAGAATAGCAATGGGATATTCTATCTCCCAAGTGCTGATTTTAACAGCCTTTGAAGTCACACTGATTGCAGCGAGGCAGATGGTTGGTGTGTGGCTTCAGTCAGGCCAGATAAAGTCTCCACAAAGGAACTACAAGGATGACCTGATGAGCATCCAGCAAACTGCAGCTTGTGATTGCTGAAGTGGTTGATGAGCTGATGGACTGAGAGAGAATGAAGATCAATCCAAATCAAGCATTTTGTCAATCCAGAGAGGGGAAAGGTGTGACTGTTATTTGTGGAGGCTGAGAGAAAACCAACACTGGCAGTGCAGCTAATTAGAGCAGAGGAAGGGAGTATACAGCAGATCGTTCCGACAGGTCAATGCAACAGACAGTCCAGAGGCATGGGCCGTCCTTTGTGACTAATACATAGCATACTCTCATGTTTACATAGAATGCTGTTCTGATGTCTGATGTTTCCTGACCTTATTGTAAGGATGTAGAGAAAAATATATATGAAAAGATATTTAAAGGGATAAATTTCCTTTGTCTGTAAAGTATGCATTAATAACTAAATCCTAAGGAGAGGGGTCTGAATCAGTACAAACTTGTGGATAATCTTGCCTTGAAGGCAAGACTAGAAGCATCCTCGTGATGTTGCACCCTTTTGTTCACACAGAGATAGTTCTGTGGAGTCAGAAAAAAGTTAATTTGAGAGAGAGGTTCAAATTCTGTCTATTTTCTCATCTCCACACACCTGGTGTGAAACCTGTGTGAGGTTGGTGTGAATGCTGCTGGATTGTCAGTTTCGGAAAGTGAGAGGAAAATTGATGCAGCACGGCTGATTCCAATGTAAGAGAGGTGTGGTGGGAGGAAGTGAGAAGTCTAAATCAAAGAAGTGTTGAGGCATTTATCATCCCTATGGGAGAAACAAAGACTCGACTAAATACTGAAGACATTTTACCTTTAGATCACGTCAGATGCATGTGTGAATGCAACACATACTCACTCCGACCTCGTCACGTATCAACGTTTCATCATGCACTTTCTACGCACAGACACGACGTACAAGGTACCCCTCGTGCGTTGGTTATTGACATTCTGGAATGACGTGTAAGGTTTTGTCTGTTTTGTTCATGGTCTGTTTTCAAAATACACTTTCGTTTTCACAGGAAGTGTGGAGTTTGCATACAGTTCAAAATAAACGCACTACCTCGGTACAACACCACATATTGACATCTTTTTTCCTTCAACAACAAACACTGTGGTTACATTTTGCAAACTCACAAATGTGGTAAGGTTTATGGAACAAAAGCACATGGTTGGGTTCAGACGCGTCACGTCAATAGAAACCGAGGGGGCACGTGCCCCCTCAGATATGAGGGATGATTTTTTTTTTTCAACCAATTTTATTTTACTTTACCTTACTTATTATTTTACCATCTAGCTATGATCAGTGGTCATATTGAGTGAAATGTATTCTAAATAATCTCCTTCATCTCAGGCCCATTTAGTGGCCGTAACTTGCATAAAAGGCATAAATGGTAATTTATGCATTATTTATTAGGATTTAGGGGAGATTTCCTGTTAGTAGTGATCACACTGTTAGGTACAGGTTTTGTTTGGACCCCAAAGCAGATACTGATGCAGGTCAGTCACAAAAAAGGTTTATTAACAATAAGAAAAAACAAGAGCAGGCGGTGGAGGCACGGAGCTGGCTGGCTCGTAGAATATTCACCGAAGGATGGATTGAAAAAACTCAGGCACACGGTGAGGCACAAAGGACGATAAAGGACGACAAAGTACAACAGGGAAAAAACCACAAGTACAAAAACCTCTAGCAACACTAGAAGAATAGGCAGCAAAATACGGCTATGTAGCAAGTTGAGCACAAGATACAAAATGTAAGAACACAGAGCTCTACTGAACATGACGGAATTATCTGGCAGTGTAGTGGAGTGAAGACCAGGCTTTTGTAGACAGGAAGATGAGGTGATTGAAGACAGGTGTGCCTCATCTGCTGCTGCAGGAGAAGCCAGCCACGCCCCCTGACACACACATGCACTGCAGAACAGAAGAAAGGGGGAGGGAGAGAGAGAACAAACAAAAACATACCACAGGAACCAAAATCATCACAGTACCCCCCCCTCAAGGGACGCCTCCTGGCGGCCTACCAGGCTTGTCTGGGTGCTGGGAGTAAAAGTCTGAGGAGATCAGGGTCCAAAATGAGGGAGCGAGAGATCCAAGAACGCTCCTCTGGCCCATACCCCTCCCAATCTACCAAATACTGGAAACCCTGGCCCCGCCTACGTACATCCAACACCCGCCGGACGGTGAATGCAGGGTGGTTGTCAATGATCCGGGGGGGTGGAGGGGGTTCGGCCGGAGGGCTCAGAGGACTAGTGGAAACTGGCTTTAGGAGAGACACGTGAAACGACGGGTGGACATTCAAGGAGGGAGGTAGCTTTAGCTTAACCACACTGGGATTAATAATGTGATCAATTACAAAAGGGCCAATGTACCTGGGTGCCAGTTTCCGGGATTCGGTTTGAAGTGGGAGGTCACGGGAGGATAACCAGACCTTCTGACCAGGCTGGTAATCTGGGGCTGGAGTGCGGTGGCGGTCTGCCAGTCTCTGGTTCCGAGCAGCAGTGCGGATGAGAGCTGCCCGGGCTTCACGCCAGACTCGGCGGGCACGCCGGAGATGCCCCAGCATTGAGGGAACTGCCACGTCCGTCTCCTGGGCTGGGAACAGTGGGGGTTGGAAACCATTAGATGCCATGAATGGAGACATACCTGTGGCGGAGCAAACCAGGGAGTTGTGGGCATATTCAACCCAGGGAAGGTGGGTGGACCAGGAAACCGGGTGATGAGAGGTGACACATCGAAGGGCTGCCTCCAGGTTCTGATTCGCCCACTCCGTCTGACCGTTAGTTTGTGGGTGGTAACCTGACGACAGGCTGGCCGACGCCCCCAATGCCTGGCAAAAGGCTCTCCATACCCGGGAGGAGAACTGTGGACCCCTGTCTGACACTATGTCCTGCGGAATGCCATGAAGTCTGAAGACATGCTGGATGAGCAGAGTAGCAGTCTCGAGAGCAGAAGGTAGTTTAGGCAGGGGAATGAAGTGCACAGCCTTGGAAAAACGGTCAACAATAGTTAAGATAGTGGTGCTACCTTCCGATGGAGGCAGGCCGGTGACAAAATCCACGGCGATGTGAGACCAAGGTCGGTGAGGAATGGGAAGGGGGCGAAGAAGGCCAACGGGGGCACGGTGAGATGCCTTGCTGCGAGCGCACACGGCGCAGGCGGAGACGTACTCCCTCGTATCAGCGGACATGGAGGGCCACCAGAAGCGCTGCTGAAGAAGGGCCAGGGTCCGATGAAAACCTGGATGGCAAGCAACCTTGGAGCCATGTCCCCACTGGAGCACAGGAGATCTGGCAGACGGAGGCACGAACAGCCGGTTTGGTGGACAATCCTTGGGAGTCGGATGATCCTCTTGGGCCTCCTGGACCACCCCTTCAATCTCCCACCTGGCTGCTCCCACCACACAGGAAGATGGCAGGATGGTTTCCTCAGATGACTCCTCAACTGGAGGGGCGAACTGACGTGACAAGGCATCAGGCTTGACATTCATGGATCCCGGCCGGTAGGTGAGCGTGAAGTTGAACCGGCCCAGGAACAGGGCCCACCGAGCCTGGCGTGAGTTGAGCCTGCGGGCGGAACGGAGGTAAGACAAGTTCTTATGATCAGTCCATACAACAAATGGGTGAGTAGCGCCCTCCAGCCAGTGCCTCCATTCTTGGAGGGCTAAAACTACCGCCAGCAGCTCTCGGTTCCCAACATCATAATTCTTTTCCGCCGGGGTGAGTCGGCGGGAGAAGAATGCGCAGGGATGCAGCTTCTGGTCCGAGGTGGAGCGCTGGGAGAGGACTGCCCCAACACCAGAGTCCGAGGCATCAACCTCTACCACAAACTGAGCTGCAGGATCAGGGTGAGACAACACAGGGGCAGAAGAAAACATGCACTTTAACTTCACAAATGCAGCTTCGGCTGCAGGTGACCACACAAAGGGAGATTTCACAGAAGTAAGTTTGGTTAGTGGAGCAGCAATTCGACTATAGTCACGGATAAACCGGCGGTAAAAATTTGCAAACCCCAGAAACCTCTGAAGTTGCTTTCTAGTTGTAGGAGTGGGCCATGCGGCCACTGCCTGAACCTTGGCAGGGTCGGTCTTGATCTGCCCTTTCTCCACCACAAAACCCAGAAAACTAACAGATGAAACATGAAATTCACACTTCTCGGCTTTAACATAGAGTCTGTTCTCTAACAATCTTTGCAGCACCAATCTAACATGCTGGACATGTTCTTGGAGAGAGCGAGAGAAAATTAAGATGTCGTCTAAATAGACAAACACAAATCTGTTGAGCATGTCCCGCAGGACATCATTAATGAGTGCCTGAAAAACTGCTGGTGCATTGGTTAATCCAAAAGGCATTACAAGGTACTCAAAATGACCCAGAGGAGTGTTAAAGGCAGTCTTCCACTCATCCCCCTCCTTTATTCTCACCAGGTCTCACCATTGCAGAGGTCCAACTTGGAAAAAACAGTGGCCTGGTGGAGGGGACCGAAGTCAATACAGGGGCATAGAGTCTTGTCCTTCTTATCAACAAAGAAAAACCCCGCCCCCAACGGTGAGGAAGAGGGACGAATGATTCCAGCAGCAAGGGAGTCAGTTATGTAAGTCTCCATGGCCTCCTTTTCGGGCCTGGAGAGATTATACAGTTTGCTGGAAGGTAAGGGGGCGCCAGGGAGCAAGTCAATGCTACAATCATAAGGCCTGTGAGGAGGTAGAGACAAGGCACGATCCTTGTTAAAAACCTCCTGGAGGTCGTGATACTCAACAGGGACAGAGGTGAGGTTAACAGGCTTGGGAGGAACTGGTGTGATGGTGGCAGTGGTGGGGATGGCTGAGTGTAAGCAATGTGAGTGACAAAACAGACTCCAATTGGTGATGGATGAGGTAGACCAATCTATGTGTGGATTGTGTAACTTAAGCCAAGGGAGACCTAACACTAGCGGGTAAGTGGGCGATGAAATGATGTAGAGTGAAAGAGTCTCGTGATGATTACCAGAAAGTAGCAGTGAAACTGGGGCAGTACGGTGAGTGACACGGACGAGAAGCTGTCCATCGAGGGAAAAAACGTCCTTGGGTTCAGGAAGGGGCTCTGTGGGTAAGTCAGACTGCAGAACAAAATCAAAGTCAATAAAATTGTCATCAGCACCAGAATCAACCAAGACTTGGAGAGGTAGAGAAACTTGTGACCATGACACAGTACCCTTAAGCTGAATGCGATTGGAGGGGGGAGAAACGACAGATGCATTGCTCACCAGCGCCCCCCCCCTGTGGCTTATGAGCCTGTTCTTTTGGCAGAGCGGGACAGTTGGCTAGGATGTGGCCAGCCTGGCCACAGTAAATGCAAAGCCTCTGGTGGAAACGGCGTTGACGCTCTGCAGGGGTGAGCCTCATCCTCCCCAGCTGCATGGGCTCCTCGCTGCTGTGAGGTGATGAGACCGTAGGTGGAGAAACACTGCAGGAAGGTGGCTCCAGAGACGCAGATGGTGCCGGCTGCCGGGGAGACTTGGGCTTCGAGAGGGGAAAAGGGAAACTCTGCCTGCCTGTTCTCTCCCTACGTCTCTCACGGAGGCGGTTATCTAAGCGAATGGCCAAAGAAATTAACTCTTCTAAGGAGGAGGTTTCATCCCGAGCAGCTAGCTCATCCTTTAACTCCTCACTTAAGCCACGAAGGAACACCCCTTGTAAGGCTTTCTCATCCCACCCGCTCTCAGCTGCAAGAATGCGGAAATCAAGGGAGTAACTAGCAACAGAATCTGAGAATTTGAGGAGCTGGAGGAGCTGGGGGAGCTGGAGCGAGGACTGGAGCTGTCAGTGTGGTGAGATGAGTGGAGACTTGGTCCATACGGCTGCCAAGCTGAGTCACACTGGTGGTAAGGTTGCGAAGAGTGTCCACAATCTCCCGTAGGGCTTGTTCGTGCTGCCCTACAAGGGCTCCTTGAGAGGATATTGCCTGCTTGATCCTCTCAGTATCTGCGGGGTCCATGGTGGCCAGATAATTTTGTTAGGTACAGGTTTTGTTTGGACCCCAAAGCAGATACTGATGCAAGTCAGTCACAAAAAAGGTTTATTAACAATAAGAAAAAACAAGAGCAGGCGGTGGAGGCACGGAGCTGGCTGGCTCGTAGAATATTCACCGAAGGATGGATTGAAAAAACTCAGGCACACGGTGAGGCACAAAGGACGATAAAGGATGACCTGAGTACAACAGGGAAAAAACCACAGGTAAGTACAAAAACCTCTAGCAACACTAGAAGAATAGACAGCAAAATACGGCTATGCAGCAAGTTGAGCACAAGATACAAAATGTAAGAACACAGAGCTCTACCGAACATGACGGAATTATCTGGCAGCGTAGTGGAGTGAAGACCAGGCTTTTGTAGACAGGAAGATGAGGTGATTGAAGACAGGTGTGCCTCATCTGCTGCTGCAGGAGAAGCCAGCCACGCCCCCTGACACACACATGCACTGCAGAACAGAAGAAAGGGGGAGGGAGAGAGAGAGAACAAACACAAAAACATACCACAGGAACCAAAATTATCACACACACACGGCAACAGAGCAACCATCTTGATAATAAACGATCTTTGGCCGATCATGTGACCGCTCACAGCTTTCCCATTGGATTTTAGCCACCCGGGTCTCCCATTGGACAGCCGATCTTACCGGCTTGACATCTAGGCTTCCGGGTAAGCTATAAACACACCGATGGGATTGATGTAAAGGCTGAAGTGTCCTGCTTTCATTAAAAAAAGAATTACGTCGCTCTTATTTTCCGTTCCGGAAATAGATGCGAAAGAGTACGACCCCCCCCCCCCCGGTATCGCCAGCGATGATGGCGATCTAACCTAAGGGTTAACGTTAGCCTATAATGTCTGGACTGTAATGTTTGCCTGACTAATCAGCTAGGGAGTATCCATGGAAGTATCAGAAAAACTTGGGACGGGATTTATTTTGGTGTATCTGTGTTTCAATGTTAGGCCGCCTAACAAGATGGGTGAGTGTGTATGATTGTGTCCTTTTTTATTACCTTGGCACGCCGTTGCCAATAACATTGGCTATCGTTATCTACGTCACGTTACGTTTTGCTGTCAGTAGTGGGAACCGGCCTGGGTTCACGTTTGTGTGTATTAACGTTAGTGTGTAGCCAAATATTTTATGCAATACAATAAGCTTAGCTATGTTTGCAATATTTTCCTAGCTGCTAGGGTTTGTTTGAGAAAAACTCCTTTCCTCCTTACACAAAATAGTTTACATGGCAAGGTGTAGATGCGTTAAGTGTGTGTGTGTGTGTGTGTGTGTGTGTGTGTGTCTGGACGGGGGGGTCGGCTTTGAGTTTGGGCCCTGTCCAACCTCAAGGCGTTGTGCAGCAGGGGCCCAAAATAAGTGATTTGAGGGCATCCCCCAAAAAAATTTGTGCGTGCGCATAGCGCACGAACCCAATCCACTGTGCCCCCTCACATTTTGGGGTTGCATTGGGATGGTTGGGACGCCCCTGGTTGGGTTTAAGGAAAGAGAACAGGGTTTGGCTTTACAATTAGATGGGAAGCAAACACCGACCTCACAGGTGAAAGTCGGTGGTTGTTTCACCCATCTACAACCCCTCCGGCCCACCCTCCTTGGACTTCCGCCGCCTTAAGTTTCATTGTTGTCCCGCTGTGTTTCCCCCCGACGGGTGCCATTAAACAATGATGGTGACCAGCCATGTATAATGCCGACGTGAAAGGACAGCTTTTTCGTTGGTGTCTGACACCAGAAGTCACCAACAAAGTGCTGGATTTCGGCGACTTCAGAGTGACACAAAGTGAATGAAGAGAATGGCATAAGGGCAGGTGGCAAAGGTGGACTGTAGGTAAGATGAGCAGAAAGTTGATTCCTGGGAAAGTGAAATAGCAGCTATGCCCTTCACTTAATGAGGGAGTCCCCAACTGCTCCAGTAATGCTGCTTAGTGGCAAAAAGACACTCGGGTTGTACTGAACAGCTCCCAGGTGTTAATGCGTGTACGGCTGCGTTCATAAGCCCTGGGTCAAAAACACTCTTTCAGTCATTTAACTGAGGCCACTACTTTGATATAGAGTGTTCCAACAAGAAAAATCAGGACTGCAATGCAGTGTAAACTTGCAAGACCATATGTTGGCAAATCTGTGCAAGCACACTTTCCTGGCAGTTTACAGTGTAACAATAACATCCTCTTTCTGCTGTTTACCTTACAATCATCAAGACAAAGCTTGAAATAATCGCCTCCTTTATAAAAGTGTTTTGGTATCTGATGAGCCTTCAAACTCATGGATCTGTTACTCAAACTACTCCCTGGATTGTATTCCATGTTTGTGGATTTTGATCACAATTCTCTTAAGGCACAAGCAGACATTACTCAGTGTTGTGTGACAGTATTTAAAACAAATTGCTTAAAGAGATCAGCAACACTTCTCCACATAAGAAGCTCAGTGACTGCTGGTATGACCCGCTCTCTGCTGTCAGGTTGGACTAACCTGGATCCTGTTTGCTGTCAATTATAGAACAATTTCTATGCTGCCATGTTTAGCCAGGGTATTACCTTTGATGAATATTTCATTCAGGCTTTAAAGGTATCCACAGAACAGGCAGTGCTGTTACTATTATCCAGCTTGCTTGTGACAAAGGTGATTGTTCCCTGTGGTTTCTTCTTAACCTTTGCTTTTGACATGTCATTATTATTTTTAGTAGCATTAGTCGCAGCAGATCTACACATGTCCTAACTAATCAGCTCAAACGAGATGCACTTTCATTAGCTCCTTCAGCTTGTGCATTGCAGTTTATTCTGCAGCCATAATTTGTAGGCAGCAGTGCGTTGTCCATGGTTTCTGATTGTGGAGTGATTTACAATAGCATGCACAAGTGTGCACTAATGGTCAAAATTTTGTTTACTCTGAATAACTAGGCAAGTAAAATAAGAACTGATTTCCAAAAGGCAAAAAGTCAAAGTCCTCAATATTTTAAGCAAGATTACTTTTTTCTATCAATTTTTTACAGTTTCAAAATAACAAAAAAAGGAAAAGGGCCTGAAGCAAAAGTCTGTATGGTCAGTACTGCCCCTGTATCACAGCTTCTCATCTCTTTTTCAGTTCTTGTTTGGTGGATTTTTGCACATTCTTTCTTGTAAAGGTTTCTAGTTCTGTGATATTCTTGGGCTGTCTTGGATTCCACAGATTTTCAGTGATGTTTAGGTTGGGGGACTGTGAGGGCCATGGCAAAACCTTCAGCTTGTGCCCCTTGAGGTAGTCCATTGTGGATTTTGAGGTGTGTTTAGGATCATTGTCCTGTTACAGAAGCCATCCTCTCTTCACCTTCAGCTTTTTTCAGACGGTGTGATGTTTGCCTAAAAGGTTTGCTGGAGTTAAACTGAATCCATTCTTTCTTCTACCTTTGAAATGTTTCCTGTGCCACTGGCTGCAACACAACCATGGTCAATCTACCTTTGTGTTTAACAGCTAAACTGAGGAAACAGCTACCTGAAAACCCTTTGCTATGTTATTATAAGCCATCTCCTGCTTTGTGGGCATCCATTATTTTAGTTGTCAGAGTGCTAGGCAGCTATTTAGTGGAGCCCATGGCTGCTGAATGACAGGACAAGTTTTCGGGAGGTAGAGTATTTATAAAGCTGGCCTTTTGTAACGATGATTGTGAACAAACAATAGCCCTAACAAGCTAATTAAGGTCTGAGACCCTGGTAAAAGTTGTCTGAGAGCTCAAAAGTCTTGGAGTGTCCAAACTTTTGCATGGTGCTCCTTTCCTTTTTACTCTAAAATTGTACATAGCAAAAATGAATACACTAATCTTTCTAAAATGTTGAAAAGCACGCACATTTCCTCTTCATGCCTTCTGGAGATCAGATCATTTTTCACTGACTTAACTATTCAAATTAAAAGAAATTTTGACTAGGGGTCCCACATCTTTTGCACGCCACTGTAACTTTTGTGTAAAGTTGCTTCTTCTGTTTTACAAATTAAATCCACCATTGACTCAGTGAGTTCATTGATGTCATCAGTAACATCAGCGGTGGTGTCCTGGAATGCGTCTCAAACTGTATCATGTAGTGCAGACTGTAGGGCAGCCTCTGATTGGCCTGATCTTTTCCTGACCCTTTTGCATCACTGGGGAGCAAGCATCAAGGTTGTTTACATACTTTGACCTCAGCAAGATCGTCCATCTTACCAATCACAGGCTGCTACTCTACTCTGTAGCCACCTCTGAATGGCATATTGCAATGATCCTGAGTGTCCATTGCCCCTGTGGCACAGGGCAAGCAAGAACAGGACAGCATGTCTCAACTTCCTACTGTGACATCAATCATCATTCAGCATAAAGCATATGCTTTATCCATTCTTGTTGCCAAAGCTGCTCCGTCAGAATCAGTATATAGAAAAATAATCACCTGGTTGAATGGCATCATCCAGTGTTTTTAAGATTAAGCCAAGTTTTGGTGCAACAGAGGACATAACATTTCCTGATATCCTGTTTTAAACTTGAGCGGGCATGGAAGTCATCCAGTTTGTTATCCAGCACCTGTACAATAGCTAGCAGGATGCTCGGCAGAGAAAATCGATGCGCCCAAATCCCAGCCAACGTTGACTATCTTCACACATGCCACAATGCTTCTGCAATACAGAGTTGGACGCAAAGGTGGTTTTGCTTGCAGGTAGACTGGGTATACCTTTTTATAACTCAAACAGCCATTGGAATATATAGAAGAGTATGCCCACTTCCTCCGGTTGGGATTATAGCTGGTGCCCATTCTCTCTGCCTTTTTTTTAATGTTTACACTGATGTTTACATTGGAAACCACACCCAGCCAGGTAGTAGAGTCACCAGCAGTAGAGAGGCGAGTTGATTTCCCCACCTTGATGAGTGACACATAGCCATCACTGTCCAACGCTAATCACAAAAAGCACAATATTTTTAAAATAGATGTAAGAGAATAAATAGCATTATTGGTGTTAATATCTACCTGTTTTAACCTTTCCATTTCCATTTCCTCTGTTAAGTCAGAGCAATTTCATTACTTAAAACTGTCCCCAACAAAGATGTTAGGGAGAGAGGGGTTGAGGAAAAAACAGAGAAGGGAAATCCATTTGTAAGGGAGTTGGTATTGAATTGTGCAAACAGCTGTGCCTGGTCGTGCCGAACACAAAAGAAAAGAATGGCCCCCGTCTTTAACAAAATGAAAGCAATTCCCAGCACATTTCCCCTGGGTTTTCATCAAGAGACACCGCTGTTCCGAACAACTTGACTTTGCGTGTGTACTTTGCCTGAGAGAGGAAGACAGATAGAGAGGGAAAGAAAGATAAAGGAAGAAAAAGAGAGGGGGGGGGCAAGGCTAACAACATTGACTGGCTAAAACAAAGACAGGAAAAGCCAACTAAATGAGCACCACTGGGGACAGCAGAACTGTCTGTGTAATAGTGACGTGCCAAAATGGCACATTTTCCGAGCAGCATACATTCTGTGTAATGCCCTTGGTTAATATGGCTGCAATGTTGTTCGCCCTAGTGCCTCTTCAACAAGTGAATTAAACATGCTAATCTGCCCGCTGCAGTTTACCAGAATGGCTATGTCTATATTCAGACCGAGGGGCGACATCAGTGTGTGTGTGTGTGTGTGTGTGTGTGTGTGTGTTAAACTGTGTCTAACGAAGCTGTAAAACAGGAGATGCCCAGTTGGCATTGGACCCCCTTCCAACAAATTAACCACAAAAGGCCGATGTCCTACCAGCTGGCCCCATCAGTGCCGACACACACAAGCACACACTTGGGTTACGTGCCCTGTGAGCGTGTGAACAGTTTAGTCTCCCATGCCTTTTGCAATCTCCCACACTGGACTGAAAAATACAGGCTGTTCCTTTATCAAGGTGCATGCAGGGAGATGAATGGCTGATCACAGTGACCCCTCCACTGAGGCTATTATGCTCCTGCCAACTCATTGTCACTGAACGATGTCACGAGGAAAATTGTCACACTGTGACAAGCTTTTCATTTGTTTTATTTTGATGGGAGCCAAGACACCCGGTTGAAAATGATGGAAACAGTATGAAATCGCAGATTAAGTGCGAGTCAAAACGCCAGTGGATGAAAGAGATAGAAATCCCTGCTGCCAAAAGGAACAAAGGCACAGGGAAGATGACAAAAGCCATTTCATGTACCAGCAGTCTGAGGGATTATAAGATTGATGCAACATTTTCCTGTTCTGTAGGCTATTAGTGGTAATAAATTAATGATGAAAACACAATTTTTTTTTCTTGTTTTGTTTTTTGTTATTGCTGTGTTGTTCTGAACTGTATGTTTTGGGATCTTTTGTGTATGAGAGAGTATAAAAATGCTAATGAACAAAGCACATCTTTCATTTTCAGTTGGAGTAACCTGATATTTTTTATATTTTGTGTAGTGCATAGTTGCATCAGGAGCCTCTGGAACAGCTTCAGTGTTCCTTGTTATTGATTCTCCAACTCTATGGACGTCTACTGGGCAGATAAATATCCCAAGTTTCTCCCGCTTTAGTCCAAAATCTTCCCTAAATGTTCAACTGGGTTGAGCTCTGTTGACTGTGAAATTTATATATATGCTGTAGCATACCATTTGCATCATTTTCATGCTCATCAAAACATTCAGTGAGTCCTAATGTTCCATATGGAAGCACCTGCATTTGTAATGTTTCTCTGCTCTGTTATCCATTTGTTTTCCTTTATTGTCACCCATCTGTATCTAATTCATACTTTGCAGTTTTCTCTGTATATTGTTTGTGTAAATACAATGGGTGTGTTGTTGTTTTCTGATCGCTTAGTCTATGGGAGATTATCAGTGACAAAAAGTTAATGGAAAGTAACATGTTTGCAGGGGTGTGTCCTGGGAACAGAGCCCCCTCAGATCTGATTAGTCAGCCCAGGTGCCACCCCATTATCATAAACTATGATTGGCTGTCTGCCCAGTCAGAGGCAGGACCTTAATTCATATTTTGTCGCATCATGGATGTGACGTTTTGCACAATTTCATCAATACAATCTTTTGTACACATGGGGTTATATATTTTAATTTTGCTGGTACTTTATACCATGACTTTTTTTGAAGGTGCATCATTTTGTTTTGAATGTAGCCTGCTTTGGGAGGTACAATTTCTTTTGGATGTATTAAAGAAGAAGTATGGATGCTTTTTTTGTGTTTATGCATGTGTACATACTTCAAGCCCCCCAACACACAGACACGCATAAGTAAGTGCCCTGCTTGAGCCACCTCAGTAGAATAAAATGGACACACCACTGCATGTTGGCTGCTGCAATGCACCCACAAATGGCGTTACATACTTAACATAAAATCAGGTACTTAACACAAAGCAACACAAGGTTTAGGCACATTAAGTTATTTTGATCAGGTTTAGGAAAAGAAACAGTGATGATGTAATTTGAAACGACTCAAAATTCTGTAACAGGTAATTGTAGGACTAAAAGGAGCACCAATGACAGGCAGGACAGTTTATAATAAACTTTAATGCACCACTTTGATAAATACAGAGTGAGTAGACTGGTGAAACAACTGGAAGAGTCAATGTCCGGGTTCGAAGCTTCCTGAGAAACAGATTCAGTCCAGGGCTCTCGGTGAACACCAAAGCCAAAAACAGGGGAATAGCCCACATCCGCCGGATGCACACAGACAGCAAAAAGTTCGATTGTGTGCAACGGTACCTTGAAGGAGTAGGCTGAAGGCGAAGCAGGGAACCAGGAGAACTCACGAGGGAAGCCAACACACCTGTGTGGAGTCGACTGAAGATAGGGTGGCTCTGGCCAGCAGTGAGGAAGAGTTGATTTATAGGCTACACTTCTGTGCATGAGAGGGATGATTATTCAAGAGTCATGAGTCTGCAAATGTAAGAAAGAAACAGTAAATACAAAGCAGTATTCTGTTGGATTTACATTATACTTGATGCAAGAGGTAAAAAGACCCCCCGTAGGTACCCACAGTGTCTATGATTTATAGCTCAGCAAGACTTCACCTGTTGATAGCCCCATTGCAACATTAAATTGATGTAATATATTGGATCTTTCCCCACTTCTTACATTTACCTTGTGATAAAGATCGACAGTGGAAAGGGCTGCCTTCCCTCAGTCTCAAATACGAGACTACACTGTGATAAACATTCTTTGTGGCTAGCGAAAGGTCTTGCAGGCACAGCTGTGGCAGATATGTGTCGCTGTAAAGGAAGAGAGACTTTTGTTAACTTGCTTAATATTGCAATTTTTGCAGTTCTTGCAAAGTCCTGTTGCATCTTTTACTAGCTATAGGCTATACTGTAAATGTTTGAAGAGGTGCTTGGCCGTGGCGTAGCTATGGCAACTACGTATGTGGTAGGCTAGTTTTCGTCATGGACATGAAGCTTAATTGAAGGGATTATTTTTCTTCCATCTGTACATCCAGGCCTTATGGTCATTTCAGTTGGCTGCAGATGACAGCTTTATGCTCTGTTCAGATTTGGCAATTTGCTGCAACTTTCCATTTTGCTCAGCAAGAGGTCACTGCCAAACAGATTTTAACAGAGGAAACAATAATTTCCTTGATGAAGGCCATTTAGAGCCATTCCAGCACCTTACTGTCAGGTTGCGCTACTTCAGCTAGCACAAGTAACTCACATCCTCTTAAAATTTTCTCCTTCCAAAAAGCATTAAGGTAATGACTTCTAAATGGCTGAATCATTTCCTTTAGTTCTTTCCTTTTTATTCACAAGGTGGGAATGTAGCAACAACACTTCACCCAACTCTAAAACTCCACTCAGCTCTACAGAGTCTCAGCACTCTTATTAGTGTCATTTTTAGCAGCTGACCTGCTCGTTGACATAGTGGAGCATTTAGCAGCTAAGGATACAGATTTTATCCTTGAGAGTTGGTGGATTGCAAAAATACCACTAAAAGGAGATAAGATTTAACTTTGGCCTTGAGGTGGCCAGAAAAGCATCTCCAAATAAATGCTGCTGCATGTGTAAATAGGCAACCATTTGCTAACACGTTAGTCACATTAACTTCATTCAGTGATGTACTTTCAGCCTGTTTCTGCTGCCCCAAGTGGCCAAAAATTTAATCAGTGGAGATTTAATGTGAAGTACAATTTTGTAGTATTTGTATGTTGAATGTGTCCATGTGTACCTTTTTCCTCTGCTACACTTATCTGACAGCTTGCTAGATACTTTGCAGACTGACATTTTCAGCAAAACACAGAGGAAAGAGGGTGCCCACTTGATGACCCAAAAGCCATCGTTCACTTTACAGGTGGTTGTGGCTCAGGGAGAAGAGCGGGTTGCCCACTGAGCGGAGGATCAGTATTGTGACCTCACCGAGATGTCCTTTGGTGGGGTACTGTGCCTCTGGAGGGCTGTGCCATCACTGTGTGAGCATGTCTGTGAGTGATTGGGCTAGATTAGCTCGATGGATGGATTGGTGCCTTGCGTGGTGACCTTTGCCATCAGTGCATGGGTATGTGTGTGAACAGGTGAATGTGGTGTGTGGTGTGAGGTGCTTTGAGCACTATATAAAGCCCATCCATTTACCGGTTGACTTACCTAGTAAGCCTAGGCAGCCCACCTGAGGTGTGCAATTTAAGGCATACCAACAGCTAGTCCTATAGAACATATCTGATTACATACAAGACTAACAAAACTCTGATCAAATATGATAAATTGTGCACTGTCCTATACTGTATATCTCAAGTCATACAGTTCAGCATTGCCAAGACTGTCACTAAGAGCTGAGCCTGAAGGCAAGGACCTTAGTTTGCGCATGTTTAAGTCCTCACCTATGGGCATGAGTCATGACAAAGGATCAACAGAGTGTGATCACAGATTAAAGCAGCCAAAATCAGTTGACTTTGCCATCTGGGTTTGCCCTTTGGAATTGACTGAGGAGCTTTGATATCTGGAAGAAGTTCAAGATAGAAGTGCAGTTAAGGGGGCCCAGACGTCTAATCAAGATGCCTTCTGGTCACCTCCATGTGGAGGTATTCTGGGCATGTCCAGCCAAGAGGAGACCTCGAGTCAGACCCAGAACATGCTGGAGGGACATCCCATCTGACTCAGGAACGCTTTGGGCTACCCCCAAAAGAACTGGTGGATCTGACAAGAAAGAAGAACATCTGGGTTGAGTAGCCTCCTGCTGCAGCAGCTCTAAATGTTTTCATGCCAACATGTGTGTGTGTTTTCCTGTGTTGTAAAGAGAGGGAGAGTGCAGTCATGGTCATGCTCAATTGTTTGCATGTGTAAAGATGGGAAGTGTGGAAAAAGTAGAATAAAAAAGGCTAGCAATAAAGCAAAAGAGAGCAAGAAAGACAAAGACAATAAAGTTGCTTCAGTTTTCTGCCAATAGATATTTAATTTGAGATGTGCAATCTTGGGTATACAAGTGTAAAAGTGTTCTACATAGGGAATATTTGTTTATTCATGTTGCAGTGTGACATCAAATGGGTGATTATTTGCTACCGAGTCTCCCAGAACTGTTAACTCTCCTGCTTGTGACTGTGGTGTTAATTAAATCTTTTCTTTTCTCTCTCCATTGTGTTAAGAATTAAAAGTTGTTAGATCCTATGTCTTGCCACATGTCTCTGTTTATCACTTATGTGATATCCCACTGCCTTTCTGTCTAATGGATATTATGACAGAAAATAGTTTCAAAAATATTTGGTCTGAATGAAGTGAGTCATTCAAGTGGCCCTGAAATAAATGAGAAAATTCCTCCAGCATTCCTCCTCAAAGGAGAATTCAAATAAGTCTTAATACATTAGCAGTCTGCATAACTGTTTTTCATATTACAGTGCATGGCTAAGTCTCTGGTGTTTTTGCACTGAGTCACCCAGTAGTCAGAGCAATTACACTGTGTGGCCAAAACTGGCATCATTTACCTTGATCTTCCATCAAAGAGTTGTTGTTTTTTTTTGTTTGTTTTGCACAGCCCAGCTTACCCACTACCTGTGCCTTTTCTATGTATTACAAGGAAACTGCTATTGCTGATGCATGGACAAATAAAACAAATCCCTTTCCGTGCAGGAAAGGTTTTTTTTTTTCCAGAACAGACAGACCTGACACTGGTTGTTTACAACAGCACATTTGCTACATTAAATTTTCATACAGTGCAAAGCATGAGTCAGGCCAAAATGGACATTTGATTATGTGAAATTGTTATGTTAGCCAGGTGTGGGTACACAGTGGGAAACCACAGAGCTCTCCTGAGACAAAAGCAGCCGCTTTGGGCTCCACAGCCACACGGGCACCAAATGAGCAAACTGCAGATGTTGAGCTATCATTTTGCCAAAATGTCATTAAATGCACTGCTTCTGTGTGCGACTGTTGCCCCCCCCCCCCCCCCCCAAAATGCTCCAGAAAGTAGTATGTTGTCATATGTTGCCATATGTATGCCATATGTGAACTATAATGAGCTTATGAATGGACAGACATAATAGCAGTGGGTTATACTGCTGGAGAAGTGAGAGAGGATTTATTTGACATTATGATACTTAGCTGTGAAAACTTCGTTCCCATTGAACCAGCATGAAGCTGGCCACAGACCGGTGGCGGAGCAGGAGGTTGGCTTTTAGGGCTCCAGCCTCAACTGTTTCCTCAAAAGCCCCAGATCTTTTAGGTTTTATAGAATACCTTCAACATTGTGTCATTTCCTCTTGACACGGTCATGCTCTGTGTCCACATTATCTCAGACAAACCTGCAGTATTGAAACTCTGACACCCCTCAGTCTCTGTACTTGCAGACAGCATATCAGTGGAGCAAACGTTCCATTACTTCTCTATTAGCAATGCTATCTATGCCAAATTCCCACCCTACCTATGTTTACTAACTTAAACAATGTTTTGAGTGAGGTATTACTTTTTAACATAATTCAACTATTTTTTTGGCAACTAGAAATGTAATTAATCACTTTTTTTAGATTAAATAATGCAATTATAATTACTGGAATCTGAATGGGCTACTTTTGTCTTGATCACAGCAGATTAACGTAGCCTATTCCCTACATTTTTTTCTGGGTTGTGATCTAACATCACCTGTAGTGATACGCAGGTCAGATGAGTGACGCTCAGTCCCTCTGTCTTGAATGTTTGTCTATGTGTTTGAGAGGGTGAAAGAGTGAGGGGAACAGAAGGTGAAATATGGAGCATTGCACGCAATATTTCTGTAAGTTAATAACTTACTCAGAACACTACTTTGTCACGGCTTACCCGAACCTGCCCGGCCTGCATCACTAGATCCAACCTTATGGCACCGTAGTTGGCAACAAATCGATCAATCAGCATTAAGGCCCTGACACACCAAGCCAATGGCTGACAATTTGTCAATGTTGGGCCGTCAGTGAGCATATGTCTCCCTAGTCTGCATGGCGTGTCCCGCACTGTTGCCCTGCGTTGGCCCCCGTTGGCTTGTTTTTGGCTGATAGCATCTTTAATTGGCAAACTGCAGCCCGTTGGTGAATAAAATCACTCTGATTGGCAGTTCAGCTCAGAGCATAAGAAGAGAAATGGAAGTGAGGAAAGTAAACAACTAAAGTCAAGAGAGTGAGACTAAAGCAAGCTTGTTACATAAAGTAAGATTATTTCCCTTTGGCCATTGAGCTCCTCAGCAGTAAGGTTTTGTGATGGATTGTCTTATTGTTCACTGGCGTACAGTTAATATGCTCTTTTCTTTCAACATTTAATGTGCTAACTGGCTAATTAGCATCATGATGGTCTTCTGGTTTACCTTTTTGGAGGATGATTACAGACTAACACCGTGTGCTGGCGTGGAGAGTTACTTTGTCTCGCTCTTGCCGGTTGGCCATCGGCTGTAGTCCTTGCGGTGTGCTCATATATAACTTCTTGGCTGCAACAAAGGCAGCATGAGGTGATGCAACAATCAGCTTTCATTGCCGCTAGTTCTCTGAAGTCAGTTTGGTGTGTCTGGGCCTTTAGACTGTCACTGTCCCCAATGGCCTATAGCTCAGGCCACTTGAGCTTGTTTTTCTGGATATATTATTTTTCCCTCCTCGAGATCAAAGACAAATCTATGTGCAGTATTTGAATTACTGCTAAGATTACAAAGGATAAATCCCAGTGTGGTTGGGTTTTTGTAATTGACTTTTATCACTTCAGTTTCATCCGGCCTATCGTAATAAGTGATAAGAAGTTATTGTCAGATGTATGAGAAACTGTTGTTGCCAACAGAGTATTAAAAACAGACTTATGTTGCTTGATTTTAAGGCCTGTGGAGACTACATCAAACAGGCCTATCAAAACATATCTATTGTGTTTTACTGTTCTGCCGCTGATGTTTCATCATAGTGATAGTCAGAGAGATAAAGCTTGACAATTGTCTTGTCCCACACTGCGCCACAGCGACACTAAAGTAATACAGCTGTGTGTGCCTTAATAAGGAACTGAAGCAGATATTTTAAAGTAAAGCAAAAGTTACTTTCTCCAGTAACAAATCACTTTTGTATGCAGTAGTTAATGTTAAGTTCTTTAATTACTTTTGAGAGAAGAAAATAGTAAGTGTAAAAAATCACTGATTGTCAGTAATTTGAAAAACACTGTTTAAAATTAGCAACATCTGACAGGGTTTTATTTTGGCCTCTTTTAGACAGCAGGAGTGAAAATTAGTCATCCTCAACATTTGTTGTGTAATGGTTGCAGAATGATGAAAACAATTAGATGGAATCTACATGATGTTTTTTTCCCTTGGTAACTATAATGTTTTTCCCAAATGATGTGCAAAATTTCAGGCATTCTATTACCTCAAATGGCTTGAAAAATATTGCACATAGCTGTCGTAAATGGAGGAAAAAATCTCTCCAGGGTATCATACCCCCAGACTTTAGGTGGAGTATCAGTTAATGCATAATTGTGGAGGTATTACAATAACTGCTAGATATCACACATGTAACAGCTGTCAACACAATTTGTATGCCATTGGATGACAGACTAAATGGAGCAGAATTTGTCAGTGTCACATGCTTGACTACAATGATCTGAACAATTAGGTTATTTGCCAAAGAGTACAAGGAAAAGGGGAGTTTATCTTGGCAAAATGCTTTCCAATTATGTATAAAGCCAGTTGTGAAGAAATCACACAAGTTAAGAGGCACTCCATAAATTTTACTCCTCAGGTTCAGTTTACTCATCATAAGGCAAGTGCAACACTCACATTGTGAAAATGGTTGTATAATGTGCAGTCTTTGATACTGTAGATCATGCCATTTTAATCGACCGCCTTAAAACCTAGGTTGGCATCAGGGACACTGCACTTAGTTGTTTTTATTCTTATCTTTTAGAAAGAACCTTTGAGGTCACCATAGGTAATCACTCATCTTCAACAGCTCACATTACCTGTGGTGTACCACAGGGTTCGATTTTAGGTCCAAATTTATTTTCTATTTATATGCTTCCTCTCGGTCATATCATTCAGCGGCACAATGTCTCTTTCCATTGTTATGCGGACGACACACAGATATACCTCCCGCTGAGACCCGGTGACCCCAGAAGCCTAGCTGCTGTCGTAGACTGTATCAAAGATATCAACTGTTGGATGGCACAAAATTTTCTTCAACTCAACAACTCAAAATCAGAAATTCTGCTGTTCAGTTCCTCAAAATCAATCAGCCTCATCAAAAACAACCTCGGTCCATTATCCTCAAATGTTCAGCCCACAGCCAAAAATCTTGGAGTTACATTTGATTCAGATCTCAGTTTTCAACCCCACATCAAGAAAGTTGTTCAGTCCTGTTTCTATCAATTACGAATTATTTCAAAAATTAAATGAATGCTTTCACGCCCTGACCTAGAAAAAGTTATCCATGCATTCATCTTCTCCAGACTAGACTACTGTAACTCCCTCCTTTCCGGCATCAACCATAAATCACTCTCCCGCCTCCAACTAGTTCAGAACGCAGCAGCTAGGCTTCTCACTGGTTTTAACAGACGACATCACATCACCCCTATTCTTGCTTCCCTTCATTGGCTCCCTGTCTGTTTTAGAATTGATTTTAAGATTTTACTGATCACTTTTAAGGCATGTCTGGGTCTGGCCCCTAGCTATATAACAGAAATGTTGACCCCATATGAGCCTGTACGCAGCCTTAGATCCTCGGGCAGGGGCCTTTTGGTTGTTCCAGAGTTGAGGCTGAAGTCTAAGGGCGACCAAGCTTTTTCCATCAGGGCCCCTCTGCTTTGGAACGACTTGCCCGAGGATCTAAGGTTTGCAGATTCAGTGACTTCTTTTAAATCACTTCTTAAAACCCATTTTTATAGATTTGCTTTTATGTGATGTCGTCGTTCTCCTCTTTCTCTTGTATTGTTTTTTTATTAGTGTTTTAGTTGTATTGTATTTACTTATTTTATTCCCTTTGCTGTTTTCTCCTGTACTCCTTGCTGCTACCTTATTGCTGCCATGTTGTATATGTCTGCCTCTGCTATATTGTGTGTTGTTGCTGTATTACCTGCTGCTGTTATATTGTTGATTGTACTGATTTTGCTTTGTTTGTCAAAGCACTTTGTTTTTAAAAGGTGCTATATAAATAAAGTTATTATTATTATTATTATTATTATAATGTCTCCTACATTTTGAGGGTGAGCACTTCACATTTCTGAAAAAGTAAGTCATTGTGGTGTCATCAGTTATGTCAGCTTGGGCTTGAGACTTAACATTTTTCACGGAAAGCCTGTGTTTCAAACTAGAGGTGTAGTCTTAGAAAAAGTTGGGCATTTAGGAGACAGAGAGGGTCTCATGAAAGATTGACTTGCATTATAGGATATGTTGGATCTTAAATGCAGGATATCTCAGCTTCTGCTGCCCTCATTTTGACTGTTCTCTTTTAAGCTGTCTCTTGTGAGTCCTGCAGCTTCATGCAAGTGTAAAGCTTAATTGCTGAAGTACGTCTTCAATATCGTAATTGACATATGAATAGGTGTTAGCAATCTCTGGCTGATGATTGTATCAAGCATTTATTTGGGGCCTGTAATTTGCAGGGTCATTGTTCCATGTTTAGCAAACAAAGCAGTAATAATTGAAAGGCATAGGTCCATTACTCCTGGACTACATGTTCAGTGGATTTCTGCACATCTAACTCAACAATTATGTGAGGAAGCTAAACAGGATCTAACAGTATGCAATAAACATAAAAGAGTTTCTTTCTGTATGTATTTGGAAAGATGTTTCCAAATGAATACCTTAAAGTCTTAGTGATTGTTAAACTAATCTGAAGACAAACCCAGAGCAAAGGTTACGGTATTGTAACCCTAGTTCTATTAGCACATCAGGATGTGCCAACCTGAATACATTTGAACCCCACAATGTATACGGTGGCTCACCACCGTCAGATTTCCTACACACTCTTCAGCGAGTGGCGTATAAGCGACAGGGCCTCTAGGTACAGGGCTCCTCCTGTGCTAATAGAACTAAGGTTACAATACGACCCAGCCACGCTGATCCTGACCAGCTAAGGATTAGTCCATGCCACAGCAGAGAAGTAGGGGGCCTACCCAGCCAACCCAAGTGGTGAGCAACTGAACTGGGTGGAGACCAGAAACATGTTGGTGTATAATGCCCAGAGGGGAGCCAAGTGCAACACAGCTGATGTACACCCAACCCCTTTCACAGGCCTGTGTCGTTCAAGCGAGCACAAATCCCGAAAAGGAGTCCAAGAGATAGAGTTGCATGAACAGGGAAGGGTGCAGACTATGACCTTGCTGTTCTTATGTCCTTGACATTCATCCCACTGAACAAGGCCACCAATGCTGCCACACCATGTGTAGAGTGGACCACAGTGGGAGAGTTCCTGTCCCCCTGTCTGTAGGCTTGGGAGATGTACTCGCAAAGCCATCTCGCAAGGCACATCTTGGATAGGGCCTTAGCTGCCACACCATCACCAAAGCACACAAACAGTGGTTCAGTGCGTCTGATGAGGGCCGTGCATTCAACATAACATGCCAACGCACCAAGTGGGCAGAGCAGATACAATTTTGTCTCCTTGTCCACCTCATGGCGTGAAGAACAAAAAGCATCTAACTGTATTACTCTGTACCTAAATGAACTCCTTGTGTTTTGGAGAACAAAGAAGGGGTTTGTTCTGAGAGAAGCCCCACCGCAGTCACCACAAAGCAGCAAGCAGCTGGGACCAATAGGGTGGTTAGTTCACACATTGTCTTAGCTAGGATCATCGCAAGCAGGAAAGCTGTCGCCTTCAGAGAGGAGCACTACAGAGGCTTGAAATGTGCAAATCACATCACTGAAGAAAACAGGATGTCTGACCGCAGCGAGCCACCGCATTATATACTGTGGGGTCAGCACGTGGCCAGCTACATTTATTCAGATTCAGTGTGTGTGTGAATGCATGCTTGTGGTTGGAGGAGAAGTATTACCCATAGAGTCCAGTAGAGGCTGTGTGAGATAGAACAGCTTTGTCCAGTGATAAACAGTCTTGACGCTTGAGAGGGCAGGTGAAAGTTAAATATGAGTTACAGGAAAATTTAAAGTTGCTAGACAAAGAGACAAGATGTTGCAAAAGACAGGCAGAGTGTGGGGAGCAGTTTGCAGAGGTTTAATGCACTCTGCAAAATGATGATACCACATGGCATTGTTGTTGAAATCAGTCCTTCTTTGCTGCTGAGCCCAACAATTAATATTTCCAATCTGTGAGTGACCGACTGCACTACAAGGCCAGTGTGGTGAGGAGAGCTAACAGTTCAACTCCTTCTGGAGTTTTTGTTGTGAGTGCAGTTTATGTCCATCATCTTGAAGTTGATTTAAAAAGCTGAGGAGCTGAATGCGAATCAGCTTTTCAGCCTGAGTATATTAACGTGCATTGTGTGCTTAGTAGTTTGAATCTTTGAAGAGAAGATATAAAAGGGTAATTTGACGGTGAAGGAGCGATCTGTTTAATTGTTTTCCGACCCATATATTAACTTAAGATGTCAGCTGAGAACCAATTAGCTTTGTTACCAACTGTCCTCTTCTTTTGGAGGAGTCACTCCGTTGGTAATGTAGCAGACACCATGAGAGTCCCAAGAGACTTGTCCACTTAATGGATTTATTGATTGATCATGTTGTTTATTTGTTCATTAATTTGCGTGTAATTGTGTAATGGCCAGTTCTTGCTGTAAGACCTGTTTTTAATTCCGTGACCACGGTGATTTGCAGAGACAGAGCATAAAACAAAACACTTTAAGCTCCATAATTTGTCATGACTCATCATATAAGACGGTAATCTTTCAGAGGAGCCTCAGACTGAATGTAAATGCAGAATTAAATTTTTAATGTCAAACAATTAGCATTGTAACCTTGTAGGATAAAGAGTGGAATTTGTGTTCCCATGTGGAAACACAAGTATGTCTATGCATATGCTCATGCAAAAGGATATTCTCAGGGTGAGGTGATATATGCAAATAGCACACCAGTGAAACCATGCTTGTTTCTGTGTGTATACATACATAATGTGGAGAAAAAGACAGCAAGAAAGACATCACCTCTCTAATGCAGTCTCAGTTCTATGTAAGTGTGAAAGTGCTAACACGGGAATATTTACTCATATTGAAGAGTCACATTGAAGGTGATTATGTGGAGTTACCTCAACAATCCTGCCTGGGAATATGACAAGTATGGTCATTCTGAATTGTCATAGCAGGAAAAGCACAGGTGTAAGTGATTAACCAATATAAGCATCTAGTTAACACTGACTCTGTTATATCTCAGAGTAGGCTAGCCGCAATACCTTGGACTGATATACCTAAATAGTATACCTGTGCTTTTCCTACCATGACATGTCAAAATGGCTGCCATGACAGGCCACTCACCTGTTCCCTACTTGTTAATCAGCAAACAGCATATACAGTACTCGCATACCAGGATCTTTCAGAAAATGCCCTGGTGCGTTCCGGAACTAATTTGCATGGGTCTAGAACTTTTCACATCTGAAAACTACATACACTATTGGCTGATGTCACTAGTGTTGCAGGGTGGAGTACCGTAGTACTACGGTGCCTCACATACCACTACTGTGGGATAAGTTCAAAGTCCAGTCGCAAGAGGGTGAGTGTCCATGCGCCATCCAATAGCGGCGCTGGTCAATAACGGCGCGCACTGGCCACCTGGCACTCAATATGCTGCTGTAGTGGTTTGTTTTCCAGACATGTGAGTATCTTTGAGCAGTGAAAGTTATTATTTATTTCTTTTTACTTGTCGGCAGTGATTTGTTTTCCGCACAGAGCTCTAAGTGCGAGCATTTTACTCGCATTTGCGACTAGCCTACGGCAGCTCCGCGGCGCAAGATAATGGCTTACCGGCGACAGAGAAGTCCGACTCCAGGTCCAGTAGCCTAATTTCCTCTTTTGTTGGCGTCATGACTGCCCAGTAGTACCTGGACAACCGAGCCGTGGCGGCACACAGGTATGTGCATGTCAGAGGAGAAACGAGCCGTTCACATTTCTGTCTTTGTGGCAGGTAACGGTCCACAAACCTCACCGCATTTTAGGGACTGTTCTTTACTTATGGAGGGACTGTTCTTTACTTGTCAGGGGAGGAGGGTGGCTGGTTGATTTTTATTTTATTCATTTATTTTATTTCAATCCCCCCATGTTAATCACTTATTCATGCTGTTTTTGAAGTATGATTAAGTCAATAAGTACACTGAACAAAAATATAAACGCAACACTTTTGTTTTTGCTCCCATTTTTCATGAGCTGAACTCAAAGATCTAAAACATTTTCTATACACACAAAAGACCATTTCTCACAAATATTGTTCACAAATCTGTCTAAATCTGTGTTAGTGAGCACTTCTCCTTTGCCGAGATAATCCATCCCACCTCACAGGTGTGGCATATCAAGATGCTGATTAGACAGCATGAATATTGCACAGGTGTGCCTTAGGCTGGCCACAATAAAAGGCCACTCTGAAATGTGCAGTTTTGCTTTACTGGGGGGGTCTGGGGGGGTCAGAAAACCAGTCAGTATCTGGTGTGACCACCATTTGCCTCACACAGTGCAACACATCTCCTTCGCATAGAGTTGATCAGGTTGTTGATTGTGGCCTGTGGAATGTTGGTCCACTCCTCTTCAATGGCTGTGCAAAGTTGCTGGATTTTGGCAGGAACTGGAACACGCTGTCGTATACGCCGATCCAGAGCATCCCAAACATGCTCAATGGGTGACATGTCTGGTGAGTATGCTGGCCATGCAAGAACTGGGGTGTTTTCAGCTTCCAGGAATTGTGTACAGATCCTTGCAACATGGGGCCATGCATTATCATGCTGCAACATGAGGTGATGGTCGTGGATGAATGGCACAATAATGGGCCTCAGGATCTCGTCATGGTATCTCTATGCATTCAAAATGCCATCAATAAAATGCACCTGTGTTCGTTGTCCATAACATGCGCCTGCCCATACCATAACCCCACCGCCACCATGGGCCACTCGATCCACAACGTTGACATCAGCAAACCGCTCACCCACACGATGCCACACACACTGTCTGCCATCTGCCCTGAACAGTGAAAACCGGGATTCATCCGTGAAGAGAACACCTCACCAACGTGCCAGACGCCATCAAATGTGAGCATTTGCCCACTCAAGTCGGTTACGACGAACTGCAGTCAGGTCGAGACCCCGATGAGGACGACGAGCATGCAGATGAGCTTCCCTGAGACGGTTTCTGACAGTTTGTGCAGAAATTCTTTGGTTATGCAAACCAAATGTTGCAGCAGCTGTCCGGGTGGCAGGTCTCAGACGATCTTGGAGGTGAACATGCTGGATGTGGAGGTCCTGGGCTGGTGTGGTTACACGTGGTCTGCGATTGTGAGGCCAGTTGGATGTACTGCCAAATTGTCTGAAATGCCTTTGGAGACGGCTTATGGTAGAGAAATGAACATTCAATTCACGGGCAACTGCTCTGGTGGACATTCCTGCAGTCAGCATGCCAATTGCACGCTCCCTCAAAACTTGCGACATCTGTGGCATTGTGCTGTGTGATAAAACTGAACATTTCAGAGTGGCCTTTTATTGTGGCCAGCCTAAGGCACACCTGTGCAATAATCATGCTGTCTAATCAGCATCTTGATATGCCACACCTGTGAGGTGGGATGGATTATCTCGGCAAAGGAGAAGTGCTCACTAACACAGATTTAGACAGATTCGTGAACAATATTCGAGGGAAATGGTCTTTTGTGTATGTAGAAAAAGTATTAGATCTTTGAGTCCAGCTCACGAAAAATGGGAGCAAAAACAAAAGTGTTGCGTTTATATTTTTGTTCAGTGTAATTTATTCCATTGAAATATCATTGATGTATTATAGAAAAATGATTTATCTTTTTATAAATGACAAAAGGCACATCTGCCTCATTCTTGCTGTGGTATCGTGATACTACTCAGAACTGTGATACTTTCACTGGTATCGTACTGTGGGTCCCAATTTTGGTACCATGACAACACTAGATGTCACAGCCATTCCATTTGGAGTTCCGCAGTGAGGCGGCTCGGGTGCCGCTTAAAAAAGTGTTCCCCCACTTTTGGGAGTGGGGGTACACTGCTCTCTCAAAGGCCCAAAGTGTTCCCCTACTTTTAATTTTACAAATTAAGCACTGTTGCCATCCATCTACACAGAAGTTAGCTCAGCAGGTAAGGTAACACTGGCTTGTGAAAGATGTCCTGCTTGGGATGAGTCTTCAAGAGGAGTAAAAATATGTGCACACCATGTTTTTTTTAAATAAAAACATACGTATCTTATTTTATATAATGACAAAAACTCTGTCTGTGGCTGTGTGTGT
Organism: Epinephelus lanceolatus; assembly: GCF_041903045.1. Taxonomy (NCBI): domain Eukaryota; kingdom Metazoa; phylum Chordata; class Actinopteri; order Perciformes; family Serranidae; genus Epinephelus; species Epinephelus lanceolatus. The sequence goes on along the minus strand of NC_135738.1, from coordinate 33,592,842 downwards.
GTGTGTGTGTGTATGTCTATTCCACGTTTTTCTTCTCACTGACTTGGTCAATCCATGTGAAATTTGGCACAGTGGTAGAGAGTCATGGGAGGATGTGAATGAAGCAATATTACATCAGTTGGCCAAAGGGGGGCGCTATAGCAACCGACTGAAATTGCAAATTTTGAATGGGCATATCTCATGCCCCGTATGTCGTAGAGACATGAAACTTTGCACAGAGATGCCTCTCCTCATGAGGAACAAATTTGCCTCAAGAACCCATAACTTCAAGTTATATAGATTATCCGCCATTTTGAATTTGTTGAAAAACACTTAAAATCGATCTCTTCCTAGGAAGTTTGACCGATCTGCATGAAACCCGGTGAACATAATCTAGGGACCAGTATCTAAAGTCCCCTCTTGGCAAAAGTTGGAAAACTTACTAAAAGTGAACTTCTATAAGGCGATGAATATTGCGGAGGGCGTGGCTCATCACAAAAAGGTGTATAACATCTCAAGGGTTTCACCGATCACCACGCAACTTTGTAAGCATATGACCACACATAATCTGAGGGGATCCCTCCATTATTGACCCGATCAAACAAAATGGGGGCACTACAGAGCTAATTTCCTATCTAGGCCTAACCGCCATATCAATTTTTATTAAACTTGGTAGATATGTAGAACAGGATGCCTCAAGGTGGCTGGAGAAATTTAACTCTAATTGGCAACTGGGTGGCGCTATAACAACAGAAAAATGCTTAAAAATGGCTAAAATGCGACCAATCACTGTGGCTCCCCCTGTGGCCGAATGTTGTTTTTTTCTGATTTTTGGTATGACTAAGTCATGGTATGGTATGCTGTACTCAATGGGTATGGACTAGTATGTGTAATTTGTGTATTGCACATTTATACAAACACATATATACATTTAAGAATAATTATATGACATATATGGCAAGAAATTCATACATACATAAACATACATATTTGTATGGAGCAGACGTATAGGCCAATATATGAAATTCTTCCTATTTCTAATAGATTTCATATACAGTTTGTACATACAGTACAGGCCAAAAGTTTGGACACACCTTCTCATTCAATGCGTTTTCTTTATTTTCATGACTATTTACATTGTAGATTCTCACTGAAGGCATCAAAACTATGAATGAACACATGTGGAGCTATGTACTTAACAAAAAAAGGTGAAATAACTGAAAACATGTTTTATATTCTAGTTTCTTCAAAATAGCCACCTTTGCTCTGATTACTGCTTTGCACACTCTTGGCATTCTCTCCATGAGCTTCAAGAGGTAGTCACCTGAAATGGTTTCCACTTCACAGGTGTGCCTTATCAGGGTTAATTAGTGGAATTTCTTGCTTTATCAATGGGGTTGGGACCATCAGTTGTGTTGTGCAGAAGTCAGGTTAATACACAGCCGACAGCCCTATTGGACAACTGTTAAAATTCATATTATGGCAAGAACCAATCAGCTAACTAAAGAAAAACCAGTGGCCATCATTACTTTAAGAAATGGAGGTCAGTCAGTCCGGAAAATTGCAAAAACTTTAAATGTGTCCCCAAGTGGAGTCGCAAAAACCATCAAGCGCTACAACGAAACTGGCACACATGAGGACCGACCCAGGAAAGGAAGACCAAGAGTCACCTCTGCTTCTGAGGATAAGTTCATCTGAGTCACCAGCCTCAGAAATGGCAAGTTAACAGCAGCTCAGATCAGAGACCAGATGAATGCCACACAGAGTTCTAGCAGCAGACCCATCTCTAGAACAACTGTTAAGAGGAGACTGCGTGAATCAGGCCTTCATGGTCAAATAGCTGCTAGGAAACCACTGCTAAGGAGAGGCAACAAGCAGAAGAGATTTGTTTGGGCCAAGAAACACAAGGAATGGACATTAGACCAGTGGAAATCTGTGCTTTGGTCTGATGAGTCCAAATTTGAGATCTTTGGTTCCATCCGCCGTGTCTTTGTGAGATGCAGAAAAGGTGAACGGATGGATTCCACATGCCTGGTTCCCACTGTGAAGCATGGAGGAGGAGGTGTGATGGTGTGGGGGTGTTTTGCTGGTGACACTGTTGGGGATTTATTCAAAATTGAAGGCACACTGAACCAGCATGGCTACCACAGCATCCTGCAGCGACATGCCATCCCATCCGATTTGTGTTTAGTTGGACGATCATTTATTTTTCAACAGGACAATGACCCCAAACACACCTCCAGGCTGTGTAAGGGCTATTTGACCAAGAAGGAGAGTGATGGAGTGCTGCGGCAGATGACCTGGCCTCCACAGTCACCGGACCTGAACCCAATCGAGATGGTTTGGGGTGAGCTGGACCGCAGAGTGAAGGCAAAGGGGCCAACAAGTGCTAAACACCTCTGGGAACTCCTTCAAGACTGTTGGAAAACCATTTCAGGTGACTACCTCTTGAAGCTCATGGAGAGAATGCCAAGAGTGTGCAAAGCAGTAATCAGAGCAAAGGGTGGCTATTTTGAAGAAACTAGAATATAAAACATGTTTTCAGTTATTTCACCTTTTTTTGTTAAGTACATAACTCCACATGTGTTCATTCATAGTTTTGATGCCTTCAGTGAGAATCTACAATGTAAATAGTCATGAAAATAAAGAAAACGCATTGAATGAGAAGGTGTGTCCAAACTTTTGGCCTGTACTGTATGTGTTTTTACTTTATATGTACATATATTTTATATTATGAAAATTCCCCTTTTGCCTTTCGAACTGCCTTAATTCTTGGTGGCATAGATTCAACAAGGTGCTGGAAACAGTACTCAGAGATATTGGACCATATTGACATGATAGCATCACACAGTGGCTGCAGATTTGTTGGCTGCACATCCATGACATGAATCTCCCGTTCTACCACATCCCAAAGGTGCTCTATTGGCTTGAGATCTGGTGACTGTGGAGGCCATTGGAGTACAGTGAACTCATTGTCATGTTTAAGAAACCAGTTTGAGATGATTTGAGCTTTGTGACATGGTGTGTTATCCTGCTGGAAGTAGCCATCAGAAGATGGGTACACTGTGGTCATAAAGGTATGGACACGGTCAGCAACAATACTCAGGTAGGTGTGGTGTTTAAATGTTGCTCAGTTGGTACTAAGGGGCCCAAAGTGTGCCAAGAAAATATCCCCACACCATTACACCACCACCACCAGCCCAAACCATTGATACAAGGCAGGATGGATCCATGCTTTCATGTTGTTTACACCAAATTCTGACCCTACCATCTGAATGTTGCAGCAGAAATCGAGACTCATCAGACCAGGCCACGTTTTATCAATCCTCTATTGTCCAATTTTGGTGAGCCCGTGTGAACTGTAGCCTCAGTTTCCTGTTCTTAGCTGACATGAGTGGCCCCTGGTGTGGTCTTCTGCTGCTGTAGCCCATCTGCTTCAATTTTTGACGTGTTGTTTGTTCAGAGATGGTCTTCTGCATACCTTGCTTGTAACCAGTGGTTATTTGAGTTCCTGTTGCCTTTCTATCATCTTGAACCAGTCTGGCCATTCTCCTCTGACCTCTGACATTAACAGGGGATTTTTGCCCAGGGAACTGCCACTCACTGGATATTTTGTCTTTTTCAGACCATCCTCTGTAAACCCTAGAGATGTGTGTGAAAATCCCAATAGATCAGTAGTTTCTGAAACACTCAGAACAGCCCGTCTGGCACAAACAACCATGTCACATTCAAAGATGCTTGGTTTGAACTTCAGCAGGTTGTCTTGACCATGTCTACATGCCTAAATGCATTGAGTTACTGCCACGTGATTGGCTGATTAGCTATTTGTGTTAACGGACAGTTGAACAGGTGTACGTGATGGCCGGTGAGTGTATGTACACATATTACGTTTTCGTATTGGTACCTTTAACGTGTTCTTTGTCAGTTACTTTATTTTTGTGTGTGTGTATGTGTATGTGTGTGTGAATTAATTAAACCGAATAAATGAAACAATCTCTCTGTTTTGTCAGCGTGTGGGAATCCATACTGTGACCATGAAATAAATGAGCACATTCTTCCAGCAGAAGTCTTAATCACAATGCTGACACACCGGCTCTGAAACTTTACTTTGTGCCCAGTCTGAACTACTGAGTCTGAAGCTCACACCTTCTATGCTCGATGTCCTTGGTCTGAAATGCTGGGCACATGTTTTCCCTCAGTGTCCATGGAACCAAAATAAGGTCAGAAGTTTTACAGCTGTGTATTACCATATCTGAATGTGTTAAATTTGTTTGCATGAGAACATTCAAAAGTGTGAATGTGTAACATTTTGATCAAATGAATTTGAATGTATTAAAACATCTGAAAAAAATTGATTTCATTTTTGAATTCATAAGTTTTGTAGCTGTTCATGACATTTTGTGAATAAGTGAGTTCAAGTATCTTCGGGTCTTGTTCATGAGTGAGGGTAGAATGGAGCATGAGATGGATCGGCGGGTTGGTATGGTTTCTGCAGTGATGTGGGCGCTGCACCGGTGGTGAAAAGGGAGCTGAGCTGGAAGGCAAAGCTTTCAATTTACTGGTCCATCTACGTCCTAACCCTCACCTATGGTCATGAGCACTGGGTAGTGACCGAAAGAATGAGGTCGCAGATACAAGCGATGGAAATTAGTTTCCTCCGTGGGGTGGCTGAGCTCAGCCTTAGAGATAGGGTGAGGAGCTCGGACATCCGGAGGGAGCTCAGAGTAGAGCCGCTGCTCCTTCGCGTCGAAAGGGGTCAGTTGAGGTGGTTCGGGCATCTGATCAGGATGCCTCCTGGGCCCCTCCCGCTGGAGGTGTTCCGGGCACGTCCCACTGGTAGGAGGCCCCGGGGCAGACCCAGAACACGCTGGAGGGATTACATATCTCGTCTGGCCTGGGAACACCTTTGGGTCCCCCAGAAGGAGCTGGAAAGTGTTGCTTGGGAGAGGGATGTCTGGGGTGCTTTGCTCGGCTTGCTGCCCACATGACCCGGCCCCAGATAAGCGGATGAAAATGGATGGATGGGTGGATGGATGGATGGAAGTCTTTATCAGACCAAAAATAAGACAAGAATCAGCTAGCTAGCACACCCTGCCATCTAATCTGTAAATCAGCTTCTACAAACCTGTGCATGTGCGTCTTCAAAGCTTGACCTGCACACTGTGTAGTGCACTTTTTGTTTTGTGCTCTCAAAACTTTTGTCATCATTATACATCCATATTTTCTCTGCATAATGTATAGTGGGTGTGTTGGAACAGCAGGCTTGCTCTATTCTTCCATGATTGCATCACATCAGACAGAATACATGAGACGGCAGCTTCTGACATCAGTCTGCAGGGTATTATACATCATACCATGTCAGTCAGTTTACCTGTAAATGCAGTGCTCTGTTATCACAGCTAGCAGAAATGGCCTGTAGGCATTTAGCAATAAAATCATATCTTCTCTGTATGCTTCTGTAAAGTATATTACATCCTCCTTGTCTCTGTCTAACACACACTCCCACGTGTATACAGGAAGATAAAAGTGAGAATAAAACGTGACTTGTTTTATTTACTGTATTAAGGCATGTGGGCAAAAGTGAGGATGAAAACACTTCAATACTGCAATATTGTTCTGCAGTCTAGACATACTGTAAGGCAGACTTTGTTGCTAACAGTGGCTAAGATACATGTGTAGTGCATGTAGTGTTACCAGTAGGAGATGGGGGGGGGCGTCATCTCCCTTGTTGGCAAAATTACCAAAATGCATCCCCCTTGTTAACCTGCCATCCATCTCCAACCCCAGTGAGTGAGATACACACACAGGAGAGACAAGACGAGACACAACAGTCTGAAAAATAAGTGAGTCGGAGAAAAGTAATTTCACACAGCATGTTCTAAAGAGAAAAAGCAGACAGTAAAAACAGAGTTTTTAATCAAGAATGGACAGACTCTTACGTGTTCATTCTTCCCACGGGCAATTTCAAAACCAGTATGACTCACATCAGTAGGCGATATGAGGGGGGATGCCATTCCTCTTGTTGGCAAAATGACCAAAATGGATACTGCTCATTAACCTGTAATCCCCCTCTCCATTCCCCCCGTGGCTGAACATGTTATTCTAGTCTACCAGACCTCTTGATCCTTTATCTTACGGCCCCGACCATGGCTGTGAAATATCAGCAGCCTAACTGTGCTGTGTATTGATAAATCCATGGCGCTATCTGTGGTGCTGAGGTAGAAGACTGATTTATCATTTTCAGTCTAAACAATATACTTGGTGGAGGTGTTGGTGGTGTTGGTGGTGTGGCAGCGTGGGGCAGGGGCATATACTGTAGCTGTGGACATACTAATGCTCATGCTATTGAGGGGGCTTGATTTTAAAAGTCAAAGCTGTAACTTAAGGAAACAGCACCATCACTGAAGAAAACACACTGCTAAGTCATGATACCTCATTTTCTGTCATTTGAAATGAAGTATAAAAACCAGTAATATCACTGTGCAACGGTACATTCTCTCCTTTGAAAAACAAATTGCAAGCATTGTCCAGTGTTCTTTCTATCATTAAAAAAGACGTCTCTAAAATCAGGTCCTTTCTCTCTTAGCATGATCTTAAGAAGGTTATACATGCTTTCATTTCTTCACGGTTAAATTACTGTAACTCACTGTATTCAGGGTTGAGCCAAAAAGCCATCTCACACCTTCAGCTAATGCAAAACGCAGCTGCTTGGCTTTTAACAAACGCAAGGAAACATGACCATATCAGCCCTGTTCACTGGTTACCAGTCAGTTTTAGAATTGATTTTAAGATTTTACTGATCACTTTTAAAGCACTTCATGGCTTAGCCCCCAGCTACACTGCCGAGATGCTTCTCCCCTATGAGCCAGGGCGCAGCCTCAGATCCTCAGGCAGGGCTCTGTTGGCTGGACCTCAGTCCCTGCTAAAAACTAAGGGTGACCGGGCTTTTGTGGTCAAGGCCCCTCAGCTCTCGAACTCCCTGCCTGAGGATCTGAGGCTCGCTGAATCAGTGACATCTTTTAAATTGCTTCTTAAACATTATCGTTCAAAAAAGCCTTTTAATAATTTCAGCACACTGTTTATTATACATACATATATATATATATATATATATATATATGTATATGTCTCATTTGATTATTTTTATTGTTTTTATCTTGCGTTGTCATTGTATATTACCTCAGTGCAGTCTACAGGGCAGTTAGTTGCCAACTTTGCTTATCTGCTTCAGCGATGGTATTTTATCTTTATTTTACTTTTATTGTTCTTTGTATTTTTTTTTAATTGCCTCATTTTATTTATTATCAATATTATCATCTGTATGTGTCACTTGTCCTTGCTTTTTTTTATATATATACTGTATGTTGTTGTTTTTTTATCACACACCTGTCTTGGCCTGTCAGCTCTGGCTTGACACCAGGAATTCCAGGGAAAACAGCAGCTATTTGTTTATGAAAATGCTAAACAAAAACATACACAATGTTGGCATACAACATATGAATTTCAGGCAGGCAAGAGCACAGATCCTCCTACGCTCTGGATCTAAATGCTGTCAGCATGTATGAAAATGTGAACGTTCCTCACAATGCACCACACATAAATCTTCTTGCAGACCTCTCCTCGGTTGATATCCATCTCACAGAAATGTCACCCTGATATCAAATAGTGAAAAAATCATGTTGTCAGTCACACTGGATAGACAGAGGCTATGGAAATGCATACTTACTTACAGACTATCCAGCAGCCTTTATAATAGAAGTCAGTGACATATGACTCATGATGGCTACTAGGTGGAACGCTAAATCACATGCACATGGGTGTTAAATGGGAGGTTTTTCTCTCCCTCTTCAAACACAATGAGTAACAATGAGCACCCCCATCACACCCACACATTTCCCATCCGATGCTCCCCTCACCACCACATTCTTACCGTATTGATATTCCCAGCTGTGGATAGCTGGATTTCACCAAGCAATAAGCAACCTGCAACAAGGATTTCCTCTATAAGGAGATTAGCTGAAGTGAACTAATATAGAAACCTCAACAAGTTGTATCAAAAATGTTTATAGGAATCATTCACTATCATCTCCGTCATTATCATCACCACAACTTTTATCATCATGTGCCCAATAATTCACTCAGCTGTGTATGTAGCTCACCTCTAATACCTCAAGCTGCATTGCAGATGCATTATTTATGGACATATAGGAAACAATAACTGTGAGCACAGAGGTGTGGTGCTGCTCCCAAATAACCGCCCTCACAATGACCATTTAAATCTTCATAAATATTTACTGATATAATAAAAAAATAAGTACGTAATTACAGGCTCAACGTTTGGTCTCACAAAATGTAGATGGGCCCTTTATTCAGCTATAGGAACCCTGAGGGAGGAGAGTGGTAACTTAACTATCAAGTGCCTGACACAGGATAAAAGAATAAAAGTGGTGAATGCAAATGAGAGTCTAACAGAAAACATCGGGGAGACAGCTGTTCATACCTCAAACAGATGCCAAAAACACGCAGAACAAAGAAGGCAAACAAGACCAATCTGACATCAAACACAAGTAGGAGGAATAGGAGACTAAAGAAAAGGAGATCACCTTCCTTTGGGAAACTCTCCACACTCAGTAAGAGATAAACGACAGGCTAAGAAATGCTTGGAAAGAGGACAGCAACACGATCAGAACTCCCTCTGAAAAAGACTTCAGCAGAGTGAAGAATGAGGCTGATGAGAGAGGATGCCAACCACCGAGCTAAAGGAGGTGGAGGAAAGATGGCAGAAGAGGGTAAGCAAGCTGGAAGAGGTGAGTAGAACCTTTTCAGCAGGGTCACATGTAAAGAGAGACTCTCACAACAGGTCTATCTCCTGACTGATGACTGAGAGGAAACCACAGCGAGATGGAGAGGAGAGGAGAGGAGAGCAAAGGCGCTAAACTTAAAGGCCATTTGATTTACAAAAGAAGAATAAAAGAAGAAATCGAACAATATTAACAAGAAGATCAGAAATATCTCATTGGATTTTAACACAGTTTGCTTCCACAACCTGTTCTCCCACTTTAACATGCAACCCTGCACCCTTCCGTGCAGGGTTGCATGTTAAAGTGGGAGAACTGGCTGCAATCACACCAAATCAGGCGTTGTGGTGATAAGCCCCAGGGTTATGAAGCAGTGTGGGATGGACCATTTGAGAGGGAGTGGAGGGTGGAGATACCAACTATAAAAAAACAAAATCTGCATCCCCTGCAGCCCCAGACACACTACTCACATTCAAACTGACCAAACTTCCTCTACAACTTTTCCATCCCAGTCCACAGTTGAGTACCATAACTCTTCATCTATGTTATCCATAACGTAAACATGACCTAAACACCCACACATTCTGTATAAGCCAGGAGGTGTCAGCCTCCATCAGAATTAGGCTGGCTCGTTGTGGCCCGTTATTGGCCGGTAGGAGCGAGCATGGTGCCCACACTGGAGAGGAGAGGAGAGGAGAGCACACTGTAACTAACTGCACTCCCTGGTGAAATATCATCACATTTTTGGAAAAACTAAAAAGCTATTCCAGAGAGAAACAGACACAGGGGTCTTAAACATATGTTTGAAGGATATATCCAACATGTCAAACTGACTCAGCAGCAAAAACAGGCTTAAAAGATGAAGATAGTTAGAAGGCCGAACTAAAGCCGAACTATAAGCTACCAATGACAGTATAAAAGTGAACCACCACATCACTGGTGATCGCCACAGAAGACAATGAATATAAAGGAAAACTTTGCCGATACTGAACCAGTTGTGTGGCATTGCAGCGTGTGCAGATGAACAGTGTTTGGCTTCACCCCCATGCCACCACCAGCAGTCAGGGAGCTCCAGCGGAAGACGAACACCATTCTTCTGCACACACTGTGATGCCACACAGCTGGTTGAATAACAGCAAAGTTCCTCTGCTTCCCTTCACTGGTTCCTGTACAGCAGGGTCGGCCTTTTTTCCCCACTGTTATCATCATTAAAAAGCAAAAGCAGCATGTGTTTACATTCAGTAGGCTATATCTTCAGTAGCTAGCTAGCTAACCGTACACTTTTCAGGGTTTGATTTTGGTTTTGGAACAGGGAAGAAACGTATATCTTTTTCCAACCTCTCCAGGTAACGAGTATCATTAATACACAACGTGCTCCAGGCACAACATTTAGCTCCAAATCCCCAAAACCAGCCTGAAAATGAAGGAAATCTGAAACGATTGCATTAGAGTCAATGGAGCACAGCTGTATTGTTGTGAGACCTTGGTCTGAGCTGGCCCAATGCTACGCTTTGATTGGTCAGTCTGTGTCCAGGGGCGGGGCTTAGGGAAGGGTCAAATGACCATTTACAAACCCTTCCCCCAAACTGCGATTATCCAGTCCCCAGTTTACCTGGAATGTCTTAGACAAAGTTCTTGGTTTGCCCTACAATGGGATTTTTTATCCAGCAGTCAATGCTTATAACTGCAGCGAATAAAAATCTGCTAGTGGCACTTGTCATTTCAGTCTGCAAAATAAAAGTTTACTTACTGTAAATGAGTACCCTACCTTTGTCTCCATCTGTCTGAAATTAGCATCGTACTTTTAAAAACTGAGTGGTAAACAGCTCAAATGCAACAACAGAAACGTATGTATAAAGTGAGTTCTGGGTATGCATGTGGGTTGGTGATTTTCATGCCACAAGCCTCATATGGTATCGTACAGATGTGGAAGCCAAGAGTTAAAAAAGAACAGTTCACATCTATATAATAGTTATAATTACACTTAAGAGACATGAAGAATTTATCATATTAATGAAAGAATTTCTTATGTGTCAACAAACACGTGACAAAATAGTTAAAAATTCATTTCTGTTGGTAGTCTTATGACAATAAAATCCTATATGAACAATAACACAATCAATTCAATAAATTCAAGTTAATTATAGCTGGTTCACCTTATAAAGTGCTGCAGGAAATAAGTGTGTATTTTTGCACTTCCAGTTCCCTGTCTTGAAGTTATATTAATGGGTTTTTAGTTAGATGTTTGAAATAAGGTCTGTGGTTAACACAAGCTTAAGAGATTTTCACATCTTGTTCTACAACATAAAATCCACCAATAAATACCCCACTCATAAATTTTGAAGCATTTTCAATTCAAAAAAGGTAATTGCTTACAAGTGGCTAAATAAGAGCGCAGAGCAGGGTCAGCAATTTTTTTGAATTGCAAAGGTTGCGACCTGCCCTTCTCTCCCTCTGATTTACTAGTGCTCATTTCCTTCATCTTTTGGATTGGTTAGGTTTATGGAAGAGGAGTATTATTGGCTGGGGTTAGGGTAACAATGTAATGGTATGCCAGTGAGAAGCAGAGTAAGGCAGAGGAGGGCATGTCATGCCTGTGCCCTCCTAGGAAGACAAAAACTCACATCAAGGACATAAAACATTGCATCGCCGAACCCAGAAAGTCATCTACTCACTAGTTTACCTTTACAACTTTGTCATGTGTACACCTGTGCTCTTCCAAATGATTCTAACTCAAACTGACCGACTTGCAGATTTATTAGCTCATAGTGTTTCCCATAGATCAGGTCACACTAAAAGGAATAGCCAAGCGTGCAAAATCAATTTACAAATTTACAAACTGGACACTTAGAGAGAGTGACACTGAAGTCATGCAACCTTGGTGAAGATCATTTATAGTCCAACATTTTTAGTTCTGCCAATTGAATGTACGCTTGAAAAGAACATAATTGGTCTTCATTTGTGAAGATTATCCTGCTAAATGAAGTATGTAAGTATCATTAACTTTTGTTTGCCAGCGAGCATTTTCTACAATAATCTGAAATCCAATGGAAAATACCATTGGCATTTTGTTAAGGGAACCAGGGTGATGCTAACCTCTGGGGTAATGTACAAAAAATCCTAATCCATGCAGCGCTCTAGTGACAAAGGGTTAAAAATATATAATAATATAAAAAAGAGCTGATTTGGTTACTTTAAATATAGTGTGACTTCTGGGCTAGTATTGCATGTGACCATTTTAGATCAATGCTGGATGCTCCCAATTTGACTGGATATTCATTTTTGTCGTCTAATCTTCCCATTGTTTTGGTGTCAGATGGCATAAAAGCTGAGTTATACTTAAAGTAGATTATGTGAAAGACTTCCACAGTCAATCTTACACTTTCTCTCAGGCCAAACAAACTTTTTGAAATTCGTATCCAATCTTCACGAGAAACGTGAGGTTTCATGACCTCAGCCATGGTTAATTTATTGAAATACATACTGAACATACCAGTTCCATAGTCATTTGAATGGATATTGAATGCTTTCACATTCCTTGTTCCCTAGATACAGGCATATCACTTTGGCAGAAAGATGGATGAGCTGTCTCATTTTCATTTTAATGAAAATAGATGGAAAGAATCAGTACCAGCACAAACATTGTTTCCGGAGCTTGATTTGATACCATTATGATTTTGCCATTTTGTAACAACTCAATAGTTTGCTAATGGCTTTGCTGGTGTTAGAAAGAGAAGAGAGAATATTTGAGGCGTGTAGTCTGCACGGGTGTGTATTCTGCTTTCCCCCTCTCATTCTGACGTGCAAACACACACGTGCTCCCCCTTGCCTTCAACTCAAGGGCAGCTCAGCACTAGCATGATTTGATATGCTAATGCCGGATGTCATGCATGGACATCATAATGAGTCATTTAGCGCCTGACTTCTCCCATTTCTATTGACACTACTGGTACATCCAGAGGACAAGGTTTTTCCCTGTATCCCTTAACTCGTCATATATGGATTCAACATTGACTAACTGAATCTGCCTCATGCTTTAAGCGAGTAGACTACAGCATGATCACCTGTTATGTGTTTCCTTGTTGACGTTGGGTAGATTTCAGAAAGACTGATAGAACGGGTCATGCGTATATCTGACAAAACCGACTGGATGAAAAGCATGCACCATTTCATTTCCATCATGTTTCCCTAAAGTAGCACCTGAAGAATGATATAAACAGACCTTGCTGTGGCCATTTTTTTTTTTACCGTGGTAGGAAAGAGTTACCAATGAAAGCCATTGGGCATTGTTTACATAATATGCTATTCAGAAGTTAAAGGACCATGCAAGAAGTGAGCTGTGAAGAAGGCAAAAGCAGAGAAAAAAGCACATTTTATAAGTAATAGACAACGAGAAAGAGAAAGAAAGCGAGATAAGAAGTTAATAAATAAAAGAAGGCGAAGAAGAGTTATATTTTATTCAGTTATATTTAGATGAATATGGGCTATTATAATGAGATGAGAGTGGAAGGAAAAATGGAAATGCCTCTAAGGCAGCACTTTAAGAAATACAATTGAATGCAGTAATAACACATGCAGTGCAGTACTGTGTGTCAGTGTGTGTGTGCTTTTATGACTTTAACCATACGATATAGGATAGAATAATAATTTGGAATTGACAGATGGTCCTGCAAAGGCCTGGGCTGAGAAATGTTTAGCTTTTTCAGATGGACTTTATGCAGACTTTAATATTGACAATTTTAATGTAGGTGCTCATGTCAGTAAAAGATGTGTTGGTGGCAGAACTCAAGATGTTCTTTGAGTCATGAATAGCTTAGTAACCTTCATGTAGTCTGGCCATAAGATGATTGTATCTGCAAGTTTAGCTGATGCACAAATACCGTGTGCTTAAATAAAAAACATGGCTACAACAAACGTCTCCTACAAACTAAAACCACTGTGCTTCACTAGCTCCACATGTTCGTGTTTTGAAGGCAGTTTAACTGATTAGCAGGATTTTTCATCAAACCATAAAGTTACTGGGTACAAGAACCCTACCCTGTTCAGATCCCTTGTTTATTCCAATGGACATGACTTTTCTAAGATGTGTGGATCTATAATTACTGTCATTTGACTCCACCCAAATTCATTCATTCATTATCCATAACTGCTTATCTTTGTCAGGGTCATGGGGGGGTCTGGAGTCCATCCCAGGTGACACTGGGCAAGGCAGGGTACTTCCTGGACAACCATTCATGCTCACATTCACACCTTCGGGCAATTTAGAATCACCAGTTAACCCAACCTGCATGTCTTTGGACTGTGGGAGAAGATGGAGAAAACTCACGCTAACACAGAGAATATTTCACACAAAAAGGCAAGTGGGTTTGGACCCAGAACCTGCTTGCTGTGAGGTGACAGCACCCTGCTGCCCACAGAGTGCGCGACTCCACCCAAATGCACAACCTTACAAAAATACCATATGAAAGATTCATAGCTTATACTCTTTTTTTTTAGAAAGAAAAAACATTCTAGTGTGAGACAGAACTGGGAGTTTTTGTGTCACTGTAAAATGAATATGGAAATACTGTTCGGATTTGACTTTCTAATGACAGAGTCAGCTTATAATGCATCATCCTATTGATTATTTACACATAACATTCATCTCAGGAGGTTTTCAACACAGTGTTTTCTGGAGATACTTTAGAAATTGAGCATATTTTGAGCTGTGATGACAAATACAATACAAACATATATATGCAGTGTATTTTTAAGTATCCCGTATTCATTGATATAAACTAACCACTCATGAAAAATAAATAATCTGGGTACAGTAAATAGGCCAGCATGATACCATGCTAAAAGAGTGGAGCTGCATTGCTGCATGGCAAAACGTCAGCATCCTCAGTTGATGATGCATGAAACAATAATGAAAGAGCATATTATTGTATTGCAGTGTAGCTAGTTGGTATTTTAAATATGATATGGGAAAATGTAAGATTAGACTGTCATTTCATGTCAACACAACCCGTGTTCGTCTGCTCATATATCGCTTTCATTATTGTTCTTTTTTTTTCAAAGACCATGTTTTGACTTTTATATTTACAAGAAAAGGGCTTTAAAGTGTATTGCCATCTTGGGTAATGCCGGCTGGGGGTGCTTAAGTGTAAATATTTCCAAAACTATAAAGAGCAGAAGCTTACACCACCCTATCTCACCTGGAAAAGAAAGTGAGTTGTATGAGATTGCAGTTCATTGACTACAGGTCAGCGTTTAACTCCATAGTTCCCCCCCAGGCTCAACACAAAGCTCAAAGAGCTGGGGTTAAACACCTCACTGTGGATCCTTGACTTCCCGATGGGAAGACTGCAGGTGGTAAGAATGGGCAGACACACCTTTCTATCCTCATCCTTAACACTGTAGCACCCCAGGGCTGCGTTTTGAGCCCCCTGCTGTACCCCCTGTACACACACGACTGTGTAGCTACTTTAGACTCCAACACCATCACTGAGTTTACCGACAACACAGCTATGGTGGACCTGATCACAGATAACACTGAAAAGGCCTACCTGAATGAAGTAGAGGACAACAACCTAGTCATGAGTGTCAGCAAGACTAAGGAGATGATAGTGGACTTTGGGAAGTAGCAGAGAAAGAACTACGCCCCCCTTAATATCAACAAGTCTTCAGTGCAGAGGATGGACAGCTTCAAGTACCTTGGTTTCCACATCTGGCCTGACCTGGGCAGTTCATAGTGGCTCAGTGGTAAGAAAGGCAAGGCAGAGACTGTTCTACCTGAGACGCTGGAGGAAATTACAGGTGTCCCCTCAAATACTGGGGACTTTCTACTCCTTTACCATCGAGGGCATCCTGACAAGAAACATCACTCCCTGGTACAAAAACAGCACTGAACCGGACCGCAAGGCCCTGCAAGGAGTGGTTCATTGGGCTGAGCATACAGGCACTTCCCAACCCTGCCGAAAGGATGTTTACACCAGGCGCTGCAAGAATAAGGCCAAGAGAAGCTTATGGAACATTAGCACAGACAAACACACAGTTTAGTCCATTCCTAAGCTCTCTCTAGTATCGCTCTTATGACAGCCCCATTCAAGCCACTTCAACGTGGAGAAATCCAATCCTTGTCTGGCCTAGCTGCGGTTTCCACACTGTGACAAGGACAATTATTGTTTAGAGAGAGTGTTCTAGCAAATGTTCAATCAAACACAGAGTAGGTGTTGGGTCAGTCTGACCTGTTGCACAGTTATGACAGAGAAGTGCTCATCTGAGAGGGAATGTCCTAGGTCGGCTTTTGAGATTGAATAGAAAGGCTATTATAACATTGCGTGTGTACAAAAAGCTGGCTAAAAACCTCACGTCCTCTCCATTCATATATCTCATCTCTTTCATGTTGTTCCTCTTTTCCTTTCCCCGTTGCTCTCCTCTCGTGTCCTCTCCTCTGCAGTCTTGTTTATTCCTCTGCTTTGCCTTAGATTGGTTAAGCTGTCCGTGGCAGAGTAGCAACAAGGTTGTTTGTGATGTCTGTATGGTTGGAAGGAGGACAGCGAGAGGCTTGATAGATCCATTAATGTTACTTTGGTCTTCCATTTCAAGGCTGCGCAACCACTCTAATGCGTGTCTGTGTGTCTGTGTGTGTGTATGTGTTTTTTCTTTCTAGAAAATTGAGAGAAAAAACTGCAAAGCTAAAAAGCTACAGTGACTATGTGTGTGTGTGTGTGTGTGTGTGTGTGTGTGTGTGTGTGTGTAAAGCATTGTGATGAACTGATGTAACAGTCCCACCCAAGATGTCTTGACAACAGGTCCTAATCCGCTATTTTGAACCTTCTTCGGAGGGGGTCTCAGATGTTTTATGGCACATCAAAGTGAAAACACATATTTTTTCAAACCAGTAGCACATATAAGAGGAATAAATATTCAGTGCTAAATACCCTCTACACTACAGTCTGCATGACAAGAAGTGCTTACAACACATTGCTCAGTTGATGAAAGCTAAAGTGTTGTTTGGGGCTTTAATGATTGAGATGTGGTGTACAGGAAATCTTTCTTGTCTTTTTATAGGGAAAAATGTAGCACCATAATTTCCATTGCATATGTGCTTGTGGCTGCAGAATCATGAATAATGTGACACTTCTCTGACAGCAGTGGACTATCAGGCCACCTGAAGGTCCTGTCTGTTCAGGATAAAGTCAGAGAGAGGTATGTGGCAGACTTCCTGGTGGAGGAGCTGGACTGCTGTCAGCTAATTTTTGCACTGTGATGCTGCCAGTGTGTCCATTGTGTAGGATTTAGCAGTATCTAGCATTGAGGTTGCAGAAATGAAACTTCAATCATAAGCCAAGCATGAAAGAGAACTACAGTGGCCAACACAAAAGGCCCTCTCTTGAGCCAGTGTTTGATTTGTCCATTTTGGGCTACTGTAGAAACAACCTGGCAGACTCCGTTGAAGAGGACCTGCTCCTGATGTAGACAAACACCTCGTTCTAGGTTAAAAAATGCAATGATTCTTGTTTTCAGGTGATTATGAACTAATGAAAACATAGTTATGAATATTCCATCTTGTGAGAAGCTCATTGCATGAGTGAAGTATACTCTCAGTCAAAAAATATAAAATGCAAACTCAAAAACAATGCAAGGCACACTGTAGAGTTTGCGCAAAAATTTAAATGCTGTTATTTTACATCGCAAAGTCAATTAAAAAGGCCAACGTGTTGCTACTCACAGGTCTTAATCGGGGTCATTGTCTGCTGACAGCATACAGGGTTTGGTCTTCACAAGATGGAATAAACACAGTGCCATTTCTGCCAGTAGACACCCTTAAATCCAACAGAGTGGACCTTTAAGAGATCCCTTTATATTCAGTCCATTTAGGATTTGCGGGGGTTTTATGGAATTGTTGCCAGATATGCCTGATTTCAGGGCAGCTTTGCAATGTTTTTAAGCGTTTTTTTCAATGAAATTGCAGGTGGCAAGGAAAAGCAAAAAAAATTGTGATGCTGTCTCAGATTAGAAGCTTGTATTTATAAGCATTAAGTATTTTTCACAGAATTATAATCTATTCTTGCTGTGTGGAGGGGGCTGCCATTTGAAGTAGCGCTGAAGGACCATCTCTGTGAGCTGCTCTCCTCCTGCTCTCTCACCCGGTTAGCACAAGCTAACACTGCAACCATGGCAAACATCGGACACCAAGCTGTTAAAGGGTCCCAACAATCTCACGACACTGAATGGCTCATCTCTCATCTCAGCTCATTGAGTGAATCAGTATGCTGAGCACAGCTCTACAATGAAATGTGATTTTCAGTTGCGGTGATAGGAATAAATAAAATATATACGGAGGGGCCGGTGCATATTGCATTACACCATTTATTTAGTGGCTATCCCAAAATGATCACATATCTGTAAGGTGTTTTTGTGTGAGAGAAAAACGACAGTTGTGCCATTGCTAATATTTCTGGAAAGTAAATCTACTGGCCTTTCAATGGGATGTCCTGACATGCACCTAAGCTGTAGTCGCCATTATTGTTGTTCAGTTGTGATATCTCTGAAATCAAACTGCAAACATTGCTCTGTTTAGGCACCATTTAGCATTGATGCTAAACTGCAATGCGACCCTCGTCTCTCTGTTCAAAAACTAAACACGCCATCTGTGTAAACACTAATCAGTAATCTACCATAATAAAAAAGTGCGATTCCCTCACCTCGACATCTGTCAGTGTCTCTCTGTCTTTAACAATAGGTCACAGCCACAAGCGGCATTCACATCCAAAGGACGAGCTGTGGCTCTCCCTGCATAGCTTTATTTAAGATGTTTTCATTTCTGTTGCTCAGCATGTCTACTAAAGGACACAAGAAAGTCAAGGAATTAATGAAAGCAAATAGTTATGAAAGTGTACTGTAGTTCAGCAATGAGCCTGAGCCAAGGATACATTTAGTCCACTCCAGCCTCTCCTCTCTATTGCTTTTGCCCACTTCATCTGATCCATCCAATGATTTCTTAAACTCCTGGTTCACTCTCATGCCTCTTCCCATTCTGTGTCACTCACAGGTACCCCCAACCCTCCAGCTCCACCTGCCACTAGATGACTCAAGACTCCCCACTGAGGCAGGCTCAGACACCCTCCTGCAGAGCTACTGAGCAGGATACTGCACCAGTCTTTGTTGGCAAAGTCTCTTCCAGGTGAGGTACCTCTTAAGGTGAGTGCTAAGTGCACCACATAAACAGATTTGTCAGTTTTTACCATCTTAGGTGCCAGTCACAGGTCTTAAGTGCATGAAATAGGCTACACACCCTCTAGTATGGGATACTGGTGCCTTTTTTATGGTCTACACATGTAACATAATTGTGTAATGCTACTTAGTGATGAATTTTGGCACATAATGTGTTGTTTCATCAAGCACAGGGCTTGAATTCCTCTTTTTCCTGCCCAAACAAGTCTGGAGAATCATAAAAGTGCCGCTGCTCTTCGCTTCCTGAGTTGCATATTAGCACTCAGCAGGGGACAGCTGCTGGATGGAAGCCTTATGCTCTCGCCTCCAAAATCCTCCACCAGCACAAACTTGACGTCCACATAATTAGTGCCAACATTTTCCTTAAATTTGAAATTTAGATGTGTTTCTATGCAGCTAATTAACAAGCATGTGGACGGATGCTAGCTACAGGTGGAGTGGTTATGGAGGGAGATGGGCTCTTCAACATCCCTCTTGAGCAAGAGTGGTTTCATGAAAATACCAACATATTTTGTTCAGATTATAAAAATGGGTTTTTCGTAGCAAAGTGTGTTACAATTTCCTTTTTTTCACATGTAAGAGTAAGGTTGCGCTTGAGATTGAATCAGCCAATCATTCTTGCAAGTAGTTGGAGGACATTCTCCTCAAAACATGACATTCAGTATAAATTAACAACACTACCAATAAGGTCTAAGAAGGTAGGATTTTTGTTGTTGTTTTTTGCTGCAATATCCAGGCAATCTTTGCAATATTTTAATGGCATACCACTGCTTCACTCATCAGGTGTTCAACTTGGCTTGTTAAACAGCAGGAGGACTTTCATAATGTCCTTCCTACACACATTATTATTGTCCATTCCTGAAAGCTAAATCTGTGTGTGTGTGTGCATTGTATTTCTTGAGTGCCATCAAGGTCTTTAGAGCTGCCACTTGAGCCCAAACACCGCAGCCTCTTAGCAACAGTTTGTTCCGACCTGCAGTGATTTTAGTTGTCCTTTTCTGTGTGGATTTGCTTTGTTCTATTTGTATGTTCATATGCGCTCTTTGAGATGTGCCTATGATCAGGGTCTGTATACCTTAAATGAATCTTGACACCCTGCCAGTGTGTTGAGATGCACCTGAACAAATCAAAGGCTCCTTGATATCATTCCTAAACGCCATGCACAAAAACATGCAGAGAGGCAGAGTGAGACGGGGGCAGAAAAGTCAAGAAGAGAAAGTAACAGATGCTTGATGGTGAATAAGCAGCAGTGTTGAGAACAAGACATGAATTTGCTCTGCTAAATCCACCCATCTGCCTGCTGCTTCTCCATCTCTCTTGTATCAATTTAATCAAGTTCCCACCAACACTCAGCTTCCATGCATGTGTCGGTGGAGCCCCTCCAAACACTTTGCATGTGTGAGAGAACAGGGATTTCATTAAATGTAAAAGGCTGACTTTATAGTGATCGATGGCCCTGCTCATCGGTCACCTGGGGTGGCCTAACTGACCGCAGCATCGAGATGGAT
The DNA here is from genome assembly GCF_041903045.1 of Epinephelus lanceolatus. Classification (NCBI taxonomy): domain Eukaryota; kingdom Metazoa; phylum Chordata; class Actinopteri; order Perciformes; family Serranidae; genus Epinephelus; species Epinephelus lanceolatus. The sequence continues at coordinate 33,572,336 of NC_135738.1, read as the reverse complement.
GAAGGCACTAGAATGTAGAGAGAAGGGAGTGGTTGAGATGGAGTGGAAATAAAGAGGAAAGGGGTGTTTGTGCTGATGAAAGTACAGGTAAATTAAAAGAAAGAGACAGATGAGTAAAAATGGATGGCTTTGACCCCACAACCTCTTTCTACAGAGAAGAATAACACATGAATACTGCATTTATATGGCTACAGTCATCATTTCACCTTTGTTGAGTTATAATGATCAAACACATACCTTTGGATTAAATGCATCAATTGTGTCACTTGCCAAAGCAGAGTCAATTTGCTCTATGTTCTGAAGGTGCTAACTTTGCAGGGTTTTTGTGCTCATACCTGGTGTGAAAGCCATTATGTATGCAACCCAGTGTTTGAAGTACCACTGTTTCACTGAAAGGACCATGCTGGTGGTATTACAGGTTTTAATTCACTGCTGTAGCGACAAATTGCGTACTCTAGATTTCCATTTTATGATTAGCTTTTTGAGTGAGCCCCTGTTATCAAGGTAGTCAAAGTGCTTTTACATGGCAATTAGCGTCCCTGTTACATATGTCTTATATATGTTATCCCTGATAGTATTCCGGTTGTATATTGTACATTATGCCCTAAGCTTTTATTCCAGTTTTGAGACACCTAAGATGGAGCCGGAGTTGTAGTGGTGACTGTGTATGCAGGTATACATTGTATACTCACCATTGGTGGGCAGGGGCATTGACAGCATACCATCTAAAAAATACTCAGGGTTGGGTACCGTTCATAATTGAACCGATATGGTACCGGTACCGGTATCTGGAATTCAGTACCGGTACCAAACGGTACCTTATTTCGGTACTTTTTGAAGTCTAAACTTATCAGTTTCAACATTTTATTGAGAACATTTAGGAACAGTGCTGCACGTTAACTTTTGTCTGCACATTTTTTTTGTCGCCATTGTTGCTAAGTCTAAGGTGCAAGTCATGCGCTCTCGCTCTCTTCCGAAATTTGGCACCGATTCATTTTAAGTGAATCGGTACTCGGTAGTACCGACGTGAATTGGTACTCAAGTACAAAAAGTACAGAGTTTCAGTACCCAACCCTATCAGAGATACATATTGCTAACAATTTTCCAAAGCAAGGCTACAGCCAATAATATTACAGGCTTTCATGGAATCTATGGTGTCAACTGCCCACTTAGGACTTTTGAGAGGGAGTCTCAAAAGGTTTTGGGAGTGAGTTCCAGAGGGTCAGAGCAACCATTGAGAAGGTGGAGGAGGTTGGCATCGGCAGAGCGGAGTGTGCAGGTGGGAGTGTGATGATGGAGGAGCTCAGACAGGTAGGGTGAGGCCAGGTTATTGAAGGCTTTGTATGTTATGAGGAGGATTTTGAAGTGGATTCTCAGGGTGATGGGGAGCCAGTGGAGCTTATGGAGAACAGGGATGATGTGGTCACAGGTGCGAGAGTAGGTGAGTAGCCAAGCAGCAGAGTTCTGGATGTACTGGAGCTTATTGAGGGTGTTTGAAGATGAGCCATAGAGTAGACTGCTGCAGTAATCCAAACGGGAGGTGATGAAGGCGTGGATGAGGGTTTCTGCAGCTGAGGAGGTGAGGGATGGACGGAGGCAGGCGATGTTCTTGAGGTGAAAGAAGGCTGTTTTGGTGATGTGTTTAACATGCTGGTCAAAAGAGAGGGATTGATCGAAAGTGACGCCAAGATTTCGGATGTAAAGGGAGGTCGATACTGTGGAGCCATCGATGTTGGGGGTGAAGTTATGGGTGGATTTGGTGAGTGCTTTTGGTCCAAAAATGATCATTTCAGATTTGTCGCAGAAAAACCTCAAGGAACCTTGTTGTCATTCCAAAACATACATAGCTACGCCTTATGGAAGGGTCAGCACATTATCAAACGCCAGTCGTGGAAAATAACCAAGTACATTTATCCATGTAGACTAACGATTTTTTAATCAGCTTTGTGTCATAACAATGTGGATTGTGTGTGTAAATGAACTATGGTAAAATTAAGACCAAACTTAGATCAAATGATAAAGCTAGGCAGCGCTGATCAACTATAAACCAAGATTCTGTTACTGTATTACCTATTTCTTACCTAAAATGTCTTCAGAAACATATTTTAGTGTACTGTTGGGCTGTAATAGAAGATTCTTTTACTAAGTTGCCTATTTTATGATTACTGAAACATATTTTAACTGTTTAACTGTAATTCAAGATTTTTTGCTACCAGCCGGTCACCATATTGTTTCCTGTGACAAAATGGATAAGCTTACATTATTTACACTTACATTTATTGGTCCAGTGTGGCGCAGTGCATTTTGGTAGTTGTAGGTTTCTACCTCTTGAGCAAAAGTGAATGCCAAAGCTGTTTTCCTCTGTTTTCTCTGGCACCGATCTCAAAAATATTTGCATCTTTCTGCTGCATAGACAGACCAGTTTTGTGAAAAGACTATCTAGAAACTAATATAACTAATATAAGCACAATTTTAAGGTACTTTATTCGAGTATTTCCATTTTTAGCTGCTTTATAGGCTATTTCTACTCTGCAACAATTCAGGGGGAAATGTCATACTTTTTTCATTTATGTGACATCCAAAGTTACTCATTTGCAGATTAAGACTTTACATATGACCATTGCACTACAAGAGGTCAGACACTCCCCTTCTGATCACTGTGCACGGATGCATCCTCAGCTGAAGTTATGTAGCAGTTAGTCAGTACAACAACAACTCTGATGATCAACAGTGTAATGATAGTCTGTTAAACTGGAATGAAAGTGAAAGCCTGGTAAAAATGAACACTGGTAGCATTAAATGGTGAACTGAATTGTCAGTCTCAGCTTCCATTACTGGTGATCAGACAGAGGCCAGATCCAGCAGAGTGGTAAGTGCATGTAAAAGGTCTATTGAGAACTAAGATCATATACAGCAACATGGATGCTGCATACAAGTATATGAAAAACCAGGTTTCTTTTGTTTCATGTACACATCATAATCCCAGTGGATCCAAAACTAGGATGGTAGTATGCATGTAAACACACTCTATGATTTTCAGCCATTTCACTATGAACGTCACCAACTTGCAGAGCCCTGAAAATTGCACGAGACAGGCAATCCATCACAGTGAACATTTCATCGCCTTTCTTTTTGTCCATCTCATACTATCATACCCTGAAAATGCAAATCAACTCAGCTTACTGATGGCATGCAGTATCAGAGTCTGACCCCTGAGTAATTGAATAGCGTGAAAGGTGTCAGTGTCTGTATGAAAGTTTCCGCATGGAAAGTCTCTCTTTTATCTGCACGCTGCCTTGATAAAGAGGACTCTCAGTGGGGAAGATTTGAGATTATGTGAAAACAGCAGAGGGTAAGCAGGTGGGCATCCAGAGAAAATTGAGAAAATTGTCATCCCCCCCCCCATCCTAGCAGTGCCATCGTCACTATCCAGCCTCCTAAAGACACAGCATGGCCAATTAACCTCCCTCATTACCACTGCTATAGGCCTTCCACTCCAAGAGGTAGAGCGAGATGGGAAACAGGATGGGGGAGTGGTTGAGGGGTGCGGGTGCGGGTAGTGGGGTGCTGATGGGTGGCAGTGCAGCAGAGGGAAGGAATAAATCAGCGGAATGAAAATACGAAAACGCAATTTGTCACACCATTGTCGGCTTCCGCTCTCCCTTCTCTCCTGTTGCAAGAGGAGCATGGATTCATGAGGCGAGGCTTGCGTGTCAGCCCAGCTGCTGCATCTATTTAAATGAGACTCACAGCTTCATGAAGTGAGACCACGTATCCTTTCAATATGCAGCTCTGGATGAAGGGAGGTTGACACAGAGTCGAGGCAGAGAGGAGATGGAGAGAGCGCGGTGTGGGCTGATCTGAGGGAGACAAACAGAGTAAACCGATTTTTGATGATAACTTGGTAGATGCATGAGCGAGACTGAAAGTGTGGAGGAGGTCTGCAGCCTTAATAGGTCGATGGGATGCATGCAGTGACTGTAAAAGACAAACTGTGTTGACAGGAAAAGTCATTGACTCGTTACTCAGTGGAAGAAAGCAAAAGTATGACAAAAAGTCTGTCTCGCTGCATGTGTTATAAATTTTCTCAGATAAAGGAATCTTTTGAAGAGACGAGCTGAAATTCATTAAGAATGCTTGTCTCATGTGCTGTTAGGTTTGGACTTTAGATGGAGTGTGAATAACACACCTCTGAGCTTTTAATGAAATATTAATTAGTAGTACGACTGTATAAATGATCCTAAAATATTCTATTACAAATGTGAAGAGGGGAAACAGATTTTGATATTTCTTGGCTTTCAAGAGACTCAATCTATGTCTTCTTAGCTGTGAAGGAGCTTTGTCAAGTGTGAGAAAATAGCCCTGCGGATGTCATCGGGTTTATCTGACCTTGGGCTTGATGACTGCATATATATAACAACACAAAGTCTGTGTTACAGACGGTTGCAACATGTGTTGGTTGTAGCATGGGAAGTGTAGGATCAAATGTTTTTGGACCAATACAAAGATATCTCTGCCTCTGCTGCATCAATTCTGACCATTCATTTTTTATTTTTTTCAGCCATACTGGTGGCAGTCAGTTGGTCTGAAATATTGGATGGATTGCCATTACATTTTGGTTCCCAATGAAGAATCCTATTAACTCTTTTGATCCCTGACTTTTCATTTAGGGCCACCAGCAGATATATGTGGTTTTCAATGAAATGTCTTGTTACTCTTGGATGGACTGTCATGAAAATTGGTAAAGACATTTGTATACCCCTCAAAATTAATTGTACTGAAGCTTAGTTCAATCAGGAAGACTTTCTTTGTGCTCATTCATTCACAACTCTCTCCATCCCTCTAATTAGCTGACTATGGGTGTTCACTCTTTTACTTATCCAATCAAACTTTGCCATGATCTCTCAGCCAATCAGGATGCCACTGCAATCTGCTCTCTCTCTTGTGCTGCTGTCACCCGTCATTTTAGGCAGAATCTTCGTGCCCTCCTCCACCCCGTTCACCTCCAGCTATCGTATCCAGAGTCCAGGACAGGCTCAACAGAGGCTCATTCTTCTACTCATCCAGATCATCAGCACTTCTCCATCTTCCTCTCATCTCATCTTCACCACCTCTACCGCCACCAGCATCTAGATCCCGGGGGGGTTTCCTATTCAACTATGGATTCTTCACCCTCTTTAAATCACACCATCTCTACGGGGTCTAATCGCCAAAGACTTTCCACATTTCACATTCCTATGTGCACATGTTAATAAATATTATTTTTACCATAAAACGTGTCCCTCCTGATTGAAATAGCTTTGGTGATCACTTAAAGGGAAAATTTGCAACTTTTTAAGTCGCTGTCCAGTCAGTGTTGATGGTAACTGAGTCAAATGAAGCAATAAATTCCTCAGTGCGTGCTATATTGAAAGAGAGTTGAGTTGACTACATTTATCATTAACACTGATTGGACATTCACATAAAACATGGTGAATTTCCATGACGTTAGCACGCTAACCACCAAAACAAGATTAACTGGCATGTTAGCATTGGCAGTGTCAGCATCGTAGTATGTTTTAGCACAAATTACTACTGTGCTCAGAATGCGCAGCCTCACAGAACCACTAACATGGCTTTAGACCCTTTAATGTAAGCCAGGTAGTTTCTTGTAACAGTTCCTGTGTACAGTATGCATCTGCATGAAGTAGCTGGTGCTTTGGTCACACTGTGGGATATCATTCAAGTATGATGGCAATGATTTCAATAGAGGAGAACTATGACAACATTTCTGCACAATGGAAAGCTGACTAATGAATCAGCCTGCCTTGGTGTAGTACATTTCAAAAGTTTTGATGTACATCTTTAAGTTTTCCTACTCAGAGGAAGAAAGTTTTTTGCTTTGTCATTTAAACTTTGCTGAAAGATGAACTAGTGTGTCAGAACATCTGTTTTGCTAAATCTCTCAGCATCTGCTTTGTTTCCAGACTGTCAAAAGTTTGGTAAATGTGACTCATGCACAGTAGAGCCCCTCTCCCACTGGACAAAAAACCCACTATCGCCCTCTTACACCTGGCTTTTGTCTTTAGTGGTAAAAGGTTACAATCGACATTTACACCTGAGACAAATTACTTTCAAGCAGTTATGGGTATATATCAACTCCAACTATGATCAGCTCCGATCGACAGTGATGGAAACATGACACCTGCATGGACACATTCATTTTTATCCCTTTGGAGGCATGATGCAATGACGCACCACAACGAATTCCATCCGTCTCCATATAAGCAGCGCTCAAACATCAGTCCAAAATAGTTGGCACTGGGTTTTAGAAAGAGACTGAATAATGGAAAGATATAAAAAAGATGTAATCACGATAACATTTTCACTGACCTCCATGCTGCTTTCTACTTTTTACAAACCCTGTTTTCAGAGAGGTTTGCAATGTCAAATGTGACACAACACTAAAAAAAAAAAGGCATACTCGCCTGGTCTACCAGCGATGGGAAAGGAGTCTATCATCTAATTATTAGAGGGTTTTCCTGCTTTTAAAAATCAGCATATACATGTTAATTCTAGTGGCAAAAGGGTGCAGGAGGCGCTTTATATTAGCCACAAGAGGTACAGAGAGGTGCTTCCAGAAATTAAGGGTAAAAGACAAAGAAAGGTCAGGCCAAATGAAGGCTGCCATCATCACTTCTGGGCCTTGAACTGTTCAGTGGATCAATGAACTTAGTAAGAGAACCAACTGTGTGGGTTGAACACATGTGCATGCCAGTGCTCTTTGTGGAATGTGTTTAACTCCTGCTCAACTTTATCCAAAAAACTATCTCAGTGTTCTCAAGAAGTGGCTGAATGGATGGACAAAGTCTAAGTGTGTGTGTGTGTGTGTGTGTGATGGAGAGAGAGCTAGTTTTTTGGCTGTCACCCTAGGGTGATGCCACTGCTACCTCTGCCTGTTTACCTCTTTTTCATTCAATAACCCAATCTGATACAAGACGTCAGGTCAACTAATACTGACTAATTGCAATGGATGAATAGGGGGGGCGGGGGGGCGGAAAATGCCATCAGCAAGCCAAATTAGTTTTAATTACAGCCTATAACCAGATATAGCAGATCTGTCAATCTCCAGCTTGCACTCTCCATCTCAACAGGGACAGAGTGGGTGGGTGAGGTGAGCTGAAAGGAATAACGGCAGCAACAGAGGAGAAAGAGAGAAAGGAAGGTATGTGAGAAGAGGGTATAGAACAAGAGGGAGAGGTATGGTAATTTGGAAAAGCAAGGGGAAGAAGGTGTTTGGTCAGCTAACACATCAGGGAAGCATCGCTCCAAATATATGCTCAGTGACTAACAATTCACTCTGAGTGAAACTCTGCTGCCCTCTAAAGGTTACATCCTGCAAAATATGGGCAGATTCAGAAGGCAGTTTGTATCCCAGTGAGAGTGTGTGGCTATGCACATGTGGAACATATGTACGTGTGTGTGTCCCGATTGCTCGTAAAACCGTGAAGCCCTTTGAAGACAGTCCAAGGGGTTGGATGGGCTGTGGGTGCAGAGCCGGGTTACCAAGGGGTGGAGAAGGAGGAGAATGGTGATGATGTGAGGTGAGAAGCATGAAGGAGGGCCAGCGACAGCAACCAGGAAGAATGGATTAACACACTTGGATGAACCCTCCCCTCTCACACATACACACACACACACAGAGACACACACACACACACACACAGGACAGGCAACAGCCTGCAGGTAAAGCCAGCCGTTTTTTGGAAGGTTCTTTTTCCTCTCTCCCTCTCAGTTTTAACCGAAAATCCCACATTTCTCACATCATCGCTTACTGCTGTGAATAGACCACGCAATGACATTTAGAACATGTGTGCAAAAGCCCTCGCCACAAAAAGCCGAAATAGCGGGATGCATTGATTTCCCTCAAATGTCAGGATTAAGTGTTACAATAAAATGCCACACCCTATAAAATTCCAGAGGACACACCCTTCAACTGAAGCTGATGTCCTAAAAATCACACGGCAGAAAGTACTTTGACTTTTTGGGGCAAATAACACTTTTTAACATCACACCAGATACACTTTACTGACTTTACTTTACTGGAAAGCAGGTACAGTACTCAGTTTTTCTATTATCCTTTTAGTCGGTCATGAAATTTTCTCCTGAAGCTTTTCATTACTGTTCTGAAGTGGGCCGGGCTCTTGTGGGAAAAAGTGATGTCATATTTTTGTTACTGGCAACATTTAAATCAAGATTTCATTTCATCCATCCATCCATCAATTTTCATCCGCTTATCCGAGGCCGTGTCACGGGGCAGCAGGCTGACCAAAGCACCCCAGACATCCCTCTTCCCAGCAACACTTTCCAGCTCCTTCTGGGGGACCCAAAGGCGTTCCCAGGCCAGATGAGATATGTAATCCCTCCAGCGTGTTCTGGGTCTGCCCCCAGGCCAGTGGGACGTGCCCGGAACACCTCCATGGGGAGACGCCTAGGAGGCATCCTGATCAGATGCCCGGACTACCTCAACTGACCCCTTTCGACACTACGGAGCAGCGGCTCTATGCCGAGCTCCCTCCGGATGTCCGAGCTCCCCACCCTATCTCTAAGGCTGAGCCCAGCCACCCCACGGAGGAAACTCATTTCCGCATCTTGTATTTGCGACCTCATTGTTTTGGTCCCTACCCAGAACTCCTGACCATAGGTGAGGATTGGGCGGAGATGGACCAGTCAATGGCAAGCTTTGCCTTCCAGCTCAGCTCCCTCTTCACCACGCCCGCATCACTGCAGAAGCCTCACCAAACCGCCGATCCATCTCATGCTCCATTCTACCCTCACTCGTGAACAAGATCCCGAGATACTTGAACTCCCTCGCTTGAGGCAGTAACTCTCCCCCAACACGGAGAGGGCAATCCAGTGGTTTACGGCAGAGAACCATGGCCTCAGATTTGGAGGTGCTGACTCTCATCCCGACCGCTTCACACTAGCCTGCAAACCGCCTCAGTGCCTGCTGGAGGTCATGGTGTGATGAAGCCAATAAAACAGCCAAAAGAAGTTTCATTCCAGTTGGGTTTTTATCAGTCAAATCAGATTAAACCCCACCCACACAGTCCTAATGAGTGTTAAATCCAATGCTGATTTTTTTCCTAAGCTTTATCTCTGCTCATTCAGTCATAATTATGTAATGCTGTGAAATGCATAATATAAGCTGGGATGAGGTTCAGTGGATTTTGTAGTGTATAAAAAGCAGCTATCGAGCTAATTCTCAGTGGTTTGCAAAGGTCAGAGTTGACTGTATGCTGGCTGGGACAACAATTAGGTGGTTCCAAGAAGACAGTGCTGACAAGGAGGGTTCAGTAAGAGTTTTTTCTATCATGTTTGCAACTCAAAAGTTAATTACATTTTGTTCTCCAATATGACTTTTTTTTTTTCTGCTATATTTGCCTTTGAGAATGCTGCTAGCTGACTGAATCTGACTTGGCACATTTATACGCTTCCTCTGTGGCACAGTGATCACAAGAAATACTGGACCAAGTTGGAATGTTTGTTTGTGTTGTGTGCCAACGTTTATTCTCTATACCATTCAATACAATCAAATGCTTTATTGAAATGACATGCAATTGAAGCGTCTTCTTAGGGAGGAAGGCGCAGCCAGTGTTTGGATGGATTTTTGAGGCTTTTTGATTAATAGTTAAATGTGACATTATGAATCTGTTAAAACTATTTCCAATCAGAACACATGACAGTATTTCAATTAATTGTTTAAGTGGCTTTGAAATGCCATGTTTTGCTGTCACTCACTTATTGATATTTTTGGTTTATTAACAATGTTCTAATATATTATAAAATACAACATATCAGAATTTATCAGTGATACAATCCAGCACTTATTTCAGTTGTATGGATGAAGACAAAAGGCTTTTATATTTCAGACCTTATCGGAATGAATTAGGACATGAAAATGCCACGGCCGCCACTCTTCCATCACTCGCTGACTTTTCCGGCCACTGCGATCTGTAAAAAATGGATTAGCTTCATTTGTAAGGCAATTTCCTCCGAATGAGGGACAAGAAATGAAATACACCGTCGCCATGCACACATCCACTTCCCATCTTCAAAAAAAAAAAAAGGTTAAAAAAAAAAAAATAACAGGATTGTCTGAATTACGGAATTATTTTTAGATGAGGCATGAATTCCCACAGCAGACAGTTTCTGATCAATTGTAATCAGGTCTTCTGCTGCTTTTTGGAAAGTATTGGCTCTAAGACGTGTCAGACAACGGAGCCGTACAATATTGAACTTGGGTGTGAATCCATTATCAACATGTGCTGGGCTGGAAATGTGACAAAACTGCAATCTGATTAGATACAAATGAAGACGGGTCTAAGTACACACTGCACCCATGTGGAAATTGTCAGTGATCAGAATACTTGCTGCTACACTGTCTACAAAAAGCTCCAACACAGCGATCCAGTTTCGCTGCCATTTGATCACAGATGTTTCCCAGTATCAAACGCTGCCTTTGTTACAATTATATGTTAAGTAATTACACCATTCCATTCATTTGAACAGCCATTTTCAAATTAGCTCCATTTAACACATGAAAAGTGGACTCGTCCTCTTAAGCCTCCGCTGAGGAGGTTTGTGTCATTTCATTTAGCGGGACCCAATGTGTCCATAAATCAGATTTCAGGGCTGTAACTGCTCGCTGTGTGAGCAATTTGTCTTCTTAGTCCTATGGGAAATGCCTGACTGACTGCTATCAAAAGGTAATTACTTTCACTGTACGACATAATATACTTTTAAAAAGTTCATTATTAAAAGCTGCTGGACTTACAACCCAAACCTCTCTGTGGTCTCCATTATTGGTCTTTCCTGGGCAAAGGTGACTCAAAACAAGCCCTAGCTGGCAGCAGCAGGTGTGGAATATGTCATTGTTGTTTCTATGGCAACCCATACCAAAGTATGCATCGGCTTCCATTGTGAGATGGCGTGACAGTGTCGCTCTTTTCCGTGTCCCCTGCGCTCACTGAGAGGTACGGGTCTCTTATTGTCTCCAATATCTTCAGAGACACTCACACTGTCTGTCAAGGGCATCCTTTAAACAACTGTCCTTTTTATGCTTCTTTATTCTCCTCCCCCCTTCCTTCACAACTGAACACCATCAATCTAGCCATTTACTTTAACTTTATTTCTCACTCCATTAGTTTCTAGGACACAGAGCGGCACAGGGAGACAAAAGGGGGGGAGAAGGGAGGGGGGAGGGGCGGACAGCGAGTGTGAAAAAAACGAAAAGAAAGTTTGGCTCCTTGGAGAGATAAAATGTAATTTCACAGTCAACTTGCTGTGATATATTATTTCACAACAATGGAGTGTGGGCTGATATGAGCCCTGCTTGGCACCTGTACAGAGCAGTTAGAACATCGGCGATGACTCTCTGGAGAGGTCGGTGGTGTGTGTGTGTGACGGCAAAATTATGAAAAAAATCACCAGAACGGAGGCACCAGGAGGAACCAGCCCATCGGATCAGAATGTGCACAGTCGAGTATAAAATATGAGTTGCCATGATACACGTCAGAAAAAAAAACAAACTGTTTTGTTTAGAGTTATTTAAAATGAAATAATATTTTCAGTCAGTGATTTTATGCCTTTGTGTATTGAGTTTTAGTGGGAATAAGCAGTGTAACAGCAGGTGTATATAAACCCTTTGTGAGAACAAAAAAAGAAAATCCAATACTCTCCCATTCATCAACATGTTTGCAGAGAGACAGTTCAGCCAAATGAAAGAATCTAAACATCATTTATTCCAGTAGCTGCACCCCTTCATTGCTCCGGCTTCACCATTACACACACTGTTATCCAGGAACATGGTAAAGCATTGATAGATGCCTCGTGCTTCATTAGCTACAGTCTCTCAGCCTGGGAGGCATTTACACAATATCAAACAGCTTCAACCAGAAAGCCAATGAGGCAAGAAGCCTAACCTATGCACTTCAGACAGAAGATGGGACGAGACACGTCTTGTGAGAAATGTTCTAATTTCAGCCCAAAAATAATGTCAGCTGATGTCCATTAAGCGATGCTTCAGGGCTGGTGTTTCCTGTTTGAATATTTGAAAAAACGTCAAATATGCAAAACAAACTGAACAAGCTGAGGTTTTTAAATAATGTATGGAAGATATTAGGTGCCATGTGACAGAACAGAGGTGTATTTATGGGTGTATCCTTGTCTCTGTCTCATAATTTGCTGTTCTGCTGAAATTGGGACACCAGCCCCAGCACCTGCTCCGATGCAGTGATGACCTTATTCTGCAGGTAAAGAGCGCCGTTTTTAGACGTCTCGTTCAGGAAGTAACGATAGTTCACCATGATGCCGCAGGAGTTTGACACGCCCCTAGGGCTGGTGTCAGCGTGCCAGTTGAGCCGCCACATAGTGGCACCATTTTGCAAGTGGAAGTTGGCCACCGGATTGAGAGCGTAGCCTCGCCTTTTCTCCCCATAGAGGTACCAGGCGCAGAGGCGCATCAGGACAGGCTCCAGGACACGGGTCAGGCGCTCAGAACGCATCCACTCACTGGTGGCGATCAGTTTGCGGAGGGCCTCAATGGCTGGAGTCCCAGGGGCTGAGTCAGTTGCCTGCTCCACCTCCATCCACTCCTGCTCAGAGAGGAGGTCAGAGCCCCGGCCTTCCTTCCTGTACTGGCTGAGCAGGCCTTGGAGCCAGGCGGAGAAGCCCGGGATTGGAGACAGGCTGGAGAACTGGGCCATATGAGGGAACTCGCTCTGAAAGACATGAGAGGGGAAGGGAGGTAGAGTTAACCCTTAAATACTTACCTCAGGTCTTTAGAGACCCAGGACCATTTACACCTTGTCTAACACTTTAGGCCTCGAACCCCCTTCTATTCCTTAAACTATTTCTGGCATCAAAACTGTTGCAACTCTAGTTTTTCCACTGTTTTTCGGGGTCTTTAGAGGTTTGTAAGGGTGATATCTTTTTCACATTATGCAGGTAGCTGATAAAAGCAGGTAATGTGTTATCCGGCTTGGCCTCAATTTGTGTCACTGTTACTATAAATTGACACTTTCACAAGGCGAAAAGGTTTGTTTATGTCACAGTAGCATGATGGTGCAGTATCAATGTGTCGGCCACACTTTATAGCAGCACTTTCTTGAATGTAGACCTTTTCAAACTTGACAACATAAACATTCTAAATGGGTCCCTTTGTATTTCCTGTTGGAATGTTTGTTAATGTAGTAGCTGACAGGAAGTAAACAGAGAACAAAGCAACAGCAATGACAGGGTCTATTGGAGGGTTTTTTATGACAAGTCTGAAAATGAAGATGAGGATTTTATTTTTATGCAAAGTGATCAGTCAGATCATTCAGAAGCAGAAGTGGAGCAGTCACTGAGTAGTTACAGTGGGCTGTGTGCAACACAGTCCAATATGCATAAATATAATATATAACTAAAATAACAGCCTCACCGTTGTATGCCTCAGCGAACCGGTCAACTTTTAGTTCACATTCATGTCTGTCCAGACAGTTGACAATGCTTAAAATATGGATGTTCCTCTAAAGAAGCTACACATTCTAAGACATGTATGCTTCACACACATCTTCCACCGGGCAGCACAGAAGATCACACAATCAGCACAGTTTCAAGGTGGACATCCATGATTAGTGTCACCAATTCAGTATCCAACCAAATGCCTCCCCTTCTGTTCCTGAGTTATGGTGTTGAGTAATGGCCAGAAAAGTGTTTTTACAGAACATTATGACGTCACAGTGAAGTTAACCTTTGGGATTTAAAATATCATCACTTCATTGTTATATCCTATTGAGATTTGTCCTCATTATTAGTGTATGAATTCTTGAGTTATGGCCTTTGACCTTTGATCACCAAAATCTAATCAGTTTATCAGAGTCCAAGTGTACATTTGGGCCAAATTTGAAGAAGTTCCCTCAAGGTGCTCTTCAGATATTGCGTTCAAGAGAATGGGATAAAAGGATGGACAGATGTATGGAAAGAAAGACAACCATACCAACTGTACCGGACAACCAAAGACAAAATGCCTCCGGCCACAGCTTTTGCCAGCTTGGATGCATCAAAAGCTATGTTCAAAATATATAGAGCTTAGTGTTAGTTCAGGCAGGACACAATGTCAAGCTGAGCTCACATCCCTGCTCCACCAATTGATGGAGCAGCTGATTGATGGAAGGAAGTCAGCTGATAGATCACATGATTCCTTTCTATGCGAACCAATTGGCAAATCTCGTTCAGGGCGCTCTATTTAAACTGCTCTGGCTGCCTACTGTTGCTGCATCCTCTGCAAGGCATTTTGCAACTCACCTCCACCCCAGCTCCTCCTTTTCATGCCGCGTCTGATTTACCAATGTAAGTTCTGTTTGTTATTGATGCTGGTTCTGTTCTGTTCCCAAGGGGTCTTTGCTGCTGCTCTCTCAGCCTTAGGCTTTCCATGTAGGCGCGTTGAAGGGCAGGGAGGTTTGCCTATCTGCCTCAGGCTTAACTTGTTTGCACATGGAAGGGCAGAGAGTTGTGCTCTCACCGCCCTAAGGCTTTCCACACAGGCGCGTGGAAGGGCGGAGAGGTGTGCTCTCTCTGCCTTAGGCTCTCCATGTTGGCGCGTAGAAGAGGCTTTCTGCGTTGGCCAGAGGAAAGGCAAAGAGACCCCGGAACAGAGCCATACTGCCAAATATAATACTGCAAATGGAAATAAAGGGTTTTTTTGACTAAAGTGTTCCTGACTGAAATCCTTTTTTAAGTTCTGGAAATTATTTTTTGACATCTATAAGCAATCCAAAAATAAATAAAGGCAAAACAAAAGGGTTTGGAGGGTGTACCATCAACATCAGATTCTGAAAAGGTTAGAAGCATTGTTATTTCACTGTGTAGCTGTGTTAAAAATGGAACAAGTCTCTAAAGACCTTAAGTATGCAGGAATGTTTGGAAAAACATTACTGCATTTAAGGGTTAAAAAAGTTTCTTTTTAATCCTCTATTTTGAAACACAAAAAGTTGCAGAACCATTTACATGCATACAGAAACAATTCAACGCAGAATTGCCAAAACCTGTCTTAACCAGCTTGAAGACAGGAAAACAAAAAATAAAAAAATAAACCTGGGAAATGGGTGGGGGTGAGGAAACAAGGTAACAATGTAAAGAAAACAGATGAGAGTCAGGAGCGATTTGATCCCCACTAGAATGCAGGGGCACCAGCGTCGCTATGGCGGAAATAAGAGAGATGAACGCTCCACCTCAGTATCAAAACACAAAACAACATTTTCTTGTTTGTGCTCAGGCTGCTGCTCAGGCCTTCAGTTCCTCAGACAGGGACGCATTACAAATCAACTCCATTGCCTCATGATCCTGCCCCAGTGATGGAGATGGATGATCCCTGCTCTCTTCTTTCTATCCTCCTCCTCCTCCTCCTCCTCCTCCTCAGTCACCTGCACTCTCACCTTTAATACCTGTCCTCTTCTCTCACCCGCCTCTCCTGCATGTCTCTGTCTCATCTCGAATGCCCACACACACACACACACACATATACACACACACATCACCCGCCCACCCATCTCATGCGTTCTCTTCCACCCCGCTACTCTCTCCTCTTGCAAAAAAGAATCCTCCCCCTCTTCCCTGCCCATCTTCGTGCTCCGGCATCTGGGTTGATAAGTGACGGAGCGATGTGGCAGGCAGAGGAGTGAAAGTGGCTGCGGATAAAAGTGGAAGTGTCAGACAACCCCTGGAGGGACACGCCACTCTGCAACATTGTTTTCCTTTCTTCATCCTTGATTTCGCCCTGCCTCCACTTCAAAATCCAGCCTTCTCGCTTCCCATGCCCCCCCTGGCACTCCTTTTCTGTTTCTTCTCACTCTACTGTATCATGATCTCGCATTCTTCACTCCTACCTCTACTTTTAACTACTGGGTGTTCCCGCGTTGAGACCAAGCAGGCTTGACAAAGGAAAGACGGTGGTGGAAATAAGAATAGAGGCTGCAGGAGAGGTGAGAAAGTAACAGAGAGGAAAGGATAGAGAGAAAAATGAAGAACAGTGCCAGACCTGTGCTCTAGGGGCCAATCTACAAAGACAAGCAAGACCTCCTCCCTTCACCTTAAATCACGACTGTGACCTTTTCTTTTCCACTCTATCATCTATCCATCATCATAGTGGTCCCTCTGTGGCTGCGCTGCTCCTCTCTTCACCTTTACATAAGGTAAAGCCCTGTCAGAAAGCCAGGGACTGCTGAATACAAGCCGGTGTTGTGGTTTTAGCCTCGAGGGTAGAGCACTGCACTTACACTGTCGGGGTCAGGGGTTCGATTCCCAATAGGGTCATAAAAAAATAATTGCACTCATGGGGTGCATTGTATAAAAGCCTCCAGAAAAAAGGTATGAAAGTCACATTGAAGAGTTTAGTTTCCAAACACTACTTTACACTGTCTTACAGAGCAAAAAGTCAGTGGCTCCATATTCAGTCAAAACTGACCGTTATTTGGCTTCTTGGCATCTCTTCAAACAATTATTATGTCATAGATATTTATAATCTCTGTTAAAAAGGCATCTACAATCTGGCTCTGGTTTGGTGATCTACTCTAGAAGCCGTATTTGACTATACTCTACCAGCCATTGACACAGCTACACCAAGAGAGTTATAACAAGAGACAGCCACCTGTGAAATAGCCACCCATGGGTGTAGAGACCTGGAGACAGCACTGAAGGCAGGACCCTGTTCACTCCTATGGAAGTTGCTTAGTGGCGCATGAAGCCAAAAAAGCTGTACTTCTGCGGCATGAAACTACTCAGACGATCAGAGCTGCTTGAACATGAGAGACTTCTGCCAACCGAGCCGGCTACTTCCACTTTAGCACTCCACTAAACTGAATGGGGATAAAACGATTTGATCTTGTGGCTCTTCTAGCCTTTCCAAATGTTATTTGACACAATGGATAAAATCCTGATAGTGAAACAAGTCATTTCGCAGGGGTTGTGACTCCAAAAATATCTATCCACTTTGCAGACATCTCTTTGCCAGTGTAAGTCAATGGGAAATAGTCTTTTGGGGCCCAACAGCATCACATGTCAGACCCGGGAGTTGTAATTCCACTGTCTAGCCACTATGATAATTGGCTTCAAAGCCTGTCGCACTTCCTGGGGGGCCTGTAGCCATCGGTGGCCTTAGCTAATTGATTTTTTCCCTATCTGTTAAATGTAATTTAAAAATAACAATTTTGACGAACCAACATCTTGATAATATATTTGGTTATTCAACATAACTAGCAGTTAAGTAACAGTAGCTACATCCTACACTAATGGAGAAAAAACATTAGCTAATGCTAACATTACTAACTTAGCAGAGAAGCAGTAACTGATATCTCAGGCTTTGACTCTAGTGGAATTTATAATATTTGATGAGGTTAAGATACATTGAAATAAAATATTTTTATGTATTAAATTGTAGATTAATGAATGTATTTCAATGGCTCCCTACTTCCTTCCACGACACCTTAAGCCCCCTTGCTCAGACCACATGCATCTTCAAAGTTAGCCTTCATTTTGATCTCAACTACACACCTGTACATTTTTTGAAGTTGCAACGCTACTGCAGTGACAAAAATCTGTCCACAGACCAGAGCCACATTTTGCCCTGATGACATACACAGACTCACAAGGTGAAGACAACACCAGCTGTGGCAACGCTGTTGTGGCTGGTAATTAAAAGTGGTCCAACGGACAGACCCAGCAGAACAGATACACTATAATAATCAAAACAAAGTTTAATTTAATTTAGAAAGCTGAGGGAGCAATTTGTTTGTTGACTGTCTTTTTAATCTGGCAATCTGTCATTCCCTGAAGATTCCCTGTTTAAGGGGCCATTTATACTTAATGACTGGTACCTGTATGGACACAGACAGAACCTTCTGTCTGTACTCTGCGTTCACTGAATTCATTGTGATCATTGCACAATGAGTTGGTAATGTAATGGAAGCGGAAATTCTCTGTCCACATAACGCAGTGTATTTAATATCTTCACAGACCACCGCCATCTACAATGCTGCCTCAGTTAAAAGGTACATTACCACGACCTCCTCAGTTTCCTCGTTTGTTGTTGTGTGAAACTTTTGATTCAGGCTGTATCCATGCTATCATAAATGATGTATGGAAGTATGAGGGTAGTGATGTCTATTTTCAAACCTAAAGGGAGTATAAAAGAACCCTAAATCTAATTCCATATTTCCCCAACATCACTGTTTAGTAGCTACTGCTCTGTGCTTTTTTATGATAGTATGGAGAAGCTAAAAAGTAGCACAACTCTGTTTTTATATCATAATTTTTGCATAAGAGACAACTAAGATGACAGGAGGAGACGCTGAATTGCAAAGCTAGTAGACCTCTTGATGAAGACAACATTCCTCATCTGTAAAGCTTTTAAAACACAATGCAATATAACCTACTTCCCAGTCTCAGACACAAACAGCCCTAATGCTAAAGCACAAAACACAACACAATTTGCGCCGAGCTCACTGAACTGTATGTTGCCATTAATAAAAATGCCAATAAGTGAAAAGCTTGCGCCAATCAAAACAGCCCCGTTGTATGAATAACTAAAGTGGTAGATGCTTAAAGCTCTGAAACCTGATTTTTATGAGGATACACTGTAAAGAGGTATTTCCCATCTGTTGGGTAGAGTGGCTTTTGATGTTCCATTCACAGTTCCAGTTGTTTAACAAGTGCTAGCTGGAGTGGCCCGACATGAAGGGCTCTTCTGCGCTTATTGAGAGGGATGGATGAGATTTCATTACTGCCTGTCTAGTGACAACTGCTCTGTTTATGTGTGTAAGCATTCATGTGTGTATAAGCAAGTGCTAGAACAAGCGAGAGATTTATGATTCAGCACTGAGACCAAAATAAAAACTTTTGAAAAAGCAATCAAACAAAAATCTTGCCTGCCATGGCTACATTTCTCGCTGGAATGACTCCATGCCAGCTGGGCCACACCTGAAGGCTACTGTAAAGCCTTTTAATTGAATTCAGCATGTGAGTCATACAGAGTGAAACATCCTGGAGAGGAGACTAACAACACTTTTGCTACACCATAGGGGAGGAGCCGAGGAGCTCTGCGGGAGTTAACAGCTGTATCTGTGCACGTGTCATGTGTACTGTCAATGATAAGGTGTCATTATGTAGCTATAAAGGGACAGGGTGATTTAAAAGCTTCACAGATAAGACGAGCTACTTCATAGTTGTATTTAGATGACAAGTGTTTGCATGACTTTGCCTCTTCTGGGACCTCATGCTTTACCTCAGCTTTAACAGTCTTTATAGGAATTCAAACAGGCTTGATTCAAGTTATTCTTCTATTGCAGTATTTTGCAATGGTTTTAACTTTAATTTCACAATGTTTTAGCAAAACTATTAACACAAAATGCTACAATGGTAATCAGAACATCACATCATTATTACATTAAACAAAGAGCAGTGGTTCCCGACCATTTTCTTAAGGGACCCCTTTTCTGTCATTGAGTAAACTGATGACCCCTGACTAAGTGACATATGTCATGGATATTTCATATTTTGTTCAATACATAACCATAACAGTACAGACACACATAATAACTGCAAGACGTTTGAGTAAAATGAGTGATTTTGATGAATTTTGAGCAGATTATTTCCTGTGAATATTGCATCAGATTTGAGGTTTCCTGATATTTTTAGAACATTTTTATATGATTCTCTGTCTTTGTTATGCATTTTCTTAGAGTATTTTTTTTTAAATCACACATAATACACAGGCTTTTTTGATGGATTCAGTGTTTTCCTCTTCCTGTAACTTGGCCATTGTTGTATTAGCTCATTGGTTGCTCTCTGGGTACTTCTTTAACGCAGGAATGCAGGCTGTGTGAATTTAGCCTGTGTTTGGTGCCCTTATACTGTGAGATTTCTTTTAAGTTAATATCTTGAAGAATAGTCCAAACTATAAAAACAACAGTTTAATTTAGTATTCTTCATAGAAATGAATGAAATCATGAGATATACATCTGTTACACCCTGTAAACAGGGGTGCACAAACTTTTCTGAATGGGGTCCAGATAAGATAATGTGAAAACACCTGGGGTATCTCACATCGTATGTGTAATTAAAAAAAAACAAAAAACAAAAACACATATAAATGAGACAAATACAACCGTTTCATCTTTCAGTGGAAATGTATTCAACTTTCCATCACCTTCCTAAGAGCGGTGGCCCTCATTGTCGGCTTTACCCTTCTTTGCTATGGCCATGTCTGCTACCTAGCAGGAAACGTCTGCTGCTAGGTAGCCATTCGTTAGCTTGTTTACCATCTGTTTATGAAAACACATTAGCCTGCGAATTCCGACTTGGTGCATGTCTACCTGTCTGTATGATATTCCTGACAGTGTGAGGTGAACATAAAAAATTCAAATTGAACTTGCTTGATTAACCAGTACTGTGTGGCCAGCCACATATAGTATATTTTGACAAGCCGCTGGCTGTTTGACATCTGTCCACGCGGCCACAATTGGCCCCCAGGCTGGACTTTGGACATGCCTGCCTTAAAATCAAGAAAGACTTGTGACTCACCATGTACCTTTGGCAACCCTTCCTCAGGGTTGGGATCCCCAGGTTTGAAACCAGTGATGTGCAATAAGAATGACTTTTTAAAGTTATATCTAAAGAATGCTGCAACATCCATTCCTAGCTCCACATCCATAGTTAATTTGCTGACTAATGTACCACACTACATCCTGCATCCCACCCGCACTCACCTGTAGTTCTCGGACCACCCTCTTGATGAGGTAGTTTCCCAGCTCCACCCCTTGAAGGCCAGCCTGGGTGGAGGAGATGGAGTAGAAGATGGCTGAGTTTATCTTATTTACATCCTCCTCGGAATCGAGAGTGGCGAACTCACGGACGATGCTCTAAGAGGAAAACAAATATTTTTGTTGAGTCACAGAAAAATATTGCATCACTCATCCAGATACAAACCCATTCTCAGTGTTTGAGGCTACAGCTGCAGCCAAGGCGGGAATTTCTTATAGCTATAGCTCAGAGCCGCTGGAGCAAAACTGTGTCTATTGTTGCACTATTTCACACCCTGGAATATTCTCAAATTGCAGTGTTGTCAAAACCACCTTTTTCTCACTGTAAACACAAAGGAGAGGAATTCAGCGCTGTAGAGGCTGCTCCCAGAGGGGTTTGCAGTTTAAAGGTCTCTGTATTGTTTTTCACACAGCAATAATCCATTTGTCAGCTGAGAGGAGGAACAAAGTAGTAAATCCCAGATGTTTAAGTATCCTCCAAGGTGTGGTAAAGTGAGACAAACCATTACAGCAGCCTGTAGCTATTGTTTCTAACCTGAATGTTGTCAGAGATGTCTTCTGTGAGGGCCACGTGTAGAACAACCAGGGGTTCTCCTGGCATGGCGGCGTGGGTGAAGGCATAACAACGGCGGTATGGCCCCACTCTGCGCTTCAGGTCAGTCCAGTTCCTGACAGGGTGCACTGCCTCGTACCTGGCAGAGGGCTGATAATTAGTCTTTCAGTTTTGAACAAACCATTTGCTAAATCCTGCCCTCCTTAGTTACTGTTGCTACACCTGTCAAGATTTTCATTTCGTTTGGCACATGTGCTCCGATGATAATGGGGCAAATTTACCACTCAAAATCATTAATACATTTTGAAACACTGGGTCCTTGATTTCGAACAGAGGTAGACAGTAGCAGGGTTCTCATTTACAGCTCATTTTGCTCTTCATACCACTGTTGCGGTCAGACTTTATTAGCTGTAGCTAGCTGGCTAATTAAGCTAACGTTAGCCATTGGAATTGTTTTAAACGCCACCTCTGGATGATTTTTTAATGATTCCAGCTGAACTGTTATAAACAAGAAACCTGTATAATGTGTCTCACATATGAACTTGATGGCTACGTGCATGAAAGCATGCTAAGACTGTCTAAACTCCATGCAAATAGCCTGCACCCTCACCAGTTAAAGATACACCTGGAGGAAATGGAAATAGGGAAACAGCACATCTGGTATTGTAGTGCAGAGCTAGTTAGCTCTAGCATAATAAGAGTTTTTTTGTTATAACCTATAACCTATGATTATTGTTTTATCATAGGTCATGATAAGAGCTTTTTCATTTTTAATTCTACAAAACCCTGTTTGAATATTTAGCATACACAATGGGCAAGCCAGAAAGCAGTTGGATTTCTGCTTTCAAAATTCAAACAGTATGGTTCCCTTTGAACGTTACAGGAGAAAAAGGTCTTAGGATCATGACTAACCTGTGTTGGGCCATTGCCACATTATCTTGGATAACTACTGTAAAACTAAAATATTAGCCCGGGCTATTATTTGCTTCACTCATTGATATCAACGGGCCTATATTTGACACAGGTGTCTACATGAGACAGGCTTTATAAGGCCTTATAAAGCTCAGAAAGATGGGAAATACAATAAAATTGCCAGTATGAATATTACTTTTAATTTGGCTTCAGATAATATATCAGGCATCTAATTGAGACAGGTGTTTATTTTTCAAAAAGTGTAGCTACACTGGAAGGGGACTAGGCATTCAATTGAGACTAGGCGTTTAATTGAAGTTTTACATTAGCTTGACTGGAGGTTGCTACCTAAGTGTAAACTTCCCCCAATAAGATAAGATAAGATAAGATAAGATAAGATAAGATAAGATAAGATAAGATACACCTTTATTGATCCCATAATTGAGAAATGCCAGTGTTACAGCAGTCAAGGAAAAAGAGTCAGATTAAAGATTTCAAAATTAGACTTAAAAAACTTAAATAACTGGGCATGCAATATTACCTACATACGCGACATACAACTTTAAATGGTTGTATTTTTTATACATTTTAAATACACTCTGAACCCTAAATCCTGCCAGCAGGTTTGAAAGGCATACTTCCTTAAAATCACAAAAGTTACACAATTTATCACAGCCAGACCCTATAAATATCTTGTGTCCTTGAACACAGCATGCGTAACAACCGTTTCCAACAGGAAACATAATTAAATCTAAACTTAAACTAGTGATATTTTATCAGAATCACTGTATTCTACCTGTCTTGTTTAAAATTTTGCCAAAAATAATCCAGGATTACTTTTACAACTTTTAACTTAAGAATATCAAAGGGTGGTCTGATGACACACATTTGTGTGATAATGCAATTTGCAAGGAGGATTTGCATTTTGCTTAAGAGATTTGTTTTGGTGATGACTGTCATTCTCTCTGTGCTGTGTGTTTGTTGCATTGGCTCCAATACCTTCATTTAGTGTGAATATAAAAAAAATCTGATTATTTATAGTCATTCAGGGAGGCACAAGGTAAAATATTTGTAGCTTTGGCGAAGGTCAAGACAGAAAAAAAAATTAAAAAATAAATAAAGATGGAAAAAAAAGAAAAGAAGTTACACCTCTAATAAAGAATCAGCCCTGATAAAAAGCTCCTTGGCCTTGGAGGTAACACTGGGTTAACGATACTACTGTGAGAGTTAGCTGGACATGATGATGTTTTAATTAAAGCAGTAAACACACTGTTTAACCCATTCCTTACACTGTGCTCTATTGATTCAGGTTCAGAAAGCTACATTAAAACCCTTAAGTGCCACACACGTTGAGTCAGCATTTGGAAAAGTGCCTATTTATGTCTGAAAAATTACGATTGGACAATCACTGTTCAGGGAAACAGGGGTTTCGAAAATGGTCACTTTCCATCAACGTGCTATATAATGTGGATGTAAGAAAAGAAACTGACGGATACAAAGAAAGCGGCACAGTGTGAGGGAGCATGAATGCCCTTACTGGCTGATCCTCTGCAGGATCTCACAGGGGGACTGCCAGGTGATTCTCTCCAGTCGGAGCAGACCTACAGAGAACCACTCAGACAGCAGGCTCTTCAGCGTGCCATTCAGGTCCTGGGAGAGAAAAAAAGGTGAGAGTTAAGAATAAAAACATCAACACCCAGTGGATAATTGAAAAATTCACCACATTCTTTACTTTGTTGCGAACAGCTCAGCAGCCAAGCTGTCTGGGAAATTAAAGCTTAACCTTACATTCGTACTTCATAATAGCGCAGGAACTATATGTTGTACAAATAAAACACCAGCATGCACAGGTAAATCTTACATGCACATTAATAAGAAAAGGAAGGTCACAGTCTCCACTGCATAAGCTGTCTGTCCTTACTGTATAGGGTTTTTTTGTCATTCTTTTCTATCTTATAAAGAAGAAACACCATGAAAGCATTCAAGAAATTGCAGCTTTTATACACCTATTAAAAGAAATGGATAAACACAGTCTTTACAACCTCATAGACCTCTTTTATTGGGAGAACGTACAGCCTCTATCTTATTGACTGACAGCTAAGTTGCTCAAGTTTGTCTGACGGCCATAAACAATTCCATACTGGTATCTTACAGTGCAGTGAGGATGGTCCCTTGGGTGTCTGTATGCTGTTTGAATGTTTTCACATTATGAGAAGTGATTTGTTTGAGTTTGCAATGGGTGTAGAGGAGGCACTTCAATAAACAACTTGCCATTTCAGAGCAGGCCTGTCCTCCCTCAAAGGTCAAACTTCATTTAAAGCAAATCTCTTGCAAACACACAAACAGGCACACACTGTGCACACACGCAAACACATAAATACAGCTTATATTGGCTGTTCCATAGGATGACTTCACTTCAGGCTTACTTTAATGCCGGCTTGTCAGTCATAATAAAAGCTAATGCAAACAAGCTCAAGTTGGGTCATGGTGTTAAAGCCACTGGCTGAGATTCTCCGCAACCAAAACTAACGAAATTTGAAATTCAACCCCACATATGCATCAGCCGCAACATTATTCAGCTCTATGGTTGAGAAGTTTCACGCTTATGAATGAGAGGCAAAATCAAATTTAACCCTTAAGGGGAAAAAAAGGAGAAAAAGTTCAGCAAAACTTATGTGATGGTGTGTGTGTGTGTGTGTGTGTGTGTGTGTGTGTTTGTGTTCCTCTAACCTCACAAGCTGCCTGAGGTGAAATAATCTATGATGGCTGATAATCCCAGCCTGGCATTTCTGTGGAAAACACAGCACATAAACAACCCATGAGAGTGCAGCGGCTGCCTTGGGTAGCCAATTCTCACCCACACAAAAGGAAGGCCAAACTGAGATGTGTATTCCATTGACCTAGCAGAAGATGAAGTCTTTTGAAATGGAAGGGTCTAGCATTCGAAGCCTGAGGTTAGGAGAGGCATGGAGGGAAGGACGGAAGGGAAGAGACGAAAATCCTCCACTCTATTAGAAAGAAAATAAAGCAATACTTTTTGACACTGGAGCTTTAACAATGCAGTGAGGCTCCGATGCCGTGAGCTGATACAGCCTCTGTTGCCTTGAGCCACAGCTATATTGTGATTATACAGAGCGATGGAGACTGCGGCGCCTGCAAGGAACAGTCTATCAATCCGAGGCCAAACGACCCCACACTGCCAAAGTGTTTACAGGTCAAACTCAGAGTGCGCCAAATATCTTTACTCCAGTAGGCTGCATGCCACTTGTCAGCCTGGCAGCCTGTCCGTGGGGGAAAAATAGCCTCACTGATACTCTGTGAAATCCCAAGGAGCCAACTAAAACGATGTCTCTGACTTGTCTTTATAGCTTTCATCCACTCAGTTTGTGGACAGGTGAACAAGACTGAAAAGCCTGCAGGTATGGGGAGTGAGGAAGAACATCAAAAATCAATTACCCCACCAAGAGAGACTAATCTAGCGTTGAATTCAACGTGACACTCTTGCAAGAACCACAGTATTTGCAGCCTTGTTAAATCCAAACTTCATTACTTTTGTAATTTTCCATATTGTATCATTTTTCCCCTCTATGTTTCTGTGTTCTTTTGATCATCCGTATTATTGCAAGTTTTTCTCTCCCCTGGTATGCACATACTATCAATACATGTACTAAAAGCTTCATATTTACCATGACCTTTTCTCATTTTTAGCTCAATCAATTCTGGCAATAACAAGAAAAGATTGCTGTGTGCCCCCAAGACCAAGGTGGTCAGCACTCAGAGCGAATTCTCTGTAGGTAGCGTAGACCTTTTTTAGGCTACAAAAGGTCTCAGTGGGCCTTGGTTATTGAGATTAAATGCATCTGCACCACCTCTCAGCAGGAATAAAATAGGTATTGAGCAGGAGAGAAGAGGCTAGAAGTCCTCCGGCGATAGTGCAGTCAGGGGCTTTGAAAATCATATTGAGCTCCATTCCAAAGCAAAACAAAACATAAAAACTGATCATAGAGATGATAGAGGACCTAAACGGCCCTGAATGATCTCACGCAGGGCAGTTTTAGTTTGACCATTAAAGCTTTCAAAGGCGCACACACATCCATTTTGTAATCTTGATTCTTGCATCTCAGCAGCACTTTACAAATGAGCAGTTTGCATTTCATTCAGTGTGTTTGAGAATAGTGGACACAAAGAACAACTATTACAGAAGCAGTATTTCACCCATTCTTGAGAATTGGGACAAATCATGTCCTACCAAACTACAATTACTGCTTCACGGTCGTATGCCTCCGTGAACCACTCAAGTTGCACTTACAATTTCTATTCATGTCTGTGAAAACACGGATGCTTCACAAACATCTTCCCCCTGGCAGCAAAGAAGATCTATACAATCAGCACAGTTTCAAGGTGGACACCCAAGATTAGTGTCACCAATTTCATATCTGACCAAATGTCTCCCTTTCTGTTCCTAAGATACGGTGTTGAATAGTGGCCAGAAAAGTGCCAAACATTATGATGTCACAGCGAAGCTGATCTTTGACCCTTTGGATAGGTTATAAAATGTCATCACATCATCATTTATTCCTGTTACACATTTGTGTGAAATTTTGTTATAACTAGTGCGTGAAACAGGGAGGTCACAGTGACCTTGACCTTTGATGTCTGACCACCAAATTCTATTTAGTATATTCTTGAGTCCAATTGGACGTTTGTGCCAAATTTGAAGA
The DNA here is from genome assembly GCF_041903045.1 of Epinephelus lanceolatus. NCBI lineage: Eukaryota > Metazoa > Chordata > Actinopteri > Perciformes > Serranidae > Epinephelus > Epinephelus lanceolatus. Next base: position 33,545,313 of record NC_135738.1, on the reverse strand, counting down.
AAGTCCCTCAAGGCATTCTTGAGATATCGTGTTTGTACGTACAGACAACCTGAAACCATGATGCCTCCAGCTATGGCTATCACCAGCACAAAAGCATAAATACCCCTTAAAATTATAACTTATCAACACAATCATTCTGTTTCTGGGGTGAAACACATACATAAAATATTTTGATCTGTTTGCATTTTTTTAACTTCCAAACTTGCCCTGTGCCAGAAAACACAAAAGATGTGTTCAAAGCCTTCAAAATCTAAAACTATCAATACGTACTGATAACACTGGTGTAAAATGTACTACTATAATCATCTTTGTTTTAAAATATGTATTTTTGTTAAAATGTTGGCCCTTTACAGACATGTCCCAAATTTTTATCAACTCCATTAGATTTCTACGTAAACATCATTTAATTGGGCATAAAAGAGTTAGCTATATCCTGAGGACTCCTAACTCGCTTCCTGGTTTCCAAAAACTTATGATTACTTCTTTAAATGATATAGCTGTCTGGTGTGTCTCACCCATAACAAGTCAACTCCACAGCTCTTCTAAAATAAAACTAAATAAGAATCATGGTTAAAAAAATGAGTATTTTGATTAGCATTAAGAGAACTCTTAGCAACTTTGAAAAATAAAATGGCTACTCACTATGACTACAGTGAAATTGACAAATATCATAGGTGTTTCTAGCCCATTTTGGGGGGTGCTGAAGCAGCAACCCCTAAATTGAATCCCAGCACCCCTAAAATTTGAGAGATTTTTTTAATTTTTTTTTTTTTTTTTTACTGTGTGTCCCTTTTTAACAAGCTAGAAAAGTGTGAAAACCATACAGTACTTGGTTGCAACGTAATATTTTAACAATAAAAATACAGCAGCATCCCCCTTTTGATCAATGGTTTGATCCACCCCATCCCTCCCACTTTTCCCCGACTTGGGCTCTGAGCGCTCTATCTGCACAGAGCAATGCACTGCCTTCCAGAGTGGGTGATATGCAGTAGTGGTGTAAGTAACTGGCTTAAACCAGGATATGTGGCACATTTCCTAACTTCTACCACTCAATACCAACACATTATTATCATTACCAGTCCTCATTTTTGCTGCATTTAATCGTAGGTCACTGTTTATATTGTTAGGTAGGAGTTAGCTGACGTTTTTTCTAGCTGAGAAACGTTACAGGTGGTCAGTACCACTGTCCTCTGTTTGAATTGGAATGAGAGAAGCTAGCTGTTGTGTCATGTGCATGTGTTAATATTAAAGCCAAGGTGCTACTGACTAGCTAACTGACTGGATGTTCATTAACATTATAACTCCTATTGTATGTATTTATTATTATTATTTTGTAGATTTCAAGCACTTTTCTTTTTTGAAGTGTATTTTTATTTATGTATTTGTATTATATAATACAGATAAGAAGGAAAAAGGCAGAGACAAACATTGAAAAAGTGTTGTGCATTGCATTTCAAATAAAAGTCCAAAAAATAAGTCCAAGGTCCATTTTTGGTATTTTTGGTACTCACTATAGGGGGCTGGTTTACTCCAGAAACATACATACTGTTGATGGTTTAGTCACAGATTTTCCCAAAAAGTGTTGTGCTTTTCCTTCTTTAAAATGTACAAAACAATGAAATTTATCTTGCCTGGCCGGGCAGCTCTCTGGGTGCTCTCTCAGCACCCCTAAACCTCTGATCCTAGAATCGCCCCTGATAAATATATAAGTTTTTGTCAACTCAGTAAGACGTCAACTGCATCAGATCTTATTTCTGGCAGCCGTTATGTATGCTCCTCCTGGGAGCTGGACAGTGTTTCTGGGGAGAGGGATGTCTGGGGTCTGCTTTGCCTGGCCTGCTGCCCCCGCGACCCTGCAGCCCCAAATAAGTGGATGAAAATGGATGGATTATGTATGCTATTTGAAAAAACACTGGGAGGCTGGTGCATTACATGGTTAAATAGTCAAAACTGATGTTTTAAGATTTTCCTAGCCTAATTGTAGAGTAAAAATCAAAAAGCTAAAAAAAAAAAAAAAAAAGTTTTTCCCAGTTCTTAAGAATGAGTGATTTGCTTTGGCTCCTAAATATCACATCCAGCACAAAACCAAAGAATCTCTCTTGATGGTGAGTTTTGGTACTTCTTCTGTCCACATCTACACACTACAGGGGCTTCTGCTTTTACTGTAGTTTTAATAAAAGAGCTGCTGGTGGCCTGTGACACACAAATAGCCATTCTCAAGCACGCAAGCTGCTAGTCGATTTATAAAAGCCGCTCCACACAGCGTCAACTCAGTATGACTCCAACTTAGAGATACAGCCAACATAAATAGCACAAGCCAGACTGATGGTTAAAAAACACACTTTTGTAACCTTTGTCAAGCTTAAAAAAATAAAGCAAGTATATCCTGCAGGAAGAAAGTAGTATGCAACTTTTAGTGCACTTTTATCACAAGCTGCGCGCTTAATACATGTTAGTATACGGGCTAAGTCTGTCAGATTACTTTTTCTTCGCACTCAGCACGTATTAATTACAACACATCTATGGTACATGTCGTACTTTGTATAAATCTATCTCCTATCTGAAAAAAATCCCATTCTTATTCCAAGGTGTGCATGGAAACTCCTACACTCTAGTGCTGAACTGAATTGAAAATTGTAATTATAACTGACTGAACATGAATGACTGAACAATGAGACTGGAAAGAGTAGCTGCTCTGAAAAATAAGTTGCCAAAAATGTGCCATTACGGGGGCAAAGAGCATGGGGGGCATGTCTGTGTGATGGAACATTTTAGGTTTTTTCCCCCCACTGCTTTTCCTTTCAATTTTATTTTCACTTTGTCTTCAAAAAAAATCATTCAAAATATTCATTACATGCCTGATTTATATTCAGCGCTTTCACCTTGTTGCTGCAGCAGAGTAGCTCTCGCCTCTTCATGTATAGAATGAAATATTAGTACGGGGTCTATTTTAACACAAGAGGATTCCAGCAACAGTGGAAAGCAGCTCTTAACAGCACTGTAAGCTCATGTGTCCAGCCAAAATGAGCAGAAAATATGAAGAAAGCCCCGAAAATGAGCTTGACTGTCTCATGCCAAACATGCTTGGTGTTATCTATTTGCAAAAACACCTTAAGCTATGAGGAAATAAGAAAACAAAACATATTTAGTTCCTCTAGTTTGGTAAGGAAGGTAAACTGTGGCAGAGGTCATTGGCACTCAAGCTGTGAGGAAATGTGAGCCACGTGATGGGAGCAAGGAGTGCAGTTTGTGCCTCGGTGTGGGGTGAGTTGTGTAAGCAGCTACACTGTTAATACTGTTAAAATACACCAGGGTCATTCCTGTTATGCAGCAACATGTTGGCCTCATAACTTTTGAAGAAAAGTTGGATTTTTTCCTGATTGTATTATAATGTTTCTGTATCATAATTTAGCCTTGAAAATAAGATCCTGTACACTTCTCTCAAGCAGCTTCACAATTCATTGTTTTTATTAACATTTTGGTACCTCTGGACCATCGCCAAGAGAATTAACAACACTGGTCTAAAATAGATTGTCCTCCCTGTAAACAAATTGTAATTCAGCCTAACAGTGTGGAAATTTAACAGTGTGGCAATCAGATGAAGCAGGATAAGTTAAAGTTAATGCTCTCCCTTCTTTACTTTTTTGAGTTCTCTTAACAAATAGTACGTCTCCTCTTGAAAATTCTCTCAATGAAATTGTATTTTTTGTGGAAGGTGAGAAACTAGTAACTAACAGTGTTATGGAAGTGGAAAATGACTTCAGGGACGCACAGTACATAATGAAAATGGTCAAAATGTAATAATATTTTGAGTAGTTTTTATTTTAATGGTTTTTGTCCTTGTAGAAGTTTGAAGCTTTGCACTGGACACACGGTGCTATTTTGGTAAAAGTTAAGTGGAAAGAAATGTTGCTACATAACAGGAATAACCCACCACATACACCGTCTCTAAATTAGGCTACCGAGGTTCAGCTGTTCAGGAAACATGTCAAACGCTTAAACGCGCACGGCACTGCTTGACTCAAGCGAGCACCCGTAGAAAATGTAAACAGAAGATTTACCCTGATGTGAGGGCTCTCACTAGCTTTGGATGAGATTATTTCAAGCACGTCGGCTCGGAGGTCCACCAGAAACTTCACTCCTCCCTCGACCCTGCTTATATGATTAAGCAACTGTTTATAACGGGGAGTCAAGCCGTACCGCAGCCTGTCTTCAACCTGCAAAATGGTCGCCACGTCTCGTAGCTGTGTGTCCAACAGCCTCATGGCCATCTCTGAAACGCTTTTATGGTCCACTCCGAAGTCTTGTGACAGCTTCGTCAGGAAGCCGAGTTTGTCTTCCTTGTCCAGACTGCCGTAGAAGTGCATGAACTCCAAGCTGTTCGATTCAGGAGGAGGAGGGTACTTGTCTCTCGTCTCGTATGTGGGTAAAGGTGCAACGACCCTCGCCAGGATCTCCTCCATTGCCGTGACACCGCGACGACCTGGGGTCGAATACCAACGCCAGCCGCTGACGTCCGAGGCCTCCAGAGCCGCTTTGAGAACAGCCCGGTGTCGCCAGCACCTCGCACTGCTTCGAAAAGCCCAGATAGCACGATGGGATATCATCTCCAGGAGGGAGCTCAGCTGTCTGTTTGGGCCCCGCGACCAGTGAACACACAGGAGGGAACCGTTTCCGGGTCTCTTAAAGAGACAGTACAGCTGTCATGGCAACAAGTGAGAGGGTTAGACTGCAGGTCCAGGACAGGTGGTATACACAAAACTATATATATAATATATATATATATATATATATATATATATATATATATATATATATATATATATATATATATATATATATATATACAATACAGGCCAAAAGTTTGGACACACCTTCTCATTCAATGCGTTTTCTTTATTTTCATGACTATTTACATTGTAGATTCTCACTGAAGGCATCAAAACTATGAATGAACACATGTGGAGTTATGTACTTAACAAAAAAAGGTGAAATAACTGAAAACATGTTTTATATTCTAGTTTCTTCAAAATAGCCACCCTTTGCTCTGATTACTGCTTTGCACACTCTTGGCATTCTCTCCATGAGCTTCAAGAGGTAGTCACCTGAAATGGTTTCCACTTCACAGGTGTGCCTTATCAGGGTTAATTAGTGGAATTTCTTGCTTTATCAATGGGGTTGGGACCATCAGTTGTGTTGTGCAGAAGTCAGGTTAATACACAGCCGACAGCCCTATTGGACAACTGTTAAAATTCATATTATGGCAAGAACCAATCAGCTAACTAAAGAAAAACCAGTGGCCATCATTACTTTAAGAAATGAAGGTCAGTCAGTCCGGAAAATTGCAAAAACTTTAAATGTGTCCCCAAGTGGAGTCGCAAAAACCATCAAGCGCTACAACGAAACTGGCACACATGAGGACCGACCCAGGAAAGGAAGACCAAGAGTCACCTCTGCTTCTGAGGATAAGTTCATCCGAGTCACCAGCCTCAGAAATGGCAAGTTAACAGCAGCTCAGATCAGAGACCAGATGAATGCCACACAGAGTTCTAGCAGCAGACCCATCTCTAGAACAACTGTTAAGAGGAGACTGCGCGAATCAGGCCTTCATGGTCAAATAGCTGCTAGGAAACCACTGCTAAGGAGAGGCAACAAGCAGAAGAGATTTGTTTGGGCCAAGAAACACAAGGAATGGACATTAGACCAGTGGAAATCTGTGCTTTGGTCTGATGAGTCCAAATTTGAGATCTTTGGTTCCAACCGCCGTGTCTTTGTGAGACGCAGAAAAGGTGAACGGATGGATTCCACATGCCTGGTTCCCACTGTGAAGCATGGAGGAGGAGGTGTGATGGTGTGGGGGTGTTTTGCTGGTGACACTGTTGGGGATTTATTCAAAATTGAAGGCACACTGAACCAGCATGGCTACCACAGCATCCTGCAGCGACATGCCATCCCATCCGGTTTGCGTTTAGTTGGACGATCATTTATTTTTCAACAGGACAATGACCCCAAACACACCTCCAGGCTGTGTAAGGGCTATTTGACCAAGAAGGAGAGTGATGGAGTGCTGCGGCAGATGACCTGGCCTCCACAGTCACCGGACCTGAACCCAATCCAGATGGTTTGGGGTGAGCTGGACCGCAGAGTGAAGGCAAAGGGGCCAACAAGTGCTAAACACCTCTGGGAACTCCTTCAAGACTGTTGGAAAACCATTTCAGGTGACTACCTCTTGAAGCTCATGGAGGGAATGCCAAGAGTGTGCAAAGCAGTAATCAGAGCAAAGGGTGGCTATTTTGAAGAAACTAGAATATAAAACATGTTTTCAGTTATTTCACCTTTTTTTGTTAAGTACATAACTCCACATGTGTTCATTCATAGTTTTGATGCCTTCAGTGAGAATCTACAACGTAAATAGTCATGAAAATAAAGAAAACGCATTGAATGAGAAGGTGTGTCCAAACTTTTGGCCTGTACTGTATATATATATGTCTTTCAACAGGTTGTCACTATAGATGAACATTTAACACCAGTCTATATTATCAGGAAAAACCCTGTACAATAACCCTGTAACACCAAACACCCATATCACCAGCATATTCTATATTTTTATAGTTTAAATAGTTACTAAACTACTAAGGGCAACAAAAAAACAGAAGCACATTTGTTGTATTTGTACACATTCTTGACCATTGAAGCTGAATCTGATGCAGTGTGAATAAAGGGAATAGACTACATATCTGTAACAGGAAGTGTAATAATTTTGTATACAAAATGACCAATAAGACCACATTGTATAATAGCTGTCACCACAAGGCTACCTACTGATGGTCAGCTGAATATCCTCTGTTAAATAAAAACACATTTGGAGAGACCTTTTCACATTTTTCATAGCAATAAAAGTAAAAGAGGTCAGGTCAATGTAACAACATAAATACACAGATATTTGTCTTAATATTAATTTGTAAATTTGAAATAGAAGCAATGTTACACTTGTTTAAATAGCTGCTACTCCAAACATTTTGGTCTGTTGTTTGTTAGTGTTTTGTGTCTTTAGCAAATTCATGTTTTTTTGTTTTTGTTTTGCTTTTTAATTTTTTTATTCATCAGCTCATCCTGATAACAGAGTTGACAGCTGATGGCTGTATAAAACTTATTTGTTTGCTAGGAAAATATATTCAGAACCAAAACTTGGCTTTATAGCTATCAAATAAGTTATTTTTAAAGCTTATTTTTCAATCTGATGTTATTATTTTCATGTGCCCATGAATTATTATTTACTTATCGTTTATTTTTGGGTGTTATTCCCTGATCTGTAATCTCTCTGCACACCATGAAAGCAAGTTGTCATGCTTTTGAACAAATTTCAAAAGCTTTGACACATTCATGCAAATGATTATGTACAATTGGCTGCTGTTTCCTACATTATCAACTGCTGATGTCATGTTGATCAAATGTATTATACTGATTCTCTGTTGAATAGTTCCGAGCTTTTACAGGTAATCCATCGCGTGTAGCTGTTTGTACAGATTGTTTCAAGAAATGCATTTACGGTTTTACAAATGTCAAGGATGATTTGAAATACGTACCTAAATGACTGAGAATAATTGTCACAATCTGTAGCTCAAAAATGTTGACAGAAGGATAATATTATCAAAATTTAATATATTGGAAAGAAAGGCCTGTTCTTAGAATTGGCAGACAGCTCGTCATGAATATTGTCTGCTGATTTCACAATTAAACAATATGTTCTTACTGACCCACTGAGACCCAAATTCATCAGTTTTTATGGCAGCTGTCAAAACAATAAGACAGCACATAAATTAATTACAGCACTTGTATTTTGGTATGTTTCATTAAGCACTATTAGTATCAGTAGACAACATTGTTGGCAAAGGGGAGTTCATTCCCTCACTTGTATAATGCATTAGTTTGGAAAGATTCTGCTCATTGGCATTATTCTATTTATTGACTAAGATTTGGGTAACATTATTTATGATGCATCAGCTGAATATCACTCAGATAAATTAATAAGCTGAAAACAAGAAGGCAGAAAATGATGCATGCACAACCAGCCTGCACTACTCATAACATCTTTGTATTATAATTTTTATGCTACCACTGATTATTACTGATTTAGTTTACCTGTATTTGATTGAGAGGAGCGGTGAGAATAGAATCTTACTTATGGTTTTCCAGATCGCAAAGGTTTTTGAGCCAGCAGCAACCATTCAATGATAACATTTCTTTAAATGTTGCTTCTTTAATGTAACCCGTAAGTGCATTTCTTGAAACAATCTGTACAAACAGCTACACTCCTCCTCTATCGGAACCCTTCTGCCAAGGTAAAAACATCAACCATCTGTCCTGTGTTATTTGATAATGTTTGATCTGCCTCCCTGTAGGCTGATATATCAATACTTGGGATGTAGTAACTAAGGGCCACTCAATTATTTCATCCACTGCAAGTTCTTATATGACTGCAGTATAAAAAGTCTGTGTGAGGTGCGATGACCTTTACACTATTTTTTATGTATTTCAGTGTTTAATTTTTTTGGTCAAGGGAAGTTGAAATTTATAAATCAGTTTATTGCTGAAATATCTGTTATCGTTTCCCCATAGATCAGGTCAGAAGAAGCCACTGATCAAAAATCATGATCTTGTTTTTTTAATGAGGAGCTTTATAATAGTCTTACTGCTGATTGACAGAGTTTCTACCACAGTTGTGGACTTATTGTGACATATTGATGACTTTGGACTCGATTTGACAAAATCAAAAAAGACCTGCAATTAGTCTTGGACTTTAGCAGCAGTGACTCAGGACTTCACTTGAAACTGAGCCTTTTTTTTTTTTTTTATAAGATATTTTTTGGGCCATTTTGCCTTTAATGGACAGGACAGGTAAGCGTGAAAGGGGGAGAGAGAGGGGGGATGACATGCAGCAAAGGGCCACAGGCTGGATTCAAACCCAGGCCGCTGCAGCAACAGCCTTGTAAACGGGGCGCCTGCTCTACCACAAAGCCACCGACACCCTGAAACTGAGCTTTTTTAACTTGAAAATACTTCATACCTTCCCCAAACCCACAGGATAAAAGTAGGCCTAAGGTAGGCATGTATATGATATATTTTACAACATGGACATTTACATTTAGATTATAGAACAAGGCAGGACAGAAACATACAAAATTATGTCGCAGTTGTTTTAAGAAACTTTATACACATATACATTTTAAAAAGCATTCATAATATTTGTAAATTTAATATATTATTACTTGGTTGTTTAAATGGCTTTAAATTTGATGAAGAGTGCATTATGACTTGTTTAGGACTCGAAACTCACAGTTTAGGACCAGGGGTTGGACTTGGGATTGGTCAGCCTTGACTCGGGATTTGAATGCAAAGACTTTAGACTTGTGATTTGCAGAACTACGACTTTAAATACAGTTTGATATAATGAAAATGATTTTTAAAAGCTTCATATATATAAACACAATGTACTGTGACCACAACCAGCTCTAACCCTAATGGGAAATGAAGTTTGAAACAAGTTGAAGTGAAACAACTTTTAACATACAGTGTGAGTAGAAACAAAATGTGAACAAAATCACATCCAAGTACTGAGAAACCAATATTAAAATCAGTACCAAACAACAAAAGACAACAGAACAAATCTAACATAAATTAGGTAGATATAAAGACATGAGAGACTAATGACAAAAGATTCACTTAAAGATTTTACATTTATTGTTTTGACAGCTTTTTTGTGTCATGAGAAATAAATCACTGACAAATATTGTTCTATTTCCTTCACGAATACAAAGACTTGAAGTTTTTTGTTTGTAAATTTACATTTGTGAATGTGAAATTTGGCAAGAAGTAAAAAAACATTGATGAAACATAGTAAAATCTTTGTCACAGTAATCACAACACTCACATCTAATATTTCTATAGTAAATGGAGAATGTTGTCATATTTAGTACTATCTTTCCACAACACACGTGAAAATACAAGACCAAAATAAATGGGAGCAATTTCAGGATTTTGTCCATAAAAATGTACGTCTATGTCAACTTTAACTTTTCAAAGAAATGTTTCACTGGGTGGAATCTATGTCCTGTCACTACAGGTAACAGACTATCACACGGGTCACAAATGACGACGTAACACCACCCAAACCTGGCAACCAGTGCTGGCAACCCACGGAGCTTCCTCAGCCAATCAGAAGTCAGCTAGAGTTGACGCGTGCTTAGCTGCTGCTCAGCACACCGCCAGCTAAACCAGGCGAGATTCCTCAGTGACCATCAAGTGAACTTAACCGCCTGAAAAGTTTGTATTTTCCATGAAAGATATTCCAGTATTTGTCGACATTGCAGGTGGTGAGCGACTCATATGATACTGTAACGTTAGAGTTCCCTAGAGACATATAATCTTCCTCCAACGCGAAATAAGAGATATTTTCTTTTAGTTAACTTACTCTAAAGTTAGCTTGTTTGTGTCGTCGTTGGCTAATGTTAGCTAGCTAATTAGCTAACTTGGAAAAGCTTAAGCGTTCGGCGGTTTTAATTTATAATGCGTGAACCTTGTTTTTTTTTTGTTTTTTTTACCTTGAGTAAGCGTGTTTGCTTCCAGCCGTTTAATGTTCACTGTGGTTCACAGAGGTCCATGTGAAAGATGGGAAGAGAGAAGGACGTTAAAGGAGAAGTGAAGGCCAAGCACAAAGCAACGAAGCTGAAAAGGCTAAGTGACTATGAAAGCGCTGGTGCCTGGGGAGACACGATCAAGAACAAGTGAGTAGTGTGTGAGACAAAGTAAAAATGTATAGAAAAAATGATTTGCTGTCAGGCACAATTTAGCCAGCGCTTCATTATTCAATCAAGTGCCATTATCAAATAAGTTACCTGTATAGTTATCCCGTCATAGTTGTCAAGTTAGAGCAGCTCCTTAATAATGTATGCATGTGAGCTGACTGCAGCACATCCAACATCTGTTCGGCATCAACACAGGCCACACATCAAAGCTGTTTCTTTGCATGGATCCTGCAAGTAGCTTTGCCTTTCATGTTGTTGAAATATGGAGACAAATTAATTTGGATTAAAAAAAAAATCTTGCAGTGCTGATAAATCAGATGAGAGTGATAGCCATATGGCAGTATGTGTCTGCTACTAAAGGAACAGACACAAAAAAAGAGTTAGTGTGCGAATGCTACGCTGGTTGAGCTGTCAAGCAGGCCGGTGGCATTGAGTGCATGCATTCATTTCACTGAGTACAGTGGGTACTCCATCTTCATGTGAATAAATTAATTTACCTTGATATCTGATGTGTTTATTACCATGCATATGTGAGCAGACAAATGAATGTGGAGTGATCTGTCATTGGCTTGTGTAATTGATGAGAGTGGGGAGATGAATAGACACCTGTAAGCGCTACTGGCAGTGGAGCAGGCGGCTTTCTGTGACAGCTAGCCTCGTTATTTCATGGCACACTGACTGAATAACTGATTAAGGTTTAACTTATCGTCATCAGGTACAAGACTCATGGAACAAATTTTCCTCAGCATGAAAGGGCCTCTCGCTTTTAATATTGCACTGCCTTAGTCGGATGTTCAAAATGTGGTATTTTGAATAAAAAAAAAATGAACATGGCTGTGGAATAATTGCTGCTCAATTTCATGTTCCATTCAACCCTGAAGGGTGGAAAGGTCAGGCTGAAAAGAAACATGTTCAGAGTTGTAAGGGGGTCCTCCGAGACACAGCTTGTGTGATTGGTGGCATTTTAGAGCGTTGTCTGACTAGAATGATACCAGCTTTCTCAGCAAGCAGCTTTCTCCTTGTAGTTCTACGATATTTCTCTGAAAGCTGTTGTTGCAAATAATCTGTGAAAAATTTTCATACTTCTCTGCCTTCTTTACAGTTTGTAGAGCCTCTAATGGCTAACGAAAACAACTAGTCAGAGCCAAGGAGTCTCTTATACAGCTGTCAGTCACATCAGTCACTGCTTGTCAGTGGGTAAATGGACTTGCACTTTTGTATAGTGCTGTTCTAGTCTTTCAACCACTAAAAGCGCTTTCACATTCCATGTCACTTTCACCCATTCACACACACATCCATGCACTGGTGGCCGAGGCTACCATACAAGTGGCCGCCTCTACTGAGTTTTTAATCACTGCAGTCACTCACCCATCGAGAGCGATTTGGGGTTCAGTATCTTGCCCAAAGATGCTTTGACATGCGGACTGGAGAAGCCAGGGATCATATCCCCTCTTTAGCTCCGGAGTCATTGCTGCCAGAAAGTTGGTAGGTGATTAAAATGTAGGTATAATGTCTCAAATATGGCAGCTGGGTCACAGACCTTCTCATTTCATAGCTAAACAGTGCACAAAAATATGTTTCTGAAAACATTTGAGACAGTAAATAGGCAATGCAACAACATAATCTTGATTTGTATTTGATTGCTGCTGCCTAGTTTGGCAGTTTGACCACACAAACAGTGATTGACGTGACTGACAGCAAGAGATGCCTTGGCACTGATTGGTTGTTTAATGTGTGCAACAGTAAAGCAGCAGGAAAAGTATCTGTCTCATGTACCTCTTTCAGAACATAGTGACATTTTCAGCAAACATGACACAAAGTTATTGTCATAAAAGTTACCAACTGTAGTTTAACTAATCTTGTGTTACAAATACTGCATCACTCACAAGCCTTTTTTTCTCCTTTTCTCCTCATTTTCATCCCTGTCCTGCCTTGACATCCTGATGAACAGTGCCAAGTTAACTAAATCCACAGAGAAAACCGATAATGGAAAATCTCATAAGAAAGTGAGTGGCTCGTTTTCTTCCCTCCTCCCTGCACTGCACAGGGCTAGACGTGGCAAAAATTTGAGCAGATGTTCATTTTAGTCTGAGACCAATTTAGAACATCTCAATGGAAATTTGGTGTCATCTTGACCAGGGGGAGGTGTGGTGGTGGTCATGTGAGTTCACCCAGAACTCGTGGGCTATCTGGAGTTAGCAGGTCAGATATCAGGGTGAAGATTCCAGCCCCAGTTACCCACTGACCCCAGCTCACACATAGCTGCAGTGTGTGCAGCAGCTTGTCCTAACTAGGTTACCTCCATATTATTAGATCCCCACATCGTTGGCAGGGAATATTTGTGTACCAATACCCAGACCAGTGGAAGTGATTATCTTACTCTTATCTTAATCTTATCTTAATTATCCCAGCTTCTAACCAACAGCCTCAGATAAGGATGTGGGTGACATGTTTACGTGTTTCAAGATTCAAAATATGATAAATGTACTCCCCAGAAGCCCGAAGATATGATATGACCTCTTCTGGTTGTACGAATGTTTAAAGACTTAATGCATACATTTGTTTATGTAAGTGTTAGTGTTCATAGGCTATCTGAGTGCATGCTCTTGAATTGCAGTCATGCTGTGTTAAACTTAGTGCATGTCATCCCCTCAGGTCAAGACACCTAAGACTGATACTCTGGAGTCACCCAGCAGTCCCAGGTAGGAATGAAGTCATACCAGTAGACTGTATTTCATTGTAGGCCGAGAAAATAAACTGACAAGCTGCCACGGAGCCATACTGCCAGAAATCTTATTTTTTCTCCTCTTTTTTTCCCTCTTCCCTCCTGAGGTGCTGGGAATTAATTCTTGCGTTTTGATGTTCAAGGGCCCTGGACAAAAGCCATTCCCATTTTATACAATGTGTTAAGCTGTCTCACACAAAATTAATTTTACTCTGCACTGAAGACAAATATCTGTGGCTTGTCAGGGAAGTAATAAATGAGAATGCATGGTTTGAGTAGTTGGATGCTCAGCTGGGTGTTGCCGGGATGGCAGGCTTTGGCCGAAGGCCTGCTGTGTCGAATCTGTCTCACAGCAGTGTTTCTACAGAGTTGTTAATGAATTGTTTCCCAGGCTTGGATTTAACCCAGCCCAATACAGCGAGCGAGTGACATCTTAAAGGAGATGTCAGTTGGATAAACTATTTTTCTAAATTTTGGCTTTTAATGTTTCTCTTAAGTTTTTTTCCTCTTGAAAGGCTCAGGTGGAAACTGTGCTAGTTGAGTGGGTTTCATGCAGGGAGGAAAGTTAAGGGCTTGCAGCAGAGTTAGGGAAGAAATAAGGCTATTAGAACCACAGACCGTAAATGTCAGAGGACGCAGTGACCCAACCTCCTATGTATGGCTTTTTATGGATTTTGCTCAGTGGTGCAGTATCCCAAAAAAACATGACCATCCTACACACACACTTTTTTCCTTATCTACAAATTGAGCAGTTGAACTGAACAGCTTTGCTATAGCACACACTTAAGTTTGTGATGTAAACTAAAAAGATAACAAAGAGAATGTTACAGAAAAGGCATCTCAAATATGTGTAATTTGTGTTGAAAATAAAAAGAGCTTTGGGTCACAGACAGTTCTCCTACTGCGAAGGTTACATGCATTTATGTATCAGCGTGAATGTGATTGTGACAAATTGTGACACCTGCAGGCAGGCAGCGGGGCCTCTGCATTCACATGTCATCATAAAAATCTCTGCGTCCCTGATGGGAACTGACGCACAGAGCCTTATGCAAAGGGAACCTGTTGGAACCAATTTAGTAAATGTGGCTGTATTTGGCCTATAATTTCCTGCAGTTTTATAGGAAGAGTTTAACTTTTTTCAGCATGATGTCTTCATAAAAATACCATGCAAGTTGGAATAAGCACTCAAAGTATGAATGGACTTTTGAGTTGTCTAAGTGTGGTTAGGATTAAAAGTATTATTAATTTATTTAATAAATATTTATTTTATTTATTATTTTTATTATTTTGTCATGCACTTGAGAGCTGTACAGTTTCTCCTGTGAGCAAATGCTGGAAAGGACGCTATACAGGGCAAATGGGTTAGAAGTTTGTATTAAAGTGGAACTTCACTTGCTGAATATATGCAAAGGTAAAAATGGTGTAAAATATTCATAACTGTGCTTTAATTATTTTATAATCGCCTGAAAATAAGAATTGTTTTTGTTACCTTAAGCCCCGTTTCCATCAAACACTTCTGGTATGGTACCTTTGGAACCAAAAGTAACCCTTCAGACATGGTACCTAGACCCTAGCGTTTCCACCACAAACAATACTCTTAAATGTGGGCGGGGTTGTTGTCACTCACTGCTCCGTCCAGCACTCACTGTATTTCCTCTTTTATCAGTCTGCACCTTGTTTATCGTCCACAGAATGATGCTGCACGCTGACATTTTTAGAACAAAATAAAACAGGCTGCAGTGAGAGTCTCTCACCATGGGATATTTAAAAATAGCGGGGTTGTGCATGAGTCCTTCTCAGGCAAGCTCACGGGTTTTGTGCTGCTGTAGCCCACAGGAACAGGTCCTCTTCTACAGAGTCCGCATGTTCTCTCTAAATAGGGCCATTTGCGTTTTCGCGTCAGCCACAATTGTTCTCTTACACGCATGGCATTCGGAGAAGTTTCAGTCCTGCAACCTCACTGCTAGATGCCACACACTAGGCCTTTAAGAAATAAAATTGGAGGAACATTTTTCCTTATATTTTATCTGTTTATGTCCAAAACATATTTCCTCCAGGGGTAAAACAAAGGTCCCATATCATCTTCATTTTGCGTCTGAACTCCAACATGTACAGCATTTCCAGCAAAAACAAGCCGGAGTCAGAGAGCAGCGTACCTGTGGGAAGGCTCATTACTCTTAATCAGAAGCCATCAGGGGTCATACTGTAGAAGTGCGGAGGGAGTGGATTAGGCTGAAACGATGTGTACCTGGCAGTTGCTGCCATAGGGGCTTGTAATTAAGATTCAGTAAGCCAGTTTGACAATTACGTGCTACAGCGCTTTACATTTTCACCCATTTCCCCCTTAACTAAGTGTTATTACAAGGGAAGGAGAACTCTGTTATTTATTAGCCGTGGTGTCTCTAATTTGTTGATTTCTTAATTTGAGTATTTCCCTACCCACCAATTCCTCACTCTGCAGGGAAATCCAAGCTTGCAGTTGTGTAATTATTTTTTTTATTTCTAATTGCTGTAATTATGTCATTATCATTACTGTTTTGATAATGCTGCTTAATTACCACAATTATGTGTGATTTCTTGTGGTCAGTGTGTCGTCATTGTGTACTTAAGATTTTTTTCTCTCTCTGCTCTGCATAGCGGGGTAATTTTGTCCTAATTCTGTAGCCAGCAGTGAGGCAGACAGCAGTGAAAAAGAGCCATTAAGCTTTTACTCTGCCTTGTTATTAGCCTATTGAGTAGGGGCTAATTCGGAATCAACAGACAAAATTAAGAAAAACGGAGTAAGATCGCAGAAATGTGTTTGTTCAAGTACAACAACATTGAAGAAAGGAGGATACCAATAGGGCCAAATAGGGATGGTTTTTAAAATGAATTGAGTTTAAGAGGGGTGACTGTTATTTACTCCAAGCTTAACTTCAAAGCTGCAGTCTGCCATGTGCTGTGTTTAGAAATATGAAAAGAATCTTCGTAAGACTACAAAGCAGACTGTAAAAAAAGCAACCAACAACATTAGGATGACAAGTTCACTTAATTTTATGTTGTATATGGGTGCTGAGTGTTGTCTCTTCTATTGTGGTTTAGGGAGTCAGTCGAACAGGAGCCAGAGGATGATGACTTTACTGCCCAGAAGAAAGGGATGAAACGGAAAAGAGTTAAGGATGAGCCCATGGAAGGCCCTTCACACTCCACTGCTACACCTACGTGAGTCCGACCAGGGTTATCATTCATAAAACAGTGCGTAGGATGCATACTGAAAGTGTACATGTGCACTAGGGTTGGGTCGGTTCTCGGTAATACCAGTTCGGTCCGGTACTCCATCTTGGACCGGGTTTTATTTTTTGAGACCGACCGGACCACATACTCGGGCAGAATGTACGCGGAGCGGATGCCGCGGAGGTCCGCCCGGTAAAAGTGGACATCCGCAAGCCCCGTGCGCGCAAAGCACGACCGCGCGGACTTCGCTCTGCGCACCAGTGTCACACAAAAGACTGTTCGGCATGCATTTTTCACATCGCAGGGATTTTTCACGGACATTTTGTCCGCTTTGCTTATAGTACGACCGAGTCTGTGAGCACCTGTGTCTGCCTCTTCACCAAGCGCACAGCAAGCAGGAGAGAGAGGGGGGTGGGGCGGGGACTGAGCTAGGAGGGGCGAGTGCGCATGCGCCTCTACTGTAGCCTGGAGTTTGTTTAATAGTGACGGGGAGTCGATAATGGCGGACAATTTAGTCTCGACGAAATCAAGGAATGCGCCACTATGGCAACACTTTGGCTTTGAGCCAGACGAAGGAGGCAACCCTTGTTTGCACTGATTGAGTAAGCTGCAAAATTTATTTGTAAGGAATAAAAGAAACAACTTGTTACTGTCTCTCTGTTGTCCTAAGGTCGTTTTTTATTTTAAATGAGTCAGTTGCGCCCCCAAGTGGCTTGATGCGTTTTTTTACAAAAAACGGACCGTTTTTTTTTTTCTCATACCGACCCAACCCTAATGTGCACAAAAGCTAAAAATGATCGTGATTTGTGAAATGGTCGCCTGCCTGTGCGCGATTTCCTTTTATAAATCCCAAATCAATTTTAAATTGTCCATGGATCAGCCTCATATCCCATCCTCTACACGCCCACATTCAAATATAAATGGTCAATGCAAAGCACCTCGTGAATGTTAATGCATAGAAATGAGCCTGCTGATTATTGGTTGCTTTACACGGTATTCATATGATTACAGAAATAGACAAAATGATTGTGATGATCAGTGTTATCTCCCACCCTGTGATATCATTGTGAAATTGAAGTTTGATAGATGAACATTCGAATTTGGCCTGCGTTATTAGGACTCATAATGATGATATGGAGTGTAATGATTGTGCGAGTCACTGCCTTCATTTCCAGACTTTGCTGATTTACACAGTCCATATGTGTAGGTGGTGAAGATGCACTTGAGGTAACTAGAGAAGGTAGAGTGTGTGTGGCAGCCACCGCTGTGTTTCCTTGGCTTATATTTTGTACAATTAAAAGGTGCATGTGGAAAAGTTATGGCTCACTAGCACATGCATAAATAACACTGCTGGTTTAAAAGTTCATGATAAAGTGGATCTTTAAGTAACGTTTGATATGAACTGATATTAAATGTGTCAGATGCATCATTATACGCCTAACGATGCCGCTCACATTTAATTTCTACAATGTGTCTTCAAATCACCACCTCACCATCTGCGTTGCCGATTTCCCCATCTCCAAAATGTTTGTATGCATGGTCACAGTTTCAGTACAGGAGCGCACAGATCCCAGCTTTTGCGTGGGAAGTGACGTACGCCTCTTTCAGGCCTTGTTTTGTGCGTACACAGAGGTTATATATAAATGAGACCCCAGGTCTTTGAGCTGTGGATCGCCTGAACTGAAAACATTTACACGTAGCCTTTTCTTAATATTAGAGTCTGCTTAACAGAGTTGTTTTGGCATTTGAAACACGTGTTAACATTTGTCTATGAATATTTAAAATTGGTAGTTTATGAACTTCCACTCTTCATTTCTTTTTCCAAACTCTGGAAGCTCTTAGTATTCTGTCTGTGTTGTGGGTACCTGCAGCTCAAAGAAGAAAAATAAGCGACACAAGCAGGAAGAAGAAAGTGACGTAGAAATTCAGAATAAGAAGTCAAAGAAGAGAACTGAAAAGGTAAATGTCTGTCTTCCCCAGGTAATCTGTCTCCATCAGTACGAACTCCTGCTGTATGAAGTTTGCTAGAAATGCGGTTCACAGAGGGAATGTTTGAATTCACATTTCGAGTGTTTTTCTCTGCACAGGCGGTAAAGAGAGAGGAAGGAGAGCATCCAGTCTCTAAAAAACCAAAGAGGACAAAGGAGGAGATTGACGAGGCAAGACAGCTGAAGATCAAAAAGAAGAAGGAGGAGGAGGAGCAGAATCGCTGGAGATGGTTGGGAAACACTGCTCTTTTTCACTTTGCACTGCCCTGAGACCCATCCCTACTCTACAAACACACGCAATCAAACACAAACATGGGGAAATCGGAGAGCAGCAGTTTTCACTTTCTCAAATTCATCCTAAATTTTTCGTCATCTTGCTTTTTGTCAGGTGGGAGGAAGAGAAGTATGAAGATGGGGTGAAATGGAAGTTCCTTGAACACAATGGACCCTACTTCCCTCCTGAGTACCAGCCTCTGCCAGACGACGTTCACTTCTACTATGCTGGTTAGTTGAGCTTGAAAGTTGAATGTGTCAGAGAGGGTGATTGAAACATGGCTGAAAGGGTTTCAGTCACTCCACATGTTCTTACTTGTGAGTGTAATTTGAAATTCTCAGGTGCTGTTGTGACCATTCAGAGTAAATTCATATACTTTAAAGCACTACGCAGCAACATCAGTTTTTGATGATTTTCTACCATTGTTTTTTTTTCCTTTTTCTTTTTATATGTGATAGAGTCTGCTTTACAAAATCAGCGTAGAAGCAGCAAAAAAAAGACAAAACGTTGGATAACTGTTAAAATGACACAAAAGTGTTATTTAAGATCAGGTAAGAAGAATAGAGAAGGCAGAAGTAGAGACATCAAAATTAAAAATATGATGACAGCAAATCAAAAAGATGAAAAACAGACAGCAGCATAGAGCATAATAATACACATAACTTAAAGAAAGCACAAGTAAAAGCAAGTCAATGAACCACGAAGAAAACAAACCATATTATTGACAACACCAAGCTGACAGTTGGCTGTCAGTCTTTGTCGGGCCATCTCTGAGCGTCTGTCGCCCTAGTTTTTGCGGTGTGCCCTGCATGGTTGGCACTAGTTGGCCCTTGTCGGCTGCTGTTTGGATCAATGAGCATGTTGAATTGCTGGCGGAGCCTGTCGGTGAATGGGATCACTCTGATTGGCGAGTCAGCTCAGTGCATGAGAAGAGAAACATGAATGAGGAAAGCAAACAAACAGCTTAAGTAAGAGGGAGTGGGATCAAAGCTAACTTGTTACATTAGGTAAAATTATTTTATAGCCTTTAAACTCTTTAGCAGAAATGGCTCCTAATTGACCGTGTTAGTTTTTGCTAGTGCGCAGTGAATATCCTTTGTTCTTTCAACATCGGGTCGTGTTGTTAATGTGCATACTGGCTAACCAGCGTCTTGAATCCGTCCTGTCAGTCTTCTTGTTTCCCTTTTTCAATGACGTATACAGACTACTGCTACCTGCTGGTATGGAAAGTTATTTCCTCTTATGCCGGCTGAGAACGTGCTAGTTGGCCATTGGCTGTAGTCTTTGCGGTGTGTTCAAGCCCAACACGAGGCGCTGCAATAGTCTGCCTTAATCACCACTAGTTCTTTGATGAGGCTTAGGTGGGTTTGGGCCCTAAGACTTAAAGGTACAGTACAGGCCAAAAGTTTGGACACACCTTCTCATTCAATGCGTTTTCTTTATTTTCATGACTATTTACATTGTAGATTCTCACTGAAGGCATCAAAACTATGAATGAACACATGTGGAGTTATGTACTTAACAAAAAAAGGTGAAATAACTGAAAACATGTTTTATATTCTAGTTTCTTCAAAATAGCCACCCTTTGCTCTGATTACTGCTTTGCACACTCTTGGCATTCTCTCCATGAGCTTCAAGAGGTAGTCACCTGAAATGGTTTTCCAACAGTCTTGAAGGAGTTCCCAGAGGTGTTTAGCACTTGTTGGCCCCTTTGCCTTCACTCTGCGGTCCAGCTCACCCCAAACCATCTGGATTGGGTTCAGGTCCGGTGACTGTGGAGGCCAGGTCATCTGCCGCAGCACTCCATCACTCTCCTTCTTGGTCAAATAGCCCTTACACAGCCTGGAGGTGTGTTTGGGGTCATTGCCCTGTTGAAAAATAAATGATTGTCCAACTAAACGCAAATCGGATGGGATGGCATGTCGCTGCAGGATGCTGTGGTAGCCATGCTGGTTCAGTGTGCCTTCAATTTTGAATAAATCCCCAACAGTGTCACCAGCAAAACACCCCCACACCATCACACCTCCTCCTCCATGCTTCACAGTGGGAACCAGGCATGTGGAATCCATCCGTTCACCTTTTCTGCGTCTCACAAAGACACGGCGGTTGGAACCAAAGATCTCAAATTTGGACTCATCAGACCAAAGCACAGATTTCCACTGGTCTAATGTCCATTCCTTGTGTTTCTTGGCCCAAACAAATCTCTTCTGCTTGTTGCCTCTCCTTAGCAGTGGTTTCCTAGCAGCTATTTGACCATGAAGGCCTGATTGGCGCAGTCTCCTCTTAACAGTTGTTCTAGAGATGGGTCTGCTGCTAGAACTCTGTGTGGCATTCATCTGGTCTCTGATCTGAGCTGCTGTTAACTTGCGATTTCTGAGGCTGGTGACTCGGATGAACTTATCCTCAGAAGCAGAGGTGACTCTTGGTCTTCCTTTCCTGGGTCGGTCCTCATGTGTGCCAGTTTCGTTGTAGCGCTTGATGGTTTTTGCGACTCCACTTGGGGACACATTTAAAGTTTTTGCAATTTTCTGGACTGACTGACCTTCATTTCTTAAAGTAATGATGGCCACTGGTTTTTCTTTAGTTAGCTGATTGGTTCTTGCCATAATATGAATTTTAACAGTTGTCCAATAGGGCTGTCGGCTGTGTATTAACCTGACTTCTGCACAACACAACTGATGGTCCCAACCCCATTGATAAAGCAAGAAATTCCACTAATTAACCCTGATAAGGCACACCTGTGAAGTGGAAACCATTTCAGGTGACTACCTCTTGAAGCTCATGGAGAGAATGCCAAGAGTGTGCAAAGCAGTAATCAGAGCAAATGGTGGCTATTTTGAAGAAACTAGAATATAAAACATGTTTTCAGTTATTTCACCTTTTTTTGTTAAGTACATAACTCCACATGTGTTCATTCATAGTTTTGATGCCTTCAGTGAGAATCTACAATGTAAATAGTCATGAAAATAAAGAAAACGCATTGAATGAGAAGGTGTGTCCAAACTTTTGGCCTGTACTGTATATTGTGCAGGAATGTCCTAAAAAGCAATGTATCGACCAATATGAAATGAATCCCTCTCAATCATCACTTAGAGCCACCAGAAGCATGTGATAGTGTATTTATCTGCAGAGACCCTGCCCTCTGCCTGTATTCTCTTATTTTCTTCTTATTTTGCTGGGTTTGTGATGTTCCTGGGCACAGTGCACAGGTGAGGTCGGGACTATGAAAAGGTAGCGCCCAGGTGCCAGTCCGTAAGCAGCATACATATGAGAGGAAGCTATGAAAATTGCAGACACATTGCTGGCTTTACTGTTTACAAACAGTAGCCGACAGTTACTGCAAAGTATACCTGCATAGTGCAGAATCAGTGACTTACCCTCAGACAGCCCTCAGAAGCAATTTAAAAGAAGTTAATTCATTTCTCAAGTCACACCCAATTCATGCCTTGATTGGCTGGCTGTGTGAAGGTGAGAAAGGAGCCAGGGTTTGAACTTCTCTCCCTACCTCTCTTTTTTCATTTTTGAAAAAAACTATTTCTATCACTGTTCATTTCATTTCTTTTGTACACGCGGGTATGAATACCTTCGAGGAGAGACTCTCCCTGTATTTAATGATTATCGTGTCTCCCCACTCTATACCATGGTTGGCTTAGTCATGTAGAAGAGTCGTCGTCCCCCAGCAGGACAGTTGACCCCCAAAAAATGCAATGAAGCAATGTGTGGTCTGTTTGAAGTTCAAGAAGAAGTCTGGGGTGTTAAATTGTGTGGCGTTCCCCCCACAGTCACAAACCCCTGGCTTTCTGTACACATTTGAAAATGAGACAGGTGAATTATACTGTAACATCAAAAGAAACTCTTAGTTGCTTTAAAAATATACTGAAATCATCCAGATTCTCAAACTTTCTTAAACTTAGAAATCCAGACAGAGTGCAAGCTCAGATTTAGAGAACAGTGGACAAAGCTGCATTATGTAAAAAGAAGAGGTCTTGGAAGTGCGCAGATTTATGGATGAAAGTGTACTGACACACACAAACACAATACACACAAACACATAATTGCATCATTAGGACGTAGAAGGTGTGTTGGGTCAAACACTGATTGATGACTTTGATTGCGTTTGCTTTGTTAAGCAGTCAAGCCACAACAGTGTCCTACAGGGAGTCAGTTTGATCTGTTCATTCCTGTGCTTGCATGCACTTGTTTGTAGCTCACTCCTGGTAGTGGACTTGAATATAGATCTTTGTCCTTGTCTCTGAGCCTACCTCTATAAATACATGGATTAGTTTGACAGGACTCAAGAGGAGCTAATGGGTGTTAACAGCATGTAGGGTTTTGATCTGAGCTTCTAAAGGTGTGTGTGTGCGAGTTGTTTATGTAACATGTAATTTCAGACAGCGAGGCCATGAAGCAAATTAGGATTCCCATGTTGTTTTGTGTTGAATGAAATTAAAATGGCATGCTTGTGTTTGTTTGTGTGCAGGTAAGGAGGTGAAACTGAGCCTGGCAGCCGAGGAGGTGGCGTTTTTCTTTGGCCAGATGTTGGACCATGAGTACACCACCAAGAAGGTGTTCCGGGAGAACTTCTTTAAAGACTGGAGGAAGGTAAAGCAACACAGAAAGTAGTGATTTTGTCAGTTTAGGGAGAATCAAAAGCACCCCTAGCTGACCCTCTAAACTGACGCCCTCAGCTCAGAGGTTCATCCTGAGTATGAAAAATTAAATAAAGTGAGTTTGACATTTACATGAAAGAAGCCCTTTAAAAATTCAAATAAAAGATATTTCCATGCTTTACAGCAGTTTTGTCCGAATTCTGAATGTGAATCATCATGGTTTTTGTCCAGCTACATTTCCCCTGACGCTGCCTCGATGATGATGATGACTGGGAGCTTTGTCAACTGTAATTTTCCATGCACACGATTGCTTTGTCTACGTCAAAACTTAAAATGTTATTCTAGGGTAATAATGCAGTGTTAGCTCTTATAGTTTCAGCTCCAGACACACTCTCTTGATAACACCCAAGTACAGTATTAGTTGTTTGCATTCCAGCTTTGTTTTGTAAATTGCGGAATATACGTGTGTAAAGTGCGGGGTGAGTGTATGACTGTGGCTGGTACCTGCACGCTGGTGTCTGTCAGGATGTCCTCTGTGTAGAGAAAACACCGTGCTAAGCCCCAAGGCATATCATGCAGAATTAATTTTGCGCTGCTTAGTGCTCAATGCACTTGAAAATACGATTTGTGCGAAGGCATTGATATGCTAATCCATACAAGTAGCTCCCCTGCATATGAACAAATCCAATTAAACTGTTTTATTATAGCCGGAAAAAACTCTCCTCGCTCCACTGCCCTCAGTGCCCGCCCACCATTGGGTGTCAGTCATGCTTAGACACGCAGACCGCCTGTGTGTCCATACTGTCAGAGTGCTTCTGGAGAGAGATGTGTGTTTGTGTGTGTGTGATGATCTAGAGATATGTTTTTGCATCTCATTTCTGACCCTACACAACACAGTTGGACTATGGTCAGTGCTGCTCTGAAAAGTTTGATAGATGAGTCATTCTCTTTATCCTTAGTCATGTCTTCAGGTTAGATGAACCTTTGTTTGTCATATGGTTAGCCCCTACAAGTCTTTCTTATATTTTGATCTCAACATTGCGTAAAACTTTTTTGATACTGGTACCGATACGTTGACTTCGATGCTAGTTTGAACTTTACAAAATCCATTTCAACTAAAAGAAAATTACATTACACATTTTTCAGGTCTTACGCATTTTTACACTCAAAGCGGTTTCATAACATAAAAAATGTAGTAAACAACCATGTACAAGTTGTCCGAGTTTTTATGTTTGCCAAATGTTACCTGTTAAAATCCCCATCATCATCTAGAAACGAGACAAAAAAAAAATTGATCCACATTCAATCGTGCCATAAATTAGACAATGATGTTTGTCAATTTAAGAGATAATTTTGCAAGTCAAGAAAGTCACAGTTACTTTGCGCCGTGCGGTATAAATGTGACATAACAGCAACTCAGTCAAAAGTTAACCACTAAAATAACATCTAAAATAAATGAATTGCTTCTGAAATG
This sequence comes from Epinephelus lanceolatus, assembly GCF_041903045.1. Classification (NCBI taxonomy): domain Eukaryota; kingdom Metazoa; phylum Chordata; class Actinopteri; order Perciformes; family Serranidae; genus Epinephelus; species Epinephelus lanceolatus. The sequence goes on along the minus strand of NC_135738.1, from coordinate 33,520,224 downwards.
TGGGGCACATTGCACCTTGCAGATTATCTGACAAAAATGATAGAAATTCACTTAATGTGAACACTTCCAAGTTCATAAAACAACATCTAAATTATGATAAAATTTCAGCTGAAATGGCATTTTGTGCTGTGCAGTATGAATGTAAACCCTGCACATTATCTGACAACAACTCACTTAAAGTTAACAAATAATATGACATCTCAGAAAAGATAAATTGCTGCTGTATTCATTTTCTAGATTAAGGTTCTGCCAAACCACACTGATTCTGTCTCTGATTGATCTCTCCAATTTCGCACCGTGCTGTTTCAAAACCCCAGGCTACTCAAGCAGGGCTCGACAGTGCGAGCGTTTCACTCGCATTTGCGACTAAAAATAGGTGTGTGGGAACTGTAAAGAATATTTAGGGGCACATGTGCACATAAAAAAAATCAGCCGAAGCAGCCTATATTTTTGTCAATACAAAATATGGTAATCTAACCGCAAATGTTGGAGGAACTCCAGCCGCCTTCCCTCTTCCCCGTGTGACACGGTTAAGAGCCACACCACCCGCGGAAGCGCTGCGAATAGCCTCGAAGCGCCGAGAAGTGAAGCCAGTTTCTTTTCGGCGCCCATGTTAACCGATTGTGTCATCCACACTGGCCGCGCCGCGCAGCTCCGCCGCCGGCCCTGCAGCGATCATTTCGGCGTCTGGTCTATTTTCTGCGCGAGCCACAAGCGAATGTGTCAAGCTGGGTAGTTACCCATGATGGAAAAACAGCCCCAAATGTGACAGAGACAACAGCTGGGAGCAGAACCGCTTGTCGACCAGTGTGGAGAAATGCGGGTCTGATGTGAACGGAAGTGCTCTGGCTCGCGGGAGAATTTTGGTGCGCTGCGCTTCGCAGGAAGGGCAGGGCAGGCCCTGGCGTTATGGGCGGTTTTCCAAGCCACTGTTGGCACAATGAATATAATGGCCGGGCTCCACCAGGCACGTCAGCGGCACGACACGTCTGCAGCACGAGTCCCGTAGCAGCTCGCCCCCTGTTAATCAATTACAGCGGCTCCACCGGCAACGGGAGTGGCGCGACAACCCCCGTCTGTCGTGCGACAACTCTCTATTTTACGCGGCTCTTCTATTTTTGTCACGCTACGCTCCCCTACGCGACCCTCCAGAAGATAAAAACTACTTGAAATAGTGTGCTAAACAAGCACAATGTGTTTTTAAATGAATAAACCATCATCAGAGGTGATATGTGATGATTTTTTTTCATGCATTTACCCATGTTTATCCGTGACATTGTGTAAATGTCCGTGGCGGACATTTGAAAGCGAGTAGATGACAAACAGTACAGTAAACTTGTAGATAACTCAAATATATGTAACAACTTAGGTGGAAAATGCTTTAACATTTCTTTCAGCCTACATGCAGCCTGTCGGCTCGGCGGTAAACAACCCCGCAGTTAGGGACCGTTCACCACGGTACCGCTGCTGGGCAGGGTGGAAGTCCTGCAGAGTTTCAGAGGACCTGGAGAATGTTTTAGGATAGTAATAACATTATATAGGATAATCATATTGCAAAGATAATATATATAAGCTAATAACATTAAAGACAAAATTAAATTGCAATACTTTTTCAAAACTTGATGATTTTACCTTTCTGTACATTTTGTATACAAATTCATTAAATAATTTTGCTTGTAAATGTCTATTTGCATCATGTTTATTACGGAAAACACATCATTTGATCAATTAACATTGTGCCCCTGAAGTTCTTTGTACTTACTTTTTCAACTTAGGAGCACATGTGCTCCTTGGGAAAAAAGTTAGTGTCAAGCCCTGTCAAGCATTACTGCAGGGAGCGGGACTGCTGTGTGACAACTGTCATGCAGCCGCCCGCCACTAGTGGGGGCTACAGAGCTAAGTGGCCCCTATATGAATAAAACACTAACTAGTTTAACCAACTAATATTTCTGGTGACAACTGGCGAGGGAAGGACTTTTAATTGTTTAGACGACTAATCACTTGCATCCCTACTATGCTCCATGTACAAATGTTAAATCTTCCCTGATATGTTTTATCCAGGGACTCCTGGTCTGTTTTTTAGCCTGGAAGCCAAAGAACCAGCAAGATCTCTTGCTTCAGTGAGAGAGAAAGCTGTAATGTCCCTTACATGACTTGTAGTTGTAGTTGTTCTGAATATGTATTTTCACAAGTTTTACAACAAACTGACTTTCTTTACTTGCAAAATTATCTTTTAAATTGACAAACATCATTTGTCTAATTCATGGCGCGGTACAAATGGGATCAAAAAATGAATTTGTCCCTCGCTATCAACTACTGTACATATTTTTTTTTTTTTTTTCAGCGAAAGGTCACATGGTGGTTCACTGGAATTGGAAGGACTTCACCTCTATATTGTCCTCAGTAATCTGGGTTGAGGGGGAATCTGGTGGTGGTGATTTTAAAGGAGGCTCTGTGGGTGGAGTTGAATGCTGAGAGGAAGATGGCTGCATTTGTTCTTCTTCATGCAGTTGAATATGGAGCAACTCTCTGCTCGGGCATTGCATTGTGCCCTATTGGGATCAAGCCTGATGAAAAGGAGCTATAAATACAGCTATACACACACAGGAGCCCCATCTCTGGGCGTAATGCAGTGTTTTTCCTGCATGTCTCTATGACGTGATGTTAGACAATCAATCACAAGCATTATTAGATCTTGGTAGGAGCATGCTGCATGCTTATTGGGTCACTAACGCTGATGAGGCGTACTCCTTAGGCATCAGTATTTGCTGCGCCTGACAATGCATTCTTCGATACTAGATAGAAGCAATTTGCTTGGTGCCATAAAAGTATCAAAGTTTGGTATCCAGGCCTAGTTTTTGAAGAGCACTGCTGTAGTCATGCGTGAAGACAATAAGATCAGGATGTCCAGCTCATTAAAAGTTTACTGTTATGTTCTGCCGCTGGAGGCCAATATGACCTTAAGAACAAACATCCAAGCAGAGATTTTTGCTCTGTGCAGGCAAATGTTGGCCTCCTGCTGCAATAGCTTTCTTGCCTGAGCCCATTTTAAAAGCCTCTCATGTTGTCATGACATTTAGCACCAAAAACCTTCAAGATGAACCATAAAGCCTTCACTGAATTGCTCTGTATTGCTGCCCTGATCGTGACCTCTTTGATGGGGTGACCCCTTGTGCAGTAACCATAGAAAGATGACAAATATAGTTGAAACTCAGCTGCTGCCTTCAGCATCCTGCTGTGTCAAGACTGTTTGTTAAGCTTGTTTGGTAGTGGCTTCTTGGAAGGAAATGTTCGTTACTCTGGCCTTTCATAATGATACCACTTATTTTCTCTGCTGTCCGCTCAGCCTCTGTAAAGATGAGTAATTAAATGAAAGGTCACAGATCTGCTTTGACCATGCTCATCTTATTTGGTTTTTATGATGCATCATTGTGTAATGTGCTATTTGTCAAAGGTTCTGTACTCTGTATTAACGGCTCCCAGTCAAGTGAATACAGCAGCATCGTGTGCAGATCCTTTGTCTCTTTCTTCCTTCAGTTCAGGATTTTGACTCGGCACAGAAGTGTTTGAATGTGCAAACTTTCTGTGATCAATATTGAAGCTTTGAGTTAGCAGTTCATTTGGTTTCATCAGTATTTCCCAGCGCTGCTGAGACTGAAAACCATTGAAGTGTAGATACAAAGATGTGTATTATTGCCATCATTGATGCAATTTATTCAGAGTTGCAAAGAGCATTATTCTGGCAATCCAGGATGCTTGGGCTGCAACTAATGATTGATTTCATTACAGACTAATCTGATCATTTTTTGACATATACGATTGATTGTGACCTGGCACTGGATAAGCTGAGGAAGATGGATGGATGATAAATTGTTTTGTATATAAAATGTCAGAAAATAGTGAACAGTGCCCATCACATGATAAATGACTGATTTATTATTTAAGATTTATTGATGATGAAACTTGTTGCAGATTCATTTTCTTGAATTGTAATATTTTTATCACTAAAGGATGTCCCTGTTTTTATGCAGATATAACTGTTCCAAACTCAAGAAGCGATCACACTGAAGCGTCAGATGTGTCTGTTTATGTCTGTTTAGGAAATGACCCATGAGGAGAGGTCACTGATTAAAGATCTTGACAAGTGTGACTTTGGAGAGATCCACGCCATGCACAAAGCAAAGGTGGAGGCCAGGAAAAACATGACCAAGGAGGAGAAACTGGTGAGACTCTTGATTACCATAACTTACAGTACTTCTCTTTTTGTTTGTGTCTAAAAAAGGTCAGCGTGGATCATTTAGATTCAGGATTATTATTTAACAAATGTCTTTGCTTTATTTCTGTTGTAGGTTTTGAAAGAGGCCAACCAGAAGATAGTGGACGAGTACGGCTACTGTCTGCTGGACCACCACAAAGAACGCATCGGCAACTTCAAGATTGAACCTCCAGGGCTGTTCCGGGGGAGAGGCGAGCATCCCAAACAGGGCATGCTGAAGAAAAGGATCCAACCAGAAGATGTCATCATCAACTGCAGCAAGTGAGAGTGGAGCAAAGGGATTGAACTGTATGCAGATTTGTGTGACAGTGTAATGATGCATAAGGAAAGGCTTGTCTGATGAAAAGCAGGATTTATTAAAACTCCGGCACCCTAGCTGCTAAAAAAATCCGGTTGTCACATCTTTTGGTGTGACCTTCTATCAGGGAGACCTCAATACACAAAGTCTTTAAGCGCTATGAATCATAAGGAAATTAGTCTTTTCAAAAACATCCATTATGATGTTTCGTAGTGTGCAGCAATGCATATCCATATTGACGGCTGCACACAAAAGGGATGTTTTCAACAACAGTGGGTACATTTACATACACACTAATATTCCACTATTATTCCCAATATGACTAATATCTTGAATTTGATGCAGGTCATGTGAACAGTATATTGCATTCAGGTATTCCAAAGTCGACCTTATTCCGAAAGCATTTCCAAAAAAGACTTGTGGGATATGCAGGTATTATTCATGTTTTAATAGCATTATTTGGACATGTATACAGCGCATCTGGAAAATGCTTCTCAAGTGGGGTTTTTACCGTAGTTTGCAACACACAGCCTTTTGCCTGTGTACAGTCGGCTCTGTGTATTGTCATGGATACTAGGGTTGGGTCGGTATAGAAAAAAAAAAAAAACGGGCTGGTTTTTGTTAAAAAAAAACAACAACAACAACAAAAAAAAAAAACGCATCAAATCGGTAATACCGGATTTTTGCCACTTGGAGGCGCAATTGACTCATTTAAAATAAAAAACGACCTTAGGACAACAGAGTGACAGTAACAAGTTGTTTCTTTTATTCTTTACAAATAAATTTTGCAGCTTACTCAATCAGTGCAAACAAGGGTTGCCTCCTTCGTCTGGCTCAAAGCCAAAGTGTTGCCATAGTGGCGCATTCCTTGATTTCGTCGAGACTAAATTGTCCGCCATTATCGACTCCCCGTCACTATTAAACAAACTCCAGGCTACAGTAGAGGCGCATGCGCACTCGCCCCTCCTAGCTCAGTCCCCGCCCCACCCCCCTCTCTCTCCTGCTTGCTGTGCGCTTGGTGAAGAGGCAGACACAGGTGCTCACAGACTCGGGCTTACTATGAGCGGACTATGTGTAAAAATGTCCGTGAAAAATCCCTGCGATGTGAAAAATACATGCCGAACAGTCTTTTGTGTGACACTGGTGCGCAGAGCGAAGTCCGCGCGGTCGTGCTTTGCGCGCACAGGGCTTGCGGACGTCCACTTTTACTGGGCGGACCTCCGTGTATGTTCTACCCAAGTATGCGGTCCGGTCGTCTCAAAAAATAAAACCCGGTCCAAGACGGAGTACCGGACCGAATTGGTATTACCGAGAACCGACCCAACCCTAATGGATACACTGTACACAAACCAACTTAACAACAGTTTACAAGGCCAGTGTAGAGATGCATGCCCAAAAGAAAAGCACACATTTCTGGTGAGAAGGAGAAACACACATACTTCTAAAAATAATGAAAGGCTTGGATTTCAACAGGGTTTTTGGATATACACAAATATCGCAATGCCAACCTTTTTAAGAAGGTGGTTGAAGGAATGAAAGAGGGAGGCTGTGTTCGTACGGTCCAGAAAGTCTGCCATGGGTGGAAAACTTTTTTTTTTAAAAATTCTATTTTAATGCAAAGAACTAAAATAACAAATAGGCTCCAGCCGTTCCAGTGTTTGATATTTTGATGTAGTAAACTGCATGTTAGGGTATGTTGATCAGAGTTTGCACGGCTGCATGTAAATGGAAGTATTAGTGAAATATTCATTTTCATTAGCCATGAAATCATATATTGTCTTTTTCAGAATTAAAGCAAAAACTGCACTATTTTGTGCATGTAAACGTACTCAGTGTTGTAACACTTTTCCAGTCAAAGTAGCTTTTATAGGCTTAGCTATAAAAGTAGCTAGAAGCCGACAGATGACATCATGTTCTCATTGGCATACCCATGACTTAAACCTCATTAATTTGTATGTAGGATAATTGAAGCATAACTACTTTGCTGAATAAGAAAAATCCTCAACAAAACATTTAAATAGCATGATAGCTATGGTGCTTATACTATGGTGTGCCTCTTTGCCACACTTACAATCTAAAAAGCAAGACTTAACTTCACTTAACTTAAGTTCTTGAAACTCACTACATCTTAAGTCCCACTGTTGCGATGAACAGCATCTCCTCTCTTGCCCTCCTTGTCCCACACCTACTTACTGAGCACCGCATGAGGAGAGAGGGATGAGAGGTTTCGCACTGTTGGCAGAGCTGTGGACTGCGATTATTCCGAGCAGCATGCATGGAAATGACTTACAACATAATATGTTTCTGGCTTTTTCCCTGATGCTCTGAATAAGTTGCAAAACTTGTCGCTCGCAGCTTTTCAGAAATAAAATTGCTAAGAGGATCTGAAAAATCACTAAATCTAGTGAGAATGTTGCCAAGTTGGCAGCACTGTTGGGTAATCTCAGAAATATGGTGAGTTCAAGCTGTACATCACTCAGCATTTGTAGTAATGCATCACTTATTCACTCATAGTCGCCTGGCATGTTGAGGAAGATTTTGTACTTGAATTCATCTCACATAGCCGGAGATTACGACTGCAGTATCCATGCTGTAGCATGTGCTCCAATGTTGTGACTGCTTACGCTCACATATACACACACACACATTTTTTTTCTTGCTCCCTCTGTTTCATTGACAGAGAAGCCCGTATCCCCGTGCCGCCTACTGGTCACCGCTGGAAGGAGGTTCGACATGACAACACTGTGACATGGCTGGCCAGCTGGACTGAGAACATCCAGGGCAGCATTAAATACATCATGCTCAATGCCAACTCAAAACTCAAGGTAGCCTGTCAGTCTGCTGCAAACAGGCAAAAAATGCTCCTAAATATGTATAGTGCTTATACAACCTTCCCACAAGCATCTGAATGCACCACCAGTAAAGTCTCACCCATACATGTAGCGTGTGCTCAACTGCTAGCTACTCAACAAATCAAACCCTAAAAGGAACATTACTCGGCACACTGGATTTTATTTGTCAAGCAAGTTTTACAGGTCCTTAACTTGTTGTTTTTTTTCCCCCATACCAGGCTGACGTTAATGGAGGCCCTGACGTTAATGGAGGCCAGTCACTGCCTAAATACATTCATCAATCAAAACCTTACAGTCTGCCTTGGAAAATAGTCAACAGATGTTGTATTTAGGATACAGTATCCCAAGTGTATGGTGTTTTCAAATAAGCTATTAAGCTTTATTGTTCAAGTTTGCTTTTTTTCTTGTATTATTCCATAAGCAAAACACCACACACTGAAAACCCCATTTAACAAAATTGTGAGAAATGTAGGTGCCAGGTTTTGATGTGGAAGAAGAATGTGTGGAATAAAAAAAGATACCTCTGGGTCTGCTGAATAGATTTTTATCTTTTCTTTTCTTTTCTTTTCTTTCTTTCTTTCTTTCTTTCTCTCCCAGCTGGTCCAGCCACAGGGTCCAGATTCCTCCGTAGTCATTAGTTTAAGTTGCACACAGTTTAATATATTCAGCGTCATACTTGCATTTGGTCATGTCATTGAGCAAGTTCGCTATCTCTCTCAAGTACCTGACTGTTAGTCACTCAGTCTACAGCAGGAAATTGCACTTCAAAATAAAAGATCTGTGCTTAAAAATAAAGTGTTACTACAAACCTGAAAATTTCGCGAGTCACTTACAGTCCATTCAGAATGAACTTCCTGCCTAGGGACCACAGATGCAAATTGGCTATTCAGCTAACTCCAGTATAGAACCTGTTCTGTACATGGTCCCTGTCAACTAAACCAATAAACTAAACTAAACTAAACCTGCAACCCACTTTTGGACTGCGACCTGCTAATTGGGAACCACTGCTTTAAAGGTCAGCCTAGTTCCAGTTGACTCTTGGCTAAGTCCTGCCCCTGTACGCAGACTGTCAAGTCATAATGTAGCATCTGGCAGCTCAGATCAGGGTCTGACAACAACACAGCTGTGCTCCATTGACTCCAATGCAGTTGTTTCAGATACCCTTCATTTTTTGGCTGGTGTTGTGGATTTGGAGCTAAATGTTGTGCCTGGGGCATGTCGTGTATTAATGATACTCGTTAGCTGGAGAGGTTGGAAAAAGATATACGTTTCTTCCTTGATCCAAAACCAAACTCAAACCCTGAAATGTGCAGGGGTAGCTAGCTAGCTCCTGAAGATATAGCCTACTGAATGTATACACATACTGCTTTTGCTTTTTTAATGATTATCACAGTGAAAAAAAGACCGACCCTGCTCAACCAGCTGTGTGGCATCACAGTGTGTGCAGAATAATGATGTTTGACTTCCCCTGGAGATTCCTGTGGTGGAGGCCCAGGTGCTGGCAGCAGCATGTGGGCAAAGCCAAACACTGTTCATCTGCACACACTGCAATGCCACAACTGGTTTCCCTTTATATTTATCATCTCCTGTCTCGATCAGCAGTGATGTGGTGGTTCACTTTTACACTGTCATTGGTAGCTTATAGTTCGGTTTTAGCTTTTAACTATGTTTGTCTTTTTAACCTGTTTTTCCTGCTGAGTGAGTTTGACATCCTGACATGTCAAACTGTTTTTTTAAACCCCTCTGTCTGCTTCTCTCTGGAATGACTATTTCATTTTTCCAAAAATAGGATAATATTTCTTCAGGGAGTGCAGTTAGTTATAGTGTGGGCTCCATGCTTACTCCGACAGCTTGTTGGACCATCATAAAGGGGCGGGGCTTAGGGAAAGGTCACTTGGCAAATAATGTCTAAATGGTGCTATAACAGGCAGAGTACAGAGATACATTCTCTTGAAATATAAACAAGTAGTGCTAAGATTTTATCAGGCAAGATGTGCAGTCCAGTCATTTAAAAATGAAGCCACACCACCAAACATTACAAAAAATTACAAAGGAAAAATCACAAGAGGTGTAAACCTAACTCTCATTGTGAATGTTGTTCTACAAAAGTGGTATAGAAAGGCTAGTCCAAACCCTACTTACATTGATTACAAATCAAACCTGTGCTCTTGTCTTATTTGTTTAATAATTCAGAGGCTGTCATCTTGAAAGCAGCTTGTTCCCTTATAGGTCCTGACACCGCTGACTTCAGACCAGAACTATTATTCTGATGTTAGGTCTGTTCTGTATGACTACAAGCACTAAGCACGCATCCTTGTCATGGTCAATAAAGCCCAAACTGTTTGTGTAGGAGATTTGCATTTCAGTTCAAATATTTTTTGTTTCTAAAATATTTAAATTCCATCATGGTTTTGTTTGGAGAGTAAATGGCAACCTTGTGAGCTGTGTGTTGAAAAAGACGTGTGCAACATCTTGTCATTCTTTTACCTTCTCTCATTTCTCTTTTGCTCTCCTCCGTGTACTCACTCTTCGTCTTCCTCCTTTCCATCTTTCATGTGTAAAGGTTAAGTTATTCCACTGTTGGTCTCCATGACAATGTGCGTGTGTTCGCTGATGGGGAGTTTAATTGTGTCTTAGTCTCAAAACATAACCAGCAGCAAACAAAGAAAATTTTGTTGTTGAAGTTGTGCTTTTAGATGAGCTTTTTTGCATGATACAACAGCCTGTTTGTCATGATTACCATTTTGAATCATGTTTTTATCTGACACTTTTCAATGAAAATAACTCAGTGTTGTCATTTTGTTTCTTTTCTTGTCTGTTTCCCTATTATGATGCCCCCTCACTGTTTCCCTTCCTGCTCTCTGTTGCTTTCCCTTTGTCTACATCCCTCTTCCTCCTCCTCTTCTTACTTTCATCCTACAAAGGGAGAGAAGGACTGGGAGAAATACGAGGTTGCTCGGAAACTGAAGTCATGCGTGGACGACATCCGCAACCAGTACATGCAGGATCTGAAATCTAAACAGATGGGCACGCGACAAAGAGCTGTGGCCCTCTACTTCATAGACAAGGTCTGGTTCAAGACAAGTAAAGATGTAGCGATTAGGATACCAATTTTAACACATTTACTCACCACCAGTGCTCGAAATAAACTGCTGTCAGTTTCCCAGATTCTCCTAAGTGCTTAAGTCTGGTACCAAAGCCATGTGAACATAATGGAAATCAATGCGATGTGTCTTGATTGCCTTTTCTGTTTTCTCACATAGCTGGATGAAAGATCTTTTGCAAAGAGATAAATGGATTATATGTAGCCACTTTCTTCCAGCGACCCCAAGCTAATTATCTCGGCCTGCATTGAGTGAAATGATAGATTGAGTGTGTGATTGCTTTTGGCTCATACCAAAGACTATTTAGATTCTGATTCTGCTTTGTTTACAATGCAGGTCTTTATTCTACTCCTTGTCGTATGTGTGTGCACTGTATTTAATAGTAATCTGATTGGCAAGTTTGTTCTGTGAATGGGGCGTATGGTGGTGAAAGCATGTGTAGATTTGATGTGTATTTGTCTTTGTCTTGTGACCCCAAAAAAAAAAGCTGGCACTGAGAGCTGGTAATGAGAAGGAGGAGGGAGAGACTGCCGACACAGTTGGTTGCTGTTCACTACGCGTGGAGCATATCACACTCCACGAGCAGCTGGAAGGCAGCGAGTGTGTGGTGGAATTCGACTTCCTGGGTAAAGACTCCATTCGCTACTACAACAAGGTCCCTGTCATCAGAAAGGTAAAGGAACAAAAAAGCTCACAAAAGCACTTTTACCCACACATTGTTCCTGCTTTCATGTGTTTGCTTGAACCGGAAAATATTCTATAAACAACACCAGTTAACACAAGGCAACTCTGTCCGTTCTCAGTAGAAGCAGACCTCGGCAAAAAAATAACATAAAAATAACAAGTGCTGTTCATTACGAATTCATTTACAAAACCAATATATCTCATTATAATAATCTAGATTTTGCCCTTTGGGTTTTGGCAGAAGTCCCTGCAGAGAAGGTCACTCGCATGCATATCAACATGCAGAGAGCCCGAAGCAGAGAGGGAACTGAGAAATGTCCTCCGGGCACAGTTGTAGATTGGATTCCTGTGGCTGTGGTGGTTTAATTTGTCTGTCTGTTAGAACTGTTGATGTGCCCTTCTGCTCGAGTCTCTGCTCTTGGATTACATGCTCATGTGGGTGAATTCTTAACCCACTGACTGAGGTAGCCTGGAGTTGGCCTGTGCATCTGAGCATCATGACATGGTTCCATATCCTGGTTGAGGTTGTAAGTAGTGCCAAAGCAATACGGTGCCTAAACTTTTTTTTTTTTTTCTTCAAATGAAGCAGAAAACGACGGTCAAAGATTTGAAAGAACTGCTTTTTTATCAACAAAGGGAAATTTGAACTTGTAATTGAACAATGTCTCCTTAACTCAGCAGAGACCCGGCAGCCAGACATTTCTCTATTATCCATTTAGGAGCCGCTGAGATTGTCACTACAATAAAAATAGCCCTCTTAACAGTCCACCTTTAGGGAGCCTGGTCATTTTCCAACATGAGGCAAACTTTGCTTGCCAACTTCAAGGCTAACCCCCTTCACATTAATCATCAGGTGGTGAGCAAAAGGTCTTGAGGAGTCGTAGCATTTATTCACTGATTAACAGCCTCAACAGTTCACATATTGTACTGCTGCATTTAACTTCATACTCACTGCTCCGGTCACTGCGTCCTCACTGTGACCATGACCTGCGCACATCACCCTTCTCTCAAATATAATAGAACAAGATGGCACACCACTTTGTGGTGCTCAAAGCGCCAAGAAAATACATTTGTACAATCGACAGCAATGTCTCTTTTCTGAAATCATGACCTGGTAACTCAAGATAATCCACAGACCTTGTTGTGAGCATTTTCGTGGAGAAACTATTTTCTTTCTACTGAATTACAATCGCCAACCGTATCACTATGCAGAAGGAAGCATGAATCTACTCATGAATGAGAGGCTCGTGCTCATGACAGCACAAAATGTAAACATACCGTTCCCCTCGGCTGAGCCGTAACGTTAGCTAGCTCAGTGGTGCATGGTGAGTTCACAGTAGTTGCACTTCCTTCTGGATAGTGATACGGTTGGCGGGTGTAGTTCGGTAGAAAGACAAAACAATCTAGATTGATAAATAGCACTACAGGTAAGAGGAAAAACATGTATTTTAAATTTTGGGGTGAACTGTCTGTTTCTGTTCTTATTTCAAATTGCCTGAGGACAAAAAAAAGTCCAAATCTAAGCAGCGGAGGCAGAGAGCAGCTGAATTTTAGTCTGTAGTACAGGTCAAGCTGGAAAACACTGGATCCTTCTTTTACTATAATACAACTTGGTAGCATCCTTCAGTAGACCCCAACTTGCTTACTAAATGTCCAGTTCTGTCAGTCCACACCTCTAGTTTGTAGTCATTGTGACATCACAACCACAGAAGATATCATACAACAGAGTTTTTCCCCCTCGTGATTTGTAGGGTTGTGGACTGAACTTTTAAGGATAATGACTGAATCACGTTGGTAATACTGAGTAGCAATTCATGTTAAATCAGTTGGTTCAGAAGGGAGGCAGAAGCATTGCGAAGTGCCCTGAAGCCAGGAAATGGGCCACGGACCTCTGTCGGCTACCCAGCGAGCAAAAACTATTGCTGCAGCACTGATAGTGTCGGTCTATCTGATCTGTTTTCTTTCCTGTTTCATTTAAGATATTGCTTTGTATCACTGCTGTTTGTGATTGTGTTTTTTAAAATTCGTACCTATTCCACGTATTTGTTGGTTGTGTCTAAACAGAGAGAAATGAGTACACACACACACATAAACACACACACACACACACAGGCAAACAGATGGACCGACAGAGACACTCTATGTGGGATTAGAAAAGAGCAGAAGAGTAGAATTGCTTGCTGACTGCAGCTTGTTCATAAATTGCATTTCATTATCAGCCTACAGAAAGGGTAAAGTATGAAAAAAGGTACCGTGTACTGGAACTAATCTAAGGTACCAACATCAATACTAGAATCAGTGTCAATGTGAACAGTACAGTGGTGTGCAACTTTACGATCTGCAGCGCTTTTGACATTCAGGGGTGGTTTTCACAGTGTAAAGATTGTGATAATAGGAACACTATTGAAACTTCCTAAGTATATTCATAGTCTCTCAGCTTTTTCACAGTTGCAGTATGTATTAAGGTTGTTGTATTTGAGGTTCAGGGCTTTTCCCGATATTTATATTGTTAATTAATTATTTACAGATTTTTTTAAATCACTAAACACGTATATATAGCCGCATAGTGTTTCAAAACTTTGACATTGACAAAATCTTGTGAACAGTTTGAGTCAGTCTAGGTGGCATGCTTAGTTGACGTTAGTGTAAGAACTTCTCTTTGGCAAGGCTTCATGCTGTCAGGTGTATTCACAGTTTAAACTACTGCCAGTGGGACGGACTGCCACGGATATTTTTAAAAGAACAGAAAGTAATTAAGTATTGCAGTAGCTCTTGTCAGTTGTTAGTTTATCTGATACAGTAAATGATGATGCACACTATAATGAGCAGGTTGGCCCAGGCCACAATACAAGAAAACACAAATGCGTCTAGAAACTTTCTCTTTTTTTTTTTTTTTTTTTGGAGTCTTGTTTAGTTGTCTGCAATCTGTCAAACAGCTGTCACATTTGTGTGTGTGTGCATGTATGCATATGTAAATTTCCAACCCCTCCTCTGGTCTCAGCCCGTGCTATCTTCTGTTCCAGAGATGGAAAAAGAAATGTTAGCACCTGACAGCCAAAGTGTTTTGTTTCTTGGCAGAACGTATAATTATTCAAATGAGTGCATTCAAAAGCAACACATTAGCTAGAATTAATTAGTCCCTTGCATATTTTAGCATCATCAATTCCCAGGGAAATCAGTGAGATTGCTGCTAAATGTCACTTGGAATAAAATGGAACAAGGATGGAGGGACGGAATTTCTGTTTCTAACCTCTGGAGGGGTTGAAATCATTTAATCTAATACTTGGGCTTATGTGTTTGGCTATATGTAGTGTGTATGCAATTTGTTGCTCCTGCAAAAAATTCTGCATGCAGGGCAGCAGTGCATCGGGCACTACACGAAATGAAAACAAAAATGGCAACAAAGTAGAGCCAAGCTATACATTATATGGGCTGCCAATACTGTATGTCTCAAGTGTAATTAAATGGAAAGAAAAAGTGTTACCATTGTTTCTCAGGAGAAAAGGGGGGTAGCCATAAGGGTAATAAGCCAGGTGTTGCCCGATTATTGGCCTGGGTTATCAGCTATTAAGCACTTTTAGGTTTATTGGAAACGTCATGTTTTTTACAGGCCACCGGCGTATCCACCGTGACGTCACCTATCAGTTTGTTGACTGCCGTTTTGAAGCCTCGTGTTCAGCATTTCAGCCATTGCCATCTTGTTTTTCTGGAACTAGAAGAGACTAAATTTAAATTAGAGGGTGGATTTGACTCATAGACAGTAGTGACACCTCGCAGACAGCCTGTCAGTCAAGCGGCCCTGCTCTTGATTTTGCGTAACTTTAAGCATTAAAAAATAGAAATGTGTGAGTTTAAAGTTCAGCCCCCAAACAGTTGTTATGAGTGTTGAAATTAGCTATAGAGACCAAAAACTGTTTTTTGCACCATGCTGTAAACATGTTTATTTCAGCTGTAAAGTTGGGCAATGTAACATTGTTTTTTGAGTCAGCCTCAAGTGGCCATTAGAGGAACTGCAGTTTTTGGCAATTCCATGTTGGCTTCGTTTTTTCAGCCCTGGATGTTTGTGAGAAATGCGTTGCGCTGGACTGTAGTCACCACTTGTAGTCATACTCAGTGTCCTGCTCATGATCGCATACACATCTGGAATATTAAGGCCCAAACATACTCAGGCAGAACGTACGCGGAGCGGACTCCACGGAGGTCCGCCCGGACCAAAAGCGAACGTCCGCAAGCCCTGTGTGCGCAAAGCTCAGATTTTATGACCGCGCGGACTCCACTCCGCACACCAGTGACTGCTCGGCATGTATTTTTCACATCGACGTGCAAGAATTGTGGGTAATGTAGTGTGTTTCACTGACATTTTTACAGTAAACTACAACGCGGAAGTGCGCTCGACTATGGAAGCCTGAAGGACTGCGGACATTCCTCGCGGAGTCCGCTACGCTTATAGTATGCCCAAGTATGTTCGGGCCTTTAGCCTATCAACACTGCTGAAGGCCAGTCGTGCCAAACGCAGACTGGAGCTACTCCCGTGAGTGAGCCGAACAGTATCAAATCTATGACAGACGATATTAATGAAGTTGTGATAGACATCCTCTATGCTTCAGTTGCAAAAACACCCATTGTTTCCACTGGTACATCCTGCCATTAGTAGTGGTTAGTGGATATAAGTTAAGTTGTATGAGGAGGAGAACAAGATGATGAAATCCCCCAGGTGGGATTTAAAAGTATGCCTTCCTTCTTCTAAATTTTGACACTAAGACTTTTATTTTTCCTTAAAGGTATACCAGTTCCAAATAACAGCCATCTCCTTAATTACTGATAATCTGTATTGACCCTGAAATAACCCTATCTGTCAACCCCTAAAATAAGCCATTGCTTATGTGTCTTTTCCAATAATTGATGTCTACGCTCTCACTGATTTGCACCTCAGTGTATCTGTTGTTTAAAAATAAGTCCCTACTTATTACTCAATTTGTAAACTAGATAGAACGCTGAATTATTTTATCAAATGGCCCCGCGGTGTGAGGACATCTGTGAATGCATAAACGTATTGTGTTGGGTACCTTCAGCCTGCTGAGCATTTATTAATTTATTTTCTAAATGAGTATTTCCATTCTTAACACACACACGCACCCAAACACATCACTAAACCAATTAGGCGAGCTCACTTTGGAGTCTCTGCTTCTCTGAGACTTTTAGACAGACACTGATTTACATTTTCATCCCGAAAGCACTTGCACTTTAGGTTTTTATATTTTCAGTTTGTTTGCCAAGGGGAACAAAATTGCCACGCAAATCAGCCTGTGAATATGTCAGTGTGTTTTTTAAAGCAACGCATCTGTTGCTATTAATTGGCGCCTTGCATATTTTACAAGTTTATTTGGGGAGCAGTGAATCTGTGGAAGCCACAGAGTCGCTGGAAATGTCAGATGTAATTGTGCCAGTTTTACTCCTCTGGCTCTGCTGTAAGATGGACAGATGAAGTCAGACTCCAGATACACACACACACACACGTATTGTAATGTATTTGTATAAATGTGTAATTTGACTTGTAAGCAGCCTTTAAAAGATTATGTTCACTTTCTGCTTTTCCCAATGAATATATTAATACACTGAATGCAGTTTATAACGAATATGTTTGTGTTAGAAAAAATATTCGAATTGCAACAGTTTGGCGTGTGATGTTGGTTGACTTGTAACTAGGGCTGCCCCCGACTAAGAATTTTCTTTGTCGACCAATAGTTGTCATTTAGGGCCATTAGTCGAATAGTTTCCTGCATGTTTACAGTATTTATTTAATTATTAAACTATTTTATTATTTATCATATATTCATTATTTTGGGTGGGGCAACACAATGGTTTGAGGTCAAGGTGTGAGAAAAGATAGCATCAGTAACATTGTTAACACTGTGCTACATTACAGAGAAATACAAACCGTACTAATGAACCTTCATTAATATAGGCCTATATTTTATCTACGAGTGCACGTCACACACTGAGCGAACCGCCTGTTAATGACGCTGTCGGCAAAGCAGTAATGATTGTGCTAAGTGGCTAACAGGCATGTAGCTACTTACATGTTTCAGGTGATATGTCATGTTTGTAGTCAACGGATGAAGATGAGTTTACATATCACCTTGGGTTCGTCCTTGTTATTAACTAGCCTGTGTAATAACCGCAGGTATCATTCCTGTAAATTAAGGCCCGTACACATGCCGCCTCTTTAACCGCCTAGAAAACGCGAGGTTGGGCACTGGACGCTACTCTTGTGCCTTTTTTGTGCCAGCTTTCAAGAGCGCAGCAGCAGGTTGCATCTGAGGTTGCTAAGCAACCTTAACAAGCACCATATAGTCTATTTACCTGAAATCCTGAGTGCAGTGCTGATCTTCTTCCAGGCGCTGTTTATAAGTGTGTAGGCCTATCGTCCGTGGGACAGATGTAAAGCCCTGGGTAGCCCTGCACTAACATGATCAACTTTTCTCTATGTCGGCTGTGATTGGTTTATAACGCGACTCCTGTCTGACTGCTGAGCGTGGCCTCTTCCTGTATCTGTTCTTTCAAATTAAATTCCTACATGATCGAGTCATATAGATTCTGATTTATTTTGACATGGTGCAGCTCCTAATTTTTTTTGTTTTTTTTTTTCTTTGTTTTTTTTCCCTACGACTAATGTTCTGGTCATTAACGTTAACCTTATTAACCTACTCATAACCGATTGTATGGTTTGCTGTTCCCAGTTCTTACAATACAAATACATGATCATTTTTTCTGTATATCCTTTCAGGTTTTTAAGAATCTTAAATTGTTCCTGGAGAACAAACAACCTGGAGATGACCTCTTTGACCGCCTTAATGTAAGTGTCCCATTTTTACATGTTTTGAGTTATTCTAACCACCCGTGATGTTTAGTTTTGAATCTGTTGTGAAACATTCCCACACTACATTTTAGCATTAACAGAAAGGAATTAATTAAAAACAAAAAGTATTGTGGAAACTGCTCACAAGTGCTTTAATAATTGATAACTTTGTGTAAAAGAGTACCTGTATTTGTGCGGGGTTGTGTAAGAAATTCCCCTGAGGTGTGTAATATTTGAAGAGAAGGCAGAAAAAGATTGTGAAAGCAAAATAGAATTATATATTTTTTATGTTTTCTGGGGACATAAGGCTGCAGTAAAGGAAAAGCAGGGACTAAATTGTAAGGTGTAAGAGATGAGATTGAATGAGGATGAGCCATTGGTGTGGAGAGATGAAAGGGGTAAAGTGAGGAGAAGGGGAAGAATATTGGAAGCAGGGAGACTGAAGGCAGAAAAGGAGTTTCAAAAGAGAGAGGGGATGGACTCTGGCAGATAAAAATGAAACTGCGCGAGTGGAAATTGAGAGCGAACATGCTGGGCGGATGAATTTCCACACATAAAAATGTGCCGTCCTCTCAACCTCTTCCTCTAGCCGCTGGCAGCAAGGCCACACAGAAGTCAGCAGTTGTACACATGGTTAGTCCACCACAGGGAGACGTGGACCATCTCAGGGTGTACTCAGTCTTTATAAAACAAGATCAACAGCATTATTTCTCTATTTGAGACCATACTCAAGGCTAAGAGATTGCCCTTGATGAGGAAACCTATTCAGAATCACAATATACAGGTTTCTTGTAGTGTGAACGGGGCTACTGCTGCAGTAGCCCACAGCCTGGCAACCTTGGGTTAAGTGCTCTGATTGCTGGGAAACAACATGTCTTGTGATTCACTCGAGAGCCAGGGTTGAAGGTTGGAACATATGCAACAGATGAATGGTCACTCTGGAGGACAGAGGGTTAATGAAACAGAGAGAGAAAGAGATGCAGATAAGAAAGCCTGGGGAAGGTTTGAGAGCCAGTCACGTGCTGGTCTATAAAGATTGACAGGTCTGAAAAGACAGGACGGGAGCAAGAGGGTGAGATGAGGAGATGGAGCAATTGAAGGAAGGAGTGCGGTGCCTCTGCTCTCTGCCCTCTAGTGTGTCAAGAAATGTCAGGGTGTGTTGGAGGTGGAATGGTAATGGCTGCTGTGGGCAGGCCTGATTGGCACCTGCAAAGGCCAGGCCACTGAGAGAGTAGAGGGAGGGGGGTGTGGAGGTGTAGACGGAGCAACAGGAATGTGACAGCTGGTCCAGGTGAGGGGAGGTTCGAAGGGAGAAGGTGGAAGATGGCTGGAAAAGGGTAGGAGGTGGAAGAGAGGGAGGGAGGGAGAAAGCAAAGGATAGAGTTGACAACCAGGCAGCAGCTGTAAGGCTAAGAGGAGGAGGAAGAGGAAGATATGGAAATGGGAATAAAGGTGGAAGAGGACAAGTTGTGGAGTGTGCTGCTATCAGATGGCCTCATGTAAAGAAATGGTGGAAGACATTATAGTTAAAGATTTAAATGACTCAAAGCCCCATTCAGATAACAACCTCTGTGGTGTTAAGTGGTGAGCATGGTGTTGATTGCTCCAGTACTGCTCACGTATGTGAACAGTAACAGGAGGATTTTAATGTATACATGACAGACTCCTGAAACAAAAGGCTATTTAAAACAGCATTGCTCAGGGCAGCTCATGCAGTTATCACATTAAGTCAGAATTAGACCTTGGAAAATGTATTTTTTTTAATGTCATTTTATGTTTAAATGTGCAGTATGTAGGATTTGGGTGGGGGGGGGGGTGTGTCTTGGTAGAAATGGAACATTGATAATTATGTTTTCACAAGTATATAATCACCTGAAACTAAGAATCTTACCATACCTTAGTATGAGCCCTTAGTATCTACATAGAGCGGCTCCTCTGCCATGAAGCCCACAATATTGCATTGCCATGTTTCTACAGTAGCCCAGAATGGACACACCAACAGGGCTGACACGATATGCTTATCTTCCACTTCAGTACTATCACGATACTTGAGTGCCGATTTGATATTTATTGCAATTCTACAAGTATTGCATTTTGATATTAGGATTTACTGAGATTTATGTTCAATATTTTAACACTAGACAATGGGAAAATGTTGCATTATACATTTCTAAAGACTGTATATCGTAGGGTGTATTGCCAAAAACAATTAACATCACGTCAGTCAGTCTGCCTGATTTTTATGCCTCTGCGCCAGCAATAGCTGTGCCTGGAGGCATTATGTTTAAGGGTGTCCATCCATCCACCCCGTCTTTGTGAACATGATATTTCAAGAACGGCTCCAGGGAATTTCTTCAAAGTTGGCACAAACATTCACTTGGATTGAACGATGAACTAATTAGATTTTGGTGGTCATAGGTCAAAAGTCAAGGTCACTGTGACCATTATCTGTCTCATTCTTGTGAACGCGATATCTCAAGAACACCTTGAGGGAATTTCTTCAAAGTTGGCACAAACATTCACTTGGACTGAACGATGAACTGATAAGATTTTGGTGGTCAAAGGTCAAGGTCAAGTTTATGTGACCTCATCTGTCTCATTTTTGTGAATGTGATATCTTAAGAACACTGTGAGGAAACTTCTTTAGTTTGGCACAAATGTTCACTTGGACTCAACAATGAACTAATTGGACTTTGGTGGTAAAAGGTCAAGGTCAGCGTGACCTTGCATCTATCTCATTCTCGATCACGATATCTCAAGAACACCTAAAGGGAATTTGTTTAAATTGAAAGATGCTATAATAAATAAACTTAATATACTTAAATTACTAAAATGTACTTTACTTGTACAATACAATGGGGAAAAATGTATACATTTTAAAGTAAACTTAAACTGCTACATTTGTATTTCCCATACATTGGGTTATTTGAGGCAGCTGCCACAATACCAACATTGACTGCCACATACTGAATTTCCAGTATTCTATTTAAAATGAGTAAAAATCTGACTTCATTGTAGAGCTGCGTGCAGTGCATTGATTTGTCCAGCTCGTCCTTTCCCTGCTCTGTTTCTCTTTCTCTCTGGTTATCAGACCACCAGTGAGACAAAAATACCTCTTTCACACCAATGACCTGGGTCGGACTGGGGTTATCTGACCCATTTTTAACCCTTTTTTGTCAATTCCAACAAAAACGGGTTAATCCCTGTGTCACAGCAATCCTTTTGAATTTGAGGTCCGGTATTTTTCTGATTAAGCATCTCACAAACAGGGCTTGTCGTTTTTATTGTTGTTGCTGTTAGAACACAGCGGTGGTGTGGAAATTAGACTATAATAAAGTGTGCCGCTGTTTCCATTGTTTCTAGGAAAAGCTGATCAAATGTATTCTTTGAATCTTTTTTTTTTTTTTTTTGATGTAGAAACACAAAGGATTACAGGGAGAGGAAATGATAGTGGGCAAAAATGTAAAATACTACAGAAGTTTTCAGTGAGGACAAGACAGATTGACAGTACATCACACAAGCTGTGGTAACTGTTTTAAAATAACTGAATGCAGACCATATTGTTTGACAGGTTCCTGTTAACAATTTGATTTGTCCCTAGTGAGAATGAATTCAGCTGCAGTACACACAGTCCATCTAAAATTTTAATCTGTTGTCTTGTACACGTGTGAATTTTCTCTCTGGACAACAAAGACTCGCCACAACACTGTCCAAAAATGCTGTTGCCCACATTGTAGTACTGCCGGATTATTCACCCAAATCCACTCTGGTTTTGTTGTGGTCATGAACTCTGGTGTACTGCTTTTTCTGTGCCTTCAGTTTGTTTGTGACCTGTTGTTGTGAACGGTGTATGGCTCTCTCATTCAGCAGCCTTGTTGTATTCGCATACACTGTCATCTCTCATCATCCCGGTCATCTTACGCTCAATTTCCCCCTCACCATGGATGGCCAGAAGCTCCTGCACCTCAGTGTCTTGCCACATCTCAATTTTGTTCCAATTCCAGTTTGTTTATGGGCTGTGGCAACCTGTGACAATGGCATCACCACTGTGCGTTCCCATTTGCAACCAACGTCTCGCCATGGTTGTTAGCAACCCTAGTGGTGTGCTATTCAGATTTAAATTGACCCTGGTTCAACCTTTGTTTGAATCACCTCTTGAACTGGACTGCAAAGTTATGTCAGCCAACGCAAGTTAACTGTTTCAAACAAAAAAAATCGACGCTGATTTAAGTCTGATTTAGCCCTCAGTGTGAAAGGTGCATTAGCAGGTCAGAGCGCCCCACAGTCCCTCTGCCTCACTTCCTGCTGCCAAGAGGCTATTCCAAGGAGAGTGGACAGAAACTCTGGAGATGGACCTTTACTAGTGGCTGTAGCAGCACCCAGCGCCGGGGATCATAGTAGGCTGTGTCTAACCTATGTAACAGCAGCAACAGAAAGTTTGATGCTCTGACAGGGAGTTTGCTCGTGCCGAAGTCGAGTTGCTACTGCTATTGAAGATCTGTGTCCTCGGACTGCCCGCCACTTTCTCCTTTCTTGCTTTGGCTTTGTTTTCCTTAAAACAGATATGACTTCGCATTACACATAGATTACCACAATGGAAGTGGCAACTTTTGTACACCTCTGCATTTGAATCCTATCGATTCAGGCATTAAAAGAAGTGACTGAAAAAGTGTTAACAAAAAAATTAATATATATTTTTTTTTATGTTACCTGAAAGCCATAGTAGGGAGGGGCGAGGGGAAGGGGTATTCGGTTGGTTGTAATCATGGACTGTGCAAAGAATATGGACGTAGCCACTGTGGCATCACCCACTGGTTTGTGTACTGCCATTTTGAAGCCTCGAGTTTGGCATTTCGGCCGTTGCAATCTTGGTCTTTTGGAGCCAGAAGTAACCATATTTTGATTAGAGGGTGGAGCTGTGGAGGGCGAGGAGTGGGTCTGACTCATTGACTGGCGGCGCCTTGCAGACAGCCTGTCACTCAAGCGTCCACACCCTTAAGTATGTATAAGTTTAACCCTAAATAAAATGGAAAGGGGTGAGTTATTCAATAAATCACCATGTACAGTTGTTACACATGTTAAAAATGGCTATAGAGACCAAAACTGTGTTTGTGCCAGTCTGTAAACATGTTTATTCCTGCTCTTAAATTAGGCATTTTAACATGGGTGTCTCTGGGGATTAACTCTGTTTTTGAGCCGGCCTCAAGTGGCCATTAGAGGAACTGTAGTTTATGGCACCTCCTTATTGGCTTCATTTTTCAGCCACTTGATTGCAATCTGCAACCTTACTGCTAGATGCCACTAAACACTACACACTGCAGGTTTGAGCTGCATATCATTTAAGTGTACATCTGGGGTTCTGTCCTGTCTCTGGCCAACTTCACACAACAGAAATGCACTTCTGTTGGTTTTGCTGAAATAATGTATATTTAAGAACACAGTGCACATCAGAATGTTGTGTTAATGCTGCCAGTGCTATGAAATTCCTGTAAGCATCCATCGAGCAAGAGTGCTGCTCAATATTAGATTCCAAAATGCTCAGCCGTGGTGATATAGCACACACACAGGCCCATACACACACATCATGTTGAGGTTTGAGTGTCTGATCTGAGCTGAAATGCAGGCGTTTGTCAGGTCTCTCTTGAAGCCTCCTCTCCAGAGTCTACATCATTAGAGCTAGAGTAAACACCCTGTCTGCAGTTTCAGGTTAACTGTTACCTCAGAGGGGTTTCTTCAACTACATCAAAACATACAAACATTTAAGTACTGCTGGCTGTGTAGTATAGTCCCTGCCAGCTGCTTTATCATGGTACATTTCAATTTCTCCCCACTCTGTTATATCCCTTCCACCTTTTTTAAAAACAATATTTATTTTTACAGGAACGGATGTATAGAATGCTAAAATTGGTTCCATTCCAGTCAAAATGCAAAGCATGTCATCATAGCTAGTTTAGAATGGCAACAGTCAATATGTCTCCCAGGCATTAGTCGCCATCACCACAAATTGTCTTGCAGTATGTTAATGAGAAAGTCCAGTACATAGTATCCTGCGTTATAGATACGAAATTAGAACCGCAGCTATGGCAAGTCGTAATAATACCTTAGGAGATGACATGGATGACACACATGGACACACACACTTGTGCACACAGAATACATGATACCAGTGGAGTTGGGGGTGTGAGAGCTATCATACTTGCCCCTCAGACTCGCAGACACCTTCATTAGCATTGCAGGGGCAGAGTCAGATAGCTCATTAGCAAGGCAGGCACGACAGCAACTGTGTCTGTGTGTGTGTGTGTGTGTGTGTTGCTGATGCGTGTACCTGTGCACCCTCCCACACATGGATGTGCACGTATGTATACGTAAAAACCTTTCTTCAGCCTGTTTCTAATAGGCTCCTGCACTGAAACACACATCTACACAAGTGCGTGGCCCTAGACAGTCGGGTCCTGACCCTGCTCTGATTAAACCAACCACATTATTATTGTAATCCTCATCAGAATCATCAGAATTATTTCTTCTTTTGCCAGAGCTGTGAGCTCACCAGCGAGCTCATCTGGGTGTTTTTCCCCTACATCTGTGCGCTTTCATCTGTGTTTCGAAATGCATGCACTGTCTGCCTCTCAAGTCCACATGTTTGCACCTCATATCAGTATCTGTGCAGCGACCATACGTGTTTGTTTTTGCTTTCACACCACCAGTGTGCGCCCTATACTGTTAACTCCGTTTCATCTCTTTGCCGTTCTGTCGAAGCTGCAGCCATTTGACAGGAGCTAATGGCTATCTAACCACTGCATGTGACAGCTCAAACTTGTTATAATACCTGCTGAAATGTCAGAGGGGAAATAGTACTGTGATCTTTTTTAATCTCCCTGCTTTAATGGATGATGATAATGAAGGCAGAGATGGTGTTGTATGTGTTTTTATTTGTTATGGTACATTACAGACACTTTAAACACTGCAGTGATACAATGCCACAGTGCCACCTAGTGGTGGAGTTTGGATTAAGTTGGTCGAATGGTTTTGGGGTGACAGTGTATTTGTTGTATACTGCGCTGATGTGAATTTGTCATCTGTGTGTCTTTGTCCCTCTCCTTCGCATTTGTCATTGCAGACAGCAGTGCTGAACAAGCACCTGAGTTCTCTAATGACTGGTCTGACTGCGAAGGTCTTCAGGACGTATAACGCTTCCATCACTTTACAGCAGCAGCTCAAAGAGCTCACAAACAGTAAGTCACACACTCACTGAGCTATAAAGTAGTCTAACATTACATTAATAGCTTTCTAAAGCACCAGCTCATATTCCTAAGCAACCAGAAAGGTATCAGCGTCTCTAATACTATAGCCTTTTATCAGTCTGGCCCTTATCACCATCTTATTACCTGACTGCTTGTGTCATGGAGTCTCATGATAAAACTGCCACACTTTTGACATTTTTTATTTTTAGCTTGCTTGATTCGAGATACCCTGGCGTCACTCAGCTTTTCCAGCCATGGCATGAGTACATTATCACTGTACCCAGTGCCGTGCGTCTCACTCTTATCAGGGTCCCATTGGCTGCCTCTGCCACAGTTACTCATTCAGAGATAGAAGTGTCACAATCTCTTCTCATTTCTGGATTGCCACTGAGAACCAATCTGCAGGATGGCATGTGGTTGTAGTGTGTGTTGCGTGGACCCCAGGAAGAATAGATGAAGCTTATATGGATCTGAATAAATGAAATGAAATGGTAGCAACCTGTAATTTTGTGTGTGTGTGTGTGTGTGTGTGTGTGTGAGTGTGTGTGCGCGCGCGTGCGTATGTTCAAGTTCAAGATGCATGGGCAATAATAATATGAGGGACACCAGCATGGTATTATCTTTTGAACTTGTGTATGTAATTCTGGTGAGATATGTATTCTCAGTGGGATTTTTTTCTGTAAAAATTCAAGTTACTGTTGTTTCTCCCTTCAAAGAGTCCGACAATGCAGCTGAGAAACTGCTCTCCTACAACCGTGCTAACAGAGCAGTTGCCATTCTGTGTAACCACCAGCGGGCGCCGCCAAAGACCTTCGATCAGTCCATGGCTAACCTTCAGGCCAAGGTAGGAACAGCTTGACTTGGTTTATTGGGCACAGTCATTCATCACATTAACATTTACAGGGACTGATGATATTTTTTAATGTTCTTGTGTCAGTGTAATAGTTTGTTTAAAGAAGGACAAGGGCAGATTTTAAGACACAGTGAATCTCTGCAACCTTTCCAGCCCAGTCAGTGATATTTTGAAGCCAACAGTAATCCATATATAAAAGCACACCTATGTCCTTATGTGTCCCACCCAGATTGATGCTCAGAAGGAAAAGCTGGCCCTAGCAAAGACGGAGCTGAAACAGGCAAAGAAGGAGGCCAAGACCAAAGGCAGCTCAGACCCCAAGCTGCAGACGTAAGTGTCACAATAGTGCTGAAAAACAGTATGCTGTGAACACAAAACAATTAGAAATGATTGACAACAAGTACTAACAGAAAGGTATCCTGCAGTTTTAAGAGCCTCCAAACAGAGATACTGGCGTCACTGTGAATAATGAGCTGTAGGTTGAAGAAATGTAAGATGTTGACCTTGAAATCATGTTAGTTGTGACGGTAGCCCCGCTGTGAACTCAGAGATGAGCTTCCCTGCTGTTCATCCTTTTTGTCTTTGTGCCTAGAGCCAAAAGGCAATTACAAACACTTTAAGTTGAAGAGTACTTTACAGTGCAGTAAGACATCCTTAATAGACCGCTGCTATTCTCTACGTGTTTCCTCAAATTCATGATCAGAATGCTTGTTCATTAGTCAGAGTACATTTTGTAATACTGAGCAGCACATAGGAAAGAAACACATGGTTCAACTGGAGGTTTTTCACTTGTGATAACAAAAAGGTTACTTATACCCAGGCAGTGGTATATTTTGCTGTTTACCCATGTCTGTCCCCACATGTAGATGAATTGGTTTCCTGCAGGTTGGACTACTTCCAGTTATTTATGCAAAACATTTGAATTAGGCTGGACACTGATGGAAACACGCTCCTTTTTGCCTGCCAAAAATGTGGAAAAGTTTCACATCAAAAGCCCAAATCAGAAGTCTTGTTTCTGCCATATTTCTAACTGAGGTGTCTGACTCCATTGCATGCACCCTTCATATATTTTCTGTCAGGCTGGTGGAGCGTAAGAAGGCAGCAGTGAAGCGCTGTGAGGAGCAGCTGCTGAAGTTGGAGGTCCAGGCGACTGACAGAGAAGAAAACAAACAGATTGCACTGGGTACCTCAAAGCTCAACTACCTGGACCCACGCATTAGTGTGGCTTGGTGAGTGTATACTCGCATAGACACTCTAAACAAGTGGTTCCCAACTGGTGGGTCATGGTCCAAAAGTGGATGGCAGGTCCATTCAGAATGGACTGTAAGTAACTCTCAAACGTGTCAAGTTTGTAAAAAAAAAAAAAACCCACACACTTTATTTTGAAGAACATGGAATTTCTGGCAGAAAGCTTTTATTTTGAAGTCCCATTTCCTGCTGTAGTGAGTGACTTATGGACAGCTACTTAACAGAGACAGCAAACTAGCTCAATGACATGGTCAAATGGAGATATGACACTGAATATAATAAACTGTGTGGACCTTGAACTAATGACTAAGGAGAAATCTGGACCCTGTGGCTGGACCAGATTGGAACCACTGCTCTTTACAACCTCAATGCTTTGTTAAAAGCACTTGAAAATATATATACTCCCTGCATCAAGTCCTGCACCTGCCTGCATGAGAGCACACATGGGTTTTCAAATAGAGCCACCTGAACTACTTGCACTCGGGGCCTGCATCACTAAGCAAGATTATTGGGTCAGTCGGCTAATTTTAGTCTTAACTTGGTCTTTCCAGTATCATGAAGCTGGTTCACTTGTAATCAGTGTAAATCACCATAGTAACCTGACTCACATGGCCAGGCAGGTTCAGCTCAGTGGATGTGATCAGAATGTGTCAACAAACCAGTCCTTTTGGAAAAAGTGAGTCATCTGTTCTACAAGAACCCAAAATAGACAGCAGTACAGCATTTATAGTTTAATTATAACCAAGTCACAGCAATGATTTTACAGATCACTGGACTCACTATGTCTGTGATATAAAATCATAAATATTATAAATGTTTGTAGTGTAAGCATTTGCGTACTCTGGCTTTAAAACAGATCCGGATCAAATCGGACGCTCACTGACACTTGTCAGTGATGCACAAGATTCACTTTGTAAATCATGTGAATCATTTCTATAGACTCACTGAAATGATGATTGTGGATTAAACATATCTGCAGCAGCACAAGCGTAGCATTAGTCTCCAGTGAAATATAATGTATGGAAAGTGTAATGTGAAAATTAAACTATTTATGTGGATATACTATCTGTAGTCTCTCTCTGATGCCTCAAAGCAAAAATAGTGTAACTGATGTTCAGTGTTGCATATCATTACACTATTGCAATCATTACAGTAGTTTAATCTTCAGACAAACTGTGAAAGCACCATCAGTCATTTCTCCCCTATCCCCAATCTGTACTAAACCCTCTCAAAAGGTCAATCATAATAGTAAGGCCAATAAAATAACTTTCACTCGTGTAGCCAATTACCTTTATTTGGTTAACTTAAGCCATTTCTATTGATTGTATGTTATCAGTTTGTTCATATTTTCCATCTGGATACCACTGTGTTTATTTTTTAAGATATACTATGCAGAATTTTACTATACAATAAAAAAAGTGTAGGCTCATTCAGAAGTAATCCCTCTCCATGTGGTGGTGTATTTTTCTGCAGAGACATTGCCCTCTGCTGGTGTTTTCAAATTTTATTTTCTGTGGTCGGGACATTTATGTTTGTGTACCCCCCACAGCATTCAGGCGAGGAAGGAGCTAAAAAGGTAACATCAGGTGCCAGACCCTAAGCAGCAGGCATCCAAGACACATGAAAACATGCAAATCTAGCAAGGCGTAAAGCCAAACGAGTGAATCTGGGGTTGGCTTTACACTTTTGCTGGCGAGCATGTTACACAGTAACAGACAATCCTGCATAGTTAACCTTTAAGAGAAAAGATTAACTGGTGGGTTAAACTGTGTTAATTTTGCAGAGTATGCTTAACAGTTGTTTCTCCCATTGGTTCAGGTGTAAAAACGTGGAGGTACCTGTAGAAAAAATCTACAATAAGAGCCAAAGGGACAAGTTCGCCTGGGCCATCGACATGACAGAGGCAGACTTTGAGTTCTAACTTTAAACTTATGAAACTCCAGTCTTGTTAGCCGATGCAATTAAGGAACCATTCACTTTGTAATACATACAGAACTTTAATATTTCATTCATAATATGTTCATGGACTACTGATGGTGTACTTCATAAAACTGTGTGACGTGTTTTGTTTACTGCTGTTCGTTTCTGCTTTTGGCACTTAATTTTGTTTTGTTTGTAAATTTTGTGTTTGCACTAATTTGAATAAAGGTTCCTATCATGCAGTGATGTGACACACTTTTGAGTGGACATTCTTGCAAATACCTGATTCTGAATACAATAAATGTGATTTAAAAAACATCTTATCAGCCATTATAGAATGTTAACTTCTAAGTCTGTCATTCCAATACATTATGAACAATATAGACCAGAAAACATGCAACACATTCTAGACATTCCAGATAATTTGCATGATAAAATACAACTCTGGTTTAAAAAAATAAATACAGAAAACACTGAGCACCTAGTAGTTATTTGCATTTTTAAAAATTCACTCAGCACCTGGCTAAATATTAAGTGTGTAATACATGACAGACAGCATTGTATTAAATAGCTTTAATAGAAGAAAATCAGTTGAAATTGGAATGCATCCCACACCTTGGTAGTAACAATGCTACTCGTAAATCACTACAGGCTTCTCACTGTGCCCGTTTCCCGTGTTGGTAGGGATGGAGGTTCTACTGGCCTGTAAGCCTGTGGGTTGTACTTCTCAGCACAGGCTGTGGCCAAACTGTCCCCATCAGCCATCACCGCATGGGATTTAATTAATTATGCAATATGATGGCAGCGAGATAACCTCCGGGTCGGCGCACAAAAATCCATAAGTTGCATTTTCGCACGAGCACTTACAGTTCTGAAGGGCATATCACACTATTCTAGCTTACAAATAACGTTCAACTTTTCAAGTCATTACATAACTCTAACCATTTATCACAATATTCAATATATAAAAAAGCATTTCACACAACGACACACCAAATCAATAGTCATTTTCAGAATGGAAAAGTCTGCTGCTCCTGAATAAAGGACCGACTTCACACCATGTTTCTTAGGAACCTGCGGACAGACAAAACAAATGATCTGTGTTGTAGTGTCAAAGAGGAGGGTGAATTCAACACGAAATACCTTAAGGATTAACTGAGATATGTAAAACTAATGGCAAGAGACATTCATCCAATCTTATATGTCTAGACCTAGGATTCATGAGTCCATCAGGAAGACAGACAAAACTACAGAGCTCTAGGCTTACAGGAAGGCATGAATAACTCTTCCAAAAGCTAGCTGGGTCTACGGCTTACCTTCATTATGAGCCTTGACCCTCTTTAGCCTTTTCCGGTGCCGCCTCAATCTCTTCAACACCAGCCTGTGTCATCAGGTCGGCAATGTTCTTCTCCAAGTCATCAATGCGTGTGCTCATCTCATCAAGTGGAGAAGCAGTTAAGGCACATACTTAGTAATAACTCTCAAAGTTGGTCTTTAATGGGCGAAATGTCCAGGTCAGTCTGTCATTTCATACTTTGATTATGAAAGTACAGTGAAGAGGATTTGAAAGAGATGAGAATGCTGGAAATAACAATTGAACCTGAATGCATTTAATCAATGAAAAATTGATTAATGGCATTATAAATCATTAGACAGGATATTCCTCCCGATGATCTGGTCTGACATGGTCTGAAATTTGTCTTGCATCTGTTGCAGCAGTGTCTGGACCTGTGAAACAAACACAAACACTGTAAGTGCAACAATAAATACACAAACAAATGAACAAATTGATTTAAATTGGTTCACTTAAGATGGCAGCCTAACATTAAAAACACATTACCAGTTTATTTTAAGGATGACACAATTGAAAGGATTTAAGCAGTGACATCAGTGGACTTTTCACTATTAACACCACCGCAGAAAAACATCTGCACTCCCACTCTAATGCACCACGCTTGTGGTCTATTAATAATTTCAAAAGGCAGTACATCAGTTAACAAAAGTATCTAGTTTCCTTGACAACAATGTAAAAGCTTAGTAACCACAGGATGTGATTCTTTTATGCACTCTGATGAGCATACTTCAGAACAATGAGCGCACCATGAAAATCATACTACTGTGTATTGGTGCATTTTGGTGCACTGATGACCATCACATAATGTGGCTCTATAACAGTTTTGTCTAAAGTTGTGTTTGTATTCTTCACATGCCAGAGACTTGAGGTTAATAGACATCCTGATCTCAAGAGGCAACATAATAAAATGAAAGCTGAGACATAAAAATAGAAAACTTCAATAACTAGGCATCCTTGAGGAAAATGTTTGGAGGGTGTTTTCAGTGAATACAAAACTCTGTGGAAATAATAAATAATAAGAATAAAGGAAAAGAAGAAAAAAGAAAAGCTACCAGAGAGGACTGGTAAAGATTTGGGAGGGTAACTGAAGTTGTCTACTAGTGCTCATCTCCATGACAACACTCAGAAACATAACCCAGCTCCCTTTGCCGTGTATTAGAATAAGTAGAATTATATATTATATTTCACAATGAACTGTGCGAGTTTACTGAGTGAAACTGCTAATTATTCAATATGATGGAAACTACTATTTCGAGAGGGCGTTTCAACAGAGGTAACGTTACCCAGATGTAATGCTAAGGGGATTACTCAGTTGTGATTTGGTGATGTCATGTGAAAGCCCAACTGACCATTTCAGTTACATAACGTGCTAAACAAAAGTCAGGACCTTTTAGCTTCACCAAACATCTGAAACACACCGAGTTCACGAACCTATTTTATTATAGAAACAAATAAATAACACGAAATGCCACAGATACGCTACACTCAGGTTAAGCTTTTCTTGCAAAGTAGCTAGCGATAGCATGCAACTGCTAGCATTCACTGCTGAAGCTAACGCTAGCTTGCCATCACGGTCACGACTTACCACATTGGTGAGGTCCTGCACCGACTTAGGGTCTGTCTCTGCCATGTTGTGGTGTAAATGATTATCAGTGCCTGAACAGTACTAACACTCCAACAGCTTTCTGCCGATTATTTTCACTATCGGGTTGGTAACTGTTCGAAATAGATAGCAGTCCGCTTGCACCACCCACCGCAGAGTCAGCTGTTCCACAACACGGGGAGTCTCGCGAGAGCTGCGTCACGGTGCTAAGAAATGTGGAATATTGAGTTTTGAATGAGGAGCTGTAAAGCACTTAGTAGTTTTGTTATCCCTTTATGGCCTCAAGAAGCCCATAAAAGGCATTCATGCAAAGCATCTGTTCCCTAGAGGCTGCCTCCCATTAAGCGCCCTGCATGTTTAATGCTAGTATTGTAAAACTTAAAGCAGTAGTAACTCTTTCTATTTCTATGTAGTGAACAATATATCTGTGCACGCGTGAGTATGAGTGCCTGCAAGTATGCGCGTGCACCACTCTCACTTGAGCACGAGCTGGGATTGGAAAGTTGGAGCTGCAAGGGAAGTCAGTGTGTTTTGGTTTTGACGCTGAAACATCCGCGTGAGTGCTTTCTGATAAGGTGGACGAAAGTGAATGAAGGCGGCTGGTAAGTAAAGTTGGAAATTAAACCTATAACACATGTAAAACGTTAAATGTTACATTCTGCTACTCAGACAAACATGAATACACTATCAGAGGCGATACATATTCAGAGCGGGGGGGGCATTGTACGTGTTGTGAGCGCGCTGTTTTTAAAAACTAAATTAGAGCAAAGACGCAGAGGACGTTTGTTTCGGGTTTTAAAGTTTAGCTCAGAGATAAATTCGACACTTCACACGTCAAACATACTTTGTATACTAATATCAGTCTATTACAGTGTAACCAGACGGTGTTATAGCTGCTTTCTTTGTGTGCTGTTACTGTAGCTCCCCCGCAGTACTCCAAAATTGATGCCTGTACGTTCAGGCATGTTAGTGACCCAACCCCATGAAGCTATGCTTTGCTTGCATAACAGCCCATATTGCTTACTAGAGGTGGCCCAGCACATTGGGCTACTGTTGTGTGGGTGTGATGGTTTCCTCACACAGCTAGGCAGAAGGAAATAGCTGAGGACACCTTGGATTGTTGAATTCTTGAGTAATGTTTAACTGTAGGAAACCTGTAAAGACTCTCTTTATGGGTTGTGTTTGATTGCTGCTCTGCAGTGTTGCATTCACTGTGCATTGATAATAATCTGAGCTTTGTAGATGCTTTACAGAAATGACAAGTAGAGATACACTGAAGTGTAGATAACCTGAACATTCTTTTGCTCAGTCTGCCTGGCTCTGCCCTCCAAAATAAAATCCTATGTCTTTACTTACAGCTGAGTTATGTAAAATAACAGGTGTCTAATGAGTAATCAGACCCTCGGCTTTCTAGATAACTCTTGGGGCTCCAAGTACAGCTTCATCTCCTGTTGTGTTGCATTAGCCTACTGTCAGCAATCACACCCTGAGTGTGATTTAAAAAAAAAGAAGAAGTTGCTACCAGTGAACCTGCTGGGGGAGTTTTTTTTCTGTCAGCACCGAAGTACTTCTTAGTGTTTTGACTGGCTCTCTAAGCCATACTGAGTGACCTGTCAGCTGACACACACTGCCGAATATGTATGGGAGCAAAGGAGTTCATATTCATGCTGGCTCTCAGAATTAAATCTGACAATGAAAATCACACTGTGTTAAGTGGCACTGTTGTTATTACGCAGCCACAAGAAGAACCACACAGTCATACAAGAAGCACGTCACACTGATTTCCTGTGCGTCTCACTGTTTACTCAGAATTTGTGGGTCATGGTGTTGTGTACATAGCAACATACTGGCTCTTAAATCAAACGTGACCACATGCCATTCCCATTTACAAGGAGCTGTTTATCGGCATTACAAAATCACATTGTCTGAAATGTAATGAACTCCTCTCTTTGTTCTGCAGGGTGCTCTGGAGAAAAAGGGGAATTACTAACCTTTAGTAAATTATGTTATTATCCACTCAAGAACACCTGCAAACGCTTGGCACAACACACCACAATTGTAAGGATTAAAGTATCTGAGCAAGGTGTGCTGCAGACAGGACAGCTTAGTAATAATACCTGTTCAACTGTGAAAAAACTCAGAGTGTATTTGCAGTCAAAGAGAAGTCAGTTAGCAGGAGGAGCTTGCACACAAGCTTGCTTTTTGACTTGTTATCTCCACAGTGTGGCAGCTAATACTAAAACCCTCCTATCATGGACGTCTCACCAGTGACCCCAATACCTGCCTGTCATCTTTACCTTCATCGGCTATTGGCTATTTAACCTTTCCTTGCACTCTGCTTGCTAGGGATAGACTGATATGGATTTTTTAGGGCCGATGCCGATACCCATTTTTTTCCATCACCCTTAGCCGATGACCGATTATGGACTGCCGATTTTCTTGAGCCGATATTTGGGGCCGATACTGCTTTTGCTCCCTCAATTTACATCAAAAAAATGACACAATGATAACAAATATTACAAGTCTCAAGTTTAAAATAAGAAACATTTATTGAACAGTAAAAAATACTAAAACAAGATGGAAAGTTGAGGTAGAACAGGTAGAATATTATTATTATTATTATTAGTATACATTCAAATAAAAAAAGAGTTCAGTGCTCTTAAATCTTCCAGTAATGTCTTTATAAAATAAACAAATATTTAAGCTGAAACATAAATAAAACAACAACTACTGTACACAGTAGGATTCGCTGCATGTGCACTGCAGGGTCTTCCGGCAACACAGAGCTGCCCGTGGATGCCTGTCTGTAAATCATGCCGGGAAAAATAAATCCGCAAACCCACGCACGTATCGGCCGATGCCGATACAAGTAAAAAAACTCAAATATCGGCCCGATATGTCGGCCGGCCGATGTATCGGTCTATCCTTACTGCTTGCTCTTTCTGTGTGGGACGTTTCCACATCTTTGACTTCAATTCCCCACCTGTCATCCCCGTCTGAATGTTAACTCATAAAGCACACATCTGAACCTTTCCGTAAATTTGTGAGCCTCAATTAGCGCTAATGTCTTTGGAAAGATAGAAAAAAGTTATTTGCACAGCCCAGGTGCAGGTGTGTCTGCACAGCTATAATATTCCTACAGTATAATCAGTCACTAATTGAAATTATATATGATTATTCCAGCCTTCTATTATAAAATAACTACTTTGATGCTTATTCTGTGTCTCTGAGTCCTGCACAATTTAATAATTGGTGTGTTCTACTTGTGTGACTAATTGATGATGGCTGATTGTTGGCAGGCAGAGAGGTAGAGATGTTAAGTAGTGTACATGTATAATATCATTGGTGGTCATTTGCAATACTTCTGTGGGGAAACTAAGTTTACAGTCAGTGTTTGTACAGAGGATAGTTGTCACAATATCGGCATGTCTAGCTTTGATACAGTACCTTGATAAATATCAGTAGCGGATACCATTTTTCAAAAATACTTCTGAGTTCACTGTTGAGGTTCTAGAGTCCACTTGAGAATTTAAATATTCTTATCAGTCTTTAACATACAAAACAGCAGCGACAGGATACAGGATTCAGCCCTTGACAATACTCTTCCTACTGTGCTTCAAAGACTGTTGAACTATCATGTGAGTGCAGACGTTTCTCTGTAGCTGCTGTACTAATTTATCTAAGCCAACATTTCTTACTGTTTTGAAGATGACCATGCCAGTACTTTCCCAATTCTTTACATTTTGTTAAGATAACCAGCCCTTGGAAAATCAGTCAGAAAACAGAGTTTGACTTGCTGACTGGTCTTAGTCTGTCAAAACACATGTAATTCATTACATTTTAGATTATTGTTTTATTCATTTATTAAAATGTGGCAATTAAAGCTTAACAATTTCTTTACTTTTCTTCATTGCTTTTCAGAATTAATCTATGGAGCAAATTATGAGATAAATTCTTTAACACGCAGTGCATGCAGTAAATGTATGCACAGTCATGTACAGGCAGAGGTGGTCACACTTGACGACATAGGTTATGTGAACATAACCAGTGCAACACACATACTGCATCTATGTGCTATTGGGCACGACCGCCGAAAATGTTAGAGTCATATTTACTTTTATGTGTCGAGGTGGAGTCTGAAAATTTACCTGTGTTTTTCCCACTGTGACATGTCAAAGTGTCTTCAGTGAAAACAGCCTATTGGTCTGATGTTTCTTATAGGCTACATTTTATTTTTTTTTAAGATATATTAAAGTTTGTATAGGTCTTACCATTCAGCCATTCAGCCAGAGCCATCATTTTGTTTTAAAGAGATTTTCTTGTGATGTGAGAGAGCATTGTGTAGTCAGCGGGGACAGCAATTTAAAACAAACTGGCCCATACATAACTGAGGTATTTTAATTTAATCAGCGTAATAAGTTTTACTGCGGATGGGCTCTTGGGAATGCTAATTTCAGGCCTTGTTATTGACCTCTGGCTACCTCAGAACATCCATTGCTGATAACTACTGAACTCCCACTATGTTTTGTCACATTGCTTCCTTCCAGGTGCAACTTTAGACCCCTTGGACACCCCTGAGCTTCTCTCGGCGTGATGGATGCAGAGGTGGTTCTGAAAGAGGAGGACTTGGAGGGCTCGTGGACGCTGCTGTCCTGGATGGCGTCCTGCGTCATGGTGTTCGGGGGAGCCCTGCCCTATGTCCCACAGTACCAGGATATCCAGAGGAGCAGCAACAGCGAGGGCTTCTCCACAAGAGTCTGCCTGGTGCTGCTCATAGCCAACATCCTGCGCATTTTCTTCTGGTGAGAAAGAGAGAGAAAAGCCTGTGCTTTCATTTGATATGGGTTTTAATCTGTCTTTTTTCCCCTTTAAAAGGCACAGGCCATTTACAGGGTCATTCCTCAGATCTGTCTTGGTGTCAGAAATTAATAGAATAGGAATGGAATCAGAATGAAGATTCATTATATAATCTGAGCCATACGCCATTCACTTTGAGGCTTCCGCTCAAATTGTTTTACACATCAGAGAGCACAGGTCATGGTTCGGACTGAAGGGGACAGAAGAGTGAATTTAATAGATTCTTTATAGAATCTGGTTGGAACATTGTATTATTTATAAGGTCTTTCTGTGCCGCTTATAGCCTGTATGACATTTCTTATAATAAAACCTGTACAATTGAATAGTGTAGTATAGTGTGGTAACTGTGATGTACACATACCTTCTTTATTTGTTGTTATTATCCTTACTTTTATCACAAAGGCAATATTAATCTGTATTCTGTAAATTCTCTCCCATGTCAACCCTTCTCTAAGCTCTGGAAGGTAATTTGTGTTTTGGTTGCATCCTTGCAGGATAGGGAAGCAGTTTGAGCTCACCCTGCTGCTCCAGAGCGTGGTGATGATCCTCACCATGTTCGCCATGCTCCACCTCTGCTGCACGGTCCAAAACACCAACCGAGTGAGCACCAAGCAACACCGACTTTTAGGTAACCACTTCCAAAGCCTTCTTGATGACAACAAACACAACTAACACAATTAAAACTGACCCAGCAACACAATTACTGTCATGTATATACAGTAATTACAAACCATTTACAGCACATCCAGCAAGCCACTTCTCTGTGTCAGCAGTTTAGATGCCAAGTGCTTCAACTCCTACTTCTTGCCAAAAGAGGGGGCCATTGGAAAAGCTTACTGTCAAGGCTGTCGTTTTCAAGATGCCTTACCTCTGACAGCTACTTATATACCACTAATATGATAGTCACTTGTCTTATTCTTTATTGAACTGTTTCCGTAGGCTCCTAGTGTCTAGACAAAAAAACAGATGCTGCTGTATACTGGTTTAGTTAAAGCCTGAAGGGTAATGAAAATGTATCATTGATATTGAGATGTGAAAGAAAGTGCAAGGCAAAGCACAAATGTCCTATGGATGTATTAGCTGCTGTACTGTCACACATGAGATTAGTCTATTCTGGGCACGACTGTGTGTGTGTGTGTGTGTGTGTGTGTGTATGTGTGTAGTGTGTGTGTGGAAGGAGGAACTGGATGAGGTATCGGTGCAGGGTGAGGCGAGAAATGGAGATGGGATGGAGAGGGCTGAGATTAAGCATCAGCATCCACTGTTCATCGTGTGTGTGTGTGTGTGTGTGTGTGTGCGTGTGTGTGTGTGTGCGTGTGTGTGTGTGTGTAGAGGAATAGAGCCCGTCTGAGTGTATTTTCAGGGTCACTCTTTATAGGGTGTTGTCTTTTATAGGTAATTGTGTTTTTTTACAGACGCTCGAGTTGATTGCTTTTGCAAATGGCCTGACAGAAATTCAATCCAAGTACAATTTTTATAAGATAACAGCCCACGGAGGGAAATTGAATGATGGAATCTTGTAATACTCCGAACATGCTGAGCAGAGTGTGTTACTGAAGACATAAATTACAATCAGTGTTTGATTTTCCTGCTGATTGATTTGTAAGGAGTAAAATGCTTCTTTATACAGAGGAAGAGAATGTGTGTCCATTTGTGCCGTCAGTCGCGGTTCTATTAAAGTGACTTTGATTGAGAGATTGCTCACATTTGGACATGAGAGTCATGATCATTTTTATTGCTGGCATCTGTGCTTCTCTTGTCTCTGCAAAGAGCTGGTGTATTACTCATCATGAGATCTTTTTTTTATTAATGCCCACGCTTAAACTTTTTCAATATAATCACTCATGACGACTGGTGGTGGATTGCTTGTTTTCTCTGAGGGTGGATGATTTTCGTGGGCTTTACATCTATCTGATCCCAGTATTTGTACACATGTTGCAAATATATTGGACATTCATCTGCCTGCGAGCCATGTGTACTCTCTATGTTAAACAGGCTTGGATACGGAGAGTTGATTGATTAAAAGCGATGCAACTCAAGATCAAATATACACATGAGTTTGTCCGTTATGACCCCAGTTACAAAAACACAGCATGACCACCCTCTTACATCAAGCCCCCCTCTCTGAGGGGCGGGCCTGAGGTCCGGTTTCAAAGAGCACGGATATGAAGGGGGATGGTGGGGTCGGGACAAGAATAGATCAGAACAGCCTTTCGTCCCAAATGTCCGCTCCTCCCTCCATCCCTCCGTCGCTAAGTCTTTCATACAGATCAGGGTCATCTCTATGCAAAGCAGTTTCTTCTCCCCAAGATGCGTGTTGGCATGATTTCGAACTATTTTTGAAGATCTTTCATGCTGACCTCTCTTTCCTGTCATCTCTCCGCTACCCACCCAGCATCCTTCTCTGCTCTTTATCTTTCTCTTCCTCCTCCTCCCCTCTTTTTTCCCACCTTCCTCCACTGCTCTTCTTCTCTCTTCTTTCTGTCTTTCTGTTGCTGTTTCATCTGCTCCCGCCTCTTCTCCTCCTCCTCTTCTTCCTTCTCTTGACTTCTCCATTCAGAAAGGACATCTGAGACTGAAGTCCATGTGTCGTCTATGATCCTGCTGCCGGCCTGCCAACACCTGTTCCCTACTTACTGACCTCATTTTCCAGTTTCTGCAGACACACAGAAAGAACACAAACTGAAAGAAAAAGGTCAAATTGAGAATTCGGCTACTTGTCACTTGTCTGTGCAACTTCTGCTGCTGATTCCTGTACCTGGTATGCCAGCCTTACACCAAACAACTTTTCAAACAACTGTGGCAGACAAATTTCCAATGACGGTATAAAAGATTCACTTCAGTTGGTGTGCACTTCCGTGATTTCCATCATTTGCTGTAAGGTGGTCATAAAACTCAGTCCAGGCAGTCTTAAGTCAGTTGTTTGCCCGTCTTGACATCCGACAAAATCAAATGTTTAATGGTTTTTAGTTTTGGCTTATGCAGATAGTGAAGTTCAATGACTTGAACATTGTCAACATTCAATAGCTGCGCTCTCCTCAGCACCAAACAGAGAGCAGCAAACTGGGTAGACAATTAAGAGGGGACTCCTGGGGGTTGCAATAACGTGAACAAGTCTTGGTTCTCTTGGTTGTGGAAAAGGAGGAGAAACTGTGGAGTGATAAGGGGGCGTAATTTCATTCGGCATGTATCTGATCCACCAACCAGCACTTTTTTTAGTGAGAAATCTTCATTATTGAAAGGATTCGCCTCTCATTCCTCTGGTCTCCTCCCACAAAGTTCCACAGTTAACCAACAGAGGCTGGTAGCAAGTTGAGGCAACAAAATCCAAAATGTAAAGTTTATATTTATGGGTTATATTGATGCCAAATTGATGACGATAGTGTCAACGTCTGACACCTTATATCTTTTGTTTCTAGAGTTATGTGTTTTTGCGGACACATAGGAATTGTCAATATGTCATATTTTCTGAAGAGAGTTTGGTATAATATATTCCACTAGGAGCAGGGTGGAACATAATCTCAAAAGAAATCTAGTTTTATCCTGACCCTGCAAGATTCCCAGTCTGCAAAATCTTACTAAAGATTCACATTGTCTTTAGATGTGAGAGTTTGTCAGACTTTAGCCTTTTCAAAGTCTTCTAGTGTCTGGTAGGCATTACATTCTGTTGTTGCTGATTTTGCAGATTTCCTTTTACCTTCTCTGGTTTCCTTTTTCCACACTCGTGAAGGCATCTCTGGCCATTTGTGTATTGCAGCAGTTGTTTTCTATTTTTCAGGAACATAAGTCTGCTGAATGCTGTTCTGTGTATCACCTAAGGCTGTTCATTGTAGTGCTGACTAAATCTGGCGCGCTGCCTTGATTCATGTGAGGTCCAACCAAGCTTTCTTTCTGCAACATACAGCTGGCTTTGCATTGTTGCAGTGATCCTAAATGCTTTGACATGAGCTGAATATGCTCGAAAGAATCATATTCAATTGGTTGGCCTGCTGGTCTGCTTTTTTACTTGTTCACTGTTGTTTCAATCCATGGTACGTTTACATAATGCTTTCCTCAGCAAAGTGTAGGTGTTTATGGTTGTTGCCAGGAAACAGTTTTGGAGCCCTTTCTGATATATGCAGGGAAATGGAAAACAATGTACAGGTGGAGCCTTGTTAGCATGATTGAGAGGAGTGTGGTGCACAAGGAAGCAAACAACGAGCACCCCTCTTCCAAAAACTTAGGAAAGAAATGTGTATGAAGTTGTTGTTATATTATTTTATTCTCATGCAGCAGTGAGGTATTTTTGACTCTCGAACGAACAGCACCACAGTCTGGCTGGAGCTGATCTCAGACCTTTTCAGGTTAGACACTCTCTTGTTCATACCTGACAAAGCTTTTTTGTTGTTGATGTTCACACTGAAGTGGTTTAACACTGTAAATTGCGCGACTACTCTACTAAGGAAACACTACCCATAGGGCAGGCATCACCCGACATGAACACACTGGAGTGTAGAATTTTTTTTAAGTTTCCA
Organism: Epinephelus lanceolatus; assembly: GCF_041903045.1. NCBI lineage: Eukaryota > Metazoa > Chordata > Actinopteri > Perciformes > Serranidae > Epinephelus > Epinephelus lanceolatus. The sequence continues at coordinate 33,478,561 of NC_135738.1, read as the reverse complement.
GCAAGGTCACCTTCTTTATCATAAATGAGTCTGTGTAGGTATGGACTGGGTGGATTAAATGTGTGTGTGTGTGTGTGTGTGTGTGTGTGTGTGTGTGTGTGTAGATGGTATACTCTGCTGTAGCTCTTTGCCTTAATTTGGTGATGGTGCTGTATAGAATGAAAGATCAGCAAGAGCAGAGGCTGTGTCTGATCCCTGTCAGCACTGTTACAGAGCCCATTACAAGTTACATGTCATGCTTCACATACTCACCAGCAAGGTAAAACTCCATATTTGATACTGAAAAATCAGTTGCACATTAATTCAGTGGTGAAAATATGTTCAAATTTAATTCGCAGCGAGGCACGAGTTATCATCTCTAAAGAGTATTTACGATCCAAGAAACCAAATAAAAGTATAACGTAGATGACTCATTCATTAAAACCAGAGCCAGTGTGCTTCATCCGCAGAGTCTTTGTAATGGTCTCTACGCTGAGCTGACTCAGAGTTATGACTTTGCAGTGACTTCCAGTGGCTGCCCCAGGGTGCCACATTAACAGTCCCGGCCTTATGATACAGGGATTCAGAGGCTGATAGGGGGGCGAAGGGAGAGATAATGTTCAAAGACAAATGTGACCTCAGGCTAGGTGTCAGGCTTGGTGCAATGAAAGTGGGGAGTTACTTTGAACAAAGTGAAAGTAGAGAATGCAAGGACTGGGGAAACAGGGTAAAAGCAAATGAGGAAATCCTTCATTCATTTAGTATTCTGTGAATTATTTGAGTTTAAATATTAATAGGATATATGAGTTGGGTTGATTTAAGCAACCGGAACGTTAACTGTAAATCATACAGAGAGTTGGACAACATTCTCCTCTGCTGGTCGGAGTGGGTATAGTACAACCTGGCTATTTTAACACATTTGATCTCATCTCTAAAGGTATTTTTTTATTTTTTGTTTTATATTTTTATCAATATTTTATTATTTTTCACATTTAACCAGCCAACGCTCTCGCCCACGACACCGCTTTATGAGTCACTTAGCAAAGAGCCACAATTGCTATTTAACATCCCGTTTGTGGGAGCCAGCCAGAGCTCACCAGACCATAAACAGAAGGAGAGATGGGACTCTTGATAGCTTGTGTGGACCCTGCGGTCATCCTTAAAACCGTCAGCACTGAAGTGGTGAAAGCAATTTCAATTTGCACTAGATAACCTCTTCGGCAGAGGTTAGACGGAGCAGACACTGGGGTGCGTGATAGGAATTGTTTAAAGGATGGGTGCTGAGTCGGTGGCTTATTCATTGTCTTAACTTTCATTCTGCTTTTATTTACCCAGGCTAGAAGAAATCACATACTTTCAGCAACTTATTGCCACATTTATCTACACCATAACTGTTCTATACAGCCACAGCCCTCTGCTGCTCTGTACGGAGTAGTGGTAACACGCTGGAGTAATTGAGGACCAAATTATTTGAATCAATCGACTACACACAACAACTGCTTGAGGCTCAGTACTTTTTTTTTTCTCAAAGACAACTTGAAGAGAAGAGAAAGCTGAATAATTTATTTTTTTCACTTCCAACTCTCATATTTTACCAGGCGGCACCCGGACTTGAACCTTTAACTTCCCTGTCTTGAGGCTGCTGCTTGGGCTAAGTACACTACAGTCCGCATCACACCCTCACACCGCATTAGTCAGTTATGACCCTCAGTCAGTGCACCACTTTGAAGGTGAAAGCCTTTGCATTCTCTCAGATTAATGTGTGACTTCTGACTGCATTTGAAGACGAAAATCTGAGCTAAATAGAATGTGTGTGGTGTGTTTTTGTGTGTGAGTATGTGTGTGTGAGAGAGAGAGAGAGTTTTTTCTTGTGTCTAATAGGCTGTAAATGTCTGTCTTGTGCGCTTGCAGATAGCCTGTGTGTTGCATTTGTTTCTGACTTTGACCCAATAAACTGTCACAGTAGCGTAATTACTGAATGGTGCAGTGCAGAGTTTGATGACTCTGCCACTCACCCTTATCTGCAATACTCAGGCAGCAGTGCAGCAGGACAAATCAGGTGTAACAAACACAAGCACGCGCACACACACGCACGCACACACACACTGACACAAAGACAGATGCTGTGCAACTCGACCAATTGCATTTACATATCTTACAATACATGGAAAAGAGTTCTGCGTACTTTCAACGTCAAGTGTGTTTAATTAAACCCCTGATAACAGCAAAGTTTAATTAGCAAGTCAAATGAAGTCAGGTAGGTGAGAGGTGCTTTATTAGCAGTCGAGCATATTGGATTACTTGGGCAGAATATTTTAAAAAATGAATAATAATATAACATGCCTCAGAGGGACTATTTGCAGAGATAATTTTTTTTCTCGTAAGTTTTCACAGAAGCTCGCAGAAGAGCCGCAGCGTGAGAACATTTCCCAAAGATAAGTTTTGTAATTACCTTTTGGATGTTGTAAGCTGTTTTCCCAGTCATTGTTGTGCCTGGTGTGTCTCTTAAGTGTGTGATACATTTGGCAGTGGGAGCTGTGGCGTGATGGGGGATAGAAAAACAAGAAAATTGAGGAGCAACTCTCGCTTTTGTCTGATCGCTAAGGCGGTCATGCTGCCCTCAGGGGCTGTTTGTTGTGCTCATGCTCTGAAATAAATTATGTATCTGTGAGGACTACTTCTGATATTCTCCAAAGTGTGTGTATGTGTGTGTGTTTGTTGTACATGATATAATACACAAACCTAAATTAATGCTGGCTGTATTCCTTTTAGTGGCAGGGTCTTGGTATTATGCATGCTGGCTTACTGGGACACATGAGTAAAACAGCATTGTCATTAAAGTTATTACAGGAATACTTCACACACAAAATAACAATTTGTTTATTAATTACTCAGCCCATCTTTCCTCCTATGACAAGTCAAAGTGTCTGCTGTTTGTGTCCCGCCATTGTGCTTCATAGTTCATCGTTAGTCTACTCTTGATCATATTTCACATTTAAAATTTTCATTCATTTTTTGCCCCCGAGCTACTGTGGTAAATTATACGTAAGGGTCTCATTTTTGACTGTGTATTATTGCTTCTGCACTGAGCACATTTTTTGATTCCCACTCTCAAATCTCAAATGACTAATGTTCCCACAATCACATAAACACACCAGCTACAGAACTTTTAATAATAAATAAGCTTGGACTTAAAAGAAAAACTTTCACAAAAGTTTCAACAAGTTGATAAGCTCTTCCATACCCACTGTTAAATCCAATTAGACCTCTCCTCAGGACTGTATGGTTTTGTACTGAGCTTGATTGACATCTCTACCCACTGCTCTTTTATACACCTGAGAGGGCGGGAAAACTCCACGCCCAGCCTCGACCTGAGCAGCCAAAATAAAGGAAAACATCTGCATTCAGTCAGTTTCATGGAGGGAGACATCAGCCTCAATATCCTTTACTTGTTATAGAAAATAATGTAATGGAGATACTTTTCATCACAGCCAGCCATCTCAGAAAATCAAACAAAATAAAAACTTGCTCTCGGCTCTGTAATCCAAAATTTGATATCGAGTAAATTTCTCAGCTTCTCTCTGAGGGTCTGCCCCGCAACCTTGTGGTTATTTATGGATGTGGGTTAGTAATTCATGAACTTGGCTTTGACCCTGCTGAACTGATTGTGTCAGTCGGGACATTGTGTCGCCTCATTAGACCAGCACTAGAGAGACGACCTGACAAACAGACACCATCTATCACCATCCATCTCCGCCATATAACCTGACAGGTGTGTGTGAGTGAGAGAGAGAGAGAGAGAGAGAGAGATTGGGTGTTAGGGTATGTGTACCCATCTGTTATGTGTGTGTGTACTGTTTTTTAGTGCGTGTGAGGGAGGGAGTCTCAGGGCATCTGTTTTAGTATGTGGATACCAGATTGTGTGTGTGTGTGTGTGTGTGTGTGTGTGTGTATCTGACGTGTCGATAAAGACATCCATATATCAGACTGACCAGATGCCTGCTAACTGAACATAAAGTCAATACCTCCTGAGTGTGTGTTAAGTCGATGACGGAGCATCCTCAGCTTGTTTACTGTGGCAGAGCTGCTTGCTTAATATGACCAAAAGTATATATATATATATGTTTCACTAAATAACGCTGCTATAGTATATGAAAAGTTTCCTGATACTGACTAAAGCTTGAAGAAACCAGGTTTGTTCAGACTCAAACTGTAGTCTACTCCAAATCGAAAACCTTTTGCTGAGCATGCACATGTATCTCTGCATAAATCACTAGGGCTGCAACCTAGATTACTTCATTAACAAATAATTGATTGTTGATTAGAAGGTTTTTTTTCACTCTTTTAATATTCTTTCTCATCAGGGCTAGCACCCACAAATGAGAACACAATTGATTGTTGATTAGGTGAAACTCCAGTATTGCTAGGTGCAGTATATTTGCATGTTGGATGGTGTTTTGACGACATCTGCATGAGCCTATAATTTCCTATGCTCTGTGCCCACATGGATGTAGGGATGGGAATTGATAAGATTTTATTGATAACAATGCCATTATCGATTCTGCTACTGGTCTAATGTCTTATCAGTGTCCTAATCAATTCCTGGGCGATTTTCTGTGCACAGGTTTTCAGCGTCAATCCAACAGTTTTATTATCTGTGAGTCGGAACACAGTGCTTAGCCTGCCTACAAGGTTCTAATGTTATAGGAAAGAAAGGAAGAGACTTTGTTTGATCATGCAGACCAGTGTTATCCTCCAAATCTCTTGTTTATCAGTAGGGTTGGGTACCATTCATAATTGGACCGATACGGTACCGGTACTGGTACCAGTATCTGGAATTCGGTACCGGTACCAAACGGTACCTTATTTCAGTACTTTTTAACCCTATGGGCCCTAGGCCTTTTTGGGGTATTTTTACTGCCTTTACTTTTAAGCTCATATCACAGTCATTATAAAGGCTACATACACATGCTATATCTTGTTTTGGTTTTTTTTCAGGACAATCTGGGCTAACCAGATTTGCCATCATTTCATGTTCTTCTATGTGCCTGTATTTTATATTAATTTTTATATCAATGAAAAAAACAAATCTGTGTGCCTAAATTCTTACATTTTTACATGTATCTCACCATAGCAAGTTGGAAAAAGACATCTTCTACCATATATGAAGAAGGGAGTCTCTCTGGAATCTGGCAATATAAGAACCATGATGGTGGGACATTCTGTCACTTCACAGCTGTCCAAAACATGTGGTTTGTGCCAGGCGGACATAATTGCCAGTATTTTTTTCCATATTGCAATAAATTCCATTGACTCATTCACAAGTCAAAAATGTGTTTTATCTGAAAGAAACATGCAATATTTACATCTAAGATCATAGGAAAATAGTAAACCAAGTGCAATGATGTCCTCCAAGATAATATTTGTTTTTCAGTTTCAGTTATATATTGGGGAGACATTTTGGGCATTGGTGGGGGGGCACATGTCCCCCTCAATGTATATGGTGACTATAGCCCTGTCAGCATGCATTAGGCTGCAGTTGTCTGGGTGCACAAAGGTGAAGTGCGCTGGACTTGTCATACGAAGTTTGATGGAGTGTCAACTGGACAATATGGAGATATTTGCATCTTGAAAGCTGGACTACAAATGCGGATAGACAAACACGCGCAAGCCTAAGACGTGGTAAGATATGATATTCCTCACTATATGAAGTGACTGATAACAAGATCTGTATAATGGGTTGTAAAGAAATTTGTCAGGTTTTTATTTTGTAGACAATTGATCTGGATATATAGTGATGGGATGACAGCACAATGATGTGTGTGGTATTGGAAAGCTCTGCTCCTGCGCTTTCATGTGATATGCGTGGTATTTCTGTGCGAGCCTGCGTTCGCGAGTAATCCATCCAAAAGTAATGTCTGTGCAGAGCTGTATGAAAGCTCTGTTATACAGCAATTTATTGTAAATTTATCAATTTTTTTCGCTGTGAAAAAATTGGACTACCAACAAGTGCTTGACCTTGTCGGAAAGCTACAGTCTTGCCGTTTCACGTGATATGCGTGGCTTCTCGCTATGACGCACGGTCGCGGAGAAAATCCACAGAGAAGAACGGGTGTGAATTTGGACGCACTATGCGTCGTTCGGGCCCATAGTCTAAACTTCTCAGTTTCAACATTTTATTGAGAACATTTAGGAACAGTGCTGCACCTTAACTTTTGTCTGCACATTTTTTTGTCGCCATTGTTGCTGAGTCTGAGGTGCGAGTCATGCTCTCTCGCTCCGCCTCCACCTCAGGTACCGAAATTTGGCACAGATTCATTTTAAGTGAATCGGTACTCGGTAGTACGAACGTGAATCGGTATCAAGTACAAAAAGTACCGAGTTTCGGTACCCAACCCTATTTATCAGTGAAGTGCATGAACTACACTGCAGACTGGAGTCTGTACTAACAGTGACAAACACAGTGACAGCGTATGAATGGGTCCAATGTGGGTTGAATGGGCATCGTCAGGTCTGGGTTACAGTACGTCTGGTGTATGAAATATCTGTACTGTCACAGTGCTGCATTTTTATAAACACATCTGTTGCCCACATCCAGGCGCTGCTTCTGTTGCACGATTGTATACAAGTGCCAAGTGAAACAGTGATGCACCATCGATTCACCTTACACACAAACAAACATCAAAATACTTACCTCAAACAAAGATGTGGCTCCGAACAGGAAAAGGTTCTTAATTTCAGTCTGGGGTGGCACCTTTTTAGGTGATGAAGGAGATAAAGTTTTTGTCCTGGTTTGCCCTGGCTGAAGGTGTACTTTGAAAGTGTGTCTTTTTATTCTTTTGCTTTGTCAGCTGTTTTCTAACATGTGGAGGGTAAAATGAAATCACTGTCGCTAAGCTCTCTTTGCTGAGATTCGTTCTCTCTCTTTTTCTCCTCACAGTTGATGGCCTCTTTGTTCTTGCTAGCAGCTGGTACACTGTGAAGGCAAATTGCAGCCTGATCAGCTGCATTGTGGCGTAGCTGGCTCGATTACCAAAGCCACACTCTAAGATCCATATTAAATGCAAATACCCAAAGTGTATGACCCCTGGGTCATAATGATCAGGGAAATGATACAGTAATTCTATTGTGGTTTCCTTGTCAGGGCAGTGGCTGGCGATACCACATAGTAATACTAAATTGTCCAGTGACTGATGACAGTCTTGGAGGGTTAATGCGCATTAGTCCTTGACTCCACAAAGTCAAGGAGGTGGCATGATAAACACAGAACCCTGTGAGGTTTAAACTCGTTATTCCCTCATTGAGTCGAATTTATATGAGATTGACTTCAACCTCTTGTCCTTCACTCTCACGGCTTCGTTGCTCAGTGTATTGTGCTCTGATGATGAGACCTGATCAGAGGGTATGCGATAGAGTCAGACTTTAAAACCCCCCTGGCTCGCTCATTAAGAGAAAACTCTTTCTGTTTCACGCTCTGGCTCTCACACACAGACCAAGAGACAAATACCCCTGCCTCAAAAAAAATGCAATAAAATTATTTATTATTGTTAAAAATCTTCTTGTTTAGCATAGTTTCTTTGTCTCAGTGGAAAACTGGCCAAATATATATTATATAGTCTGTAAGGGAATTTAATGACATGATTAAATCTGCTTGTGTCAGTAAACCCTCCCAGCATAACTGAGCTCATGAGTATGACAGATGCTGGGTTACCCAACTCAAACTTGCCATGAAATAAAAACACACTGTCTCATAGAAAGTTTTCAAACTCTAAACTCTACAAAAATTCTAGGATGATCCATTTTGTAGAGGAACAGGAACTTGCAGCTGTGTGTGTAGTCGAGGATGCAGCAGGGCGCCCGCTTTCCCCGCTGTCCTAATTGGAGAGGTGATGCTGTGCCCTGGGCACTGTGCCATCCATGAGACATTAGACTTGCGCAGACTTCTCTGACTCGTCTCCAACGTGTCACAATGTGCTTGCTGAGAACGTCAGTGCCTGCAGGTCTGCCCTCGAACCCAAACACACACACACACACACACACACACACACACACATCTGTAAAGTTAGACCATGACAAACATCCAGAACTGGCTAGAAAAATACTTTTGTTACTGAGAAACTAAGATATCAGAAAAAATAGTCTGTCTCTCTCTCTTGCAATCTGTTTCTGGAGAGACATTTTGTAACTTTAACTGTTACTGAAAGTCAGATAGTTAAATACAATAAGTTCATGTTGGAGGCTATTCTGTTTTACTGTATATCCTTACATGATCAGTCACTATCAGATGATGGATTCTCTGTAGATTTTAGGGCAGGACAATAATTAAATTAGGTGTAGAGGCTTATATGTTTACGGATTTGTGTATAAAGCCTATTGTAAACTTCAAACCAACAGCCTGCTCTAGTAGCCAAGGCTTTCCTCTACTCCACTGTATTCATGTCTTGCACTATTGTAAGAAAACATGTCCCATTTCCCAAATGTAATTAACACCTTGACACTGGAACAGTGGGTGCACTCTGTGATAAGCTAATGTCACATGGAAGCACACTGCAAGCTACTAAACTCTTAGTAACACTCAGGTAGCAGACATTCACTGGTAGAATACATCTTCAGATTTATTGGCCACTGTTAGGGATGTGATTTGGCAAAAATCAATAGGTGTCACAATACAGAGGTTAGAAATATATTGCGATGTATTGTGATAGAGTAGGCAGGGCGATATATTGTGATTTGAATGCCTCTGCTCCGCCAGCAGCCATGGTGTTTCAAGTTATCGTCCGTTTGTCACATTCTCGTGAACACAATATCTCCAGAAGGCTTTTAGGAAATTACCTCAAATTTGGCACAAACATCCACCTAGAAGGATTAAATACTTACATTTTGGTGGTTAAAGGTCAAGGTCACTGTGACCTCAGAAAACATGTTGTTGTTTTTTTTTTCAAGCATGATTTTTCTACATAACTAGAATCCATACACTAATTTTGTCATGATTTCACACAAATGTCTAATAGGATAAGATAATGAAGTGATGACATTGTATATCTACAAGGTCAAAGGTCAACTTCACTGTGACATCATGATTTTCCGCAAAACCATCCATTGCTAGTGGTGCAGTCTTTATGACTTTGCCAGTTTCATAGGCCTGTGATCTATGTGTTTACACTAGTGAGTGGACGAGTTAAATGGCTGAAGATAGAGTAACAACACTTAGGGATCCAGTGGTTGGGGGTTTAAACCCAACACAAAATAAACCACTGCCACAAATCTTTGCGTGTAAAATCTATTAATTTAAAATCATTAGTGTTTTTGAGAGTTAATACAGTATCAGAAAACTAGGGATGCACCGAATATTTGGTAACCGAATATATTCGGCCGAATATTGCAAAAAAACACACAGTCGGTGGAATAAGTGAAAAGCAAGGCCAAATAATAGCACCATATTTTGATGACGCAATCAAACAGCACGCAGTGACGGACGGAGTAAAATGTCGGCAGTGTGGCGATATTTCAAAGTGTTGACACAGACACAGACACAGACAGGAATGTATCCCTGTCAAATACGGCGGCCATAGTGCTCCACGGCGCAAGGTAACGGCTTACTGGTGACGGAGAAGTCCAGTTCCAGGTCCAATAATTTCCTCTTCTTGGTGTCATGACTGCCCAAAAGTACCTGGACAGCCGAGCCATGGCAGCACACAGGTATGTGACGTGTCAGAGGAGAAATGATCCGTTCACATTTCTCTCTCTGTGGCAGGTAACGCTCCACAAACCTCACTGCACTTAAGGGACTGTTCTTAACTTGTAAGGGGAGGAGGGTGGCTGGTTGATTTTTGGTTGATTTTTATTTTATTTATTTATTTTATTTTGATCGCCCCTATGTTAATCACTTATTGATGCTGTTTTTGAAGTATGAATAAGTCAGTAAGTAATTTATTCCATTGAAATATCATTGATGTATTATAGAAAAGTGATTTATCTTTTTATAAATGACAAAAGGCACATCTGCCTCATTTTCACTGTGGCATCGTGATACTACTCAGAACCGTGATACTTTCACTGGTATCGTACAGTGGGTCCCAATTTTGGTACCATGACAACACTCATCTGGAGGGGGTTCATCTGCAAAAACTAATGAAAAACTAAACAACGGCATTCGGTATTCGGTACTCGGTATTCGACCAAGCGTTTAGTTGTATTCGGCATCGGCCACAAATTTTCATTTTGATGCATCTCTACAGAAAACATAGTATTTTGATATTTAATCGTGTCAATATTTTCTTGCATCCCTAGCAAGGCTTTGCAAATATCAAGCGTACCATATTTTATGTGTACAGGAGAACTTCTTGCTGGTGTAGGAACAGCCATGCACCAACTTTCATTTCCCCTGCCGGGAAGTGTGTTTCAATAATCTTACTGGAACGAGTCCCATCAACTCTAACAGGGAACATTCCTCTTTCTAACTCCCTGAGAGCTTTCTCAGTGAAGCAGCTGAAACATCTCTACAGCCAGCCACCTCTTTCTCTGCTCCAGCCTCTCTTTGTTGAACTTAATTCATTTCCTCCCACAACTCTGTCTCTGTTAATACCTCCCTTCTCTCCCCAGCCCTATTAATATTTCTTTACTCTTTTCCTCTTCTCTCTGAACTGCTGAAGCAAGCAAGTGGACACTGATGTAACCTCACAGCAAGAACATGCTTGATGCTTGATACTCAGATCCTTTTCCATCTGCATCAAGTTGTTAAGACAAGAACTGAAAGCCACAGCTTGAAGAAGTGTTTTAAGAAGTTGTCAAAGAACAGGCCCAGTCAGGCCCAGTATGTTATTTAGATGTGTTTGTGTCAGTGTGCAACATTAATCAAAGTTGACACTGTTGTGTGGTGGTTTTCTAGTTTTTCAATTCGATTCATAAAGCTGGGTCCTCTTACTGTTGTGTGTCAGAGCTAGAATGAAGTCCATACATCCACTTATCTGATGTGTTTACATAGAAACACTAATACAAACTTTGATCAAACATTTACATTTAGCCATTTAAAAGGGAGACGCAGAGCATTTGTGTTATAGAATGTTATTCTTCTTATTAGGTGTTGAAAAAGTGCTGAACATTATTTTGTTTTCATTGCAAGTATCAATTTTCTGGGATTAAACTTGTAAGATAAGATAAAACTTTATTATCCGAAACCAATGCCAGAAAGGCAAACAGGTTAACGGTAAGGTTCCAATACTAGATATAAATATGCCAAAAGTAAGCAGTTAACATTGAAGATATGTTAATGAGCTGAAAAGGGCTGAAAAAGAGGTTGGAGCCACCTGTCTCTGCTGTTTGTCTTCTGCATGAGGTAGATAAATTGTAGAGTTTGATTACCACAGGAAGAAAGGATTCCTGTGGCCCTCTCTGGTGCAATGTGGTGTTATCAGTGTGTTATTGAAGGTGCCTGTGCATGACCAGCACATAGACAGGGTAAGGCTGTGAGAATCATTGATCATGACACTCCGCAGCTTACACAGCATCCTTCTCTCTGACCCCTCTGTTAAGGAATCAAGCTTCACCCCCAGGACAACAGCCTGTCCGATGAGCTTGTTGATTCTGTTGGCATCGACTGCCTTTACCTACTGCCACAGCACACGACAGCAAAGAAAATAACATCCGCAGCATTGTAGCCAGCATAAAGATGAAAATTATACTTTGTTTTCAATTTTAAAGCTAAAATAGGCACTTGCCCGAACAAGTAGGTGAAGCACCAGCATTGCCGCTCGACTGTTTGTTTGTATCACCAACAAATCTACATGTAGTGGCCTCTATTTACTACTGTTCATACGATCGCAAGAGGTTCCCACCGCCGAATCAAACGGGATCAGATTCCTAAGGAGGCTTCAGGATAAGAAGTAGAAGACGACTCCAGAATCGGAGCCAAGTCCTCAATGAGGGCACGTCTTAAGCCCGTTGTAGACGGGAGGTTCCAAACGTAAAAGTGGATTCTCATACATAAGTTAACATACTCTTGTTGGGAATTTGCCTTTGTTGTACAGATTTTGTAAACAGCTAAATATATAAACCCAATCTGAGCATCTGATTACAATTGTTAGGATACGATTGATACGGTGTTTGTCATGGATTCTTTTTACTCCTTCATCTCCACTGTGTAGCGATGGTAAAAAAAAAAAAAAAAAAAAAGCTTTGGATTGCTAAAACACAAAGAAAATGTCTCATATTAATTGACACAAACAGTGCTATAAATGCATTCTTTTGAAATTTTTTATTGTAATTATTTTTCCTTTTTGCTTACTCTCTGCTGTTTGTCATCAGGAGTAAAATATTTCACCTTGTAACAGGGTACCCGCGGATCCTTGAAAAGTCTTAAAAAGTCTTAAATTCATGTATCTAAAAGTAAGGCCTGAAAATGTCTTAAATTCATTAGAAATGTCTCAAATTGGTCTTAAATTCATTACTCAAAGGTCTTAAAATTGTTGCGGAAGGAATATTTAATCTGACTTTATTTCTTTTCTTTTTTTTTATTCTCACGGCACTTTCTGTGAGTATCCATGTGCCGTCCAATAACGGCGCGTGCTGGTGGTAGCACATACACAATGAATGGGTTCGTCGGCAGAGGTCTGTGCTTTGCGCGCTCTGTGTGAAAAGGGCTTAACGGTGCGCGCTGGCCACCTGGCACTCAATATGCTGCTGTAGGGGTTTGTTTTCCAGACATGTGAGTATTTTTGAGCAGTGAAAGTTATTATTTATGACTTTTTACTTGTCGGCAGTGATTTGTTTTCCACAGAGCTCTACGTGCGAGCATTTTACTCGCATTTGCGACTAAAAATAGTTTTGTGTCAGCAAAATAAATCATTCAGCAAGCAGTGCGAGTACAGATTTCAACCAGCAGCAGAAACAAAAGGCGAATCATGCAGGTTGTGGGTTGAACGGGGGTCACAGACAGGAATACGGCGGTCAGATAGCCTACAGCAGCTCTGCGGCGCAAAATAATGGGTTACCAGCGGCGACAGAGAAGTCCGACTCCAGGTCCAGTAGCCTAATTTCCTCTTTTGTTGGCGTCATGACTGCCGTTCACATTTCTCTCTGTGGCAGGTAACGGCCCACAAACCTCACCGCACTTTAGGGACTGTTCTTTACTTATGGAGGGACTGTTCTTTACTTGTCAGGGGAGGAGGGTGGCTGGTTGATTTTTATTTTATTTATTTATTTATTTATTTTATTTCAATCCCCCTATGTTAATCACTTATTGATGCTGTTTTTCTATGAATAAGTCAATAAGCAATTTATTCCATTGAAATGTCATTGATGTATTATAGAAAAGTGATTTATCTTTTTATAAATGACAAAAGGCACATCTGCCTCACTTTTGCTGTGTTTTTTCAGAACCGTGATACTTTCACTGGTATCGTACCGTGGGTCCCAATTTTGGTACCGGACAACACTAGATGTCACAACCATTCCATTCGGAGTTGCGCAGTGAGGCGGCTCTGGTGCCGCTTAAAAAAGTGTTCCGCCACTTCTAATTTTACAAATTAAGCACTGGTTATAGTACAGCGGGATCCCCCAGCCATCGCTTATATTTATAGTTTTTTCAGTCTTAAATTCCATTCAAGGTGGCATTAAAAAGGTCTTAAAAAGTGTTAAATTTAACTGACTGAAACCTGCAGATACCCTGTTGTAAGCACCTGCCTCACACTGCCACTCACCTAGTATTATAGTTGAATTAAAAGGTACAGGTATAAACAGCCCCAATAAACTGGCATGGACATCATCTTAGAGTGGTAGCTCTACACACACAGTGAGAAGGGAACAAAGAAAAGTAGCCAGTTGCGTGTTGAGGAAGGTCAATGGACATTCTATCTAAATAATGACTTTAAATGAGGCACTGCTGCGTTAATTACTATTGGCTCAGACTGGGTGATGAAGTAATTGTACCCTGAGGAAGAGGATGAAGATGTGTTTGTGGCCGTGTTGTCTGTGTGTGTGTGTGTGTGTGTGTGTGTGTGCGTGCGTGTCAATTCCTGAGAGAGACCAGGCCACAGTAGAAGCAGGTCTTTTTTGCAGAAAACAATTAATTCTCGGGATTCCTTGGGATCACTCAGCATTTTCAGTCATTGCATCATGTTCCCTGTTTTTTTATTGCATTGCTTGAGCAGAATGTTAAAATGGACTAGCTACTGTGTGTATGTGAAGTCAGTGGCTGTCTCATAAATTATACAAAATTGGTTATCTAGTGCAAATTGCCTTCCAAAATCAAAAGATGAATATCTGAAGATCGCACTGTCAGCTACTGATTCTGACTATTCCATTGCAACTCAGGGCACACTTTGAGCTTTTATCTAAGTGTGAGTATTTAGATTAATTTAATTTAGGATAAATATTTGTTTACCGTATGATAGCATGCATTTGTAATTCACATCTCAGTCATCATTTTCCTGTCATTGCCTTATTTATGTGCCACACTTCCATAATGTTTTTGTGCTATCTGTCATTTGCAGTTGTTAGGTCTCATATTGTCTCATATATTTCTCTCTAAACACATCAGATCATAGTTCCGATCACACTCATACAGTGTAGAGCCTATATGGTACACTGCATGCAAGTGGGATGGATCTCAAGCGTTGAGTGATATGATTGATGGTGTTTATAAACACTGCCTGTTATGTAAGCAAATGTGTGTTCCTTTGTATTCATAACATTAGGAATTATGTGCCCTGATGTGCCCAGTAATTACATAATGTTATTTTCACAAGCCCAGAGCAATCATTGCCTTGTAATGGTTCCGCAAAGGCCGTAGGCTGTATTCAGATGCCAGTGTGGGTTAAACGTTAAATTGAACTGTCAATATACATAATCAGATCAGAAAACCCTCACAAAGAAAAATCATGTTAAATGTGAACTCATCTTTGAGTAAAAGCAGCAGACGTGCCACATCAGGAACCATCATCTCTGCTATGAAGGTCACGTTGTTTGATCTGGAAAGCTTTTGACATACACAATGTAATTCTGCTGCTAATAATAGTCCGTCTGCCCCCTCTGACACTGTCCCCATTCCCATTATCTTTTATTTACACCTGCTTATCTCTATAGGAAGAAAGCCTCCTATTGATACTGTGTCTGCCCTACTAGACCCTAATAAATTGTTTGGACCCTCGTGGTCACTTGCGCTGTCGTTTTCTTATCTGGACCTTCAGATTCTTCCATCTGGTCAACAGCAGATTATCGGACCTGATCACCTTTACACACAGCTGGGATTAACTTTGACACTGTGAGTGTGTGTGCGTCTTAAACAAGAGGGAAGAAGGCAGAGAAAGTGAAAGAGAAACAGACTCTATGTACTTTTGTCTATACTTACATCATGAGCTACTGTACAGTATTTACACCCACTCTCCAACATGTGTTTGTGTCTGTGAGAGAGTGTATGAGAGAGAACAAGAAAGCCCAAGTGTAGTTAATTATATCTTATACTCTGTCTCCGTCCACCTCTTCTTCACCTCCTCAATTCCGTCCACTCCACTCCACCATCCTCAGCCTCAAGGTCACTGCATCTCAGCACTTTGGCTTCACCACTCTGTCCAGTTATCATCCATAAGACACACAGTTCCATCATCCATTAAACCAACACTCCAGCCTTTCAGAACCCTTTTATGTCTGCTATAATCAAAGTAGCCTGAAAGAAAACTTGCTGCATTTGTCTTTTTGTGCCCTGAATTTTCTTTTAGGAACAAAATTTGTAAGTGGACCAGACCTTGTACAAGTCATGTACAGATAGTCTGCGTCCACTGGGGGAAAATGAGAAGTTTGACTGAACAGTTATATCAGAAATAATTTGGAATTAAAATATTTAACCAACATCAACCATAAATTGCAAAATTAATTTTCTGTTAACCATATGATAGCACATGATATTATAATGTCAGCTGTATTTATATTTTCTAACTGTTTTGGTTCCCCTAACACCACTACTGACACTGCTAAATTCGTTATGCTTTTGTTCTGCTGATTTTCAACAGCAGGATTTAAAGCTTTGTAGTGTAAAATTCATATTTTTACCTTTTTATGCCTCAGTGCTGGCAACAGCCAAGGCCTCAGCAATATGTTTTCGAGTTGTTTGTCCATCCATCCCATTCTTGTGACCGCAATATCTCAAGAACACCTTGAGAAAATGTCTTCAAATTTTGCACAAACTTCCCATTGGACTGAAGTATAAACAGATTAGAATTTGGTGGTCAAAGGTCAAGGTCACTGTGACCCCATCCATCACATTTTGGTGAGTGGGATATATCAAGACCACGTTGAGGGAGCGTCTTCAAATTTGGCACAAATGTCCACTTGGGCTCAAGGATGAACTAATTAGAATTTAGTGGTCAAAGGACAGAGGTCACTGTGACCACACAAAACATATTTTTGGCCATTACTCAAGATTTCATAATTTAATTATGACAAAATTTCATACAAATGGCATGTTATATACCAAAGGTCAGCTTCACTTTGACATCATGGTGCTATGCAAAAAACGTTTTCTGGTCATTATTCAGCGTCATAACTCAGGAACAGAAGAGAAGACGTTTGGTGAGATACTAAATTGGTGACACTGATCTTTGATTGTATAGATCCTCTGTGCTACTAGGGAGAAGATTTGTGTGAAGCATTGATGTTTTCACAGATATGGAATGTATATAGTCAGTGCATCTTGACTGGTTCTCCGAGGCATACAGCCGTGAGGCAGTAACTCTAAATGTGAATGAACTTGGCTTGCACACAAATGAAGCAGAACAGGTGGCCTTATATCACACTGTAGCTTTTTTTGGGTGCTGATTATGCAAATGATCAAGTCTCATAAAAGTCCACCTCCTCATGAACAGTTGGCATTCATCAAATTAAAACAAGTAATTTATGGCAAGTTTGTGCAGTTAAGAGAGTTTTCCAAAAGTGACTTTGAGCACTTATAGGAGCATGAGAATAATGAAATGCTGAATGGCGCCCCGTAATTCAAGAATCTTATTGAAATGATTACTTAAATCATAGGTTGCTTCATAATTGACATGCTTGTGTTGAATAACAAGCATGTAAGTGACTTGGCACCTGTCAAGAATCTCATTGTCCTTCAATTGCAGGACTGTATAAAAAAAGTTAACAGTTTGTTATTAGTCCAACATTGTTAGGTCAATATAGATATGAACATCAGACACGGTTAAAGCTGAAAGCCAGCACTTTAATGTCATAGTTACTGTGTCATTTCTAATCCAGCCTGCTGGAGTAAAGCCAGAACAATAACAAATGTGTCAGTGTTCACATACTGATGTACTACATTGTATGTTGTTACAATTATAGGCACAGCCTGAAAAGATGGACTTTCCATCTCACTGTCAGCTCAGCGTCAGTGCAATGTTCTGATGTTCTGCTATCAAACGAGCATTCACAACCAGTCTGACAGCACGAGCTGCCAACACTGGTTTGAAAGCGCTAATAAAAGTGGGACGTTTTGCCTCATTTGAATCTCCTGATGTTCCTTGGGCAGTTACTCTACTGCTAGTGAAAATGAGAGTCAGATCAGCCTGTCATCATCCCTGAAGTTTCTATGTACAAAATTATTAATAAAGAATTGTTAAAATTGAATGATTTGGGGAAACTGTCTAGTGCTGTGATTAAAGGGATACTTTGCCAATTCCAAGCAGCTTTATATCATAACAGTGTGGGTCATATGTGTAAATAAACAATGTTAAACTTCCCCCCATCTTGTCAGAGCCCAGATCTCTCTGCATTTCTCCCAGTTTAAATCCGCCGGATGATGCAAAACCAGAATATTTTCACTGGTTCTGGGGCTGTTGTCGAATTACATATTGTACTTCCAGATCTAGACATAAAGGGTCTCATTCATGAAAAGTGAGTAAATCTGTGTGTAGATTTGCACATAAAAGCCTACGCTACTAAAAACCTACTCCAGATTCAGGAACGCCGCGGGAAACTCAGATTTGATCGTAAACACGTGTGTATGATCATGAATGCCAATCCATCGTAAAGTGACAGCGCGCTCCCAGTAATCAGCAATTAGCATAACTCCCCGCCCATGAATATCCAATGACCACCATATAAGGAGGTGTAGGTGCATCCAGTCGACCTGTCAGTCATGGCGCAAACAAACAAAGAGAGAGAAGGAAAAAATAATTTTTCCGAAGCGGAGATCAAAATAATTTTGGGTGAAGTGGACTTAAGAAAAAACATTTTATTTTCTTCAGTTAGTAGTGGTGTGACAGGGACAGGCAAAGCGAAGGCCTGGAGGGAGGTAACAGAGGCTGTTAATGTTGTGTCTGTAGTACAAAGAACCATGTCAGAGGTGAAGCGTAAATGGTTTGATATGAAACTGGAGGCAAAGAAACGCATAAGCACACACACAAAAAATACAGCAGTCACCAAACAGACAGAAGATTCATTTGTGGGGAACGGGAAACCAGAGATGTTTTGTGCGTAATGGATAAACTCTAAATCAGTGATGGCTGTCGGAATGTAGAGCTATTTAACATTTATTTTAACAAATGATACGGATAACATATAGCCTACAGCAGTTTTGTATGCATGGTCTTCAAATTATTTGAATCTTATTAGCCTAAAGCTCTGTTTTATACAACGTAGATTAAACATTTTTCAAATCAGATTTATTCATTCAAATGATCAAAAAGCCACAAAAAAAAGAACGTGTTGTCTCAAATAATTCTTTCAGCTGGCGCGTGCTCCTTCGTGGCTCCACCACCTGCTGCTCCTGCTGCCCCTGCCCTGAGGCCGAAGAGGCTGTGATCCGGCTGTCCTTACGGATATTTTTATTATCATCATTCAACATGTAGAAAGAACGTGTAATCTATTGAGTCGATTTACATAGATAATTCACAATCATGAACCTAATCTGGATCTTAAACCTGCTAATTGCCAACTAATTTAACTAAATGTGTTATATTTTTAATATTTTGTCATGTTTAGTGTTTCAAAGGCATCTGTGTATTGTGTACATAACAGAGCCCAATACGAATTAAAATTGTAATTTCCAATAGTGACAAGCAATATTTATGTGCTTTACTAAATTTACACAAGCACTACAAGTGGTCAGGAGCAAGAGTAGATTTTGTTAGTGGCTACAAAATGATCGGAACTACTAAAATACTGATGAATGCGGACATGCATGTAAATTTCTGTCTGCGAACAGTTTACACACAAATTCCTTCTGCTCACGTTTCATGAATGAGACCCAAAGAGTGTAGGAGCAGATTAAGGGAGAGAGTCAGGTCTCTCTCTCTCTGTCAGATGATTCTGCATCATCTGTTTCTCGCCCAAACTGTTTTCAGAAACATATTTTAGTGCACTGTTTGTTACCAGCTGCCCCCCATATTGCTTCCAGATGAGAAACTTACATTACATCACCCAGCAGTGGAAGCATTTATTGTGGTGCCTTCACTTTGCACTAGAAAGTCTGAATTTTTGAGTTCCCAGTCTTAAATTTAAACTGGAATGTTCAGTGACTTATTGAGTTAATTTCCGACTCAATAAGTCAGAGGAACCTCACAACCTCAACACTTAAATTCCTGGATGGCTGCTCCGTGCATCAACAGTAAAACCTGCAGTGATATACTGTTTATTAGCACTTATGTGTTGTTTATATCTCATTAAATCAGCTGTACACACAGTCCTGTCCAACTTTCATTGTGGATATGTTGCTACCATGTTGTGCAAAACACAGCATTTGTGTTCTTATCAACTGGTATTGCTAAAGGCCCAGACACATCAAACCAACTCCAGAGAACCAGGGGTGACAAAGGCCACCTGCTGCATCGCCTGATGTAGTTTTGTCCTGGCCGAAAAATTGCACATGAACACACCACAAAGACTTCAGCCAACAGCCAGGCAGCTTGAATATTCTGCACCTGCATGAGAGAGAATAGCTCCATACCAATCGCCATTCAAAACGGGAAGCCGAAAGACCGTCTTGACACTAGTTTGCCTGTTAGCACATTAACAACACAATCCAATGTTGAGAGAACAGAGCATATTTACTATTTACTAGTGAACACTAACACAAACCATCACAAATCATTTCTGCTGAAGAGCTCAGTGGCTAAGGAAAAATAATCTTACATTTTGTAACAAGTTTGTTTCGACCTCACTCCCTCTTTACCTTAGCTGTTTGTTTACTTTCCTCACTTCTGTTTCTCTTCTTGTGCACTGAGCTTAACAACCAGTTAAGATTTATTTCATTAACTGACAGACACAGATGCCGATGGCAATTCATCATGCTAAATTGGCCCAAAAAATGCTGACGGGGGTCAGTGAGGGGCAACACAGTCAACTCGTATGTGCTGTCATTCCCAGCTCTGACCTCTGACTTCTGATGTAAAGGGAATACAGCACTGGTCTAGTGCTGCACAATGCATTCTAGGAGTTGTAGGTTTTCTACCTCTTGAGCAAAAACAAATGCCACAGTCCTTTTTTGTGTATATTCTGGTTATGTAGAACCAATTTAAAACGTATTTGCGTCTTTCTACTGCATCGGTTTTATAAAAAGACCATCTTTCCAGCAATGAAATACTTCTGTAAGTGTCTGTCATGTCTTTGCTGCCAGAGATGAAAATAGCCTCGGTGTTTGGCATAAGTAGATAACAGCTCATCAACCATAATAAGAATAAACTCACTCATCATACCAGGATAACCTCTGAAAAACACATGAAACAGAAGAAGAGCAGCACTTTCTTTGAAAGAGCTTCAAACTTTGATTTTGCTGTAGACAGCAAATCTTAAACAAGCAATGAACTTCAAAAAGAGAACTCTGAGGTTCCTTAAGGCCAAACCACCTGCAGACACAAATGATCTTGTGTGATCTTGAAACGATTTGTGTCATTTAGGGATTTGGCTAGCATGCGGGGCAAGATACAGAGGTTTATATGGATGCTATCAGGACGACTGAAGGACAATGCCAATGAATGACTTTTTTATCTCTGGTTTACTCTGCTTAATGGAACTTACAGTACTGGATAGAAGCAGGAGAAGAAAAGTACAAGGAGAGGAGAGGGAGGAGGGGCTGTAAGAATGAGAGGGAGAATGAAAAGAGAACAATTAAGAGGACAACAAAAGAGAAACAGAGGTAAAGGTCTTTGGGTCCTCTCTGTTCCCTGGTAACTGAGAGCTGACCCTGGACCAGGACCTATGTCGAGGCCAGTTCAACCCCATTATATTCAATTCAGTCGGGTTTGAAAGGTTGTTGAGTATCCTAGGTCTGTGTGTGAATATGTCTAATGCTTGAGTGAATCCAAGCAGACTATTATGTGCTGCATTTTTATAGTCACAGGAGAAAAAAGTGGCGAGATAATGAGTGTGAAGTATGAAACGCAGGGTAAAATGTTGCACTCATTGAGACTGCAGCTGCTCATCAAGAGGTGGAGCACCATGCTGCCTCCGGCATTTTCATAAGTTGCCTATTTCTGTCTGCATTATGAAATGGGTCCAATTATTCTCTGGTCTGTTTTGGACTGGTTCTAACTGTCCTTGGGTCACTTTCAGATCGGATCTCTCTCTTTTTAAAACATTAACTTATGCACTTTGGGTTTGGGTGACCTGGGTCCAAGAGGATATATGATGACCTTTAGAAAAGCATGTGAGACAAAAGTGAAGAGAGACTAAGAAAATCAATCCTGCTGACATTTACGTAAGCCTAGAGCGGGGCAGTATAGTAAAAATCATTGTCATGTTATTAATGTAAAGAACACCAGTGTGCCATATTCCAATTAGGCACCTCGCCATATCAATAATTACAATATATAGTATCTGCTAGACTTGTACTATTCATGCTCAGAATATTAAAAGAGACCATCGTTGTATATATTTAAAGCATGGTCCTAGTTTTTAAGTACAGTTTGTGGTAAAGATTTTAGTTATTTATGATTTTATTAAATATTTATCTCTTTATGGGTCCTTGTGGTGTTTTATGCTGTAATGCAGTTTTCCATAGGGATAAATAAAGTATTCCAGCCATAGCTATGAGTTTATATACAGTATATTATAATATGGCAAATGTATGCAAAATTCTATAAAAGGAGGAATTGATGTTCAATGAACTGCACTTCGTTTTGCTTTTATATATTATATATCAGATAAAACTCTGCACACAAATAAAAACCTTAACATTTCATTTTGTCAATTTTGAATTGGACAATAACACTTGAATATGAAATGAAATGATCATATAGTCTTGGTGCAATTCCATTCATTCCATTACACAAGCAAACACATATACATGTATATATACAGACAGTGCAGTCATGGTAGAAAGCTGGGCCTTGAATCTGATTGGATGGAAGTCTTTTTGAGGGAAATGTAGCTCACTGACTCCCTATTTATCTCAGAGCTGCAGACGTCTGCCAGTGACTCGTAGGGACGAATGTGGACGGAGGCACTAGAGTGAGAATGAATGTTAAAAGGTAGACTTGATGGTGACGGCGGATGTGTGGGATTGACAGCATGCCAGAACTGTCAGTGGACTTGAAACTGAAACAAATGTTGTTCGATATGGAGACATCATGTACTGACTGTACTGATAGATACATGGTATTCTGTCAGGATACACACAAACAAACACAGGAGTGGGCCATCAATCTTCCTGTTGTGAAGCTGAACATCTTCACCAGCACATGGTTAAAAGATGATTGAATGGACCTTTTCTGTCCATTAACAGGAGTATCACACAGTATGTGCAGTGTGAAGGTTTTGACTTGGGTATAAACCTCTCTAGGATCCCAAGAGTTGTTCTTTTATGAAACGAATATGGATGTAGAATCCATTAGTATATAGCACAGGTCGGGTGTTCACAGAGTTGTTGTGGGTCGTTAATGCCAATAGAGCTCATTAGTTAAACCTGGTCTGGGTCAAGAGGCTAGAAAGAACACACATATACACTCTGTGAGGAAGCAATTAGTTGTGGGAAAACACAGTCATGGTTCACTAGCAAGGTCAAAGCTGCCCACTTTCAGAAGTGCTACAGCGGCAGAAACTCAGAGGAAAAAGTGTTCTTGCCCAAAGATTATTATTATTTGCTGCAAGCCAACCAGACCATGACTAAAAAGCATTTTTCTCTCTCTCAAATCACTGTTTTATTTTGTTTCTTTCTCTCTTTCTTCAGTTTTTTTAATACACTGTCAAAACATGCAGTAAACAAGCCATAATAAGTTGAACTTAAAAAACAAACAAACTGAATAGATTAATAAGCCAAAAATCAAGTAGAATCATGGATAGGCCATCATTTGAGTAAGAATCTATAATAGCTATACAGTTAATACACAAGATAGGGTTATATAAATGAGGCAATAAATTCTTAAATTATTAACACTAAATAAAAGTGTATTAAAATCAGAATTTTGTGTCAAAAGTCATTAATTGTGAGTTGAGCCATTCTCTTTTTTACAGTAATATCTTT
The DNA here is from genome assembly GCF_041903045.1 of Epinephelus lanceolatus. Lineage (NCBI taxonomy): Eukaryota > Metazoa > Chordata > Actinopteri > Perciformes > Serranidae > Epinephelus > Epinephelus lanceolatus. The sequence continues at coordinate 33,455,139 of NC_135738.1, read as the reverse complement.
ATTGGAGTTTATTTTGGAGAGAGGGTTCGAATATGCTCTTAATGGACATGGACAACAGATAACGGTTCAGAACAAACCTCTATAATGACAGGAGATGACAAGATTCATGCCCTGCAAATCCTACTGGAATGCTTAAACAATGACTTGTGCTTTAGCAGGCTCAGCATCTGCAAGATCACAAGTTAGCTTCTGTTAGCCAGAGCAACCCAACACCACTTTCTCCTGCTTTAATTAATGAATTTATATTCCTGAGTCACAACACTGCCACAACCACTGCTTTGATACCAAGTAGCAAAATCCAGCCTAGCTAGTTAGCTGATTAGCTAGGTTGCATATATAGCCGTGATGATGTAAATGAGGTTTCCAGTACTTTTGCTTGTTCGCTGTATTTACAGCAACAGTTGGTATTTCTTGTTTTAGTTAAGTAGAGCTAGTTGGCTAAGTTAATGGCAGTTGTGGAGCCATCGTAGAGGCAAGGGGGATTTGGTTGGCTGGGAAACAAATCTGTCATGAAATTAAATAGCATTAAATTAAAACATCCTTTGAAAAAGGGTATTTTGTAATAGACAAATGTATTCATTCGTTCATTCATTCAAACCTTTACTTTAGACTCAGGAAATCAGTTGAAGGGGACCCTCATTTTCAGTGATGCCAAATATGAATAAAGACATTAAAAAGAATCACTAAGTACACAAAGAAACACTAGTTATTACAGAAATGAAATCATACAAAACAACAAACAACAATAGCAATAAATGATCGCTAAATGTAGATATACAGGATGATCAATATGCTAAGGTGTAGATTTATGATTAAAAGCATTTACACTCAATTAAAACAAGATCAGAAATAAGGCATTTAAACAGCCATAAAGGTGGCATAGTGTCCAAGTTTAAGGTCTTTTGCAGACTATTCCATGTATAAGGTGCACTGTAAGAGAATGACATTCTTCCTAGTTCAGTGTGAGTGTGAAGCAACAACCTATTCTGTGAACGAACACCAAGATTATGTGAGGTCAGAGTTAAAAGGGGTGAAATGTATATCATTAATGTAGGCCTGGGAAATATGGAGAAAATCAAATATCAAAATATTTTTGACCAAATACCTTGATATTGATATTGCAACCATATTGTAGGTTTGACTATTGGTGCTTTTGCTAAATATTTATTTTGTAATTTTTAATGAACAGTCATCAGTAATGTGGGTATAATGACTGATAGATATAGTCTGGGAAGTTCAGAAAATTACATCACTTTGCTGTAATTCAGCCTTTAAAAACAGGAAAATGCAACACTTACTATATTATGAAATCCAAACTCTAAATCCAATCTAAAATGATATCTACTCTCATATCACAATATCAATACTAGAAAAGCACTCAGAGAGTGCAGACCTCCGCTAAGTAAGTGATATTCCCTCCCCCTCTGCATCAGATTTTGCAGTCTGCATCACAACTAGGTTATTTGCATCACTATCATTATTAGGTTATATATGCCTTCACCATGGAGACACTGTGGTGTATTTATTTAGTTTTTATTTTGTACCAACACAGAATATAATATGCTTTTTTGTATTTTTCACTTTCTTTTTTCCAACACAGAACATTAATTTCAACTTTGAATTATAACATTTAGCAAGTAGAACAAGATGTGCTTTCCGGCCACCAGATGGCGCTATTTTCACCGTCTTAATTGCTGCTGAGTCTGTGAGACCATAGACTTTATTTGTTATTTTATCCACTTTGCTTCAGCCGATCACCACCAAAATTGTATCATCTGTTCCTTGTCCCATTATCCACCTTTCCTGAAAATTTCATCAAACTCTGTTCATATTTTTTGAGTTATTTTGCAGACAAACAAACAAACAGACAAACGAACAGACAGACAAACAGACCAACGCCGGCGAAAACATAACCTCCTTGGTGGAGGTAATAATATGAGTATACTGCCCTGCCCTACCTTAATATGATTTTGTTTGTGTTTTTGTTAGTGAAAAAGGTGGTTAAGGTCGGAATGTTGGTGGAGGTTTATTTTTCTGTTTTTACAAGGATATGCTCCTGGTCTCATAAATATCCAGTAATTGTGCTAAGCTGAATGTCCTAATATCACATTAATCTGAGCTTTCAACCATGCAGACTGTAGCACACTCTCTGTAGTTGCCAGAAGGAAACCTCTATTAAAATGCGCACAATGCCTCAGCATTAGGCATTCAGACAAGCGACTGTAAGCTGTTGACTTGTGAATGGTGTTTCTGCATGAACGACTTTTGTAATACACAAAATATTATGCAAATGAATGTTCCAGTCGCCTCTCTGAATAGATATGCAATAGAAGATGAAGACAGGCGTTTTTGTTTTTGATGGATGTGACCAAACACAGCTTAGAGCGACCACTGCAGTGCTGTCTGGGACCAAAGAAACAAGGTAGCCCTTTGTTACGACTTCATTTATTTTGTTAATTCACTGCATGTGAGAGATGAAAATAGCACATGTATTTACGACAAACTGGGCAGTGAAGCAACAAACCCAAAACTGGATTAAATATGTAAGCTGAAAAGATGATACAAAAGAAACAAATAACTGGAATGCATAATATGATGTACATCCTTTTGCAATATGCCCCAATCCCCTGCGGCAAACATACACGCAGAGGCTATTGCAGATCCTACAGTAACAGTGATTGCACTGGACGCTGTGATTCTCGTGTGTGTACTAGTGTTTTTGTGTGTATTCAGGCATTTTTGTGCAATAGTGTGTGTACATCTTCAAGATGAGATCAAGAATTTAAATTTCTCAGCGAAATGCACAAAAAAGATCAGCCTATACAGCAACACAAGGTATTATCTTAATCCTGCCTGCCCCAATGAAAATGACCTAAACCACATTGTCTTTTTAACTTTTCATTGCACCTTTCATTGCTTATCTCTCTCTCACACATTTTCAGTTATTTTGTTGTCACGTTGTCTGGTAAATTAACCATTACTTACTTTGTTATTTTGTTTTTCTTTGCCTGGACTGCTCTAAGTAAAAATATGTTTACGTGGACCTTTTTTGGCAGCTGAAGGGGCCAATTAAGAGCCCATTCTTACAGGTCAGATGTTCCATTTTTGTGTGATTGAAGATGTACACTGCTGTCCACCGAGGTCAGTCAGTGAACCTCTCCTGAACATGTCTGGAAAGTTCACAGCCAGACAGACATGAATTTGGGCAGAAATTGCAGTCGTCGTTGCCACAAATAACCCCTGTAACGCATGGCTGGTCGCGAGCCGTCCGTTCTCCACACAGTGCCGGTGTTGTTTTAATCTGACATTGTGCAACATCCCGTCTGAAAATTCCTCTCCACTGGGAAGCATCTAAACAGTTTAGCAGGAGGGAGGGAGAGTGAAATGGAACGGATGATGTGGTAGATGCAAAAGAATTAAGTGGCTTTTCAGTCCTTATCATCATTGTTTCTTTATTATTTCCCTTACTTTAATTAGGTTTGTGTTGACTGGTCAGGATGTGGATTGTGCTATGCCCTGCTGAATTTCATCAGTAATTGCTAGAATATAGTGTTTTGATGATTTTGTGATCAGTAGCTGAAAAGCTTGGTCAGCGTTACTCATGTTTGTCTGAATAGATTAACCAAATGTCAAATGGTTTGCCAGAGAAGGCAGTTGTTTAATGAAGTTTTTCTACTCTCGAGTTAAATATGAACGAGTTCAAGAGAGTAAATCTACAGGGAAGGCAATTTGTTCTTGTGTGTGCTACATTCCCGCAGTAACTCACTGAGTGGACATTGTTGTAGAAGCTTTTGTATTATTCAGAGAGCTGACAGAGAGAAGGAGACACAGAGGCCAGTGGACCCTTTCCTGTCTGTCTTCAGTCAGACCTGCTCTGCTGGTGAACTAAGTTGTTTGTACCACAGATACAAGCCCTCCTCCCCTCGTCTGGTTTTCAGCCTGTCAGAGAGAGATAGTTCAGAACGGTTCAGTGACTTTCTGTCCATCCAAATGATTGCAGAGTGCCTACGGTGTCCCTATTAAAGCTTGTCAAGACGGTATTAAAGGATTTTTTCTTTTGTGCCTGCCTGTGCTGTCAGTACTTTGCGAAGCTGTGTTCATATGGAGCTACATTAGGGTCAAATGTTTTGTACTTGAAAAAATAAAATTTGAAACCGAAAATTCATGTGTTGATCTTGAATTTTGAAAAATACAACAATGTATTCAAAATAAAAATAAGTGTATGAAACGTTTTTTAAGGTTAAATATAATTTTGATTCACTTTGGTAATTCTTTTGAATGAATAATTTATTTTCACTTTTCACTTCCATATATATTTTGACATTTGAGGTCTTATTTTTTTCAGTTGCATGTTTTATCTTTTCAGATTCAGATCTTATTTTTTACCGTTTCAAATCTTATTTTTTCCACTTTCAAATCTTTTTTTCACTTTCAGATCTTTCTTTTTCAGTTTCAAATCTGTTTTTTGAGTTTCAGACTTTTGACCCTGATGTGGCGTGGGGGGCGTGGCATCAACTGAGAGGGGTGTAGAATCATGAGTGACAGTGCTTTCAGGGAAAGTAGGAACTAAAAAAATTCTGACTCAGCACTTACATACACCATAGTCATGTGACTGGCAGTGTAAAAATTGATTCCAGTGACAAACTTCCATTTAGAAATCTGTTTTAGACAGTACTGAGCACCAATTGCGGTATAAGAGCAATAAATTATGCCAGATTTTGCAGTTCAACAGCCACATTTTAAGTGCTGATATGTCCGATTTCCACATAGCACTGTGAACGCAGCGTAATGTCCACTTTGCTTGCAATGATGGCGTCCGGTCAGTCGGGTCAATCTGCTGGAGCCCATACATCCAGCACACAGGTGAGAAATGTTAACTAAGTTTTGGGAAATCATAACAAATATTAAGGGGTCGTTTTTGTGACAACATACTTTTTTTTAGTGACGTCTTTTAAGTGGCGAATTTATCAGAGCTGGAAAGTGTGATTGTCCACAGCTCCATCATCACGGCCCTGTTGATGTTTCCTCATCCAGTAAACGTGTCCCCTGGATGAAACCTTTGAGCTTGGGTAAAAGGAAACAATCCTAAAACACCTCCCTACTCACCTGACCTGGCTCCAGGTGATTTTTGTGGCACCAGGTGAGTAGGGAGGTGTTTTAGGATTGTTTCCTTTTCCACAAGCCAGGCATTTCACCAGTTGAACCATAAGGAATTAGCATGCCAATTCTGTAGGACATTCCTTTGATGGTTGCATTTTTGGCTAGATGTACCTCATTTATCTTGGGGTATTTCTGCCTGAGGCTTGTCACTACTTCCTTGTTCAGTACACAGGCATTTTAAAGTTACAAATGTTTTATTTACATTTGTAACTTCCAATGTGGAAGTAAGGTGAATGCATAGGTAAGGTAAGGTGGATGCATTGATATGATATGCAATCATTTGCTGATGTTTGGCTGCTAATGTGAGTGGTATATTCTTGAAACAATTTGTATAACGAGCAACTTGCTTAAAGAAGCTATGCTTCCCCTCAAATCTCATAGTCCATTACCCTACTAAAGGCCCAAAACATTCAATCATTTGAGGGTAATATTCAAGATAATGATGTTTTGGCAAGAGTCATGCTGGAAAATGTTCCAAGAATCTATGTCTGTGTTCTGTGATTTTGCAGTCCAGGTAGGCAATGGTTTCTTTATTATGAAGAGGGGCAACAGCGAGTTCAACTATTTCTTTTAAATCAAGCAACACAAGCCAAGCAGGCTCTGCTTCAGGTATCAAGTCTCCAACTATAAAATGAAGCAACCTCAATAAATTCTAATTTTCATGGGTGTTGCCTCCAATGGACTTGTTAGAGGCATAAGTGCGTGGTATGATATGTGGTTTATTAGTTCTATCCCCCAGTTTATATGGAAATTTCAGGATTCGTTCGTTAAGAGTGTTAAGAATCAGATACTTTTTGGAAATGAATTCACCAATGCAGAGGGCAATCTCAACTGGAATAACACCCTCAAATAAGTCATGAACAATGTCAGGAGGGTAACCCTGAGTAACATGAAAAAAAGATAAATTCTTAGTGAACACACACTCACTCTTTACTCCACAACAGATGGTTGAGTTCTCTCTTGCAAATACAATGTGTGTCTCATGAATGTCTTTTGTTCGAGGGTTAAAATGACCTGACTGAACAGCCTTAGCCTGAATGTCTGATCTCTTACCTGTACAAAACCTGCAGAAGTAGACACCAGAAAAGCTTTCAATAAAGCCTGCTATCCCGTGGGCTCCTAAATTATCTGCAATGACCAACTGGACTGTGCCTTTCACAAACTCCCCAAGACCTGAAATAAAAACACCGCGCTTCTCTAAAATAACCAAATCCTGTAAAATTTGTTCATACCCATACACCTTTACATCAGTAGTCTTGCATAATACAGCCAAATAAGTGGAAGAAAGAGCTGAATGAGATCCAGGTGGTAAATTATTTAAAATCCAGTACACTCCACAAAGTTTATGAGTTTTTCTGGACGTGCCTAAGGGGTTGCAAACCTCAAAGTCATCAACATACAGCGATATCGATAATTTTAAATCCTCCCCAGTGAAAAAACTATTTTCTTTAAAGTAAATCCCATCTCTAATGGATTTGTACTGCACTACACATGAGGTATTTTTCTGTGTCTTGGGGGTATGGATTACATTTTCTAAAATGTCATTGTTACTTAACAGATGCTGCAGAGAACGCAAAATAGGATTCAAATAAACACAAGAAGTTTGTGCTCTAATAAAAAACAAAAAAAAAGGGATCAGCACTCAGTGAATAATCCTCCTAAGCCCTACGATAAGCTATTATGGCAAGGCTTAACTATATAGACCCGTGAGCAGTGATAACTAACATGTCTTTGGGGTCATCGGGTGGGAACCTCCTTTCACCGGTGTTTCGTCTAGTTAGTCCCACGACACCTCCAGGAGGCTAGACAGTGATCTCTGGCGTCCCAGAGACACTCCCCTAATGCCAGGTCTCACTGCTCCCCACACTAACCGAACAACCTCCTTTACCTTACCTATACTACCACAGAGGAGGTAGACCCAGGGAAGGAAGCCTTGTTAGGCTATCACACTCCCCCGCCGGGTTAGGCTGTACAGTCTACCTCCCCAGGACGAGCCCTCACAACAATGACACCTCCAGGAGGCTGGACAGTGATCTCAGCCCAAACAGCACTGCCAACTTCAACCAAGCCCAGGCTCCGTTTATGCGAGCTCCAGGCAGAAGCAATGCTGATACTACCTTTACTAGCACATTCACCATACTCTATTTCACACACTACATAGCATAACTACAATGTAAGCTAAAGTTAAAGGAGATAAATGAACTCACAGGATCAGCAAACACACTCACTTTGCAGCCTGGTCTCAATCAAAATGGATTCAAATAGGCCACTCCCACACTTAAATAACCTTCCTCTTCCTGGATTTCCTTCTTACTTACACATGGCTTTCTCAGCCCAAACAGCACTGCCATCTTCAACCAAACCCAGGCTCCATACATGCGAGCTCCAGGCAGAAGCAATGCTGATACTAGCTTTCCTGTCACATTCACCATACTCTATTTCACACACTACATAGCATAACTACAATATAAGCTAAAGTTAAAGGAGCTAACTGGACTTACAGGATCAGCAAGCACACTCACCTTGCCGCATGGCCTCAAACAAAATGGATTCCAATAGGCCACTCCCACACTTAAATACTTCCTCTTCCTGGATTTCTCCTGACAGGAAGTGGATCTCTCCACCTGATCTCAAGGAGTTATGTGCCCTGCTTAGTAGTTCCCCCTGCTGGCCCCCAGCTGACATTATTTCTTCTGTAATAGATAAACTGGCTGCATTTAATTGCTTCATCTGACATTTCCCTCACTGTCTTCCTCAAATTCTGTCCCCGCACTCCGAGTTCCCCCAGGAGTGAGACAGTTGATCTTGCTATGAATCCCCTACACCCCACTTCCACTGGACAAATCCTAGTCTTCCATCCTCGCTGCTCAGCTTCTGCTCCTAAGTCTGCATATCTAAGCTTTTTTCTTTCATAGGCTTCTTCCACTGAGTCTTCCCAAGGAACTGTCAGCTCAATGAAATAAACTATCTGTTGACTCACTGACCACAACACTAAGTCAGGCCTCTGCCTGGTACAGACTATTTCCTGAGGAACAACAGGCTTTCCCCCTAAATCTACTTGCATTTCCCAATCACAAGCACCTTCTAGGCGGCCACACCCTTGCCTCCTCACTAACTTATCCCTTCTGTATTTCTCTCCCTCACGGACAAACTGAATTACTAAGCCCCTATCCTTAACACCTTCTGAATTCACCTGTCTTCGTTTCCCTTCGATGCCTGCAGCTAAACATTTCAACACCTGATTATGTCGCCATGTATATCGGCCTTGTGACAAGCTAACTTTACAGCCTGACAAAATATGCTTTAAAGTTGCGGTACGTGAACACAATGGGCATGATGGGTCCTCATTTACCCACAGTTTTAGGTTCTGGGGGGTTGGTAACACATCGTATGTAGCCCCTACCAGGAATCTAATACGATTCTCCTCCATACTCCACAGGTCCCTCCAACTAAGCTTCCTCTTCTCTACACTTTCCCAATTCAACCACTGTCCCTGTTTAGCCTGGGCCACTACCTTTGCACCCCTTACTATCTCTTCCTGTCTGCGTATCTGTTCTGCAACCAACTTTCTTTTATCTTTGAGGCCTGCTGTATTCCATACCGGTTTACCTGAGCCAAGCCCCAGGCCTCCCCGGCCAAACTGAACATTACCTACAATCTCTGCATGTCTAAGAGCTGCCTCTGCCTCCTGAACTGCCGATCTTGGGTTCCACTTCCTCCCCTTGGTTGGATTTGGAACCACACTCCTAACTACCACGTCCTTACTCCCAGATAACAAGAGCTCTGTCCTGACCTTGGTACATTTAAATTCCTCTGTTAAACTAGATACTGGCAGCTGAAGTATCCCTTTTCCATACAATGCAACACTACTTAGGCACCTAGGAGCGCCCAACCACTTCCTAATGTAGGAGCTAACCGACCTTTCCATTCTCTCCACAACAGATATTGGAATTTCATAAACTGACAATGGCCACATTAACCTAGGATATAGCCCAAATTGCAAACACCACAACTTCAACTTTCCTGGAAGTTCTGATTTATCTATTCTATCCAATCCTTCAGCCACATCTTTTCTAAATTTCACCACCTGTTCCTTATCATTCAACTCTACATTGTACCACCTACCTAAGCTCTTTACTGACTTTTCCCTAATTGTTGGGATTTCCTCATCATCTATGACAAACTTCCTATCACTTAACTTCCCTCTACATATCGAGATGCTTCTAGATTTACTAGGCTTGATTTTCATGCTGGCCCACTTGAGGTTCTTATTTACCTTCTCTAGTAGCCTCTTTGTACATGGCATTGTTGTGGTCACCAGTGTCATGTCATCCATGTAAGCCCTAACTGGTGGAAGATGCAACCCATTCTGCCGTCTCTCCCCACCTACCACCCACTTAGAAGCCCTGATGATTACTTCCATTGCCATAGTAAATGCTAATGGAGAAATTGTACACCCTGCCATGATGCCTATTTCTAGCCTCTGCCAACCTGTTGTGAAACCTGCTGTACTTAGACACAACCTAATATCCCGAAAATATGCTTTCACTAAGTTAACAACTACCTGTGGCACTCTGAAGTAGTCAAACGCACTCCAAATGAGGCTGTGCGGTACTGAACCAAACGCATTTGCAAGATCTAAAAATATTACATGTAGGTCCCTTTTGTTAATCTTCGCTGCCTGAATCTGGTGCCAGATCATGCTAGTATGCTCTAAACACCCTGAAAAACCTGGTATTCCTGCCTTCTGCACCATGGTATCTATTAAGCTATTCCTTTCTAAGTAGCTAGCTAGTCTCTGCGCTACTACACTAAAGAAAATCTTCCCCTCCACATTCAAGAGAGAAATCATCCGGAACTGGCTAAGGTCCACAGACTCCTTCTCCTTAGGAATGAGGACACCCCCTGCCCTACGCCATGCTCTTGGTATAATTTGTTTTTCCCAAACTATTCTTAGCTGTTTCCACAAAAATTTAAGGGTATCAGGCGCACTTTTATAAACCCGGTAGGGGACTCCATTAGGCCCTGGGGCCGAAGAAGCCTTTGCACGCCTGACCACCTCCTGAACTTCCTTCCACCTAGGTGGCCTGACATCCATCTCATGCTCTATCCCTCCTAATGGAGGGATATCAGGTGGGAAACCTACTATCCTATTCTTCTCCAAATCTGAATACATGTTTCTCAAATATTCTTCAACCTCTAACCTTTCTGCTTTAAGCTGCCCTCCCTTTTCCTGGCTGAACAATCCTTTAACAAACTTAAAAGGGTCCCTGAAAAAACCTGTCCTAGCATATTCCTTCTTCCTCCTCTTTTTCCTGAGATGCTCCGCCCTTCTAAGAACTGCTAGCCTGCTTCTCAACTCCTCTTGCAACACCTTAATTCCCTCCCTTTCTTCTTCTGTAGCCTTTTTCCACTGCTTTCTTAACTGTCTCCTTTCCTTGACTAACTTCTCTATTTCTCTCTGCCGCCTAGACTTACCTGACTGTACCCTCTCACTCCTCTTTCTCTCATGCACACCAAACCTCTCTACACCATATGAATACATTATATCTCCCATCTTTTCTAACCTTTGTATTGCATTTCCTCTAAGCCTACTCAAGATTACTGACAAGTCTCTATTAACTATCTCCCATTCTTTACTGTCATTTGCTCTAGGCCATCTAACTCTAACCTTTTGCTCCATAGTTCTTTCTCTGGCTAGCATACTGGCCTCAGTGTCACCTGCATCCTCTCTTACTACCCCCTCCTCCTCAGTGGCAGCGTTACTGATATCCTGCGAACTGTGGTTTTCTACCTGCCGCTGGACTTCATCCGACTGACTCGACTGACTTCTTAGGAAGTACTGATCAATGCGGCTACTCTGCCCTTTCTTTGCCACACACTTCTTCTTTCCCTGATGAGTTCTGAGGCCTTTCACTGATGTTACTTTCTGCCAGCCGCAAGGACAAACCTGAAGCATCTTGTTCTCAACTATGCTACTTTTGCCCTCTACAGATGCGCTCACCTTGCCCTGAGTGCTGCTAATTCTAGCACTGGTGGATAGGTCCGTGCCCCTATCCTTCACTGAGTCACCAGTCCAAGTCATAGTCGTGTCCTTTCCAATGTCTGTTACCGTGTAATCCACCTGTGAGTCATCTTCCACCCCTGCTCTCGCTGACTCTTGGGGTATTTTCCCTATGCTATGTATATTGAAATGTCCTATTGGTCTTAGGATCAAGAATGTACTCAACTGGGTTCACCACATTGAAATGTTCTTCATAATACTGTTTCCTTTTGTAAGCTGTAGCCAGGGGGCCATCTTTTGTGAAAGCTTTGGCCAAAGGATTGGTCTTGCACACTACTTTAGCAAGCTCTTTGACAATTGACTCATCAGCTTGAACACTATGGTTTTTAAGAATGTTAGACAGGCTGTTAAAGGTGATCGGAACAGATAGGGAACTTAACAAATAGTGTAATTCATGCAGTAATTCATCAATAGCTGTTGCCGGCACAAACAAAATATGTTCCAGTTTCAATATAACTGAGGCGATGTTCTGCTCAATAACATTGGGAAGATCTTCAATACTGGAATAACTATGTGCATCTAAATCAGTTTCAGATTCTACGTCTGTGTCTGCAGCACAAGTAGCAATATCATCACCAACAGAACTGTCTGATTCTTGTAATCCTGCAACTACAGTGACAATCTCATCTTTAAAATCATTTAAAGTATGGGGATTGTGTTTCCTGTTTTTATGGCTATGAAATGTATTGTAGATGTTGATTTTAAACACACAACCTTTATACATGCATGTTACAGTTTCATGTCGCTGTAAATGTTCGTTAACATGACTGAAGTAATCTCGTTCATTTGAAAGCTCATGACATGTACACGACTGACATGAAAATGTAGATATCTCAGATGGCTTTGAAGATGATTGGTGTTTTATGAGTACAGTATATATGGCTCAAAAGACTGTTCCATAATCTAAATGTGCAAGGACAATTAGTGTAGGGGCACGGATGCCTGAACCTGTTCCCATAATGCCCATGTTTTAGCTTGCAATGTTTAAGCAATTCATACCTAGTTAATACTGATTTTCCACACACCTTACATTCCCAAACGCCCATTCACATTTTCTACCTAGAAAAGAAAAAAGAAGAACATGGTCAAAATGTACCTAATATCTTTGCAGGAAACAATGGCTTAGTCAATACAGACCTAATCAATGCTACGACATGTACTCACCTAAATTGAGAGGTTGCCCCATACAAGACGTGAGCTACTTTGTTGATTTGGCCCTATGATGTTGTACCTGGAAGTAATGGAAAAATATTACAAGGTTAGTTTCCAACCAGGATGAGAAATAGGGATGTGTGTGTGTGTGTGTGTGTGTGTGTGTGTGTTTGTTTGTGTAACTGTTTTAATATGATCTTAAGTTAACATTAAGTTCTTACATTTACTATATTAAAAATATTCTAAGGCCGTCATAGTCTGGACATAGTTCGGCTTGCCTGCTGTAGAACAAGCCAGCGAGTGAAGTACATTTACTCTAGTATTGTACTTAAATACAAATTTGAGGTACTTGTATGTATTTACATACTTACTGTCTGCTACTTTATACTTCTACTCTACTGTATCTTAGTAGGAAGTATTGCTTTAGTTCAAGTTACTTTGCAGATTCAGATTAACAATACAAAATATGATTAATAAATATATTGTGATACTATTGTATCAGTAAGACTTTACTGGTCCCCAGGAGTAAATTCACAAGCTACCCAGCAGTGTCTTAAGTAATGTATAAAATATATATACATAAATTAAATTCAAATTAGCTCCACATTTACCAGCTGCAACATTAAAGCGATAAACACACGTATGCGGAACGGACTCCACGAGGCATGTCCGCAGTCATTCGGGCTTTCATAGTCGAGCGCACTTCCGCGTTGTAGTTTCCTGTAAAAATGCCCGTGAAGAATCCCCGCGATGTGAAAAATACATGCCGAGCAGTCACTGGTGCGCGGAGCGGAGTCCGCGCGGTCGTAAAATCTGAGCTTTGCACACACAGGGCTTACGGACGTCCGCATTGAGTCTGTGCAGACCTCTGTGGAGTCCGTTCCGTGTACATTCCGCCTGAGTATGTTTGGGCCTTAATACATCAGTACATGCACTGCTATAAGACCCTGCGGGTACCCTGCTAACGTTAGTGCGGAGCCCGAGCAGCAGGTGCTAACAGACGACTAAGATGTATATAAGGTGTATAGGCCTGTGTTAGCATATGATGCAGCCTGAGCGGCAGCAGCCATTAGCCTAGCATTAACAGTACTTCAAACGAATAAACATAACTTTAAAATGCTTAGTTTAAACTGAATGCTAACAACGGCAACATGAGGCGTAGTCTCGGACGCCACGAGGCCCGCAGAGTACCACAACCAACGTTGTTTTTTTGCTGTGTCACCAGCTAATGCTAATGTAGCTATTGGCGCATTTCACAACTAGCATGACTAACGTTAACGTTATGTTCACCGGTGTCGAAGCAGTGCTGCTAGCTTCGTCTTCGTCACATTTAACATACTTCATAAATAACATTACTTACCTTCTAACTTTCACTCTGCATTTGTCCCGCTCAGACCCGCTGAAAGTGTTCTGGTCCCGCTCAGTATACCAAGTCCAGTGTCAGGGTTCAGACTCAGAGCAGCCTTCACGTCAGTTGACTTCTGTGACGAAATGACGTTTCCTTTTATTCTCACACATGTGCATAGCCTCCTTTTGGGATCGAGTCCACACAACCGTGATCAAGTCAAATAAAGTTTACTTGATTTGTTAACATTCAGTTTAAACTAAGCATTTTAACGTTATGTTTATTTGTTTGAATAAATACACTTTACATTTTCATATATTTCAGTTACATTTTAATTAAACATATCGCTTTATGTTTATTGGGGGCAAGAATCATTTTTTTTGAGTGAAGGCAGTCCACAGACTCAGCTCATAGATATTGTTAGATCAGCCTTGGCCAGTGTCTGGATCAGTTTAGGATGGCAAGGTTAGTCCCTTTGTAGTGTTGTTATCAGTACATACTGATTCAGAATATCTGAAACAATTTCAATACTCATTTCGCACAATATCGATACTAGCAATACTACTTTCTTGCTCTGCCTTCTCTCCGACACCGAGTGGACTCAGTCACTGCTACAGTGCCCTCAGTGCCCCGCCTCCTCTCACTCACTGACTGTGTTGTCTTCTTGTCACTCATCTCATTCGCTCCAGTTGCATAACGGCTTTTGCAGAGTGGTTTTGTTTTGTTTTTTACTTGAACTTTATCGTCTTTAAAAGGTGTGAAAATCTCAGACACCTGAACAAGTGCACTACTACAAGAAGAATATTGTTTTCATTAATATAAAAAAGTTTTAATTGTTAATGTTTACTGCAGTCATTCTGCTGTTCTCTGCTACTAACCAAGAAAAGAAAAGTCCTTGTTGTCATTTTAGAGCCTTATAAATATCTTTTAATAAATTGTATGCCTTCAATGTCAATTTTTCCCCATGGTTTTGAAAATGGTATCAAATATTGCTACTTTTCAAGTTTTTATATCAAAGTTAGAAATTACAGTATTGTATTAGCTCATAGATACTGTGAGATCAGATCACTTCCTGGATCAGGTTAGAATGGTATAGTCAGTCCCTTGTGTAATCCCCCTGATCTGCGGACAGTCTAAAAAAGGAAATGGGGTTTTTCCCCATTAGAATAAACCGAAAAGCTCATTTCATCCTGCATGTCCGACAAGAAGCTGCACCTATCTACAGATTAGACCAGTGAGCCGAGCGCCCAGCAGACAGCCTACAAGAAATGTCAAACAGCAACTTTCACACATCTTAAAATACATTGACTCCACAGAGCCAAGTCGTTCTGCTCGCAGACTGACAGCGCTGAGTCAGCATATCTCAAAGCCCTCTAGCTGTCAGTGTCTATCCTCGTCTCTGTCTCTCTACTCTCAGCGCCGTACTGTGCTTTCTCTGCTCGGCCTGATGGGAAATACCATGAGTTTCGCCTCCATGCATCTACTTGACTGACTCGAAGCTACTCTCCCTCCCTCTTTCTGACTCACTCACCCTCCATCTCTAATTATCCTCTGCCTCCCCATGCTGCTCGTGTGAGAGTGCTCGTAAGTTCTAACAATGCTGAAACAAAATCTCAATAATGCTACAGCCCAAATAGACCTGCTAAGGCCGTCACAACTGCAGACTCATGCCTGAACAGACACACGTACATGAATTGATTGACTTATCCTTCACACTTCACATCTTCCCTGAGAAACTTCATACACAGGTATTGACATCCTTGCGGCTGCTTCCTTGCACGTTTTAGTAATTGAATTGTTTGATCTTGAATGGGCCCTGTGTAAACAAAGAGACTGTGTGAAGACGGAGCGTCTCGCCTCCTCCTTGCACTACAGAGTCTCCGGGGTCTTTGAAGTGCAGCTTTGGCCTCGACACACACCAGACAGGAGGATGCTGTTTAGAAAAGGGCAGGCCACCTGTCCTGTCCTGGTGTGACGGGACAGCAGCCACAGAAGAGATGTGTGTTGTGTGTGTGTGTGTGTTTGTGAAGTGAAGACACTTTTTTGTCAGCGAGGTGGGTGAAAGAGAAGATGATTAAAACAGTGCCAGGAAGGAAGGAAGCTGGTCAGGGAAAGAACACCGGGTATGATGCATGATATAGGAGAACAAATAAAAGCGATGACTCCATAAATGATGCATAGCTTTCTTTCTTCATTATACTCTTCCAGCCAATTTGATTATGCAGGTAAACATACAAGGCTGTATAAGTGGGAGATGAAATGGGACAGAGAGGGAGAGGGAGCAGGGATAAGAGGAGAGGAAGTGGGTGTGTTGCTTTCTGTATGTAAATAGAGTAGATTGCTTGGTAAGAGGACAAGAGAAGAGCGTTTTTGTGGATGTGTGTGTGCTGCCGATAAGCACGGGGAGAGAAAGTGGGAAGCTGAATTAAAAATCGAGAGATGAAAATATGAGTAGCTCAGCGGGAGGCTTTGTACTCTGAAAAGTTGACAGTAGTTTTGAAATACCACTGGTCTTATTGTTGCTGCTGTCAGCATGTTTATACTTCACCACCTTGGCCTCATTCAAAAGGAAATGAAAGGACGTTTTTGTTGTAGATAAAGGGCAGCCTCTAAGCCCCTCCTGACTCTCAAGTCTCCCTCCGCCAGCCACCAGTGCCTGCAATGACTCAGGTTTGATGTTGTGTTGAAGTAAAAGGGGTGCCAAGAGTGGAGAGAGACTTGTGAATAAGAGCTGAAATGTGCCAGGTTCTCTGTCTCCAGCTCTTTGGTTTCTGTCAATGTCACAGTTTGTGAGGACAGACATATGTCATGCCCCGAAAGTCGATATTTGTCAAGTAACATGTTCGCTGGAGAGAGCGGAGAAACGTGTGTGTTATGTTGTATCGCTCTCCTCTCCCACCTCACGTGTGTGTTGTCAGCTGTGGGTGTCTTTTGTGGCTCGCGGTAATAAAGCCATTAATCACGTTCGCTGTTTGCCACAAACATGCCACGCTGTACTCGCTGCAAGATGTCTCACTTTGTCTGTCCCAGGATGCAACATCAAGATGCAGCTCACTGGAGTGGAATGGGAAATGTACCAGCCTGGCGTTTGGTGTGTGTGTGTGTGTGTGTGTGTGTGTGTCTTGCGTACATGCGCGTGGTGTGTGTGTGCACTGAATACTTAGTGTGACCATCTATGCACAGTATGTGAGATAATATAAATGGCTACGGGCAGAGCAGCACTTCAAACTGAAATCGCTCCTCTAGAGAGCGATGCCGGGACTGACTACAATGAAAAAGTAGGCAGAAATATATACCGGGTCTCCAGTGCACTCATTGGAAGGCCAGTACAGTTGCAGTCTTCTCAGAAGTAGACATACTTTAGAATTTTTATTCCACCTGATGGTTAATGAGATTTTTTACTATATCTGTAAGTACCTCTGGAAATTGACAGGATTTATAACCTAACTTACTATTTCTTTTTTTTTTTTTTAAATTATCGTTAAATTAATAATCAGTTTGTTCATTTGACAATAATAACACTTTCAGAAAAGATGCAGACATTTATCACTGTGTCCTAACAGCAAGCGAGCATCCAGCTATTGTGCCGCCTCGCATTACAGCAGACGTAATTCTATTATGTCACGCAAACAAAGGCAGGGGCATAACATTATAGTTTTCCGAAATTATTACACCTGTCAAACTCTGACAAACTCTGAACTTGCTAGCTCCTCTCTGACTACTGCTACAACTGTTACCGACTGTTTCAAACTGACAGCAAACAATTTATCAAGGGACATTGGTATCAATTACCAAGTGTAGCACACTGGAGAACATAACTGTCTTCTACTTACTATTCATATTCATAATACTGTCATTCATTTTCCATAACTGCTTATACTGTTGGGGGTCACGCGGGGGCTGGAGCCTTTCCCAGCTGACACTGGGCAAGAGGTGGGGTACAGCCTGGACAGGTCACCAGACTATCACAGGGCTGACACATAGAGACAGACAACCATTCACGCCCACATTCACACCTACAGACAATTTAGTCACCAGTTAGCCTGCATGTCTTTGGACTGTGGGAGGAAGCTGGAGTACTGCGACAAAACCCACACCGACACAGAGTGAACATGCAAACTCCACACAGAAGGGCTCCCCCGAACCAGGAACCCTCTTGCTGTGAGGTACTACCGTGCCGCCAACACATTAGCATTGGGAGTATAGATACCAACCATACCAACACCTCCACTTTGTAAAACTAGCTCACAAGTATGCTCTGCTGAGCATCCCATATAACTATACTTAAAAGAGTTCAGCCCTCTGGCGATCTCCCTCCAACCAGCTGCAACCTTATTCAGGTTTTTGTAGTTGAATGAGGAGATATCTCACTGGATAACTCTTCAATTTAGCTTTGTTAATCATCTGTCCTTCGTCCATAGCTGCACTTTCAACACAAGTGTCAGGAATAAAATAGAAACAGGGCGTCTGACAAAAGTTCAGCTTAAAACAGCGTGCAGCATCACACGGCGTTGCTTGTGGCCAGTGGGACATTCATAGGGAAAAAAATGCAGTCAAACTGATTTAGTTGCTGATGTTCGCTTGTGTTGCATCCAAATCCTTTTTTTTTTTCTTTTTTTTTCTTCCAATTGGTTTTCAAAATTTGATTTTGATTAATTTTTAATTAACCAGTTTGAGCACAAGTGTACAACACACTTTATAAGACTAACCCAAACCCTTATTGATGAGCTGATAGACAAAAGATTAAAAACCATTTTGAATAATCCTTTAGGTAATTTATCATGAAAGGTACCTAACATTTTCTGGTTCCACCTTTTCAATGTAATGATCGTTTTTTTACATTCAGTAAGCACAGAAACAAAAGAAAAAAAAAGCAGTGCACAAGTGAAAAAGAGAGAAAAGACAAATGTTTAAAAAGTCAGGGTGCCCTATTTTCTAACACTTTATAGATCAAACCGTTTATCAGAAGGAAAGTAATCAACAGATTTTATCACCAAAGAAAATGTTTTCAATCTCTAAAACTGCCACACTGAGAAGATTTTTCTCATCAGTCTCTGCTGTCAACATTTGTCTCTCTTTAAAGAGAATTTCAAGGAGACACATATGAATAGGTGCAGCCTATTCAGTCAGTGTGAGAGGTAACAGCAGCACATGTTGAAGTCGGTTGTTGCGCAGGATGAAGCGTCACACTTGAGTCCCCACCCTAACTAATGTGCTCTTATTTAGCCATCAATCCCCTTTAGCTGATGTCAGCTGGGTTTTTTTACAGCTCCATGGTCATACATATGCAATGAGAGATTGTCGATCATCTCACATTATGGTCCATTGAGGAGATGGCTGATGGTGAATGTAGATGTAGAGGGCCTAATGTTTCCCATCATGAGCTTTTCTTGGCAGCTCCTGAACCAGGCTCCGAGCCGTCAACTCAGTCATTGTAAAGCCGATATGAGAGACATTGTTTTAGGTTGTTGGATCAGCTGTGACTCTTTAATGTTTGCCAAATTCAAAGTCATACTCTGACTTTTATACTCTGGCACTGGCCTCCTCTTCCATTCAAGTTGAGTAGCAGTTTCAGAGAACAACATGGTATTTGTAAGTGACTTGTAAAAGCCACACATGATAAATAGAGTGGTGTCAGTGGAAAGACAGTTTTAAGCCAAAGGTAATAAAATTTCTGAATATATAGCCTGGCCTCACCAAAGGCCTCACCAAAGGCCAGGCTATACCAAAGTAATAGAAATGTAAAAGCTTTCGAGTATCTCATTTATCTTTGTTCCATTCACTTATGCATGTGCACAGTATTGATTTAGGAGTGCTGTCTTTGCAGAATTTCTATGCATCCTTTAATGGAACACTGTTATTCCTGCTCTTTCCTCCTCCCGACTTTTTCCCACTATAACGCCCTTGCTGCTTCAGTCTCTGCCTGTCACTCTTGCTCTTTTGTTTCCATCCGCGCATACTGTAAGAACCCTTTCACCCTTCAGCACTACATACACACACACACACACACACACACACACACACACACACACACGCACTTTCTCACTTGCTCTGCTTCTTTATTCGATCGTCTCTCAAGGCTCTTCTGTCTGCTTTCTTTCCTTTTAATCCTCCCACACTTTTTCCCAGTCATCACTTTCCTTCCTGCTTCCTCTCTTCTCTGTCACTTATATTCAATTAAATTTTCCCAGAATGTAAACTGATACTGATGACAAGCATTAAACATGAGCTCAATTGTCTCTCTGTGTTTGCTTTTTTCTTTCCCTTCTCCAGACTTGGACTTTCACTACTTCTGGAAGTGGAGCGCGTTTGAGGACTACCTGCTCTTTTGCTTCGGCTTCACCGTGCTGTGTGCTGTCGTCACCCTGCTGCTCCTGGACTCTGCCGTGTTTGTGGAGACACTGGGCTCCCTGGCCGTGATGTTTGAGGCCATGCTGGGGATGCCGCAGCTGCTACAAAACTTCCAAAACCAGTCCACCAAAGGCATGAGGTACGGCACACTTTTAGGTCAAGCAGAGCTTTGCGGAAGCCCATAACTCACCTCATTCACAATGGCACACAGTGGCACACTGCCCCAGAACTTTAATAGTTCTCACTTATACCTCATGGAAAGTGCTCTCATTAACCTTAATGTCCAGGGAGTGCAAGTCATTTATACTCTCATGAACAAAATATGCTAATAAGGTCATTTATAATCATTAGAGACTAAATGAGGGGGGAAAAAAGCAGTGAGTCAAGGTTTAGATAAACCCAAAGGCTGAATCATAAACATCTATCCAACAGTTATCTGTTTTATTGACAAGGGTGAATGCATTACCATTAATGAATAGTGACACAGTGACACTGATTGAACTTGAAGATGAAAGGTGATGATGATACTGTAACATAACTTCTCGATCGGTTAAAATAATTGACATATCCCCTACAAGAAATGTTCTTTATTGTATGATTACATGTCACATTTTGATAATTCCCGAGGTTAAGAATATATACACATTAAATTAAATTAAATACACATTAAATTCAAGGTGACCTTGAATGGAAAGAGGCAGTAGTGGGCAAAAAAAAGGCTGAGCTTGCATTTTAAATTTTTTTTCTTGTTAAGATTATGTCAGTGTGTGTAAAGTCAATGTGTACACTGATTAGCCTCCCAGGTAGAGTACTGCGAGATCAATTACGCCTCTAATGGCACAAAACCTCATACTAATTATGATCATTATTTCCTCATTATGTCTCTTGTCTGTCATCAGTGCAAATGCGTGTGAGTGTGTGTGTGTGTGTGTGTGTGTGTGTGGTGTAGTTACATGCTTTGCTGGTCACTCATCCCTTAAAGGGAGCCTGTAGAGACCACGCAAAATATACTTACATTTTCTCTCCAGAATACAGCCTTTGTCAATTATCTATTATTTTCAGCAGATATATTTAGGAAGTTTAGAAGTCAGACAGACATAAGTTAACATGCATATCAGGGGAATATGATGATGGTCCTAAAATTAGGATTTTGCTGTGATGTCAAAAGGAATTAGCAACTCTCCCTGGGGTTGGGAGTGGTTTTGTTTTCCATTTCTTGACTCAAAATTCTTTCATACACAGATGCAAAATGGCAAAACGTGTTTTTAAGGAATGCAACAAATGATTTATAGTTATCTAGTAGTTATCATTAGTTGTTTTAAATGTCAGAACATCATGAAAAATGCCCACATCGATTGCCAACAGCTCAAGATAATGTAATTTAATTGCTTCCTTTGTCTGACCAACAGTCTGAACCCTCAGTTTACCATCAGTCCCCACAGATTAGCAGCAAATCCTCACAATGGAGAAGCTGAAACTTGGAAATGTTTAGCATTGTTGCTTGAACAAGACACATTGTTTTTTCTGGAGATGATGATGGAAGTAGCTAAGGAGTGAGCCATCTTTCGTCTGTCTCATTTCTGTTAAGAGTTACACATGCATAGCTGAAGTGCAAGCTGGCATATTAATTACCTAGACATAGGAGTTTAGCTGGGTGGTATTAGAGGATGTAGTTAAAACTTAAAATGTGTTGTGGAATTTGCCACAAGTTTATGAGCAAGGCAGATAAAACAGGGTCTTGCCATAAGAGTTGAGAGCATCTTGCTTGCATGACAACTAAAACTCCTTCTTTGTGGCTTTGCTCTTGCCTGTGTGAAACATGACAATAAAACAATATGTATACGTGCAAGTAAAAATTTACTTCAGGCAAGTAAATTTCTGACCCACTTAACCCTGGCAGTGCTTTGAGCTTTGGTGTCAGCATGCCAACATGCTCACAGTGAGAGTAACATGCTGATGTTTAGTAGGTTCAATGGTTAGCAAGTTCATTTTAATAGGTGTGTTAGCATGCCAATATTTGCACAAAGTACAGCTGCAGCTAATGGAAATGAGTGTTAGTATTGCAGGTTTTTGAGCATAAAACAAATTTTCAAACAAATTATGGCAAGTCATCCTGAAAAATGCAACAATGAATGTCTGTACAGATCTGTTGGCAGTGCCTTCAGTAACCACTGTGTTCTGTTTTAATGTTTTTAATTTTAGATTGAAAAGTCACATGCAACATTGTTTACACAGACAAGCCAGGTTTTGGGGAACACCTGCTGCTGTGATTGACACCCCAGATTAGGTGCTTAGGCTGTGACTTTAACAGGAGTACCTGTTTAGTCTTGGTAATGGCAACAATAGTCTTTTGCAGATGTGTTTCTCATTCATCCGCTTCTCTTTTTCCAGCTTGTATTTACCCATTGTTCTGTCTTAGTTTGCTGAATGTGTTCATTTTTTTGTTGTTTCCGCAAAGAATAAACCATAGGCATAGTGTACACTTGGGAAAAGAGTATAAGAGGAGGTGAGAATGGCCTTGATTCATGAAGATGGTGTTTGTGTTTTTCTCTTAAGAGACAGTCCTTTCACCACAGATAAGTAACAGAAGTGTCATGTCCTGTTTTCTCCACATACTACAGTCTTTGCTGTATATCCACAGTTCTTCTTTACATCCCCCCTCTGTATTTTCTGAGGATAAACCGTCACTCAGTACAGTCCCACTAGCTTGAATGCTGAAACACACACACAGAGGAAAACTACAAATATTTTGTCTCATATCACAGATGCATCCATAAACACAGGAAATAAGCTCTGAATATACTTAAGTTTTGAAATCTTAAAGAAATGTAGTAGTGTATTTAAAAATGCTGCAGTGTAGGTGATTTACTGTATGAATGGACAAGACCTTCTTTCTCAGTCATATGCTCCATTTCACATAAAGTGTCCTCAGGGTGTACATCTGGGCTGGCACTTCCTGTGAGCACCCATTCATCTCAGAGGGAATATCACGGCAAAGATTAAATACGCAATAACACTACATTAAGCCTCTGAGATGATTGATGAATAAGTTAGAAATGTCACTTCCCTAAACTCGGATCTATGGCAAAGTCCCTGCGTACTCAGTGCTGTGATGAGCTAGTGTAAACCACCAAAAACCAACACAGTTTTTTAAATATACATCATATTAAATGACTCTTTCTAGAAAATGCTGTAATTCCAACATGAATGACCTCACTATCGATCTCTGTGGCCTTGGACGAATGACCCTGCAGGGTTGGAACCAGCCCATTCAGCACTTCTGTCTCGGTGGGCATAACATGTTACATCCCTTGACCCTTGTCACACATACTTAAGGATTCTCCCATTTGCGCAGTTAAGCTTGAATAAACTGTTTTCCAGATATGATGATGCAGCACGTAGTCTGCACTTCCTCTCATACTATCCCATGTGAAGCAGTTACTTGTTGTGCAGTCAGTTTCCCCCTGAGTCCTATTACTAAGGTGTGATAGTGAGCGTATGGATCCATTTCATCAAGGACTGCTCACCTTTTCCAGCTCGCCACAAATGATCACCTTCACAAGGGTACATGTTGTGGAAAAGCAGAGAGAGAGAGAGTTACAGAGAGTTCATTTGCGCTCAGCGTAATTAATGCTGCCTGGTGGTCACTGCTGACACTTTGCACACATGCATTTGTGTGTGCCCGCATTCACATGAATGCAAGTACTCCAGGGAAATGGAGTAAGGGACAGAGTGGTGATGGAAAGATACTATTATAAATCGAGAGAGGCAAGGCTTGATGAGGTAAAGAAAAAACAGCACAAAGCATATGTGATAGAAGTGGAAATATTTACGGGAATGTAGATTGCAGAGTTGCCTCTTCTCTTTACTGTACTTCACGGGGCTTTCGCACCTAAGATACTGGATGTGGTTCAAACAAACTGTGTTGGTTTGCATAATATATTTGGTTTGTTTAGATGTTATAAACTCTGTCATTCAAACTCTGGTGCAGACCAAACAACCACACTGGGGCTGCATGGTAAGATGGGTCTTAATTAGGGCTGGGTATCATTTAAAAAATTGCAGTACCAGTGCCAATACCAGTACCCTTAAAGTGACATGGATACCAGTAGAGTAGATACCAGTAAAGTGACATGGATACCAGTAGAGTAGATACCAGTAAAGTGACATGGATACCAGTGAGTGGAGAGGTGTGTAGTATAGCCATAATTTTAAACGTATAGGTGGCATCTCTGTATGCTGAACTGCCAACTCTTGTCAAATACATTGCGCTCCACTTTCCACACCACAAACTGTATAGTGTCTAGCTGATGCAGGGGGACTGTGAACACATAAATAGGGCTAACTGTTAGCATCACACGGCTAAAGTTACCCAACGGTTATTAAAGTGTTTATTGTCAGAGCTGAGCCCTTTCTGTGTCCGTGTGAGTTCGGTCAAACAGCTCAGTGTTTCAGTGTTTCATTCACCAGGAAGATAGCAGCTCTGGAGATAGCTGCAACAGAAATTTTGCTGATCAGCTAGGAATCAGGAGGGTTTGGGATCAGACCCCACAAAAAGTACTGAATGCAGGTATCATTTGAGTGAATACATTTCGATGCTACTTGTTACTGGGTTGTTTCAGTCGATACCTTAAAGGTATCAAGTACCAATGCCTAGTAGTCTCTGAGTAAACTCTGGTCTTTGTTTGTGGTATGAACAGATAAAAGAACAATCATATTAGACTAGTCCATACCCATTGGTAGCTTTGTCACCTTCTATCTATGCCAATCCTCAATGCCTATGTGCAGTTTCACATAGATTGACCATGTCAGTGAGTAGAAAAACGTGGGACAGACAGAATGACTGACTGGCAGTTTCCGTGATTATGTACAGCATACCACACCATGACTTAGTCATACCAAAAATTAGAAAGAAAAAACAAACATTCAGCCACAGGGGGAGCCACAGCGATCGGTCGCATTTTAGCCATTTTTAAGCATTTTTCTGTTGTTATAGCGCCACCCAGTTGCCAATTAGAGTTAAATTTCTCCAGTCACCTTGAGGCGTCCTGTTCTACATATCTACCAAGTTTAGTAAAATTCGATATGGCGGTTAGGCCTAGATAAGAAATTAGCTCTCTAGCACCCCCATTTTGTTTGACTGGGTCAATAATGGAGGGGTCCCCTCAGATTATGTGTGGTCATATGCCTACAAAGTTGCGTGGTGATCGGTGAAACCCTTGAGATGTTATACACCTTTTTGTGATGAGCCACGCCCTCTGCAATATTCATTGCCTTATAGAAGCTCAGTTTTAGTAAGTTTTCCAACTTTTGCCAAGAGGGAACTTTAGATATTGGTCCCTAGATTATGTTTACTGAGTTTCATGCAGATCGGTCAACCTTCTAGGAAGAGATCGATTTTAAGTGTTTTTCAAGAAATTCAAAATGCCTGAAAATCTATATAAGCAGAAGTTACAGGTTCTTGAGGAGAGGCATCTCTGTGCAAAGTTTCATGTCTCTACAACATACAGGGCATGAGATATGCCCATTCAAAGTTTGCAATTTCAATCAGTTGCTATAGCGCCCCCCTTTGGCTAATTGATGTAATATTGCTTCATTTGCATCCTCCCATGACCCTCTTCCACTGTGCCAAATTTCACATGGATTGATCAAGTCAGTGAGGAGAACAACGTGGAACAGACACACAGACACACCCACGCACGTTTTCGTCATTATATAGTAAGATATAGTAAGATGTGGGATTTTAGCATGAATTCAGAGGCTAAAGCACCATGAGATTTACCTCCATCTGCTGATTCATCAAGGAAACGATCCCTCGAGCAAACCATATTACAATCTATTTATGATTATCCTAAATATAGTAGCTATGGTAACATATATGTGGGTTGGTACAAAAGTCATCAAGTGAAAGAGGGATAAAACAGAGGTGTGTTGAGTTTGTGTCCTCTGTGTGTTTTGGCAGGTCTTAAAAAATGAAACATAGCAACCATCCCTTCCTCATCATCACAGCTAAGGCCCCCCTAAACCTGCTCTGTTGGAGCTGCTCAGTGTATCAGACTAGACTGTGCCTGTCCTTGGCAGCTTCCAGGTGTGATTGTGTGTAACTGTGTGATTGAATGAGTCTACCATTTTGCACATTTAGCCCTCTAGCTTATTTCCATTAACTCATAGTGTTTCAGAAATTCAGAGTATGACATGCTGTTCAGTCAAAGCATAAAGCTGTTTGTAGTTGATCATTAAACACTGACTTTACAGAGATGCCAGGTTTTCATCTGACAGCGTTTGAGTTATGCTGCCACCTGCTTGGCATTCAAAAGCTCTCATTACTCGTGTGGAAGCTGCAATTGATTGGTAAAGTTGAGATTTGTTTATATAAACAACAATGTGTTTTTGTGCGTGAGTGATTGCTCAGCACTCTCTGCTCAGCTGCCTGGGGAGTCCGCCTGTTTTTCTCTTCCCTCTCATTAAACTTTATCTATTTTGCCTCCTCTCCCGGCTCTGCACCAAACCTGCCAA
The DNA here is from genome assembly GCF_041903045.1 of Epinephelus lanceolatus. NCBI lineage: Eukaryota > Metazoa > Chordata > Actinopteri > Perciformes > Serranidae > Epinephelus > Epinephelus lanceolatus. The sequence continues at coordinate 33,428,551 of NC_135738.1, read as the reverse complement.
CTTTCACAATGTCATTCAGTGACAGTGGAGGGGACGCAGGCGGTGGCAGTCCGTCTGTGTCCCGGTGACTGAGAAGTATGCAGACAAATATAGTACTGCTTTCCTTTTCAGCGGATACTAATCTCTGTTAGTTTCCCTTCCTTACACAGTTCCTCTGCTGTGTCTCTCTCAATTCAATTACCACTCTCTATTGTCATGAATGTGATGAATCATCAGACTACCTGCATTCAAGTGAGTCCTGCAAAAAGAAAAAAAAAAACATACACATTAACACCTGTTGCATTATTGTGTGTGTGCTGCATATTCAGCTCCACTCTTTTGTCACTCTTCTCTCGCACTTTCACAACTAGCGGCTTGTTCTTGCTCTCACCTCTGAGTAACACCCTTGAGACGTTAATGGTGGTCCTATTACCATGTCACTTCAATGGCAGCCTGATGGTGGTTTCTCATTTCTCTTGAGGCGGCCATTACCTCGAGGCCAACTCGGACAAAGGGCCAGTACTTTTACTGTCTGGCCCTGGAGGATATGATGCAGACACCGTAATGACCTCTTAGCACTTTGTGACCTGTGGACCAGAGTTGTGTTTCCCAAAAGGGAGCACATCTGAAAGGTCAGTGTGAGGACATGGCCGCATATATGGTACATGCACCCAGTCATTTAGATGTGGAAGGTGATTTAATTAAAGAATAAATCCCTACGCCAACATGCTGGTGTTTATCAAGTGTTGTATTGGTGTTATATTACCTTGTTCACCATCTTAGTTCCTCATGGTAGCATGCGAACATTTGCTAATAAGCACCAGATACTAAGTACAGCAGAGGATGATAGTAATGTCATTAGTTTTGAAGGTGTTTAATCATAAATTTGAAGAAGCATAATGTTGAGTATCCTGCTTTCAAAATGAATAATAAGAAAAATAATTAAGATATTTGCCAAAACTGGCAACTCGGAGCTGACTTGGAAAATTCAGGTTTTGATACAGTACAGCCCTGGACAACAGTAAGTGAAACACGTTTGCATGTGTCAGAATATTTGATAATATAATAACAGTTCCAAGTGCTTTGCTGCGGTTTGTTGAAAAAAGTAGCTTTAAGCTACAGCTGACAACACTGAAACATTTAGTTAATTAATAAAACTATAGTTGGTTGACAGTGTGAGGATTAGTTACTTTTCTCTAATTTGCATCATTGTAAATTCATTATTTTGGGTTTTGAACTGTTGTTAACTCAACTTACTCACATTCAAGCACTTTTTTATGCCTCTGACTGTCAGTCATTATATTTTTCTGGTTGTCTATACGTACGCAAGTATGCCTTGTGTGTGTACCTATGTCCCATTATTGTGAACGCAATATCTCAAGAACACCTTGAAAGATGTTTTTTTTAAGTTTTGCACTTGAACTCAAGGATGAACTGATTAGATTTTGTTCGTCAAAGATGAAGGTCGCTGTGTCCTCACACAACTCAAGAATTCATTCACTAATTATGACAAAATTTTACACAAATGTCTAATAAGTGATGACATTTCATATACAAAAGGTCATTTTCACTGTTTTCTGCAAAATTGCTTACTTTGGGCATTATTCAACATTATAACTCAGGAATAGAAGAGGAGATTTTGACCATATTTCATTTTTGGGTTTGAAACTTCAACAACACAGTATACATCTTATACTCCGTATACATGCACCTTGGAAGTAGATGAAGTTGTGCTAGAAACCCTCACCCTGCCTCTACATACTTCACATTTGGTCAGATACTGAATTGATGGCACTAATATTATGTGTACATCTTTAAACTGTGTTGATGGTATACATCCTCTACACTGTAAGACCGAACAGTAAAAGCTGGTTAAAAAAGATGAGATGTATTAACTCATAATTTAAAAACCAACTATTTCAGCACAAACGGGCTGAGTCATTTAAACAAATTTCCAGTTTTAAGTTTACAGTCATTTACTACTTTGATGATTATGATGTATTGTACTCAAATCATCTGACAGCAACTCTTAATCCACGTGATGACGTCACGTACGTCCGTACGTGCTTCGACGTGCCTCTCCGGCCAAACTGGAAGTTTGTCCGCCATTACTGCCACTCGCGCTTGCGGAACTTGCAGCAAACCGCCCGACCTGACGGACCTGACCCGCCGTTCTTTTCTGCCGCCGTGCTGATAGTGCTGACCGCCATTATTCTTATGTTGTCCTTGGTCGTCCTACTTTGGTGAGTTACTTCTTGGTTTGCATTTCATAATTTGCGTTGAATTACTTTGTTCATTAAATGCATTTGTCTCAGTTCAAACTTAGTTTAAGCACTTGAAAAAACGTGTCTGTTAACGTTAAACATAGGAACTGCCTCAGTGAAAGTGGAAAAAAATTCAAAAGTTGAAACCAGTAACGTTATTTTAATTTGTTCCTCCACTGAAGTGGACAGTTTGTATTAACGTTATCTTTCATTAATTGTGCATACTTTAAACTTTTTCAACCATTAAACAGTGGCATCTGACAACATTTTTACTTAGCATGCATGTTCAGTCACTGAAATTTAATGGTTGGCATCGAAGTTTTACCTTAATTTAATGCTATAACATTGTTCCATGTGTAGTGTGTTTTTGTTAGGTGAGCTAATAATCAAATTAAAGCCTGTATTTTTTTGTGTGAAATAATCCCATCGCGATCACGGCCAAGGTCCAGTGTCCACGGTCTGTGCGCGGTAACCTAAGTGTTATTGAAAACAACTGAAAATCAGTGATGTGCTAAAGAAAAAGAAATCCCAGGTCCTTATTTACTTGCTGCAAGCTTTTATTTCTTTTATGTTTAGTGGTGTAAGGACTGTTTTGACGATATGTATTTGTTATGGATAATTAAAGATTTTTACACTGCCAGTGTTTAAAAGTATTAAGTAGCCTGTTAAAACGTTTGCACAGTTACACTCAGCAAAGCCTTTATGCAAGCAAGGCATCAGTAAGATATACATTAACCTGCTGACTGTTAATTCTATGTTGCTCCTCACTTTGTAACATGTCAACATGCAAGTAAACCCTACAGTACAAAGAAATAGAAAATAAATATGTTAATTGTTTTAGACAGCCCCCTTCACCCAAATGAACAGTTTTTTTGTGCTTGGATTTTGTGTATTACAGTCTGAAACATCACTGTATTTCATGCAATGCCTGTAATGTTAAGTAACTGATAAATGTTCAATGATATTGATACAAAAAGATTTCATTACATTATAAAGGTTGCAGCCTGTCTAACTTTTAATTCTCTCTCTTTCTCTCTCTGTCTCTCTCTCTTTCTCTGTGCAGGCTGAAACTGAAGCAACAGGGCCTTCAATCTGGTATGTCTACTGAACATAATGTCATGTAAAACTTCACCCTGTTTTCATTCTGTATGTTAGAGTCGTAAATTTTGGGGGAATTTTGGTTTTGCAATGGCTTGGAGGTGCAAACTTTGTGCTGCTGTCTTTGATAAAAGGACACAGCTGCTTGAACACTATCGTTTGCATCATAGCAATTTCTCCTCAGTCAGTCCATTGCCTTGTCTCTATGATGACTGTGTCTGCACATTTCATTCATTAAATGCATTGAAAACTCACTTAACCCGGTTACATACTCAGACAGTAGTGCAAAGTGACAGTCTGGTGGGATGTGTGTCATTTGTCTGTACTGTGTGTAAGATCAAACAACCTTTTAATGACAAAACTCTTCTCAGTCATTTAAGGACACATTTAAAACAGAACGAGATGGTGGATTGTCCATTCAAAAATTGTCACTACCGTACTAATGTGTATTCCTCCTTTAATGCTCACAAAAGTAGGACTCATCCAGACTGTGAAGTCTCAGCTTTTAAGACTGAGATTGTCTTAACAGAAACTGATTGCCAACCAGTTCAGAGCCAAGATGAATCTGATGAAGCTGGTCCCTCTTTTCTTGAGCTGGATGCTCCAGAGTGTAATTCTCCTGGGTCTGGAGTTGACAGTGGTGAATTGCAAGCTCAACTGAGAAACAACTTGGCTTCTTTGTTCTTGAAAATGCACAGTGTTCTGCATGTATCAGAGATGGCGATACAAGACATAGTTGAAAATTTGGCACAAATATTCACATTGTCCAAACCCCTTATGAGAGACTCAATCATCAAGGTGTTAGGAGAGCATAGTCAGTCTATAAATGATGCTCTTCTTAATGAAATTGTGGAAGCTGTCATGAAAAGTAATGTTTTTGTCAGCGCTACTGTTGAGGGTGCAGAGTTGTCCACTGCTAAGCGGAGGAAAGCATTTGTAAGGAGTAACTACCCTCTGGTAATGCCAGTACAGTATGCTGTGGATTCCACTGGGCACACAGCAGTGTATGTTCCAGTACTACATATGCTTCAAACAATGTTTAAAAATACAGATCTTCTTGACAAGATTCAAGAAGCTAAACCATCACCACCTGGAATGTACACGTCTCATGAAGATGGAACATATTTCCAAGAAAATCCATTGTTGTCAACAGGAGAATTGAAGTTGTCACTGATTTTGTATGTGGATGACACTGAGCTAGGTAATCCTTTAGGCACATCTAGAAAGATCCGCAAGCTTTGTGCAGTATACTGGTTGCTAGCCAATGTACCCAGTATGTATAGGTCCAGCCTTCATGTCATACAGCTAGCTCTGCTGTGCAAAGTACCTGATTTGCAGAGTTGTGGTTTTGAAAGTGTTCTTTCACCTTTGTTGAAAGATTTGAGAACTCTTGAGCAGGATGGCATCTTTATTGAACCTGTCAGCCAATGTGTAAAAGGCACTGTCATGTGTGTTGCAGCCGATAATTTGGCTGCTCATGGTCTTGCAGGCTTTGTACAGTGCTTCAGAGGAGACTACATCTGCAGATTTTGTGTCTGTACTGCAGCTCAGATACAGTCCAAAGAAGTTTCTGAAGGAGAGTTTTCCATGAGAACAAGGACCTGCCATGATCTTCATGTGCAGAATGTTGTGCAAGGAGAAAATGTGTCTCATTTTGGCGTTAAGGGTGAGTGCGCTCTCAGCAAGACACTGCAGCATTTTCATCCGATTTCTGGTTTCCTGCCTGTTATACTTCACGACCTTTTTGAGGGTATTGTGCCAGTGGAGTTGGCCTTGTGCATCCGTGAGATGATACGTCTTAAGTACTTCACACTTGACTATCTAAACACAAAGATTCGCACATTTCCATATCAGCACTCTGATAGGCTTGACAAACCACAACCAATCCCAAAAACTTTTGCTGCCAAATTAAGCATTGGCGGGAATGGGCATGAAAATTCCACTCTGCTGAGGTTATTGCCTCTCATGGTAGGAAGTAAAGTTCCTGAAGGAGATGAAACATGGGCCATATTGATGGACCTAAAAGACATTGTGCAGCTGGTGTTGTCCCCATCTTTCACAGAGGAATCCATCCAGTACATGCAGACTAAAATAAGTGATCACAGACAGGGTCTTCAAGCAGTATTTCCAGACTTTAAGCTCAGACCCAAACATCATTACATTGAGCATTACCCAGAACTGACACGGCGTTTTGGCCACTTGTTAACCTGTGGACCATGAGGTTCGAGGGAAAACATCGCTTTTTCAAAAGGGTAATACATGACACACAGAATTTCAAGAATGTCTTGAAAACTCTTGCTACCAGGCATCAGCATATGATGGCATATCACCTCAATGCCCCATCTTTTTTCAGACCCCACACACAAGCCTCAAGTGTCACCTCGGTCCAAGTCGAAACACTGCCACAAGTGGCCAGAGACTTCATACAGACAAAGACAGATAGCCAAAACATATACAGTACATCAAAGGTCTCCATAAATGGCACAGAGTTTGCAGAAGGAATGTTTGTTTCTGCAGGCCAGACTGGAGGACTTCCAAAATTCAGCAGAATTGAACATGTATTGCTTGTTAACAACTCTGTGTCTTTTCTTTGCAGGGACTATGAGTGCTGGTACATTGAGCATTTAAGATCATTTGAGCTGACATCTACAGGCAACTTCCTTGTGCATCAGCTGGCAGACTTAAATGACACAGTAAGCCTCACAGGATACATTATTGATGGGCATTTGATGTTGACGCAAAAAAGATTTATTTTGATCAGAGACTTGCAGCATTAACATGTTTTTAGAAGCAGGGACCTGTGCCGTAGTGCTGGGCAATATGGACAATATCAAGATATTTTGACCAAATACCCCTATTAATATTTCAACAATATTGTAGGGATGATTGTTTGTGCTTTCACAAAATATTTACACAATGAGTTTTGATAAATAATTATCAGTAATGAGGATATAATGACTTAAGTTGGTACAGGCAAATAATAGAACAGCTAGATCAGTATGGTAAGTTAAAAAAAATAACATTACTTTATTGTAATGCAGCCTTTAAAATCAGGAAATGACAAAACTTGTGCCATATCGCCATATGACCATCTCATATCATGATATCCTTACATTGCTCAGCTCTATTATACAGTCCCTTGAAACAGTGCCATCTCCTTAAAATGACTGGCACCAATCATAACCAATGATTTTCATTGAAAACTGAAATATGAAGGAAATTGTTGGCAATTCTTTTGCAAAATCCTGATTGTGCATTGTCCAGCCAAATGGTTCTCATTAATGAATTTTGTCTCTCTTTTCCTTCTTAATGATAGGAAATGGCAGCTCAAAACTTCCTTCTTCATGTCCATACCTCCCCAGACATTGTCAGAAAGATGACTTTAAGTTCACGTCCAGAATCTGTGGATGAGCTAAAAATTATGATGAAAGAAAAGTTTAGGCTAGACAGTGACTTTAGCCTAGCATACGAAGATCCAGATTTTGATAGGCAGTTATGTTCACTTGTAGATATTGAAGATTTTCCACAGAAGGCTGTACTGAAAGTGATCAGGTCCGAGAGTGATGCCAGTTCAGTAGCATCAGACGACACAATAATATTGCCTCATGCCATGACTCCAGGCAGGACTGAAAGATGGCCTTATGTTTTTCCAGTGCCGACTTTTTCTCATGACGTAGAATTCTCACTTGGTGAAGGAAATGCTACATATGAGAGAACAGGGAGAACTCTTAGGTTATCTAAGGGACAAAAGCATGACATTCTTGAGACCCTTGCTAACAAAATGCATAGCTTCACAGCATACCCTGAGGATAAGCACTTGTCAGTGGTAGCAGAAGCACTTGTCACCAAGCATCCCTGTCTTAAAGAGCCAGGATCTCAGACAGGATGGTATGGTTGGAAAAATAGTCTGAAGTTTAAAATGGGAAACTACCGCAGTAAGTTGAGTCGTGCAGGGATTTTTGAGGTAGCTGTGAATTCTGGGAAAAGGAGCAGAAACAACCCAGACAGACAATGTCCCCATGCTAACATCAAAAGACCAAAGAGGGCAGAGGTGAATTTCCTCCCTAATTTCCCAAGAGGTGAAGATTCTGCAAGCCTTGAACAATTGAGACTCCAAATTGTGGATGAAGTGAAGATGAGTGACAAGAACCTTTTCCTGATTGGAAAGTTGATGCAGACCACCTTTGCCCTGCGGCGCAAAGAGGTCATCAGTGATGAGTCACCTGTCGATGAGATCCTGGAATGCTGGCCTGCCCTCAAAATTGAGTCACAGGTAATATATGTTTCTTATGACACACATTTGAGTAGATGTATTAAATATAATTCTTTTGTGTGGCTGTGTCGGTGAGAACTTAAACAGTCTTACTCTAATGTAGATTAATTTTTCTCCAAAAGCTAACAAGTGGTTATAGTATGTCAGTTTACAGGCATTAGTGTGGCAGTTTCGATTGCCATGTGTCTTACTTTTTCTTCTCAGAAAGGATACATACTACACTCTGAGTTAAACAGTCATTTTATTTTTTTACAGATCTGTGCAGAGTTTCACAGAATCTCAAACATCAACCTGAAGAACAGCTTCTATGCTGAGTTGGATCAACATGCTCCCCGTTTTCTGAGCTTGTTCAGGAAGAAAGCTGCACGCACAGGAAAAATAGCAGAAGTCCTCAGTGAGATTTTCAGGATTTATGACCTCCAGGTAAGTTGTGTAAGCTTCTTGGTGCTTGATAATGATGCTACAGTAGAGTTTTGTTATTTGGTAGGACTCTGACCTCTAAAGACATAGGAGGGCTCTTTGTTATATTACAGTGTTGTGTGGCTAGGCTGTCTACCAGCCATAATAAAGCAATTATATGTTTTCACACCCAAGGAACAAGTTGACATCCATGTCAGACGTGCTGCTGTCCTCCGTGCTCTCCCTGCATATTTGCATGAGGACGACTCCGGATTTCTGAAGCAATGGGATGTAAGTCCGTATATTATTTTTGGTCAAAGAGTTAAATTTTTTCTGTTACTCGAATCTAGAAAATCAGTGGGTTTTTTTTTAGTTATTTAAAAATTTCAGTATTTGAATATTACACAAGTACATTTGAAAAACTCAGAGGATATGTTTCTTTCCAGAAAGCATGACCTGGTTACTCAAGATAATCCACAGAGCTTGAATTGCTAGAATGCTAGCAATTTTGTGTAGTTCGGTTGAAAGAAAATAGTGCCGCTTACATGAAACTGCTTGCAACAAGGTCTGTGGACTATCTTGAGTAAGTGGGTCATGATTTCTGGAAAGAGATATTGCAGAAAAGGGAAAAGTCCATTCTTGGCTGCTATTTGTCCATAACAATGATGTATTTGCTGCAAGTATCTTTGGGAAATAGCTGAGGCAGTTTGGGGTTACAGGTAACATCTCTGTTCTTGTCTGCAGATGTCACAGTCTGACGAACCAAACATAGTCTGACGAACCAAACATCGACAACGTACCAGTTGGGCTCCTCTTGATCAGTGCCAATTCAACAGATGCCACATTCTTCTGCCCAGAGAGGATTGCAGTCGTGCTTGAGGGTAACATGGTTATTGATCTCCCCACATTCGCTGACGCATTCGTCATGCTTTTTGCACTGATTTATGCGCTGCATCTAAGTTACCCAAAAGCCTTGGCCAATACATTTGACTTTACCCAGAAAGTCTTGATGGGCCTGGAGGATGGGAAGCTGAAGCCTAGGGTGTTGAGCCTTAAAAATGCCATTTTGGCAGTGGAGTAATGTCAAGTGTATGGACAAACAAAAACATGGTTGCTCCTTTACTTGATACACTTGCACAGGATGCACATGATACACTTTTTTTTTTCTTTTTTGAAAACCTCTTTAGAGATCTGTTTCGACAGTATTCTCAGTGAATTTTGAATGTGTTACTGTTCAAAAGTAATGTTTGATGTAGTGTTTGTACTCTGGATATGTAAAACTGAAATAGCTACAGCAGTACAAATATCTTTTCAAAAACATAACTGAAATGTGTTTTGACAGTAATGTAAAACAAACACAATTGATGGACCTGAAAGACATTATGCAGCTGGTGTTGTCCCCATCAATAGTAGTACAAACAATTTTGAATGTGTTACTGTTCAAAAGTGATTTCTGATCTAGTGTTTGTACTATATGTGTATAACAGAAATGGCTACAGCAGTACAAACCTTCTTTTTTTTTTTTTTTTTTTCCTGTAAAATATTTTATGTTTTGGAAGTAATGTAAAACAAGTAGCTTCTTAGTAGGGCGTTCATTTTGCTATACTGTTTGTACTGCTGTAGCCATTTCTGTGGTGTCGTTAATGTATGAGGGATGATCAATTCAATTCAATTCAATTCAATTCAATTCAATTTTATTTATAAAGCCCAATATCACAAATCACAATTTGCCTCACAGGGCTTTACAGCATACGACATCCCTCTGTCCTTAAGACCCTCACAGTGGATAAGGAAAAACTCCCCAAAAAATGAACAGAACTGTTTATGATGATATTGGATTTTAATGATTGTAGCGATTATAAGCTCTTCAAATTTTTTAAGTAACCAAACAGATATTACTGTGTATTTTATCAGTAAACAGTTTTCTTGATTGATTTTTTCCCCCACCCAGAAAAATTGTGTATTTGTAAGATCACATATGTGTTTGTCCACTCATAAATGTGGTGGTTCTTTCTTCCACCATTTCCTTAGGCCTTTGCACTGTTTTACTTAAGTACTACCAGTACTGTATTTTTGATGTTACTGTTGGAGTGTTTGTACTGTATGGAAGTTAATAGGGTTGGAGATATCCTTTATACGGTGACAGTTAATGATCAGATATATTGCCATGTTCACAAGCTTGCAATTCCTTTTATTTTTATATACATAATGGTCATGACAATATTGGAAGATTTTTGTTTTAAAAATTTTCATGATGTATATCAGTATCATGATAAAACTTACCTGTACCGTGAAAGGAATTTATTGTCCACTTCTAGAGGTGATAATCCTCTTGCCATTTTCAAAAGGCACTTGCACTGTTACTTTGCTGTTACTTGCTGTTACTTAATAAAAGAGTAACTTGTATTTAAATTATTTTAATCTGTTTTTAATGTTTACTCAAAGTATGTTTGTATTTTGTAGTCAAAGCTACTTAATACAATTTATGTAATAAGTTTCACGTTCCTTAACATGAAATTTTAAGTTAGAACTAAGTGAAATATTTAAGTAAATTTAACTTAAATAGGTTAAGTTAATTTAAAGTGAGCAATGTCTTGCTAAGAAATTAAATGTTTTGTTAAATGTAACAAATATGTTTTAGTTATTTCTACTTAATTTTAATTAGTACTCTGAAAACAAAAATACTGAGTAGAAATAACAAAATTAAGGAGAGTTTTTTAAACTTAAAAAATGTGGTAAGTTTCACTTAAAATTACCTAGTAAAAAGTACTTCACTAAATATGTTTATTTGACTTACAATATTGAGTAAGTGTCACTTAAAAATTTTTATGTAATCAGTTACAACAATTTCTTTGAGTTGAATTAACTTATCGGGTTTTACAGTATATGCTGCTGGGCTGAAGATGAGTGTGACACATCCATGTTTCACCAAAAATACACTATTATATATTCTAATAATAATAATATATTTTATTAAATTCCTTCAAAGTCTACCACTACATATATTACATCAGTCTGGAAAGACATGGATGTAAACTGTAACTCTAACTTGACTAGTTGACGGAGATAGGCGGTAATTCTAGTTATAGACTAAACTAAATACGTTTTAAAAGATCAGACATTTTAAGGTAATAAAATTCTTACTTGTGGTTCTATTTTGAACATAACAAAGGTGGTGTTTATATGTGACATATCATTGAATATCCTGAATATTTTTTGACATGTTACTGTGCTTATAAAAGAAGCCAAATCTTTATAGGAGCTGATAACAGTGTGGTGGATATACAGCAGAAAAGTTTCATCACTTAAATAGTATTTGACTGGATTTTCTGCATGAACCCATCCTCTTTCATCACTAAGAAAAGTACTTGTTTTCCTCTCACAGTCACAGAGGTAATCAGTGTACATTCAGGGGTTTGCTCTTCAACTGAATTCATGTTTGTCTGTGTGAGATATGTCTGTGTATGCATGGTATGCGAGTGTACATGCATCTCGTGTTAACATCGTATAGTGAGTAAGCAAAGCACATATAATAGTGTTTGCCAGGGTGTAGTTAATACGATCAAAGCCATGGTGCAGCAGCTCTCAGTGTTAAATTAGAGTCCTGTGTGTCCTGAGGCAAGACAAGAGATTGTGTCTTTTGTTTCTACAGTACATGGAAGGGATGTAGAGAAGAGTATTTTGGGGTGTTTTTGCTCTGTCTAGTCTGGTGGTTTGTACCGTGTGAATGAATTTATCAATGTAAATGTGAAGTAAGACACCATGCAAGCTTGAGTGCGTTTGGAAACACATTTATACAAGTAATGTCTCCAATACAATAGTACATTCTTTTCATAATAGCATTGAACTTGTGTTGAATGTTAAAGCTACACCTCCAGACAAAAATAGCACAGCATCATAAACCCCAAAATACACTTGCAACAGCCAAGTCCATTATCTTGTAAGTAAACCAACACACAAAGCAGCACAACGATGCTTTCAACAACTGTGAAAAGACATTTTTTCCAACTCGTCTTGGCTCCTCTACCTTGACCTCTTCTCATTGGGCTGCAGCACCTTATCTTCCGTGGTCTTGTAGCTATCACAGTAGTAGAGGAGAAAATAATTGCTGAGGTAAAAGAAAAGTTCAGAAAAGATATTTCCTGTCGCTGTTGCTGGATAGTCTGGCTCTTCAGGAGAATTCAAGTGAAATAATTACACACAAAAACCCCTGAGCTCAGGGCAACACTGCAGATTCACTTTAGATGCTTTGTGTTATTCTGGGATTACGGCAAGGTCGACTTTGGACTTGGAAGCAGAAAAAATGAGAAGCAAAAAATAACAGTGCCAATTTTTTGTTGCACTGTTGATAAGTTTTTCAAGAAATTAATGAGTATTTTTGAACATTTTCACTGTTTTTCCATGAATGAATCTCTCCATATTTAATTATTGTATTTTTTAAATGCAGCTCCAGATCAAGATGCAGATAAAAACTTAAAACCATTTTCAACAGTCTTAAATGATGATGACATATAAGTAACATGTACAAACCCAAACACTGTAGTCTTGAAGTCTTGTGTTGTCTTGAACTGTACTGGTAGTAAATCTTAAAAATGTCAGTCCAAAAAAATAGGATCTGGACACTGTGACTTCCTTTATATTTGTAACACAGATTTTGCGCAGAGCTCTTTCTCAGCATGCATTTATACCATCTAAGCATGTAGTGCCGACACCATTAGATATTTCCATGAACTTCTGGGGTTTACTGGGGCACTTCCTTATTCCTTTTATCCGAAAAACATGAAGGATTCCTTATGTTTATTCATCCGCGCAATTAAGTTTAACCACTCAATTTATAGGAAATGTTTCTCAGTGTTTAAATCCTCCTTTTTATCTATAACATTTCATGGAAAGGTTTTGTCATTGTGTTGATCAGAGTCACCTGTATGATTTCCGTAAGTGACAGGGACCGCCAACTTGAGTTTGCCCGTCTTTGATCACTGACGAAGGGCTTAAAATGTTCCTGGCAGAAACCAAGGTGTATCATAAGTTCCTATTTGCTTATTAAAATAGCTGTGCGGAATATTCTTTTATTTTGTTTTCTATAACCATTTGCAAGTGATTTTTTTTCCAACAAAATAAAGCCACAACAAATACAGTGTTGTTTTAGATTACATAAGATTATAGATGTAATGAAATAACCATCACCACCCGGCCATCTCATCTTTTCTGGCTTGTTTACATTCTCTGAAAAACTACCTAAAATATCCCTAAGCAACCTCCATGTCATACTCCTTCTCCTCACCTCCTCTCTGCTTCATTTGGTGAAGTAGAATCCATCTCACTCTGGCGGGTTGGGAACTTTTCGTTGTTTGCCTGTGTGTGATCGATCAACATGCATAATTCATAGTTAGTGGGTTAAGAGCAGCTCGGCTTCTCTCTCGTTGGGCCCTTTGATTTCGTCTCTCTATCTGCCCCCCTCGGGGAGAGCTACAGCCCCGCTGCTAAATCACCTCATGCACACTCGTGTGGGCATACACATGTGTATACAAATATACGCAAGCGTGGACACACATATAATGCCAATGCACTCGGCCGCACTGAAAAAGAGTTGGAAGAGGCGATTGATGCTCTTTGAGGCTTTAAACATGATCTCATGCTGCTCCAGTGTGTCTCTTTCCATACAGTCGTGTATTAGTATTATCAAGCAATTACGAGGACTGTCTAACCCTCTCTGGAGACTCTTAAAGTCTCACATCCAAAGTGTGATTCCCCACTTAAAGCCTTAAGCCTGCACTGGGTTTAATTTGTGATCATCTGCCTACTTATCTCCACAAAAAGTACTGGAAAATGTGTCCAATGAGATTTTTGGTCACACTGTTCCCAGCCATGAAAACTCACCACAAAATGCAGAAAAATCTACATATCGAAAACCCAGTTATATCAGAGGCAGTGTTACTGTTAAGGCAACAAAGTGTGTCTCCGCCTGAAATGGAAATGTGGTTATTTCCATTGATTTCAGTGTCAACATTGTTTCTGTAAATGCTGTATGACAGCTATGTAATGACACAGTCACCTTCACATTTGTTCCTGAACTGCAGTCATGAAATTTACATATGTAGACACAAAGCTATGTGCAGGGGTGCGGAAATGTGATAGCAGTCTGCTCTGTGCCTGCAAGAAGTTTTCAGCCATCTTTCTTTCCTCTTGCCCTTTTCTTCATTCCTTCATCCCAATATCCATCCATCCATCCATCCATCCAGTGGTCCCTTGGGCAGTGGACAAGGTGAAAGGCAGCAGCGAAGGCTGGGACAAGAAGATAACGTGACAGCAGCTGACAGCAGTAGAGGCAGAGAAGGGAAGGAGGGCTGAGGATGAAGATTTAGAAGCAGGTTGAAAAAGGGAGAGAAGTAATGGAGAAATAGACAGAGGGGTGGAGGGTGTGTGGAATGAATACATAGAGAGATTGGTATACAAATAAATCTGCAGAGGGACGGGGTTAGGGAGGTGAGGACAGTGGGCAATTTGCAGGGGGGTCAAAAAAAGTGGAGTGGACATAGAATAGAGTGACCTAATCGAGTACCTGTTGTAATGAAGTATACCTGTTGCAATAAATCAGCCAGCTGCAGGAACAAAGATCCTGTTAACCTCCTAATCCCTATTGTTTGAAGTGTTACAGTACATGGCTACACCAATGCATAAAATGGAACCTGCCCGTTGTCTTATGCACAATTTTACATAGACATCCCTGTTATCCAGGTTGAGGTATTTGGTTAGTTTAGACATCTTGGGAAATTGAATACAAAATGAAGATATATGGGTGTAACTAATGCCTGCCTGCAGAGCATACTGTAAATTCTGTAAGGATGCAACTTCTGATTATGCAAGTTAGTGATAAATTCAGCATTTTGTGGAGGGATTCATTCATCAATTGTTGAATCTGACATAGCAATGTCTGAAAAGGTAAAATGATTTTTTATCTGACTCATAGTTTAGAAATTACAAAGAAACAAGCTTGAATCTGCAATAGCTGCGACCATGTACATTCAAGCAGCCTCACAAACACTTGATGATGCCGTTCTGCGACAACTGGTTCATGAGTTATGAAACACGATGTGGAAAAATTATGTTTGTGTGTGCATGTGTGTGTGTCTTTCTGTGAAGTCTGTGAATCCATTTGGAAGTATTTTGGTGTGAACACAAACAGACACACTCACACACAAACAAAACTATTCATGTGGTGTCTGAATAATTGGAAAAATTTGTTCCCCGCTGGGAAAATTGACATGAGTGCCCCCTCAAGTCGGAACAACTCAGAAAGACGCAGCAAAATTTGGTTTACAGGTTGCCAAGTTGACGTTATATTATGCAGAAACGTGCAGAGCAAAAGTAAATGTTTTGTTAATGTTAAGAAACCTTTTATTCATTCATGTATTGCATAATAATTTTCCTTACATGTAATTTGCTTGGTTTGGCTGCAGAGCTTTGCATTTCCTTTACAGCAGGGCTGCCTGCCTGAAGTTGAATCTTTAACTGATGATGGCTTGTCTTGAGTGATAATGTTTAAAAGCAGAGGCTGATCCATGGCTAAAAGTCCCCCTTTATTTGCTGCAAGTGTTTTTCCATCAAACAGCAGGGCAGGTAAAACAAGTTTATCTGTTGGAGGTGAGCTGTTTGCAGAGGTGCAGTAAGAGCCTGTTGTCGGCAGCTCTTCATCAAAAAGCTCACTGTGGCTGGTTCTGCTTTACTCTTCCTCCCAGCTGCGTTGGTAGACTTGTTTTTATTGAAGAAAAGCTGCTAACAAATTCTGCTAATTAAGTGATAAACACATTTCATTTCCTATAGATTCTTCACAATAAAAGCCCCCTGTTATTTTGTTATGTAAAAGCTTTTATTGTGAGCTTAAGTGCTCTATTGTAGGCAACTGGACTTGCTTGAGGTTCCTGAAGACGTTTCACCTCTCATCCATCTCATTCTATAGAACTGAAGAAGCCTCTTGGATGAGAGGTGAAATCTCTTCAAGAAACTCAAGCAAGTCCAGTTGCCTACGATATAGCACTAAAGATTGCCATGACCTGGAAGCAGCAAAATCAGGAAATATTGAGCAACTTCACACAACCTCTTATAGCGAACATGAAACAGTAAAATGAAGCAGATATCTAAAGTGAAAACATGACACAGCAGAGAAACTAAACTCCAAACCACAGAGATTCAGTTAGAAGCTATAAAGTGCTGAGAGCTGAACACATAGAAATTTTTAAAAACACCTTTCTCTCTGGCCTCCTACGGATAATGGTGAGTGAGTCTTGCAACACACAGGCTTGTTTTAGAAGGGGGGTCGTCAGGGGTTAGCTGCCATCAATGAGACATCACCGCTACCTGCTTGAGAGCAGGCAGCCCAGCTTTTGGACCTACTGATGGTCCATATCTGGCGCAACTTATAATGGAAAAACAAATCGGCGCAGCATGGCTTGATGTGGCCAAAAGTGGTAATGGAAATTGAGTATTAGGCTGTGTGGTAGTTCTGCTTGAAAAAATAATTGATCAGTATGATTGCCATGTATTCATTTTTGGTCTTGTTAATTAGCTTATTGTTTTATCACCATTAATGATTGGACCTACCTTAAACCTTCCAGATTGTCCACAAAGTTGAGAAGGGTAAGAGTACTGGACAATTCTACAGCATGATTTACTGCATGTCCAAAAATTGGTGCCATTATAGAATCTAGTGTCATTTTTAATGTCGCATAGCAAAAAATAAAGATTGAATTGGTGCAGTTTGTTTTTTCTCACTAAAGACTTTAGTTTGCATCCCGCCTCTAATGTAAAAGTAAAACCACTGGATTATGAAAATTCCTAACAATGGTATTTGGTGTATACATCTCCGGTATATAGCATAACAAGTCCTCTGCTACAATACACTGTAACACACAGCAAGTATAATTGATTTTAAGAGTTGCTGATTTATGCTTGAATGAGCTTTATAGTGATTTTTAGACCTGCCATAAGATGGTGTTATGCAAAGTGACATTTAAAGATGCATCAAGCAACTTTGGAAATATTTGGGCCGTGAAATCACTCAATTGCACACACCACGCTCATGTCCTTTTAATTCTCTCTCTCCCTCCACTGCCTCTGTCTCTCTTTCTAAATGTCACTCAGCCCTGTTTCCTACAGTGGTGTTCCACTTGTCCACTCCAGCCGCTTAGAGGAGCTAATAGCTGGCCTGACAGCACTCGTTCAATACACAGCACAATTACTGCCTGGCCCACATACGGCGCAGCCATCATACTGTGCAATCAGACCCCCCCTCTCGCTTCCTCCATCGCTCTCTCCTGTCCTGTCACTCTCCAAGTCTCAGGGTGGCTCTGTTTCTCACCCCTCTTCTAGATTTATCATCCCCCCTGCGCAGCTACATTGCCATCCATCTCTCATCATTTTCCTTTTTCCTCCATCCTCCTTCATCCATCTCCTAGTTCCCCTCTCTTTCTTTCCACCCCTGCAGTACATGGCTCACTATCTCACCCTTTTCCTCTCTCATCTCTTGCCACTTGCTCAGATGAGGGTGTCAGGTCGGTAGTAATCAATGAGAGACTTGTCCGGGCTGAGCTGAGATGAGTTGGCATGAGTGCATCTGTGTGTGTGTTAGTGTGTTTGCTTTGGTAAAAACATGAAGAAAATGAGCCATTTTGTGGTTTGTATCTTCTGTTTCTCTGCATTTAAATGTGTTTCTGTTTTTTTAACAAGTTAAAGCAAGCTGGCACACATGCTGGTTGATGCATGTGTGTGTGCGTGCGTGTGTGTGTGAGACTGACGTAGTCACTCAGTCAATATTCTCAATCCATAGCATAATAACTCCTTCTCCCAGTGGACACTCAAAGCCTCACTCTAGACTAAGTTCAACTGTTTGTTCTGTGTGTCTTTCATCACCTGTCAACTCAGCCGCAAGCCCCACGATTAATGATATCTCCGTCAGATGGGGCTACATGAGACTAGCATCACAAACAGAGTCTGCAAAATGTGGGAAATATGTGTGTGTACTGCATATGTGCGAGCGCTCCTGCCAGAGATGAACGACCTCAAACTGGCATTTTGTCTCCATTCTGCTGCACTGCTGCAGAGACCGCTTTTGTACAGATGACCCGCCCTCCTTAATTACATTGTTAATGACTCATCCTCGTTAATGATGTTTGCCGTCTCTTGAGCAAAGAAATTAGCCAAAGGGGGGAGCGGAGAATTTGGGAGGGTGAGGGAGGGTGAAGCAGGGGAGGGAAGGTTAGTCAGAGGCAGTCAGGGTAGCAGAGAAAGGCAGAGGCTGAGAGGAGGATAGAGAATAAATGAAGGTTGGAGTGCTGCAGAGAGGAACAGAGGACACAATTGGCCTCATGCAGGAAGCAGTATTTGAACAAATGTCCTCTTATTTTTGTTCCTATCCAGGGGTAGCTCTTATTTTGTAAGTACCCATTGATTTCTGGGATTCGGCATTGTTTTCTTATTTTTGCTCTTCTCTTAAGAGATTTTTACAAGTGGTTGAGAGCCCTCTTAAAAGAATAAGAAAGAAACATCTTGTTTTTGCAGTCCTCAAATTTTTTGTCCAACGCAAGTAAACGTACATTTCGAATTTTAGGAACATTAAAAAAAACGTATAAATATGATCAAATCAAACTGAGATTATTATATATGTTTAAATGTAAGTTTCATGATTGGATTATTAAATTTGTGGATTAAAGAAAAACTATTGCCTCACTGATCCCAGTTAAGGGTAATATTACACACGTTCAGCTTCTGAATGGCTCACAGACTGCTCTTTAAATGAACTCTAAGGTGTTTATACAGTATATCTCCAACATGAACATGCAAAATATAACTTCAGTGACTGGTATGTCTGTAAATGTATTACTGGCAGGGGCTTGAGTCCCTGATGTGCCTGGCAGTGGATCATTGTCTGTGTTAGGGGTTTCAGAAACTGATGCATCTGGAGTGGCACTGCTGTCAAGCAAAGCGTCTGACTGGACAACTGTCAGTGCAGTCTCTTGAATTCTTAGGTCCAATTGCGAGACCGTCACCTCCTCCTGTCCTTAATGGTGCACTTGGATTGGACAATGCCTTTCTTAATTCCATTTTCATGTTAAACCATTTTCTTGTAATTTTAGTTACTGTGTGTCCCTCTGCTGACACTGCATTTACAGGATCACAGATGTTTAGCCATTGTTGGGTTTTTGATTTTCCTGCCACACCAGTACTGACCCTCTGGAAAATCTCATATTTACTTTGTTTAAGTTTGTTTAAATTAAACGTACGTCGATTTCAACAAAAAAAAACAAAACTTTTTTATCTTTTTTGACGACATCTCTCTCCAATTCTTGGGCATGAGTAAGAGTCTTTGCACACGACACATACCACCCCCAACACCTGTTTGGGGGTGTTACCTATGCTAATAGGTTACTTATGATCAAGTGGGATGCACCATTCAGCACCCTTGGTTAAGAGCGTTTGATGCATCTGGAGTTGACTTGTCATATTTTTTTCTATCAATCCAAAATTAAGAGGAAATATGAGACAAATTTAAGAGAATGTTGCACATGAGGCCTGTGGTTATGAAAATAGGTGAAGTTTGAATTTAAAATTGTGTTTTTATTGTCGAAAAACAAAAATTCTCCCTCTTCTTCACAATCACTCACAGATTTCCAGCTCTAACAAGCTTTGTGTGCTTGTGCACACTGTCGGATACTTCTACTACTGAACGCCTCTTACAAGATTAGTTCTGTTAAAAAAAAGTCAAAAATCAGCCAACCAGTATCAGGACTGGCATTCTTTCAACAACTCAAGCTTGAACAGGGCTTTCACACTAAAAGCACAAATTTGACATCACGCAGAGAAAAGCCATTATTTCCAATGGGGAAAGTGGCTGTGCTCTCTTGTGCAGCCATAAAACAGAGCCATAAAGCTCTGCACTGATTTTTAACTTAAAGTTCAGCTAATTGAACTTCTGCTGCACTGCCTTATTGGAATTACAAGCTTACCTTACTGGGGTATCACATTTTACAGAGTTAGCAAACATTTATTATCCTTACCATTATCAATAAGATGCAAGATGCTTTCTTACATTATCGCCTGGTTGGTTTTGTGTCAGGCTCAACCATTTATTGCTTATTTTCTCTGTTTTGCATGAGCAAAGACAGAAACACTGATATGGGTAAGACAGACGGTGCATTTTACAAATGCTCCCCATTGGAGTACAAGCAATGCCTTGCTGAGCTTATACAGTGTAAATTTTGAATTTCAATAGATATTTACAGATTGAACATTACAGTGGGTGGCATGGTGGAACAGTGGTTAGCATTGTCGCTTCACAGCAAGGGGTGGGGAAGCCATTCTGTGCAGAGTTTGCATGTTCTCCCCATGTCAGCATGGGTTGTCTTTGGGTTCTCTGGCTTCCTCCCACAGTCCAAAGACATGCAGGTTAACTGGTGGCTCTAAATTGGCCGTAGGTGTGAATGTGAGCGTGAATGGTTGTCTGTTTCTATGTGATAGTCTAGCGACCTGTCCAGAATGCACCCCACCTCTCGCCCAGTGTCAGCTGGGATAGGCTCCAGCCCCCTGTTCAAACAGTTGCTTGAATTTTCTATAAAATAAATGACAGTATTATTTTTATTCTGTTGTTTTCAATGTTATATTACCTCTTCAGGAGTTGTTTTTGCACAGGATTTGTTCTAACCTGCTCCCTTATTGTGGTGAAAAATGCAACTTTGTTATTTGACTTTATCATGGTTTGCAGTAGAAGCTGATGAAAATCAACTTCATTCCCTTTTATAGAGAAGAGAGGAGCAGAGTAAAAGCAATGACAGTCAAGGCAATAAAAGTAAAAATGACAGTTGAGCGGGGAAAAAGGAGAAAAGAAGAAAGTGGCACAGTGAAAGGAAAATATAAGGAGGGAGATGAAACAAGAAATCTGAAGTTCAGTGAAGGGTACTCTTTGAAAAAACAAAAAACTTCACTGGAACAAAAAGCAAGTCTTTCCCCTGAGAGATACTGGCAACTTAGAGAGAGAGAGAGAGAGAAGTAAAAGCATGACGATTTTAAATTCTTTAGCACACTTATTTTTGGAGCAGTTCAATCAAACCCTGGAGTGTTTACCCTGAAGGTTTAAATTGTTAGGGGAGCAGAACACATCAGCGAGACTCAGATGTGCTCCAAACAAGCGCTCTTTGGTCAGCCTCTGGGAGAGGTGGAAATAGCCTGATTCTTACTAAAGCCTAAGGTGGTTAAATTGGAGGTGGGAGGACCAAAGAGAGAGGGTGCAGGAGCTGTGTGTTGACAGAAGCAGATTGGCTTTGTGTTGTTGGCTTTTTTTTAACCTCACGTTCAGGGTAGGTCTGTTCAAGCTTTGGATTGAAATAAATCAATTTAAAGCAAGAGTATGTAACTATTGCTGTGTAAAGGCCACTGCTGGCACAAGGGACAATTACAGGATAAAGTTGAATAATAACGTGCAACAGCAGCCCAAGTAGAGGAGAGTCACAAAGGTGGTCAAACCAACTTGGTCATGTATTTCATACAGCGTTATAAGGTCCCAAACTAGCTAGCATTAGCCTCCATAAGCTACTAATCATGCTTGACCAAATAAAGTGTAGAGGAGAACCTCTGTGTGTGTTTGTGCTGATAAAGTGTGCATTTTCTTGCTTATCAATTCAACAAAATACAAACTATAATGATACTGATGATGACGGATGATGACAGCCATTGTGCACATTTTTCATTTTTCAAAAGTAGATTCACCAACAAAGATGAAATTTAGAATAGTTTATTGCGTATGATGGATTAAGGATCTGGAGGAAAGGAAAAACGGATGAAGGGATGACGGGATAAAGGGATTAAGAAGTATTTGTTTTTACAGTTATGTCTAACAATTGTTTTGCGACCTTTCCTGAACCTGTGTGTTCACAATACCTCAATAAATTATGGTTGACACAGTGGCCAGATATTGCATATCCAGACATCTATACTTGAGCGAATCACCAGGTATCATTAGGCAAAGTGTTGTCTGTAAATACACAACCTGTTTGATCTTGACTGAGATTTAGTTGGAGACGACAGTTGTGCTGCTATACTGTACAACTGTAACATCACTGCAGCTGCCTCCCACTCAAGCTAAGGTTAGCTATCCATCAGTAGTAACTGTTGCCAGCATCATTTAGCGATTTACCACACTAACGTTGAATATTTGTGTGTATTATGTGCATTAAATCTCAGTGTTAACGCCTTGCTTACCTCCTACACAACAGCTTTTCTATCCGACAGCCCGTTTCTTTCTCCCAAAAGGGGGACACAGCGTTGGCGATGACACTATGTCAGTCTGGTCTATAGTGTGGAGCCAATCTACTATCATCTCTCTTTTTTAGGACATGGCAGTGAAATAAATCTGAGTGTTTTTTACTTCATTGTTGGTTAAGAAAAAGTGAAGTCATCTATTATTGTGTATAAAACATTATATAGTATGTATAAACGTTACAGGGAAGAGGGAGGGCCGGTGGCTCCCGGGCCCTCTTCTCCTGCGGGCCTGGGTTTGGTGGTCGGCCAGGCCACCTCCATCACATAGCGAGGGAGGTGTGTGAGGGGCCGGGCCCCGTTCTGCCGCCGTAGCCGGAGTACTGCGGTATGAAGGTAACGTTAATCACAAAAGCAGCGGCTCATGTTTACTGCGTTAAGTTACCGTCACCGCGAATACCGCCCAGCCCTAACTGAGAAAAAAATCTCTACCGTGGGCCAAATTTATATCATTTCTACCGTCTACCGCATATACCGCGCAGCCCTAAGCTGCATGTTCAAGTTCCATCATTACACATCCTGTAGCTCTACAGCACAGCTCATATTTGCAGCCTGCGCCACTCTGGGTTGTTAATCACATTCCACTACGACATGCAGTGTCTAGATTTAATACATTCCCAGATATGTTGAATAATGATGTCCTCGTTTCCATGCCAGGGCAGGATTGTTTGCCGCAAAAGTTTTGGTTCCTCAGGGGGGCCTGAAGGGAGCCCGCGGGAGAGTTGGGAGTTTGACATGACTCTGCAAGGAGAGCTCAAGGATAGTGCAGGACAGCTATCCCCACAGTCATTAGGCTGCCTCTTCCCCCATACACGCTCATCATCCATATCTATCTCACAGAGGTCCCCTCTCCATTCTCAGAGGTCCCTCTCTTTCTCTCTGGTGGTTTTGTTGTCTTTGCCCTGTCTCTCTTACTGCATGCTAGATAAATGCTGTCCTCTGCAGGCTCTCTGTCTCCGTCCCTCTCCTTTTCTTTCTCCCTCACCCCTTTCTGACCCTACAGTATGTCTTTTTGATGACTGATGGCCCTGCTGGGTCCCGGGCCCAGTCAGCCCTAATAAAAAAGTATAAACTCATATTACATTCATTCCTGTGGGACTTAACCATCCAGAGAGCAAGAATAGAGGAGGGAGCAGAGAGTAGGTGGAGTGGGAGTGAGGGCAGAGACTGTGAAGGGTAAGAGTTAAAAAAACATGACAGTAAATGAGTCGAAACGGCAACAAAAAGTATAGCAGGGGGGAGGTGGGGGACAGCGCGAGTGATGGATAGTAGCACAGGAGTAAAAAACTGACAAGTAGAGGAGTGCAAGAAGCAGTGATAAAGCTTCAGAGACTCCTTTAGGGTATTATATTGGCAACAGGCCGCTGGCATGGCAGATGACAAGTGACTTCTTCAAGGTCTTTCTCTCAGCCTCTCTGTCTCTCAGGAAGGCAATCTTTGTGTGTCTTTCCCTCTCCTTCACTTGCTTCATCTTGGTGTGATCAATTGGTGGTTTAGGCCAAACTTCATCCTGTTTATTGATCGTTTTTACTGCCTCCCTGCTGTTTCATATATAGCTGCAACTAAATTAAGCTACTTCCAAAATCAGTTAATGTTTCCAGATTAATGCACAAAGGGACAAAACTACAGTTTGGTGGATGTAATTAGCAGCAAAATTGCCCCAAATTGTAAAAGGGAACAATAATATAGGAATAGACTTTAAAGGAATGGACTGTTGGCTTAGCATAGCATAAAGACTGGGGGAAACTGCTAGGCTTGCTTTGTTGAGTGGTAATAAACTCTGCCTGCCAGCACATTTAAAGCTCAATAACAAGTTAAATCTTCTTTGTTTAATCCGCACTAACACCAAAGTGTAAAAACAACATATGATTTTATGGGGGGCTTTGTGCCGTACTGTTTCTGTCTGGCACTAATTTCTACATTTTGGGTTTTATTGTTTTTACAGATTAGACAAACAAGATATTAAGTGTTACTTTCTGAGCTTTAGAAGTGCCAGTAAGAGTAGATTGTTATCTCTGCACAGAGC
This sequence comes from Epinephelus lanceolatus, assembly GCF_041903045.1. NCBI lineage: Eukaryota > Metazoa > Chordata > Actinopteri > Perciformes > Serranidae > Epinephelus > Epinephelus lanceolatus. The sequence goes on along the minus strand of NC_135738.1, from coordinate 33,404,205 downwards.
TGGACTAGCTGTTTCCCCATTTCCACTCTATATTCCAAGTGTGTTCTCTAAATGTCGAAAACTCCTTTATTCTCTCTGTCCTCGCATCCTCACCATGTCTCTCTGTGTCTCCATTGCTCCAGTGTGAAGATGGTGCTGCTGTGGACAGCCGGCGATGTCTTCAAGACCACCTATTTTGTGATGAACGAAAGCCCGGCTCAGTTCTGGGTTTGCGGTTCAGTCCAGATCCTTATAGATGTGGCCATCCTACTGCAGGTCCTCTTCGACGGCCAAGACACCCGGGTCAAGCTAGGTTGAACATGGATGTTGGTTTGTGAAATGTAAAAAAACAGGATTCATGTGTAAATTTCAACAAGTTTGATATTTTTAAGCTTTTTAATATCAGCTGCAAAGTTGATGGGGGACATTTAGCATCAAGGACAGAGAAAACCAAAGTCACAATAGATTTTTAGTCTTCAGCCTTGATTCAAAGTATTCTTTAATATGGGTATCATGCAGACCCAAACAATTTACCTTCAAGTGCAATTAAGTGAACCGTTTTAGCCTTGATCAAACTGCTTAGTATTTTCAGTCACACACTCATAAACAAACACCTTTGCCTTTAAATTTTTATGAAGATAAGGCAGTATTCTAGTGCATTTTTAACATTTATACTATGTATTTGTTCTCTGTTAAACATAACCTGGACCCTGAAGTGTAGTGGGCATGGAAACTGTAAGAGGGAAACATTACTCACGCTGGCAGCTTACTAACAGCAGATCTATGCTGCTGTACTGGCAGCTGAAGCAACCAGTCCGACACTGGTAGCCCTGCACTGAAATCTGCTGCCTGACTGATGAGTCTCTTATTTCACACTCTACACCTCACTGGACTGTTCTTGTGAGTGTTTTTCTGTGTGTGTTTGGGTGTGGTATGCTTGCTGATGTGTCTGTGCAGCTGAGATTGATTTTTGCCGTTGGCATCCAGCGCCAAGCCAAGGCCAGAGAACATACATCAAGTAATGGTAGCTACATAGGACATCAATCTTTGTGATGTGACTCTGATGTGTGGTTAATTGACAAGCAATGCAGGTCTTCCATGAAGTATAGAAAAACAATTTAAAAAATGTGGCCATGCTGCAGTGATTTCACTGTTTTTCTGTCACAAAATCTTTTGTAGACACCAAAGAACAAGTCAGACTTAAGATCAAACTAGGTAACACAATATAACAGTATTACTGAATATGGGCATTGTCATTTGTTCACATTTCATCGTCATTAGTTGTTTTTAGTATCCCGTCTGATGAGTCCTGTTACTCTTGTTCTTTGAGACAGTAACAGTGAAAGTATAAGTCATAAGCATTGTGGATAAGTAACAGTTTAATCAACATGATCAGCAGGAATATTAGAGTATATTTTACCCTGATCTTTTATTGAACACATTTAGTGTTAACACCCATCAGCCCCTGCTGTTTCTTGACACCTACGAAATAAATACTTGATTTGAAAATAAGAAGTAGCAAACTGAGAATTGGCTTCATGCTGAAAGGAATTACCTGTAGGTAGTGGGAAACAAATTGCTGGTGTAGGGAGGCGGACACAATCTTATGTTTCATTTCTCACAGGAGCAAAACTCTTCCTGGCATTATTAATGTTTTCTTTGGGCCCTCCCTTTAAATAAAAATATCTCAAAGTAATATAGAACAATATTAAATTAGTACAGCTTAATTAATTGTGTAATCCAAATAGCTACCAATGCAGATATTGTGTTTGTCATATATGTCATAATGCGTTTCCCTCAAAAATATGTTTCCCATTTAAAATCCATGGTATATAAACATCATTTGTAGGAGACAGGATTGACAGAGGAGGCTCTGAAGGTACTGAGGGAGGGAAATTTTAAAAATAAAAATCAATTAGATCAGATAATTTTATAATTTGTGTTCAAAATTATGTTATATTTGTTACTGACCATTGTATAACCTATATAGTGCCTGAGTTGCGTAAGTGGTAACTGAGCTATTTATGTAATTATTAACTACATTAAGGGAAGGTTAAACTAGAACATGAATGCAGGGTCAAGCACTAATTTTGCCTCTAGGATAAGCCCCCTGTCCACAGCCCAAAGAAAAAAAAATTCTCTCCCCCTTTTCTGACCCCAACTTTTAGTAGATCCCAGAGGGGCAATCTTTGAGGCATCTTCATTCACCCAGAAATGCCCCATTAAACAGAGGACAGGTTATGTAATGCATGCCATTACAGAAACATTAAAACCTTATTCAGCCATTCCAGCCTTCCAAACTGCAAAAGTGTTCACGGATATTTTATTTAGAAGTTCTGCTTATAATCGAAACTCTAATTTAAAAACACAGCCTCTCAAGGCGAGCCGTGCTTATTTCACCTGTTTCTCTGTAGTTTCCTCTCTCAAAAGCACTGCAGGCTGAAACAAATCAGCACCAGCAGCTGATCAGTAGTCAGCACAGGTTTCTTTTTACTTACCTCTAGAGATGATTTAATGAAGTAGTAAAGCTACTGTACCTTCTTATTGAGTCTTGCGGCCCCCTTTTTAACTTAGCATCCAGTTTGTGCCTGTCTGTTAATCTTTCCTGTCTGTTTTTTAGTTTCCCTTCAGTAAACATCCTGTTAAATTACACACTGCAGCAGTTATGGGTTGCATCTTATGGACAGCCTCCTCCTGCAGCAGCATGATTCAGCCATAGGATAGCATTTGTAGAGGTTGCAAAACTGCATCTCAGTGTATTTCAGTATTATCCTCAGGTCCAGGATGTAGAAAATATGACAGAGAATTTTGGAAATTTTAGGCATTGGATGTTTTTATAATCTGGTAGGTCTTTAGATCCTTTAAAACATAAAAGTGGCTGAGTATGATGTCACGTTATCTCTGCTTTGATATTACATCAGCTTTTTTGGGTTTTGATTATCAGTCATTGTATTGAAGCAATAGTCTGACATTTTGAGAACTGGCCTTCTTGCAGAAAGTTAGACATTAGAAAGATTGATACCACTTTCATGTCTCTACAATAAATATGAAGCTACAGCCGCTAGCAGCCAGTTAGCTTAACATAAGGTCTGTAAATGGGGAAACAGTCTGTCTGGCTTTATCCAAAGGTAACCAAATCAACCTCCAGGAAGTTACTGGTACCAGCCAAGATATAGTACGGCACATAACCCCCTTCCTAGAATGGCTAATTGTCATTTCTGGAGATGCTGATTGGTTGGTTTTGTTACTGCTGGACAGAGCCAATGCTAGCTGTTTCCACCTGTTTCCAGTCTTTAAGCTAAGCTAACCGGCTGCTGGCTGTAGCTTCATGTTTACCACAAAGACATGAGAGAAGTTTTGATCTTCTTGTCTAACTTTTAGCAAGAAAGTGAATAAGTGTATTTCCTGAAATGTACTGTAGACGGTGTGGGTTTATTGCTTCATTCAAAGATTTCGTTTCAATCGCTAACTGTTATCATGTATCATTATCAGTATAAGGTCACATGCCAAAGGAACAACCAACAAAATCTAAAAGGTGAAGCACTCCCTTCTGTGTTTGTATATGTGTATAAATGAATGTAATTTGTATGTGTATGGTTGTGTACATATGAAACCAATGGAAATGTTGGAATATCTTGGGATTGTGTATTTGATGGATGCAGGCATTTATGGAAGTGTTCATGCTGCCGATCGACTTCTCTGGTGTTTGGGAAATACTGCAAGCTTTCAGCTGTACTGTTCTGTGACCTTCACTCCATGTGTGCATCCTTCAATTCCACTTATCTAACATTATTGCAAGAAGCCATATTGAAAGCTGAATGTGTCTTATCTCCTGTATCCTGCGTACCACAGTTGTACTGAGTTTGCATTATTTCTGTATTCTATATGCTCTTATCACCAGATGGGTATCTTTATATTGTCTCTCTCACCAGAGGCTCTGAACGGCTTTCTCACTGGATTCGGTTTAACATTTGGGCTCCCAGTAGCATTTTCTTCTCAAGGGTAATGGGACAGATTAGCACACACACTGAATGGTTGTGATAATCCCTCCACTAGGTTCACATCATGGCAGATGTGCTTGTCACCTTACCACTGCAGCACTGATATGAAGAGCAGAAGACTGTTACGTCTACCAGATGCAAGATACATATTTCATGTAACATGAAACAATATCAGTTAAAACAGAGTCCATAAAAGGATTTAGGTCACTTTTAGTTACTGTTTTATGTGATGTTTCTTCAGGGGTTTTATTTACAGGATCTGTGAAACCAAGATTTCAACCAAAAAGCTGTTGTTTTTAAATTAATTTTGATTAACTAAATGTCATGTAACACTATGGTGGTTACCATAGGATGCAAAGGTCTCCCAAGGTGACATCACACATGGAAACTATATTTATGTGAAATATTTATCATGATATTTTTCTCAAATATAAACTATTTATATTTCAGCATGTGGTCTTGTGTTGTTACTGGCAGTGTGTTTTGAAATGAATGTCTTGACATGTCAAGGAGAAAAGGTTTGACACTGACTTTGAAGAAGAATACAAAAAGTCTGATCTGCTCTGAGCTCAGCGGGCTGCTGCTGTAATTTACAGCTGGATTTCAACCCAAAATCTGAACTTGAAACCTCATGTGAACCCTTTGAGTTTGATCCAGATCAACAGGCAATATCAGACCGGGGTAATATAAGGATAAAAATACGCTTTATATAAATCCTTTATATACAGCAAATCCCACTGCAGCAATCACACAGAGCTGCGACAGAGAGTGTGTGATCCTTCAGTGCTGGGAAAACCTTGAGTTCCCCCTATTTGAAAGGACTGAGAGTGTACCTGTGCCACAAATAAATCATGACAAGAGACCGAGGCTGAGTGGGACTGTGCCTGCTGCTGGACACATGAGAGAGAAAGTTGATGAGTGGGGGTTAATTAAGATGTGCAATGCTTCAAGGCTTTAATCCCCTCTGGTTAATGCATCACCACACACAGATGCATACGCCATCACAAGGTAAAAGCACTGACAGTCAGCAGTGCAAAGGAGCACTGCAGTATGGATGGTAAAATATTAAAATGGATACAGTAGATAATGGGAAGCTCTCAATGGTTTATTGATGAGTTGAACAAGGACAGACCGTGTGCTGCACCTGTTGATGCCTTCACCGTATCTCTGAGCCTGTCTTATACATCCATTAATGATAAGTTGGCTACAAGTCAGCCTGATATGTCGTACTTGCATCATACATTCTGCCTGATGTTATCACTCTTCTGTTCACCCGACAAAGACACATGACTTTTCCCATGATGTATTCAATATATTTCATAGTAACTCTTGTTCATAATGGACCTGTCTGACTGCCTGCCATGGTCTGCCCTCCTGTCTCTCCGTCCACCCATCCATCAGCTGATCATCCGGCGTGACTGTCTATACAGTGGCTTGTTTTAATGATTGATGAGGTGGGCTAAAATGGTCCACCTGCACTTCAGGTCTGTGATGCGCCGCATGGCCCCGTCCTGCTCCATTTATTAATGACAGTGTGTCGTCATGCTGTGAAGGGCAGTAATGTGCACTTCTCACCCCCATTAAGTGTTTCAGCTTCAGTTCGTAACAACCAATTTTAGTCAATATCTTTGAAGTTGTTAGTTCAAGCATCTCTTAAAAAAAAAATCTGAAAAAACAGCAATTTTTAACCGAAAAAATAAGAGTGGAGTTTACTTTTTTCAGCCCTGTGTGGTGTCTGCAGTCATCCTCAAAAGTTGCATACATCCTCAACATTTACCACCAGCCGTGTATGCACAGTATAATAAACTGGATGCAGTTCTGAGTATAAAATTAACCGGATCATCCGCAGCTATGGGCCCATAGAACAAGTGCACTTGTGTTTTCTTTGGTCCCGCCTCCCAAGTGATTGGTTTTGAGCTTGCTCACATTAATGACAGCCCAGAAAAACTCTGGACATTATTGAGTTTTTACAGCTTTTGGGACATAACAATTTAAAACAAGATCTATTTTAGTTTTCATGAGCAGAAATTGATATACCCTAAAAAAAAATCAACTGATTTACAATCATCTATCTCACAATGTAAGTCTATGAAAAAAGAAGTAATTTGGGGTCAGAACACATGCTGCGTCTTTAACTTAACGCTACTCTTGTGCCTTTTTTGTGCCAGCTAGGTTGCTAAGCTACCTTAACAAGCACTATATAACCTATTTATCTTAAATCCTGAGTGCAGAGCTGATCTTCCAAGCCCAGTCTCACTCCAAAGTCGTCGAAATCCAGCACTTGGGCAGTGATTTGCGGCATCAGAAACTAACGAAAAAGGTATCCTTTAACTTCGGCATGATACGCGGCTGGTTGCCATTATAGTTTAATGGGGCCTGGCAGCATCAGGGGGTTAAGGTGTCCTTTAGTGCGAGTGGGGCGGGTGGGAGTTGTGGTGGATAGGTCCAACAAACACCGACTTTTACCAAGAGAGCAGTGTTCTCATCCTGTAAAATTCTAAAGCCAAACCCTTTTCCTTTTTTCCTAAACGTAATCACATGTGTTTGTTGCCTAAACCTAACCATGTGTGTTTGTTGCACTGATGCAGTGTGTATATTTTGAAAGAGACTGTATGTAAACATCCCAGAACATCAACAGCCAATGCACCCAGGGTACCTTGCATGTCGTATGTGGACATGGAAAGTCCATGACCAAAACATCAATATGTGACGAGGCCAGAGTGAGAATGTGTTGCTCTTCCTCCAGGCGCTGTTTATATGTGTGTATACCTATTATCCGTGAAACAGATTAAGAGCTCTGGCAGCCCTGCACTAACACGATCAACTTGTCTGTATTTCACACAGACTGACATTAACGGAAGAAGGGAAAGATGTCTGTCGGCTGTGATTGGTCTGCTACATTCCAAAAGTTGAACTCAGTTCATCTCATTGTTTTCTACTTGAAAACAATGAATCTGAGGGCGCAAGAAACACGGCATATGTACAGCCTCTTGGAGCCCAGTGGCATCATATAATGGACCCAGATGATGTAAATACATGGTGTGGCTCGTATGTCAACTTTGCTTCAAAGCCCAACATTGTTCATGTATCCAGTTCTCTTTATACATCAATGACACCAAGAAGGTAGGACAGCTTATGTGTTGCCTGAGAGGCAAAACTTGGGGTAAAAAAGTTTGCAAATCAATTGACATTGCTTGTGAAGGTTAAATACTGGGAGTGCATGGTAATAACTCAAGGCCACTGAGTATTTTAACATTTCGATTAACTTAGAGCATCTCCCATCTGGATTTTGGCATTTGGACAGTGCGATGATTCAGTTTAGTGGTCTTTTAAAGAATTAATCAAACTGAAAAGTGCCCCTCCATCTCAAGTGGAAATTACGACCTTGCTTTTAAAGAAAAAAAATGTGGACAACAGGAGTGCCAAACTCTTTCAAACTTTTTACTGCAGGTCCACTTTATTTTTCTTGGCAAAGTTTAGACCGGAAAGGCCCCAAAAAATGCATTATTTTAATTAGTCTCGTACTATAAATGGAGTCCTTCAGACGGGTGCTTTTATTTTGTTTGTTTGTTTGTTGTTTGTTGCCAAAGTTTAAAAAGTTTACATAAGTGATGTGTGTATTGGTGTATTTGTCTTGGTTTGCTGACTGGTTTGACGTGGGGAGGGCTCTGCCGGAATAAGGGGATGTCACACATTTCCATGAACCAATCAGGCTATAACAATAGTTCAAGCAGATTAATGTAATTTTTGAGAATGAAACACCTAATAAAGCAGTTGTAAGTGACAGATAAATACTTGAAAGAATTTGAAACCCAGTAATCTCAATAGCAGCTCTAACAACCTGTCCACTAGATGTAAAGTCATAGACACCTATAAATCACAGATAAATTGTTCAACAGCTTTTAAGACCTTAATCCTCGACCATCGCGAACAAGTTGATGTAATACAGCTTTAAAATATTAAACACGATTTCCTTCCAAACTGCCATCAGCAGCTCCAGCTGTAGCTAATGACTTCTTTCCAAAAACAATTTATCCCAATAGTTGGATAACCTTGTGCACTATAATTAACAGCACCCAGATGTGTATGTTTGGAAAACATCAATTCAGCTCAGTTTACAGGGAGTAAGGGCCTCCCTGCCATGTTTTGTTATCATAGCAGACATATGGCCATCTATTTCCCTCCTTTAATGAAAGCAGAATCACCGCTAATAAAAGCAGAAATGAGCAGGGGAGGGGGACAGACAGAGAGATCAAACTCGTTTTATTTTTGGGAAGCAGGCAGATGGTCTTATAATAATGGGCCCAGGTAAGCAGCAGAGTCACTCTAAAAGCTCCTCAGCTGGAGAACTTGAGAAAAATTGATCTCTTATCTTGTCATCAAAACTAATAAAAACATGTTACAGCTCATTTCTAGTGGGAACGGCTTCTGAGATTGACCTTTGACCCCCGCTCTATGATCAAAAAGTGATGAAGACAGGAGACAGATACCCAGGAGGAGAGGAGAGGCTGCGATGACAGCAGGCAGCACAAACAGAGGAAAAAATATCTTAGCATTTTGGGGATTTGACAGCCAGATGGTCTTGATGTTTCGGAGCCTTGCAGGCATAAGTTGAGGCACTTAAGCAAAGAGGGAGAACAGGACAGGAGACATATGCAGAACTTAAGGTACAGAGCTGTCAAGTTTATAGTATTACAGTATATGCCAGTGTGAGAGAGAGGCTGAAATGACAAACATGGTGAGTAGGAGGCACCAGAGGGAAAGGCAAAGTGCAACTCAGACTGTATGCTTTTGGGAAATGTAGCGTAGCCAGATGGCTCTGGGCTTAGAGGAGTCTCATGGTCCCACAGTCCAGGACATTCAGCCCCTCCAGGCATGTAATGACGGGCCGGGCACAGCGGGACGGGATCAAACTCTCAAGATGGATGAGTCTTTTTTCTGAGGTCACGGGCTGCCAAGAACAGAGAGGTGCAGGGAGGAAGAGAAGGACAAAGTAATAGCAATAATAGAGGGGTGTTTTCAGGCTGACCCCCATGCACTTTGAGATCTCCTCATATTTTCATTGGATTGTATAAGACTGAGCAAAGGTCTAACTGACTTTAGATTTTAAAAGCATGTTACATAACAAATGTGAAGCCACAGTGTTACATTACATGACTTTATATCACATTCCTGAAGCCTCTCGATGTAGAGACCTTGTGCATCCATCATGTACAGTACAGAACAGATTTCTCGCTGTGCCATATGGAACAAGGGCATCAGCTGTGGAAGGTATTGCAGGATCCATCAAAGAGAGAATTATTTTGCAGAACTCTGCACCATAATCCTGCCCTCACTACATCTTGTTTTTTCTCCATCTCACAGAAAAAAGTAGCAGTGTTGTTTTACACCAGTGTGGTTTCATTAAATGACAGAAATCTATTCAGATTATTCAGCAAATGTGTTTATGTTAACAGTGGATCAAATGACTATGTATGATGTGAAATGTGTCGCTCATACTGCAGTTATAATCCCAACACTAGACTCTGCAGTTCCCCTCAGCTCCACTGAGCCTTATTAGCATTTTTTCAGCTAATTGTTTTGGTTTTATTGTGACCCTACTGTTTTTGTTCAGTCTCATGGCTCTCATCAGCCTTGGCAGCTGTTTTCATTCAAAAAACTCTAATAAACCCACTGTTCACTACCTATACGACACCAAACAGGAGCCATGACGAAGTTAGCGACTTGCCGGTGAACAGAAAGGAGCACTCAGCAGCAATTTTTGGTGGAGACTAAAGAAAGAGCCAAAAGAAGAGTGAATGTTGGACTTTCATTAGGTGGCCAAAGTGACAACTCCAAATGATGGTCTGAATGCATAATTATACAACAATTAGTTCCGGCCCTGCAATCTGATTGGTCGAGAGACAGTAAAACTGTGACGATATTGGAGTACAAGATCACGGTTATTTCACTGTGTGTGTATCACTCCGCCTCACAGCTGATTGCAACCAACAATCAAATCAAAACTGACGGTTAGTGTCAGTTAGGTCAGCAGTTGCGTTGTAGGCTAATTAATTCATCCACTGTCAAACAGCCAAAAATATGGATTAATTTCCTAAAATAAGTTTTGAATTGAACTATGAATGGTCATCAGAGGAAGATGAGGGAGAGGAGAAGCTGAATCCATCTGAGCACACATCCAGGTTTGTCAGTGTTTCATCAGCGGAGCTCAATGACTTGGAGAAAAGCAACATACTGTCAGATCAGAAGGCAGAGTCGGCTGTGCCTGTGAAGCCACAGTCCACCATGCAGTCACCAGAGACTTATTTCACCGGCTGCACAATTAATGGAAACGTGCAGATAAATGTGTATAAAGAGTAAGTGCCTGGCGCACCATGTCTGCGTTACATAGCAACGGTGACAGCAGAGTCCTGAGGGAACTATTTTTGTTGGCGGAAGACAAATAAAATGCTTAAATGATCTATTTTGTCCTCATTTTTCAACATTTCTTAATCAGCCTTGCTTATTTAACTGTTGAACTGTTGTATAAAACAGTCGGCCTCGTGCCTACGACCGAATCACAGCCGTGATGATATCACAGTACAACATCACTCCCTCTCGTGTGATATTGCTTAAATAGAGTACTGTATACTATCACACCACAACTCACCACAGGGACTTTAAAGGGTCATTCCTATGTTCTCAGGGTGTTCCTCAGATTTAAATGGCACAAAATGGGAACCTGGGCAGCAAGGTGGTGCAGTGGTTAGCACTGCCTCACAGCAAGAGGGTTCCTGGTTCAATCCCAGGAGTTTGCATGTTTTCCCCGTGTCAGTGTGGGTTTTTTCCAGGTACTCCTGCTTCCTCCCACAGTCCAAAGACACGCAGGTTAATTGGTGACTCTAAATTGTCCGTAGGTGTGAATGTGAGCATGAATGGTTGTCTGTCTCTATGTGTCAGTCCTGTGATAGTCTGATGACCTGTCCAGGGTGTACCCTGCCTCTCGCCCGCCACGACCCTCAAGAGGATAAGTGGATGGATGGATGGATGGATGGATAATGGAAACCCCGAAAAGCTCTGTATTTGCTTAATACTGTAACCACGCCCACATTTATCAGCATGCTGGACTGGGTAGTTTGTAGTTTGCTGATATATTTGCTGTTTTCTGTTCCATAACGCAAATGTGTTTTGTTTCTGTTATTGTCTACGGTGTGTCTGTTCAGAGCATGCGGTTTATGCTAGTTATTGTCATTTGTGTGTTCATTTATAGTTTGCACCATTAATTAGTTGACTATCCTACTTCACGACCCCAGCTGTATTTTCCCACTGACTCATGAGGCATCTGTTACATGTTAATAAACAATAAAGATTGACTTTGTCCTCTGTGAGTTGTCACAATATGACATGCATTAAAGTTAAGGAGCTATAACCATCCCAGCTGGCCACAATGTCATTAGATGACATTGTTGAATTTAGGTTTTGTGACGTTGGGTGACCAAAATTCAATATCAGGACAACATCTAACACCAACATGAATTTGATGTAGAATACTGATGACAGATGATTTTGATATTTTGTTGGTTTTAAGTAGTGTAGGTAAGTAACCAAAATCCAATGTCTTCCAAATGTGTCATGCCAACGTCATCTTGATGTAGAAAAATGACATTTAGTTTGAAGGTATGGAAAACAAAACCCGTCGTCTGCAAAACATCACAGTGTTAACGTCCACACAATGTTAAATTCTAAAGTTAGTAGAAATCTAAAATATTGTCAACCCAATTTTAATTCCACAATTCCGTACGACGTAAAAGTCCAATGTCTTTCATCAGTGAATCATGAAATTACACTGGCAAAGGTCTCAGTTTAGATAATAGTTACTCTTTTTGTATAGAGAAGAACTCCTAAATGAAAAATAATGAGAATTACTCAACCAATTCATTAACCAATGAATGGAGAGGGAAAAAAACAAAAGTGAAAAATAAAGAGAAAAAAATAATCATTAATCATTGTCGGGTTGGAAGATCAGTAGTAGTTGACTACTGTCATGTCCAAATACGTTAAGATTGGATCAGAGGTTCAGGGTCAGGTAAGTTTATTTATGCAATATTTTATTTTGACCCGAACTCAATAGCTGGGTTAATGTGTGTTAACAGAATATTGCACTGGGTAACATGGAATCCTGGGAACATAGATTCACTCCTGAACTTAAAAAAGTGTTAATATTTCAGTGTTGTTTTTCAAAAAATACCAATATTGCAGCTCTAGGTTTCCTAGTTTGAGTTTAGTTTTAGTATTCACAGTAAATTGATGGCGAACTAGTTTTCCGACTAAATGATGAATCAATTAATCAAGTAATTAATTCACAGATTGCAGCTGTAATACTTTCTTCAACCCACGTCTCATATTAGTCGTATCCATCAGTGAGTTCATCACCTGAGAATAAGAAAAGAAAATAGCACTTAGGGCCATAGTGGGAAAGCTATAAAGTCTTCAGCATCAAGCAGCTACTTAAAAACATGGGATACTTTTAATTTAACTCAATTTTCCTGTTTAAGCAGTGCTCAGTGACTACGGAAAGAAACATGCCTGAAGCAGGCAGATGGTGTCGAGGCTCAGTGCAGCTCCACGCAGCATGAAGGGGAGGGAACGACCCAGCAGGACGAGGATCAAACTCCTCTGATGGATGGTCTCATCTGGCCTGCGACTTCAACCAGGAAGCCAGAACCATAACAGAGATCAGAGAGGAGCATTGCAGGTCATACATCGCACCGCGTACAAAAAGTGAAGTACACGCCTAACAGCTGAGGCAATCTATAAAAGTAGCTACATGCACTGACCTCAATATGAGTTATTGGACAGATGGGACGCTGCTGCGGTATGGGTTGCGATAGAAAGTGTGCGTCTGAGGCTCCCGCAGTCGCTGTAACTGAAGTCTCCTTGAGGATAAACAAGCTTAGTTGCCCTTACTTCGCCAACTGCTCCCCTGTGGAGTGCATATTTCCTTTTGCTTTAGCTGACATCTTCCATCTGAAGATCAAGTCCACAGATGGCCAAATAGCTCTTTTATGTTTTTTTTTCTTGCATCATCTCGTTCTCCCTCAGGTTTATTTTGGAAGCATTAGTTCTGCGAAGGGGACAGGTTCCTCTGTCTGTGAACTTTTGCCAGTTTTCCTGTTTGGAGTTTGTGTGACTGTGAGCCCATGTTGGCTGTTGTGTGTGTCTACGCGTGGGTGTGTACATGCTGTCTATCATGACGGAGAATGCAGCGCAGCAGGTGTCATGTTACGTGGGACGGCGACATTAGTTGCTGTTGTTATAGTGGAGCCAGACAACATGCCTGCTGGCCAGTAAACAGATAAGCAACGACAGGGACTCAACTGCAGGAAAGAGAAAATGACAGAAGAAGTCTATACCAGCACAGAATATCAGCTCAGCGGGGTTCGCTGTATAAGAACACTGCAGAAAACAACAACGTCTTTCACAGAGAAAGGGCACAGCTATGACTGCAATATATTTTCCTCTGAGTGTTGTTTCATTTTACTGGGAATTTCACACATCCCACAAACAATGATTCAGGCACCTAAACAGAGCTGCAGCACATCAAAACAACATATAAAACTATGAAACTCGGGGAGTCAAATAAAGGCTTTAATGTTCTGCTGAGAGTGATTCACAATCAGGGAGTGGAGGGTTGGTGAAAGGGCACAAACTGTGGGTAAGAGTTAGGATTGGTTAGGATACGTAGGCTACTTATTTCCCATATTATTTCTTTAAACCCTTTAAAATGACTGAGTCATATTTAGTATGAAAGAAAGATACTAGCTATAGTTTATTCACTGCAACCACAATCTTTCCCTAACCTTAATACAGCAGATGCCATTTGCAGTTATTGTACAAAGTGTGACTTCTCACATTAGCACTGGATGCAAAAACAAAACTAATCCTGGGTTTTGCAGAACTGTCCAATAGCAATGTTCTTGTCTTGTGATAGGGCTGGAAATATTGCTGTTTATACACCAAATGCTTGATCAGTTAATCAAAAAAATAATCCAAATATTCGTATTATTCAGGAGTGACGTAACACATTATATTTACTCTTGTTGCTGTAACAAAGTTGTCTTTTTTGGTGAATTTGTACTTCTATGAATATGTCAAGTGTCACACACTTCATTTCAAGTCGCAAGACTGACTGCTGGTGTGTTTGCAGCTGTAAGAGGGAAGAGCTCCAGAGAGGTGACACTCTGCACTCACATGTGTTGTAAATGTATACACCATGTCCCTGTGGGTTAGGGTTATGATGTTGTGTGACCCAGGTACATGCTGGTTCTGGCTAAAATGCTCAAGGTGGATCCTCCAGCAGGATTGCTTATTTCACTGAGGAACTTTTATCTTCAGTGAGGTGTGTGAGGACTTTCTGATGATGGTCTTTCCCTGATTAGTCTGAGTAGGTGGAAGTTCGCTGCAAAGATCAGCCTCTCATTGGGCGGAACGAGCCACCCGCTGAAGTCCTGCCCTACCACCTCCGGTTGCAGTTTTCAACACGTCCTTTACTAACGTTTGCGGTGTTTGATCTTGCGGGGATGTAGCCATTTTTCTGCCATGGTTCGCGTCCTGTAGGCGATATTTTTGTGGACATGTTACACCAAAAACTGTTTCCCCCCGGCAATATTTTTGCAAGCGCACCGTTGCTGTGGCACCGCCAAGAACGATTGTGATTGGTTGAAAGAAATACAAGCAGCCGGGGCGTTTTTTCTCAAATCTTAAAGTGAGAGTCGGCCCAGCCAGACCTTTCTTTTCTTGAGAAAGGTCTGGTGAGCGAGACTATTCCCTGATGTGACTGTAGAAACTCATTAAGCCCAAACTGTTTGAAAACTTTGAGGAGCACAGTGAGACAGACTGGACTGGTTATATGGAGGATAACCTGCAGCACACTGAGGAGGACTTAACGGTGCTCAAGATTGCAGAAAGCCATCCCGACTATTGTGAACAACAACAAACTTATTGTACTCTCTCTAAAGTAGGACGTCAAAAAACACTGCTTCCTAGCAATGTAGAGTTGTGTAAGTGTGCTATGTAAACTGTGCAGTCCCTTCTTTGCCTTAATATGTGTGTTTGTGCACCGAAACTGCTGTAAAGTCTGTATTGTTCGGACAGCTCCATGTTTGCCTTGATGATGTTTAATTCTGTTGTTAATAGTTTGTTTAGCTTAAAATTTATCAGCACTTTGACAACACAGTTTTCTAGATGAAGCGCGCACATTTAGTTTACATTGTTTTGTCGTTTTGCTATTTGGAAGTTATTAATTCATTTCTCTTTGTCTTTGAGTTACTACCTGAAATGACACCTCCTGGTTGGAGTTGGGCAAAAGATGGGGCTGATGGCAGAGCCTGGTTTTAATCAGAGGGCCATCCCACAGACTGCACTAGGAGCTGTGACATCATGGGGTTTGTTGAGTTAATGTCTCATTTTGTTAGCTTTTTTCCCAGTAGTTATGTTTTTAAGGGCCCTATAACTCAAATTTTATTATCATTAGTTATTTGTTTTGTAAAATGTATTTAGGGAAAAATAAACCCACCCGTTTGAACTTCATACCTGTGTATCTGCATTTTCACTGCTTGGTCCGCAACAATAATACAAGAAGTGTAAGGCTATTTATTTTCTGTGGCTTAATATTTCTTGCTGCATGTGTCCATAGACCTTTTATTTATTGTCCGTCATTTTGTCAGAGTATTGTCTCTTTTCTGTTTAATTCTAGTAAAGTTACACTGAGGAAGGTGGTTGTGTAGAATACAACTTATTGATAATGAATTGTATGCACAGGCTGCAAGGGGCCATCTATAGAAACAGAATTTGTTGTTGGTTTGGATCAAGTAGAAACCTCCGGGGCTAAAAAAAATTCAGCCAATACGGAAGTGCTCAAAACTGCAGTCCCTCTAATGGCCACTTGAGGCTGGCTCCAGAGGAGAGTCAATCCCCATAGACCCCTATGCTAAAATGCTCAACTTTACAGCAGGAATAAACATGTTTACAGCCTGGTACAAAAAATGGTTTTGGTTTCTGTAGCTAATTATAACATTAATGACAAGTGTGCAGGATTTGTACTTTTATTTAACTGGCCTGTTTAAATTCTATTAAGGCTTATGTCATGCATAACTTCGGGTATGGCTGCTTTAAGTGGCAGGCTGACTATGAGGCATCACCACAGTCTGTGAGTCAGCTCCACCCTCTCACCCAAATACGGTCACCTCTGGCTCAAAAAAACTAAGGTGGCCACAACCACTATGCCAGACTGAAGGCTTAAATAGAGTACTCCACAAACCAGTTGGTGACATCACTGCCCAGTCAACACATAAACACATAAATGAGCTGAAAAATGGGCCCTTTATATGGGATTGTCCAAGGGTTCCATAATGCCCCCATGTTGCCCACAGATTTACGCAAGTGGGCCCCACACGAGTTATCTTATCTTGGACCCACTTGTGTAAAACCACCCATGTGGGCAATTGGCGTGGGGCCATTATGGAAGCCTTGGACAATCCCACAAAGGGCCCATTTTTAAGCTCATTTACTACCCATATCGGCCCCACATACAGATGTTGACAGATTTGTTTCACCAAAAATATGACGCAATAACATTTACTTGGAGGACATTTTACGTAACCTACCTTTATTTACTGTAAGTATATTTTTACACAGGTACTTTTCCTTGAGTAAATTTTCTTAACAGTACTTTTACTTGAGTACAATATTCTAGTATTCTTTCCATCTGATCCATGTGATATAATGAATAATGAAAATAATCGTTATTAGTTGTACTTATGAGTAACGTGATTCATCGTAAGGCATCTAAGAGCCAGTCAAAGAGCTGCTGAAGGGTTAAAAACTCAAAACATGACTGCTTCTTGTTTCACTTCTTCTCAGACTCTTTTTCTCCTTGTCTTTTTTTCTCTTGATCTCTCTCCAGAGCCACCTCAAATGGCTCCATGAGTTAGTAGAATAGACGGGAACGCAGTCTGAGAGTGAAATATCCGCCTTGTCACTGTGCCACAGCTGGCACCCATTTCGAAGCAAAATTGCCAGTATTTTGTGTTGTTCGCCCATATGTTCTCTCAGAGGTGTGTGTGTGTGTGTGTGTGTGTGTGCTTGTGGTTGTGTATGTAAAGGGCCGTCCACACCAACAACGATAACTATAATGATAACTATAAATATTTTAAAAATTACTCTAACTCAAAAATTGCTTGGGGCCACTGCACAGAACGTTATCATTTATCAGTGTGAATGCTCACATCGTTATAGTTATCTTACAGGTATCGTTCTTGGTGTGGACTGCCCTTAAGTGTTTATGCTCCCCTTTTGCTTCGGCAGCAATCT
Source organism: Epinephelus lanceolatus (assembly GCF_041903045.1). NCBI lineage: Eukaryota > Metazoa > Chordata > Actinopteri > Perciformes > Serranidae > Epinephelus > Epinephelus lanceolatus. Next base: position 33,386,875 of record NC_135738.1, on the reverse strand, counting down.
GCTGCTTTTCCTCCTCTATTCACTAGTTGGCATGTAAGGTCATGCAGGCAGCACACAGTATAAACACAGCTACTCATCCACACACTCACACCAGCTGTTTTCTCTGCACCAAGACAAAGTGCCTCAGCAAAAGCAGCAGACAGAAAAGCTTCACTGGAAAACCTCTGCAGCATATTTAACATAAATTCCTCTGCCCTTGCGCAGCCATTCACTGGTTAGGGTTAGATTAAGACTGCCAAAAGGTTTTTTCCACAATCCTTCTCACACTCTTGCACTCTCTATTCCTCCGTTCCCTCAGCAATTAGCTCAGGATTAGATTGAGGTCAATACCCTCTACTCCATTGCGTTCCCATTTTGTGTAACATTTTAATCAATTCCCATTCCTTTACCTCCAAAACAAGTTTCTCTTTCACCTTCCTCCTTCTTTTTTATGCTTCAATTTAGATTCAAATTAAACCACCTCTTATCTGGCGGTTAAATTGAACACTTGGACTCTATTGTAGCTTCTCGGACTATTAATCTCCTGGTGGAAGCTTTTTCCTGTTCTCAGGTGAGGTAATTATAAGGTCTTTATATGGAAAAAAGTTTATGACACAAAGGGGCCACACATACCTCAGAATACCATCACCAGCCCCCCAGACTATCTATTGGACAGGTGATGTAAGCAGGTGGGGCTAATAATATTGAGGATGATGATGCACACAATGATAAACACAGCCATGCTGAAGATGATGATATGGGTCATAACCCCTCATTGCCATCAGCATCAAACCGATTTCCTCCCACAGTTACTCGAGGAGTAGATATTTCACAGTCCATAGGGTTTAAGCACCATTACTGACTAACGCTGACGGGTATTGAACCAGTGGTCATTTGCATGTTATGGAACGGCCTGAGCTTGATGATCTCAGGCTTAACAGCACATCTCAGTGCATGTGGCTGATGAGGATTTAACCAGAGGTCATCTGTGTGCTGTGCATGCCAAGATAACATCAACTTCTGCAGAGCCTCTTATCAATAAGCTAGAAATGAAAGTAGATAGGCTGCAAAACAAGTTCATTAAACCCATCTTGGAATTATAAGGTTCCTTTTAGATAATGTGGAGAGATGCTGACTGCCACAGCTACGAAGGAACTGCAAAGCTCAGAGAGGGCTGAATGCATAATATAAAATCAAGTGTCCCAGAAGAGGCAACACTGTAAAAAAAAAAAAAAAAAGCCTTAAATCCTGTGAGATCAATCTGGTTTGGTTTTATAATGTTCTATTTTTGCTGCTGACAACCATTGACCCCCATTTAAAACTAAATGAACAAATGTAGTGTAGGCTGCATGTGTCATTGAAACCCATCATTGGCGCTATTCACTGTTTTGGGTGGGATATTTAATTGCAATCTGTTGGATAATTTGGTGAATTAAAAAACAAAAACAAATTACAATTACAATTACAAAACAATTTAGTCAATATCACATCCACATACTAAATAAATTGTTATTTAAAGAGACCTAACTAATCGCCATGGTCACCTACCTTACTATTATAAACACTACATAGTAGAGCTTGCATTGTAAAAGTAACATTAGCCTATCAGTTATCTTGGCTAGCAACGCTGCCAGGGTCGCTCTATGATGCACTCTATGCATTTTGTTATATGAGTAAGGTTAGGAAATTAGCCATCTTGTAAATGGACAAAGTAACTCTGTCTTCAAAAGAGTTACTGAGATCTGTTTAGGTTTTAAATCTACACACCTCTCTTTTTTGTCACTTTTGTTTTACAAAATGTTACAAATTAGGCTAAGTACGACGCTGCACTTGAGCCAAGTTGGCCAGAATATTGAGTTATCATAAACTCCAACAATCAAAGAAATATTTCCATGAATATGTTAATTTGTCACAAAGTTGTTTGGAAAAAAACTATGTTAAAAATGAACTACTCTGGTCAAAAGAAATAAGGGAACACTTAATCGTCACAATATAACACCAAATCAGTTAAACATCAGTGATATCAATCTGTCCGTTTAGGAAGCACAAGTGATTGTGAAAAATGACCCCCAGCAGGCTAATGGTGTGCATGTTTCTGACCAAACTGTCAGAAACAGACTTCATGAGGGTGGCATGAGGGCCCGACATCCTCTAGTAGGACCTGTGCTCACAGCCCAGCACTGGGCAGCTTGATTGGCTTTCGCCAGAGAACACCAGAATTGGCAGGTCCACCACTGGCGTCCTGTTCTCTTCACAGATGAGAGCAGTTTCACACTGAGCACATGTGACAGGTGTGAAAGAGTCTGGAGACGCCATGGTGAAGGTTATGCTGCCTGTAACATCATCCAGCATGACTGGTTTGGCAGTGGATCAGTGATGGTCTGGGGAGACATATCCTTGGAGGGTCCCGCAGACCTCCATGTCATAGCCAATGGTACCCTGACTGCTGTGAGGTACTGGGATGAAATCCTCAGAGTGATTGTCAGACCTTATGCTGGTGCAGTAGGCCCTGGTTCCTCCTGGTGCAGGACAATGCGCGGCCTCATGTGGCCAGAGTGTGTAGGCAGTTCCTGGATGACGAAGGCATTGATGCCATTGACTGGCTCTCTTGTTCCCGTGACATAAATCCATTTTATTGTATCGTGCATCTGACGCCGCCAAATACCGCCACAGACTGTCCAGGAGCTGACTGATGCCCTGATGCAGGTCTGGGAGGAGATCCCCCAGGACACCATCTGCCGACTCGTCAGCAGCATATCCAGACGTTGTTGGGAGTGTATACAGGCATATGAGGGCCATACACACTACTGAGTCACATTATGAGTTGCCGTGAAAAAATTCACAGAAGTTGGATCAGCCTGTGATTTTATTTTTTTCACTATGATTTTCGGTGTGATTTGAAATAAAACTGACCATTGTGACGTCAATTTGTTGTGAATAAATTATACAATGTACATCAGTGAAGATTTCCAATTGATAATTCGCTCATCAAGAGCTGATGTGTGATTTAAGTATTCACATTACTTTTTTAAGCAGTGTAGTAGCGCCACAGATCTTTTCTGTTAGCAACACTGGTGTGTTGTCATGTCGGTGGAGAAAAATAGCTCAAAATAATGTTACAAGATGTTGCTCAGAAACTAGGTGTGAGAAGTCAAGATGACAGATGTTACGCATGCCTATACTTGGCCTAAGGGCAGGCGAAAACCTAATTAATAGTAATTTAAGCAAGGCAAGTGACTGATTAAGTTGCTAACGCTATCTCAATAGCACCAGTAGGATTCATTCATTTTAAATAGGTTTTTTTATCCTCTTCAAATACATGCATACAACTACCTGAGTATCATTAGTAAGCCCAGAGTCAAAAACTGGAATTATAAATAACATACCTTTTTCATTACCATATACGACATGCCAGAGGTTCAGCTAAGGTTAATACAATTAGCAAGTATAATGGTCACATGCTGAATGAAACATAAAGCTATATGTTATATGTGGTTGCACAAATCATACAAACCTGCCAACAGACACAACTACAGTAAGACATCACTTAGGGCAAACCGTGGGGTGTCTCTGTCCATATCAATTATGCTTTTATTTTTTTAACTTAACCTGAACAGCCTTATACTTAACCCCAACCTATGACTTTTGGAGCACCTATTCATAAATGAATCCTTTACTGCAACCATGAAGGGCAACACCTCCGTTACTACTACTGAAAGGGTAAAAAGTTGTACAAATTGCCATATGTAATATTTCTTTGCAAAATAAAACAGAAAACTTAATCAGTCATCAAGTTACAGAGTAACTGTAGGTTACTTTTTGATTATTTCTTACTAAACCATTCAAGTATGGAGACATTTTCACTTTTTAAACAGAAATGTTAGAATGAGGCAAAAATGCAGAATCCATAATCTGTTACTGGAAAATTCCAGTTAGCGCTGACCAGTGGGACCAGACTGGCCGACCTGTATGCTCTCACTCAGTGGATGGATGATTTGACAGGATTGTTGAAGGTGGGATGGTTGGCTTTGTGGTTGGTTACTGTGCCAGTCTTACAGAGGAGGACGACACTTGAATGATTTCCTCCAGTTTGTTTTGCTAACAAAGAGAAAGTTAGGTAATTTGCTAAAAAAGCTAACATTACGAAGAAATCCAATATTCCTCTTAACGTCTCCCTAATTTCTAATTAGGTGGACATGATAACCAGTAACACACATAACCTTATTCGTCCCTACAACAGTAAATACTATGAAGTGTGAGTTCGAGCCATGACTCCTACTCTGGCACCCAATAACACAATAGGACGACATTTAAAGACTCCTATGGAGCGCACAGCCCTGAGGTGGTGAGTCTTGTTTTGCCTCCAGCTGATAAAATTACGTCATTGTGACATCGGCCCTAAAAGCGTCTATAGTCATAATCGCAGCTAAGGCCTGCTTCAGTCAGCCTCTGCAGCAATCCAGGAGAGAATTATCTAGCTGCAATGAAACAATCTTGCACCTGAGCCAGCCACAGCTGATGGTGCACCCACTCGCTCTGTGGTCCTAACCAGCAGCAGTATGCTAAGTAACTTATTAGCCTACTATATCATAATATAGCTCAGCCTTTCCCTGTGGATCAGAGGGAACGCAAAAGTTATTGCTCGGTATGCAAAAGAATTTATGAAAGAAAAAATAAAATCCCACCATGACCTTTTGGTACATTTGTAATGTTTCACAGTGCAGCGAATTTGCTGTGTGTGTCACTTTCCTCTGTAGCAAAGTGAAAATCCAGGCACAGATGTTAAGAGCGCTCTTGAGATCCAAGGGCAACAGTGCTCTCCCCTGCCTCACCCTGAGGAAGATAACTGATGGCTGGAGGGTGAGAGGACAGAGGAGGACATGAGAAGGGAGGAGGAGGATGAGTCAAGAGGAGGAGAGATGAGGAGAGGATGTGTGAAACTGACTCTAAAGACTTGAAACGAGAGGCTACGTGACAGGGATGGGAAGATGTATAAGAAGGAAGAGATGATGAAAAGAAAGAGGGTTTAAAGGCTACGAACGGGAGTGTAAAGATATTTAATATGCACGCCTCAGCTGTCTCCTCCAAGTACATGCTGGGACGTAAAAAAAAAAAGGTGATGAAAGTCTATTGGTGATAACGGCCTCTCCATCACAGTAAATGTTTATTCTGGCAATATGAGGGTAGAATAGCAAATGTCTTGTATATGGCAGCTGTGCAGTCAGTGCTGAGGTTTCATGTCCAATCACACCTTTCCTTTATACTGTAGCTTACATGGCAGTAGGTACGGCTGTCACAGTTTATGTTTGTGTTTCCTCATGTCAGGAAATCAGTTTTACTGCAGTATGTACCACAGTCTGTACTGATTTACAGTGTTGTAAATGTAATGTATGTGTAAATCATATCTCATTAGGGCTGCTCCAGTGTCACTACAGTATATTCATGCTGCTGATTTATGAATGAATGCTACATTATTTCTGAGCAGTTCACTCAGGCAGAGGTTGGGGACTCGTGACATGGCTCGGCTCAAGACAGACTCAAGGTGTAAATTGGAGGACTTAAGAATTGCTTGACTAATATTGATAAAAGACTTGAGTTGACTTTGACTTGATATTTCTGACAAGAGACTTAAGCTGAAACCACACCGACGCCGCAATAGTGCCACGCATCGTGTGACACGCATCAAGCACTGCCACTAGCACACTGCACACGTTACACTGCAGCTCATCAACAGAAAACAGACTGGACGAGCTGCACGTCCTCCTCCTTTGCATTAGCTTAAAATCACACATGGGCAGACCTTAATTAAACCTGATTTCTCACATGAAGAGCTGATCTTCAGAGCTTTGATTCGCAAGGCAATATCTTTTTGGCCATTGTCCTTATAATGAAAGGATTGTGGGTCGTTTAGATCAGGATATTTCCCGACCTCATCAACGAATCTTTCCTGATCCATTCTTTGTCACACATGAGACACAGGATAAGCAGCAAAGTTCTCTTTATACATCAATGGTGAGGAGAGGTGTTGAGCTGCCATAGGAGCAGAGAAAAGAAGCTATGATGGGAACTGGTATGTAGAAGCAGAGACTGGGTGGGGGAAAAATGCATTTAATTCTGAGGGCGGCAAGGCTGGAAATAGGAAAGTGGAGTCAAGTGCCACAGGACGGCACATACAGGATCCCCCATGCGCGTCTTGCCGCCACCAGTGTGGGATTGTACATTGAAAATAATAGGGCCGTATTTTTTGACGTGCAGTGTTTTCCATTGGTGTGTTTTGGCCTTTAGACTTGAGTCAGATAACTTGTTAGGACTCTCCCATTTCTAGATATTGAGAAGCTCAGTTTTGAATTCTGAAATATGATTGGGTTATTTCTAGTGTAATCTGAACAAACCTGGCAAACCTACAAGGACATGGCAGAATGCAAAATCTGGATCTCAAAAATCAGTGACATGACCACCAAAGCATCTAACTCACTTTGTTACTACAAATCGACATCTATTGCACGAATATCTGTCCCGAGAGAGAGATCCCTCCTCAGTTGCTCTTCCTGAGGTTTCTCCCATTTTTTCTCCATTAAAGTTTTTTTTTCTGTGGGGAGTTTTTCCTTATCTGCTGTGGGGGTCCAAGAACAAAAGAATGTTGCATATTGTAAAACCCTCTGATGCAAATTATGATTTTTGATACTGGGCTTTACAAATAAAACCAAATTGAATTGAATTAAAAACCCAAAAAGAACTGTATATGAATGTGTCTTTTTAGCTACCTTAGTAGCTTATTGACTGGTCAAATGTGAGCTAGAAAATGTTTAGTATAAGCAATGGTAAAATTGGCTTTGAATCGATTATGGAAAAAAAAACTTTGGAGGAAATATCATAGGGGCTCATTGTGATTGTGAGGTTTTGTTTCCATAAATGTTGAACATAAAACTCAACTTTTCATATGTCTTTTAACTGATTTAAATTTGAAAACTGGATTCCATCATCAGAATTTCATGACTTGACTTGTCTTGCTTGACTCATAGCAGGGATTATCCTGCTTGATTCTCACCACAGTAAATTAGGACTTGTTTGAGATTTGAAGGTTAAGACTTAAGACTTGCTTGTGATTTGCACGTGTGACTTACTCCCACCTCTGTCTCCCAGTATGAAAATTGAAGCCAGTGCAGAATTAGTCTCGCCACCAGACAATCAGAGATCTCCGCCTTCTGATAGTCTGGGGACACTCCTTTCTAAAGTGTGTTTAACACACCGGCGAAAACGGCAGGCAACAAAGCAACGCCTCTTGCATTTTTGAAAAGGACACGCCTTCTGGTCCGCAAGGAAACAAACACACAGAGAGCTTGAAAATGGATGCCGAGAGATTTAACTCCGTTTTATCAAACGTGTGCTCATCCGTAAAGAAAATATTTTTTCCAGCAGATGTCTTATCTTACAACATTATTGAGCTAACTGGAGTAGTGTCATGTCGTATCCGACAACGGGAGGCTTTTAACAGATGACGTCCTGATGTTAGCTTTGCTGCTAGTGTTAGCTGTCCCTGTCAGCTGCAGCCACTGATGCTTTCTAGACATCGTGATTTGCCAAAACTGAATAAATACCACACATAGCAACACAAAACTGCTTTGCTAGCTCAATCATGTTGTAACTAAGATATCCGCTGGAAAAGAGATTTTTTTCACGGACCGTTTAATGAGTTATTAACGTTACCTATTACAGACACTGCTAACGGCTAACAGGGCTAACAGCTAACGGTTAGCCCAGCTAAACATGTACACAGAAATAGTAATGTTGGTTCAATCATTGTGTTTATAGACTTTACAAACATCGGATTAGTCCAAACGGTGATACAGTGATGTGAAAAATGTGATATATACATATATATAGCTAAAAGCTCTGCTGGTTTTCTACCCGGAAGTATTTGTAAACAACAAGGCGATTCCCTCTAACGTTATAGTCCAGCCAGCCGGATGAGTCATGGCCTTGTAAAAGATTATGTTTGTTTCTTTTAGTTGGTGAGAATGTGTCGCCTCAAACGCGACAAACATCCACTAACTTTGACGGCGTTTTCTGCGAGCACGGCTGAGCCATTTTGTACCGCTATACGTGTTTCTAGTGGGACTATGTTTATGAGCACAAGAGTTCAGCGAGCCACCGAAGGACCGCCCTGCAGATTTACTATTGGCTCTGCACCGTAGGGAGTTTTTTAAACTCTGAAATTGTATCCGCCCATCTAAACACAAAATCAGGGAGAAAGTCATCAGTCTTTAGTTAAGCAAAGCGTCTAAAGACTAATTTGTGAGTCTAATGCATAATTGCCTTAAAGCTGCATTCTATCTAATGGCCAGCAGAGGGTGACTCCACTAGTTACAAAAAAACAGAAAAGTCCTTATATAAGTTGTTATATACAAGTCAATGAGAAAAAGAGTCTACTTCTCACTTGATTTATCATCTTAGTAAACATTTTCTATAAGAGTTTATGTTCTCAGTTGCTAGTTTCAAGTCTTCTTCAATACATCATGATGTTCATTTTGTAAATTATTGTCCCATTTAGAGTAAAATTGACAACAAAGCAGCATATGTTTTAGGCTACCTTTGCTCCTTCATAGCTCCACCCTCTCCTCCAAATATGGTCACTTCTGTTTCCAAAAAAAAAAAACAAGATGGTGACAGACAAAATGCCAAACTCAAGGCTTCAACATGATAGTTCAAAAACCCATGAGTGACTTCACGTTGGCTACTTCTCACTTCTTTCAAACAGTCTATGAATCCAACACTCTTCGGATAATCACTGATTGACCTTGGGTGTGCTGCAGAGGAGCGAGGTAGCTAAAAGGATTGAGTGAGAAAGATGAAGGAGGAGAGAGAGTGAGAGAAGGATTTATGAATTCCCTGAAAACCTTTATTCAACTTCTTCAGCAATGTGGTGCTACATGAACTCAAAATGCTTCTCCAAAGTTATAATAGTTTTTATTTATTTCATACAGGCTTACAGATTTTATGTCTGTGTTGTTGTCATTGTTTTGACATGGATGGGGACACAAAGGTGATGTCATCACTCAGAACTAAACAACACTTGAAGAACCTAACAGCTGATTGATTGTCTTTGTTTGTGCTCTTCAGTTTCTTATGAAGTCATAAGTATTTGTATTTTGTATATATAATCAGTGTTTGTAAAAGGGTTTTGCTTGTAGTGACAAACTTACAAAGAGTAATAACTCAACCCTACAGTTTCCCTCAGCTGTACAATGTGTGTTAGCATCTTTTAGCACATTGTTTTGGTTTTACACTATGCAACTTTAAATTTTGGTTGCGTCTCACAGCTTTCATTAACCTTATTTCCACCAGGCAGCTGTTTTCAATGAAAAAATTCTGACCACCTCAAGACCAGAACTGGGTTACAAAGTAACGCGTTAGAGTACTTTGATTACTTTTTGCAGTAACGAGTAACCTAATGGGGGCTTTTAATTTGAAACAAGTGTTGAGTTTGAAATGACGGTGTGATATGTTAACTTTACAAAGACAACAGAGCGGATAAAAAGTAAATATATAAACACACAGAGGGATTAATAAATAACTGACCGTCTATAATGTAGTTTGTTTCACATGAAGCTGGGTGCCTCTGCAGTTGTGGTGAGTAAAAGCCCCGCCGCTATTTGTTAATGTTATTACTTTATGTCCGACCGCGAGGATGTGCCATTGTTTGCTAGCTTGATGCTAATGACAGTTACGTTAACTCAGTGGGTTGACAAAGTGCCTCTGCTGTTTCACACCATCATTTCCACCTTTTACTCTGTGTGGTAACATCCCTAGAGGAAATATTAAAAATGCTGGGGTGTTGTTGTCATACAGTTGTCTACGGCAGCAGATGTGTTTCTACTGGTCAAAGTGACGGCTGTGATGGGAGAACTGGATCTCAGTGAAGGGCAAGTGGTCCATAACTTTAATTTTGGAGACAAAATAATGTAGGCTTAGCACCCTGTGGTCCATTGCCCAATAGGAAATGTAGAATACTCAAAAGTACTTTAAAAGTGCTTGAGTTAATTTTCTCAGGGAGTAACGTTGGAAGTACTTTTAAAGTAATTGAGTTACTTTACTCAGGGAGTAATGCAGTAAAGTAACTGGCTACTTTTTTAAAAAGTAACGCAGTAATGTACTTTGATTACTTTTAAAGTAACCCTTACCCAACACTGCTCAAGACCTTGTAGACCTTGACCAAAAATGTAGACAAAGAAAGAGAGAGTCATATTTCCCTCAGAAGTTGGTGGAGACCAAAACAGAGCTAAGGAGAGTGAATATTTACTTAAATTCATGTGGTGGACAGGAACACAACTCCAAATAAATCGTGTGTCTGCTAGATGTGACACTTTCCAGCTTGTTGAGCTGCCTCCAAGTGGCAAAAAAATAACTTACCAGAGGTTTGTGATTTGAAACCAAGTTTTTAGGTGTTTTCTTTTTATTGAAAAAAAAAACAACATGATGCAGCGGGAACTGCACAAACTTTGCATGTAACAAATCAGAAACAAAGCCAACCTAACTCTGTCTCATTAACAATCAATGTCAATGGGTTTAGCTGACTGTATATAGACAGAAAAATAAACAGGTCAAAAGTGTTTTCCTACATTCGGAATCTGTGTTGCAACTTTTATCAAATGCAAGACCTACATGCATTCTGTAACTTTGAGACACCAGGATGCCTCCTGCCTCCCTGTTATTTGAGTGGGGCTGCCTAAATGGATCTAATCTTCACCAAATCTAATAGTATTTTTCCACCCCATTAGATACCTTCTCTGAGACATTACAATGAATGGGAAGGTAAGCTGAGAATGCTATTTGTAAGGCAACCTGAGAGCTGGAACAGAGACAAAGACGCTGAAGGAGAGGAAAGGGAGAGAGAAGTAGAGACGATGACATGGATAAAAATGAGGCGAGGATAGAGAGGAAGGAATACAAGGGGAAGAGGAAAACATTAAAGGCACATAAACAGTGAGTGAAACAGTAAGAGAAGATTTATAAAGCATTGCACTTAATGTGCTTCTGTTACAGTCTTGGTGTACCAGATAACAAGAGTGGTCAACAAAGGTCTGTATTCCTACCTTTTAGACTAAAAATCTAAACCTTGTTGTGAATCACTACTTTTTTAAAATCCAAAAATAGTAGAATAGCAAGAGAGTGTAGTGTTTATGTCCATAATGAGCATTTTACAGGAGCAAGATGTTTTATAAAGAGGTAAAACCAAACTAAGATGGAAGCATAAGTGATCTAAAATAGGACTAAATGCACTAGGGAACAGTGAATTTTCCAATTTACTGTCACTTTAAAGTCCATCATTTCATGACAGTTTATCTCACTACAACACAGAGTCTTGTATTGGGCAGCGGCTGGCAACTGCAAGCTAAAATATGACTAAATTGAAAAGCTATCAGCAAGGCCTTGTTGTCAACTGACCATACCATTAGCTTGATTAATATGGTGAGTGCAGCAAAGTGGCTTTCAGCTTTTGCTAACTGGGATGCTCTTGAGGAGTTAGGATAGTAGGAAAAAAAGAAGAGTCTCCTTAAGGAGGAAGGAGACTCTTCTTTCTTTCTTCTTTCCTACTATAGCTATCATGCGTGAAGGCATGATAATATATATATTGATCATGTATTATCATCATGAACACATTGGACAGGCTTGCGCATCTTTTTGTGCACTCTAAGCAGTGGAGCCATTGAAGGGTGGCCAGGGGGGGGCCACTAATGGTTTTCGGTTTTGGTGTGTCACTGCAAGATTTTCAGTTTCCCCATGTGGCCACCCCTATGAAAAGGTTCTGGGGGTGCCACTGACTCAAAGGCTCAATGTTTTCTGATTTTCACTGAAAAATGTATGTCAGCTCAGTGTATCTACATGTTACATCCATATTTAACAAATCTGCAGCTCACAATTACAGCCAAACCAAAGGATGGTGCCTTTGAATGAAGTAGTGTAGCGAGACAGAGGGCACGGTGGAGGATAGGGTGGTGAATGGGCATGTAGTGTGTCTGACTTTCATGCAGAAGACCAGAGATTGTGTCTCGTCACACACCTGCAATTAATTAATTAATTAATTAATTGATTAACACAACCTGGTCTCGCTCCCAACCTGTCAAATGCAGACACTTGGCCAATGGCCCTTGGCATCAGATACCAATGCACTTGGGCACCCTTTAATGGGGGTATGAGATGCAGAGGCATATTTTGACGCTCTGAGCAATTACCGTAGTGTAAAGTCACAAGTGGCAAGAAAGTTCACACAGGGTGGGTGGGAGAGAAGGTGGATGAGTCAAACAAACTCTGGACTTCACTCATAAGACAGTTGTTCATGTCCAGTGTGGAACCAAAAGTCATTAGTCAGTTATTTTAATAATAACATAGTGTGCAAGCATGTGTAGCATACTACACTGGTGATGTATGTAATGTGTAATGTAATGTATATCACATATGTCATGTGACGTTATACTGCTCTAGTAAACAAACATACTTATTTCAAGCCAAACCACGATAGGTTTTTTTTCTAAATGTAACCATGTGTTTTTGTTGCCTAAACCAGAGGAAGTAAACCTAAAAACTAAGACTTACCTATGTTCTAAGTTTGTTTTGGAATGAGACTGTATGCATTTAACAAGCAGAACTCTATTTCCTGTGAAAAACGTGATTTATTTTAGAAAGACGCAATGCGTGTAATGAATTGAAATGCCGTCCCATCCAAAATTGCCGCTAGAGGGGTACCTAGAGCGTCCTATTTCGACTTCTAGGGCAAGCACTGGTATTTGACAAGTTGGGCATGTGTTGGTTAACAAGATCTTTCCCTGATCTTAAACCAGTGTTTCAGGTGCCTAACCTTGGTCACACTGTAGTTCCATGCACATATATTTTAGAAAGTGAGAATGTTTTAAAAAGTTGAAGCACTACTTTTTTTTTAATCTGTTTTGTCCCATTTCTACCTGTTTTTTTTTTTTTTTTCATATTCAAAGCGTACGATAGACTGGTCTAACAAAAAAGTACACTCAGTACATAACCTGCACACACACACACACACACACACACAGGGGATGCCCACTGGTTCTCCTCTCTGCTGGTAAACAACTCCTCGACCTTTTTCCACCCTCACATCCTCAGTGTGACTTATCTGCCCACATGGAGAGTGTGCATGGTTGCGTCATGTAAGTACACACACACACACACACACACACACACACACACACACACACTGAAACACACTCTCCCTTTGTCTTCTCTCACTCACTGTCTTTGTTGCTTTGGCACAGAGAGAGATAGAGAGCTGGAGAGAGTAGACTTTTCTCCTCCCACACACCTCGCTTTCTAAAACAGGCGCCTCTCCTCCTATGCTGTATCATTGCAAGCCTTTATGGACCTCTTGTTCCCAGTGTGAATTATTAACTATCGCTCTACAAGTCCAGACAGGCTGTTGGGGAGGAGATCATCTCTCAAACACTCAGCTTAAAAGAAGAGAACTTCACTCTTGTTTTTAGCAGTGTTGCCCTATCATTTTCCAGCCAGCCATGCAAACACTTGTGGAGAGTCTGCAGAGAGTGAGCTGGGGGAGTCCTCCTGCTTCATCTCTCCACGGTCTGCTCATTAACCACAGAATTAACAAGTGCAGGACCGTGTCTCATGCAGCTTTCTCTGCTTTTTGATGTCAGTAATGAATGTTGTGTAAGAAGAAACCCAATGCTAGTTCATGGAGGAGACAAAAATCAATGAGAATTTTGCCAGCATGTGTTCTTGTGCTTATGTGTGTGTGCTCGCAGTAGTAGGGATTATCCTGTTACTGTTACATTGCTTTAAAGCATCAGTCTGATTTCAATAAGCTTATGCAGCCACGTAGTCTCAGCATGCTGAGGAATAGGTTGAATGGGTTTGTGATCTCCTTTACTGCTTCTGTCATGCTGTTTTAGCTCTGACTTCCCAGTGCTTGACAGCAGCTCATTGCTCACTGTGACCACAGCAAACAGTGTTGGCCCCACATTCAGGCAAAGGAATGATAGCGGAGGTACAGGTATCTTCCTGTACATACACATTCAGTATATTACAGTAGTTTTAATGAATTCCTAAAATGCATCATCAGGTCTGTCAGGGACCTACTGATCCGCACCATGCGAAGAACCAACTGTATGAAGAGCTGAGCTTAAAGACATCTGAAGTGACAACATATACAGCTCCATCCAGTGTCTATGGTGAACTGTGTCCTGAGCCACCATCAAGGCCACAAAGTGCAAACGCTGCATTTACTGTATGTCACAGCGAGCCTCTGATTCACAGAGCGGAAATCATTTGATCATCTGATTATTATGGATCCCCAGTTCCTTTCAACGTATCATTTCAAGCGTGTGATATGTGACTCTTTGTCTGTTCAGTGATAGCCTTGAAAAATCAAAGAGAGGCTGGAGGTAGACATGACTCACTGATGAGAATGGATGAGTTGGCTGGTTCTGCTCATGAATTGTCACTTTGGTTTTACTGTATGTGTTGAAGTTCTGAGGTATCGGACTCTGACATTCCTGCAATCACCCCATGACAGTGAAGGTGACTGGAGTACTTACTGAAGAAATACATAGTCACTGTAAGAAAACTGTTTACAGCATGTACTCGGGATTGCCGAAAGAAATGGTGACATTTGTTTCTGGGGACAGATTTTTAATATTAGTTTCGTATTTTCATTGTTGCAAAAGAATAAGCACCAAGAACAAAATTAAAGTCACCCCTGTCGCACTGGTACAGAGGCCAAAATGTCACGGATATTGCAAACCCTGGGCATGTGAAACAGAAACTATCTGCATGGCTATAAGCTACAGAAGCAGAGATCAGTTATGACTGCAACAATAAAAATAACAGCGAACACAAATTTTACATTTTAGCTATATTGCTATGTGTTGCCAGTCTGGATTAAAAAAAAATTCTCTCCACTGCACGTCAAAAATGTCTGGACACTGCTATCAACTTGGAGGTGGCTGACCCGGCAGCTAGCAGCTAACAGTGGTAACTACACAAATAGCGCTAAACAATGACAGAGCTAGTCATGCTGACTGCACTGATATTACAGCAGTAGTAACCGCCTTAGCCAGTGGAATACAAACATGCACTAACATGCACACACAGCCACACTGCTAAGCACAACAAACCCAACACATTCTCACTCTGATCTCGTCACATATGGATGTTTGGTCATGGGCTCTCCACGTCCCGATACGACGTGCAAGGTACCCTGGGTGTGTTGGTTGGTGACGTTCTGGGATGCCTCGTCAAGTTCTGCCTGTTACATGTATTGTCTTCTTTCAAAATACACTTCTGTTTTCACAGGAAATTTAAAGTTTACATACAGTCTCTTTCAAAATAAATGCACTTGTACAACACAGCAAATTGATGCTTTACAATCCTACAGGACACAAACTCACTCTCCTCGATGTTTGCTGGATCCATCCACCTCCCCTCCTGCCTGTCCCACTCAGACTTTCGCCAGCTTAACTTTCTTTCTTGTCTTGCCGTGTTTCCCACTGACACAGCCAGGCCCCGTTAAACTATAATGGCGACCAGGCGCGTATCATGTTGACATTACAGGATGGCTTTTTTCAAAGTGCCGAAATGCTGGATTTCGATGACATTGGAGAGACACTGGCCACAGAGAAACTCAGATTACAACACGTACAGAGGTAGCGTTACTTTATTCTCTGCTCTACTATAGGCTATCTCATTACTCTATCTTGATACAAACAGGGGTTTGCTGATACATTAATGTTCCGAATGTCACATATCCAACCTTTAATTTTAACTACTTCCTATTCAGAGGGCCATGAATGACATATCTCTTTTCTCTTTTTGTACAACACAAGGAAAACATTAACAGGACATTTTGTTTGGAAAAATAAGACAATAATAATATCAATACCGACAAATATAAGTGATACTAAAATACTCATTTATCAGTTTAGTTCACCAAGTCAGAAGGGAGATATGTCATTTCCAGTTATCGTCTTTTTTTTTTAAATTTATTTTTCATGTAACCTTTATTTCCCCATGTTTGTCCCTTTGAGATAAAAGATCTGTTTGGAGGTTCTGTTGTCTGTGATACAAGACATATTTACCATGGAGGACACTTTGACAAGGGTAAATAATGAAATGAATGAGGGCTGAATTCCTTTTATCCGTTGAAGTCCTATTCATTCATTTTCTGTAACCGTTTATCCTGTTAGGGATATCCCAGCTGACACTGGGCAAGAGGCGGGGTACACAATTTAGAGTCACCAATTAACCTAACCTGCATGTCTTTGGTCTGTGGGAGGAAGCCGGAGTACCCGGAGAAAACCCACGCCGACACAGGGAGAACATTGCAGGCTCTGCACAGAGGGGCTCCCCCAGCCTGGGATTTGAACCAGAAACCCTCTTGCTGTGAGGTGACAATGCTAACCACTGTACCACTGTGCCGCCATGCTTAAATTTTAGGATCCTGTTGTTTTTTTCATGCTGGCTCACTGTTACACTGTCATGGCTTACTGGAAAACATGAATGGAACAGGGCCATTATTATGTTATTAATAACATCACTGCTTTTCCCTCTGTGGCAAGTCAAAAAGTCTGCCGTGAAGAAAGACCTATTACATTTTTTTTCCATTTGGCAGTCCAGAGTGTTGTGTACCAAAAATAAACAGGAAACAATAGTATATATACCTGCTTAAATCTTATTAGCCTGGAATTGATGATTTTCTAAATTGTTTCTGCCATGTTAATTGTGGTGTATATCGTTAGGTGAAGACATGGTTAAAAACATGTTAAAAATGTCTTTTTAATGAGACCTGCTGGAAACTGCATGAAACTGCTGATCTACAATTACTCATTCCTCGTGCATGTGGTTTATTTCTACAGTTTCTTCCCGACGGATGGCGGTTACTTCTGCCTCAGGCTAGATGCTTTTTCAAGGTAGACAGCTCATCATGATGAGTGACAAATACTGGGGCAGAAACTTGACCATCTGAGGGGGAGGAGGGACAGGACTAAATATACCTCCCTCCTCAAAGTGAAAAGTTGCGAATCGTACATTGATGGGAGCTCCATTGGCACACAAAGATGCCTTTACGCCAGCTGGTTTATCATTTATGTAAGATCCTTAAATCAGCTGAGAACATTTTTTAAAAAGGGGAAGTCTATAAATTAAACTAGAGCAACGCCACACATTCATTTGCATTTGCATCTTTTAATTGGCTATGTGATGGTAATGACTGTATTCCAGAGGGTTGCACACCACACAAACACAAAGCACGAGAACACAGACGTAAACCAGAAAGTTACAAACGAGCCAATTACTGCGGTCTGAGATATTGTGTACTTTATGTGTTTGGAAGAGGAACAACAGCTAATATGTTTTGTGAATGAGAATGAGGAGATTAGAAATTATGGAAAATGGATGAAACAATACCGGAAAGCTGGTGGAAGTCGATGACTCATTAAAACTTTCTTTCCGATCTTTCTTTCTCAACTCGCTGTATTACAGTATGTCCTCCCCTCTCTCTCTCATGAACCAGCTCGCTCGCCTGCAGCACTGTGTTCCCTTGTTTAGAGTCTTGCGTGACAATTAGGGAGAACAGTTGGCCTTTTCTGCCTCCCAGAACAGCTCTGCCCATCCATATGTTAATGCACTGCACTGCACACATCTCTGTGCTACTTGGCAGTGAGCGATGATTGGAGGTTAATCTTAATTTAATATGCTCCTTTCATTGCTGTGTGTGTTATAATCTTACTTAGAAATCCTGGAAAGCAAGTGAGAGGAAGGTGGAGACAGTATGATAATGAGATGACAAAGGAAGACTGATGCAAGGATTGAGTCTGATCTAACCACTGTATATTCTTCTGTAGGCTTTCCTTGGTCCGCCTAAGGAGTTCAACTCATGTTTCATCACTGTCTTTCTCTCTCTCACACTCTCAGACACACACACACACACACACACACACACACAGACTTTTTTCTGTCGAACAGCACTGGCTAGCTTTGAACAGCTTCCAGTGCCTGAGGTCAAGAGAGCACACTTCAAACAGAAAAAATGATTGTCCCCTTCACTTATACAATCCACTGTGATGCATATAAACACGCAGCTACATGGATACATTCATAAATCCCCAAACACTAGGTGTTTAAATTGTATTTCAACTGAGCTTTTGTGAATTACAGTAATTTAACTTTCTATTAAAAATGAACACAAGTATTATCACAACAACTCACCAAAGAGCTTTTTAAAGGAATAGTTCGACATATTGGGAAATAGGTTTACTCACTTTTTTGCCATGAGTTTGTTGGAAATTCTTAAGTTTGTATGCAAAATTTAAAAGCTACCGCCAGCAGCCGGTTAGCATAGCCTCGCACAAAGAGTGGGAACCAGGAAACCTCGCCGGGGTAGGGGAGACTGGGGTTAGTTGGCAAGCAGCTATTTAAGGTTCCTTTGAAGTCTTGACCTGTACCCATCTACTATGTTAAAATATCTGAAAGTTATAGTATTGAAAGTTGTTGTTTTTTTTTTTCAAAAGTCTACTTTAAAAGTAGACTAAACATGGAGATATTAGAAAAATCTGTTACTTCTAATTAATAGACAAAGAAATGAGCTACATTTTGATAAAAGATTTTAAAGGTAGTGATGAGCGATGGTAGCTAGCTGACATCATTTCATCACAAAGTTGGGTCAAATGCAAGCGTGGTTGGTTGGTACACTGATTTGGGGTTGGTTTGCAAGCAAAGTGTAAAACTAAGAGTTGTAACTGTGACTGTATTTTGAGAGATTAAAACTGTAAAACTACGAACGCTTGAAAACAGGTTTATATTGTTAGTTAATTAGTGTTATATTTAATAGTCAGTGACAAAAGCAGTGGCGTAAATAAGTTACGATGGGCCCCAGTGCGCGCTATCGTGCATGCGTTGTCTTACCCAGCAATCATCATTGCATATCTGACTAAAAATATCAAAGAAAGGAGGAAATGAATCTCTTATTTCAATATTTTATATAGTTTATTTATAGATCTTTTTATATAAAAATAGTATATAATTTTGTTTTAGATAGCTACTGACTATTTAAATAAAATTAAAAGACAACCTTGACACAGATGGGTTTGGCTGTTTGCAGATGGCAACATTTTTAGTAATTTTTTTTTTTAATCATTTATCTTTGAACACAGTATATTTCCAAGATGGCAGTCTGAATCACTTGCAAGGGCCCGCTCTCTCTACGGGCCCCTCCAGTGCTTGCCCCTGCGCTGTCTACATATTATGCATGGGCAAAAATAATGAGACATTCCTACTGATAATTTGCTTAAAAATATCGTTTGGTTTTAAAAATGGGCAGATATTCTATTAAATGTTCACGTTTTCTGGTTCTTTTTCATATAAGATGTTCACATTTTTTCTATTGGTTGCTTTGATATTTATTTGTGTTTATTTTTTTCTTTGTTTTGTGACTATAGTGCATATTAAAGCATTTTATATACATCTCAGACCCTAACCTTTCATTTGCTGCTGGTTAGAATATTCTAATATGATTTAAGATAGAGAAGGACTTCAGAGAGTGAAAAGTGTGCAAACATACCCTGGTCTCCCCTATGTCAGAAGGTAACTTAATCTGCCTACCTGCGTCTCAAACCGCAAACCTTCACACAGAGCCAGACTGGCTCCCTGGTTTCCCTGTTGTCAGTCTTTATGCTACACTAAGATAACGGGCTTACTGTACAGACATGAGATTAGTGTTAATCTTCTAATCTAGCTCTCAGCAAGACAGCAAATAAACATACAGTAATTTTCCAAAATGTCAATACTGTTTACATCTCAGTTAGTAAATAGATTTTTCTACATGATATAGGCAAGTAAAGATTGTATTTTCAAGCCAAGTCTACACTTCTGAATCTGACACTCAAAGCCACACATTAAAAAAACATATACACACACTACAGGGAACCATACTGTACAGTAGCTGAGGAACATGTCAGAGGAATAACATGCTTACTCTAGCAGATTCCCTATATAGGCGATATTGGGATCAATTGTTTCCGCTCTCCAGTTTCCTCTCACGGTTTTCTGTTTGCTCTATTAATGTGAATCAATTGAGAAACAGAGATAGATTCAAGGTATGATATATAATTGATGGCTGCATAACATACAGCTCACTCAAAAAGTAGCCTGCTGTACTGAATGAGCATCACTTGTATCACTGCGAACGGTTAATAGTTGCCCACATTTCTGTCAAAGCTGCAGCTGATCGAACTGATGGCAGGATTTGTGTGAGAAGCCGTCAGGGCCGCAGAGACAGTGTAGGAATAATGGAGAGAAAGCCAGCCTCATTCTTTACTCCCACTTTTCTGATTCTTTCTTCTCCGGTCTCTTATTATTCTGCTTGCATCTGACGCGGCTCCCCCTGCTCGCTCCTCTCCACTCCTCACGTTGTGTTCTCGGGTGGGAATTAAGTAATGCTGCTGTTTGAGCTTGAGATGGGAGTGGGGATGGAGAGGGAGTTGGGGACGTAGAGAGGGATTTGATGAGAAGGTATGGATGTTGATGCATGTGTGTGTCCTTGTGCTGACAAACACACACCCTTACTTAGTGGACTCTGGAGACCTGAGTGTGTGTGTGTGTGTGTGTGTGTGTGTGTGTGTGTGTGTGTGTGTGTGTTCATGCCATGGAAGATCTAAGCCCTACCTTGGGTCAAGCACACACTGACATGCTCACTCTCACCTTTAATTAGTCTAAATAGTGACTCTTTGCATCCTGTACATTTTGGGAAATACCCTCATCTTGCTAAGGATTAGATTAGAGAGAGACCACTCTCACATTTGTATGTAAATATGAAGCTGCATCCAGCAGCCGGTTAGCTAAGCTTAACATAAAGACCAAATCTTAGCATGACCCCTTTTGAACAAGATGTAACGTGAGCTGTACAGGTGCTTGTAGGAGGAGCCAGACTAGCTGTTTTCCCTTGTTTCTAGTCTTTATGCTAAGCTAAGCAGCTGCCGGCTCTAGCTACATATTTACTGTGCAGAAATGTTACAAATCTTCTCACCTAACTCTTGGCAAGAAAGTTAATGCATATTTCCCAAAATGTCAATCTCTTTAGATCAGAGCTTTTCAAACTGTGAGGTAAGCCTCAACATGGCATCATGTAGGCGTGGAAAAGTGAAGCGGAGTTGCAATTTGAGTTGAAATTTGCACATATTTTTAGACCGAGTGTGACTAACATTTTCTATCCTTATCTATTGCAAATAAATGTCCATAAATCCAACTCAAATTTTCTTCATCCATGGGTATAAAAGAACCTACTAATAGCTAATTTGACATATTCTAAAGCAATGGCTCCCAACTGGTCCAGCCATGGGGTCCAGAGTTCTCCTTACTCATTAGTTCAAGGTCGACTCAGTTTAAGACATTCAGCATCATACTAGCGTTTGGCCATGTTGTTGAGCTAGTTTGCTGTTTCTGTCAAGTAGCTGTCCATTAGTCACTCACTCTACAGCAGGAAATGGCACTTCAAAATAAAAACTCTGTGCCGGAAATTCACTGTACTTCAAAATAAAATGTGTTGGGGTGTCGGTGGCTTAGTGGATAGAGCAGTTGCCGTATATACAAGGCTGTTAGCAGTGGCCTGGGTTCGACTCCAGGCTGTGGCCCTTTGCTGCATGTCACTCCCTCTCTCTCCCCCTTTCACACCTGACTGTCCTATCAATTAAAGGAAAAAATGCCCTAAAAATAAAGTGCGTTTTTTAACAAACTTGGCATATTTGTGAGCCACTTACAGTCCATTCAGAATGTACCCATGACCCACTTTTGGACCGCGACCCATCAGTCGGGAACCATTGGTTTAAAGCTACAGCTGGTAAATTTTATGAAAATAATTTTGTGCCATATTTGCTGAAACCCTCACTGTATTCTAAAAGAAGCACATGACACAGATAGTCTGTGAAACAAATCATGTCCCTCCTACTCTTCGTATGGCTTCTAATCGCATTCACTACAATAAAACCATGGTGTGGCAGCAACAGCCAATCAGAGCCGAGGAGTCTCTAACACAGCTGTCAGTCATGTCAATCACTTGTGAACTTCGGTCAAACTGTCAAACTAAGCAGTGCTGATCAAATATGAGCCAACATTCTGTTACTGTATTGCCTATTACTTTCAGTTACATATTTTAGTGTACTGTTTAGCTGGACAATGAGGAAGTTGGTCTAGCTCAGTTTGACTGTATCCAATAGGTCACAGACACTCTTTTTTACAACTAAACAGTACACTTAAATATGTTTCTGAAAACATTTGAGGTGAGAAATATGCAACGCACAACAGAATCTTGATTTGTATTTGATCAGCGCTGCCTAGTTTGACAGTTTGACTGCAGTTCACGAACAGTGATTGACAGCTGAGTTAGAGACTCATCGGCTGGTTGGTTGTTTTTGTTCACAGGCAGTAAAGCCATAAGAAATGCCACAAGGCACAATGGTAGGCAGAGGAGTATTTTTCATAGGTTATCTGTCTCATTTAGTTCTGTGTAACCATGTCAGCAAATATGAAAAAAGCTATTCTCTATAAAAGTTACCAACTACAGCTTTAATGGTGTCAATATGTAAAAATGTAAACACCATTCTCTGAATTTTGTCTAAGGGGGGCACCACAGTGTCAGACTTTGAAAGCTTTCGATATTAAACACAGCTCCATATATCCCTTCATTCAGTGCAGCAGCTTATTCAGCATGTAGACATAAATTCTGAGTCTGCTCTGACAATTTTTCTCTCACTGAGTTCTCAAAAAGTATTTTGTATTCACTGCTTCACTGCTTTCTGCCACTTTGTACACTTTGTCAGGCTAGCCAAGCTGCATCCTTTGAGAACGGCTACAGTCTGATAATCATAGTCAACAGTGAGCTGTTGTGATGCTCCATGAGGTTCAATCTACAAGCTTTGTATTTAGTTTTTGCGGTGTATCTGAGACTTCAAGGTTGTTGTATGTATCTCTGTCTTTCATTTCCTTCACAACCCCCCCTCTGGGTGCTTTTAGTCAACCTGCTGAGGCTCCCACGGTTTCTGTTGTCACCCAAGCACCTGTGCCCCAGACTAACAAGCAGCAAGCAGTGCAGGTGGAGTCCAAATGAGCAATGCACGTATAAGCTACAACACTGCCAAGCCTCAAAAATATGACAGGAACAAGCTCCAAATTGCTTGTGTGGAAATATTTTCTCCCCACCTTTTCCTTTTATGGTCATTTTAGACAACACTGCTGAAGATCCTGAGAATGGTTATCGGCAGATATGACAGTAGTGACTGTAACTGAGCATCATCACCTTCATCATGATGGTAATAACAGTGATGCTGATGGCGTTGGTGTTTCAAATGACTCACTTCTTTCATTTTTGTTGCGTCCTTAGAGGACGTAGGCGTTTCACACTACCAGATAAAATCTCACAAGAGGTGTTGGAGACAGGTTGTTCCGTAAAAACAAAATACCTGTTTTAATTTTTACGTATTTTGTTGCAAATGAAACAGAAATGAGCGGCAGTGGAGGGACAGTTTGATAAAGTAGACAGAGTCATTGTTGTCACAGCGAGACATACAGCACACCAGCTAATCCATGTCAGTTGTGACTGAAACATCAAATGAGGGAGAACTAACAGGCCGCTGTGTGTGATCAGTCTCATATAAACCAGCTGTGGGTATACCACTGTAGGCCGCCATGTAGTGATAGAGGGATTCAATAAGGCGAAACTGTCCCTGTCCTCACTTCCTATTAGCAGGAGCCCTCACTCCTATCAGTGCCCTCACTCTGTCTTCCTCTCTGTTTCTCCCTCTGTCATAGAGACTGATTGCCTGCATTCCTCTGGCAGTGATAGCGTTGCTACATTCCCTCACTACCCAGTAAAACCCAGGGGCAGTTAGAGTAAAAAATGACCAGTCCACATGCGTTATAGCATGCTGACATGTTTGGAGGGGATGCTCTGTTTAACAATGAGGGCAGCTGACTCTAACACACCAGGCTGTCCAGAATAAACAGAAAAGAGTGCAAACATACCACTGGCAAGACACAGCGGCACGCACCAAAGCCACTGGCCAACATGCTGGCACATTAGCATAACACGTGCAGACAGAGAAGTGTCTTACACAGATATTTCACACTGTAGGTCCATAGCAATACAAGATTAGAACTTAAAGCAAATCAGTTATATATACTAGGGGTGTGAAGATGAACCAATACGTGTTCAGAAAAGGGTCGGAGATGTCACTACAGGAATTCACAACCACACGTCCGACCCAAATTCTGCATGAAATTAGAAAAAATATCAGTCGGCTGTCAAACACCGATCTTTCCAAGTCTCTCTCTCTCTCTCTGTACTCCTCTGCATGTGTGTGTATGTGTGGACCAAGCTTCTCCTGCTAGCTGGCTACAGTATGCTCCTCCATACAAAAACCTGTTTGTAGCCCCATTTTGTCACCTCTGTATATCACTCCATGATTCAGCCACACTGCATTCCCTAAAAGTCAAAACATTGTTATCTAGTAGCAGGTTACATTTTCAGAAGTACATATACTGTACATCCCACAGATGTCTGCCAAGGTAAAATGTTAGCCCTGGGCGAACAGACTGTGCTGGCTGCTCCACAGGTCTGCACAACAAAATAAATGTACGTTAAAGAACAGGAGAGCAGAGTGTAGGTGTATGGAAGACTTAAAAGCAAAAATGAAAACAAATCAGACATGAAATAAAGTGAAATACAACACATATTGTTTTAGCACTTTCTGCAACTGCAAAAACTGCTCAGAAATGGCCCTAGGAATGTGCCAAAGAGCTCAAGACGTCAACCTGGCCTCTGAATGCTCCAGATCCCAATCCGATTGAGCATCAGTTGGTCACGCTGGTATCCAACAATGCAACCCACAGGACTCAAAGGATCTGCTGCCAATGCCCTGGTGCCAGACACCACAGGAAACCCCCCAGAGGTCCTATTTCCATGCCACAACAGGTCAGAGCAAAACTGGATCCAATGAGGCCCTGCCATGGATCAAATTTGACTCTGGCAACTGGCATGTCCTACGAATGCTCAGTCAGATTGGGATATGGAGGCCAGGTTGATGCCTTCAGCTCTTTGTGACATTCCTCAGGCCACTCCTGAGCAGGATTTTATTTTTTGCGGTGTGACATGGCACATTGTCCAGCTGGGGGGTCACCCTCATTGTTGCACTGAGGGGAAGTGCTTGGTCTGCAATGGTGTTTGGGTAGGTGATGCATTTCAAGTGACATCCACATGAATGCCAGGAGCCAAGGTCTCCCAGCAGAACATTGCATTGGAACAAGATGTTCAATGTTACTCACTTTATCTGTCATTGGTTTTGGCTGATCAGCATTTAACAATATTCACTTCATTTGTTATTTCATTTTCATTTGGGCACTTTAAATCTTCCATAGAGGCTCAGTCTGTGGAAACTGTTGGTTTTGCTCAAGAAAACATTTAATGTTTCAAGGCAGGAAGTTTTGTGACATCACATAAATACTCAATGTTCCTCACTGCTGGATAAATTTAGCTATTCATTAAAAAATAACCACTGTGTACATGTTAAGCTTTTTCTTCAAAAAATATGATGGTAACAGCACAAACCTCACTACTTGGGTGCACTGTAAGTAAACAGAGGAGTCTATATAAGGCCAGCAATGCTAGCATTAGTAGCTTACGCTACTTCCAAGTGGCCCCAACTCCTCCCTGTTACTGAAGCCAAACACTGTTTTATTTACAAGGAAGTGTGAGGTAAGGTAAGGTAAGGTTAGGTAAGGTAAGGTGAGGTAAGGTGAACTTTAATGTCCAGGAGGGGCAATTTGAGATGCAGACTGTCGTCATGAGTGTGTCCATACAGTGTTATTGAAAATAACATCCTCAGAAGGATGCAATAACCTATAGTAGGAACTGAAGTAAATATCATAAGTTAATATCTAGTCAGCTGCACTTTAGTGAAAACTTCACCCTCCTTAGGGACGGGCTAAAAGGTTATCTACTGTCTCACTGCTCATGTTCGCTACTGTTTGTGTGGCAGAGGACATCATTTTCTAGGGTACTTCCGATGGAGTATTTGAAACGAAAATCAATGACATAACTGAATTATTTCAGTCACATTTCTACTATTAAAACATTGATTCTAATTGCAGCTGGATTTAATTAAATTATGTGGAATCAGCTTTGAGTACATGTATTATATAAATTGCATTGTATTGTTGCAATTTCATCTGCATTGATTTTGTGTCAGATAGATACAAAAAAAACATCTGATATGGAGAGAAAAAGAGACATTACACACACACTCATACACAGAGAAAATCACATGCATGGGAATGTTTAGCCAGAAGCACAACGTGCCACCCCGCATAATTCTGAAACCAACTAAATGCAGCCCGCTCCCTCAAAAGAATCAATATCTATCCAATTAACGTAATGCTGATTAATCTGTGGCCACTGCCCATCACCTGGCAAGATTAGGTTCTTCTTCTTCTCGCCAGCGATATTATCACTCTATCAAGAGGTCTATTTTGATCCCACCGCCTGATACCGTGTATTCTGTTACCTGTAATAAGATAGAGAAGGAGAGATGCATACCTGAGTGAGAACTTGAGAGTGTAATGAGCGTCAGCGAGCATCATGTTTCCAACTACTACTGTTTCCTTTGTCTCCTCATAGAAAGGAAACTTCCAGAATCAAATCAGAGCAATGGGGAGGAAAAACACTCCTGGTAACTGCTGACCAAACGTCTGATGAAGTATACATTTTTTGGGGGCTTTAAGGGACAGTCCTAAAGGTGCCTGGATTAAAACCACTGACAGAAACTTGTGTGGGGAGTGTTAGAGTTTGAGAGTTTTGAGTGCTGCTGTAGAGAAATCACATTTACACCACCTTCATGAATAAAAGAAATGGACCTCCCAACCCCTTTCATGTGTTATTTTATGATCTAAGCAGTCTGGAATTTTAACACTGTATGTAATATTGATCCCAGATTTTAAGAACAGGTCAAGAGTATTTTCTCAGCTTTGCCTTCTTTAGCTAAGAAATCTCCCTGGAATGAGATCATTTATCTCACTTGGCGGAGTACAGAAACTTCTCTACATTTTTATATCTCCTCTTTTGGGTGATGGCAGCTCTTTTCATTCCTGCCTCAGTAAAGAGCTTCTCACATCTTTAGGGCTCGTATAAAATGCAGCAGCAAAGCTTTCAGCCAAAAGCAGAGACACAAATTGAGTGTTGAGTGTTCTTCCAGTGGTTACTTGATAGTTTTGGAACAGTCTTCTTAAAGATACGTGACCTCTGAGAGGGAAAGAGAGAGTGGAGGATTGTGATGGGTTGCTTATTATACTTCCATTTATTTATATGAGTGGATTTAAATAGGCCAGCACTACTATGCAGTACAGTTACAGATATTAACTGAAGTGTAAATCTAACTCCATACATTAAAAAACAGATTTATTAGTACAGAAACATAAGTAAATAAGTGATATGGGCTGAATCCAGAAGAAGAGGAACATAAGTATGTAAAACGTGACTCTTGACATTGATGGGACTGAACTAGAATGAAAAGAAGAAATTCAAATTAATGACAGAAATGGAGTGCCGAGTCCAGTGCTGCCCACCTGGTAGCCTGCAGCCTGCTGTAAAGGATTCCCTTCATGCTGAAAGAGATTTTGAAGTCAGCAGGGAGCCTTGTTGATAAGCTGTGAACCTGCTTTGAATATGAATTATTCACCCTGAGCAGCATATACGATGGTGGCTCATTTGGATTGATTTATCCCATTGAAGGATGTGCAGATATGAATATTTTTACATTATCACTACTCATTTGGATTCTGAAAAGCAGCCATCACTCATCATTATAAAGAGCGAGGTTACTGATGATTGTTGATCAGAATGCTGCCATTGTAGCTCCAACACCCAGTCCAGTTTTATCCGGTTTAAACACAACAATATCCAACTCTTCCTCTTAGAAATGTCGCTATTGTCACTTTTTTTTTTTTTTTTTTTTTTAGGTCTGTATTGACATAGACAAATGTCTAACACACCCTGTCGTTCACAATTACTTTAGTAAAGCTGGTGTCATTTCCCCCAGAATTTAAGATATTCCTCTCTGAAAATCAGAAAAAATATTTAATTTGTTCAGTTGGCTCGTATTCAACTGTATCACATCCACAAAGTCAACCCACATTCAAACAACAAAATGAAACAAAAAGCTTAGAAATGCAACCACGCGATGTCACGGGGAGAGGGGATGCTTGATTTGTGTTCTACTGTGCACAGCATTTCTTTTTCAGTTGTTGAAAAAGTGATGTAGAGTTTGGAGCTGTTAACACATTTGGTTTATATTTGAGGCTATGCAATGTCCTGAATGGCTGTATTAACATTTCTGTGTGACTTTCTTTAGCTGCCACAGCGCCTCACGCAGGCAGTGCTGGGATAACAAATTTAAAATCTTTGGCATTGGACAAAATCCTGGGTTTGTAGAATCATCCAATGCTGATGTTTTCTTTTAGAGACTGTGTTTCATTACCACTGAAGTGACAAATAATAGTGGAACTGTAGTGCCCAAAATGTCTAACCATGTTCTGTAATGTTTCTTGGCAAAAAACACTTACAAGTCTTGACATAAATTAGTTTTTTTCTTTGGCAGTTTAATATTAGATGAGTTCATACTGTGAAGTAGTGGTTCTCAGTTAAGTTTTGTTTAAACTTGTTATACACACCTCTTAACATGTGGAACACACTGGGAGATAAACTGGTATGGGTCTACTAACATGTAAAATGAAGATGTGTTTACCATGGGCATATAAATCAGTTCAGTTTATGGCACCATATGGTTGGTGCACATGTTGGAGCTCATTTGATAACCTTGAGAGATGTAATGTTTTTACTCACTTCTCCTTGGAAATATCAGAAAACTGTTAACGACCATGTTCAACTCTGTCCAAGTGAGCAATGTAGAGGCAACCCTCTCTGTTGGCAGAGGTGAATCTGGGTAAACTTTCTGTCTTTGAACTACAAATATTTTGTTTATCACAGTTCTCAGTGTCCATACTCATTCAGAAACTTGGTGCCATTAGGTTAAGAGACTTATCTTTGATAAGCATTGATTGGTCAATGACAGACTGACATCTGGCGACCCAATAAACAATTGACAACAGGGCGTGATCGTAGAATTCTCAATGCAACTGATACCCACATTTAAAACCTGTCTTTTTTTAATGATAAGATCATGACAGCATTAAAGGTTAAGTTCAATTTTTTTTTTAAGTCTGTCTTTAAACCTTAGTCGGGTGCTCATATGGCATAGATATGAGAGCATAAAGTGCTAAGAGTATTAAAAGCACAAAACACAGAAGACCTATCAGACAAAAAGACAAAAAAGTAAGTATTTTTCTCCATCTGTCCAACACTTTGATTCGATTTACCAAGATCTTCACTTGCTCTTCCAGATGAACACTTCTAGTAGCTATAGTCCGGTCCTTCCACGGACTGATGCTCAATAGAAAGCAGACGCACCCAAAGCACAACAGTCTAAATACCATAGTTTTTTTGTCGACACTGTGGTCGTTCAGGATTAGTCCAAAGCAGACCAGAGCCACTCCCACTTTCAGCAGCCACCACAGCCACCTCAGAAAGAGGTGGACCAACATGTAGGTAAGGACGATCATCCCATAGCATATGAGAAGCAGAAAAACCCACTGGGCAACAACGATGACCCCTTCTGGTGTCACTGGGTTGATAGGGAGGCCAACTGCAGAGACATGGAAGACAGTCATATCATTAGCTGGAATATAAAAGGAGTTTGTAGTTAGGTAAAGATGTATAAGATTGTGATTTGCAAATTACCCAAAATCTCCTGACACAAAGTGAACTTGGGGGTTTTAAGGGCGCTTGGGGTCCATAACATTTAAAGTAGGAGTACGCATGTGCATCCAAAACCAAAGAGGGCAGGTGCTCAGCCAAAAATCAGTATGTCATCACACAAAAATCAGTTCTCACATTGCAGTGCTCCAAATGTCACCTAGCTGTAATAAATAGATGAACAGAAGCCCTGCAGTCATCCATTTTGCCTGAGTTGCAATCTGACCTTGCTCTTGAGACCAAATGTACCCTTTGCTCCACCATAAAGGTATAAAGAAGTTAGTGATAAATTAAGTTTCACGTTTACCCCAAGTAAGGCTGACTTAAAGTCACTCAAGTCAGTCATGTCAGTTAAGCGCTCAGTGTGAGGTGCCAGGTAAGACAAGATGTGATAAAATTGCCCACCACCACAAGAGATGTGGTGTCCATCCCATCAAGCAGTGGAGCTTGTGATGTGTCCACACAGACAGTGAGACTGAGTTAGCATCAAAAAATGACTGCCATGCAGGTCCTTTTATGAAGTATATAATGGCAAGTGACATCAGAAAACAACTCATGTACATACAAATATTGTATGACAGTATGACAGATCCTATGATAAAACACAATGCAGCCTAGTGTTGTTTCTGTATCAAATAATTACAGTAAACTACAAAAGCATGATTTATTTGTTACCTATATTATAAAAGTTTATCAAACATACATGTATTTGTGTGGTTTGCATATATTTTGTTCAAATACATTAAACTGTGTAGACTATCTGCAAAAAATAATTCATATTCTGTATAAACATAGACTATTTCCATATCTCACCTGTTTCAAGGGGAATTCGATTCCCTCCTTTGGTACCATGTTGCCAAAAAACAATCTGACTGCAGCAAAAATTGCTATTAGAAATGCATAGCACAAAAACAGTCCAACGCATTCTTTCATTGATTGATTCATATGCCAACGTACAGCCACGTTAGATGCCATTATGATGATAATTTCTGATAATAAATATACAACAGTATTTTCCTCTCAGTATTAAAGTAAATGAGCAGACAGACTAAACTGCAAAGTTTTCCTTAATGTTGGTAACGTCAATGAAGAGAGGTTTTTGCCACCTCACTCTTACACAACGCCCAGTGACTCATTCATGGAGCTTGAGAAAAACAGGTTTGATAGAACCATTGGCAGCGTTTAGTCTGTTGATTTGCGCAAACTTTTAATTAGCCACTCCCTGCAAGGGTACGCCTCCAAGTCTGAAAACATGGGAGAGTAAATAATGACAGTGATTGACTTCTCCGAGAGGAGAAGCTGATTTTAGGACCTCAAAGCAGAGAAGTTATTTGTAATTTCCTCTCTGTGGAGATATACTGGGGGCTAGGAGTGTGTTATGGAGTACTGTGATATGAGTTGTCTGCAGACTGGTTTCATTCCCTATCAGTCACTGGCACCCTGTGTAAATGGATGTATGAGAAGAAGGGCCACAGTTTGTACAGATCTTTGCCCTCTGATTTGTCACTCGGAAGGCCCCTCGGACCATAGGGGGTATAAAACATCTATCAAGTCCAACTGGGGAAATGCAAAGAAAATATGTACCCATCCCTCTAATGAGTAATTTCAGTATAGCCGGCAGTCTTCCTGACATGCAGCAACAAGATAAGACACAACAAAAGAACTGCACAGCGCAAGACGAAAAAGGAATGCTAATACGATGCAGTAACATGCTGAGCGTGGGAGGCTACCTGTCAGCGGACACAACTGAGAAAAACATAGAGGGGTTCTGCAAGTTACTGAACTAGGCTAAATACGATACAATAGCTTAAACATACTGCTTAAGCAAAGAAACTTGGTGATATACAACATCTTCTTTGCTTTTTATTTTTAACCATCAGTCCACAACCTGGGTCTGGACTAAAATATCTCAAATCTCTCAGATATTCTTGGTCCCCAGAGTTTTCACTTATGCGGTGACAAATCTGGTGCAGATGTCCATGGAGACGATATACTATTGATTTTGGTGATCCCCTGACTTTGCTTGTAGCACCACCATGAGCTTGATACTTTTTGTTTTCATTATAACACCTCAACAGCTACTGGATGAATGCTGTGTAATCTGCTGCATATGTTACTGAATCAGTCTGAGCTGTACTTTGTTTTTAGGGTAAATGTAAATGTTAGCATGCTAAAGCACTAAACTAAGATGGTAAACATTGCTCCTGCTAAACATTAGAGCAGCTCTGAACCAAGCGGCAATATCCAAGGCTGAAACATAAAGCCAATGCCAAAGTGCCAAAAACTGCAATTTATCAAATGGCCACTTGGGGCTCGCTCCAAAACAGAGTAAATTCCCATAGGCCCTCATGTTGAAGTGCACAACTTTACAGCAGAAATAAACATGTCAATAGCCTAGTCTCAACAGCTTAGGGGGGTTACCAAGGCCCAAAGTTATGCATGTTTAAGGGCGGAGCTGCTTGAGCGACAGACTGTCTGCCAATAGTGTCCTCAGCTTCCAGTCAGATCCACCCCTCGCTTCTCCAAAGCTTCAACTTCTCATCTGAATATGGTAACTTCTGGCTCCAAAAAAAAAAAAAACATGCTCAAGGCTACAGAATGGCTGTCGACAAACCAATGGGTAACGTGACAGTAGCTGCGTCCATTATATGCGTTAAACATTATTGAAACATTGTTAATCTTTTTGTTTATCCATTACAGGAAAGCTACACAGTTCAGATGTTATCAGCACATAAAATGTCCATTATCAGTTGTTATTACTACCGTTATAATGCTAAGACAGACCAAACTGCACCTACCAGTAGGCCAGAAGTGGCATACCCAACGGAATGAAAGGATTTTTTTTTTTTTTTTTTTTTTTTTTTGCAGTTTTAGGTTTTTGTTTCGCTAAGTTTTGGTGTCAAAACTACGTGGTTGGGTTAGGGGAAAGGTCATGGTTAACGTTAACTTTAACTTATACAACTAAAGCCCTATTCGGACGGGATTAGTTGTAAGTGGGGTAAAGTAATAATTACTAGAGATTTTAGTCCCGTCCGAATGTGCCATGTCAGTAATCATTACCGCACGATGTCAGTAAAGATTACCACGACTTTTACCTTCTGTAAAAGGATCCCAGAAAATTACCTCAGGTAATACTAATCCCGTGCGAATAGACCAGCAGTAAATATGTGTGTAGATATTTCATCATATCCTGTTTACAAGTGTTTTTTCGCGGATTTTCAAGCATGGAGGCTTTAGAAGAAACATTCAGTTTTGCACTTCACAGTCGGACAAGTCCGTGTGAAACCTCAGGTACTGTGGGCCTACGACGAACACGATTCATTGTGTTTTGCCTGGAAGGAGTGTGGTACGCACAGGAAGCAACGTCATACGCACATGACGACAGGAGGGGACAGCGGTGCGTGAATGGATTTACCCCTCCCACTTGTGGTAGTTTTACTGATATTTCGTATTCCGTGCGAATTGGCCATTAACATTACCGACGTCCTGTGGTCAAGTGACATTACCCCACGTGCCCATGTAAAACTAATCCCGTCCGAATAGTGCTTATGTCAGCACTGACTTTTGGTTTCACACAGGGCAAGAAACAGTGGTCTTCAGGGTTAAAGTCCTTTGTTTGTTTGACCCACCCAACCACACCACCCTGCTCTGAACATGGACTTTGTAGCTCTTTATCCCTGTCGCTGCCCGATCTATACCGGAAACTGTTTGTTGTAATTGTTTTACACGTGTGGAGTTGGTTGGAGTCAGGTATTGACCCTGAATAGTTAAGTACATGATAATCCGTTGGTCAGAGGATAGGACCTGAACAAATCAGGCGTCCGGAATAGTAACAATCTATATGTGGATTTTGTCACTCATTATGCTACTTCACCTGACCTCCTGCTTTCCTTCCATCATAATAATTTCAGCCACCTGAGGTTGTCACCTAACAATAAACATAAATATAGGGGTAGAGTAGGACCACACTACCTCAAATCTATGTCCCCTTTGACACCTGATAACAGGTATTCAATGGGCTGATAACATTTGACCTGGGTGGGAAAGCCCATCATACCTACATCTGTCAGTTTCACTTTGTCTTTGAGGTATTTGTCAAGGTCATGAGGCCTGTTAAAAGATGTCTGTGTGTCACTGAATACCCATCTGTCCAGCTTTAAATATTTAAATGTGTGTGTGTGCGTGTGTGTTTGCTTTTCCAGTTTTGCCTGACTTTGTTCAAGAGTCTCATGTAAACTAAAGGATTTGTTTATGCCTTCAGATTTCTGGTCTGCAGTGACAGTTTCAGGCAACAGTAACAGCTCAGATGGCACAAGGATGTTTAATTCATATGAAAAGAAAACAACAATATTATCTTAGGATCACATAAACCCTGATGTCAGAGACACTAATTGAAGCAGACCCGATGTAGGTGCTGTCTTCATGTATCAGCCTGGTGTTTTGTCAACCTGTCCTCTTTTAATTCCACCCTTCCACCTCTTCATCTCCCTGTTTCCCCGCTGTCAACCTTTTTCCTCTTTTTCCCCCATCATTCTCTTCACCTCCACTGTTCCATTATGCTGATTCTGTCC
Organism: Epinephelus lanceolatus; assembly: GCF_041903045.1. Lineage (NCBI taxonomy): Eukaryota > Metazoa > Chordata > Actinopteri > Perciformes > Serranidae > Epinephelus > Epinephelus lanceolatus. Next base: position 33,352,435 of record NC_135738.1, on the reverse strand, counting down.
CTTTTCAGCTCTTTTTCTCTCAGCCCCCCTCTCCTTGCTCTTTATTCCTTCCTGGGTATTAATCTGTCTATTCACACCATACTCTGAGAGAGCAATTAACCTGATCAAAACTTGCAAGTGCTGAGATCAAACATGTTCCAGCAGGGGAGGACGGTAACGAATCACACAGAGACAAGAGAGAAATCAGTGGCAGTAAAGAGAGTGTTGAGGTGATGGGAGAAGAAGTTGGACAGGACAATTGGGTGGAACCTTCAGGTGGCCATCGATGTGAAAATGTGTGCTCAAATAGCGGAATGGCTCATTGCTCTTCTCCTACACGCACCTCACACCATTGCTCATCAGACCCCGGCTGCTGCGATCTCATCTCAGCCCCTCTTGCCTGTGAGGGATTAAACTCTTAATCCTCCAGACTGAGGCTCGCTATTAGTACCGACAGGGCTGCGGCTATCTTTGTGTGTTTTTTTGCTGCGTGTGTGTGCTGGCTTCTGGTGTATTGCACGATAGTGTGTGTGAGATAGCAGCTGCAGGTACACTGGTGTGTGTGTAAGATTAATAATAAAAAAAAAAAAACAATGAGGCAGGGATACAGAGTGTGTGCTGGGGGTGGTGCAACACATAAACCAGTTAGCCGGTTCAATGTTGGAGGACCCGGGTGTTCCCTGTCTGCCACCTGTGCAAAATCCAGACTGAAAGCAACCTCTCTGTGGGTGTGCGAGTGTTTCTTTCTGTCTGTCTGTATGCGTGTGATAACGCACAAGAAAATGACAGACAGAATTAAAAAGGAATATTGCATTACTGCCTCAGTGGGGCAGATTGCAGGGCACCTAATCCATTCAGCTGTGACTGAAACGTCGTCTCTTTTGTCAGAAAAAAAAAAAGCTGACAGAGAACTAATAGCCCAGCGTGTGTGATCAGTCTCATGTTGCATACACTAACCAGCCCGGGGCATATGCTGCACTGTAGGTTAATGAATAGTGATGGAGGGATGTGGTAAGCTGAACGTTTCTGTTCTCACACACACACACACACACACAGACCCCCACCTCTTCAGTTTCCATCTCTACCCTCACTAATGTGTTGTCTGCTCTGTTAGCAGCCATAAGGGCCTGGACAAAGTGTTTGCTTGTTTTAGCAGTTCCCTCAGGCGCATGCAACCTAATGAGCTGCCTTTCAAGGACAAAGTGGGTGTGTGAGGCCAGCGACGCAGACAAATCTGCAAGCATATTGATATTTTTTTCCTCCTGAACTTTCACATTGAGCAAATTTGGTTCCAGCGTTGCAGAGGTTGTGGTGATACAGCAGGTGCTGATCTGGAACAGTGTGCTTTCAAAGTCACTACCAAACACTGAGGTCTTATGACACAGCCAAAAGTTTGGCCAGCTGTTCAGTGTGGCTTAGATTTATCACTGCCCTTCCTACTTCTGTGGGGACGGAGCACTGTGTATCTATGACATTCAGTTAGTTTTTATTTCTGTGTCGTGCCAAACACTGAGCCCATCCCACATGACACAAGACAAGACAACACTATTTTATATGAGGTGCATCTTCCAGTTATGCATAAACAAAAACAAAAGAACATAAAAACGGTATCAGTTACAATGTTAAAGGTTCTTCTTTATGCTTTCACATAACATTTATGTGGAAACTGTGCACTGAAAACAACTGCCACAAACCATAAGTTTATCCCTTTCCCCTCATCTCACAGGCCTTCTCCAGTTAAGATAAGATAAGGCAATTCTTTATTGATCCCTAGGGAGGAAATGCAGGTGTTGCAGCAGCGCAAGGACAGAAATAAGTACATACAAATTGAGAAAAAAAAGAATAATTCAAGTGTACAAAGTCAAATGAATCTACAAGAGCAATTAGACTCAAACTTACATGGCAGCTGCAATTCTAAATTAGTGTTTTTAAAATGTTTCACATATTAAAAGCCGACTCACTCTTTGTGATTCATCCAGAGGTGTAAATCTAGGCAGTGCAAGCAATGCGGATGCACTGGTGCCCATGGAGCGGGGGACCCGTACAACTGTAATTACATATGAAGTCATGTTTAACTAAAAGTAGTGCCATTTGCAATTTATGCACTCAGAAAGGCCAAAAAAGCCAAGTCAGTAGCCTATAAAAACACTATACACTAACACTAAAAAACATATAATAAATTACATCTATAAAAACACCATTAAATTAAATGAATCATTTCTTATTTTCTTTGGTATTTTTGTCATATACATGATACAAAGATGACTGCTGGGTAATATATATGTTGATGCTGCCCAATGTAAAGTCTCTATGTGATCATGTGACTAGATGATAGGGTATATGGGAACCAGTTTGGACACAAAATCTGGCACCAGGGCCCGTCATGACGACCTTACGCCACTGCCATCATCCATTCTTACAAAATATAATTCTATTTTTGATCTTAGATTTATTCAGTGCCTATAGTGAAAAGGACATTATTCTGTATCATTCAGACAGCATATTGAACAAATGTGTTTTCCTGCAGACTGCTTAAACTATACCACCTCATTAAATGATCTAGGATTAGTGATGTCTTTCTTTTTTCTTTGCACTGATGTCGCCGTAAATTATGACAGCGCTGTGATGTCTGACTCAAACTGTAACATTTTGACTCTGAGTTAGTCCTTCCCAGCAGAGTCAGACTCAACCTTTAATGAAGGTAACCGCGCCCCCTGTTGCGCGCAAAGGAGCAGAGGCTGCTAAAACCACGGTTGAGAGCATCTCCCTGATGTCCTTGAATTTCATCTTATCTTAAAGGGAAGAGTGAATCACTTAGAGCCACACTCCCCCTACAGCTCTACTAAAATGTTATCTTTGTCTAACTGGGAGCTCACGTGCCTGTGGTCATTATTGCGCCTGTCGTCACCTTTACGCAAAGTTGAACTTGGGTAGCCGGAGTCTCCTCTGTTGCGCACCACGGCTCCTCCTCCCCTCCTCCACCTTCTCCTCCTCCCCCTCCTGCAGCACCGCTAACCGAGCTGTAACGGGACACTTTCAGCGCACCAAACCTTTACCCGCTTCCCTCTCTGGTATATATGTTCAGACTCTCTGCGCGCCTTTCACCGGCTAGGATGAAGCGGACGCCGGCGAATTACTCCTGTCATTTCAACATGTGGCGGTTGGGAACGATCGTTGACACCCTGATTTGGTGTTGAATGATAGGTGGGACTGCAAGGCGGCGAAGGGATTTCACACCGAGCTGATTTTGGCTATCTGGAGATGAGTGCGGGGCTCAGGATGGTAAGCTGCACTTCATAAGTTATACTGATGCCTGCGAGGGGCTGTGTTTGCAGCTGGATATTTGTCTGAAGTTGTAATGCTGTCACAATACTTCAGATGAGGAATGCTGGTGTCTTTTCATCCCATCAACACTGCAAAATACAGTAAGACAAATACTCACGCATAGTGTATTTATTGTATTAACTGTTTACCAAAATACTTTCATAAAATTGTTACCATTTTAAAATTATTGTAATATAAAAAAAGGGGGGTAACATTGCCCTTTAAACAGCATTTGACTTTGACGTTGGGCCGTTACATTATTTGTTTGTCTCTCTGTACGAAATCATCAAACATGATTTGGTAATGAGAATCTAATTAATCGTCCAGTTAAACCAACCTTAATTAAAGGTTTAAGCTTGATAAGGGCGCGTAATAGTTATAGTACCTAGTGTGTGTGTGTGTGTGTGTGTGTGTCTGTGTGTGTGTGTGTGTGTGTGTGTGTGCGCGCAATTGCGAGTTGGTGCGAGAGAAAGAGATGTCCAATTGAAGCAACCCAATCCATATGAGACGCTGGTCCCTCCACCAGCTCCTGGCAAATGCAGTCACTGTTGATTTGCCCATGAATGTGATAAAAGCTCTCTGACAGAATGCTGAATACAGTATCACCGACCATCATACAAAAAACAGCCAGTACAAACAAAAATAAACTGAGTAATTGATTTGATTGTCTAAATTTTCATAGCACTTTCAAAGTTTGATTTAGTGTAAAAGTACTTTGTAAACATTTACAGTAAAAAAAAAAAAAATCAACCCCTAACATGTGATTAAACTCCAAATAAAAAGGAAAACCACTTCACTTTCCCCTTCCTCTGATGCCCCTCCTCTACTGTCCGTTATTTGTTTCCAGCTGAGAACCGGAGGAGGCGAGGCTGATAACACCAGTGTGCTGCTAAAAAAAACACCTCCTTCAATTAACTTTCCACCAAGAAAAACTGGCCACATCTACGGGGAAATAGAAATCGATTAATAAATAGTTTATCATGCTCTCCTCCCCCCTGTGAGGTGAAAATTAAACAGCAGTGTAGTGACAGAAGTGATTTATTGGTTCCTCCGATACAGGAGCGTATCCTCCTGGATCTGAATTAGTGACGCATGTTGGTGTGGCCCAATGCTTCAAGCTGTCCAGCGCTGTCAAGTCACAACTTCAATAAGCATGTGGATACTGTAGAGAAACACTGGGCAGAATAGTCTCAGCACAGATAATAATAATCTTATTCTGTATGGACTGTAGGGAGCATAATATGAAGCTGTACTGTACTTCTGACAAACCCACAAGCCTGTGAGACTGAATTTGTCTTACAGGACACCGCACTGTGCTTACCATCAGAGTCAGGACTAGTCACAGTGACAGATGAGTGTTGTATGTGTGTATGTTGTGCCTATATGTGTGGTTAGAAATGGGTACAAAAGTCTGAAATTGCCCTTATAGATTCTGGCTTATCTAAATTTCAGTAGCATGTGCAGAAACTCTATCATAGCTTTATATTCACAACAACAGCCGGCAGGAGGAAAGTGCAGGGCAGCCACCCAATGCAATTCAGCTCTATTGTTAGTAGCTGGATACAAGAAGCAACGGAACAATGAGGATAACTCCAGCTGTTTCAGCCTGGCCCCTATTCTTTCATCATTTGCCACCATAGCACTCAATACTTAAATCACCCACTGCCTTTACAGAGTGGCTTTTATTTGGAAAGGTTGCGGAGCTGGTTGAATGTACTCCTATATGCCACTCGTAAAATGTGTAAAATCTATAAATAAAGACACCTTCAAAATTTAGAATAATGCAATTATTATTAAGACATACATGTAAACGCCTGTCATAGGCGCAAATGCACATGTGTAACTGACTGTATTAACGATTGCTGATTGGAGTGCAGCCTGTGCTTTGCCTGCTATGACCACCAAAAAAGTCAAAATGTCACCTGTGACAAAAGGTTTCAGCTTTATTTCATGCATTTAATAAAGCAACTCCACAGTAAGACAAATAAATAGATGAACTGTGAGTTAGTCGTGGTGAATAAAATGACAAATAACGTGATAATAGGACCCAGTTTGAATTTAAGTACAAATATTTAATGCTGTGATACACAGCGGACCATTCTGGGCAACTGTAACACCTAGATGTGCCATTAAGTTTCAGGGTGATTGTATTGCCAAGAAAAACATTTTGGACCCTGTGTTTCAGTGTTTGCTGCTAGGATTGCTGCCCATCTACAACAGCCAATAATTCACTCTGAGTGTGAATAATACCACAGACCTGAATGTTCTTTTCTACTTATTCCTTCAATTTTCTAACACCCTTAATAAGTAAACCAGCCAAGCCGTCCTTATTGGATGGTGATGTGAGTGTAAATTCCTTTGCTATCTGGTCAAGTGCTGCTCCGACCACACAGACTGCCCATTTATAGCACACACTGAGGGGAAGTGAAAGAGGAGGGTGGAGCTTACAGTACTGCAGTCCCATTGAGAAGTGCTGCCTCTGTCTCTTCCATCTTTTCTAATCTTTGCCCATATTTTCTCTATATTGTAACACCCCCCTAATCTCAGTCCATCCTAGCTCCATTCTGACATTTCTCTTTCTCTCTCAGTGCCTGCATGATGCCACCCCGTCTCTAGGCCCTCCCTAATCCTGCTGTGACGACACTGATGATCCCCCTCCAGTCCCAGGACACCTCAGTGCTACACATTTGGCTCCTTGACTCATCCGGCTCATCCTCTGCAGCTATCAGCCACTGATCAGTCCGAACTCACTCTCTCTATTGGGGATTTCCTTTTCCAGACTCTTGTTTCAGACCAGGATTATCAACGGATCTGATGCTGAATCCTGATACGCCATCTGAGTTTGTTGTGGGTATGTGACGGAAATGTCAAAAGTCATCCACAGTCAAATGTGACAAGAGCTTTTCGGACACTCCTCATTCCTCTCCTTAATGGGTTTTTTCTTTGTTGGTTGGAAGCCAAAGCCATAGCACGACTGCTGCTGGGAAATAACTCCTTGTTATGAGGGGTTCTGAGGCCAAAAAGACTGAAAGCTACAGCTGTTTTTATGCTCAGTTTGTCTGCTGTACACCTGGGCTGTGGCAGGAAAGCTTTTCCCATGTGTGAGTTTTAATGTAAGGTTTTAGAGGCTGTGATACAGGAAGGACTGCTGTGTCCTGAGGCCGAAAAGTTTGGCACAATCTGTAGAGTTTTTCTATTTTCGTTGCCTGGTCTAAGCTGCCCAGTCCGGAGCAGCGTGCTTTCCAGATGCTACCATGCCCATCATCAGCAACGCGAACCATGACTTCAGCAATCTGTCCGTCAGCGATGACAGCAGTCTCGACCGCATCTTCACGGAGATCCCTGAGACTGAGACCATCAAGGTATGATTAGAAGATAGTGATAAAGAATTACATCAAATAAGTGCTCAAGTTGTAAACAAGTTATTGTACACACACATATTTCAGATGCAGCTGTTGATGCATTGAAGCTTTCTATTGTTCACTCTCCAGGGTGTGTACTACAAGAGGGCTCAGTTCATCCGTCGTCCAGAGGACCTGGTGTCCGTCGACCATGCCATGTTGGCGGTGATCAACGTCGGGGGAAACCGCTACACCTTCCCCTGGAGCACCCTGGAGCAGTTCCCTCTCACACGACTTGGCCGCCTCTGTGGCTGCCGATCACTTGAGGACATCGCCAGCGTCTGCGACGACTATGATGAAGCCCGCAAGGAGTTCTTCTTCGACCGCTCGCCATCGGCCTTTAGGGTCATTCTCAACTTCCTGGCAGCGGGGAAGCTGCGTCTGCTGCGGGAGATGTGCGTCCTCTCCCTGCACGATGAGCTGACCTACTGGGGTGTGGAGATGGCGTACATGGAGCGCTGCTGTAAGAGGAAGATGTACACACGTGTTGAGGAGGTGCACGAGCTGGAGCGGCGCGAGGAGGAACGCAGGCAGAGAAATGCAATGCAGCGTGTGCCAGTGGAGGAGACAAGGTACCGGAAGGTGATGAACTGGCTGAGAGATATGGTGGAGAATCCACAGTCTGGCTTACCGGGGAAGATCTTTGCCTGCCTGTCGGTGATCATGGTTGCAGTGACTGTCATCAGCTTGTGTATCAGCACCATGCCAGACCTCAGAGAGGAAGAGGACAGGGTGAGTGAACCAGGGCTTGCATGTTGTAAATGTACCTGAACTAAATTTAAATGATATTAATTAATCAATTTTAACAAAGTGTCTTAAAAAAGCAGCCATAAATTAAAATATTCTAGTAAGATGCCTACAGAGTCTGTCAGTGAGATCTATCGTGAGTGGTGTAAGTGATCACAGCTGTCTCTTCTCACAGTTGTCCCTGTTCAGGTAACAGAGCTGCTCATAACTTAACGTGACAAACTGGATGCTCATTATCTCCAACACTAACTTTGTTTCCTGGAAACTAGCATTGAGTGAGAACCTTGTGTGCCTAAAGTATGTCAGTGTTTATGAGTGAAAAAAACAAATGTGTGAGTCTTGTTTTATTCACTTCAGATTCAGGCAGACATTGTGATGCTGCAAAAAGTCAAGCTTCAAAGTTTTCATATATAAATTATCCCTGTCGTCACACCCTCTTAAATATCTCTGTGGGGTGCTGCTATGTGTGTGTGTGTTGTCATGCATGTCCTGTGTCTGCCCATAGCAGCGTGATATAATGAAGCCAGAGCTGCTCACCGAGGCCTGTCCAGTATCTGTCAGTAAACAATGAGGAATAATCAAATGAGCTTACTGTATCTCACACAAAAGACACTCGCACGCACACAATGTGCGCATCAGTACACTTCACAGTCGCACAAATTTGCACACATAAAAACACGCATACATGCACTGGCAGTCACGTGCCTACACACGCATACACACAGTCACATGCACATACAGTAGTAATGAACTGTAACGGATACGGCTCTCCCTGAATTTTGCACACATTTACTCTTGAGTGTTCTGTTTCCTTCCAATTAAAATGTTGCTGCAGCACATCTACTGTTCATTCATGTTCGGGTTTCCAATTACGTACACTTTTCACCTGCAGGCAAAAATTTAACCATTCTTCCTATTTTCAGCATCCTTTCCCTTTCTTATGTTAATCTCTGCATCAGGAAAAGGTTGCACATCTTTTCCTAAGGTGCCCATAAATAAGAAATAGTGCAATACATGTATAGGCATCCTATGTGTGTGCAGAGACTTTGTTGTTCAACAGTTGTTGAGAAGTCATCAACAGCAGTGCCCCTGTATTGATTTTGATATGAGCAGCCGAAGGCAGCCAAAAGATCAAGTGCAGGAGGGTGTGATACTGGAGAATTTAGGAAGGCGGAGGAGAGCGCCGGTTGCAGAATGCTTGATGAGTTGAGAAGGCTCCCTGCCAGGAGGAGCCCGATAGTCGGTGACAGTCATAGGAACACAGATGGACACGATTGGACAGAGTCCCTGGGTCTGATTCACTGAGTGCTGTAAACCTGCATGACTGGGTGGTGTCTTTGATATGGACATTTTACAGCATATGATAGGACTAATCTGTAAGAATTAGCCTATACCAGAAAAAGCACAGTGGGGTCAGGTGCTGGAGATTTATTTTCTGTACACTGACAGCAGTAACAAGGTTCAAAACAAAAGAATCAGATATACAGCAGGGTGCGGAAAGCAAGGAGATATGCAGGCAGCTCAAGCAGAGATGCAATACAAGCGTTGCTGAATGCAAAGAGATTGTATTTTCTGATGTATGATATCAGAATCACATCTGAGATGTTGACAGGAAACTGGGCTTTCCTGCTAGTAAATCTCTCAGGTAAACACAGTAGCAGTGACGGAGCTGTCCTCAGGGGCCAGTACACTCCCGAGGGGCCAGCTAACTTCCCTAAACTCCTCACACACACAGCCTTAACACACATACACACAGATACTTGCCATTGTCATACTAGATTGATTCTCCCTGACAAGAGTATTTCAGTAAAAGCAGTTTTGTAAAACTTTATGCATGTTTTTTTATGGTTGTGACTGACATTACCATGCCTTGTTAGGACATTGCGGGTTGTAAGGACATCTCAGTTGTGTGCTAGTGTGTGTGTGTGTGTGTGTGTGTGTGTGTGTGTGTTTGTTTGCATGGGTATGTCTGACATCCCTCTGCCTTGTGAGGACCTTGTGAGTTATAAGGACATCTTAGTTGTGTACAACTTATCCTGAATCAGCACCCAGGGACATTTTGACCAATTCTCAAGGGCTGAGTCCAAGACCAGGACAATTCTGGGTCCAACAAGGCACAAGACTGAGAGAAGTGCAAGACTACAAAAAGTGGTTTTGAGACTAAACCCAAGGACAACAACCTTAGGTTTGTGTGTTTGTATGGTTGTGTCTGACATCTGCATACCTTGTGAGGACACTGTGGGTTGTACGGATATCTTAGTTGTGTGCAGGGCTGTGGTCAAGACCAACTTAACTGAGTCCAAGTCAATTCCAAGACCAACTCCAAAGGCAGTGAAGACCAAGTCAAGACCGAGTCAAGAGCAAATCAAGACCTGTACAAGACCATAATAGGCAACATCTTATCGATACTCCTTATCGCTTCAGTTCTTCATCAATACTCTTATCAGTTTTCATTTGCTTTTTGAAAAATATATTATTTTAAAAAATCTGAACAGGATTAGAATTCATTTATATTTAAAATAAACTAAATGTTGTTTCCAGAGCAGCAGCAGAAATGTTTACAGCAGCAAAGTCACTCTATAAACTCAGTAATACTGGAAATAAATCTAAAATGTCAATAAAATAAATCATATTCCTGACATCACAATACTGAGTGAAGTTCAGACAGACAGAGACAGGGATTACAGAGATATCAGTCAGAATCAGTCATTCATCCTGTCCTCTCTCCTCCTCCCTCTGCTGATTCACTGCCCGCAGGTACGGCTGGCAGAGGGGAGGAGGGGCTAGTTTGTCTCAGCCAGCAGCTAAATCTACAAGAAAAATTTTAAGTTGCTAACCTAGCTTAAAAGCTAGACAACAGACACGGCTTGGCCCATTGCTGCAACACATCTGTAACAATTAGCTATTAGCCCAGCTAGCGTTCTGTGCTTGTGTGAAACAGAGTGTGGATTGATGACAGACTGCAGACAGAGGCAACTGAACTCTTTTTATGCATGTTTACATGTTACAGTAACAACAAGTAAGAGGAACTCCTCTTCTCTGCTCCCCCAACACAGAGAGCATAGAAAATGCTGCAGTGTCATTGTAACACAAGTACAACTGATCTTAAATCAGTAGCCAGGAACAACTTGACTAGTTTTCAGTAGCAGACCCCGAGACCAAGATAATTCCGAGTTCAACAGGGCACAAGACCAAGACAAGTGCAAGACTCCAGAAAGGTGGTCTTGAGACCAGACCCAAGTACTACAGCCCCGAGTGTGTGTGTGTGTGTGTGTGTGTGTTTGTATGTGTCACTGTGTTTGTGTTGTTGTGTCAAATGACGGCATGCTTTGTGAGGACATCGCGGGTTGTAAGGGCATTTTAGGTAATATCTGGAAAAAGGATGGCAGCCCCCTCCAAAAGTACACAAATCCATCTGCCGCTTTCATGTTTTTCTCTCTGCATGTTCCTGATATTCAAACTATTTTCGTGTGTTTGGCTACTGAACTCCATCCGCACTATCCGGCTAGTCTGCCCTGGCAGGAGCAGCAGGACTCCTGTCATCTTTAATTCACATGGCCCTGCTGTCTGTCTCTGTCTCTGGTCTGCTTTGTGCTGCAGAGAGCCAAAATTCCCTCGTCCACTCATCATTCATTCTGCTCCTCTGCCTGCCTCGGTTTGGGTTAGGAGTGTGAAAGGAGAGATAGAATAAGTGGATGACGGAGGAAGAGAACAAATACAGGATATGTCTGAGAGAGGGAAAGAAGGAATATACTTTAAAGAGAAATTTAAAAAGGGAGAATGGATTCTAGTGAATAAAAAACAAATGATAAACAGTGCTTCATTTTCCCCTCTCCTCCTGCTCCCCTATGCAATGTGTTCCTGCCTGTCCTCAGGTGATCCCCTCTATCAAACAGTATATCACTGTGAACTAAATGCTTTGGGAGGGGCCTTTATCTTACAGCTCAGTTTCAAGCCCCCTGATAATAAGCACTCTGTCATTTCTCCATCCCCTGCTGTGGGTGTGTATCTCTCTGCTGCATAAGTGCTCTACTCTTTATGTAAAAACTCTCCATATAACTCCGCAGCCACTATTATTCCATCCGGCTGTGTACAGCTGAAACATTTTGATGGGAAGCACAACCTCCCCTGAGATGTTTCATGCATCGAGCATGAAATATTCATATAAAAGTAGGGAGTCAAAAGTTGACTTAGTTGATAGAAAGGTTAACCTGCCTGAGGAGCTTTAAGGACTGCAGTCCAGGAGTAGCAGCATTTGAATGTCTGGATGGTTGTAACCAAAACTAAAATGTCCAAGGTCATTAAGTGAGTATCACATTTTTCCATCATAGATGTTGGAATGTGCCAACAACATGATTTGGACATTTTGTTTTCACTATTTGTCAGGTAAAATGTTGGCTAAGTTTACATAAGTAAAAGATTTTTTCACTTTCTTCACTGAATCAAACAGATCTGATGTCACTGATATCTGTTTTTCCTCAATGACGAGAATGGGGACATCATCATCCTGCACAGCTAGTTAGCTATCTGGTGATAACCTCTGTAACCTTTGATCAAACTCTCTCCTTTGACCAACATATCAAACACATCACCAAAACAGCCCTCCTCCATCTCAGAAACATCGCCCGCCTCTATCCATCACTCTCCTTTTCAGCTGCAGAGACTCTCATTCATGCATTCATGACTACTGCAACAGTCTCCTCTAGGGTTTGTCATCCAAAACACTCAAGAGACAACAGTATATCCAGAACTCAGCTGCTCGTCTTCTCACACACTCCTGCAAGCGTGACCACATTACCGCCGTCCTTCATAACCTCCACTGGCTCCCCATCCCCCATCGTATCCACTTCGAACTCCTCATCATCACTTACAAAGCTCTTCACAACCTGGCTCCCCCCTACCTGTCTGAGCTCCTCCACCAGCACACTCCCTTCCGTACCCTTAGGTCTGCTGATGCAAAAACCAGCTCAGTGGCTTAGTGGCTTAGTGGTAGAGTGTCCGCCCTGAGACTGGGAGGTCGTAGGTTCGATCCCCGGCCGGGTCATACCAAAGACTATAAAAATGGGACCTATTGCCTCCATGCTTGGCACTCAGCATCAGGGTTGGAACTGGGGGGTTAGGTCACCACATGATTCCCAAGTGCAGCACCGCTGCTGCTCACCGCTCCCTCAGGGGATGGGTCAAATGCAGAGAACAAATTTCACACACTCAGGTGTGTGACAATCAGTGGAACTTTACCTTTTACTTTACCTTTACCTAAACCTTCTGTCCCCCCTCCCCCTCACTCTCCACCTTCAAGAAAACCCTCAAAACACACCTTTTCAAAATGGTCTACAACCTCTAAATCAGTGTTGTTGTTTTTTTGTTTTTGATTGCTGTTGTTGCTCTGTGTAAAGCATCTTTGAGTATCCTGAAAAGGGCTACATAAATCCAGTGTATTATTATTAAATGAGGGCTGTCTGCCCTGAGCAGCAGCAAGAAAAATCCCCAGATGGAGTCAAAATATTGGTTTTGGTGGCTGGTGACTCTGCTGAGTCTGATGAGGTTGATGAAGCTGACGAATCTGCGAAGACTAGGCAGTGACAGGGAGGTGGATGGTGCCCACAACTGCAGCATGAACGTACTCAAGGCAGAAAGAGAATCCTATTTAAAAAATACAGCAGCAAGATGATAGGTTAAAAATGAAGGTGTGTAGCTTTGCTATTGGCTAAGTGTGGTCAGCCCCAGACAGCAAGAAATTATGAATGAGCTTGCGTGCGAGGAGTGAATAACAGATGCTATTTCTGACTGAGCTTTTAGTAGAGCTTCATAACAACTTTTAAAACAACATATTTGATTAGTGTGGTAAAAAAAATGTAACTGCTCAGCAATCACTACCTCCATGTTGACAGAAAATAATATCTGCAAAATGGTGTGGTCATTCAGTGCTATTAGTTAGGACAAAACAAAATGACCCCCAGTTCTAGTAAGGAATCATATAACATGAATACAATGAGAGGCTTAATCTATTAACTGAAATAAAATGGCAATTCAGTCTGATTATCAGGCTATAAAGTTGTGCAAAATACGACCTTGATTTCACTATTTCAATGTCAGCTTCGACTAAACTATTCCCTTTCTATTCATGGCCCTTTGATTTAATCTTTCTGCAGTCGCTGCATGTTTTTTCGACTTTTTCCATCAACATCACACATTACAGTGAGCATATTGAGTAGTTCCTGAGATACATTTGCACTGTGACTGCCGTCCTGACCCAGCGCTGACCCCTGTAATCTCTGGCAGGATAGCAACAGTGTTTATATTGGAAAGACCAGGGTGCATGCAGTTTTTAAATCTCTCTAGAAAGCAGCAGCTCTCAGCGCGAATTGATAACCTGCTCGAGTTTACATCTCGCTGCTGTTTAAATGTCAAACATCCACCAAAGACACTGACTTCCTTTGCACATATTTCTGAATAAAACTTTTCAGGAAAGCAGCAACTTTCTCTGCATTCAGTTTTACGCATTTACCACACATACTTAAAAGTGTTTTGCTCTCAGTGAGTGTCACTCCCATTTATGCCTTTAATATTCTCGCCAGATGATGGAGTATTTTCAGACAGCCTCATCAGATTTGCTCTCCTTTTCCTAATTCAGTCATATGCTGGCCTGGGGAGTAATTGAAGTGGCCGCTTTATGTCCTTAATGCCATAAATTGGAATGGGATTTGCTGTTCAATAATTACCTCCCAGGGCATCAATCACAAGTATCTGAAGAGAGAAGGAAAGAGAGACAGTTGAGTAGCAGACTGCATGACTTAAGCTTCTGACTGTGGGTTTTGACACGTTTTCTGATTGACTTTTTCCCTTGTTCTCAAGCAGAGACTTGTCAATAATCTTATTGAACCATCGAACCTGTCTGGGCAAGTGATTGCAGAGAGGGCAGACTGGTGTGTGATTTTTTTATTCTATTGAGAAACAACAGAGAAAGAGAGACAGAGTGAGACGGAGATAATGTGTCTTGTGACGTCTAAAGTGAAGATAAGGTAATTCTTTATGTATTAAAGTGGAGGGAGGAAACAGAAGCCTTGGTCAGGGAGAGGGAGTGGGAGATAACAAGAGAACAGAGTAAGAGGGGAGGATGTAAACACTAAACCATCCGTGAAGCCTCCTTTCTCTCCTTCCTCTCCCTCATCTTTCCTCCCAGAGGAGCTGTCCTAAGTTTAAAGACTGTCTGAGACATGGCAGTATCACCTGGGCACAAAAGGAAAAGAGGACGCACATAAGCTGAGCACACATTCTCCCAGGACATGCACATATGGCCATGGCTTACTGTACATTGTACGATTTGTTATCTTTTATGAGTGCAATCAATACGTGTAATAATTTCTGAATAATAATAGTGGACTTAATATGCATTTAAAATGGTAATTTCAGCACATAGTATTTTACAGACTCTTAAGTTTGGGCGTATGAAAAACAGATTATCATTTGCGGTCTGTTGTGAAGAACAGAACTGAAAAAAAAAGAGCTGTCACAGAAAATAAAGCTGGGTTACATAAGGCCAGAGAGATCAGAGGTAAAGATGTTGTATGATGTTGATGATTACTGATGTGAGGAAATGAATACATGCTCAGCAAAGGTTCTCTCTTCATCGCGAGGACAAAAGTTCAATTCTCTGATCCTGACAAGCTGCAAAAAACGCAAAAACAACCTCTGTTGTGGTCACAAAATGAGCTTTTTATAATCGCTGATAAACAAGGTTTGTTATGTTGGAATCAAACAAAGTGGCTGTGTGTACTGCATGAACATCAGTAAAGTTAAAAGTGATTATTGACAGCGACAGTTTGTCTGCTGCAGAGACGTATTTTCAGAGATAAATCACCAATTAAATAGCATACACCCCATTTTACATTACAATGCTAATGTCATTAAGATAAAGTCAGTTTGTGTAATAGTGTGTAATCACACCGAGTCTGTTAAACGACGTTCCATTCTCGTCATGTCCAACAGAGCTGTGGTGATGGAATATCAACGTTACAGCCGGAAATAATAACCCGGAACCAGTCACTGTCGGGAATCCTTTCCCGAGCGTAATTTATACACATGAGCTTCCTTTAAGAACGGGGGTTTGACTGGTAAGAGGATCATTAATATCTCATAGCCTGAACTTCACCCGTGCAGCATAGTGCCATGGAGATCTATCCTTGTTAGGCCCCATATAAGG
The DNA here is from genome assembly GCF_041903045.1 of Epinephelus lanceolatus. NCBI lineage: Eukaryota > Metazoa > Chordata > Actinopteri > Perciformes > Serranidae > Epinephelus > Epinephelus lanceolatus. Next base: position 33,336,781 of record NC_135738.1, on the reverse strand, counting down.
GGTACTTAGAGTACATACTCATCCTTTTTTGAGACAGGCTGTAAGGCTCTTTAAAGCCATTTCTCACCAGTGTGATGTGAAGATATTGTGAAGAAAAATCCACATGCAAATTTTCTGCATGCCAACTATGCACACAGGGTCCAGTGCAAATTATCCATGTTGTCATCTTCCATTTTTTTGTTTCGTGTTCCTATCCACCCAGAGAATATAAGGGGATAACGTAACTACACAACAGGACTAATTGGATTCCAAATTTTATGCTAACACTAACTGTTGTGGCTAGTCCCATTTCAAGACCAATGTATAACATCAGCAAGCTGCTCAGCAATCTCAAATCATATTGTGTGCTGAGAAGAATTATTAGATGTTTCCCTATTTTGGCAGCAAGCTAGCTATAACCTGGAGGTATGACATCAGTTGCAACAAAGGATTTCCGTGGTGAAACATATATTTCCACAATCCACTAAAGTCAAGGTCCTGTGTGTGTTTGTTTTAACCCGCACAAATGTTATGCAGGCATTTGCAAGCTTCATAAGAACCTGGAAAATCAGCATTTATACATTTTCCTGCAAATTGTTGGTGATCAAAATCAGTGCTTGGGGTGAAATGGCTTTTAATGAAGAGAGTAGCCTTGGGTTACCATGGAGTTTTCCAATTTGCAGTACAGGGTTTGTACAGCATACAGCAGTGTTGCAGTACTCAAGATCAGTCTTGGTCTTGAGACCAGTCTCAAGACCACTTTTTGAAGGTCTCAGTCTCATCTCAGACTTGATCACATTTTAAGCGGGTCGTATCTCGGTCTCAGAGGAAGACCACAACTGTGGGTGTGTCACAAAATTGCTTGCAAAAAAGGAGTGCTGAATAAAGTTGATTTCATTTTCTTCTGACAAGAATTCTGCAGTGCCTTCTGAATACTTCATAAAGACATTTCTCATGGTGCACTTTTATATACACACATAGTATGTCTGCAAAATGATGCATGAAGAGGAATTTGGACTTGTTTTCTGGGGGTGTTTTTATGTGAATATGGATCTTTCAGATCAATCCAAGGAGTGCCTGTGGTTTGCATGTCCAACATTTTATCCTAAGTGGGTCATGTCTCACACTGGTCTGGTCTTGTCTTGGTTTCAACCCCTCAAAGTCTCGTCTCGTCTCGATACCCTCTGGTCTTGGTCATGACTTGGTTTCAGTTTAGGTGGTCTTAACTACAACATTGGCATACAGAACTCTGGTTGAGCACAACACAATTGAAAAAGAAAGAAAATTGAATGACCGGGAGGGACTTTATCTTTTGCCACGATAGCTCTGCTTGTCATATCTTCAACAGCCAGAGTTTGTTCTCTTATCTGTCATTTTGCATTGTCCGGCTCCATTGAGAATCATTTTGAAAAGATCAAAGTGTTGGCTGTGATAAAATCTCAGAAGAATTGCTGCTTATTCGTGTTCGCCTCCTGCTTCTCAACTGTGCAGAATTGCGTTATGCAAGTCAACAAAGCCAGTTTCCAAATTTATTGTCTCTGAGGGGGAGTTGTGATTCGGTATCCAGCATTTTTGACTGTCTGGACTTGAAAGCATGAATGAATTTTCCCGACAGCTCCGAGCAACACAGCCAACAGTCTAACAAAAAAATCTAACAATGCAACTGTAGGTCTTCCCAGCATATAATTTTATTTAAGGTAATTCAATTCCACACCTGAGATGTGAAACACATACTGTACTGTAACAGGAGATACAATGAACTAACAGTAAGGCTTTAAATGACTCAGTGCCCATGTGTGTGTGTGTGTACTCTGTTTGTCTTTTCGATACACAGAGTCAGCTTGCTACACTTGCTGAGCTGAGAAGACAAAGCACCATCATCAATCTTGAGCCTCGTTTGAATGTTTAACAACAGCGGCACGAAATTAAGAATGTATTCTTCATGTGCCACAATTTTTATCTTCCCCTCTTCATAATTTCAACCTCCATTAAAGGAACATGAAGGGAGCATAAATAGGTGTCCAAGTCTGTAAACTCTGTTGGCGCAGCAAGGCAGGACCGTGGCTGGCAGTCAGTCAGAGTGACTGTAAGTCAACAAGAGTAAATAAGACTGTAGGCATGCCAGTAGCTGGAGAGAGAGTAAAAGGGAGAGGAAAGAGAAGAAAATGAAGCAGATGTAGAAAAGAAGAGAAGGGTGATGAACCCATTGGATGCCACTGGGGTGTTCTTAATGTCACACGCACATACAGATGGAGCTGAACATACAGTAGCTGCAGATGACCTTATCATCAGAGCTGAGATATGGTGAAAGAGACGATTCAAGGTGATAAAGTCAATAAAAAAAAAGCAGTGTCCCACAACTTTTAAATTCTGCTTAGGTTTCCACTGTATAGCAGAAATACCTCAACTCTTAATCCTAAACATCCTCAAACCCCAAGATAATCTTATATGATTGAACTATATGCTAATTACCACATTAGCACATGTGTAAATGCACATGCACTATTAATTAGCACGCACATGCATTTCCTATGTTTATGTCTGCAGGCCGTTTGACCGTATCAGTGCGGAGCAGATTCCGTGCCTATTGCGGCCTATCTGGTTATGAGCTGTATTCCCTCTGTCTGATGTGTTGCACGGCTGCCAAGTGGGATTATGGGATAGAACAGCAAAGTATGAGGTGTTTATCCTGTCCGTGCCAGGATGGGATTGAACAGCACAGCACAGCATAGAGGAGTACAGCACAATGGAGTAGAGCCTCTTAGATCTGAATGTTTTGTGCGGCAGATTGTTGAGAGATCGTCGTATTCAGTTAATGTTACGGCGAAAAAGTGATTTCACAGTTTACAGTTTGCTATTTTTTGCGCTTGATGAATTAAAGCTCAGACTTTTTAAACAGAATGGACTCATGGAGATATACACGATTTGTCCTTTTTTAAAGCTTCTTTGTGCTTTTTTCTGATGATCTTAACCTTTTAATAATCTTTAAAAGAAGGACAGAAATATATTTATCAAGGACACAAAATGCTGCAAATGTCAGGCACCATTCACAGCCGTGCAATACTGCCAAAAGAATAGTAAGATGTTCACTGGCAATAAATGTTTCCTTCTAAGGACTGAAGGCCAGCGGGCTGAATGTGTGCCTCACCAGACCAAGACTACAATAATGGTGCGTTCATCAACAAGTCAGAAATTTTGATACCTATGGGAAACTTAGGAAACTTTGATAACACGAATGACAAAGTCAATAACTATTAGGGCTGCACCCTGAAAGTCGAAGATTCAAATCATCAGTTAGAGACCCTTGAGTCAACCAGGATTCCTTCAAGTTGAGCAGTTGTTTTTTTTTGTTTGTTTGTTGTTAGTCTGTATGCAGTGTACTTCTGGGGACATTTTGGTCCCCAGATATGATGAGCACTCCTTGCTTTCACGTTGCTCTGTGGTATGAGCAGCTGCAAACCTGAGACCCAGTGTCAGTCTGAGTGAGACAGAGGCAGCTGCCCAGTAGAAGATAAACTTTGCTAGGCAGAATCTCGTTAGCATAGTTAGCCCACATTAGCTGGGAGGGCTAACTTTGCTTCTTTACTATATTATATACACGTCACTGTCACCCTGAATGTCTCGTCAAACCCTATTCAAACACCCAAACTCCATGTGGAAAAAAGGAATGAATAGTCGAATATTTTCATTGAACAGCCAAACCTGATTTGACTGACATAATTCTGAGTCAGGTACAGCCCTAATAACCATTGTATATCTTGTAAATATAGCCTGGTTTCATGATTTACCAGATGATGACGATCACCTGAATGCACCATAAAACAGCTGAACTGTTGGAAAGGACACTTAGTCAATGTCCTCCATATTTTCTTCAAAAGAAGGCTGCAGAGTTCTCTTTGGAGGAGCCTTTGGATTTTGATAAGCTTGTTGACCCACTACAGTTTGTTTTCTCTTGAAATGTCGACATAAAAAAAGTTTAGATCTGAATTGAGACACACGAGGAATTAAAAGCAAAAGTGGAATGTGCACCATAGCTAGTAAGTCTCCGTTTTTGGACTGTCCGCCTCAATCAAGACTATTAGTCCATGGCGCCAGTTCTTGTGTCAAAATTGCCCAAATTTTATGTGTGAGCAAATACACTAATCGCAGCGTTTCCTTTGAAATGAATTGGTTTTTTCACAGAACTTTGCTGGCATAAATGCTGATGCAGCTGGGCCTTTTGAATAACAACGAAATGTTGCAACAAGGCAACCAACCTCAAAGAGCTCTCTCGATATAAACTAAGACGCTAATTGGTGATAAGGAGCAGCTGCGGAGGCATCAACAGATCAGGGTTGATTAACGATGAACCAAAGGCAGGACAGGAGAGCACACTGAAGGCACTTATTGGACAGGTGAGGAATGACATGGACAGGGAAACTAGAAACATCATAGAAAGAGAAGAACTGAGGGCAGACGAGGACGGAGAAGAAGAACACTTGTGGCTGATACACAACATGCAAACACACACAAGAGACAAACACATCAGCAGCTCGATTCCCTCGAGGTTATATACCGAGCAGCAGGTGTCCACCCCTGCACAGTTGCCCTCTCTGATCACTGCAGCGCACCAGAATCTGACTCTGCCTGGAGCTAAAAATCAAACACCCCTTCACACTGCAGCTCCACCCGCTGTAACTGAAGTCAAACACACCCTTTGCACTGTGCCTCTGCATTCCTACGTGCATCCTGCAGAGCCAGGAGCAGATGTGTGCGTGTGTGTGTGTGTGTGTGTGTGTGTGTGTGTGTGTGTGTGTGTGCTTCATTTTAATCTAATTTTCTGATGTGCTTATTGATGCAACAAATTGATGGGACACTTTCGATGTGTTTTAATAGATAAAAAAAAAACAGTAGTTCATCGTGTGCACGGGGTTGTGACCATAAAAGTATACGTGGCCCCTTCACTTTGTGTGTTTGTGTGTGTGTACTGGAGTGTCTTGAGCGAGCACATTGCTGAAGCATCTAAAACATCTTGAATTTGATGAGACACTAAAACACTTTAGAACACTGCATGAAAAACTAACACAACAGAAAATTGCTTTTGCAGCATTTTGTAGAGAAAACTTGAGGCTTTATTTGAGAAGTGGGGTGTGTGTATGTAGTTTGTGTGATTGTGTTGGAGATTCTTTTCTGCAATCTATTTTTCAACCCAATATTTGGGGTTTTCAATAATGCACAGCCTTCATCTTTATCCTGTACTCCTTCAAACAATCCTGGAGAAGAGACCCTACCAAACTGGAAAGTGAAAACCTTGTGCTGTTTGTGTGTGTGTGTGTGTGTGTGTGTTTCACTTTGTGAGTGTGTGTGCCTGCAGCATCCTGACAGACAGAGAATAGAGACTTATGGGGTGTGAAGGAAACCCTATGCTTAAGATGTCACCTCATCTTTTCCCTCATCAACTGATCTTGTAATCCCTTTCTCCTGTATCCTTCTACACTGCTTAGCCACCTACTCTTCCTCCATCTGTTGTCCCCTTTCCTCTATCATTTTTCTCCATTAGGGTGTTTGTGCGTGAAGGAGCTGTTGGTCTTTGTCAGTGATAGGACACTCGGCAGCCCGTACCACAGCCTCATATGGAGATGAAACTGTTTCACATTCCACTCAGAGTGTCATTGGAGTCGGTGGACAGCGTGTCTTGGGAGACTGGGTGGCTCTTTTATCATAATACCTATCAAGGATTCTTTGCAAATGAGTGGGTGCGAACACAACTCCTAACATGCACCCCATGTGCATTTGTGCGTACATGCAGCGATCAGGTTACAGCAGAAGAGCCTCATGATAGATGGAGGTGTCACATGATACAAGCCCTTTAATAACCCATGACTGGTGAACACAGTGCTTGATGTGCAGTATTTCAGCGAAGGCCAGCAGAGTGGTGTTCAACCACACCCCCTAATTGTGTCCCCCGTGTCTTTCTGTCTCTGTCGGGGCCGCCCAAGCCCTTCCCTCCTCCCTTCTTTAAAAGTGGTCGCAAGGTCAGTACAGCAGCATTGAGAAAAGGGATTCAGTGGTGCAAAGTATGTTCAAGGTCTGCTGCAAAGTATAGCTGATGGACAGAATATTTTCTTTTGTCTCCTTTTCTGCCCAAATCTGTTGATTCAGTAGGATCATCATGGGGGGATTTTTTACCTGATTGGGAAAGTGATGAAGAGGCAGCTGCAGAATTAGAGACATGCTGTGACCGAGGCAGAGAATGAAATTCAAAGTTAGAACAAAAAACCAGGGAGCATTCCTGAGGATAATAACCAAATTTTAAACACACTGCAGTTTATAGTTACACAGTGGTTAGAAAAGCACACATCCACATGTCTATGTATCATCCGTGGGCAATCCAATTGCCAAAAGGAATGAACATTACTCCAAACCACAGATATGTTACATGTGAATGAAACTTTATGTTTCAACAATGTTGTGGTTAACAGGTTTAGGCGCAAAAGATCAATTAGGAAAAGACCATATTTTTGCCTAAGATATGCTGTTTGGGGGGCATAATCCCAGCAGGAAATGTAGCATTGTCTTGTCTTATAAAACAACAGCTTTTCATGGAAATATCTCTGCTCGTGGGTCACTAAAAATACTCATGTTTGAAGCCTAAAAAGCCATTATAAACACAGCAATGACCTGATACCATGTGGCAACTTCCAAGGCTAAAAATGAAGCCAAAACAGAAGTGCCAAAAACTGCAGTTCATTGAATGGCCACATGAGGTTGGCTCCAAGGCACGTTAAAATACCCAACTTTACAGCAGAAATAAACAGCTTACAGCCTGGTACAAAAAACAGTTTCGATCTCCATGGCCAATTTTAACATTCATGACAACTGTACAGGGGGAGAATTTTTTATATCTCGCCTGTTTTCATTTTAGTAAGGCCCAAAGTTATGCTTATTTAAAGGCAGGGCCACTTCAGGGACCAGCCTTTTGTGAGGTGCCACTACAGTCTATAAGTCAGATCCACCCATATGGTTGCTTCTGGCTCCGAAAGCCAAGATGGTGATGGCCAAAGTGCTGAACCCGAGGCTCCAAAACGGGAGTCCACAAACCGATGGGTGACATCATGGTAGCCACATCCATTATTTGTACAGTCTATGTATATGTGTGATTCAGTTTGCAGAAAAATACAATGCTAACATTTTCCTCTGGTGGCTGTGCTGCCATGGAACAGCGTGACAGCTGTATACAATGAGAGTCGTCCTAATTACCAACTGAGGACAGTGAAATGTGGAGCTCTATCTGATCCACAAGTAGAAAAAAGTCACATTCATAATTTAGAGCTATAGAAGCTTTCTCTTGTCTAACAATAAAGAAACACATTTACACCTCATACCCGTGGTACACAGAGTGACCCTGCTGTGGAAACATCTGGCAGCTGTCTCACTGTGCAACGATGGGTCACTTACAGAGGGGAGATGGGAGGCTGTCAACAAGAATGTAGAACAGAGATGTAAAACTGAGAAGGTGCTGATGAAACAGCAAGATTCAACTAGTAGTTGTAATGGTAAGCTTGAATTATAGTGACAGTCAACCCACACTAAGAATTACTATCATGTGAATTTTCACCCTTCGCAAAGAGGAGTGTGAGTGTGTTTTCTGTGTCAGGACTTATTCATATTCAACTGCCACGTCAGTGAAGGTCGGTGTGTGTGTGTGTGTGTTTTTGTGTGAAAGACAAGTATACTATATTGCACCAATTTCATCTCTCTGATCATCTGCCCAGCCATTAACGCAAACACTGACATTATAATGTAACACCCTGAAAATGATCATAATCATGCAATAAATGCCAGATGTTTCATCAGAGGGATGACTGCAAAAACCAGCCAATTACACTGCAAAGTCAGAGCCATACATTAGCTCGTCAATTCAAGGACCTTTCATTATCTGCTGCAGTAGCACAAACTGTCAATTTACTCGTTGACGTTAGATACCGAGGCCTTTTCCTCCAAAACGAGCATCAATAATCACACTGCACTCAGCTCATCGTGTTTTTTTTCCTCCTCCCAGTAACAAAATGCCAGGGTTACATAACAATCTGGAATCAGTTTAAACACGATTTTGGATTTTAGTACAATTTCCATTCAAACTACCTCAAATTGACTATTTCGCTCTCTCTCTGAAAGACAGTGATATTTTAGTGTGGATAAATGTAGGTGTCAAAAACAAATAAAAACAATCACCTTGTTCTGCAAGTTGTAGAAAAATTCCACCATCCGATTCACCACCACTTCAGAAACAAGCCTGCGGTGTGTAAGTGATATTTTTTATCTGCACTGGCAAGGTTTTTCAAGTAGTTCATCAGGTCTAGTGTAATGCTATTAAGATTTTGATGACACAAACTTCCATTATAAATGAAGAGTTATGGACAAAAGACGGAGCAGAATGAAAAGCAGTTCAACTGTAGCAAGACGTGCTCAAACAGCACTTTAAAATCACCCTGCTTTATTCATGTATTCAGGGCGGCTGGCTTGTGAGAAGTTGACAGAGATATGAGAGATCTGTTCATTTTGTGTTTGTGAGTTGTCCTTTACAGTCTCGCTTGGTTACCTTTTTGTAATATTTGGTGAGCTTGTTTCAGCTTGAGGTTTCTTCTACAGAAAGGCATGTACTTCGCTGACATCTTCTTCTCTGTGGGATTCTGTTACACAGGTTTTTGGCATGTGGTCACTTCAGATGTCCCTGTCCTTAGAACACCCTGTATGATGATTCCACCCTCTCTGCGGCCTTTGTCTTAATTTGACATTGAGATGTGTTAATACAGATGGTAATGTGAAACACCGTGTGACACAGCTGCCGGGGTGAACAGTGTCTGAGCTGAAATGAGCTGTCACTGACTTCAGTTCCAGAGAGAGTTGTAGAGAAGAGATAAGGTCAGGGAGATAGTGGGTATTGTGGAAGGTATTGTGCATGCAAGTGTGTATCTGTGTATGTGTGTGTGTGTGTGTGTGTGTGTGTGTGTGTGTGTGTGTGTGTTTGAAAGAGCAAGAGACCGAAGTGGCAAGCTGTAACAAATGGCCTATCAGGCTGAGGGTGAGAAAGGTGTCGCAAAGCCCTGATGGCCCTAATGTCAGCACGCAGGAGAGAAAGCGCAGCGAGGACGGGAACAAATGAGAGGTGCAGAACGCACATGAGAGAGATAACATGTGAGCGGTGGGGAGAAAGTGTCTGAGAGATTGAAACAAGACAGACAGGCAACCAGAAATCTCAGCAGGGCTCGACATCGGACAGAGAAAACATGAGGGATGCAGGCAAGATTAAGGAGGGGGAGAGGTGTAAAGGTTAATATTTAGTTAGCGATTTATTGAAGTGGTAATTCTCAGGGACGGACCCTTTAATCTATCAAACGTGTCCTCTGCTTGAGGAACAGATATCCCCTGGTCAGTCCTTAAGGTTCTCTGGAGAAATCATGGACTTTTCAGATGAAGCCATTGTGGTCCCACTATTTACTGTGTGGGCTGCTGTACTGACAACTGCTGCTCTGGAGCCGTATGCAATGATTAAAGTTTAATATGCCTTAACAAACAAGGAGTGAATGATGAATTCAGTGAAATGGATATTTAATCTTTTATTAATATTTGGAACTGAACGGGTAATCTTTGGAAATGGATTTGTTTTTAGTTAATATGTTTTAAAGCTGCACTGACTGCTAAATTACTATTTGTAATGTGAAAGGTGCCCGCCGAGCATTATCACTTAACGCTGCAATTGTCCTCATCTTTACTTTCAGCCATTTTAGCTCATCAATCTGCTGTTTGAAACCTCGTTTCCAGCTGCAGCCAGCAGCTGTTTTCAGTGGAAAAACCACTGATAAACCCACCTCATGTTACCTGCCCTGCACCAAATGGCAGACAGATAAAATCAGCGACTAGATGGTGAACACAGTAGAGCATTAGGCAGCTTAACAATAAGATATTTCCCTCAGGAGTCAGTGGAAGCCAAAACTAAAAGAGTGAAGGAGAGTGAACATGAGTGAATATGAGTGTATATGTTCACGTGGACATGTGCAACTGTTTATCAACAGGTTTGCTTTATTAGGTGATGATATGAATTTTCTGTCCGTCCGTCTCTCAAGAAGGCCTTTGGGAATTTCTTAAATTTGGCACAAACTTCCAGTCAAGCATGATTAGATTTTGGTGGTCAAAGGTCAGTGTGACCTCACAAAACATGTTTTTGGCCATAACTCAAGAATTCAGGTGCTATTTATGACAAAATTTCACACAAATGTCTAATAGGCTGAGATGATAAAATGATGATATTTTATATCCAGAAGGTCATAGGTCAACTTCACTGTGACATCATAATATTCTGCAAAAAATATTTGAAACATTTCTGGCCATTACTCAGCGTTTTATTTCAGGAACAGAAGGGGAGACATTTGGTCAGATGGCAAATTGGTGACTGTAATCTTGTGTGTCTAACCTTAAAATTGGTGATTGTATAGATCCTCTGTTCTGCCAGGTTGATGATGTGTGTGAAGCATCCATGGTTTGCCAAAAAAATACACTTAATGCCTTTCATTAAATTGCTTCAGTCTTCAGTGAATACATTATATGTCTGGACAGAGATGGATATAAACAACCACAAAGCAGTAATTGTAGTTTTTACATGAAGCTGCTCATCATTTTGAATGTTCAGAGTGTGAGGACTGTCAGCTGTTTGCAAGTGATCATTTTTGATGAGTATGCTGTATTCATGTTCAGAAATGGTTTGAATTGGTGCTGATTCATGAAGCATTTTGTAGTTTCTTATATGGCAGCAGAAAACAAAATTCTGAAAACAGTTTGGTGCAATCAGGATGATGGAAAAGCTGAAATGAAGCACTGACAGAAATCTGCTATATTTTAAAGTCTTTAACTTTTGATTTACAGCACGGTTAGGATGGAAAACTAAACACTCATTAACTTAAATTGATCTTTAGCATTACCAGAAAGCTTTTTACTGCTTTTTTACAGTCAGAAGTCCTAAAAAATGTAGCCACTTTGGAAACATGACACCAGCAAATACAGTCTCAGCCAAATATTGTTGAAACTCGCAGAACTATCATTGAAATACTAATGCAGATCCCAAGTCTTCCAAAGATAACAAATATATCAAGCTGAATATTCAGATAACATGTACAGTATAACATAATGCATAACACACATCTAGAATATTTCCATTTGATTAATTTACACAGACATACACTGTAAAATATTTGACTGTGCATTTACAGTGAATTACTGGCTACTAGTTGCATTCCTTTCACAGTAAATTACTGTGTCATATTTACAGTAAATTGCTGTGAAATGACAGCTGTTTACTATGATCTCACAGTAGTTATGCCTGCATATTACTGTGCTTTAGCAGTATGCTCCTGTATTTAACTGTGACCTCACAGTTTACGTACATATGATTACCATGATTTAGCAATATGTTCCTGTAGAATCACTGTAATTCACTGTAATCTCACAGTGAAACTCTATTGCTGTTATTTAGCAGTATGCTTCTATAAAATTACTATATTTATCTACATGAATTTAACAATAAAATTCTGAACTTGGTTAACTATCACAGTAAAAGCCTGTGCGGTGTTAATAATGTAATTTATTGTGAGTCACATATTGTAACTTGTAACGACTTAAAGACCATCCAAAAGCCAAACTGTGTCAGCTGTTATCTTACCTTGAAAATCCATATTCAACATTTTTTTTCCATAGATGCCATATTTCTCACTTCTAAATTAATGGGAAAAAATAGAAGCCACCTTAGCTAAGGCTTTTGAGCCTATAGACTGAGTCCTATCTTATCCATTAATTTTGTTTTGGGACCATTACAGGATCTACAATGTGGAAGGTTGATTTATATTTTCTATTAGACTATTTTCAACGGAAGATAACATCAAACAAATTTAGATTATTAGTTGGTCTATGCTTTTAATGTATGGGTTAGGCACTGTATGGTAGTAACACATCAGCCTACCTTTTTGGCATGTTGATAGTGTTGTTTGTTCTGGTACAGCGTTGTGTGAGTCTGTGTTTAAGCAGAAATTATGGTCTGCTGTCGTGTGTGTGTGTGTGTGTGTCCGACTTGCTGGCAGTTTGGCTCTAGAATACTTGTTTAGTGACCCCTGACTACAAACGTATTTGCGTGGTACATTCCCCATGAGCTGGTGTAATGGATTTGATTTGTCATCATCTACAGTCAGGGCCATATACAGGGTTTCAGAAATACTGAATACTACTGAATACTGATCTAAGTGTGTGAATTTTAAGACGTTTGGAGAGCAAAAAGGTAATAACAATAGCTTTAACACCATGTCAGTGGGTAGCAGCATAAATGATCTGTTTTTCTATGTGTGTGACATTGACCAGTGGTGGGAAGTTATATTATTTCATTACAGTACTTAAGTATTTTTTCTATACTTGTGTATACTGTAAATGTATACGTTTACTCCATTACATTTCCCCATAATGTCTGAGTTACAAGGTCAAATCAGAAGAAATTTGGTAGCCTGCAAGAAAGCAGGTTTGATCAATCAGTGCTCCTAGCTTGTAAGTTCAGTCAAAATCCACACACCATTCCAGTTAGTGGTGGAAATGAATTGAACTGAATTACCAACAGTGCACTAGTACAATTATATAGTTACATCACCTCACCTCACTTGTAATATCTCGCTTCACATCATTAAATTCTACCCACACATTCACACATTCACACACAATCAATGACTGTAATCAGAGGAGCAAGTTGACCTTGGTGACCTCAATGGCTGATATAGTTAGTCTACATTATTATTATCATCAACAGACTGCAGATGTTATGTTACTGTAAGAATTGTAAGACTTCAGTTCACTAAATAATACAGTGCAGGTATGTGGCCTTCACTGTACTTGGCCCCTCCGATTGTCATTGTACAGTATATTTCGCACCTTGGGAACAAGAGGGGAAACAGCTGGGCTAAAATGATAAAGGCTGCTGTCAACACTGCAGTTCTAAAACCAGATGGCTGCACAATACATTCAGCCCAGGACCTCTGCTATCATCACCATAACCAGCATTATTGCAAAGCGTATATACTGTACAAGACTGCAAAAAGCAGATACACATCACTCTGAAGGAATGAAGTGAAAGGCTAAGAGTCACACTGGGAGGAGAATCAGTGAGAAAGGCAGAGAGGACACGGGTGATAAATGAGAGCAGGAGGAATGGGACACGTGTGTGAAGGATGCATCATGCATAGAGGGAACAGCAGAGGGGAGTTGTGTTTCACTTTGCGGAACGGTGAATGAATGAAGGATTTTAAGCAGAAAGAGAGTGGTGCGAGAGAATGAAGGATGAGAGGGAGGGAGTCCGGAGAGGGTGATGGAGGAGGAAATGGAATGAGTGATGAGAAGGTGGAGACAGAGGCAGGAAGAGAAGAGGGTGAGAGAGAAGGATGAGAGGGAGGGAAATAGATGAGACACACAGGGGAAGAGAGACAAATGCAGAGAGAAAATGATGAGAAAATGGGGAGAGGCTAATGAAAGAAGAGGCTGAGTGAACACACAAATACATAATGTTCACCTTAATGATATATATGTGGCCTCATGCTCAGTGTGGAAACAAGGAAAGAATTCTGATGTAGTTTAACTTGTATGAAGAAAAGATCATTCTTTGTCTGCCTGGAAAACATGCATACTGCACAAAAATAAACAGACAGAAAACCCAAAGATGGACAACAGGAATTTGCTCAAGGAGATTGTCCTACCAAAAAAAATGACAGCATCCGTTGTTTCAGCAAATGCCCAAAAAGAAAATAGGTTTATCTTCAAGTGAGAAAGACCTCAAGCAACTATAGGAGGTATGACTCCTGCAGCAGGAGCAGAAGAAGTGGTAGATATGGATGGATGGGTCAAAAAAATGGCTGCCTTTGACTCAGAAGACCACCAATCACCAATTACATACTTACATTTCCAACAACACTCAGCCTTGGGTTCTTTTAAACATGACCACGACTGGTCATTAACCTTTGCCAAGTAGTTACTAATTTATTCATGACAATGACAGTACCATTTCTGAGGTAGTTACTTTGACCCAAACAACAATGCTCTCCTAACCCTTACTAAGTCATTTTCCTTTCCTAAACCCAACCAAACCTTGAGCAAATTGGCGTCAGATCAGAAATAATTTTTATTTGCATTGCTGTGTAATGGTTTTAAAAGACATGTCGTACTACATCAGATGTACTGCATCAGTTTATAAAGCTTATGTGTTGAGCTGAAGGTGATTGGAAACCTTGTTGAACCCTGTTCATTTGTTGTTGTTTTTTTCCTCTTGCCTGTGTGTGCCACTCTGTCCGTATCAGTAGTAACTAAACGTTACACATACATTCCAATGGCGCGCCTAAAGGACGGCCCAACTTGGAAACTCAACATCTGGTGGCAGATGCTTTAATTGGTGGCAGATGTTTTAATCATGGCGGCCTGCCACAAATTAATGAATGTATGGGAAACCCTGTGTTGACTCTTTGAGGCAGGACAAAGAAGTGACAACCAAAATGGCTATCTGTGATAGGGTGTTTGTTGGGTGGTTGAACAGTGTCAGAAACCCCCTTCCACTGCACATTTCCTACAGTGGAATTGAGGGGGAATGTGTGCGACTATCTGACACAGACAATCCATCCCATTGGCCAGTTATGTGGAGACATAAAAGTATGCAGGATTCCCTCTAAGGATATATTTTTTTTAATTTTTGGACTGTCACTTTTTGTGCGTACCATCTACTGCAACACCGTACATGCCTTTGAAGTCTGAAAATGTGCACTGTTATCTCGGAGTACACTTCATTGCATCCCGCCCCTCTTTTTGATGGGAGGCTTTTAGACCTGCCATTGAGTGAGGCCATTCGGAACAGCCATAAACACTTGATGTTGTCAAACGACTGACCAGTTTGTTTCGAGCATACCCAGGCTTTAAAAGACCAGTTGGCAGTGGCGCTGCCAAGAGGTGGCCAGAGGGGGCAACAGCCACTCAGATACAATCACTGGTCCCCCCTTGCGAAAGCAATAGAACATCATTTGAGGCCTTTCTGTGGTGTTTGAGCAGATTTGTTCCCAGTAAATGTTTTCTTCCTAACAATCAATGTCCTCCTTTATATTAAAGCTGTGTATTTGTCTTTTTAAAGAAAATGCACAACCAGCCTATTTGAAGAACAATGAATCACCTAACATGTATGTTAAGATACACGATGCATTAAAACAGGATTGTTATGGAACTCAAAATGTTTAAATTAGCCAATCTATTGCCGGAATGCATTTATTTGTGGTGAAGCTTATTTCCCCATTGAATTCAACTCACTTGTTTTTTTTTTAGCCATTATTAGTGGAAATGCACAGCACTTTGTACTGGCACCAGTGCGAGTCTTGAGTAGTGTTTGATGCTTGATTGGAAACAAGTGAAATCCTTTTTTCCCTAGGTTTGAAAAAAGACTCACTAGTACATTAAGTGATCGCAGATATGTTCTGCACTGGGAAATGCAAGGAGGTGGAATAAAGACTAATTTGTAGAACAAGGGATAGTGACAGAGATAGCTGTTAACAGCAGGCTTCTGGGCTCTGAAATCTCCTCTGTGCCTTCACACAAGGGTTTTTATTATTGCATTGATACTGCAGTTAGAGGGCATGCAAACCTGATTGCGTTATGTCACCGCTCCCACTGACTGTCACATTAATCTTTGAAGCCTGCCCTTATAAAATAATTGATTGATTGTGTCATTGTATTATCTATCAGTACTGCTGCAGTAGCTTTAGCATACTGAGTGCTGTAGCTCATGATTTATGAATGATTACCGAGGGTGATTATCTGACCTCAGGATTTTTGTCTTCCCTCCATCTCACCCCATCTGTCTTGCTCCCTGTCAAACTCATGCCCTTCTCATCCTCAATCTCTCTGTCTCTCGTTCTGTCTTGCTCCCCCATCCCCCTCGCCTTCCCTCTCTACCTCAGGGTGAGTGTTCCTCCAAGTGCTACAACATGTTCATTATAGAGACGGTGTGTGTGGCCTGGTTCTCCCTGGAGTTCATCCTGCGGTTCATTCAAGCCCGCAGTAAGCTGGACTTCCTCCGTGGGCCGCTCAACATCATCGACGCCATGGCCATTCTTCCATACTACGTCTCCCTGGTGGTGTCGGAGGAGGACCCGACCCTGGAGCACGAGAGGCCAGGAGGAGGTAAGGGCTACTTGGACAAGCTGGGTCTGGTGTTGAGGATTCTGCGGGCGCTGAGGATTCTCTACGTGATGCGGCTGGCTCGCCACTCTCTGGGCCTGCAGACGCTGGGGCTGACAGTCAGGCGCAGCACCCGGGAGTTTGGTCTGCTCTTGCTTTTTCTCTGTGTGGCTGTCACCCTCTTCTCTCCACTGGTCCACTTGGCTGAGAGCGAGCTCACAGGTACCCATGACTTCAGCAGCATCCCCGCCTCCTACTGGTGGGCCATCATCTCCATGACGACCGTGGGCTACGGCGACATGGTGCCCAGGTCCATTCCAGGACAGGTTGTAGCCCTGAGCAGCATCCTCAGTGGGATCCTCATCATGGCCTTCCCTGCTACCTCCATCTTCCACATGTTTTCCCGCTCCTACCAAGAGCTCAAGATGGAGCATGACCGGTTGTTTAAAGAGGAGTGTGCAGCTGCTGCGGCTGCTGCTGCTGCTGCCGGGGAGCTGCAGGAAGGAGGTGAAGGAGACGGGGAGAATTCAGCTCCACCTGGGCTGGGATTACGTCTAGACAAGGATAGTGTGCACTCACTGGAGTCTCTCGCTCTGTTAGGGAAGGGCAGTGATGCTGCAGGAAATAACAACCACAGCCTGCCGCCAGCAGCTTTCTGAACCGTACTGGCACTGACTGACTCAATCCTAAACTTCCAAGAAGATATGAGTCCACTAATCTCTGTGTTGCATACAAATGACTATTGCTCCAAAGACCTCACCACTCATAAGGTCGTGAAGGTAGCTGTGTTGCATTGGATAAAAGGAGATTAAACAGACAGCTTTTGCTCGTTGGTATGCCGATAAGGAGCACAGGTGTGCACAGAGACTGCACAGAAACTGAAAGACTTTAAACCCTTTAAATTGGACGGTTCAGTTTATCTGACCAAAAAGCCTCTGCAGCAATATTAGTAACCAGCTGCTTCCATAAACATGCAATATTCAATCCAAAGTTGCTTTTCCTTCCACTGTGAAAATATTTAAAAGCCCAACTGCAACTTTTTAGTTTTATTCTTATTACTTTTCAATATGTTGCCTACAGAATGACCTGAAAATGTGTCTCATATTGAAAACTTTTCTGTCATGAGTTCAAAGAAGTGCTCCTCTTAGTTTATTTTTGAGAAGCTTAAAGCCATGTTCTGAGAAGAAATATAAACAAACGGATAGTTTGGCCCATATATGATATATGATATATATCCATCTCTTATCTCTCTCATGTATGTTTGTGTGCTTGGACTCAAAGCGATGATGGTTTCTCCATGCTCAAACATGAACTCCAGGCGAACTGTGTGAAAATACGGCAAAATCCAAATTGTTTTTTTTAATCGGATGACGAAGAAGTGAGAGGATGGAGAGAAAGAAGGCGTGTTTGCGTTGGAGAAAGAGGGTGTATGAGTGAGAGAGAATGAGCGCTAACAACCATGACGTGTACTTTGCAACGCTCCAAATAAAAGCTCTCCTAGTAATCTGAGCGAAATCCATTTTCTGGGCTGCAGTTTTTTGGTTTGTTCTGGGTATGACAGTCTAATCTCCTTGGCTAGCCCGGGATGCTCAATCAGACTCCTGCAGCTGAACGTTTCTGAAAGAAGAAGAAGGAACAGAGACAGCTGTCCGTGCCAAATGCGAAGATAAGTATTCTGTGCACAACGATTCTGTGACAATCCCCTTCTTACATCACCTCCTTGTTTTTATGTACACAGTTACAACACTCTGGTTGGGTGCCATGTCTGTCTACAAATCTTAATAATGGAAGCTTTGCTTAACATTACATCTACAGGTCTGGGATATTAACTGATCCTCTCATCCTCTCTATCCTGGGGTGGCTTCCAAAAGGGGTGGGGTCATCCTCCCTTTTCTGAGAAGAGTGGTCAGCCAGGGGTCCAAGAAGGATGTGGTGGCACGCAGGGACATGCCAGATGTGGATGTAATCTAGATTAAAGTTGGGATTAAAAGCCCCACAGGCAAACGGGTTACTCCCTGAAACTAAACTTTATCCAGTTGCTTTGAATTTGATTTTGCTTTTTTTGTTTTCCCCAGAATCCCAGGGATTCCAGTGCAATTGCTTTTGGCATACTGTGGCATCTCTTTCCCATATGGCATCTCATTTCACAGCTATAGCTCTTATGAGATTTATAGGTACAGTGGCATTTATAATTGTAGCTCCTGCAGCAACATATGGCCCAGAGTATATCAATCTGAATGAGAAAAATCTAACTTTGCATGATATGATGGATTACAGTACACAGACTAAGGCTATTATCCATCTGTATACTCAACAATTTAAGAGCCATCGATATCATAAGCAACGGTATGAATGATATTTCACAGCACTAATCATAACTCACATGGATCATAACTCTGAAAACAGTTATGGGGATCATTTGTCCTCATGTGAGCAATAAAGATGCACATGGGGTAATAAATGTGTTTTTAGCTGTTCAGATGGTTGAATGGGGCTCAGTAGGTTTACTGCTGAATCTCCTCGTAAAAAAAAAAAAGGTCAGGTACAAGTCATCACTCATGCTGATGTAAAAGGAAGTGAACTCCCACCCAAAACACCATTTTCTTGTGTTCACTGATGTGGCACAAAGAATAACATACTTTATGGCATTATTAGCATTGCTGCAAGAACATTTGCTTTTTAAAGGGGAACTACACCCATTTTTAAAAATTCATACATGTTATTCCTATGATCTAAGACAGTCCAAATATATTAGTAAACATGAACAGCTCTCTCCCAAATCAAAAACTAGAGTGCTAAAGCTCAAATTTGTGATGCCATCAGGTATAAAGGCAGGAGCAGCTCCATAGACAGTAGCACCCAGGGGAATGTTCTGGGCATATGGGCACATTTTCTGTGTCAGACCTGAGAGCACTACAATAGAATAAAGCTCGTTTAGGTATAAAGGCTCCCATTCATTGTCTATGGAGCAACTCCAGACTTTATACCCTGTGACATCACAAGTTTGAGACTTACTTTTCTTGTTTCTGGATTTGAAAGAGAGTAGCTTATGTTCACAAATATTGACTGAACTTCCCTGGGCCATGAAAATTACATATTGGAATTCTTAAATTGCGTGGTGTTCCACTTAAACATCAAATTTAGGAGACAACTAGCTTAACTTAGCTTAGCTTACTTTATCTTAAGCCCCTTCACTTACAAGGCGGATATTTATTATCATTACCGTTATTTTGCCTCATCGTTTTTTATCAAAGGATCGATCGCAGAATGGGGGGACAACTTTAAGCCAGCAGTAGCGCAAAAAAACAACTGTGTAAAAGGGACAGCCAGCAGGACAGGACCATGGACAGGATGGATATGATGTTTTGACAATGTGTTATGTGTGTGACCATCCGCAGTAGTAGTTAGCAGCTAACCCAAAGAAGAACAGCAGACGACAATGTCCGCAAATTGGGAAGACAACCCTCCGAGCAGAGATCAGCAGCCATATAACAAGGACGGTGAAGGACTATTTTCGCCATGTTATGCTGTTATTAATTTTCAGAAAGCACTGCTGATGCGTATGTTATATGTCACACTAGAGGCAGACGCTGTTGTGTTACATGCTGTTACATGTCACACCTGTCATGCCTCTTGTGCTTTTTGGATGGCGGCATGCTGTATAAAAGCACACACTGGGGAGGCATGATGCTACCATTTTTTGGTTCTGTGTTAAAATGCAAAGGCGGCTTAAAGAAGGGACTTTGCAGCAGCCCTACAGCAGGATCTCTGTGTAAAGAGGGCTTTAAAGGCTGAAAGCAGGAGGAAGCAGCTTGCCTGTCTATCAAACATTGAAAAATATCCCTACTAGCACCTCCAACACTCCAATGTAAAAACAATAAGCTGTGGCTTCACCAGTAGTTCTTTAGTTAACAGAGGTCAGGCTCAGCTGTGTAGCCTACCCCAGCCAGTCTTTACGCTAAGGTAAACGATGCTAAGCTACTGTAATTAGCTCCTAGCTTTAGCTCTATAGACAGACAATTAAGTGGCATCGGCCTTTTCATATAAATCTGTGTCAAACTATTTCTAAAAAAGTGATATAACTTGGCAAAACAGTTGAGAGAGGTGCATATTCAGCTTTTTGCAGAGACTAGATGAGATGAGTGCTACCACTCTCTCATATCTGTAACCTACATGCAGAGCTATCGCTAGCAGCAGGTTAGCTTAGCTCAGCTAGCTACCAGCAGTTGGTGGTTAAAAATGATGTTGTATCTGGAACCGAACTCAGTTCACAGGCCTCATTTTCAAAGGGTTGAAATGAGATTCTGTTAATTACATTGTTTTGACATTATTATGAATGAATTTGTCATAAGAAGCTGCACTTCCATCAAGTCTGGTTTAAATTAGAATTGACTGAAATAGGACACAGATATCCTAATTATGAGCCATCATTACAGACAAAGCAACCTTATCTGTAAATACAGAACAAGGCAGTACACCAACTTCTACATGAACCCCACATCCTCTGTGAGAGCAGCAGAAAAGCAATAATATATATATTTTAAGTGATATAGCTTTTCCCTTGTTTCATACTCCTTAATTTGAGTGTTGAATCACCTATCCTGCTGTGAATCACAGAAGTGTAATTAAACTCCTTGGCAGGACCCTGGCACTTCTGTCACCTCAGAGTGTTTGACAACATCCCACATCAAGTGTGAAACTACAGACGGTCGTGATCAAACTAATGCACCCACCACGGAAAATCATTCCCTTGTTTTTACAGGACATCATACCTGCTTCAAAAGTTGTCCACGTCCTCTCAGTCACAAACTGTGTCCTCTGTATAACACTTGTGAAAGACAATTTAGTCATTACAATCTAAGTCATAGGGTGGATGATGTTAACGATTTAATGGCTTTCACATCAGCCTCTTGTTATATTAATGCCTGATAAATGCCTCACATTACTTTTGTTAATTGACTATCCTCCAAATGCAGCCACTGGAAATGAATTGAGTGTTTTAAGGCCCTTGTTTGGTCTCTTGTTGCTCTCTCCAAACAAATGGGGCTGATATCAGCAATGAGACCATTAAGTCACATCGCTGGATTTAATGTTTATTTATGTCCATTTTAGTGAAGATTTATGATCATATAAATTAAGCTATTACACAATTCTCTCATTATTTTTCTCTGGTACTTGCACTGACTCTTTTCTCTACAGTATTTTGCACAAAAAGACACACACACACACACATACACATACACAGATGCAGGTATAGTAGAGGTTGTTTCATGGCATCTCAGTGGGATGGAGCTCCTGTCTAGTCCCTCGTTCAGCCTTCCCTTTGGATCTTGTTTGCAGGTTCATCACATACACTGTTGCAGCCAAAAACATCTACACTCTCCTACTGAACACACATTGTCATGGCTCAGTTTCACTCCATGACCAAACTGAGGCTCCCTTGTGGTGTCAGCACAGTATTTTGTTCTTGATCTTTGTGTTTCTTTTTTCTCATTTTCCTTTTTCTAATTTGTTTCCTGCTTCTTTGTCTTTGTCTCGTCTTCCTCAAATCAACCCCTTAACTTAATTGACTGGACCGCTCGGCTGAAACAGACTTACTCAGAAAGTCAATAAGGCACTATCTAATTTATTTTAAAAGTTAAAAGTGTAAATGAACCATTAAAAGTTTTTAAAGGCATGTCCAGCATCTCTCTCTTTCCCTCTCTCTCTCTCTCTCTCTCTCTCTCTATCTTCTCACACACACCTACTCACACTGGAGACTGAGGGTTTTGGTGGGAGTTTTTCTTGCTCATTGAGAGTCTAAAGGTTGAAGGGGTCACTGCGTGCATTCATTGTTCCCATAATGTGGGCGTTAGGAAGCCCTTTGAGACTCTAACTGTGATTATGAAGGCTGTACTTGCATATGAGTGTCTCTTGCTGTTGGTAAGTTAGGATGTTGAGGCCGAGGGCTGGCGCGGAAAAGTGCGAGGTGTTATGGTGGAGTAAGGTAATAGTGGAGACTCAACAGACACACCAGATGGATTGTCATGTGTGTAATCTGCCTCCCTCTTAGCACTGTGACATTACAAGAAAAACAACCCTGGCAAAAGCTTATTATAGTGAGAGAAAAAAAGACAAAGAAAAGACATGATGGTATTTTCAAATTATTATTCGCACTCCACACCTCTCTGATTCCACAGTAAACGATCCAGCTCAGGGAAAGGTTTTTAAGAGTGACTGAGTGACTCAGTTCTGTGGTCTCACTTTTTTAAAATTAGTTAAATATTAATGAAATTTTCATCTTCGAGAATTCCTGGGGCCACAAAAAGGCTGAGCAGAGTCTGAGTCAGAGACTGTACACTGCAGTGAATGTATTTATTAAAAATAATCAGCAATATTAAAGCAGAAGATGTGAGAAAAAATGTTATGTAAAATTTGGCCATTTACAAGAAACTCAACCACATGGGGAGCCAATTTTCATCAGGTAGCCTATAAGCAAATATAGTTTTGTCGTTAGTTGTCCAACACAAATGCAGAGAAGGTTGTCAGAGTAGTTTGATGTCAAATTAGTTGCCTCCTTTTCAAGTTAGATGAAAAGACCAATCGCCTACTGCTCTCATATCTGTGCGGTAAATAGCCTATAGCCTGGCTAGCCAGCAGATGGTTAGCTTAGCTTAGCATAAAAACTGGAAAGAGGACAGTTTGCCTGGCGCTGCCCCCCCCCAAAAAAAGAATGTATATCCACAAGATAAAATGTGTTCAGTAAGTGGGACATACACTGTATGATTTTAAAGTCAGAATTAGCTTTGTTGGACGATATTTGCCATTTAGCGGGGGGGAGCAAAGAATAATCATGGCCTGATCAACTGCTTTCGACTGCCTGTCAGAGATTCATCTTGTCTGCAGACATTCGGATGAATTTCTGACATACATTTTGTTTGGCCATTGCCAGGCTCTTGCACAGCTGAAGCAGAGCCACAAGTCAATTCACCAAGGTCAGTGCCTGTTTTCTTACTCAGTCATACAGTGTGGCTAATGCCCAGCTAGTTTGTTTGTGCTGCTAACTTGCTAATTTATGTGTGTCTTTGTATTGTGTGTGAAAGAGAGAAGAGAGGGAGACCAAGAGAAATCAAAACTTGGACCCATTTTTGTATAAGTGGACTTTAAAGCTTTTTTTGGTACGTCTGAGCTACATATGTAAACCGTACCTCCTGCCCGCAGCCCTTAAGCTTTCAAATGATTTTTTTTTTTTTTTTTTTTTTTATAATTATCAGTAGCCAGAACAGTCCGCAGGAGCCAACAGACTGTTTTATTTTCTATTTCACATGTACAGCGTAAAGTGAGTACACTCACACTCACACTCACACAGGATGTTGCTTGAGGATCAGGCCGTACAGCGTGAGCACCTAAATCATGAACTTTAGCTGCACATCGCAGACAATTAACTCATACAGTGGGAGTTTGAATTAAAAAACATTTAAAACAGGCTCAGATTGTACAGTGTATGCCCAGCTTTAGTGAGGTCCAAAGGCGATAGCAAGCAGATTTAATCACCTTCAGACAGAGCTTCCAGGCCAGCTGTTTTCCCCTGCATACACATTCTGTGCTAAGCTGAGCCAACCATGGAGATATGATATCATTCTTATCATTTAACTGTAGGCAAAAATAAGCATATAAGCATATTTCCCCCAAATGTCAAACTATTCCTTTAAACTTTTTGGTGAAATGGATGATGTTGTAGAACAATCTGATTTTTGTCTAGTTTTACACTTTTGACACCCACCAGTATCCGACCATCAAACCCCCCAGGGAAGCAACTAGAAGGAAGGGATGTAGGAAGGCTATTTAAAATTCATAGCCAGCTTTACTTTCATCCTATATTTATATACTGATGACGGCACAGCAGCTACAGTTAAGTGCTGCGGGGTCATCTGAGCTAAGGGGTGTTTTGCAAGAAGCGCTGTAATTTTCATAGTGGAGCCACCACTTGACTTTCAGTGTTCTTCAACCATTAATTGACCAAGGCTTAATAAAGGAGAGAGAGAGAGAGAGAGAGAGAGAGAGAGAGAGAGTGTATGTGTGTGTGGGGGGACAGGTGAAGAGGGGCGTTTGATTTTGGCCTATGTGCAGCCCTTAGGGTAGGTCACCTTTTACCAGTTTACTGTATGTGTGTTTTTTGAGAATTCATGGGTGAAAATATGCAGCAGTGTGTGTTCAGCTTTGCTTGTCTGATTGAAAATGCAGCATACTGTCTGGTGAATGTTTTCTACATTTTCATGCCTTTTTTGCAGTGTGTTATCTCAGTGTGGAGACATGAATAATATAAAGTGATTGGTCTGGTGCTGCTTAAATCCATTGGACCTCATTTTCATTGACATATAGAGGAAGTATTCATCCATAACTGTTACAGTAGCTGTGTTGTAATGGATTTGGTGATATACATGTAAGCGCCTTGCCCCCTCTTACATCATAGAGCTCCTCTCCGCTGTGAGAGACTTGAGATCGTCTGACCAAAGACTTCCAGGTCTAAGTGTAATGGGGACAGGGCTCTCTCTATCGCTGCACTGGAACTCTGGAATTCTCTTCCTCCCATCATCCAATTCTCCCCCGACACTGAGATTTTCAAGAGTCGTCTTAAAACACACTTTTACTCACTGGCCTTTAATTGTGCATAATGTGATTGTCTTTGTTGCTGTTATTGTCACAATGTGGTGACAGTACAAAAACGACAGGGATACAGTTTTATTTTTTTTGCTATAGGTGCAACAATAACAGTGATAATAGGTTAACATTGCTGCTAATATTATTCTATTGCTATTATCTTTCAAATGGTTGTGT
This sequence comes from Epinephelus lanceolatus, assembly GCF_041903045.1. Classification (NCBI taxonomy): domain Eukaryota; kingdom Metazoa; phylum Chordata; class Actinopteri; order Perciformes; family Serranidae; genus Epinephelus; species Epinephelus lanceolatus. The sequence continues at coordinate 33,311,770 of NC_135738.1, read as the reverse complement.
ATCTCTTCTGTCTTTTGTTTTTGCTTTTCTCTGTGTGTGCTGTACTTTGAATCGACTCTGTGTTTAAAGTGCTATATAAAAAAAGTTGATTTAACTTGGCTTGACTTGTAAGAGATATGTTAGATTGCTCAAAGCTGGGGTCTGCAGTTTCATTTGGCATCACTAGGCAAAAATCCCATATTAATCTCTGAGCATACTGTACTTCAAACAGACTGAGAAAACACCAGACTTCTGAACCTCGTCTTGGTCTGTTTTCTGTTTGGTCTGCTTTAGAAAATCCATCCGGTGATGGAAGATAGAAGGTCATTTCACTGCACTGCAAAGCCATTCAAAAACTGAGAGACTTTTCAAAAAGAGAGTCTTAAAGAGAGTTTGACAATTAACGCCATAAAATGCTGCAGCTTCAAGTTCATGTTTTTGTAGCTAACAATAATTAGACCCTCAAATCATAGTGTGTCCTGTGCCTCACTCCCCGCTGCTACAGACTATCTCTCTGGGAGGAGAGCAACAGCTCCAGAGACTGACTGACTTCCTGCAACCCAAATCCAGCCAGTGCAAACCCCTGCTGTGAGGGACCGGACAGCCCCGAGTCTCACATGGATCAGTGAACTTTTTGTCGCTGTCATTACACAGGTCACAGCCAGCGCTGCCGCTGGCCACCAGCCAACTGTGACACCCTGCACTGAAGGGTTTGCCCAAATTCAAGCCACTGCCACGCACCAAAGGTCCATCTTCCCTGCTGCTGCCTTGCTGTTCTCCCTGAGAGGCAATCCACAGGTGGCAGGGAGAGAGGTGGAGGGGCCGTGGGCTAGCTAGTTAATTCTTGTCTCATTTTTGGTCTGATAAATTAAGAGAGAGAGAGCAGGGCAAGGAGGAAGGAGCTGAGTAATGTGCTGCATGCAACCACAATGCAATATGATTAAATAAATCACTGTATAGGAAAGTAAAGGGAGGGGCTTAGGACAGAGAGGGGAGACAGTATGTTTACATAACCAGTGCCATTACATCAAAATTAAAGTGATTTTAGCTGTAAAGATAATGGGTTGACACTGAGATTGCTCATGCTTTTATAAATCAAATTATTTGACTTTAACTGCAATTATGGACACCCTAGGTCAGGTGTAGTCAAGGTAAAATCACTTTCAGCTGAATGTTGCTTCTGTAAAAGCAGAAAACATTTTGTCAAATACATTATGCCGAATCCTTCTCTTCTATTGTTTTAAATTGTGTCTTGTTGCTTTTAATGTCTCTGTAAAGCACTTTGAATTACGTTGTGTTGAATTGTGCTATGCAAATAAACTTGCCTTGCCTTGGTATTGAAAGAAAATAAATCACAAATTAATGCCATTTATTTGCCATTACAAATGAGAAAATAGAAAAAAATAGACTGAAACTGTTTTTAAAAACATTTAATAGTGCATGCAAGGTTATCCGAAGATGAACTAGACTGCATTCAAGTTTGTACTCATACACAGATGAAATATGTGTTCAGCTACAGCGGGATAATAGAAGAATGATATTTTGATTTATGCTTACTGCAAAACTCTTGTACTGTATGTTGTATTGGCTGTATCATCACAAGTAAGACCAAGGTGCAGCAGATGTCACTGATTTTACTGCCATGTGAGCTTATGCTCTTATTGCACACTGTCCTATTACTGCATGTCCACATGTTGGAGATCATACTTGTAAATTCCTCCTTTTTTATATCAAATGTCGTCTTGAAATCCTTCTTTGTCATTGCATTTAATCTGTATTTGATCCCTGCTGTTTGCGTCAATGTGGATAAACACCACAAGATTTCTGATAAGTCACAGGTCCAATTAAGCTACACAGATACAGAACATCAGGCTATAGAAACCCCTATAGAGGCTGTATCCCGCCATCTAGATTGAGAGACCGTGGCTCAGACTGCAAATGTAGAATTTAATCAGCTGAACGAGTCATCGAGGAGTCCCAGAGTGTCTTCTTCCCCTAATTTAAAGGAATGAAAAGAGAAGAAAATCTGTACTACCAACACTGTAGGGACACTAGGACCAATTTATTGAATGACATGAAACGTGTATGTCAATGATAATGGGAAGAAAAGTTGTTTTGCTGGAGTTCTGTCTAGTATGAAATGTGAAAGTTGGTTTAGCAGAGCACAGGGGAGAAATCAGGTGAATGTGAGGGTTTGATATGAATGTGAAACTACTGGAAAACACAACACCTTTTTGGGTGACAGAAATGAGTAGAGACAGAAAGACAGCAAGTGGTAAGATATCAAAGACAGAAAGGGGGCAGATGGAGGGGAAGAGAGCCTCTTTATCTGCCTTCTTAGCTGAGGTCGGGCGCATTTTCAGCTTTATAATGAGCTGGACTATATGTGCTCGGACTCTGAATTAGCCCTTTATGTGGTGTCAACTTCTCTCTGATCCGCTTCTCTTTGAAAAAAGGAAACCTTTAGCACAGGAGACGCACTCACACTGGCACAAAGATAGTAAACACCCTATGTGATACACACAGAAACCGTCTAAAGCTCAGCAGGAGGGCAGCACGAGCAGCAGCTATGAAGCCTGTAATGAAAACAAAAGTCCTTCCTACAGGAGGCTGTTCACGCTGAATCACTATTCCAGAGCCGTACTCCACAAGGTTTGCTCCAGTTATGAATGATGACTACCAAAGAGTACCTCAGTGGGAGAAATAACACTGTTGGAAACAAGGGAGATGCAAATTATATTGAAGATATTTATTATATTGAAGAAATGTAATGGTTTGAAAACTCTGCCTGGACTTGATACGCTGCAGTTCATGAGATTCATTTGTCTGACACATTTACATTCTGATCAGTGTTTTGTCACGTTTTGTGTTTGACCAGGTCATGTTGTCTAAATGTCCACAGTCACAACAGGATACTGTTTGTATCACTCCAGAGTGAAATGGAGCAGCTTTGTTGTCCTGGTTATCTATTATTGTTATTGCATAGATGGATTGCTCCAAATAATCTCTGTCTTTGGTAGGGTATTAGCCCCCGCTTGTGCTGCTCATGGAGTGTAATCACTATGTTTGCATTTGACAGTTTCCATTAATACTGTACTTTCAGGTGACAGAAAAAAGCTACAGTTTTCATCAAATAAGAGTCACACTGTGGCAGGTCATTTAAGACTGAACGAGTGTATTTGTTGGTTGATCCAAACACAGATTGCAAGTCTGTTTCTTTTTCACAGATATTTAATGAGCATTATTGGAGGGTGCCTGAGGCCCAAGATTTTCATTTCCGTAAATGCTTCTTTATAATTGTTGTGCACATGATAAGAATAAGCAACCTGAAGTTGAGATGGCAACTGCTACGGGGACACCTTGCCAGTTTTCAACCAGCTTTGTATCATAATAATGTGGGTAGTGTGTGTAAATGGTAAACTTCCCTTCATCTTAACAGGCCCAGACTTCTCTGCTCTTCTCTAAGCTCAAAACCACTGGATGACGCAGTAATAAGTTCCATTAACACTGGAAAGTAGAAATTTCCGAGTTCCCAATTGGAAATATCAACAGAAACACACCCTGAAGTCGGATTTCTGACTTGAAAGGCAGGAGGAACTTCACCAACCTTGGCCTCAGAATCTAAGATGGCTGCTCTGGACATCAACAGTGGTGAAAGCTGTAATAATATATTGTTTAAATAGCACTTCTGTCTTATTTTTGTCTCATTAAAACAGCTGTACATACAGTCCTGTCCAACTTCTATTATGTACATGTTGCTACTGTGTCTGTATGCGCAAAAATGTAACGCCTTCCTATCATCTGGTGGCTAACCTGGCTAGAACTGGTAGGCTTCTGTTAACAGCATCTTGGTTTTCTGACTTGTTGTTCTAGAACATGGTCAACTTGGTTGTTATGTAATTCCCAGCTCTGACCTCCGACTTCAGAGGTAAATGGAACGCAGCATAGGGCTGATGTTTGAACTACAGATTGCGCCTTCGCATTTTCACCAACACAGAGTGTAGAAGCAGATTGAGGGAGAGTCCTGCCTCTCTCCTTCTCTCTCAAACTCAGACCAAACTGTAAAACTAGGAAGTGCTGATTAACCAAGATTCTGTTGCCCTCACCTAAGATGTCTTCAGAAACATATTTTAGTGCACTGTTTGGCTGTAATATGAGAACTTGTGAACAGGAAGTGGGCGCCATACTGTTTCTTGTATTGTAAAAACAGAGGCTGAAAATATTGAGATCAAAGGGTAAATCTAAGCAGTGCTGATCAAATATGAACCAAGATTCTGTTACTACGTTACCTATTTCTAACCTAAAATCTTTTCTGAAAAATATTTGGGTTTAGTCTGTTTAACTGTAATTTGAGATATTGTTTCCTGTGCCTGAACGGCCAAGTTCACATTACATTACAAATGTTTTTTCTGGTCATGTAGCAACAAGAAAGAAGCAATTTGCTTCTTTCTACTGCATAGACTGTCTAGTTTTATGAAAAGACCATCTTGCAGGCTTGCAGTTCACATAGATTTCAGTCATAGCAGTGCCCTCTATTCCACTGGACAGCCTGTGTAGGCTACTACAATGTCAGGAGCCAATCGGCTACTTTGAGTGCTTAATTAGTTTATTAGCATGTTAAGTCTGCCTGCTAGATAACTGCAAATGAACTGTGCATAGGTGTGGGATAGAAGTTACCCTTCTGTGTTGGGAGCTATGTGCCAAACCAATCGCCAGAATAAATGTTGACATTGTACATTTCTGCAATCCACAGATGTATTTGTATGTTTCATATGTAGAGGATGTGTTGAAACTTTATGTTTCTGTTTACATTTCAATTTTTTTAGTTGTGACAAAGCAGTAGTTAACCTGTGATTAGATTTAGGCACAAAAAGCACTTGTTTAGGGGTTGGAAAAGATCAGGTTTTGGCTTAAAATACCTGGTTTGGTCACTTCAAACATGGCTGGCAATTATCCTGACGTCAGGTCAAAAAATACCCACTTTTGTTTGGTTGGTTTTGAACTGTGTTCTGCTGCTTAGTAGTGGTCTCACACCATCCACCATCCCCTCCTCCTCCTGATGAGATTCTCAGCTCATATACATCTGAACTGCATCACATAAAATGTTGATATTAAGAAATGTAAGACTGTAACATATCTGTGGTTTGTAGAAAAGTACAGTGCCAGCATTTTTCCTGGCTACTGAGCTGAGGACGAGTGTTTTTAAATGTGTAACCTGACTTGCTAGACTGGCAAGCATAGCAGCATTTGGCTTAGGATACAGCGCCAGTAAAAAGCTAACTGACCTGCAACTAGAAACATATTGGTTCTCATTGTAACTTGGAATTAACATCAGTATTTTCAGCCTTTTTGTTTATTTCTTAGTGTGTGAACTTGATGTAGTCCTGTGAAAATTTGATAAAGTTGTGGCATCTCACAAGATTTTACTTTCTTATAAACAAATAGAAGCTTTCCTGGTTCATAGTTTGGCTGCCTATTCTCTTTTGAGTTTAGTTTTATCTGTATATTTGATGCTGCATAGGGCTGTCAGTGTAAATAATTAAATATGTATTGTGCATAGTGGTATTTCTGGTATTCCGTGTTATTCTAGAAACCAAATACACCCCAAGTGTAAACCTATACAGCCTATTAGTAAAGTGTAAGAAATCTCTGAGGCATCTTCTGGTTTTATCTAGCAGATAAGAGATCTCAAACACCATCACAGCAGCTGAATGTGAGCATTGTATAACTGTATCAAATATTATGTAATTAAATGCACTTTAGTTAATCAGTGAAAAATCTGACAATTCCCAAATACGTCAAAAACGATGCATCCCACACTCATGTTTTCTTTCTGCCTTTCCCTTCTGTCATTTCCTTTCTCTCACTTCCTTGTAATGCATCATTCATCACATATACCTTAACATTATACTCTAGCAAAACTGATGAAAGCTGTATACTTGCATATACTGTAAATAATCTGATAAAGCCCAGATGCAGCGCCCTCAGATTGCTTGCTGATGTATGAAGGAACGCCAGCATCTTGAAATGATCAACACCGAGGTGACACCTGTCATATGCAGCATATCATGCTGCTGATAAAACAAAACCTTTCATCATCAGTGTACGGCAGATCTTTTTCAAACATCATCTTTGTTTAACTATCCAGGAAATGGGGATGCTAACAAACCCAAGGGAGCTATTCCCTTGAGTATTTTTTTTTTAAATGCTCTAACAGCAGCTGATCCCACTCATTAAGCCCCAGCTCTTCCTCCCTCTTGTATCTACCTGTAAACACCTTCCCATTTCCTGGAAACGACCTCCTGACTCAACACACCTTTCACCTGGAGACCAGCGCTCAACATCAACAGGTGAGATAAGATACTTTCATATTCAGTTTTCCCTGCACAGGGAACACAAAAGTCCATCAATTTGTGTTAAATCTTTTTTCATTACAAGTGAATGGTTTTAGGCAAGGACAGGTTGTGATGTGTGCTTGCTGTGGGGTTATGGTGACTGGAGGACCGAACATGGACATTCCTCAGTTTGGCAGCCACTCATCTGGAACCAATATTGTGTCTGTCAGTGTGCAACAAGGGCATCCCACATCCAGCAACATAACCAATTTTAGATTCCTTTAATCATTGCTGATTTAGATTATTGAGCAAAGGAAATCTCCAATAATTAGACCAAATTTTTTAAGGAATATTTTGACATGTTTGGCCTTGGGATTAAACAAATTGTCAGTTAGTGAGATTTAGAGGTGCTGGTAGGTGGATTTTTCTACCTTTGGACAGAGCCTGGAAAGCTCTTTTCCTTGTTTTTTGTTTTTATGCTAAGATAAGATGACACCTGCTGGCTCTAACCACATGATTAGCATGCGCTAATGAATATATTGTATCTTATTTGTTTAATCTGTACAGAGAGAGAGAAATTTAAAACGTGTGGTTCCAGAGAGCAGTGGCTGGGTGCAGCTGTTCCCCCTGCTTCCAGTCTTTATGCTAAACTAAGCTAATTACCCCCTGGCTCCAGCTCACATTTAAAAGTTTCACGTTCCTTCGAATGCTTGAATGCACATGTAGTATACAACCAGCTCAGTGGCAATTGTTAGGCTCCTGGTATGATTATTCTCGGATATATACTCACATTTGCTCCTCACCAGTAAAGATTTGCTCACCAGCCCACACATTCGTGGAAACACTATGATTAAAGTTCTCGTTTTTAGCTGGCGTTAGAAAAGGTTTCGCATGACCGGTGGATGGCCCGCATGCAATCGGCGAGTTGGCTGGCTCCCCTCTGCATCAGCAACACCGCCATCTGGGTAAGCCCACACACACCTGTGCTTTCTGGGAGTGTGCCACAGAGAGGCAAGCAAAGGCTGAAGCAGAGGTGGAGGGGAGGAGACAGGATGCACGGCTGCGAAAGATAGGTCATGCACCCGGAGACTGTGCATCAACTTATCCTGATATAGTTTTAAACAGTTAGTGAAACCACCGTCACTGCTCTAAATGCTTCAATCCACAATTAATAAAGTATTTAGAGGGTGGGAGAGATAATGAAAGGCGATAATATAGGGACTGAGTAGCAGAAAAGTGGATGGAAATGCAATGTAATGGAGAAATATAAGGACCTTGCTTTCCCCAAATAGTTCAAATTCCTCCTCAGTTATACAGTGCATTTAATTTCCCTGGATAAGTAGGTTTGGGAGGAGAAACATGCTTATTACAGGGGAAATGGATGTCACACGTTAATGCATTTTGTCTGCATCATTCTTCAATTGTCGCTTGGGGGAAAGGGAAGGAGAGGTTAGCAGCGCACCTGTTCTCTCACCACTTGGGCACAATAGGGCCTGATCCATGGATTAATGGTTATCCAAGTCAAAAAGGTCAAATATATTTCCCCTCAGGCTTGCAGCAAGTCTTGGCTGAGTTTGCGTGTGTCTGCAGAATTTCTGACAAACCTGTCAGCCGCCCTCTGGAGGAAACCCGCTTCCACACAACTCTGCTCCATTCATTCACCAGAATAATTCACACTCAGCTGAAAACAAAACAGACCACCGAACATTCTTGGTGAAGAAAGTGTGGAGATGGATGAAAGGATATCTGCAAGCTACAGGAATGTGCAGATGTGGAGTATGTGTGCTGCAGCGCAGGAGCAGCAGCGTATATGTGCATGTGGGTTGGTGTGAGTGAGGGTGTGTACATGCTTTGGTTTTTAAGCAGGGTTGAATCCTAAATGACTATTGACTAAGCCGTTTTACGGAGAAGACAGAGTGGGGAAGGTGCCGGGGGCCAGTTTTACAGAACCCGACTGGCCTAAAAATTAGCTCCCAAAAACATCTTTAAACTTCCCTTAGCCCGGAACCAGCTGTGCAGAGTTTACGACCTCACAGTTCTTCTAATTAAATCATCAGAGACCAATCAATCTGTCATGTGGCATATATGAATATGTATTATAGCTTCAGAAACACATTTCTTACAGTTTCTGGGGAGCTATAAGGACAGAGTCATTGTATGCCCATTTGCAACCAGATTAGAGAAACAAAAGCACCAAACTGACTTAAATCAGTGAGAATCAAATACTTGATGTGGCATGTTTGTGTGTGTGTGTGTGTGTGTGTGTGTGTGTGTGTGTGTGTGTGTGTGTGGCACGCCTCCAGCAGGATCTGAGATAAGACTCGTCTTTTATCGCAGACAAATACACAGAGATGGGCAGCAATAAACAGTGATTTTCCGGACTTTTGGCTCCGCCACTAATCAGTGAGCCGTCCAGTCAATGCCAGTAGACTCCCACCCCGTATGATTACAACCACATTGTTCCTTTACAATGACCTTGGCTCATCACACAATCAACAAAAGTCTCTGATTGCATCACACAAACACCCCGACTGGCTTGATAGCTTTTACAGCAATTACTGTCTGTGGTGCATGTGTGAGAGGCTGTTGGACACATTCAGGGTGCATCAGTAATCAGAGATGTTGTGTTTTTTCTGTAACACTGCTGTTGCTTTGTGCTGGTTACATCCACAAATATGTCTTCCTGTAAACACAAATCTAACACCCCCCCTGGCTCATGTTTGTACGACTAGGGGCCAGTGTTTCTTCGATTTGGTGGCTATTTGTTGTTAATGAAAGCAATTTATTTTGATTTTCTTTCACTGGTAAACCAGGGCTCTAAGCCCCACTTTGAGCCTCATATTGACCTCATAGAGAGGTGTAACATAATCAGCACTTGGTAACTAAGAATACACGGGAAGCTTTGTGACGCTGTATTTAAACACAGTGGTGCTTCGAGCTACAAGCCTGCTCACAGCAGCAATGCTGAAATGCTGATCTTTATCAGGTTTTATATTAAAGGGCCAGTGTGTAAAATAGGTTGAAAACAGTGACATCAGTGGTCAAATTCTAGATTGCAGGGCTCACTCGCTCACCCCTCCCGTAGGGTAAATGACGGCGGCCTCGTAGGGTCAAAAAGCCTTGCGCACGACTTTTTCAGGAGTAGGTCTATCTAGCGACGAGGTGAATGTTTATTTAGAAATCTAAACCATGTTACGATATTGTAATGAATCCCTCACGAGCAGGAGACCAGAGGAGCGTTCGGGAAAAAGGCCCGTTTATTTGAGCACTCCAGAAACTCCAGTAACACTCCACTCCGTTCCAAACTCTGACTCTTCTAGCGTAACAGACACACGTCATAACTTTACACACATACTCGTTTACCATACTAAGTGGGGACCCCCCTCCCCTCTCTGCTCCGCCAATCTCCAGCCCACACACTGACTGACAGCGTAGCCGGTAAACAGAGCTCAGCTGTTTATTTAGCCTAGCAATATCTCCGGACTATAGTAGCTACAATGGACGACTTTGAACGCGATTTTGAAGAGTTTCTTGTAGCGGACACAGACCCAGAGCCATACCTGTTTGAGCCGGAGCATACAGATGAGGAACTCCATGTGTTTGATGCTGAGCGGGTGAGAAGAGAGGCTGAATGCACAGAATGGGATTCGGTGCTACTGCTACCATTGTTGGGGAGATATATCATCAGGAGGAAAAGCGCCGCAGAGAGTGCATCACAAGGAGTGAAATTACGTCTTCTTTTCCTTGCAGATGACGGTTCGGGTTCATTCTCTCCTGTTGCGTGGTAAGTGTGGTCCATTCGCAAACTTTATAACTAAAAAAACTTTTCACTACTCTCTATTGACGAACTACTAACACTCTCTGCTGTTTCCTCCTCCTTCTTGAGTTTGATCTGATGATAGAGGAAAAGTTAAAGAGTTACTAAGTAACTACAGTTGGAATTCAAAAATTGGTTTAGGCCTAACCCATGTAACCATGAGCCAGTAATTCATGTACAACCCACGTTATCGGAAATGCTGCAATCACATGACCAATGTGCTGATGGGGGTAAAGAAAGAAGTAGTATAAAGAGTGAAAGTCCACAGAAGGAGGCTAGTTAGGGTGGTGGATGGGTCAAACAAAACAGGACTTTCACAGGAGACTGGTGTTAGTAGCGAACTTTGAGCTATTTTAAGGTACGTCTCCACCATTTTTCTTTTCCTAAACCAAACCTACATAACTTTGCTTGAAGTATGTAATGTCACAACACCCAACCATGTTTCTTTTCCTTAAGCAAGCCTGTGTAACTTTAGTTGCCTTAACGTGACATAGGTAACTTTCTGTTAACTACACAACATGATGAGGCCATTTATGAGTGGCTAATGTGATGGTACGTGTATTTTCGCAAGATATCTTACAAACCATTGTGTGAGGATACTTTGATTTAATAGTTGTTGAGACATCTCACTCAAAACTTCAAATGTGAACCTTATGGTGGCACTAAAGGAAAAGTGAGAGAATCACCAAAGTCATTTGCATTCATCATCTGAAGGTAATGAATGTCATCAAAATAGTGAAAACTTGATGGTGCTAAATGAAAAGACAGAGGACCAACAAAATCATCCCATGTCTGTTTGACATATAATGGTAATCCTTACCATGGTTGTTGAGATCTTTCAGTGTTGGATAAACTAACCAACACTGCCATCCCTAGAGCCACATGAGTGCCGCTAAAAAAACACAGACGAAGCAACTAAAAGACCTGTTCCTTCCACACATAAGTTAACAGAGGAAGCTGGCTGTCAACAGACTCAAATAGTTTTCCTTCAAAGACATGAGGTAAACTGTATTTCAGTGTTGTTGCATCACTAACTTGCTGAGTTGCTGAAGTTTTTAAAATTTCAAAAACATGGAGTAAACAACAACAAAGGTTTAGTCAGCAATGTTTCCTCAGAAAACGGCATGCTGAAATTCTCAGAAATAGCTGGTATTTGTCTTTTTTTCCAAATTAAAAATCCTTGAAATGAATGAATGAATACTGCCTGTATGGCTGTGCAACATGAGCCCTGATAAAACTTTAATGATCTTAGGTAAGACCAGCACTATGTTGCCTTTTCTTCACATACTGCAGGGTCACTATGGACAGCACTTGCATTCACAAAGACCTGAGACTATGTATGAGAGACAGATATACAGTGTCACTATTTCTTTAGGACTTGTTTGGTGACACTCACAGGCAGCCTGCACAGATGATCAAGTCCCTCAAGTCCCTGCTGCAGCAACAAACCAGACATGACGCCAGATACAGTGAAACAAGTGAAGAAGACAAACAAAAAGACATCAAGAGAGTCCATCCTTCTCTGGGAACCCAGCTAATAACACTTCCCTCTGTGCCCACTGTGTCAGGCCTCTCCGGCACATATTCATTATTCAGAGGGTGTTCCTCTCCATCTATACCACCGCTCTACCCTCTCCAGTCATCCCCACCATAGATTCATAATTTATCAGCCATACCTATAAATGTTTAATTGTTTTTAGAACTCCCGTTGGGGATGTATAATTCAATGATTTGTGCACCAAAAGAAAGCTTTTTCTATGAAAGTAAAATTACAGAAGATCCCCTTAAAAGGGCTTGGACAAATCTCTTCATGATATTATGTAACACAAAACCGTCCTGGAGATCTAGCCCCTTCTTATGATTGTCTGGGTGTTGGACAGATGCAGAGAAGGAAGACTGATTCTTTTATTCCGCCCCGCTCTGCCTGTCTGTCTGTCTGTCTGTTTGTCTGTGATACCCGTGCAGAGCTGCGACACAGTGACCTTCAGAAGAATAAAGAGCCAAACTAAACTTTCAAACAAAAAGTGCGCATGGTCCAACATTAACATTCACAAGTAGAAATATAGAAATGCACTACATAGACTATTATGTCTTGATGTTGGATTATTGTACTGTATGACCTTGCACATGTGCAATGAGATATTTGTATGGAAATATAACAAAATAACAAAAATATAACACAGCTCTGTGTGCAAGTTTCAGAAAGTCTGTTATTCGTGACACCTCTCTTTAAGGCTGTTATGTGAATTGCAGTCAGTATTCTGTAGCTCACACTCACACTCCATAGGCGCATGCTAGTGCCTGTGGGCATTAACCAGAAAACATTGACGTGACACACACAAGGCCAAACACTGACTAGCAACATGTAGATAGGGTGCTGGAAAATAAATTACAATCTGCAGCAGGTTGTAGCAGCTGGAATTCAGCCAGCGCAAACCACAGCATAAAGTAAAGGTCCGTCTACAAGCAGCTGCTGCAAAATGTATATCACGGAAACACCATGACTCTGTTGTGGTGGGTGCCAATCCTTTGTTGATGTTGGCAGACTCCTTTTCTTAGCTACTGTTGCACACAGTCCCCCAGGAAAGCTGCTCAGCCTCACTTTCAAGCTTTCCCGGTGGCCACTCACGGTATTGCAGCAAAAATATCCCCAGTGGCCCAAAAAGCATTTTCCCCATAGACCACCACTATGAAAGAGATGTCTGTAAAACTGTTGACAGGACACCTCGGACCTCAAACAAGGGTCAGTTATGACTCTTTCTATGTATTGTGAATTTTTTTATTTCGTGCTGGTGATATATTTATAAAGCTTTGCTCCAAAAACTATGACATCATCACAATGTAGTAAACCCAGGAGTTAGAAACCTTTAATGGTGTGGCACGCAATCCCATTGAACTGCATAGGTGCCATCTTGGCATCTGGAATCGGCAGCTGTTATACGTCTATGGCTGCACACTGTTAGCGCTGTACAGAGCTGGAAGGAGGCTTGGTACTCATGAGCGTGCATAAATGTCAAATCCTTTGCATCTTCCCATTAAATTCATCCTTTACACAGGAATTAGTGAACTGGCTTTTATAGGCAATGAAGGAGGTCAGGGAAGCTCACAGTTTGTAAGTGACGTTATAATCCCTTCACCCAGCGGCAATACAAAACATTAATACATGTAAAAGTTACATACTGAGCCTTTAAATATGCAAAAGCAGGCCAGTGAGTCACCTCAGTATTGGCAGGTTTGGTTTAGTGTTGCTGGCAGTCCCAGTAGATCTAATGTGATCAATAGACCATAAATAATAATTTGTTGCCCTATTAAAGCAAGACTAAAAATGTCTTTGCCACTGTCTGCTGACTCAGGACCCTGCATAAACTTGGCCCAAACAACTGTGCACTTGGCTTTGTAAAGATGCATGTCCCCAGTAATGGTCTGACACACCCCGAGCCTTGGTACTGTGCCTCTTTAGTGAACTGTACAGCCCATAAAAGAGGCAGTTCATAGGCTGAATTAATAGTTTGCAAAAGTTTATTGGCAGGCTGTACCACTGAGAGGCATTTAAAAGTAATTTATGAGGCATTTATCAGAGCTGTTTGCGGGACAATGAAGCCATCTGACTGTAAAAAAGTCTTGTCACATTTCAGATAATGTCCTTCTTTTTGTTTGTGTTAATGAGAAAGTCAATGTCACACAGACACGAATCCAAGCATGCCAGTTTACCACCATTTAAATATATATATGTATATATATGTATATGTATATATATATACATATATATAAAATGGGTTTGGTATTTTTGACAAAACTTTGATGCTCATTATCCCAAACCCAAACTTCAGAGTTAAAAATTAATTTTAAAATTGTTTTGGTTTGTGACATTTCCTGACCCACAGATTAATATTTAACCTGGAACATGCCCTTTCTGCCTGTTTGGCATGTTGCACGTTCAGCTGTGAGTGGCATGATCGCCACTGCTGCATGCATGTGACAAGGAAAGAGTGCTGTGACATTGCTCTGAGGTTATAAAACCACACCAAGCCTGGAGAGCTGGCCTGCAGCATGATGGCTTCACTTTGACCACGACAGGTATGGTAGAAATATGGTTTTTACATACAATATAATGTGTGTAAAGTGTAAATTGTATTGTGAATTTTATCGTGATTCACCTTGGCTTGTATTGTGAGCTTTTGGAGTCATGATCTAGATTTGGGTCCAGACCTCTTTCAGTCCAATCACACATGAGGTGGGTAATCTCCATAATTAGATTGCTTGAAAATCCCTTTTAAACAGGTTCTTATGCAGTCTATAAAGCTGCATTATTATTACTATTATTATTATTATTATTATTATATGTGTATTTTTCATCAATGGAAAAATGAATTGAGCTAAATCCTGTCATGCATGGTAAATCTAATCTGCTTCCACTGACTGTGGTCCAAAGAGATGACAAACAGCTTACCAATTTGTATTTCTAATATTTCCTTCTCTTGATAGATCACTGTTGTGAAAATTTCTTAGAGACTACTCAAGATGTCCAAGGATGGCATTCTGTTATAATCAGTCTGCTTCAATAAAGATGTTGTCCAGATGATTTTATGGTGCTCATAAAAAAGACACTGTCATGAAAAGATGAATCCAACCCCTTTGAACTTTGATACTGTGGTCACATGTGCAGTCTTGCTGGAGGGAGAGCTGCTGTAAATCCTCAGAGAATGAGGGTGTGCTAAGATATACAGTACAGGCCAAAAGTTTGGACACACCTTCTCATTCAATGCGTTTTCTTTATTTTCATGACTATTTACATTGTAGATTCTCACTGAAGGCATCAAAACTATGAATGAACACATGTGGAGTTATGTACTTAACAAAAAAAGGTGAAATAACTGAAAACATGTTTTATATTCTAGTTTCTTCAAAATAGCCACCCTTTGCTCTGATTACTGCTTTGCACACTCTTGGCATTCTCTCGATGAGCTTCAAGAGGTAGTCACCTGAAATGGTTTCCACTTCACAGGTGTGCCTTATCAGGGATAATTAGTGGAATTTCTTGCTTTATCAATGGGGTTGGGACCATCAGTTGTGTTGTGCAGAAGTCAGGTTAATACACAGCCAACAGCCCTATTGGACAACTGTTAAAATTCATATTATGGCAAGAACCAATCAGCTAACTAAAGAAAAACGAGTGGCCATCATTACTTTAAGAAATGAAGGTCAGTCAGTCCGGAAAATTGCAAAAACTTTAAACGTGTCCCCAAGTGGAGTCGCAAAAACCATCAAGCGCTACAACGAAACTGGTACACATGAGGACCGACCCAGGAAAGGAAGACCAAGAGTCACCTCTGCTTCTGAGGATAAGTTCATCCGAGTCACCAGCCTCAGAAATCGCAAGTTAACAGCAGCTCAGATCAGAGACCAGATGAATGCCACACAGAGTTCTAGCAGCAGACCCATCTCTAGAACAACTGTTAAGAGGAGACTGCGCAAATCAGGCCTTCATGGTCAAATAGCTGCTAGGAAACCACTGCTAAGGAGAGGCAACAAGCAGAAGAGATTTGTTTGGGCCAAGAAACACAAGGAATGGACATTAGACCAGTGGAAATCTGTGCTTTGGTCTGATGAGTCCAAATTTGAGATCTTTGGTTCCAACCGCCGTGTCTTTGTGAGATGCAGAAAAGGTGAACAGATGGATTCCACATGCCTGGTTCCCACTGTGAAGCATGGAGGAGGAGGTGTGATGGTGTGGGGGTGTTTTGCTGGTGACACTGTTGGGGATTTATTCAAAATTGAAGGCACACTGAACCAGCATGGCTACCACAGCATCCTGCAGCGACATGCCATCCCATCCGGTTTGCGTTTAGTTGGACGATCATTTATTTTTCAACAGGACAATGACCCCAAACACACCTCCAGGCTGTGTAAGGGCTATTTGACCAAGAAGGAGAGTGATGGAGTGCTGCGGCAGATGACCTGGCCTCCACAGTCACCGGACCTGAACCCAATCGAGATGGTTTGGGGTGAGCTGGACCGCAGAGTGAAGGCAAAGGGGCCAACAAGTGCTAAACACCTCTGGGAACTCCTTCAAGACTGTTGGAAAACCATTTCAGGTGACTACCTCTTGAAGCTCATGGAGAGAATGCCAAGAGTGTGCAAAGCAGTAATCAGAGCAAAGGGTGGCTATTTTGAAGAAACTAGAATATAAAACATGTTTTCAGTTATTTCACCTTTTTTTGTTAAGTACATAACTCCATATGTGTTCATTCATAGTTTTGATGCCTTCAGTGAGAATCTACAATGTAAATAGTCATGAAAATAAAGAAAACGCATTGAATGAGAAGGTGTGTCCAAACTTTTGGCCTGTACTGTACATTGTTAAAGGAAAGTCTTCTCAATGTATGTGTTCCTTATGAATGAAGTTACATCACCATCGTCAAACAAAAACAAGACATGCCTACACTATATGCAGTGTAATGATTAGTCAGTATGTTTATTACTGTGGTTATGTTTTGCTCTAGTTGGATGAGTTCCAACTGTGACTGGATTATAAAAATACATGTTACATCAGACTTACATGACCTTTGGTCACCTGAGGAGGAAAAGGGAGGAAAACAGTTAGAAAACCTGAGACTGAGTAATAAATGTACTGATTATTATTATTTGTGTCCATGCAGGCTACTCTGTATTATTGTTTCAGTGAGTCTGGGAGCTTTTTCTGTTTTGGAAAAGATGAAAATGTTTACTGTTTTTGTAATCAGCAAGAGCAAGTCTAACTGAAACCACCCTACAATATAAGATAAAAAATCCTCTCTATTAAAAATTACTGTGTTACATTTTACAAAGGGTGGTATTTGTTGCATTAACATGTCAGTGTTTATACTAGTGGAACAACATCATGCTGTCCCCAGTAGTGAACTGCACCATAGAACCCTCATGTCGAAACAAACAATGAATTCCTTTTCTATATTTGCACTGTGTGCGTATAACTGATCATAAATTATAAATGTACAATTTTCTCAGTTTTCCCTTACAAGAATTTTTTGAAAAATATCTCTGCACACCTGAATGTGTGACAGGTGCGTCGGAGGAGGTGCAATCTGGAAGACAAAGAACTCCCGCACACTGTCTCACTTAGTGCTGAAATATTTATTTGATTACACCTGATGAAGGTCTGACAGATGGAAACGTTGTTACCATAATCAGATAAATATTTCAGCAGTGGGCGAGACAGTGTGTTGAGTTCTTCTCTTTGTTTTTAAGGCTTGCAAGAATTTACCTGACAAGAGGACAAAACACAGACCATTAGTACCATAATGGCTGATAATACATAAAAAGAGCTAGACAGCGACAAGTGTAACAAGCATTGTTAGGCTAGATACATTACATAACCTGCTACTTTAACAGCAGAATAAAACATCACCATGGCAACCAACATAGAAATGTATAGACAATCTCAACCACAGCTACAGACCACAAACACAGACCTGTCTGTCTGAATGGCATTCTCACAGATTTTTGTACTGTAAAGTCCTCCTCAATCTGCTTTAGGTATAACTAACTAACTAACTAACTAGGTATCCCAATGTGCTCTTCAAATTCAAAAAGGTTTAGCGTGATAGCTTGGCAGTCACAAACTTGATAGGAATTATCATAAAGAAGCAAAGAGGCCCTGCTGATTGTAAAGGTTTCTCAGTGAAGAAGTAGCAGAAATAGTAGAAGTCACTGCTGGAAGATCAACCAGGAGCATTTTAGCATTTAGCCAGAGCTGTTGGTCATGCAGCATTATGGGAGTTTTGATTTGGGTCACTTAGCCTGGGGTGGTGCATTAAATGCATGATCAGTGTAGATGAAACCATTGTTGTTGTTATTGTTTTTGCTTATGCCCAGGTACAATATCACAGGAATCAAACGAAAATGGACAGTCACCCAGGAGACCACAGTTTGTGTCCTGTGTCAGACCAAAAGTGTGTCATGTATCAGTTCAAGGAAGACCCAAATGCAGACTGTCAGGCAGGCTGAAGTTATAACTAAAAGCGAGTTTTGATACAGCAGATAAAAAACATCCAGATAAAGCAGGTAACTGAAAGTACAAATGAAAGCAGAACAAAAACTAAACTGAAAACCACAGCTGGAGTAGAAGGACATGGGTAACAGAAGGGAAATGTTGATTGGCTAACAACAAGGGTGTGGATGGGAACACTAGGGTGGAGCAAACAAGACTAATACAGAACAGGTGTGAAGGGAAGACTCTGGGAACAGGGAAGGACTAATGAGACAGGTGGGAAAATACACAAAGTCAGAAAAGTAAAACCAGACACAACACATGAGGAGAGAATCTACAAAATAAAACAGGAAGCAGATATAGGAATAGCCTATAGGATAGCAGAACATCAACACATCCCAGGATCATGACACAGTGTTGTTTTAACTTAACAATACTCAATTTATCAGTGGTCATCACACACTGATGTCACTCATGTTATGCATTCACCTCATCTGACATTTGTTAATAAATGTAAATTTAACTCAAAACATCTTTTTCCTGAACCTAACCAAGCAGTTTTGTTGCCTAAACCTATCAGCAACCATTGCACAGCATTAACCATGTGTTACATTGTGTTTCAGCTGTGTGTCATATAGATTCACTAAAGAGTACCCTGTGCATCATAATGAGATGCTGAGGGGCATGACAAAGTATCTGTATATGACGACCTGGGGATGAAAACAGGTTGCCACACCAGCAGCTCTTTCTCTACTTCAGCTGCTGATTTCATTCCCACACAGTTTATCAGGACTGAATCTGAATCTTTTGTTCTCACTCTGTAATATGTGCATCTTGACATGTAGCAAAAAAAAAAAAAAGGAAAAGGTACACAAAACACTTTGTTACAGTAAGTAGAGTGCTGTAAATGTAAAATCCTGGTGTTTTTGTTTACCTAGATTTTTCCTATCAGATGAACATGGACTCCCCAGTGAAAGCTCAGAAGACGAGGGTAGCAGTGGCACCACAAGCAGCCCCTGATGGTGGCTACGCCTGGTTCATCCTGCTCTGCGGCTTCCTGGTCTTTGGCCTTACCTTTGGGGTCATTAAGTCCTTTGGTGTATTCTATGTTGAGATACACCAATACTTTGAAACTACAGCAACAGAAACATCTTGGATTACCTCTATCGCTTTGGCTACCATTCACTTTGCGGGTAATTATCACAGTGTTTTTCTAATATGTATTTAAAATCTCTGTGCTCATAACAAAAAGAATGAAGGACATCAGTATATGTTTTATAGTCCTCAATGTCAACAACATTTCCTAAACTTTAAAATTCGTATCATTGAAAATCTTTCCACTCTTTTTGACCTTGATGTTGAATCTTTGAAATGACTCTGCAAAACAGACTTCTTGAGGTTCTGACCACCAGGTGGCTCTCCTACATCTTAAAAGACTCTTCAAGCAGCTCCAAGTCCTTTCTTGTGTTGAATGAATACTACCTTAGTCACACACAAAACTAACAGGAAGATGCAATAAGATTGCTTTTTGTGCAAATGTGTGTGTGGGTAAATTGAATTATTATCTGCTGCAAATATAGGCCTGTCCAGGCAGCACAAGGTACCATGATTAACTTAAAAATTCTGAAACATCTTAAATCTTCTGTGGTTTAACTTAAATTAATAATAATAAAGGATTATATTCCAATTAATCATTTTCATTTAGACATACTGAAAGTAAATAGGACATTTTGCCTGCTGTGAGGTGCATAATAATTCAGTATACTGCTACACTGTTGATCCAAATACACTTACTGTTTATCCTATATGAATTTTCTGTGTGTCCCCCTGCAGCTCCTTTATCATCTGCTCTGAGTGCTCACTACAGCCATCGCTCTGTAGTGATAATGGGAGGACTGATATGCAGCATAGGAGTCATGTTTGGGGCTTTTGCTCGTAACCTAATCGAACTCTATTTAACAGTGGGGTTCCTAAACGGTGAGTGGTTTGAAGCAAACACACACACATACAACACAAGCTCAAAACAGACAAAACATGATATTCACTGGAATACTTTGCTGCAGGTTTGGGCTACACAATGACATGGACCCCGTCGATGACCATGCTGGGATTGTACTTTGAGAAGAGGCGTCCGATAGCAAACGCCTTGGCCAGTTCTGGAGAATGCATCCTTTCTTTTGTCCTCACACCTCTGTTCCAGCTGTTGATTGACAGCTACTCATGGAGGGGCGCTTTGCTAATCCTGGGAGGTCTGCAGCTTAACCTCAGTGTGTGTGGGATGCTGTTGAGGTCCCTAAAAATCACCAGAGACATAACTTGTGAGGTCAGAGCACAGGAAGAAGGCTTGTCCCTGGAACTGCTACCAAAAGACAGCGTGGAGCAGAGCAAACCAAGCTGCCTAGAGGAGCCAGGAGTATCTGAGGGGTTAGAAAAGGAGACAATTAGGGCATCTCTTGAGGACCTGAAAAAGATACCTGATTTAACCATGAAAGTACAAGACTCAAACAGCAAAACTAGGATGGCTAAACTAAGCACCAAAATCCTTCGCTACGTAGATTATAGACTCATCACTAATGCTCGATTCATGGTCTACTCAATGTTTGGGGTGTTTGCTGCACTGGGTTTCTTTGCCCCAGCTCTGTTTCTGGTTCCATATGCTCGTAGTAGGGGGATTGAGGAGTACCAGGCGGCTGCCCTCGTGTCCATCTCTGCAGTACTGGACCTGTTTGGAAGAGTGTTCTTTGGCTGGGTGGCAAACTTGAGACTGGTTGAAACGGTATGTTAAGTTCAGTGGGTAACCAAAGGAAAAACATTTTGAAAATCACTTATCTGAGGGTAAAGGTATGGCCAAGCTTTGGTATCTACATCATCTAGTATAGCACATGTGATTATATTAATAGAAAGGTTTGACATTTTGGGACAGGAGATTTGTTGCTTTCTTGCCAAAAGTTAGATAAGAAGATTGATACCACTATGATGTTATAACAGTAAATATTAGGGTACAGCCAGTGGCCAATTAGCTTAGCTTAGCTTAGCTTAGCTTAGCGTAAAGACTAGAAGCAGGGGGAAACAGTTAGCATGGCTCTGAACAAAGGTAAGATAGATAAAAATCCATCTTCCAGCTCACTAATAAATATCCTTTACCTTGTTTGTTAGATATCCCTAGCCTGGAACAAGATGACAAAACGGGAGCGTATCTATGTTTCCCGGGTTCTGTGTTTCCCGGGTTCTGTTTTCCCCACTTAACCCTGCAAAAAAGTTTCTATGTTCCCCGCTTATACAAAAAAGGTTCTGTGTTTCCCGGGTTCTATGTTCCCCGCTCAACCAAGCGGGAAACATAGAACCCTTTTTGGTTGAACTCCAGGACTCCAAGATAGAATCCAACACATATGCAGTAGGTATTTTTTTTACCTTAAAGCAACTCTTACCTTTCTTGCATTTCACACAGCACTTTGAAAAAATTTGAACATCCACAACTCCCGCCTCCCTCCAAAGTCCCATCCTCCTCCTCCTCCTGCAACTCCACCTCCCTCCATTACGTCCTCATTATAGACGTAGCCGTAGGTAAGGTAACGTTAGATACACAGAAAAGGAGAGCGAGTGTAATGTTACAACAAAGACAGTCAAATGCAACCCCAGAGTTTTAAAACTCAACCGGAGTCAGTGATGACTGATGAGTTTTAGAATAAGAATACAGTGCTAACGTTAGATAGTAGCGTTAACGTTACTAGTAAGTGGAAACACACAAGGAAGATAACGTTTATGTTTCAGAGGCTACGCTAGAGTAGGCTAACGTTAGCCATTAGCAACTGGATGCTGTGTTGTCATAATGTTATGAACTGAACCAGCACAAAAACGAAATGACATTTTGCATACCCCAAGCAACCAGAAACAAAACATATTTGTGCAACATATAAGAAAGAACATATAGTGCAATAGTAAGATGAAAAGGATCGACATTTCACAGTCAAAAACTCCACATCATGAGAGCAGAACTGGGAGATCCTCTTCACATCACAGCACCATGAATTGCTTGTGTATACACCACGGAGCTTACCAGATGATGCTACCGTCCTGTCTGCTCTGTGTAGTGTTAGCCTCCTTAGCTCAACACCGGCGTCTTATATGTCACCATTCATCCATGTCTCAGTGAACACAGGGACGCAGCAGTCCCTCATTCCTTGGTGAGTGGATCTTCATAGTCGGATGTAATCCATTTTCGTGTCCAGTGAGCGGACATTCGCCAGAAGGACACTGGTTAGCTGGTTAGCTCTTAGCCTAGCTAACCCTCTGCGCTTCCCCCTCTCCCGCGTCCTGTCACAGCACTGCCGGCGTCTCCCCGTCGGGACAGCTCCAGGTGAAACCACGGTCATCTCAGGGCTAGCTCGACGTAGCAGGCCAAGCTTGCTACACATCCTGAACTCTCTTGGTTGTAGCGTTAGATCTCTGCAGCAGTTTCTAATGTCTGTTAGAAATTTGCGACTGTATTGCACTGATGAATTTACTTCTTGTTGCATAGTTTCGTTCTTTTGCCAACTGATTTCCCTGTTGGAGCGGCTGGAGGTGGAAGCGGTGGTCCGCATTTGTTTGCTTTTGTTACGGAGAAAAGTTTATATCCACAAGCATCCCTGTTACTAGCTTATATCCACAAGCGTCCCTGTTACTAACCTGTTTGTTGTCTCAGACTCGCGAGTGGTTACGTCAGTCGGAGGCCTCCACGTGGGGAAGACAGACAGGACAGGAGAAAACTCTGACCAATCATTGCATTCGGTCTGAATGCAATGATTGGTCAGAAGAGAAAGTGAAGAGAAAGTGAATGTGATTTTTGCATTGCGTTTTGGATTATGTCAGAAAATAAGCTCTGTGGCTAACACAAGTTTATGATACTTACAGGTTTTGTTCAGCGAGATAATCTTCACATATGAACACCTTTCATACCATATTTGAAGCTTAAATGCGATCGCCAGAAGTAAAAAGCTAACGTTAGGCTTTAACGGACTACATGACTACTCCACGTCGCATGACTCTTGACATCACCGCCACTAAGCTTTCAACTGATTTCGGCCGCTTTATTTTAAAAACATTGTATAATGGGGAAATCGGACTGTTTAAGCTAAATAAGAAGCTGTAATGGTGGACTGCCAGCACTCTCGCCTGTTCGGGGGTGATGACATTTAATGTCCCCGACAGAGTTTGTAGTTGTATTGAGCAACTTGTTAGCAACCGCCTTTTTTACGTCACGTAAAAGCTTCAAAATTCACAAGTAGGGTATTTACTGATGTGTTTTAATGTCATAGAACAAAACCTGAAACTCGCTTAAGCTTTTGTTAACCACAGACCTTATTTGAGGCATTTTACCAAAATCCCATTCAAAAAACGTATTGACTTTTAGACGAGAGAACCGGAAGTGCTAAAAGTGCTAACGGAGTTCCGGGTTTACTGGCACACTCTATTATGAGTTTTCATCTCTGGTGGAATTCACTTACATTTTAGTGTGCCATCAGCGTATTAATAGCATTTTAAACTAAACAAAGAAAAGTGTAAAATTTCCAGAAAGGTAAGTGTTGCTTTAAGAGAGAGCCAGGCTAGCAGTTTCCCCCTGCTTCCACTCTTTATGCTAAGCTAAGCTAACCAGCTGCTGGTTGTAGCTCCATATTTAGTGTTAGGACATGAATCAATCAATCAATCAATCTTATCATCCAACTCTTATCAAGAAAGCAAATAAGCATGTTTCACAAAACCATTATTGTGAAGAAGCAATAACCTGCCTACATGAAAAGTGCATGCAACTGCTGATGCGCACATCTGTCTCCTGTGTCTCTGTTCCCTCCAGGTGAAGCAGCTGACAGCTAGTGTGATTCTGCTGGGTACTGTGTTACTGCTCTGCCCGCTGGCCTCCTCGTTCCTAGAGCTGGCTGCTTTCAGCACAGCGTACGGCCTGGTGTATGGTGCTACGGTCGCCATCCACATCACCGTGCTGGCTGAGGTTGTGGGTGTCAGCAGGCTCGGAAGTGCACTGGGCTTCTTTATGCTCATACGCAGCAGCGGAGGCCTGTTTGGACCGCCCATCGCTGGTGAGTGAGGAAGAAGCTTTGATAGTTAACTGCAAGTACACAGTGTGCCGACTGTGCATATCAAAGAGAAATGGATTTCAGCTTTGTGTTGTTGCTGTAAAATTCCCAGTGATCCTTTTCACCATACTTACTGGCTGCCGGCTAGAAATAAACAAAACGCAGCACAGACTAGAATAGAATTGTACCTCGTTGTATGTTAACATTTTTGTTAGCTTTGAGGAAAACTCAAATCATTAAGTCAAGGTTACAGTGTCTGCCATTTCCCTGGGCCTTTTCTTCCGACACATTAAATCTCACACAATGGATGCGCTTATACACCATTCTGCATTGTAACACAGCCCAGTGAGCCTATTCAACCAAAATGAGATCTTTATACCTTCATGACATGCAGCACCACCCTTCAGTTAATCAGGAATTTTGTCATCCGGTCAATCCCACAGGACCTGAGGTTTTTATTCAGAGAGCAACTGTGCAACAATTATAATATCATGATACTTTATGGTTGTGTTAATTTCATGGCTGACTGCTTCTCAAAAATTATTTTTTCTCCTTTAAATGGAGTTTCTTCCCCACTGACTCCTTTCTGTTACTGGTGACAGTTGTCCAGATTCATACACTGTGTCCTACAGAATATGAGTACAGCTGTAACAGAGAAATGGCATAACAAAGGAGTCGATACAATCAAAAACATCTTTTAAATACCAAGTAGGATTTCATAGACTTATTCAGACCTTTGACTGGAGCAATAATCACTGCTTTGGCCACTTCAGAAACAAGCTGTAAACACCCCACAACTTGCTAGCAAACTGTTAGCTCATCCAGCAGACACAGAGCAACACTGGCATTCATTTGAAGTCTTTTTACTGGCCGCCTGGCAAATGCAAGTCCAACATTCACTCTCCTTTTAGCTCTGTTTTTGGTTTCTACCAAATCTCTGTCTGCTAAATACACTACTGTGTACACCAGCTAGTTGCTAACTTTTACTGTCTGCCTTTGGGTTTTGAGCATAGTATAATATATGTATAATGAGAATAGACATAACCACCGTGGCATCACCCAGTGATTTGTGAACTCCTGTTTTGTTTTTCGGAGCCATAAGTGACCATATTTGGACTACAGGGTGAAGCTGTGAAGGAGCGAGGGGTGGTTCTAACTCACAGACAGTGGTGATGCCGAGCAGACAGCCTGTCACTCAGAGCAGTCACACCCTTAATTATACATAGCCTTAGTCCTTAATAATATGTAAACGGGAGTTTTGTAAAAACCTCAACCCACAGAGTTGTCATGGATAGGGCAATAAGCTATAGAGACCAAAATGTTTTTGCACCATGCTGTAACATGTTTATTTCTGCTGTTAAGTTGGGCATTTTAACATGGGTGTCTAAGGGCATTGACTCACTTTTGGAGCCAGTCTCAAGTGGCCATTCACAGAACTGCAATTTTGGTACTGTATTTCACTGAAAACAGTTGGCTGATGTTAAAAACAACACAGATGAGAGCAGTGAGAGTGAACTAAAACAGTAAAGTTGTGGGCCATGAAACCAAAACAATAAGCTGAAAGATGCTAAAATGC
Source organism: Epinephelus lanceolatus (assembly GCF_041903045.1). Classification (NCBI taxonomy): domain Eukaryota; kingdom Metazoa; phylum Chordata; class Actinopteri; order Perciformes; family Serranidae; genus Epinephelus; species Epinephelus lanceolatus. Next base: position 33,286,005 of record NC_135738.1, on the reverse strand, counting down.
TCAGGAGAGCTGAGGGCAACAAATTCAAGTGATAAGATACTGAATCCCAATTGCTTCCATCGGTGTGTGAGCATGTTAAAAACTGAGTAGCAGGTGTCACCTTGAATGGTAGCCTCTGCCACCAGTGTATGAATGTGTGTGTGTGAATGGGTGAACTGACTCGTAGTGTAAAAAGTGCTTTGAGTGGTCGGATGACTACAAAGGCGCTATACAAATGCAGGTCCATTTACCATAATTCTCCGTGGGTTCATTTCTTCAAGTGACCACATAGTCATGTGATCCAGTTATGGGAAGATATATGAAACATCCAGTAAACATGAACTATTATGAACATTTTCCTGATATGGTATTTTGCATATGTCACATTCTTCTTCTTTCAGTATAAAAATATTTATGCTTTTATGTACATTCCGTACTCTATGATTAGCAGAAAATTAATTATGGACAGCAACTCATTGCCTTATCCACCCCTCCAAAATTAGATTTAATTACATTTACAGATACTGTAGATTCGTGGCTGGAAAGCTTTTCAAATGCGTCAGATGCTTTAGCAATCTGTTTGCAATTATCTTCATTAATCTATTCTATTGTGAGAAATAAAAAAATACTTAGGCAGCTATTAAACTGAAATGCCCCTAGCGCTTGTTTTCCAGTCCTCTCTCTAACCAACACATACGGCAGCCCCACCACCACCCACAGCGCTGTCCTCCAAACAAGTAAGAATTTGAACCCGATTACTGAGGTTACCCTCATTTTCATACACACTCTAAACAATAGCACAATAGCAGTAAATAAAGCCTGAAAAACACCCAGCTTGACTTTGGCACCCAGGCACGACCACCCCTGCCAGAAAGTGTCCTGCCTCTGAGCACAGCCAGCAGTAAATCAGCTGGGGGAAAGCTCTCCAACAGAGTGTGTGTGTGTGTGTGGGGGGGGGGGGGGCACATAACTGTAGTTTGGATTAATTTGATGGAATTTATGGATTTTTAGGAAGGTTTTAAGTGTGGCAGTTTTCAGTGTGGCATACACAAAGAATGAGAGGGGTTTGAGTAATTGTGGCAGGCTGCTATTCTGTCGCTCTGCAGGATGTATGTGTAGAGGAACTTGTACTTTCCATTTTGCATAGAATATATTTTCAATTATGAAATAAACGTTTCCATTTTCATTGGCCTGGTGTATAAGGAACATGCTAGAAAACAAATGCAAATACTTGTCATTGCCCTGCTAAGTCCTTTAAACCTCAATTACTCATGTTCACTTTCATATCTCTATTAATCTCTGTTTAACAAGTTCCTGAAAACCTCTTAATTTGGATTAAAACAAAAGCCCCGCACATAAATGTTAAATTTAAGATTATGCTACAGGCTGAAACTGACCTCAAATAAAGTCGAAATAAAGAGCTAATTAAAGTGAAGGTGGTGTCCTACTTATAACTTAACATGGTCCCTCTGACACAGAGGCTATTTCTCACATATTTACTGTACCGTTCAGTAGTTTGAACACTTTGAAGACTAGAGACATGATGGATGTTGAGGATTCATCAAAGCGTTCTAATTATGTTTCCTTTACAGGACAAAGGCGCTTGCAGTACTGCCTTAGGATAAAATGAATCTTGGTGCAATCCTCCCTTCCTTATCTCTGCCTCAGCCTTAGGTCTCATTCAGAACTATCTGCCATTAAATGAAGCCAGTATGATACCATAATTGGGGTGCTGCTGTGTTTTGGCCAGCATGAGTGCATTCCAGTCAGAACTGAACGTTGACATTAGACTAAAATATTATGATTAAAAAAATATGTCTGTGTCAAAGCTGCAAATCACTCACACACACTTTTCTCTGTAGGATTCTTCATAGACAAGATGGGTGATTATGGAACGGGGTTCATCATGGCAGGGGTGGCTCTCATCATCTCTGCTCTGTTCCTGCTCATCCTCCATCAGATGAACAGCAGGGGTCAGGGGTCGACCACCAAGAACCCCGATGTGCACATGGACAAAACGGGACCATCTGTCAGAGCTGACGCCAAAGTGCTGGACATGACATGATTGAAGGGGAAATTGTTTCTGTTGCTGATAGATGATGAGTTTGAAAAGAGATATGGATCTCAGGATCACAGTCAGAAGCAGAATCAAGTGAAGCCATACCTCACGTGTTTTCACAAACCTAAGGGACTGAACGAAAATTAGAGGAAGGGGTGGTCAGAGCGGGCAAGGGTTGTTTTTGTTTTTTTTCCCTAGATTTCATTTTAAACATTTTGATCAGGTTTGCAGGTGTGTTTTCAGTCCATGGGTGGTGAGATAACATTTTATTATCAGCCAAGTTACTTAAAGCATCATATGTTTCACTTTGAATGTGAAACCAACTTCCCTTATTTGTAAAACAAGAGTTACTGGTGGTGAGGTAGTAGTTGGTAGCTCTTGTTTCAAACATAGAATGTCTGCAGTAGTTGCTAAATTTGACGACTGTTCATTTCATGGTGTGGGCTGGTTGCACACACTGAAAACGATGTAGATGTTTAAGTCATGGACGTGTGGCACGGTGGTGCAGTGGTCAGCATTGTCACCTCACAGCAAGAGGGTTTGAACCCAGGGTGAAGGAGCCCATCTGAGTGGAGTTTGCATGTTCTCCCTGTGTCAGCGTGGGTTTTACATGGGTACCTCAGCGTCCTCCCACAGTCCAAAGACATGCGGGTTAATTGGTGACTCTAAATTGGCCGTAGGTGTGAATGTGAGTGTGAATGGTTGTCTGTCTCTATGTGTCAGCCCTGCGATAGTCTGCCGACCTCTCTAGGGTGTACCCTGCCTTTCACCCAATGTCAGCTTGGATAGGCTCCAGCCACCGTGACCCCCAACAGGATAAGGATTTACCAAAAATTAATGAATGTATAACTAGACACTGGATGCCAAGATGCCGGATATTTATTCCAATGGTCTCCAGCTTGGCGCATACACCAAAAATGTTTCTAGCTTCCAGGTTTTTACCTGCAGTATGCAGCCCACTGAATATGCTCAGTAGTATTGCTCCTGCTGGCTCTGCCTGCAAGTTCCTGCTCAATAGTCAGTGCGTGTACGTGCAGCTTGAGAAAATCGAATTATTGGCTTAGTCCAACTGACACCGAACTTTTAAATGCATGTAAACAGCTTAGTCCGACTGAAATTGGACTATCCATAGCTCAACTAACACACCTAGATAATTCCATTGAAAATCGAACTATTGCTGCATGTATCCACTTAGTCCGACTTGAGTCGAACTCGACGTTCAGTAACTCCCGGAAAAACAAACAAACAAACAAACAAACACCATGGCGACCGAGAAGCAGAAGACGCACTTCTGGACAGACGAGGAAACTACATTCATGCTCCGACAGCTAAAGGAGCTAAACATGTTAAGTTTATGGATGGTCGGAAAACACAAAATGCGTTCTTATTTTAAAAAGTTGTTGCTGTTTTTTGCTGCAATACTGCAAGTGGCCAGTGGAAAAAATGGAAGCAAGGCTGGGTGGAGTTTTACTGTTGTATTATTTTCAGATATTGTTGGGAGGTTTTGCATTTTTTTTACCCAAGTCAAGGGGATATTGTAATAATGCAACGGAGGGTCTTACTTTTTTAAGACATGAAAGGTTCAGCTCTTCTCCCTAATCTAGTAATTTTCGTACAGTCCCTAAAGTGTTCACATTATTCCCACTCTCTGGAATGCACTGAACTGTAGGAACATAACAAGCTGTAGAAACTGTGTATTTATGTCACTTAGGTGCAAAATGTGTCAGGAATATGACAATCAATATGTGACAATGAAATATAATTAATTTCTATCAAAACCACAAGTTCTTAAGTTGATTTAAAAATTAAAGCATGTTTTTTATACGTATGTTGTCTTAGAGTCACACTTTGTTATTGATTTTTTTCCCTTCATTGCAATAGTGTGATGCATGAATGAATGCTGGCTTGCAGGGTGAAAATGTGACTCTAGCTCCCTCCAGCGAGGAGTTACTGTTATTGCATTTTTGCAGCGTTCTCGGCTGAATGACTGAGCTGGAAAGTGCAGATAATTCCAGATATAATACCACAGGGAAGACTGGGGAATTTACAGATGTAGACCAAACAACCAAATTACAGTAAATTGCACCAGTTTTCAATTCAGTGCTCAAAATGAATGCAGTATTCTTTACTGCTGCAGGTTTGCGTTTCAGCTTTGCTTACAAACAGATCTGAAAATCACTCTTAAGTGTTAACTTACATCACTGGAACAACAAAATAAGTTCTAAATGGTTCATTGAATTTCTTTCCAAGTTCAGTCCCAATGCAGCCTAAAACCCAGTGAGGAAAAGCTTTTCTTCATTTTCTTCCTCTGCTGCAGAATGTGTGGTATGTGCAACCATCAAGAAAAGTAGCTTTCATAACCCCGATCCAGCAAGAGGCACCAGATAAACATCTTCAGCCTGGTATAATGCAAAATATAACAAGTATAAATAAACATGTCACTCGGCATAAATCTGCAATAACAAACTCCAAACCACGGTTTACAAACAGTGCCCCCCCCCACCCCACACACACACACACACACACACACACAGACACAAGCTACACACATACACACACACACACACACACACACACACCAGAGGAAAGAGACTGCAGAAAAGAAAACTTGCCACAACAAGAGAGCTGGTCACAAAATACCGCAAGCCTTTGATCTGCCAGACAGGAACAAAGACATAATCCATGTTTCATAGAAACTCTACATGAAAACCAAACACACACACTCAAACACAAAGACACACACAGTGTATGCCATGGTTGACTGCCAATAGAGAGTAGAGGCCACCTATTATCAGGGAAAGGAAGACTGCTGGTTCAAAATTATCAGAGGATTTCCATTTCAGTGAACAAAAATCTACTGTCATTTCATACATGAAGAAGTTTGATCTTTAATTGCAAAAAACCTGATTTGCACGCCGTCTGTACCGCGCATAAAAGGGACAACATCTGGCTGAGCAATAATCAGAACAGGCAGTGTGGAGTTAAACACCATTTTCTTTGATATAATTCAGATACATTTATTGATGGAGCTGATAAATGCTTAACTGTGTCAAGGAACATTAAAGGGGCGCTCCATCAATTTTGTATATGAAGTTCAGTGTACACATCATGAGGAGTACTGGTCAGCCTATCAAAATAGCTGGAAAATGTCTTCTGTGATTCTGGAGGGAACTTTTCAAAGTTTGAAAAACAACCCTGATTATGCGGGTATGATATGATAATTGAGCGTACATAAATACATCTATGTATGCTAATTTGAGTACAAGGGCATTGTGCAATGAGGACTGGCACTTCATAAACCTGTGCAATTGGGCGGTGTGCAATTCAATTAGCACTTTAACATGGGCAATGTGCAATAATATTAACCCTTAAAAACCATTGCACCTTTAATTTAGCACTCAAGCACTTTTGCACTTTCAACTGGTCCCCCAATTCTTGGTCTATCATGTCTGTATTAGTGTTCGCTATATGTTTTTTATTTGTTCTTATTGTTTTTGTTTGTTTGTTTGTTTTGATTAGTTAAACATCAACCTGCCAAGGGACTGAGGATGGAAATTAGCCATAGCTACAATCCTACATATTTACATTTAATGTTCATCAATATGTACTGTCCCTGTTTTAAATAAACAAATAAATAAATAAATGTCATCTTGATGTCATCAGGGTAACCTTGTCTTATGCTTTAGACCTAAAGGTATACTATGCCGAAATTGTTGCCTATTGTTTGTAAGCCAGGGCTGGACAATATATCAATATTGCATCAATATTGTGATCTGAGACTAGATATCATCTTAGATGTTGAATATCGTAATGTTGTCTTTTCTTGGTTTTAAAGGCTGCATTACAGTAAAGTAATGTAATTTTCTGAACTTACCAGACTGCTCTAGCTATTCTATCATTTGCCATTACCCATATAGTCATTATATCTACATTACTGATGATCTTTAATCAAAAATCTCATTGTGTAAATATTTTGGAAAGGCACCAATAGTCATCCCTACGATATCATTGCAATGCGCCAAGGTATTTCTCTATATCCCCCAGCCCTGTTGTAAAGACAACATTCAAACTTGGCCCCTCTTCCCTACACTGTTTGTACTTACACTGCCAGCTATTGTAGAAATGTTACACTTGTAAGGGAAAAGATGAAACTTTAGTAGGCTAACTAAGCTAGCACATACCTGTCCAACAGAAAACAGGCCAAGTCCGCGTCGCTCTTCATCCCAGTTCTCTCCTTCAGTAGTCAGTGGCAATAGTGAAAGTGAAAGCCAACACCAGATTCACTCTTATTTTGGAATGCGCTTTGTCCAATTGGCGTTTGACCTTGCCATATTTGCGTTTTTGTCTACGCTGTGTCTGCAAGTTTCATAGCTTCCTCTTGGTTACATACAGCTTACGCTCTGGCACCTGGTTGCTACCTTTTTGTGAAGTCCTGACCTCATGGCCATCTGTCATTGGCTTGGGGATACACACCACAGCCCAAAGGTTGCAGCCCATAAACTTCTTGACTATAGTGACATAAGAAGAAAATACCAGCAGAGCCCAGGCTCCCTGCAGATAAATATACCACCAGACACTTCAAGTGGGTCATTAGTGATGATTGAGAGGGTCTAAATATAGTTTTTTAGGAAATTACTGCATAGTATACCTTCAACAGAAAGCCTAGGTTACAAAGTGGAAGTGCAGAGTTTGATAGTTAGAGGCTTTGAGGGTCTAATGAAAGATGCTATTGAGTAGGATTCAGAATTGTTGGAGATGGACCCTGACGAAGGTCCCATACTTGGCCTCTGTTCTTTGATTTTGACATGTTAACGCCCATGTGCTTAGACTTCTAGCAACTGGGTTGGACAGTTTCACTCACTCCGTATCCCACTACCTGTGTGTATGTATGGAGAGATAGAGAGATAAAAAGCAGCAGCAGCAGCAGCAGGTATATGGGACTGTCTTCATTTGACCTTCTCAACATCAACTCCAAAAAAGACGAAAACACATGAAGAGCTTTGAAGTCTGACTGGACTTACTGAAACACCTCTCAGTCACTTTGACCCCACAGTGGAACCTCTGGGCTCAGGGTCGCTATAGAAACAGCTGAAATAGTTTTTCTTTTTTTTTCTGTTTTTTGCCGACCTTGCTCCCGGGGGTCATGTTGAGGAATGTTGCGCCGCTACCTGAGTTCAAAGCAGCGCAGTAGCTGGATCAAAAAGAGTAGAGGTGAAAAGAAAAGCAGGAGGGAGACAAAAAGGGAGAAACAAAAATGGGGGAGAAGAAGAGAGGGGAGAGAAGGGGAAGACAACTGCACGTGAAAGAGGAGAAACCAGCTGGGAGAAAGTTGGAAGAGGAAAACATGAAGAGGGAAACTTAAAACTGAAGGAGGAGCACAGGAGGGGACAGAAACAGTAGGCAAGCTCCAGCAGAAAAATGCAAGGGAAAATAAAAAGAGCTGAATGTGAAGAAAGAGAAGGATAATAACAGAAAAGAAGTAATTACTGTATACTGAGCTGCTGAGTACAGTCAGACTTTGTGCTGGTTGGGGCCATTACAGGATAAAGGATAATAATACAGGGACGAAATAGTCATGAAGGGGAAGCAGTTGAGATCGGGCATGGCTTTAACCTCCTCGCTGATTACAAGAGGAGAGACAGAGATGGTGGTAATGAGAAATGATTAGTGTAGCTACAGGGGGGTTATCTTAATGAGCATTACAAGCGACCAGACCTGCACACCACCTCCTCCGAAGGCAGGAATGCACGCTGAAACAGGTTACTTCATCACACGTGAACAGTCTCATGTGTTTGTGGCCTGTTGCTAATCGGAGATGTCCTAAGGTGGTCCTCATTTTGGAAAATATTTTTTTCCTAGGTGACTTTCCAGATTGCAATCTATAATCAGTTTCATTTGTTTGTAAAAGGGAAAAAGTCCACAGCTTCAGCCTCCAAAACACTGCCGATGAATAATGTGCAGGGATTAATCTTTCACATTTTAGTGTGTGTTTATTTTGGCTCCCTATCCAAGTTCAACAAATTATTTTTAAGTATACAAGATGTTGGCAATTTAAGCAATGGTTCTTCTAAAAAAATCACAGTTTTTTTTTTTTTTACCCAAATCAAAAACACATATTTTTCTTCTTACCTGTAGTCATATTTATTAGGCAGTGTTGGAGATATCGGCTGCAGAGATGTGCTTTTAAATATAATGGAACTACAACGCACTCTGCGTCTGGTGCTAAAAGTGCCAAAAAACTAAAAATACATTTGAAAACTCGACAGCAACGTTTCTTTCCAGATATTATGACTCAGTTACTGAAGATAATCCACAGACCTGGTTGTGAGCAGTTTCATAGGAACTATTTTCTTTCTACTGACCTACACCCACCCATCGTATCACAGTAGGTGGGAAACGTCCATCTAATGTGAGCTCACCTAGCACCACTGAGTTAGCTAACCCAGTCTCACTCTTAAGTCGTCGAAATCCAGCACTTGGGCAGTGACTTGTGGCATCAGAAACAAACAGAAAAAGGTGTCCTTTAACGTCGGCATGATACCTGGCTGGTTTCCATCATAGTTTAATGTATTTTAATGTCAATGTACTTGACACAGCGTCCCAGAACATCAGCAACCAACGAACCAAGGGTACCTTGAATGTCATATGTGGACGTGGAAAGTCCATGACCAAACATACCAAATGCCATTTAATTTAAATTTTGTGCTGTCACAATCACAGGCCTATAATCCGTGAATAGATGCATGCTTCCTTCTGCATGGTGATACAGTTGGTGGGTGTAGTTCAATAGAAAGAAAAGGTCTGTGGATTATCTTGAGTAACCAGGTCATGATGTCTGGAAAGAGACATTGCTGTTGAGTTTTTTAAATGTATCATCTGGGCACTTTAAGCACCACAAGCCAATTGTCATCTAGTTCCATTATATTAAAGAGAAGCCAAATGTCTCTATGGCCGATATCTTCAACACTGCTTCCCACTGTCCCTTTAAAAAGACTTCAGATGTGAGCAAGCAGGAGATGGTATAGAAATCAGGCAGATGTTTAGTCTATGTGAACTCCTCTTTCTCGCTTGTCAATCATTCTCTCTTTCTCCCTTCATCGACCCATCTGCATTTCTTCTGTCCTCCAGCTTCTTGTTTTCTTCCTTTCTCCCCTTGATCTTCCTCATCTTCTCGTATTTTTCCATCAGCCAGAGCCAGCCCGCATCTTTAAACAGCTGTCCCACTTTAACTAATCAAGGTCATTGTATTGAAAAATGGCATCATAAAAAGCATGAAAAAGCAACAATATATCATATTTCAAACATCAAAAACATGTGTTTTAAAAAGCATAGCTGCAGCAGTACATTATCAAATTACATTACCAGTGAAGAAACTTTTCCATTTCTGCGTTGATGAATCTTGTTGATAGTCTAAAGTGGAGCGAATGGCGCCAGTCCTACTCTCCTTGTCTCTTTATAGTCAAATAAATCCACAACACAATCTTGTTATTTGCATGCAGCCGTACTGTATACGCATGTGTGTGTCATCACATAGCTCAAACTCAAACAGTCCAAATAAGACAAACACACATCCCAGCTTTGACTAAAACAGTCATTAAGTCAGAGATTTATCTGCCCTCTTCAGCTGCTCGAGGTTTATCTTCTATGAGAAGCACATTAAAACCAAATGCTGAGATGCAGCTGATGCTCGCTGAACTTTTTAAAAGAGTGACCATAAAACAGAGCAAAGTAGACTTTTACTGGTGTTGATGTAGAACACACCTAAGGTAGAAAATTAGTTTTAAGTAAACTGGATGAGTCAAAGTGCTGTAAAGACTTGGCACAACAGTGCAGGATGTAATCACATTAGAATAAATACAGATGTAGTATGATCAAGTAAATTCTGCAGACATAATTAAGGATCGTATACTGTGCATAAAGGGTGTTTTAAAGGGAATTTATTATGCTCATTTGGGTTTTTACAAGAACATGTTCACATGTTTTAATTTAAAACAAACACCCTCTGTGTGAGACGCTCAATTTTCCTCACCAAAATTTTCCTCCCCACAAAAGCCCAGCGTGCTCTACTTGGTTAGCATTTTCATGTCTTCTGCATCTTGGTATCTCTGCATCATCACTGCAGCTGGAAAATAACTGAAGCGGAGAATATCAACACTTTCTACTGTGAAAAACCACCAATAAAATCCTCTAAACACAACCTCATTTTACAGCAGGACTATGATCAGCAACCAAGATTACATGTTTCCCTGAAGTTAGCATGTTGCTACATGTAGCAGTGCACTTGCAGGTGGGGAATAGCTATGTAAAGCACCACTTTGTCCCATTAAAAGTCACCATTAAAGCTTTAAAGTACAATCGTACATGTCTTGGCAGGTGTTTGATCCAAAGTCGAAGAAAACCAAGATTAAATGTTTCTCTGATGTTAGCATGTAGCTACATGTAGCAGTGTACTTGCAGACAGGGAATGATTGTTATAGAGTTTAGCAGCACTTTCTCCTGGTAAAAATCACCAATTAAAGCTCCTAAACAAAACCAGACATGTTGCAGCAGGAATAAGATCCAGAGTTGGGGAACAATTAACAATGTTGGCAACCAAGATTACATTTTTACAATAGCAGGGAGCAGATGACCATATAAAAAAATCCATCACGAGCTGACCTCAGCTTGTCTTGAAAGTAGAAAAACATTGGAAACAGAGTATTCGGCACGTCTGAATCCTGATGTTTTTGCTCACAGCAATTACTTCTTTATATGTGTGACCTATTACCTGAAATGTTGGCTACATTTAATATGAACATCTGATATTGTAACATTATATACACAACAGAAAATAAGGAAAAGCATTATGGGTGTCCTTTATATGCATAATACCACATATGTGCAACTTTCACCCCTCTCCAAATCAAGCAGCCTGGTTCAAACCAGCCAGTCACAGCTGACCCCTGACCCCTCAGTGTGACCTCTGACCCCGGCTGACAGTCCGGATTTGGAAGGAATGGCTTTGACAGGCTTCTGCTTCAGGCTTCAGCACACTGATACAAGAGGCCCACCAGAGTGGTGTACTTATAAACATTAAAGTGACTATAAAATGATAATTGCTGAGCTCACCATGACAGCTTAATTTGTTGCATAGACTCACATGGATATGCCAAAACACTAATATAATTACTGTTGTGTATCTTAGTCATGCCATTATTAATAACAGGTGTACACACTCAGTCATGCATACAGTAAAGGCATAGTTTATACATATTACACCTTGTAAATGTTGCGCGTATACACACACAGAAACCACACACCATCAAGACATTTGCATAAACCTCTGTTAGTCCACAAAGCGCACATATTCTGTCCAGATGCACAAGCTGGACTTCATTATGAAACATATGCCACACATATTCCCATTTGGCTTGTAGAAAATCATTCTTACTGTGCTCGTATAATCGTCACATGTGGCTGAGGATCTGCCCTGACCGCTGAGCCAGATCCATCTCTGGACAGCTCCCAACTATTACGCCATGAATCAGACTGGAATTAATCTTGACCATCGGAGAGTAGAAGCATGTGATGTGAAGCCCCTGGAGACTCACAGATACTCCACCCTGCAGTTACAGCTACGGCGTGTCTTTGCCTCCAGAGAAGGCCTCTCAGATGAAAGGAATTTCTGTCCTTTGAGCCGAGAGTCTGTCTCTGAACACACTGATTGTCCGCAGACTTTATCTCTGAGGTGTTCCTTCCTCTTCCTCTCATTTCTGTCATATGTGTTTTGCTCCCATTCACAACTGTACAAATGGATGCTGTGACCAGACTGAATGCCATGTGTGGTTTGGCTGTGGGAATTTAGTTATGTGTATCCTTTTGTGTACATGGACTTACAGTGTGTGTGTGTGTGTGCATGTGTAGGCTGGAATGTGTCGATGTTTCCCGCCTTATCCTGTTCATGAATGCAGTTGTTTGGTTTATTTAATATTCATGTATACATTCCAGATTTAGAAAGGAGGCAGGATATGGATGATGGATCTGAGAACATGTCCTGGAATATTAGCAAGCTGTCTACTACTAGACACTGTGCAGCTGCGGTTTTTCCCCATTAATTGCGGATGAACTGCAGACAGCTCAGGGCGTGGTACAGTTTTACAAAATCATGACAAGATAATAAAACACAGAGCTGAATATTGTTTTTATTATAGTTAATTGCATTTCACTCCACCAAACCAGGCCCATTGAAAATCTAACACACATCTTTGCCTCTGTAGCAGATATTCTTGGTTCAAGTTGATTTTTCATTTTGTTTTCTCATGACACATCATACTGTATGTTCTCAGCCTCAGTCTTTAACATGATATCACACAGAGCCATCAAGTAGACTTTTAAAACATTTTTACAGGGTTCCCACAGAGCAAAGCAAACATTAAGGGACGCTTTTGAGCCAACTTCTGCCGCTAATTTTATCTCAATTAGCTAGCTAGTTACAATTTACAATATCTGCTGGATGCAGTTGTTTCAGCCGACAAAATTTATGGTTTGTGGTTAGAAATGAGAGCCCTGCTCTTGTCTTCCACCTCTGTCAAAGGGACTAAGAATTTTGAGTAGTAAATCTGCCACTTTTATAGTAAACTGCATTATATTCTGTGTAAGAACAGAGGCTTGAGAGATGTAGCACGAGTAACTAAGGAGGGATGAAGCCAAGTAAACATTTTCAAAGCATTTTAAAGGACCAGTGCATCAGATTTAGGGGGATCTCTTGAATATAATATTCATAATTAAGATTTCATTAGTGTATAATCACCTGTAACTAAGAATTGGTGTGTTTTTGTTAGGTTGAAATTATGGCAGGCCCCTCTTCTGCAAAGTCCCCCATGATGCACTGCCATGTTTTACTGTAGCCCAAGAATGGACAAACCTCTAGTGAGGGCCTTTCGTATTTTTGACTTACGTAAAGGCTACTGTTGGTTCTCTACACGCAGGGTGAGTATAGGAGGGGGAATTCAGTTGGTTGCAATCTGCAATCTTACCACTAGATGTCACTATATCCTTTACACTGCACCTTTAATTTGTACCATCGGGGTGATTGTGGCCTAGGAAGTAGAGTAGTCGCATACAAATTGGAAGGTCGCTGGTACGATCCCTGGCCCCTGCGCATGTCAAAGTGTCCTCAGGCAAGAAACTGCACCCCAAATTGCGTGTGAGTGTAAAGGTGCACCTTGCATGGTAGTCTAGGCCAACAGTGTATGAATGGATGAATGGTGCCTGTGTTGTAAAGCGCTTTGAGTTGTCACCAAGGCTGGAAAAGTGCAATATAAATCAAATCAGATCAAATCAAATCAGATCAAACTTAATTTATATAGCACTTTTCATACATTAAAAATGCAACACAAAGTGCTTCACAAAATAAAAACATACACCAAAAAATACTACAAATATTGAAAACCCACCCCTCCCACCCCTACATATAAACACCCACACACCCAAACACACACACACACACACACACACACACACACACAGAGTCAGTATAGTAACATGGCAGGGCACTGAATGCAGTTCATTTACCATTTACTTTAATGCACATCTTTAAACACGGAGACGATACTACCAAACCTTCAGTAGTGGGCAGGCTCATCTTTCTGTCCCTCTCACATATTCATTCATGCAGTCTCTTCCACTATCCCTATACCCCCCCCCCCCACCCCCCACCCCTTTCTGTTCTCTCTTTTTTTTCTCTTCATTCTAACTCTTTACTCTGTCTTTTGTGTAAGTGAAGCCGGGGCCTCCCAGTGACATGAGCCCTGCTCCTGTAAAACTAATAATGACTGAGATTTGTGCAGGCTTAGCATTCTTTCTCCCTTTCAGCGCAAGACACTGAGAATGGAGTGAAGGGAGGGGACAGGAAGGGGAGAAAGGTCTAGTGGTAAGGTGGGCGGGTGAGAGGGTGGAGGGGGTGTCCTAGTTTGAGAGGGTACAACTTGGGAAGTTGTGAAAAAGGAAGACGGAGAGGCCCCCTTTCCCTGAAACACACCACGTGCTTTCATTTTTTTATGGGTCATTGCCACTGAAATCACACTTCATCCTCTCTAAACATATCATACAGACACAGGAGTGTACACACATGAACACACACACACACACATTCACAGACATTCAGTAATGTTCAAGTATGTGCTTCCACGCTCGTACAAATCCTGCATACCCTGTGTCTATGAAAAATCAGGAATGTAAACATGGATATTGAACAGTTAATAGTTACATTTCATGCTTGAACTCTAAGCTAGCAGTCAGCAAGTATTTCTAAACCCCACACTTAGCAAAACCATTTATTTCCCCTCCTACAATACCGCATGCAAGCAAAACATGTGAAGCAAAGCCACAGAATATAAAATATGACCCGACCGCACTTTGACACAACTCTGTCAAACTCACATAAAGATCACCAGATGTGCAGTGAGATGCAACAAGGGGGCAAGGGGGAGGTCTCACACACACTGCCCTATCTAATGCTCTCCCCTCCCTTCTCCCCCACCCCTTCTCCCCTCCTCTCTCCCAGAGACATGTGCGCACGCTGTGCCAGCAGACAGTTTCAGCTCTCAACAACTGATGCACAGACAGCTGCTGTTTCTCCCTTCCCCTGCTCCCCAAACTATTCTCCTTCTTCCGTTTCTTCCCTACACTGCCTCCATTCATCCCCCCTGTACTTTTCCCTTCCTTCCCTCTACTCTGTCATTCTGCCCTGCACTTTTCCTCAGGCGGATATAAAGGCAGGTCCCGTTGGAGGGAGAGGGCTTGTGTAATCTCTGGCTGCACATGAGCACCGGGGAGTTTTTGCTTCAGCTGGAAAGGCACCACGAACACGTAAAGGACAAACTTTGGAATAAGGAGAGGAAGAAGGATTACCCCTGAGAAAGGAAGGGAGGAGAAGGGAGGGAGTCGCAGAAAGAGTTTGGAGTTGGGGAGCAGGACACAGACCATGCCGGGATCTGTGGTGCTGCTGCTGTCCCTGTTGGTCCTGTCCACAGGAAGTGATGCCAGGAGAATCAGGAAAAGAGGACTCAACCATAAGGTGGGGCTGCTAACCTCACCTTTGACTTTTGTATACGTGCACATATGAGTTTGTGGCTTTCGTCTCTATCTATTTTTTATGGGTGTTTCAGAATATCCTCCAAAGTGGAAGTAGGTGAAAGCTCACAGCGGTACAGTACAATACCAGCTCTGTTGCAGAGAGCTGGTTTCACACAGTGAGAGCAGTTTTGTGGCTGAGGTGAGAGGTGGTCAGCTTGACCTGGTATGAGAGCTTTAATTCAGTAGTGAAAAGAAACGGTGGTGTAAGTACATTTAACCAAGTACTGTGATGAAAAAATAGTTCAACATTTAGGGAAATATGCTCACTGGTACTTCTTGCCAAGAGTTAGATGAAAAGATCAGTATCACTCTCATGTCTGTCTGGTAAAGATAAAACTACTGCCAACAGCTGACTATTTGAGCTTGGCATTAAGACTGGAAGCAACAGATAGCTTGGCTCTATCACCTTTCAACGCCTCTAAAGCTCAATAATTAACAGGTTATATCATGTTTGTTTAATCTGTGCAAAAGCTGTGTGTAAAAATGACTTGTTGTGGTCTTACTCAAGGTTATGTGATGGACTATTTCTTTGCTGGGAGAAGTGACATCCATTTTTGGGTAGATTAAACAAACAACTTAAAATATACATGTGGTTTTTCCACCTTGGTTTTTGTATAGATTTAAAATACAGGCTTGCTATTTCCCTCTGTAAAGCTAACTGGCTTTTAACTGGATTTTGGAAAACTTGAACTTTACTGAAGTACATCCACTTTTTGCTACTTTTTAACTTGTACCGAAGGGATAGGGACATACTTTTATTCCACTACATGTATTTGACAGCTATGATTTTTAGTTGGATTACAGGTTAAGAACTTACAAGCAAAATACATAATCATATTTTAAAGGAGCTCTATACAATATTCAGAGCAAATCTATGATAATTCAGAGGTTGTCTGCACATGGCTCACAACAGGCAAGTGGCTGAGCCGGAGGCTAGCAGCTGGTGGTGTTAACAGCTAATGGTGCTAGCAGCTAATGGTGCTAACAGCACGAACAGTGCTAATAACAGCACCCTCCCAAAATCAGCAATAATCACTTTATGAGCACAGTGC
The DNA here is from genome assembly GCF_041903045.1 of Epinephelus lanceolatus. Lineage (NCBI taxonomy): Eukaryota > Metazoa > Chordata > Actinopteri > Perciformes > Serranidae > Epinephelus > Epinephelus lanceolatus. The sequence goes on along the minus strand of NC_135738.1, from coordinate 33,269,799 downwards.
AGAGCAGCAGTGATGAGCTAGCCAGTGGGATACACACACAGGGACTTACAAGTGCATTTCCACTTACAAGGACAATTCCAGTCACAACATAAAAACACTGATCTCACATTAATGCATTCCTAATAACTATGTAGCACTCTGGAAAGGATATTCTACTGAGTAGCCTACTTTTGATACAGATAATACATTTACACAGGTAATGCTTTTCTATGTTTTGTACAATTTGAATGCAGGAGTTTTACTTGCGGTGGAGCAACTACATTGTGAAATTGCTTTGAGTAGACGATCTTAAAAATATCTCTACCACTGGAAAGAAACAGTTTGGGAGCTGACACTCTTTGATTTTGAAGCATGAAAGTTTTTCTGTTTTGATGAGGAGCACAAAGTGGAGTGTGCAACAGGTTGGAATAAGTCGCTGATTTTCAAGTTTCCATATGAGTAATTGAAGGGCACACAGGATGTACAACTTTTGTCTCTGTTTGCGTGTGTGTGTGTGTGTGTGTGTGTGTTTGTAGTGGATTATCAGGGCAGGAACTGAACTTGCAGACCGGGCCCCTGCTTGTTAACTCAGCTCAGTGTAGCTGATTGATCATCTCTAACAAGGGCTCACTGTAGCGTGCTGCCTTCTCTTTCTTTTTCCCTCTCGTGCTTCAGTGTTCTCACTTTCTAACTGGTTTATGCCCTCATTGGCCTTTTTTCTCTCATTCTCTGCCTTTATCTCTCTTTCTCTCTCTCGTATGAATCAGTTCACACACTCTGCCCTGCTTTCTCCTTCCCCTCGCCCATGTGCCTCTCCCAGCACACCACCCCTCGTTTTTCCCTCTTTCAAACCTCTTTCTCTCGTCTCCTCCTGCTCTCAGGATGGGCCAAAAGCACCGTCTTGCTGGACTCTGCTTCAAAGCTGCTGTAATTGGAACATGCTGAGACGGCTGTGCAGATGGAGTTTGTCTCTTTCCCTCTGAACCTTTTCATCTCTGCATCTTTCAATCTTTCATTTTTTTAATCACATCCCCACACACATATACACACACACCCCTTTGCCTTGTTCATAACACTGGGGCTATGCAGAAAGACAAATTATAGTTACTGAGTATTTCACGTAGGCACTGTGCTATGGAATACTGTGTGCTCTATACCTGTTTTGCATTCATCTGAATACACTAAATTTTACCAGATGTGTTTTTCTAAACTCACACTATGATCACCTGACTGTTTTATTTTATGTATTATTTTTAAAGAAGATGAGTAATCACATTACTCAATGTAGATTGGAAATGTATTATCAGAATGTAAGCAGCCATTTTGTACATGCATTATGACTATACACTTTACAATTAAAGGGACAGTTCACCCCAAAATCAAAAATGAATATTTTTCCTCGTACCTGGAGTGCTAATTTATCAGTCTAGTTTGTTTTGGTGTGAGTTGCCAAGATTTGGAGATACCTGCTGTATCCATCTGCTTTCTCTCCAGTATAATAGAACTGGATGGCACTCGGCTTGCGATGCTCAAAATGCAAAATGCTAAACAAAAAAAAAAAAAAACAAACTGAAAAACTCAACAGCAATGTCTCTTTCCAGGAAATCATGACCTGGTTACTCAAGATAATCCACAGACCTTGTTGTGAGCAGTTTAATGTAGGAACTATTTTCTTTCTATTGAATCCACCAACTGTACCACCGTAAGAGGGAAGCGTGCATCTACTGCTAGCTCACCTAGCACCAGTGAGCTAGCTAACATCGCAGCTTAACTGAGGAGGACACCATTAATGTTTACATCTCTGGCTGTCACAAGCACAAGCTTCTCATCCATTAGTAGATGCGCACTTCCTTCTGCGCAGTGATACAGTTAGCTGGTGTAGTTCGATAGAAAGAAAATAGTTCCTATATAAAACTGCTCACAAAAAAGGTCTGTGGATTATCTGAGTGCGAGCGCTGTGTTCACACCTGCCCAAACGAACTTAGGGAGCACACGAACTTGAGTGCGATTGAATCGATCCAAACAAGGCAGGTGTGAAAGCAGCCTACAAATGACACTGTCCTGAGCACAGGCCTCTCATCCATGAGTAGATGCACATTTCATTCTGCCCAATGATATATTTGGTGGGTGTAGTTCAGTAGAAAGAAAAGGTCTGTCGATTATCTTGAGAAACCGGGTCATGATGTATTGAAAGAGACATTGCTGTTGAGTTTTTCAAATGGCTTGGCACCACAAGCCAAGTACTATCTAGTTCCAGTATATTGGAGAGAAGGCAGGCACCTCTGTGGCCGATATCTCCAACACTCAACAACTCACACCAGAACAATTAAGATTGATAAATAGCACTACAGGTGAGAGGAACAAGATGAATTTTTGATTTTGTGGGGAACAGACCCTTTAATGCCAAATGTGTTCTCAGGTATGTTTTCTCTGCCTCTTTATCTTACAGTCTTTGCAGGCTTGGACTTAACTTCCTTTATCTGTCTTGTCTGTAAAGCTCCGACAAGAAAAGTATCTGTTTGACCTCTGGGTCAGCTGGTGTTTGGGTCAGAGTCATGTTCTCCATCCTTTCTCATCTAAACCTCTCCCTGCCACAAGGTTCAAAGGTCACCAGTGGCGCTTTCCTAATTTCCTCTTTGTGTTAAACAGAAGGAATGCCTGCTTAATAAAATATGGCATGATAAGGGTTAGAAGTAAGATAAAGTCATGAGAGGGTAACTTAATATCATAGGAAATGCATTTGATGGGTTGTTGGAAAAACAGGTGGAATGGCGTGGGAAGCAGAACTCGTGCACACACACACAGACCCTGACACACACACACAGACCAGATTATTTAGTCTCATACAGCCATAACACAGTCTGGCTCAGACACCTGCCCGAGCATGTCGGTAAGCATGCACAGTGTCAGAGGCTACCACCATAAATCTTAACAGTTTCATTTATTTGATGTGATGAGGACCTTTGTGACAGAACCTGGTATTAACACAGGGGCCCTGCAGATGCTCAAAAACACGTGTACTTCCTGTACCGGGGTTGGCTTGGCTGTTTGACTTGGCCTGGGGCCGCAGCTTAAAACAAAACAGATCCATACACTGCTAGTTCACTGATGGAAATTTGTAGCTTTCAAGGAAGTTATATTTCGTACAGATAAGATTAGCTTACACCATGTAATAACCCCTAGTGCTTTTGAATACACAAAAGACGATCTATTCAAATCAAATAAGCTTGTGTTGATAGCCTGGGTGTCCACAGTCTCTCTGTGATGCCATCTTATCTCTCTTTAATGGCATCGTTTACACATTATTCTAATTTAGAAAGGTGTTGGGCATACTGCATACTAACTAAAGCATAGCTTCATAGCAAACATCAAAGCAGGGAGCAGGAGACAGTTAATAGCTTCCTCCCACAGGCCATCAGGCTGCTGAACAGTCGACCAATCTCACTCTGCCTACAGCTGCTTATATGAGACTCAATTTGCATGTTTTAACTTTGGACATCTGTACTGGAGACTTTTTGTTTACAGCTTCATAGAGCCACTTCATATTACTCTTACTGTTTTATTCTTTTTACTATCTTAGTTTGCACTATTTTAACTTGTACTCCATACATCTTATTTATTGGGGCTCAGGGACTGTTGTGTTGTATAAATGTTTGTGTTCTTCTATATCGTGTTATTTATGTTGCACCGTGAGAAACTCTCTTTCATTCTGCCTTGCACAGAAATATATGATTAAAATCCCAATAAACTTGATATGATTTGTATGTTAGTCTTAAATAAGTAAGTAAAATTTTACAAAGAAGACAGTCCACAAACTGGAAATGTGCAAGTTAAACATGACAAAAATGCATTTCACAAAAACTGGCTGAGGAGATAAAGTGGGTCGTCCACTAATCGGAAGATCCGTGGTTTAATCCCCATTCCCTCTAGTCTGCATGTCAAAGCAAGATCATCAGAATGTCTAAGCTGAGTGGCAGGTGGAACCTTGTATGGTTGTCTTGGCCACCAGTGTGTGAATGGGTGAATGTGACCCTGTAGTATAAAAGCGCTTTGAGTAGTCAGGAGACTAGAAAGGTGCTGTACAAGTGCAAGTCCATGTATGAGATGTGTCTTAGCTCACAGATGCAGATGGAGATGAGATGGAGGAGGGTGGGAGTGCTTCGGCAGAAACACAAGCAGACGCAGCAGTTGAAATGAACGAAGAAACGAACGAAATGAAAGAAAACCCCGTGTGCACAGTGCCGTTTATAATTGTCCGTCAGAAAAATGCGGCCCTTGCTCTTGTGTGCTCACCTGTGTCTGTGTGTGTGTGTGTGTGTGTGTGTGTGTGTGTGTGTGTGTGTGTGTGTGCACATCGGAACCGAACTCCGCTGTGCATGGTACAGAGAGCAGAGGAGGATTGTAAAGGTGCGACCATGTAGAGACAGAAATGACATGCCGTCGTGTAAACAATATAAGTCATCACATTATAAGGTGAAACATTTCACCGTAAAACACAATAAATTGTATATTGTTACGGTATTATATGAAGCGTCTGTCGCACAAAATTATATAATTTTAGTTTCTGAAGAGATCAGACAGAGCCCTCTCCTCCTCTGTTATATGCTTTTAGTTTTGCAAGTTTCACAAGTGTGTGAATTGACCTGGATATGAAGCGTACATATAGCACCAAATAATATAGGCTAACGGTAGTTTCTAAACAGCTAAGATGAGAAAACTAAAAATAAATCAGCAATCACATTGCAATGGTGATGCTCTAATGATATTGTGCAGCCTTAAATTTAATTGAATTTTATGGTTCATCATAGAAAAATAACCAGTTTTCAGATTGGATTTATGACCCCTGGACCATTTTTGCACTGCATAGGGGTGACCCCCATCAAGTTGTTGGAAGTAACTAAGTAACTTCTACTTTAAGTACATTTTAAACAAACTACTTTTTACTTTTACTTGAGTAGATTTTTAGATGGGTAGCTTTACTTGTACTTAAGTAGAATTTCATCAAAGGTACTTTTACTTGAGTAGAATTTTTCAGTACTTTTTCCACCTCTGGTAATTTGTTGCTAGTGCAACATGGAAACAAGGCCCAGTTCGGCAGTGTTACATATAGACTGTAAATACAGACAGTGTCATATCACACAATAACTACTATTTCACACAGTTCCTATGTAGACAAAGAAAGCTGCATAATCAGGAGAATTGCATCTACATTTTGGTATAATCTGACTATTCTGTGCTAACTTGAATATGTACATTTTGGGAGACCGGCTCTCTGTAAAGACGGGAGTTATCATAGATTAGTATTGGGGTCATCCAGTTTACCAGTAGTTCCATGAACTGGTGTGTGCAGCTGTAAGCAGGACTAATCCCAGTCAGATGATGCGAGCCTGCTGGTCAGAAGCACATTACTGGACTGGAGCAGATTTCCGCTCACACAAACCAGAATTACAAACTCATTTCCAACTGCTGGTTTACTTTTTTCACCTGGAGCCTCTCATGTTAAAGACATTCCTTTTATATGGCATCAGAGAGACTTTTTATTATCATTAATGACAGAGAGAAAAGTGAGTCTGAGTCTGTGAGACCACAGTCATGTTTGCATTCATAACTCTGCATACCAAAGTACAGATACAGCTATATGCAGCTGTGCTACATGGGGAATAGCGGAGAGTAACACAATTGATGAGTTTTGGGGACTTCTATCATGGCCATCCCTGCTACCTCAGGCTATGACTGACAGGTAGCAGATACTATACCAGACTGTGTTCCCAACACTATTAGCTGAATTCACAGTTGCTTTACCCCCATCCTGTCGTGTAAACCAAGCCTCACACGGGTTCAGTCTGTTCGTCTGGACTTCAAGGTTACACATCACCACTCTGCCATTATGTTCACAGTTCAAGGTCTGCTTGTCACAGCTGTGCATCTACCTGTTTGTCTGTCATCATGTCTTTCAATCAGTCATTGAAACTCATTTCCCACTGATTTACAGGCTGTCTGTTTGCCTCACAGTTTCGCTCGCTGTGTCTCTGTCTATCTGCACGTCTGTCGATTGTTATGTCAAACTGACTGCTCTTATTGAGACAGGAAATGAGTCCTGACAATCCAAAAGCTAACCAGATGTGTGCTGTGGGCTACTTCATTAAGTAGACATGGGAGATCTGGCACATTTGAGTTGACACTTATAGGAAAGAACAGAGCTTTTCACAAACTGTGTGCACAACCTTGACCCTGCAGTACTGTATGTTTATATATCTGAGACTGGGTGTGTGTCTGTATGCCTGTGCATACATGCATGCATCCTTGTGCAAAGGAAGCAGAAAATCACAGTATCTGTCTGAGATCTCTGCGTGGAACCATGAACAGTCTGATCTTGGTACAGTTATGGAGCCAGACAGGGTCTCCAGTGGCTTTCCACAACAAACTCCCCCTAAACCACAGAGAAAGAGCACTAAAAAAGTAACAGGCAAAGACAGACTGAACGAGAGCAGTTTGAGATCATTCCTTACAGCCACCATCATGCCACTGCTTTTCAACACCAAAGAGATCAAGGCGAACGAAAAAAACAAAAAACAAAGGAAGAGAGATAGTGAGAGTATTTCAGACAGAGCAGGGGGAAACATGCCCACAGATAGACATGAACATCCCACACGGGCCCGCTGGCAGTGTCTCTACAGGAGAGCCGCACAGCAGACAGGAGTGTAAATAAACATTGTGGAACATCAGAGAGATGTGCGCAGGATTGTGTGATAGAGCTCAGGATGTAGAGCATGGCGGCCCTTCTGGCACACAAAGATATGAAGGCTGCCAAAGAAGACAAAAGAGGAGCCCTGAGAGAGCGAAGCAGTTACAGTAAGAGCTGAATGACACGCAGGCAAAAGTACAGTAAAAGAGAAAAAGTCTAAGACTCAAGGATCAAAACACATATTAAAAGATTAATGGCTTTTGCAGTGTACAGTATTCCTGTGTACAAGAAAATTCACACTTTACACACACAAGCACACGCCGTCACATAAACAGGAAGGACACATGGACCTTTTGTAGGAGACGTTTGCAGGAGACTCGAGGAGCAGATCAGATATGAGACAAGAGGAGTAAGGGCAGTAGTCATTATGTCATTATCCAATCACAGCTGATTTTGTAGTCCTCATTCATACATCTAATTGTACCAGGAGATGTTAAGCACTGTGGCTCCACTTACCTCCTGAGAGACATGAATGAAGAGTCTGAGTCTGAGTGAGTGGGGGCACGCACAAGAAGAAGTAACTGTAAAAAGACTGGAGTGATTAGATTTCATTTTTCAGTAGCACAAAGGAAAACATATCAGACATATAAGTGTTTAATTTTGTCTTAAAGGGAAGCTCAAAACAATTTTATGTACATTTTAGGCATACGTCTGTTTACAGGTCTTTTTGGGCATCATTTTCAACATTATAAACACACCAGAAAACAGGGTTAGTAACCAACAGAAAGCAGCATGTAGGCCAGGTGGTTACTTGGCTGTTGCTTTTTCAGTCTCTTTATTAACTAACCTGGAACGATGTTCAAGTGCTGCTTTGACAGAGACGGATGAACTCTATCACTGAGATGACAAAGAGTTGCAGAAGATGTTACAGATGGTAGCACCAGAAAAGGGGCAAAAACTTTGCATGTCCACCAGGATGTCATTTTTCCATCACTGCCAATCAGAGGTGGAGTCAGTAAATACCCGTGACTACTGCATGGTCATTTGTCCTGGGAATGACTGTCGATTGTAACCTTTGCCATGACAGACAAAAGCCAGATGTTAGTCAGTGCTAATGACTTTTTTGTACAGTGGGAAAGGGCTTAGGCCTTTTTAGCCTCCAAAATTTCTGGGGGTGTGGAGTTAGACCCTCAGGCATCAATAACCTGCTCCTCGTCTCTGCACGAGGATAGCCGCTTGAGGCTAAATCAAATGCTACTGTCAGCAGTCAAGTTGCACTGAGAGTACTGTAGGGACCAGGTTTTGAAAGATAGACTATTGCATGCAAAAAAGATGATATCTCTGGCTCTGTTGAATTGACTGTCCATCGTGAGTCTGACAATTTTAAGGGAGGGACATGCTAACTCAGTGGAATACTCTTTTAAGACAAACCAGCTTTACAAGCACTTCACTCTTTGGGCACTTGGAGGCAGCGCAGAAAGTTGTAAGCGCAACACTGACATATCGTCATCTTTTAAAATTATATAGCAGACTTGTTAACAATCAGTGGCTTATTTACCAGGCCCTGAGGAACACTGCTCAGCCTTACCTCCAATTTTCCCAGTACCCACTCACTGCCACTGGGAAAATTGAAGGCCAGTGCAGCAATAAAAAGTCACAGCAGCCCAAAAGGCATTTTCTACATTGACCACCACTGTAAAAAAAAAAAGACATCTGTAAAGAGACATCTCAAACTGCAAACAAGGTAAATTGTGACTCTTTCTCTTATAAAATTTTGATACATAGGGATGCAACTTATGCTCTTTCCTTGAGCTGACAAAAGTACTTCAAAAATCTGTGACATCATCACAATGTAAAGTCTATGAGCCAAGCAGGAACTCGAGGGCCAGGCCAGCAGAAGAAACACCAGAAACTGTTTTGGCATATACGCCAGGGAAGCCAATCCTGATACCTAGTTATTATCATACATCTATGTTATTTGCCGGACTTACACTATAGCATATCACCACTCAGTACCATATTGCAGATACTGTATACACACACACACACACACACACACACACACACAGAGACACACACACACACAGAGAAAGAGAGCCTCTGACATTCCAGTTGTTCCTTTTATTTGGCACCAGAGAGATTTTCCACATATCTCAAACAACAGAACCGGAATTCATAGCAAATCCTGTCTGAGAATGTGAAGCATCTGGCATGTTTGTTTCCTTCACTCTGCAAACAAAGTACAGATATAGTCATTATAGAACTGATGAATTCATTTAAAATTGCTAAATTCTTTAATCATTTGGAGTTGTGTTTCATGCCATCTAATGACTGTAAATCCATTTTCACTCTCATTTTAGCTCTGTTTTGGTCCCCACCAGCTCCTGGAAAAATATATGGATCTTAAGGAGTTAAATATTCCACCATGCTCGCTAGCTTGTTGCTAACTTTGTCACAGCCCCAGAGCTTATTTGCTGAAAATAGCTGGCTGTCTGGAAATGATGATGAGGAGAGCAGTGAGACGTTTAAAACCAAAACAATGAGCTGAAAGATGCTGAAAATCTCTGTAAAACTGAGGGGAACTGTAGTGTCAAGTGAAGTGACTATAAGTGGCACCTTTTACATTACACACAGTCATTTGATCCATTGGTAATATAAATATATTGATTACAGAATCTTTAAATGGGAAAAATCCAATCAATCTGAACAAGACTTTAGTACCAACTTTCTAAAATAATACCATTTTCGAAATTCATAGCTACAGACCCTTTTCAGCTAGTGACCAAAAATTATTGAAATTTGACCTAGCCCTGCAAGCAATGTACAAACAAAACTTTAACTATTTATAGTAACATGAAGAACCAAAGTAACTTTTACACGGTCCAACTATAAGCGCCACACATTGCCCCATCCATCCCTCCATGGTGTGAATCTCCCGTCCCACCTCCCAAAGGGCCATCTACCCGCTAAGCTCTAAGCTGCCAGAACGAATTAATGTGTGTTTAAAGTGAACACACATACAGTGTGTGTGATACCACCATCAGCGCCAAACATTTGCTTTCGTTTTTCCGGTTGGTTTGTAAGAGCGTTCAGCAAGCCTGCCAAATAAACAGCACAGTTTTAATGACCGTGTGCAACCCACAAGCTGATTATCTAATTACTAATCTAGTGAGGAGAAAAACACCCATCTCCCTCTCTGTCTCTCTGTCTCTCCGGGACATCCTCCCAAATGAATGGCTAAGACAGGAAAGTCTCAGAATCACCCACGTGACTGAAAAGATATAAATTCAGAAGAATCTTAAGCTCTCTGGTTGTTTTCCATCACACAGCATGTGTTCCTCTGACTAACAACTCTGCAGAAATAAAACTGGAGGCAGAGCCATAATGATGGTATAACAAAGGATGAGATAACCAGCTACATAACTTCCATGTGCAGGAGAAGCTCAGAGAGTTCAAAGGTAACCACAAACCACCCCACCAAGTGCCTATAATAAAATATATCCTTACATTGTTCCTGCTATATTCCTGTGGTTGTTATAAAAGTGATGTCAGAACAGTCAGTAAACAGCGTTTACGGCAACAGCCTTGCTTATAGCTGTGTGGAGCAGTAAGAATAAAGGAGTGGAGTGATGTGGAAACCTGATCACACTGTAGCTTGTCATACAAAAGCAAATACAGTGTATGAGAAAGTATGAGAGTTAATGTTTAGTCGAAGGCAGCTGTGCTTCTTGGGATTTGTTGTAATATTCCCCATGTGTACATAACACAGAACAATGAATAGCTGTTTATACTGCGGCACAAATCTTGACATTTGATACCAGCAGTGTGAAAGCGTGTAAACCCATACATACCCTCACCAATGAGCAGGATTCAGTAAAGAGCTGCAACTTGGTAAAAGCTATTAAACCACAGAAAACATGGGTCTGATACAAATCTCATTATGCATAGCATGCAAGAGCAGATCCTCTCAGCAACAGTGTGAGAGTGTTGCTGTTTGTGTACACATGAATACGTGCACGTAGGCCTACCCTTAATGTTGTCAGAGTGTGTGAAGTGTGTCTTTGCTTGGCTCAAGGTCCTGTGGCCTACTTTCTCCCTCTTAGAATCACCAGGGAAGTGTTTGTTCCCACAGTGAATCACCTTCGCAATCCAGGTCAAGACGTTAGCAGGCAGGCATGCATACTAAGGCCAGAGATTTTAGTGTCTCTGCTGTAGCTCTGATGTGCTGAGTGAGAATCATTGCTGCCCTCTGGTGGTGATAAAGTGTAATCAATGTGCAGTTCTACAGCCATACTGTGTTAACACCCAGTGAAAGTGGATGGAAAGTTGTTGTGTTTTTTCAGTTTGGAACCAAATAAGTAATTTAATTTCTTATCAAGTGGCATTCACAAACAACAGTCGTGATGCTTAGTAAGACACTAACATCTTCTGTTGTTACCTTCCAAAATGACCCCATATCTACATGACATCACCAAGTGAGGAAGTACAATCCTATCTATGTACAGAATTTGATTTTGTTGTTGTTTTGTTGTTAAAGTGTTTGCTTAATTTTTCAGTTAATCTTAACGTCTACCAGAACAACCACATCTACATTCTCCTGAATTTACTGGACATTTGTCTCTTTTCTCTGTCCCACAGGACTATGAGTACCCTAACCACCCCCAGTCCACACAGCACCAGAAGAATGACCGGTGTCCACCGCCACCCCAGATGCTGCCAGAAAGAGCCTGTGAGGTGCCGGGCTGCCGCTCAGACTCAGAGTGTGAGCGCCATAAACGCTGCTGCTACAATGGATGCATCTACGCCTGCCTGGAGTCTGTCCAGCCTCCACCAGGTCAGCAGAGCCAACAGACAGATGGTTGCACACACACTCACAGAGTCATGTTTTGGGCTTAAACTACTTAGAAATTAGTCAGTTTTTTGTTTCCCTCTACAAAGTGATGTTAGTGTTTTGATGGCTGTGGCTCTGTGTTTTCTGAACAGTGTTGGACTGGCTGGTGCAGCCCAAGCCTCGGTGGTTGGGGGGCAATGGCTGGCTATTAGATGGCCCTGAGGAGGTCCTGCAGGGTGAGTGCAAACACCTGACCAGTCACTGAGGTCAGACAAAACACATTTTTGTTTGATTTCACCAAAGTTCTACCCTCCTGTTCTGTGTGTTCTGGTGATGTGTATTTCTGGATTATTTAATAGGGGTACACCGATACAGGCCAAACATCAGTATCGGCCAATATTTGATGACATTCACCAACTGCAGTGACCAATGGTTTTCTGTTGGGGTCCACTGAATTTTGCACAGAATAAAAAGCAGGGCGTGAGAATAACAGAGTCCCATCCCTTCCCTGGGACGCCATCCGAATGAAATGACACAGTAAAACAAAAACAAAAAGGTGTTGATATTGGCCGATATCGGACCGTTGTGATGATGAGGGAGTGGACCGACGGAGCTGTCCGTTTACTGGTCAATCTACGTCCTAAGAGGTAGGGTAAGGAGCTCAGACATCCAGAGGGAGCTCGGAGTAGAGCCACTGCTCCTCCTTTGCGTCGAAAAGGGTCAGTTGAAGTGGTTCGGGCATCTGATCAGGATGCCTCCTGGTTGCCTTCTGTTAGAGGTGTTTCGGGCACCTCCCACTGGTAGGAGGCCCCTGTGTAGATCCAGAACGCTCTTTAAGGATTACATATCTCATCTGCTGGAAATGCCCTGGGGTCCCGCAGAAGAAGCTGGAAACCGTTGCTGGGGAGAGGGATGTTTAGGGTGCTTTGCTTGGCCTGCTGCTCCCGCGACCCGGCTGGAAAATGGATGGTGTTGTGGAATAAAGAGACTCAAAACACACAGGACTGGACATTTGAGAGTTTACTTGTGAGAAAGCCAAAGAATTGGTACATCATGACAATTTATAGTGTCGGACAAACAAGCAGTAAGCTTTCCCATATACAAAAGGTGCTTCCTGTCCCTTAAGCTGCTGTTACCTGTCATTTAGATAACCGGTTCTAGGAAGCACTTGCATCCCCTCACCTACCCAAATTTGGATGTATGTCAGGTCATCTATACCATAATGGATGGATGGATATTGCCAGGAGGAGAAGAAGTTAGTGTTAGCTGTTAGCTTTTAGCCACCACTGGAACCAACAGCTTCCAGAGCTTGCACTGGGTTACATTTTGAATTGTGCAAGCTCTAAGTAAAAATGAGTATTGGGCAAATAAAATTAAAATGTTATCATAATGTGTTTAAATTTAATCTTATAAAATTTTGTTTTTGAAGAGAGACTTGAATAAATACAGGTATTTGAAGGAGAAATTTGTTGATGTTTATTCAGCAAAATAAAATAGATATAAGACAGGGAATTACTATATGTTATATATTGTAAAAGGGCTTTTGAAGTAGTTATTTTAAAAAACATCTTTTTCATGTGACAGTTATAAGGTTATTTCATAAATTTATATGATTGACATTGTGCTCATTGAAAGGTGGTGTAAAGACTTGCTGAATGACTTTAAAACATTTCAGTTATTTTTTTATAATGATTTTTCCCCTCTGGCATAAAAGGGGTAATAAATACATAACAAGAAAACATTGCTATTGGTATCAGCTATCAGCCAAATCATTATTTTCATTTGCCCTGAATTAGTGTATCCCTATTTTTTGGTCTTGTTTTAACTCTTGCAGTAGTTCAGCTATGTGATGTTTTCAGTACATAAGTCACATTTTTGAGTCCATCCTTTCAGATCAAAACAGGAAATGCAAAGAGGAAAATAAATCAATTTCTCTGCTGTCAATAGTTTTAGTAGACTCCAGTCAAAATGCATCCACAGGATCCATTACAGCCCGGCGTTATTCTTGTGTTCCCCTCGAATGGAAAAACTGCCAGTCTGCTATTCTTCAGTCAGTATAAAATGTTCGTGTAGGTTTTCTAAGGTTTGCACAATTGGCATGCTGGTATTCTGAGTGGGAAATGTAGACGCAGACATGACAGGTTGAGGGAGGACAAGAGAGCAAAACAACCAAAAAAATGTACCAACCACAAAATGACCCTGGTGAGTATTTCATGTTTGTGATTTCTTCTGATACACAGTATATTTTCTGCCCACCAGCTGAGGCCTGCAGCACAACTGAGGACGGAGACGAGCCTCTTCACTGCCCTACAGGCTACGAGTGCCACATCATCAACCCAGGAAACCCTGCCGCTGGCATCCCTAACCGGGGACAGTGCATCAAGCAACGTGGCAACTCCGGTATAGTTAGCACCTCTGGCAATTAAAATAGATTGGCCATGTGATCTCATATCTTATTTTAGTTTTGCAACTAACCTCCAGCTTGTCTGATTTAAAGGCACTTCTCTCTAAAGTTTGTGCTTCTATAAAGTGCCAAGAGACAGGGGCAGGATGCTGGGCTTTGCCAGCAGCTGGCTTGATATCTCTTGGCAGATTACAGCCTGTCAAGTGCCAAGTTCCTCCTATTAAAAAGATCTAAAAATACACAAATTTAAGCGACCTGACAACTCAGTAGATTGCCTCAACCTGTGATCAGTGGCCGAAGCTGTTGGCAGGAATACTTCTTGAATGATTTAATCCAAAGAACATAAAGTTTTTACTTTGTGAGCAAGAATTCAAAGTGCAGTGTGTATGATGTGGAGACCAGATGTCAAGCTTTTATCTTGTTTTTCATGTTGGCTATTTTATTGACAGATGGACGTGGTCTGAGGCACAAATACTTCAAGGACTACAAGGACTACTTAGGTAAGTAAGGTAATGTGGACAAGCTGAAACCCTTCACTGTTACTGATTCAGAAATAGTGCCTGACATGATGATGGCTCTGTCACTGACAGGTACCAGTTCAAACAATGCAGTGGGCTACGAAAAACATCATCACAAGCACCTGGGATGATGTACGTTTTCTGCCACCTTTGAACCGTGATGTCATTTAAAACCAAATACCTCTGCACCTTTAGACAAAACCTTATGTTTTCTGTTGTATGTGTTCCCAGATCAACCTGACCTCAGCCTCAGCTACGACCATAACACAACCTCAGACATCAGCCCGGTCCTGTTTGATCTGCTCTCATCACACCTGAACCAGGATCAGATCTGACCTTTTTTTATTACCAGACCTACAGCTGCTACCTCCTCTTTGCAAAGCCCTGTCCTCAGCCACGAAGTCCTTTGGGAGACAAGTCTGACATACCTACAGAACACAGCCAAAGAAATAAGTGCTTTTATTTTTTGTCTCTGTCTGGTGTCTGTGAAAGGACGGGGGATTGGGTGTTAATGGTGAAGCAGAGGAGAGGAGAGCAGGGTGTGCACCAAAGTTTTTTTCATTTCTTTACAACACTCTCCCTCCTACGGCTCATTCTTATTCTCACACACACTCTCTCTCTAACCTTAAGGCTGGTCAGCTGAGAAAATTGAGACCATGTGGCTGCGTTACTCATTCTGTCTCTCTCCTTCTCAGAAGGACGGTGCTCGAATTTCCTGAACCGAAATCTGGAAAGTTTTATAGACAAATTGCAAAACTTCCAGCTGCAGTGGTTCTCATCGTTGAATCATATCCAAAGGTGGTTTCAAATTCAAACTCTAATAAACAAACGAATGCCATATAAGGGTGTGAATTGTGCCAGTTTCAACAGCTGTAGATTAGTTCCAGCCAACAGATGCAGACCGTGACTTTATTGGTATGAAAAACAAAAGAAAATAAGATAACATTATTTACTGAAGAGGTTAATTTAAGAGAGATTTAAAGGGATATTCCACCTGTACAGGAGGAAACTATTAACAACTTTTAAACTTTAAAATTTTGATGCTTAAAGGACTGATTTGGGTTGGATTATCCCTTTAAAGTTAACTCTGTTTATATTATATTAGAATAATATCATTAATTTCCTGAAATAATTCAATTTAAAAAGTCATACAACAAATATCTACCGCTGCAGTATGATTGCTCAAATGTTTCATAATTTTCAATGATCATACTTTCAAAATAAAAGTCTGTTGCAGTGCTGACATGATAATAAAAAGGGCTTTTGCGCAGAGCAGATATTTAAAACTGGTCAAAACATCCGTGTTTCTCTCAAACTCAACTTGCTTCAGTCAACTGTTCGAACTGTTCGAGGTTGTCTCTGTTATCAATTCAAATGGTGCTCAGTTTCATTGCTGCCTATAATAACAGGAGAATAAGCTGGTCACATTATAAGCTGCAGGTGTTAAACAACAAGTTGTAATCATTCTCTATGTGCAGAGCTAAAGTGGTGTCTGTATGTTGCTATCTGACTGGTGCTGTAATGTTGCCATGTTTAAATAAACCACATTTGTTAAAGTCAGTCTGAGTTTTGTGATGTTGTGTGTTTTCTGCCGGTGAGCTTAAGACTCAGTTACACATTATCACAAAATAACATGTTAAAGACTTCTCTTTCTGCTGAGTAAAATGTTCTTTCTGATCTTATCCTGTTTTGTCATTATTTTTTAGTGTTACATTTAGGCGAAACAAACATAAGACGAGTACAGCGTTTAGTCTCCATTTGCCTAGAAGTAAGCACAAAGATAAATGTGAAAGAAAGACGCATTTAATCATACCTTTCCTTTTTATATCTAAAATGTCTTCCAAAAACTTAAAGGGATAGTGCTCCCAAAAATGAAAATTCAGCCATTATCTACTCACCCTCATGCCGAGGGAGGCTCAGGTGAAGTTTTAGAGTCCTCACATCACTTGCAGAGATCCAAGGGGAGAGGGGGTAGCAGCATAACTCCACCTAATGCAGGCTTATGGCGCCCCAGATTCAAACGTCCAAAAACACATAACTGAAACCACAAAGTATCTCCATACTCTTCGTCCGTAGTGATCCAAGTGTCCTGAAGCCCCGACATAAAGAATTGTTTGGAAAAACGTCACTTGAACTCTGTTTTTAGCCTCATTGTAGCCTGTAGTTCTAACTGCTTCCCTGTACACTGCACTCACGTGTGTGCACTTGCACAAGACCGTGAGACATGGGCACCACCTTCATGTGTGTTCACGTGCTTTTGCTGGTCTCACGCGCAAGTGCACACACGTCAGCACGGTGTACAGAGAGGCAGTTAGAGCTACAGGCTACAATGAGGCTAAAAACAGAGTTCAAATGACGTTTTTCCAAACAACTTTTTATGTCGGGGCTTCAGGACACTTGGATCACTACGGACGAGCAGTATGGAGATACTTTGTGGTTTAAATTATGTGTTTTTGGACGTTTTAATCTGGGGCACCGTCGTGCTGCTACCCACTCTCCCCTGGGATCTCCGCAAGTGATGTGATGTCACCAGAGTCTCCCTCGGCATGAGGGTGAGTAGATAATGGCTGAATTTTCATTTTTGGGTGCATTATCCCTTTAATATGTGGGTGCAGTAGTATTAAGCTATTATCAGTAACATGAAATGGTAGTAAAGTAAATGTCTTCTCCCAGGATAAGGGTGCTTAAGACAGAATTTATATGATACATTTATGTGTACATAATCCTTAATCATAAATGCATTATCCAATTATTATCAGACATGCACATTTTGGGCAACTAAATGAGTTATTTTCATTCCTCTCATCAGCGAAAATGAAACATAGATTTTGTCTTAGTTATCATTATAAAGATCCATTTTTCAAATTCCCACTGCCTTCAGTTGAAGTAAAAATGTGAAAGGCCCTTTCTAGAGCCAGTGTTTGTTTTGTCCATTCTGGGCTGCTGTAGAAACATAGCGACAAAGCACAACAGGTCAGAGGGTCCGTCCCAAGTCTCCTTAATTACTGCTAGTTATCTTACCTAGCTGACTTTGCTAGCTGTTTAGCCCCTCCCACCTAGGAAAAAATGCGAGGAGCTAGCGCTAGGAGAGATGAGCGAGCATTGTCGGTTTAAGAGACATGAGACGTCCTTTCCACTGAAGTGTCACGTGAAGCGATGTCCATTCCTGATGACGGCGGCACAGCTGGATCTGCTGCATAACGGAGCCAGCGTTTGGCATACATCCCAAGTCACATTATATTCGCTGATCAAAGCCGTTCCGTTTCATTGCAAAGAATGCATGTAACGGGTACACGCTGTTTCTCCACCATCTCGTTCAAATGAGCCAGATGTAGGGGGCGGGTATTTATACGTCATGGCGTTCAGCTGAAAAACTCTTCCGGATAGGAAGCTCTCGACCATCCTACCTCGTAGCTGCTTAAAGCTTGCTGCTAGCTCCAAGCACTAGCTCCTCGCTGCACAAGTAAGAGACTTGGGACAGCCTAGAAGAAGGCGGACCTCGAACGACTTCCGGTTCAAGCGAGGAGCTAGCAGTAGCACTATAAAAATAAGAGACTTGGTACGGACCCAGAGGCCGTTTACACGTGGCTGGCTATTTTCATAAACGGACATTTCACTGTCTCCGTTTTCAAAAAGATCTTCGTTTACACTTACCTATGTACCTGTAGGTGGCAGTGTAACGAGAAGCTCAAGCCTTCCATGTATCCATTGTCACCATAGCAACATAGGTCGCACTTCTGACACAGGTGCAAGTTCCGGCACATACTGTGACGTCGGCTGCCTATAACTCCGTTATCTCTGTTTATCTCAGTTTATCTCAGTTTACATGCAAACACGCAACCGGAGTTTTCCAAAATCTCCACTCTGGCCGGAGTTTTTAGAAAGACTTGTTTTCAGAGGAGAAATCTCCATTTGCGTGTAAACGACGGGCACAAACGAGGGAAGATGTCTCCGTTTATCAAAATCACCGTGTACGTGTAAACGGCCTCCCAGAGTCTAAAAAACACACCCACCAAAGCGGAAAACAGTCACGACCACAATATGCAACCAAAGCACTCCACTCCATTCCTCTAAGTGGCTCTCCACACCTGGAGCTAATCAGCCAATCAGTGATAGAGAGGGAACAGCTATTTTTATACACACTTTAACTATGTTCTTGCAGTTTATTTATCGGTTTACTGCTTTCCCCTTCACATTTTGCTATATTTATACATGTAATATGAGTGCAAGCTGTGTATCAGAAACTGCAGAAACCTCTATCACCCTACTGGACAAGGACCAACAGTTCTGATTTACATCAGACTAAAATCTTATTTGTCTCTCTTACAGCACACATTTTGACATGTCACAGCAGGAAAAGCACAGGTATAAATAACATAAGTAATGATAGCTGGTAGCTATTTAGCGGCTTTATTTTCATTATTATTGTCATTAGTAACACCTGCACTTTGCCTGCTGTGATATGTCAAAAATGTCCTCTGGGAAAAGATCTATAGATCAAACAAAACGTTTAGGCTGTGAGGCAGTAATTGCTGTTCTTGCAAGGTTTGTGGCCTGAAGCAATTAACAACACAACATACTACCATGAGTCTGTGGAAGCAGGTGGGTTTCTAACATGAAAACTTGCTGTACACAGTATCAGTTTCAGTATGTAGTGTCATCCAAGTCATTAGGAGAGCTCTGTTTGGACATTAAGGGACAAAGCAGAGTTTTATTTCACAATACAGAGACAAATCCCTCATAAAAGATGCACACTGTATCCATTACAGGTGTTTGACTGAACGCTTTACCATCCAATCGCCACCTTATATGCACAAATCAGAGGCAGAATGAAAGCACGCACACAGAAATTTGTAGTTTTGTCTCTTTTTTTTTAATCAGATTAAACACAAACAACACAAATACAAGTCACCCACCCCCCACCCTCGGAAATGAACAATACCAAAAAAAAAAAAAAAAGGAGAAGACAAAAACAAACAAACAAACAAAAAATGCTCTTATAGGCAGTATGACTGGCAAGAAGTTCAGCACCAACTACAGAATGGATGTCGGTACATAGGCATATAGTACAAGTACACACATGTTGTTTGTCTAACCCATGTAATTTTGTCTTTTTAATATATATTTTCTATCATACATACTGTACATACCACATCCTATCATCCATCCATTTTCATCCGCTTATCCAGGGCTGGGTCACAGGGGCAGCAGACCAAGCAAAGCACCCCAGACATCCCTCTCCCCAGCAACTCTTTTCAGCTCCACCTGGGGGACCCCAAGGCTTTCCCAGGCCAGACGAGATATGTAATCCTCCAGGGTGTTCTGGATCTGCCCTGGGTCTGGCCTCCTACCAGTGGCACGTGCCCAGAACACCTCTAATGGGAGGTGTTCTGGAGGCATCCTGATCAGATGCCCGAACCACCTCAACTGACCCCTTTCAACGCTAAGGAGCAGCGGCTCTACTCCGAGCTCCCTCCGGATGTGCAAGCTTGTTACCCTATCTCTAAGGCTGAGCCCAGCCACGCCATGTAGGAATTTCAGTTCGGCAGCTTGTATCGGCGACCCTGAGATACTTGAACTACAGAGAACCATGGCCTTAGATTTGGAGGTGCTGACTCTCATCCCGACTGCTTCATTACTTAATTACTCAATCCTCTTCTTCCTGGGTGAGAAATAAGATTTCGACTACTCGACGCCATTCATCTCGGTGTTGTGCTACTTTCTGTGCCTTTCCCCATGTAAGCTTAATTTCTTTCCGCTCCCCTTCAACTCTTCTCCGCCAGGTGTTCTTTGGCCGCCCAGACTTACGCTTTCTAGGTGGTGTCCATCGTAATGCTACCTTCGGTATACTCTCCTTGTCCACTCTTAGGACATGGCCTAGCCACCTGAGTCGCCAGTATTTTAAATCAAGGACCACATCTCTGCATCCTGTTTTGCCGTACAGGCCAGAAGATTCGGCAGATTTTTCTCAGGCACCCATTGTTGAAGGCACTGATTTTATTCATGTCTCCTTTCACCACTCGCCAGCATTCTGAGCCGTACATAAGGACAGATTTCACATTGCCATTGTAGCACAAAGCTGCTTCTTGCTCAGCTGCAAACCGCCCCAGTGCGTGCTGGAGGTCACGGTGTAATGAAGCCAACAGGACCACATCATCTGCAAAAAGCCCATCAATTATATTAAATTGACACAGAAAGATGTGACAAGCAGCTTCAATCCCATTTTCCTTCTTACTTTGGGTGCAGTGTAGGAAACACATTTCAAAGAGCATTCTACACTGGCTTTTTTAATTTTTTTTTTTTTTAACATATTAACTGACTAACTAATACTAACTATGAGAACCTTTAATATTTTTAAGCATCCATGTGTGTAAGTTTGCACTCCTGACGTAAAATTAAACTATATACAGTCAGGAAACATCTTAATAATGCAATGATACACCTACAACCCGCTATGTGGAAAACGTATAGCCCAGTGGGTGTCTGACTGTCCCTCCCTTTGTCTCGCGCTCTCTCCCTCCTCTCCCCTCTCTCATACACGCGCGCGCAGGCACGCACGTGAGCACCTGCCTAAAAGCTGCGTCAGAGGGGGAAAAAAAGGACATTCAAATAGTCAGTGAGTACTTAGTGTGGTGAGTGTAACAGCCATTGTGTTTTGGATAAGCCGGTGGTGGAAACGCTCCGCAGCACACAGGCTGTCAGCTGTGTGTTAGCACCGGGTCGCAGACTTCAAACTAACTATTGGGCATGTCGCGCGTGACCGCTTCATCACTGCCACCTTGTTGATTCATGTCACCATGAGCCTGCCGAGCAAAGCATCAGAGAGAAGGTTAGTGCGACATTATCCTGTAAATTTGTGGTCAAAAAGTTACATTTTTGTAGTTTCACGCAATATATTTGCATCATTTTGTACAGTCTTCAGTTTCCTATATTCATTTCGCCTACTAGCCTTTAAAAAGTTAACTGAATTCATGCAGCCTGCCTATTATTTGAAGTTTAATGTGTTCATTTTTGTCAGGTAAAATTCATTTAAAGTTATGTTTCTATGTATCGTCGAGACACCTAACCTTATTGGTAGTTAAACACCGGAAACTGTCTGACACCTGCATAAAAAAGGCAGAACTCAATGTGTTCAATATAAGACAAATCAAACATGTGCCCAGAAGGTGTCAGTGTAGTTTATGAAAAAAGTTGCACCCATGGGAAAGGCTGAGCTGTGCCTGTCTATAAGAGGAAAACAGCTCACAAATTCAAATCATCTAAACATTTTGCTTTTTAATACCCTTCTCATCTCAGTCAAGGTCAAGAGCAGCAGGGGTAACATTAGCTGCTTGTATAAAAGATTTATTTTTGAACCCCGAAGTAACATTGGCATCATTGAATTACAGTTCCATGCATAATATTATTTAATGTTCCTTTATGTGCAGTCATATTAAGATCAAGATTTTTCCTCTGGACAGATTTGGCTCCAAGAACAAACTGGAAAAGCTATTAAAGGAGAGAAAAGGCACCTTTCCACTGCTGATCAAGGTAGGAGGATAGAGATTTACTGCTGATAAACGCATCATGTGTTTTCTTGGCCGTGTTTTTGTGTCTCTAAGCAACCCCCTGCAGTGTTGATGTGGAGGTCATTAAATAAATGTTATTCAGGTGATTGTGTGCACTCAGCGGACGTGATTTATTAGAGAACATACTCTTCCTTGTGATGTTCTTGGCCCGGCACCACTGAACCATCTGAGAGGGGGTGCCCTGTTCCTTTTTGCAAATGTTGGGAGAGCACATCATCCCAACCCTGTGCCATTATAACGCCTATCTGAAGTCTTTGGCACTGAAACTCCCTGGGTTATCCTCGTCGTCTCCTCTTCCTGGAAAGTTCCACAACTTTCAGCTCTGCCCTACAAGGACACATTCACGCAGCAGTGGACCGATTTACCCCCTCCTCCCTGCACGGAGGGATTAGAGTGTTTCAAAGCCCCTCGGACCTCAGTTTGGTCCTTTTTGCCATGAGGGCGGACACACCAGTGGAGCAGGGATGACTAAATCCCTTTGATGTGGAACTTTGTGCACGACCCCACTGCTCTTTTAAAGCTACCTGGGCTCAGGGTTTATTCAGGCTCCATTTATAACAGAGTTTGATTGGAAAATGAATAGGGAGGAAACACAATGTAGGTAATGTGAATATGGGGCGTGAAGGACATCAGATTCAGATAATAGAAATGAATGAATGGCTCCTTTTTGTGTGTATGCACGTGCATGTGTGCATGTGTCAAGGGGGGTGGGGGGTGGCCGACAGAGGAGGATGAGTCATAGCAACAGTTTGCATCATGGTCATTGTTAGAAAAAATTAGAATCATAAACCAAAACTTTATTGTTCATGTAGAGTATTGCATACTGCAGGGTGTGTCGGCCAAACTCTGTCATGCTTAATTCCATCACGATCCTTGTATTTGCTTTGATCTCAGCACTTAAAGAAAGGACTCTCACACAGATATTCTCATTAATTAGCAATGGCACTGCCAAAAGATTGTTAAGTCAAAAGACACTCCTGACAAGAAAGCTGAAAATCTTTGAACATCAGTGAGAAAATGGAAAGAGCTGCGTCTGAGGCATCATTTGAAGCTGTTAGGAGTTACGCTGTGAGTGGACTCTCCACGCTCAGGGTGTCAGTTCAAAAGATTCTGTCTTTCTCGAAGTTGGGATATCAATAGAGAGCATTTGCGTCATTACAAAGCACAGACGCAAGCAGCTGCTCTCAGCAGATTCAGCGTAGCCCTTCAAGACGTGCAATGCCCTGAGACTGTAGCAGGCAGTGTGTTTTCATGTTTATAGCTTTTGCATGATATGACTCATTACTGACGTTCACTTTCTAAGCCTTCTTTTGAGACATTTAAGCCCTCTTTTTACATCAGGGAGGACCATCAGATCCCTCCAATAATGTGGTACATTATACCGCATGTGATTATTCTGGGGTGTTTGTCCACTCACTGAAGGCTAATCTTGAAGCTTTGTGCCAAACTATTAATACTGTAGTAGGTCTGTAGCACTGACGTATTGGAGCCTTTATGTGGGATTACACTTTCTAACGTCAGGGTTCTTGAATCTGATGATTATTTTCTTAACTAATGTGTTGAATATTAGCACATAGATAATGTCTGTCACACTCTGTCACTAAGACGATGTTTTCAGCAGTCCCAGACCCCAAAGATGTTCAGTTTACAGTGATATAAAATAGAGAAAAACAATCTGATAGTCTAAGTGGAGAAGCTGGAATTAGAGAAGAGTTGATGCTTTTGCTTAAACAATGACATAAACGATCGACTATGAATCAAGCTCTACCTGCAGCACTATACAAAAACAATGTCAATACACTCTGAGATCATGACCTTGATCCTTTTTTGTGCACTTCATGACCTGCTTTAGAGTATTGTTTATCAGGGCAGACCTACTGTATGCACCTGGCCGAGCCTTTACCCCCACAGACTGTGGAATAGGGAGCGTGCCTCCCCATTATTCTGATGAACCCTGCCCCTGATAGGGTTTCTCATCACAGCTTTGTCCTTTGTTGACACCGGACCTCCTGAATTAAAGGCGGTCATTTAGAAGGAGAGGGAGAGCTCACCTCTGCTGAATTACACACTGATATCAGTGTCAGCGAGCACAGGGTTCACACTGCCACACACACTGTGTATATAAATGATATTATAACCAATATAATGCTATACTTTTAGTCACCTCTCTATTTCTGCATGTGTGTGCATAAGATTGTGCCATCATGTGTGCAGTTTAAATTGAGTACATGTTTGCAAGCATTCATGTGCACCAACAGAAAGGCCTTTGGCGTGTCATCAGCGCTGTCACATGGCCCATGCTCCTCAACATGTGAATCTCCATGTGGCACTGAAATAGAGCCATGCATAGCAGCATACTCTCCACTGTGGATGAGTGTTATTCCTCCCACTGGTGCACACAAGACTGTGAAAGCCTGGACTGCGTTTGGCCTTATGCTGCCAAGGCAGAGCCCACTTGTGCTGCTATGTCACAGCTGCAGGTTTCCATGGTGAGGAGGTGCTCCAGTGAGGACAGCTGGACGGAGGCACTCCCCAAGTCTGATAAACATTAATTGGATTTTACAAAGAATGCCGGGTAAACAGCCACCCAGGGAGTTTTGTTAATGAGTGCCTGGCTTGGTTGCGTGAAGCGTCTGTTTTCCTTTAACGGTGAGTCATGCAATGCAAGGATGCTAAACAGGGAATGCCAATGTCCTCCCCCGTCGCACCCTCTCTTTCCATCTCCATAGGCTCAGAGGCATTGTTGTGTAATAATATGTGAGGTCTTATCTAAAACATTGTTACATAACAAGATTGGGTGTTCTTACCTTGTTAGGCTCACAGATTTCTTCATACATAATAATATAAAAATGATAATAATAATTAATTTTGGAGTTAATTTGCAAATAGTAGCCCAGGCTATTATTTGCTTAAATCACTGAACTCAACAGGCGTATATATGGGACAGGCTTTTATTTCCTTTTACACAAAAGTGTTGCTCAGCAAAGACCCTTATACATTAAAGGAATATGAATAAATTACAGGGTAATCAAGGAAAGGACTTATATTCTGACTTAATGACAGCTTCAGAGGAAGGGAGTCACCACTTCTGTCTTGATCATGCTGGAAAATCTGAATGAATTATGGTCTTCTCTGATGCTCATGACTTAAGTAAAATGAAATCAACCAAGCTAACGATGTGTAGCATTGCTATATTGATAAGAGTTCAAACATTTTATTTGTATGTGAGTTCTAAACAACTTAAGTTAGCTCAAGTGGGGGGCGTCGGTGGCTTAGCAGTAGAGCAGGCGCCCCATGTACAAGGCTGTTGCCGCAGTGGCCCAGGTTCGACTCCAGCCTGTGGTCCTTTGCTGCATGTCATTCCCTCTCTCTCTCTCTCCCCCTTTCACGCTTGTCTGTCCTATCAATTAAAGGCTAAAATGCCCCAAAAAATATCTTAAAAAAAAAAAAAAATTAGCTCAAGTGGGTAGTCAACAATCTGGTTTTATACATCCAAAGAACTTGTGTAAAAATAACTGCTTGGCAACCAGACCAGGCGTCTAATAGAGACAGGCCTTTATTTGTCAAAACATGTAGCTACACCAGCTTAGTAAAAGGGAGTGGGTGTTTAATTGTGACCTGGCTTTTAATTGAAGTTTTACGGTACTGCCAACACTGTGTGCAAATGGTGAAACTAAGATTACCAGTTATACTAGCAACACCCAACTGTCCACCAGTATCGTTAGACATTGATATTTGGTTGAATTTAGGTTGTGACATCTGGTGAACAAAATTCAGTGAATGACAACATCTAATGTCAATGTCAATTCGATGTAGAATACTTACAGTAGACGACTCTGATATTTTGTTTGTTTTAAGTTGTGTTGTTAAGTAACCAAAATACTTCCTAATGTCTCAGGGCAACATCATTTTCATGTAGTATAACATTTAGTCTTAAGTAATGGAGAACTCAACCCAGCGCCTGCAAAACATCATAATGTTAACATCCCCACAACATAAAATTCTGACGTTGGAGGACATTTTAAATATTGTTAATCTGATTTTTATTCCAACCAAAATTTATCGTCTGTTCGATGTAAGAGTCCAAAGTCTTTTTGACATTGACTGGCATTCAGTGACAGCTGAGTAATATCAGCATAAATAAAATTAGCCCTGTTGTGGGATTTATATGGTTTGGGAAAAAATGAATTAGAAAAGTTGGAAAGAAAGATCAGTTTGCCAGTTAATTGTAGAAGTAGTTGAAGTTGAGACATTTAATTTTACATCCACCAGAGCTTGTGGTTTTTAAAGGGAAGGTTCACCCTAAATCCAAAAATACATATTTTCCTCTGACCTGTAGTGCTATTTATCAGTCAACATTGTTTTGGTTTGAGTTATGGAGTGTTGAAGATATTCTGTTCTTGTCAAGTCTTCATGTGAGCGCTGACGGTCACCTCTTACAGCCCAAGACAAATTTCCCACATGTGGGGCAATAACGTTAATCTTATTTTATCTTATCTTACCGGTATATCTGTTGTAGAGATGTCTACCTTCTGTCCATTATAATGGGACTAGATGGCACTCAGCTTGTGGTGCTCAAAGCGCCAAAAAATACATTTGAAATACTCAACATCAGTGTCTCTTTCCTGAAAGGCCTGGTAACTCAAGATAATCCACAGACCTTGATGTGAGCAGTTTCATGTAGGAACTATTTTCCTGTTACCAAACTGCATCCACCAACTGTATTACTGCACAGAAGGAAGTGTGCATCTACTCAAGAGGCTCATACTTGTGACAGCATGAGATGGAAACATTAATGTCATCCTGAGCTGTAACATTAGCTAGCTCAGTGGTGCTTGGTGAGCTAGCAGTAGATGCACACTTCCTTCTGTGCGGTGATACAGTTGATGGCTGTAGTTCGGTATTAAGAAATGGTTCCTATAAAACAGCTCACAACAATGTGTTTTTGTTTTTTTTGTTTGTTTTTTTTGTCGCTTTGAGCACCACAAGCCGAGTGCCATCTAGTTTCATTATATCGGAGATAAGGCAGACATCTCTACAACCGATATCACCAACATTTGGCATCTCACACTAAAACAATCTAGACCAATGAATAGAAATACAGGTAAGAGGAAAAATGTGTTTTTGATTTTGGGATGAACCGTCCCTGTAAAGGTCATTTAAAGTGATTTAACATATATATTGTCATATATATTCATATTACATTTTAGAAAGACTGATAATTATGTTACATAACTGTGTTCACAATAATCAAGATTAACTGTGTAGTCATGCCTGTGTTGGTCCCACAGGCCAGAGTGTGTCAGTATATACCTGTAGCATCTGTTGAATGAGAAAGGCCTGAATGCCAGTTCGGAAGATTACACCTGAGCCTCGGATAATAAGAATCTAAGACGGGATCTCCTTTACAGACTGTGTTTTGGTGACACTGTGTGGAACAGTATAGCCTCTTGTATTTGGCACCCAAAGACAACAAGCATTTCAGTCCTCATTGTCTACATCTGCCAAACTTGTCATCAGATTAAATCCTGCAATTTGCGCTAATTGTTACAGTTTGAAGGCAGTGTATTGTGTTTGTCAGTCTAGCTCAGACACGGGGTCTTTTGTGTCCAGGTGGCGACAAAAGCGGATCGCCTTGCGAGGTTGTTGTGGCAGGTGACAGCAGAGTCAGTGCTTATGGGGTCAAAAGGACGAACAACGTTCATCTTACCTGGGTGACAAAGCTCACCTCTGCCCATCACCCCTGTAGGAGCGAGGGCAGGCGAATTTTTTCAGAGGGCAGGGTGGGGTGACACAGGCAGTGACTCGCTGTCACTTAGCTGGTTTTAGCAATGACATTAAGATTTGACGAAAGTAAAAAGAGACGGGCGAATTCTTGGACAGTCAAAAATGGAAAATGAGATGTGGTGACTTGCGTTGCCTAGAGGTTTTGGTTCATTGGGTGCAACATCAGAGCCATCTGAGGCCGAGGTGTGTGGCCCCAGAGATGCCAGGCCATCATCACTCACACATGCCTGGCTGCACGAGCGCACCTCCTCCATCCTCAGGTTCTCAAACCTGGCAGGGCTGAGTCTGGGGCATTCAGGTCAACACCCGCACTGCACATGATAGGGGCTGAATCCTGCTGTGTAGTGGGCATATTTAGTACATAAACCTGTGACACACACATTTTGATTATGGAGGTAAACACCCAAGCTTGAGAAATCTCACACACATGCACCTGCGCAGTGTTTACGCAACACCTGCCTCAGATGTCTCGCAAGTGGGCCAATTATTTGATCTGATCGGCTATATTGAAATAACAGTCAGGTACTGCAGCGTGAGCAGAGCCAGACATGGGGCCCTGGGTCGGGTCTCGCTCCAGGGATGGGAAGCAGCAGGTCTTAGATGAAAGAATGATTAATGAGGTAAGGCTTCCACAGCTGAGCAATTTGGAGAGAATACAGCTGATGATGTTGCTCTGAAAAATATAAATGGTGGTGTTTTAAGTAGAGGTTGTATTGGTAGCCTACCTATACCCTGTTTAAGTACTGAGTATTTTTTAATATTTTGTCTTGGTATTTGAACAGAACAACTGAAAGTATGCAAAACTGTGGTACCAACATGGGTACATGACCGAAACTGGTCAGGACATCAGTCAACTTTTTTTACATCCATCATCAGACATCGACGAAAATAATGACAGTAAGAATTTCAAGTATTCTTTTACTAAACATTTAGATCACTGTGTTTCTTTACTACCGTGTCTTGTGAAAGCAGCCATTATATCTGGCACAGTAATTATATCCCCTTACCCATGTTCTTTCATTTCTAATTTTAATGCCAGTGTCACACACAGAGAAAGCTCTCCTCTCTCTGTGCACTAGGAAAAGAGAACTGCTTTGCAAAAAAATTCAATCAAGACAAGGGAAAAAAGAAAACGCTGTATCAGTGACATTTTTCCAGGTCATGTTTCTTTGAAGGCTGTCTCTCTATTCGGGTGCAGAGATGGTAAGATTGCAAATAATTTGAGTACTGAGTACTGACTGATTTAAGGACAGAATTATACAGTATGGCTGCATGAAAGTTGATGAAGGTTTGTTTTTGGTGATGCTGCACAGGATGACCATAAACGTGACCCTCAGTCATTAAGTGGTGAGGGTCCATCATGTTGTTTAGACAACTTAGTGCAGGATTAGGTTTGTCTGTATATTAGATTAGCCTCAAAAGTGAGGGATTAATATTTCAGACTTACAGTCGGGGAAATGGGAAAAAAAGGCTATTGTTTATAATACCACAACAGCCCAATCATCTGCTAAACAAGGCTGGGTAACGTGGCCTGTGGCCCAATTCTGGGAATTTTTTTGCGACAGTCTGGGTCTTTGTCTGATAAAGAAGACAGACAGGAAGCTCTTGTATGTCTGTTTATCTGTTTTGTGGTAATTACAGTACATAAAGTGATGCGTATTATGAAGCTTGAGAGGTTTATGTGTACTTGTTAAGTAGGTGGTCTCGACGGGCCAGCACAGTTGTCACAAATATGAAGCAGTAGGTCAGTGTCTGCCTCAGTCAGCTACCCCACACAAACACACCCGGAAATACACAAACGTGGTTATGAATTATGGGGAATATTTGTCTATGACAGTGCATGTGACAGAAACAGTGTCGACAAAGGCAAAGGATCTCCGTGAGAAGCACAAATATTTACAAATTAAAATAGAATGAAGACAAGCAACGACATACATTTTTAAAAATCAGTGTTATTTATTGACTTTTTGCAGCTTCCTGTTGTGATAATGAATAATAATATTATTGTTCCGCAGATTTATGTTATCCAAATTAACAATTTCATGCATGCAGTGATTAAAAACTAGTCATTTAGGGTTTTTTTGTTACATACATGAAGAGTTTGCTTACATTTAATGCATTTGGTCCGACTTCTCTTGTTCAATTAATTGTTTCCACTTTATGGTTGAGTTCACCTACAGTATATAGTCCAGTCCTACTTGGTTCAGCCCTCATATTTTCCATGCAGTTACAGTATGTGCCATCAAAACACATCTTTCCATCGCCCTTTGCTCTTTCACATAAACAGTATGTACGTATCACTGAGGAGCCGACCCCCCACACAGCACATATCAGGACAGAATGTTCCTGATTGAAGCCGCGCAGCAAACACAGACTGTGACCGAGGCATTAGCCCATTCAGACCCTGACAGAGCTTTGCTGCAATCAGACAGTGGCTTGTGTCACTGTTGCTGGACACAAGATGAATTAAGGAGTTTGTTTTTTTGTCTCACCCTCTTCACTATGGTGAAATGAGCCTCTCCACATGGCTAATGGGATTTGGCTTGGCCTGAGCCCCGCTTAATTTTCAGCTGTGTCCACCACAATCACACATGCACGGTTATACTTGAATAAAGAAACACGCACACACTCAGAATCGCTCAGTCCTTCTGATAGAGAATGAGGATAATCAGGCAAACATTCAGAGTATGACATGATTGTAATTACTTTGCAATAATAACAGCCTATTAGATGTTATTTTAAAGGCTGGTTGTTCATCATCTACATTTGTTACAGTAGTTGAGTCAGTCGCCCCTGTGGGATTGAAACTAAGTAGACATCACCTTTTTACAGCAGAGGTTTCAGTTTGGGGTTTATATACACTATATTCATGTCCACAGTTAGTTTAAATAGATAGGAAACTTTAACTCAACCATGACTTAATGTAATGTGTGATTAAAGGGGAGTGTTCCTTTAAGTCTTGGTCCACTGAATGTCCATTCATAGTTAGCTGGACGAAGACTAAGGGAACATCCTGTGAAAACACTTTGTTACTCTGCACCTTCTTGCTGACAAATCTCTATTGCCAAGCACCATTAACATATCAAAAGTAAGCCGCAGTTGAGCCTATAATTGTCTGTATACCTGCGAGTGTGTCTAAGCGTATGCGCTTGTGTCAACTTGTGAACTCGACCCATATCTCACATGGTGACATGCTGTCACTGAGAAGCCTGCTGTGCGTCTAAAACTGCAGATGCTGCAGCAGTCCACCTGCCAGCCAGGTCAAACTACCCACAGCGCTCTCTGCCAAATGCAAGGAGACTCTGATACTGTCTGTTTTGGCTGGCGGCTCACCTCGCTTCAGTTTGCCTTGTCTGGCACCTGGCGGCGATTAGCCAGGGCCAAACAGAATGTAAGGCACCGGGTTATGGCGCTCTAAGAGGAAGCCATTTGGCCCCGCTTTGACTGAGTCTCATCTGGCCTGGTGTAGCCTATCCAACCACCTGCTGCTCATTCTACCCAGATCCACCCTGATAGTGCAAACACGTGGGAAAGATGTGGCCCTGAGAGGCCAACAGCCGGTCAGATGACACTGTTATGGTTGGGATTAGAGCCATGGATTAAACGGTGTAAATTGAAAAACCCCAAAATGCGTGGGAAGAAAAGAGATACAGCAGCTACCACTCTGTGTCATATAAGCATCGAGAACGGCTGACAGGGCAGTAATGAAATACAGTAGCCTGGTGCTTCATGCTACAGAAATAGCAACATTTTTCCTGTCACCAACGCAAGGTGATGAAGAGATTTTATTTTTGGTAGAGGGGCAGGATTTATAGCAGATACTTGTAGTCACTAAGAGGACATGTCCTTTGATATGAAAACATGTAAAATGAAATGCTGCACTGTGACTTGATGTCACAGATGGTACTTAAACACCTTTTTACTTCCTGTAGTAATTCATTTAATCATCCACAATGAATAAAGAAATACAAACATGTAATTACAACACTTTGTTTCCCAGTATGAAGCCACTGTTCTCTCGTCCTGCTGCGGACTCTGCAGTTCCCTGCTGCGGTGTGCAGCAGGCAGAAGGCCAGGGGCAGTCAGGGTGTGGTGGGATAAGCTTTCACCCACGCACTATTTGTCAGCAAGGCTGTAGCATGCCGCAGGGGTTTGTGGCGGCAGCACAAGCAGGTGGAGAATGGTAGAAGCTATGACGGGGGAGAGGGGGAATTGACAGACCCTCTAGCGGTGTCTCCAAGATACAGTGGCAAGTGAGAAGGGAAAGGAAAGTCGCGGACGTCTGCTGAACTACATGGGAGGCCTATTAGAGCTGCACCTCCTCCCTGTCTGACTTCCTCAGCCCCGTGAAGAGCCCACCGGGGAGGATGATGGGTTTCTGTATCTACAGTACCTCTCTCTCTCTCTCATGTCCCACAGCCCCCTCCCCCCCTCCCCTTTCCCAACCTGAACTCCCAGAGGCCTCCTTTACAGGAAGCAAAGTGCCAGGCCCCTGCTGCTGTGTCTCCGGCTCAGGATGGGTCCCTTGTTGAGTCCCATCCATACGTCACTGGCAGCGGTGAAGACAGAGAGCACTCCCTCACTCATTATAGCAACAGCACAAAGCAACAGCATCCTCTCACTGTCTGTCTGCAGCCTGCCTCTCTACTCTGTCTGTATCCTGGAGCAAAGATTTTTTTTGTTGGAACCTGATAAGGAAGAAAACAAAGGGGCACTGAGGTCTCAGCAACCAGAATGTAACCTTATATGAATATGATGCAGAGTCCAGAGTGTAGGGGGGAGTTATGAAGAACCACAAGGAGTTCTGCGTTAAGAGGTCAATCATATTTTCAGGATTCTGTACACATCTAAAGAAGACAATGGAAAGCCTGCATAACTGAACTTCACAGCATCAGAGCTCTTGTTAAGTTCAAGAAGAATTTTATTCTCTCAAATGGAGTAACACCATGACTTACAGTCTCTAAACTTAACTCAGGAGGAAATGCAGGCCTGGCATCATCATCATCATCCTTCATTTTGCTTCTGAGGGTGTCTGATCTGATCTCTGACCTGCTGAGTAACTACCCCCCCTCAGGCTGGAAATGGTGTCTCGAGGCTGAGGTGGGCTTCAGGGTGTTGTTGTGGCAGCATGGGGGAGATGTGCTATGTGGGAAGACTGCTGTGGTTTTAGCCTCGTCCAAGGCTGCTGCTGGGGCAGGAACAGGAGGGTCCAACCTGAGGTATGTATATATGGAGAACAACAACAGAGGAAACCCAGGACATCAGACAACTATTTGTTTCCATTTTTTCCATCCGCCCACACCTGTATCCTATCTACATGCCCACGCTCACACTCTTTCTTTCTTCCTCTTTTGTTTTTTATTTCCTGCTCCGCGCACTTTTGTCTCTATTTTCAGAATCGCTCACTGGCAGCACAGTCCTCCTTGTTTGGGCTTATGTCAGGCAAACATAAACTGTTACGCTTTGTTTCATTTATGGTTGCCATGGTGAGATATACTGTATCTGCATTGTTGTGCTCACCATTGCGTTGTCACCTGGGTGACAAAAAGCACACAGCATATTATAATGGCTCTCCCAGGTGAACTGTGGCAAGTTTACAGTGGCTGACTTTCCTGAGGTTTAATGATGTATTATTTGAACTCTGCTACATGCTGATGATACTGTATAACAGCTTAGAGCTAGAGCATGACTTGCACTTTTAATTTTCTCTGCATGCTACATTATTAAAGGAATAGTTTGACTTTTTTTTAAAACAGGCTCATTGTTTTCTTACAAAGAGTTACAGTAGATAAGAATATTGAGACCACTCTCAAACTGTATCTGTACACTAAAGATGAAGCTACAGCCAGCAGCCAATTAGTTTAGCTTAGCAGAAAGACTGGAAACATGGGAAAAACATGGATGTATGAAGACAACTGGATACAACATTGAAAGCAGAGTCCCATTCATTCCAATGAAAGTTGCTCAGTGGCACATAAAGCTTGCCAAGTATAATATTAGCCTCATCTTCTGTATTGTGGGGCCCATAGAGTAAGCACACCAGAGACTTTGACTAGCCGAGCTGGCTAACTTCTGGTTTAGCCCTCTGCTAACTTGAGTGGGGATAGAATTATTCTAGGCTTTAGAAATGTTACTTGACCTGCCAAAAAATCTAATTCTGGTAGTAAAACAAATAATTTTGCGGGGGGTTAATGTCTCTGCTGATTTACAGACGTCTCTTTCACAGTGCAAGACTATGGGACAAAGTCTTAGCAGGCTCAATGGCATCACATGATGGACCTGGAAGTTGTAATTTCACAGTTTGACCACTATGTCAGATTGGCTATAAAGCCTGGCACTGTTCCTGTGGGCTGGGGGAAACAGCTACCGTGACTCTGTCCCACATTGAGTGCGGTTACATGATGGCTTCTCATTCAGATTGAAATAAATCTGAATGAAATCATTCGGAATTAAAGTCTTTCCAGGTAGTTTACATGGGAAATATTCATTCCGAATGAGGGTTTACACGGGAGATCAGATCAATAGCCTTTTAATCGCCTGTATTCGGGTCCGCGCAAGGTTTGGGGCAGGGGAGGTTTCTGATTGGATAGGGGGTGGGGCGGATGTTACGTGTTTATGTTTACCAGAAGAAAACACTGTAGTCCTTGCTCTGGATAACAAGATGCTTGACGACGCCATTCTTAAGGCCTTTTTCGGGCTTGATTGCTTATATTCTTGAAGCAGCAGTACGACAACAACCTTGTTCTGCTAATGCTTCGTCTGTTGAGGATGAGAAGGGAGGTAGAAGGTCGAAGAAGGGAGATAGAAGACCGTGCTGTGGCAAATGGAAACCGGTGAGTGCAACAAGTCCAACTGCTCTATCTCAGCCCGTTGCTATGCGCGCTATATACGTCATCGCGCGAGAAGGGCAAGGAAACGAGCACGCACAGAAAGACCGGAATGAACTTAAAGAGGAATGAGTGTATACAAGTGCGAGAAATTCTTTCATTTGGAATTAGAAATGGAATATTCCAGCCCCTTACATCGGATTGAATTTTCAATCGCATTGGCCTTTTTCCATTCCAAATTAGGTGTTTACAAGATCACTTTTAATAGGAATGAACTTTCATTCCGAATGAAAAGGGAATTAAACTGTCCATGTAAATGTACTCAGTATAATAGTAACTAGATACTGGACCTCAGATGGCACCTATTAAGTCAAATAGAATTGCTCGCCTGGTACATAGGCCAAATAAAGTTTATAGTTTTCGGGTTTACTTCTGCGATATGTAGCCCACTGAATTAGTGCAATAGTTTCTCCCTCTGGCCCGGCCTGTGAGTTTCTACTCAGCTTATACATCACAGATTTTTTTGCCTCAAGGAAAGTTTTACAAATACAAAACCTTCATGGATCAAAAATTCACAACAGAAAGAGACATAGTTGACCTTGTTTCCAGTTTGAGGTGTTCTTTCAATACTTTTACAGATGTCTCCTCTACAGTAGTGCTCTATGGGGAAAATGCTTTTGCTGCAATACCGTGACTGACCTGGAAAAACACTGGCAGCAAGGCTGAGCTGCATTCCTGGGGGCCTGGCTCAGTCCAAAGGGGAAAAAAAATCTAGCTAATTTTGTTATCATCATCATCATAAATTAGCCAGAAAACCAACGGACACACTGGGAAATTACTGATCCTGGCCAAGAAATATCCTCATAAAGCCTCAACTTATTGATTTTACACTCCAATTTCTGTACAGATTAAACAAACAAGATATAATGTGTTAATAGAGGCGATGTTAGTCAGATTTTGTTACTATTGGACAGAGCCAGGGTAACTGTATCTCCCTGTATCCAGTCTTTATGCTAAGCTTAACAGTATAGCTTCATATTTAGCATACAGTACAGACATAAGACTGATACTGTCATTTAACTCTAGACAAGAAAACAAATAACTGTATTTCACAAAATGACAAACTATTCATTTAAATTAAATATTTCTGTGGTTCTTCTTTCCTATTGTGCTGCAGTGTGGAGATAAAATTAGATGCAAAGTAATGCGTGATTCAGAGTTTTACAAACAAATATTCAGTCTGTTCTGTTCTGCTTCGGCTGTAATCTAGGTTGCAGCCCTTGTCGTTATTAATCAAGCCAGGTTTAAAGGAGCCTCTCATTTCTGAGAGTGTACCCAGTCGTCCTCTTGTTGTCCCTCTGTTTCCACATCCTCTTGAAGGGCCACTCCACCAGCAGGGGCCGATCCTGAAATCTGGCATCAGTTCTTGTTTGTTAGCAGCATCTTGCACATGTCTGCTCTAGTTTCAGTGATTTAAATTTGTGTTTTTATTGTGTGGTTAAATCTTAAGTGCAACAACTGATTAGGGAATAGGAGAATAGATTAGGAGAGTGGAATAGGGAGGGCAGGTAAAACTTCCTCGAAAGCTGTTCATCCTGTCCTGAGGCTGATTACTGAAGTGGCCACCGCTGTTGCATAACAGCTGTCATATAATCATATTCATCTCGTGTACTTGTTCTGGGCTCCTTATTGCATCGGGCAAGTTGTCTCCCTCAGTAGTGATTAGTCATTACAAAACAGTTGTTTACATCACAACAGCAGCACGGTGTTACTGCTGTAATGCTTGTTTCTCTTGTTGCAAGTGGGTTGAGAAGAGTCAACAACTCTCTGATGAAGTCTGAAGCCTGTCTGTCAACTCTGTTGTATGACTCATGAGATTATAGTGGTCAGTTTGTTTGTTTCTTTATTTGTTTTCTGACAGTGTAATATTTCAGAGGTGTCTTGGCAGAGATGATATCACATGCCCCTTCTGTCCTGCACTCTTCCTTTCATGGATGTTGGCTCTGCTGTGATTTTGGCCAGGACCCTCCACTGTATGAGAAGAGATTTAAATCTCAAGAGACCATCCTGGTTAAATAAGAGTTTCCTGCAGGCCCAGACTTCATTTGCAGTGGCCCATATCTGTGTTTTCTGACAAGGGAAGCTACCCTCACAGTGTCTGTTTCTGCATTTTTAAAATTAAAAGCCTCTGGAGGGTTTCAGCATTTAATTATTGTTGTCCACCTTTTAGCAAAAGAGGTCTAAAAGCAATATGTTCTGTGACACTGAGACATTTGAGAGCCCTGGTCTGTGACGATATCTGAATGGAGCTAGCAGTGAATAAGGGTGCATATTCTTCAAAAGCTTTCCATTTGGTTTAAGTATTTAACATTTGTTCTTATTTTCAGCCATTATGACTGTTGTGTTTTTTATATGTTAGAATACTTAACAAAGAAATCCACATTTGTGTGATAGATGTTTTTCCCCTTCAGAAACAGGTGGTGTAAAACCTAAAAACTACTCTGACCATGTTCTCTAATACAATAACTAAGGATTAATCACACATTTATTAATGTCAAATAGGCTGTGAACACATTTAAATAGATCTATGGTTCAAAATTTGGTACACACACTTACTCTGAGGGTCTAAATGTAAGGGTTAAACAACTAAAAATCAGTTAATCTGGTGATACAATGTTATTTGTTTCCAACGCAGCCTGGTTTCAAAGACATATTCTATGATTATACTCTGTTCTCCTGTGATATATTACAGCTTGCAGAGTTAAAGCACTTGAGATAATTGGCGTTCTGCTGGAAACGGGTCAAATTTGTTATTTGTTCATTTTAGAGAGGTTAGATTTTCAGGAGACTTGCACGCACTCCACGCTTTGACAGTGCCGAGGATCTCTGGTGCTCAGTTTGTGAGAGAGCACAGCGAGCTGTCTACATAACAGTACTGTAAAGTGAGTGTTGCCACGACATGCGTGCGTCGGTGTGAACCCTCTCTTTATGTACAGCGTCGGAGTTGGAGAGCGCATCAGTCACACAGCATGGTGTAGGTGGACGACAGCAAACGGATAAAAACAAATCTATATCGGGAAAGCCCCAGCTGTCAGCGGCAGAAACCTGAACAGGTGGCTCCCTCCGTGTCTTAGCAGCCATACGCGTCAAGGCGCAGAGACCCTCAGCAGCTTGTCTCCGTCGCTAATCTCCTCTCTGACGACAGCGCATGTAGTCTGTGCGCGTAAAACCAGGAGTACGGCAGGTTGGGGTCGGTGGATCTGATCAGTCATCGGGATTGTACTCATCAGTGCACAACAGCATCCGGTCCTCTTCACGAAGTTGTGGAAAGCGCGTTTCGGTTTTGAGGCTGGACTGACAGAGTTGGATACAATGACTCTTTCTTGGATTTTATAATCTCTCTAACTGTGTTTGGATTGTCAAGCAGCTGTAAAGACTGACACTGATAACACAGCATGTTGCCAGAAATTAATAACAAGGTGAGACACTTTGATTCATTAATGGCTGGTTTAAGTAGCCATTTCCCTTGTGACATTGATTTATGTTCATCATATGGTCAATTAGATTGTGGTTTTCCAATAACTGCAGGGCTGGTCTGCTTATCTAACCAGTGAGAGAGTTTTTATATTGTTATTAACATAACTCAACTCCCATAGCAACAATTTGCTTTTCCATGGAATCATAATTTCGTTTGCCCAGATACAGGGCTTCATTCCAGGCTAATTCCATTTTGGGACAAAACCCTCCACAGGTATCCTTTTACAGCGACAAACTAAAATAAAAGTCTACAATTTACTGCACATTCTCGATTTGTCTTTATCGATCCGTGCAGAGAATGTGAAGTTACTTTGGAATTCTGACCATTCCTCCTCTATCAGTTTTCCCACTTTAATGCTTATTCTGTAGTCCGCCCCCTTTCTCCTGACTGCGTGCCAAGTCATGATGAAAAATCTGATCCATTTCTATTTCAGTCGTTGTTTAGCCTACTTATATCAGTGTTTGTTGTGCTGACAGATTCTGTAAGTCTATATGCGTTCCGGTGTATTTTTCACACCTTACATGGAAAGTGTTGTAAATTTAACCCTCCTTGCTGTTTTGGGTTCCTCAAAGAATTTCAGATTTTTGTTTCTTTTTTTTTTTTACTGTTTTTAGCAACAAAAGTCATTAAATACAGGAATGTTTGCTTTGACAAATCGATTTGATCACATACATTGATCAGTGATCACCCTGCAGTCACATTTAACACCAGCAGGAAACAGCAACTGACTGTGCATGTCTGACAGGTGATAGCGTGAGTGGGCACAGCTTTACAGTTTGTTGATGTTTACCCTCAGTAACTCTTGGTTTTATTGCTTTGCTGACCTTCTGACCAACTGACCCCTGAGGACATAAAGCTGCTCTCACACCCCAGCTAGGAGGATCCTACCTCCAGCAAAGACCCTCAGTCACGCAGTCGGCTCTTGACTTCTTTTTCCTTGTCTTCACTTCCATTTATCTATTTATGTAACATCATATTGGCACATTAAGAGCAAATGTCCTCTTTCATGTGTTAGTGCCAAGTGTAAATAAACTGCAGAAAACTGTATCATACAATAAAATGTATCTGTGTTTTAAGTATTGTGTCATTGTACAAACGAATCTTAGGCACAGATACTGACAGTGAGAAATATTAACCCCTGCTGTCTTGGATCCTTAGAAAATCACCTTATTTAGCTAATATTTTAATAACAGAGGTTAGACATTCAGAAATATGTGCACCTGGCACTTGGGCATATGTTATGATGTCACTGGGTTTCCACTGGCTAAGTGCTCATTAGCCAGGCTTACAGCAGACCTTCATATGTGATGTTTCAGAAGCCACCCTGCCACAGTGACCTACATGGCTCCTGCTGTCACTCAGTGCTCCTGAGATTGTAACACGACCACATTATTGTATCATTATATCCTTCCTTGGCTATGTGCTGATGGCCCATCTAACTAAAGAGATATATCAACTTCTGTGTGAAGAGCAAAGCCAGTGAGTGTTTGCAAGATGTGTTTAATTCAGTGGCCAGTAAGACTCAGAAGTTAAGAGGATGCTGCAGTGACAGCTGAAGTTTTGCTTCTCAGGCAGAGGTTAAGTGTAAGATTATGATTCGGGAGCTTTTTCCTATCCAGCACCTGTGAACAACACCCCACCCAGCCTGTCTCACTCCCTCCCTCCCCGACTGCCGGGCTGGCAGAGTGAGTTTAGCACGTATTCCCAAATGGGGCTAAGCTTTATTTCACCCATATGGTGTTGGCCAACGCAGCTGCACGCTCACCCGCTGCTTAGTAAGGCACGTGTAAGCTGGCTTGGTGTCTGAGAAAATTGTGCCAAATTATTCCAAATGTGTGTGGTACTTTTTTTCTTTCTCAGTATATTCGGAACTCTAGCTTTATTACAACAGTTATCACTTCCCTTTAACACACTGAGGAAAGTGGATCTCCAGCTCGGAGGCACGTGTTCCCCACTGCCAGACACATGGATAAGCACATGTTCACACTCTCGCACAGACCAGCAGGTACACAGAGAATACTGGATTGCGAAAGGGTCGTTGTTGCTGGGTTTTTTGCAGAAGTAATCTATTTTAGGATCACAGTGCATTATTTTTGCCGGTCTCGCTGCAATCTCGCTCGGCTGCCCACGGGCTCTGTGTTTCTGCAGAGAATGGAGAATCCAGGCAGCACGAAGACAAGAAGCAATTTCATCATTAGCATTATTCATTATTATTTTATGACTGCTTTAATCCATCTCTTTTGGTGGAAACAAATAGGTGAAGATTTTGGGGGGGATGCAGAGGACATGCCCTCCTCAATATTTAAATCATGTGTATTTGTCCCCCCAATAAAAACATGACAGTAGTAGAGGGCTTTTTTGGACAAAATAAAAGACATTTACAATAAAATGATGCAGAAAAGTAACAAAATGGTGCATAAAAATTCACCAAAATGCAGGAAATTAAGTGTTTGATGCTCAAAATTTTCTAGTGGAGGACCCCCAGATCCCTCATTTTGTACCACCAATGTTGAAACGAAACCTATACCTTTATGTAAAGACATTCCCATATCTGACTTTGGAGTTGATGTGCATTGCGTTGTATGAAAACCATTGCAGTAGGAAAATACGCTCACACTCTAAAAATAGGGGAAAATGTCCATATGTGACCACAGCTTTCTTTTAGTTTCTCATTTTGCAAACACATTTTATGAATTGCTCTCATTCCTCCCACAGACATCACGACCAGAGGCCTTCCCTCACCCTCACAGACTCCCAGCAGAAGGCAGCCGTCTTGGAACAAACCGACCCTGCTCACAGGTCAGCAGCACCCCCCTTTGTAAAATCCAGAACATGTCTCAACAATGCCATCTTTCCCCGTTTACTTGAGGTGTACGTGAATTATTTTATCAACACCTAAAAACATTGCTCCTGTATATTGACATTTATTTACTCCTTAGACACATATGTATGTGGCTGCACACATCTGTTTGCACACATGTGGTTATGTGATGTAACGCATCACAGATTTCCATTGATACAAGTG
The DNA here is from genome assembly GCF_041903045.1 of Epinephelus lanceolatus. Lineage (NCBI taxonomy): Eukaryota > Metazoa > Chordata > Actinopteri > Perciformes > Serranidae > Epinephelus > Epinephelus lanceolatus. The sequence goes on along the minus strand of NC_135738.1, from coordinate 33,228,637 downwards.
CAGTTTATTTAAGCAGCATGCCCCCCGGTTACGTGCAGGCACGTAACTGTGTTTACTTCCTTTGCCTGTTGTGGCAGGTGCTCGCAACTATATTTAGCCCTATCTCTATGCGTCATAACCAAGTTGGCAGATCCTGCAGCAGCTCTTAACACGTGAAATGAAAATATCATAACTATCTACTGTATGGATGGGAATGCTTTTTCTTCCCTGGATTGCTGTAAATTATTAATATGAAAGAATTCATTATGTTGCTAATACAGCACATTGCTGAAGGCATGATAGCATGCAGAATGTGAGAGCTGCTCTGTTTTGAATTTTCCTACCTGAAATTTGACTTGATTTGCAGCTTAAAAAGGGGGAAAAAAACGTGGTTTAAATATATTCTACCATGCCCCAATTGACACAGATACACATTTGCAGGATATTTCATTTTTTTCCCAGAGAACTTGGCATAGGACAGAGGTCTAATTTTGCCCATCACTGCCAGGGCCGAGCCTTGCGAGGCTGTGACACATGTAATCGTGCTCTCAGAGCAAGCAGCGTGGCAGCCAGTGAAAAGCAGGTTGCTGCTCCTCACCTCCCCCACAGAGCCATCACGGACAGACTCTGTCAGGACCCAGCCTCACAGGCTTTGTCCCCATTTCACTCTCAACCTGATCAGTAATTCCAGCCGCTACCCGCTGGGGGTCCTGGTCACCTGAACCTCCGCAGACGGAATGCATGTGAAAGGGATGTAGATCGTTAGCTGAGAACACGAAGCAAAACCGACAAGCTGCAGCCCGACGCAGACGCACACTCATGAAAAAATGAAAGGGGCTGTAACAAGCTTGTAGCTACAGTGTAAAAAGAATAATGCATTTCGACTTCACACTTGCTGACCCACTCTGTCTGGATGCTATTGTTGTGTGTGTGAATGTGCTGTTCAGTATTTGTTATTCTGTTGTATTGAATCTCACAGCGGGTTAGTCCCTACAGAAAAGATCTTAAAAGCCTTCTAGCCGTGGAAGTTGGCCAATTTCTTTGTTGGTTTTCCTGAATATTCTCACTTTTTGCCAATTAAACTGCAGTCCGCCTCCATCAAGTCACACTGTTATAAAGTTTTGTTTTTCAGAGTTTGAAAAACCTGACTGAAAGAGCTTGTTGACTCCTTCATCTCGTCCTATATATTTTTGTCTCTGTTAAGTTTCTTTGCATATTGATGTTTCTATTAATGTGCATTTCCGTTATTCAAGGCTGTCAAATTAAAGCACCCCTCTGATTTACAGAAGTTTGGCCCTGGTGTAGGGACCCTGCCTCAGCTTGAGCCACCAGTGGTCCAGGTGGTGGTCAGCAATGCCAAAAACCAACACCAGCAATCAGACAACATCCTGCCCCAGATTGCCAACAAAGGGGGCCAAAACAACTATCAGACACACCAGGTGAGGCTATCATACACCAGCAGGCTCTAATGGTTTTGCATTATAAAACCTCACGATGTTTCTGATGGGTAGAAAAGGATTTTAGAATCAATATTTCTCTTCAACGGGTTACATAACTCAAACATGAAAAACAACATAGTCGTGTCAGGGAAAACATTATGAGGGTCACACTGTAGTTGCTCAGTCTTTTCTTTGCTCATAATAACAAAGGGACTCTATGTTCTCTGTCTGTGTTTGTTGTACAGGATGAGAGGCCGAAGCCCACCCAGCAGTTCAGCATGCGGTTCGGGGCAGCAATGGATAAAGTGTCTGTCTCCCGTAACAGCAAGATTTTCAGCAACAAGCTGGAGAAAGAGAGGGCATATGAGGGTCAAAGGTTACCCATGTCCCCCATAGGTATGTTAGCATGGAGAAGAATACAATATAATATCTTTTGGGGGTGTTCCAACACAAACATGTAACTAAGTAACAAATTTGATGCAGTAAAAATAGCATGCTGGCATCTAAGTCGATTCACAATCCTCTGCTCTTGGCAGAGGTGTAATCAATATGATAGTGAGTCATCCCACCCTCCTCCTCTCACTTCCTGTTGCAGAGGCACTGAAGAACTTCAAGGAGCGGCTGACGGAGTTTGAGCAGGAGGAAATCATGGACTACGCAGAGATCTGGTTCCTGGGTCTGGGCTCTCAGAAGATCGAGGGTTCCCAAGGCGCACCGCAGAACTCTGGATATGATGACGAGCACGGGAGCTACGTGAGGGTAAGATGGGTGGTCCGTCACAATGACCATTAAGTCTTCCTTGTCACTTAAGCCAAGTGCATTCACAATGTTTGTGGTTGAAACTTGAGCCTGACACACAAACTTTGAAACAAACATCATGAAAAAAGATACATACAAGCATCTGCACTAAAATAGTTGTTTTGCAACTTCCAAGTCTTACATGTCAACATTCTCAGATTACTTGAAAGCTCCAACAAGTTTCCTAAACAGCTGCTGAGGTCAGCTTTGAAAAAGAAAAGACGACTAAATATACACTATGATGAATTTTACGCTGTATCTGTAACAAATCTGTAGTAACTTGGTTTTCATGAAATGCCACCAAGAAAGGGAACTGACACAATAGCTACCAGAATTAAATCTGAAACATAGGGTATAAATCATTACGTGGTCAGCAGTGTTGTCAATAATAAACTTTTTTATAGTTCTTTGAAAGGCCCCTTGATTATTTGGAGCATCTGTCAGCCCCATTTAAAAGCACATCCACATGCATGCAATTGTATACAGATGTGAGATCAAAATAATTTAAAGCCTGGGTCTTCAACAGGGGGTCCGTGACCCCTAGGAGGTCCTCAGGGTTACTGCAGGGGGTCTGCCAAATTATTGTTTGATAATTCAACTTCTGTTTTGTGATGTTTATTTTTTCCCCAAATTAAAATACATTTCAACATCAATCCAACATATTATTAGCAAATAAAAATTGTCTTAGTCATAAAAAAGCTCAGTAGCACAGTATGCGACATTAATGACAGGCTAACTGTTACCAATGAATCCTTGGGCAAACGTGTTAGCCAGCTAATGCTAACTCGCTGGGCGGCATTAACTACACTAGTGAAATTAGCTGTATTATTATTCCAATTGTACAACATTCTTGTGGGCCACAATGGATCGTTTCATAGCTTCAGCAAGAGATTCTGAAACACCGTCCACCTCAGAAACCACAAAAGTGCCAAAAGTGCAGAGGATGAGAATAATGCACCTCGCCATGCTACAGCTGCTGCTGACCTAGCAGCTAAAGGCAAACACAAATGAGAAAACACCCAAAAATATTCAAAGAAATATCTCAAGTGCAACTCAGTTTTGTACGATATATCTAGAAGGAGGTTCCTGCTCTGTCTCTGTTTGAGCCAAGGGGCCTGAGAACTTTAAAACACCCCTGATTCAAAGGAAGACGAACTGAAACTGTGAAGACACGTTAATTATCATTTCACAGCCTCACGCACGCACACACGCAGGCTCTTAAACTGTCTAAACTGAACTGTACATGACCAGATGCCTTCATATGACCTTAATCCCGCAGCTGCAGACACGAGCCCGCCAGTCTGTTGGTCTGACTTCATTGTTTAATACTGTACACAATAAACTGAACTGAGGTCATCAAACCCTGTGACAGCAGGCTGAACTGTCTCATATAAATCAGGTGACTGACAGGCAGTTATGTGTTAGACAATGTGTAATGACTGAGCCGTTTTAGCCTGAGTGACTGACCATTGTTTGGACTCTTGTGTCTCTATTGAGGCTCGTCTCGCTGTCACAGGCTCGGACTGACAGTTACAGCAAAGCCATAGCACAGTTTATACTGTAGCACGCAGCAGAGCAGTGTGAGCAACTGTATCGTCACTGACTAAATAACACGTGTATCATTAACAGTAGCTATTATAGATTAAAAGTCTTTAAATTACAATGAATTATTCATATAGTTTTTTGTTTTTTTTTAATTTTATATACTTTATTAATCCCCGAGGGGAAATTCAATTTTTTCACTCTGTTGTCAATTACACACAGGTCCAAACACACACATGCACAAACTGGACCTATACATGCACTAAGTGGAGAGATGTCAGAGTGGGCTGCCCATGACAGGCGCTCCGAGCGGTTGGGGGGTTCAGTGCCTTGCTCAGGGGCACCTCGGCAGTGCCCAGGAGGTGAACTGGCACCTCTCCAGCTACCAGTCCATGCTCCATATTTTGGTCCGGACGGGGACTTGAACAGGCGACCCTCCGGTTCCCAACCCAAGTCCCTATGGACTGAGCTACTGCCGCCCCCAAGTTTATTTTGCTGTTAGTGATTGCTGTATGATTATTTCATTTAAAGTATACACTGCATAATAGTGAAGACTGCTCAAATATTCACAGTGCTCTTCCTCTTGCTTTTCCAGGTGCTGCATGACCACATTGGCTACCGCTTTGAGGTGCTTGAAGTGATCGGGAAAGGCTCCTTTGGGCAGGTCCTGAAATGTCTGGACCACAAAAACAATGAACTCGTAGCCATTAAGATGATACGCAATAAGAAAAGGTACGAGTACACACAAATTTCATTCTCATTTATTAAATTTCCTTTGATTGAACCTATAAAATACATTCTGTAGTATTTTAACATTTAAATTACACTTCACTAAACACTTGTAATAACTTATTTGTCACATTCAAAGAGTCCGTTTTTGGCATTCGTTTGAGATCTTGTACCTCGTTGTGCGGTTTTCCCACATGCCTGCACCGTGATCACTTTACATTTTAAGGTGTCTGCCAAATCATCAAGATCCTGATTTAGCATGATAGAAGCTGGCACCCTGTGGTGTTATCTTCCCTGCACTTCTTCAGCGAGGCTCACAGTGGCAGCGACTGCCCAAGTCTTGTAGGTTGGATGCAGGAGCCATTGCGTCTTACCACAGCTTCAGTAATGCAGAAAACAAATTGTATTAGCCGATCTTATCTCTGTAGAGGGAGAGGATTGTGATTAGTTGACATAAAGAAATATCCTGGGATTTTAGAGATGGATGTACTGGGAGACACCTCTATCAAAGACAGTCGACAGCAGAAATGTTCATATATTAAAATATCAAAAGATTCCAAAGCGTCTTAGAATATATAACTATTTTGACATGTCAGAACCCAGAACCTGAATACATACATTTATTTAATTTGGCTCCGCAGTACCTAGAGATTGTTGTTAATATCTTTGAATTTCAGTTGTCTAACACCTCCTGTAAATTTGTCTGTAGGTTCCACCACCAAGCTCTGGTTGAGCTGAAGATCCTGGATGTAATAAAGAGGAAAGACAAAGACAACCTCCACAACGTCATCCACATGAAGGAGTACTTTTACTTCCGAAATCACCTCTGCATCTCCTTTGAGCTTCTCGGGTTAGTGCTGTCACTGGTATTCTACATGCATGCATGCAAGCAAGCAGGCCGGCATGTTCAGAACTCAGTCTCATAAAGACATTCCTGAATAATTGATCCGTTAATCAAAGGTATTAAGGTTAGCCACCTTTTCCCAGGTACAACAGCAGGATTAGATCACTGCACCATCTTATCAAAGGCAATTCTCACTTGCCTCTGTCCACTAATTCTAACACTCCGTGACCGCAGTCAACCACGAGTCAAGTGATCACCTGTGTATCTTACGCCATCTGTGTTTCGGCGTGGATCGCAACTGATATCTATTTGAAGGGAGATAGTTTTGTGTATCACTCAGGCTGAATGACCTTTAGAGGACGTCTTGGACTGCCACCTTGTCTAACATTACTGTCACCGAATCCTTTAGTTAAGGCCTTGATTAGGGCCCTATCTCTTACCCCTTCTTGCTTCATGGTGTAAAGGCTCCAGTTACACAGTCTAAAGAAGTTTATGCTTATTACGTGTTGCAAGAAATAGCAGGAGGACGCATTCTGTGTCTCTGTCTCCCTCTGAATGTAAGCACAATCATAGATTATTTACGTACATGCTTGACAGTCAGTGGATGTTTTATTTAGAGTAATGTAAAGTATAGAGTGACATCAGACTTAGCCGCCTTCTTTTTTGAGTGTGTTTATTTGAGGAAGTTCTTCATGTGGGGCATCTTTTAATAAGTGATCTGTATTAAGCTCGCTCTGCTATGTCAAATGGTGCCCCTAGAAATTTTTTATAGGCCTGGCCAGATGGGTCCATTGAAAATTCTAAGGGTGGCTCACTAAAAGCAAAATCACAACTGAATGGCAATTCATTGTTCTTCAAATAGGCTTGTCGTCCTTTACTTAAAAAGCAAATGGCGTTATTTTGACGTAATGCACGGATTGTAAGGAAGTATTTAGTGGGAACAAGCCTACTCAAGTTTAAAAACATGCTGTGATGTTGCGTGTGTAACCCACCGCAATAGATTTAAAAGTAGCTGATAGCAGTTAGCAGCTAACTCAAAGAAGAAGAACAGTGGTTGAAAATGTCCACAAATTGGGAAAACAATGAGGTCCAGGAGCTCCTTACCCTCTGAGCAGAGGACCAGATCATCCCGCATATAGCAGGGATAGTAAATGATTTTCATTGCCACGTTACGCCATTGTTACTGTTTATGAAGCGCTGCTGACACACATATTTTTTGTTACATGCCTGTCACGTCTCTTTGGATTTCACCACTCCAGCATGCTGTCTAAAATCACACACTTGAGCGGCATGATACCACCGTCGTGGTTCTGTGTAAAAATGCAAAGTCAGAATAAAGAAGGGACTTCGTAGCGGCCCTGTAGTGCAGTCTCCTTGTAAAAAGGGCTGAGGTACCTGTGGCGTCCCTTGGCCACCTCTTGGGGTGCCCCTGGCCATCTAGTGAAAAAAGTACATAGACAATTCTAAAAGTATTGTAAAGAGGAAAAAAGGGAAATTGATCCAACAGCACTGTGAACTAACCATGCATCCTGTTTTGTTTCTTTCATCAGGGTGAACTTGTACGAGCTCATCAAAAAAAACAACTTCCAGGGCTTCAGTCTCGCTCTCATCCGTCGCTTCACCCATGCTCTTCTCAGGTGCCTGCAGATGCTGCACAGGGAGAAGATAATCCACTGTGACCTCAAACCGGTACTGACTTCATAGTTTCTTTAATACCTGAGCTTATTGTTGTGATAGAGAAAATAAAAATAGTCACCAAACTTGGTATGGAACGCACCTTTGCACTGAATCACTGTTGATAATGGTACTGCACAAAAAGTCCCCAGAACAATAGTGTGACTGTTGCTCCATCTTGTGGAGCAGTACAAAATTGCAGTAGCATTATATAAAAGCCAAGTGTCTAAATGTTTTTGCTTCTACTGTGAACAGGAGAACATCCTTCTGTCTCAGAGAGGGCCAGGGAACATCAAGGTGGTTGACTTTGGATCAAGCTGCTATGAACAACAAAGGGGTAAGAGCATAAAACTCAACTGAGGGAATATGCAGGACTTGTTTTTACCATGTTAGTTCACATCTCTATCTCAGGAACATATCCCTCACAGTCTCTTCTGTCTTTTCGATTAGTGTACACCTACATCCAGAGTCGCTTCTACCGCTCTCCAGAGGTCATCCTGGGTCACCCCTACAGCATGGCCATTGACATGTGGAGTCTGGGTTGCATCCTTGCTGAACTCTACACAGGCTATCCTCTCTTCCCAGGAGAGAGTGAGGTGGAGCAGATAGCCTGCATAATGGAGGTATGACAGGGAAACATGACAAATGTAAATACATAACAGTTTTGCGACGTGGTTGTTACCTTGCGTCAGTGTGTTAAGGTGTCCCAATATTTTGACTTACAGGTTCTTGGGATGCCTCCGAATGATTTTGTTCAGTCGGCATCGAGGAAGAGGTTGTTCTTTGGTGAGAATTTATCTTCAGTTTCAGATCTTCTTTATATTATATATTATTTATATATATTTAAAATGTTACACAGCAAACAGTGTAAGATTACTAGTACTTTGCAGAATTTGCTCTGTGCAGAAATAATACATGAGTACTTTGTTTGATAATTGTTTGCAGACTCAAAAGGAAACCCCAGGAACATTACTAATAGCAAGGGGAAGAAGAGGAGACCAAACTCCAAGGAGTTGTCTGCCGCGTTGAAAACAAATGACCCTTTGTTCTTAGACTTCATCAAACGCTGCCTCACGTAAGTTAACTTTAAATATCTGCTTTACTTGTCTACAAAAACAGACTTTTTTTATCTGTAATGGGCTGCAAAAAAAACTTTGTGACTTTTTCACTAAGAATGCTTCAGTGACACTATAATCAAGTAGCAACTTACAAAATTAAATGATTTTTCTGTGCGTGTTTTCAGGTGGGATCCGACCAAACGTATGACTCCAGATGAGGGGTTACAGCATGAGTGGATCCTGGAGGGAAATTTCAACAAAGTGCGTCCAAGAACAAGGCCGTCAGTGAAGAAGACCTCAGACAGTTCGACCAGCAAGCCCGGTAAGAGTGCAGCCCATCTCAGCATCCATACATCATGCGATATCCATCATGTAGCTGAAAGCATTCAATTGCATAAAATGCCATCAGACACCACAGGCGTTTAGTAAAGCCATAATTTTGTTGGCATCCAAGCACGCTGTACTGCCAGTTCCAGAAATACACTGAACTCAGCGTCAACACACCACAGACTGTATGGGTTGTAGCTGCTGAGGTAGTGGGCCAATCAAGTCGCATTAAATTGAAGAACACTTGTGGTGATTGGCTGCAAGCAAAATTCTACAAATAGTCATTTTTAATAGACCTGGATACAAAAAGGATCAAATGCATGTATCATTTGATTGGAAAAGGTTATGATACTACTTGGTACTAGGTTATTTTGGTCATTACCTTTAATGAGTACCAATACCCAGCCCTACGTACGATAATACCCACATTTACAGAGCATTTTAACGTGTACATAAACACAACAAAAATCTAAAGCAGAGCAAAGACTTGCCTGACATCTATAACACTGGTACGGTTCAGGTTGAGCAGGTACATGCTGCTCACACTCACCAACTATTAGCTGATGCCATAGCAGCAGACATACCAGCAGGGTTGTTTTGTGTTCACCTTGAGCTAACATTTAATGTTCTTTTGTTTCCATGGCACAGCAGAGAAGGTCAGCTCAGAGAGCAGCACCAATGACAAGCAGAAGAGAGACGGTTCAGCAACAGGAACAAAGATGGCCCCTGCCGAGCGTCTGCGACCCATCGGGGCCTCAGCAGAGGAGGAGGTGTGTGAGAATGAGGGCAAGCTCTCCACGGAAACCAAGCAGCAAGAAGGAGGTGGGGAGAGGCCCGTTCACATCATCATCAAACCTCAGGAGGAAGTGGGCACAGAGGGAAAAGATAGCCAGTGTTTGCCCCCTATCATGTAACAGGCAAAGGGAATTGTGCTGCTGCGCTCATGACAGGTGGGAACTGATGTGTCCCACTCCCCACCTGAGAGTGACTGAGATGGTGAAGTGGAAGTAGATGGACAGCTGAGAGAAAGTTGCAACTGTTTGGCACTGCACACACAGAAAATTTAAAGATCCTTCATGTCATGTGTCTACATGACGTCACAAAACATGTCAGAGAAGTCTGAGTTTCAAGTTGGAAATCAGCTCAAGTGGAAACCAGTTCCCACATGCTGTGAACAAGATATATATTTGTATGGAGGGGACACGATGATCATCAGCAGAGACGGACATCTTCTATTTATTGATTTAAGTAAACAGTCATAGTGTATTTTTTTTGTTCTGTGGAACTTTGAGTTTGTATGACAGTGAAGTCAATCAACCAGTTGTACTTTTTTTTTATAAAGGAGTCAAGATGCAGTTGCAGGCACTTTGTTTAAATGTGTCATAACTTAGACACCAAGATGTCTGCCACCTAACAGTGCACATGTTGGATTTAGTTCAAATGGTCAAAGCCCTAATTCATAGTAAAGCAACAACTTTCTGCTATCTCCTGTATTATTTATTAAACCCAATCTTTGCTGGACATCGAGATCTTTAACAAACAGACTTGAACACAACACTTCTCAGTTTCCATGTTAAAAAAACAAAGTAGGTGACTTTAAAAGGTGCATGAGTGTAACACTGATCAAATCTTTATTCTTCTTTCTTTTAGTCATTTTAGCTTTACTTTCATAATGGTAAGATGTTTTAAGAATTGTGTGCAATAAAGGCTGAGCCAAAAAATGTTTTTTTTAATCATGTTAACAAAGAAATAATCGTCAGACACTTTCTAATGGTAGAATGCAGTTGATGAAATTGAGATTTCACTTATTTATTATGTTTGATCTTATGTTTCATATTTGTTTAACACTTTAATTGAACAATCATAAAATATGTATTTGTAACAGACTTTATTGTATATATTTCTGCTGTAATTTCCTTTGTATGTGTAATACAGAACATATTTTGAGAAAATATTTCAGATATTTGTTGAGGGTTTAGACAAGGTTTTACTTGTTGTGTTGTTACTGTATGAAGATATTTTGTATGTCTGTGTTATTCAGAACATTTTTTTTATATTAGAAACAGAAAGACAATCCTGTTATTGATAGTTTGTGCCTTGCAGTATTAGACATCTTGCACTTTACTATTGTGTGTGTACACCTCGATTAGAAACCGTTGGATTCTTACCTGTCAAACAGACAAGGGTTCAGACTACCCTGCCAGGATCCCCTTTTATTTAATAAAATTATGTTGTGTCTCATGTTACAGAATATAATGAAACAATTGTTTCATTTTTAACCACATTTTTACAATTGATTTGTGTCTTTAGTCGCCAACAGAGTTCTAATTTAAATTTAATACAGACCCATGCCCTCACTATCTGTTAGCAAAGCAACAAGGGATCCAGAGAGGGTGGATTGTAGCTGAAATAAGAAGAGTTATGGTATAGTTATATACATTTTTATGTCTTTTTGTCTTTTATGATGAAATAAAAGGTTGTTTCAAAGAGCATATTGTTTCATATGTCAACATTTTTATCCTAACTTATGTTTCTGTGATGTAACTTGAAATGATGCAGAGGGATCTCTGGCACATTGTTCAAATCTAAATCAGACCATAGCCGACATAGCTGTCATTTGTAAATGTAAAGTGTAGTAATAGTTTTCACAGCCCGGTAAATACAACATTTATTTGTAAATTAGAATTGTAAAATCCATCTCTATTATTTCTGTTTAATTGCAGTTTTCACCTTGCTCTCTATAATTAGAGATGTGTAAGCAGAGTGCCACAAAAAGGGATATATATGTGTGCCACTTACAGATCACAAACATTAACATGAGGCTGTAACATCCATGTGCTGCACAGTGCTGCCACCTGCTGCTGTGTGTAGGAACAGGTGGGGGCTTGTACTTTCTTTACTTTGAGTTGAAATAGCTTTTAAATAATAATTATTACATCTATTAATTATTAATTATTTTGGTATCACACTCCAGATTCCTCAGTTTGGGGTCAGTCATAAACTAAGAGATGGGACTATAGGAAGCAGAGATAGGCTAAATGTCATTTAACTGCCTATTCTTGGACAAAGACTAGCCTGTCTGATGTGATGCTATGACCTGTCCCCATCACAATGACTGACATTAAGCCATTCATGCTGGAAAATGCCAGAAAAGGTGAATTGGATATAAAATGCGGAGAAATATCTTACATGCATCAGCAATGTGGCAAACCATGAGTCATTTAAAATCAATTTTATAAAGCTAGTGTTTATTAATAATGGTGCATAACACGTTTCACACTAATAAATAATTGTGAGTCAATGCTTATTAATTATTTATATAAAGGGCTTGGTACAGTATGCCTAGTATCAAAACAGACAGTGTCATACATTATACAAACACATGTCAAATTATGACGTCATTATTTTATGACAAAATTGCTCAATGACCACAAAATAATAAAGCTAAGTTGGATATGTCTCCGCCATGAAAAACTACTGTGATCTCAAAAACTCAATCTCACATGTCCTCTCAGGCCTTCCATATAATAATGTTGTCTCAGACAATTTCATGTAGAAATATTTTTCATCGTCAAACCTGACGTTTGTTACTAAGACTTGTGTCTGTATGTTGACAAACAAACATTCTGCACACATTTTATGTTGTTGCTCTTCTCTGTGAGTTTTATTTTTGTCTACAGTGCACGCAATGCTACAGCGCAGTGTACGTATTTTGGCCCACACGATATGCCGTAGCCGGAAAGATGGCGACCGTAGCGGTGGTTAGCCGTCCTGTGAGTGTCCTTCCAAAGATTACAAGTGAGTAATATTCAAACAGTTGGCATTTTATAATTACATTAACGTCTTCGAGTATAATGCTGTGGTTTCAGATCTATACGCATATTTCATCGTAACTCAGGCTCACCGTTTGAGCATATACTCGGCTCCAGTGACCTTGCTAACAGGCTCGGCTAGCCACCTGCTAGCAAAGGCTTTAGCTAGCTGTTAGCTCACAGTTGGTCCTTTGAATAATTCTAATGTTATTAGACACATATAACTTATAACAACCCGCACTTTTTGTGCGTGAATAAATGAATAATAGTGGGTGTAGTCAGGCTGAGCGTTAGCCATTATCCTACCAGTGAGCTACCTTGACGTGACGTCTCTTACAGTGGCACAAAACACTTGTTTTTGCAAACGAGGTTACATTAACGCCACTGTAGGTTGTTATTCTCGCAATATATCAACAGCTGCAGATGTCTGACACTGATCTGTGTTTCTACAGTAACTATTCTGACAATAATATGCACCTGCACAGTGACATCAAGCTAGCGTTAGTTCCTGCCTGCTATATGGTTCACATAAACTGACTCTCTTTAGGTATTCATCCACTCACAAAGTCTGAGGTTCCTGCTAACAATTTCATTATTCGTTAGGATGCATGCAGCCTTTTTAGATGCCTTCTTTTGCATGTTGTGTTGATTTTCATCCGGTTAGTGCATACAGTAATTTCCCATTTCTTCATCTCAAGTCCAGCCCTAGTCTGCAGTGTGTAAGAAAATAAATAGTGGCATATAATACCAACATTTAGATGCTCAGTGTCACATTGTCAGCATTAATAATTTTTAGTTATTGAGAACTTTTTATTCAGCTGTGGTCATTTTTAAGGCAGTTGTTTGTGGTGATGCTTGTGTGTTATTCTGAAAGGTATTTCTAATATCAGTCAACTCTATTTATATCAACAAGGTTAAATCACAATATGCACCAGTAACACCTCTTAGTATAATGCTGTACAATTTAAGAGCACTGCAAACCTCTGTAAAAATGTTTTAGCATGTGGTAATCTTACAAGTAATGTGGATCAAACACTGCTTGTGTTCCTCTCCTCTCAACAGGTAGCTGCTCCCCTGCTGTACTGTCAGCCTCCTCGGTCACCACAGTCCAGCAGAGGAAGCTGCACCATGCTGTCATCCCCAAAGGGAAAGGAGGACGCTCCTCCTCCAGTGGAATAGCGGCAACGGTGTTTGGTGCCACAGGCTTTCTGGGCCGATACGTAGTCAACAGGCTGGGTGAGTTACAGATATTGTGTAAATACTGATGTGCAGTGATATGCTTATTGCACACTAATATTTCCTTTATTTTATTTTAAATGGTTGTCAGTATCACAGCAGAGATTATGGAACCTGCTTGCCACAAAATTATGTGAAACTAAATTCCTACATATGTTGGATAAGTCAAGTGGCAGTAGTGAGGTTGTCATACGGCGCTTTCTCCAACTCACTTTGACTTACATTCAGTTAATTATGGGATATACGGATCCAATTGTATTTGAGAGCAGTTTGCTCAAGGAGAATCTGAAAAGCCTGTTTCAGCCACGACAGTAACTGATGTAGAAGGCAGTCTCCAGAAAAGGGTGGTGAAGATTGTGGTTTTGAATCTCAGTGGTTGACGTGAGCTACATAATCATTATGTTTATGTTTACTGCAGGTCGGATTGGTTCTCAGATTGTACTCCCTCACCGCTGTGACCAGTATGACGTCATGTACTTTAGACCCATGGGCGATCTTGGACAAATCCTTTTCATGGTAAGATGCGTACATATGGACAAACAGGCATCTTGTAGAAATGTTGTAGCGCTCATGAATAATGGGTGGCTTGATTATTGCAAAAGTCATAATCACGATTAGTTTGGTAAATACTGGGATCATGATTAGTTAACACAATTACTCACTGACTTTGGAAACATTTTTTATCTATTGAATTTTTAAAAAAAACACAACGAATTTTTACAGTGGATTTTCTTGGAAAAAAAAAGTTTTAAAAAAGCTTAATAGATAATATTTTTTTTAAAAAATATGAAAATGCAATAATATGAAATATATGAAAATGCAGATGTGTCTGGCCTATCTTGTTGCAGGAGTGGGATGCCAGGAACAAGGAATCCATCAAACGGGCTTTGGAGCACTCTAATGTTGTCATCAACCTAGTGGGCAGAGAGTGGGAGACGAAGTATGTGAAGACTGGAAAAATGATTTTTTTATATGATGTTGTTCACATAAAATAAAGCTTTGATTTGGCGTTAAGATGAGGTATAGATGAATATTGGAGGACATTGCTGAACGGGTGTGCAAAGTGTATAATATTTCTTTTCTTTTGGTGTAAAGGAACTATCACTTCGAGGATGTCTTCGTGTCCATCCCTCAGCAGATTGCCAGGGCAGCCAGAGAGGCTGGCATCACAAAATTTGTCCACATGTCTCACCTCAACGCCGACATACGTAGCCCGTCCAAATACCTGAGGAACAAGGTAACGACGGCTGTTTCTCCACATACTGCACATGTCTTCTACTCAGTCAAACTAGTGTAACTGTGTTTCTGTTGTACAGTGTACACGCCTTTAAGCCAGTGAAGGTTAACTTGTATGAATGTAGTTGATCATTGTGTATAATGTTCTTTTGTTATAGGCTGTAGGAGAGACAGCAGTGAGAGATGAGTTTCCTGAAGCCATCATCATGAAGCCCTCTGAGATCTTTGGGAGGGAGGACAGATTCTTCAACTATTATGCAAGTAAGACAGCTGTTTGTGTCAGTGACTATTTTTTCATGCACAAAATACTTTTTGCCCTGATTCCGCAAAAAATGAAAATGAATATTTGATAGGGATGTCCCAGTCACATTTTTTTTCTTGCATCTGATCCGATACCGAGTCCTTTATTTTGAAACAGGGTCCGATCCGATACTTTGCAAAGCGTTAAGAAAGAATAAAAAGAATGCATCCAAGTTGTCCCATAAGGTTTGTTTTTTATTTAAATAGTATCCAAAAAGCTTATTGGTGGTTCAGCAGCACAAAATGTAAACAAATTCAATATTTTCTTCTTGTCTTCAGCAAACAAAAGGCCTATATCTTTATACATTGGAAAGCGGAGGCAACAATGAACAACATAGATAAAAAAACCTGGCCGTTTTTGTTGTTTTGATTCCTCCGATCTTTTATTACCAATTCCGATTTTGTAAAAATAATGTGATCGGAGCTGATACAGGATCGGGACATCCCTAATGTTTGATTAGTATTCCTGTTGACATGCAGCAGTGTATACTCTGATTAATGTGCCCAAACATGTCTTTTATCACATCAAAATATGTTACAGTGAAACAGCTGGAACGGCTCCTGCCATTTTGCTTCTTTGTGTCAAAATATTTTTTTTTATTAATCTGGTGGCCCACACAGCCTCCCTCTTTCATTCCTTCAGCCACCTTCTTGAAAAGTTCACTGCGGCGATATTTGTGCATATCAAAAAACTTGTTGATACTCAAGTCTCTCATTATGTTTAAAAGTAGGATTGTTTCTCCTTCCAACTAGAAATGTGGAGTTTTCTTCTGGGCATGCATCTGTACCCCACAGCCTTGCAAACTGTTGGCTCATTGGTTTTTGTAAAACGTGTCCATGACAACACATAGAGCTGACTGTAAACAGGCAAGAGGCCATGTGTGTGTGGTAAAAATCCCATTTTAGACGCATGTTTCTAATGCACTGTATACATGTCCAAAAATGCTCCTGAAGCCTGAGTAATATTGGCATATCCCACATCTTAATGGGAAAATGACTTATATATTGACTATTGTCATATTCGCATATTCGAAAGAACATTCGTTATGCAAATGTAGTCAGTGAAAGAGACTGTGAAAGCAGTCGCAGTCAGTAATCCACCAGCCAACTCTAAATGACAGGAATGTGACACATTAGGTTATGTTTGTGAATGTTGCTCGACTCTTTTTGGTGCTCTGTCACAGACACTCCAGTTTTACTTTTGCCGAATATAAAAGGCAATGTTGCCTCTACATCAAATTCTACAGGCACAAGTGGAGCTATTGCTATAGTTTTGACTGCTTCAGTGTTCAGCAATGTTGAAAATGTTCCCCTTGGTACTAACAGAGAGCCAGCTATCCGGTGAATATTTAATGCGGGGCTTTAATCCTTTTCAGACATGCGCTGGTTTGGCAACGCTGTTCCACTCATATCCCTGGGGAAGAAGACTGTGAAGCAGCCTGTTTATGTAAGTTTGTTGAAAGGAAGCAGCTATTTTTAACGTGTTCACTTGTATTCAATCTAAACTTCCAGAAATAATGTTTGTGTGTGGCTTGTAATTACATTCTGTCACCGAGTGAGATTATTTACAATGAAGCCATTCTGCTGATTCTGTGTTAGTGGCCCAACTGAAGGTTGTGCTGGCATTTGACAACGGGATTGTTGTGAGATGTTTCTTGGATTTGTGCCTGCAGAATAGTCCTGTTGCCAATCCTAAAACTTGTTTGCTGACATCAGAGTCATACTTCAATTTTGTGTCACCAGTCAAATGACTAGCTATAAGCGTTCTTACAGCAGATAATGTCCAATCACAGTGTACTTTTAAACAAATTGTCTGATTAACTTGGGTTTCCAATATTTTCCATTTTTACACTTGTCACATTTTGTCTAAAGGAAATAATACACATTGAAAATCCTACTCGCTGAGTGTGCTTATGAAATGAGCCCAACTAAACCATCTCTTTCCTCCCTCAGGTGGTGGATGTGGCCAAGGCCATCATCAATGCCGTCAGGGACCCTGATGCTAATGGAAAGACATATGCATTAGTTGGGTAGGTGATCAGCATCCAGATCATTTGTTTGAAAATCTGTGCCAAGGAGTCCAGCTGAAATACTGAATTGTTAATACCAGTGATAATGTAAAGCACAAATACTGTGTTGTCTTTAATTTATAGCAGATCAATCAGCCATAATTTGTACTGAGCAAGAAAGTGTTCTGATGAAGTCATGGGTGCGATTTAAAGACAGGGATGACTTTAAGTAAAAGTTAGAGACCTTGGACCTCATTCACCAACCTTTAGTAAGAAGAATTTTATTCTTAAAACCCAGGAAGGTTCTGATATTCACCAGCATTTACTTATCTTACACATTTTTAGCATCCCATGCATTGGTTTGTTTCATGAAATATCCACTCCTGACACTAGTAGATATGACAGCTCATTAGCCTGGTGTTCTTTCTGCAGAGGCACCTCCACTTAAACAGAAGTCCAGTATTCCACCCTCTTTAGAATTCTCGTTTCTCTAAACTTTACTTCTCCAGTCTCCCTGTGTTCACACGGCCCTGCAGTCTCATGTCCTTCTATGGGGATTTGCAGGCGTTTACCTATGCTAATTAGGATCAACCGACATGCACTGTCACTTACAAGGACAATGGGATTCATTATGTTAAGAACACAGGTGCCAACAATTCCGCCGCTCAAGAACACATCGTGAATCTGTCTGACTTTTCTTAAGAAGAAGAACAAATTTAAGGAAGATATTGGTGAATGAGGCCCCTTGTTTGCATGCAGTGCCTGCACAGAAGTAGTCTGTTAAAGACAGGAAGCCTTGTGTCAATACATGTTGGTCTGTGGTTCATGTTCTGTCTTTGTATCACATGTGAGCACACATCCACATGATGAGGACTCTGCTTCATAAACTGTTTTTGTCCTGTTTTCTTGTTGTCTAGTCCCAACCGTTACCTCCTTCATGACCTGGTAGAGTACATCTACGCTGTGGCGCACAGACCTTTCGTGCCCTACCCCATGCCCCGCCCGCTCTATCAGTAAGTGCTTTACATGTCTGGGTTTTTTTTAACTTTTTTTTTTTTTTTGTTACAGAAACAAGGTATGTTTTATGTAAGTTACTCAAACAATCAAACACACCAAACCCAACCAATTTACTGGTGAGCGTGTGTGCTAACAGTACCCCGACAGTTTATGAATAGTATACCTTTAATTGCATGTGTGCAATAGTATTAATGCATGATGAAAACCTCTACATGGATCTCTTGTGTGCAGTTGTTCTATACCATTGTAAAATAATGTCTTCATTTCTGTTTTTCTCATCAGCCTTGCTGCTCGGTTTTTCACAATGAACCCATTTGACCCCTGGACCAGCCCAGACAAAGTCGACAGGGTAAGACACCCAAGACTGTTGGTGTAACTTAAAACTTGAGGTTTTGAAAATTGTCCCACCACCTGTGGAGCCTCATTAGCTAACACTAAATCTATACTGTGCTTTTCTTTTCCAGTTTCACGAAACAGACATGAAGTACCCAGGACTTCCTGGTCTGGAAGACCTCGGTATCACTCCTACCACTGTAGAACAAAAGGCAATCGAGATCCTGCGTCGCCATCGTGGATTCCGTTACCTTGAAGCCGACTTGGATGAGGCAAAGCCAGCCAAGACCGTCAACTATTAAACTACAAATGGCACCAGGGAAGCCAGGGGATGTTAATACCTCTGATTGTTTGGTCTTTAATTATATTCTGTACATAAATAAAAAAATATCCTCTAAGTGTTGAGTGTTGTTCTTATTTGTGCCATGTTGTTTTCATTAGATATGATTTTAACCTTACAGAGCTGATACAGAGAGTCCTTTTACATCTTTCTAACTTATCCCTCCTCGCCTCTTCTCCTCTTCTCCTCTCCTGTGACATGGAAATGGTTCCCTCTCTGCCATCATAGAGAAGCTTCCAATCCGTTAAATGCACTTGAGGAGAGAGGAGGCCTGTGGAGAAGCTTTGAATGAGGAAACCCAGGTGTATCCTACACAGAAGTGGCATGACTATGGCACTCCCCAAGGGTTACAGAGAGATTTTATTGGGGTTATGTGACTTATATGTGCATTCACTCACAGTGCTTACTTTGAAGTGTCATGTATAGTGATCTACAGATAATTAAATCAGGAGACACGTTTTTATGATAAAAGAATATTTATTAATGTGAACAAATGAATAAGAATGTGGAAAGTCTTTGGCGATTAGACCCCGTAGAGATGGTTTGATTTAAGGAGGGTGAAGAATCCATAGTTGAATAGGGAACCCAGACACTGGTGGTGGTAGAAGTGGTGAAGATGAGATGAGAGGAAGATGGAGAAGTGCCGATGATCTGGATGAGTAGAGGAAGGAGTCTTTGAGAGCTTGCCCTGGACTCTGGATACGATGGCTGGAGGTGACCAGGGTGGAGTAGGGTGCGAAGATTCTGCCTAAAATTATGGCTGACAGTAGCACAAGAAAGAGCAGATATAAAAAATTGCAGTGGCATCCCGATTGGCTGAGAGATGGCAAAGTGTGATAACAGTAACAGGGAAGTCAGGTAATTTGGAACATGAGGTAAAACGGGACAACTAAGGTCATACATCTGTGGCTCTAGCCAGTCACCAAACATGTTAACTAACATTGTTAATATAAATGTGCTTTACATGAAACAATCATTTTTATTGGTCAGAGATAAGTAGTATGAGAGCAAAGATTCATAAATCCACTGGTCCCAGCACTTGGAGGAAAGACGTTGCATGTTGGTAGTAAGAGTGCTGCAGCTGAAGCAATAAGTGTATATCAACAAAATTGGTTATAGCATGTTGCATTTTGTTAATTGTTTGACTCATAATGAAAATATTTTCACAATACACTTTATTTTTTATGGGAAGGGGATTTGGGTGAGTAGGTAATGTATTAAATCATTTTTCTGAAGTGAAACCAGCATGTTTTTAGGCTACCTGGTGACATAAAATCATGGCTTATGCTATTGTGCACCACCCTGTTATACTACAAACATTTATAGTAATTTTTGTCACTTAAAAAATAATAAAGATGATGCAGTGAGTCCATATAAGCCACAATAGTCCAGAATCAGCCATAACTGTTATACACATACGCCCATTGTAAACAATATGGCGCCAAGGAAACATGCGACAAAAGAACAGGGACAGCATGGAAGGAAAGTTGGATGATCTTTATTGATGAAGCGCAAAAGGTTACATTTTTGATTTAATGAATCAATAACTGAACTGATAAATGGATTTGACTATTTAAAAACAAATAAACAAGACCTGAACATGTCATCAGAGCGAGGCTGGGGTTCTTGCTGTGTCTGAAGGTTCAAAGTTTCTAAATTATTTTTACTTGGCAACATATTTTTGTCATAGAAATATAGCAAAGAACCATAAAACGGTATAAAAGTGACTCAAGGTTATATTCACCCGTAATACTAATCAGTTCTGTTAAAAAGTTGACATATGTAAGTGGATGAAGGCCTCTTATTATGTCACACTCCTATAGACCTATAGGCTATCTCTAAGGATACTGTAAGGTTTTGAGATTGTTTTTAAATAAGTGGCTCTGCGGACATTCGCACCAGACCACTTGCCAGAGATACATACGTCATAAGTAACTGATGTCAGCTCCTCTGTCCTCACTTCTCGTCCCGCTTGCATCTCTCATGGCAGTGAGCTGCAAGGAAGGGAAGAGAGTGAAGGATGCAAGGTGATAGGTTAGCATGATGAAATGCACCCAGAAAGGGTTCCCCTGTTCTTCATGTTCACCCCAATGGACATTTACAGAACACACAGAAACACACAATCCCTACCACAAAGGCTGAAGGTGTGTGTCATGTATCAGTGATACTAAACCCGGCTGCAGGTTGCAGGAAAACTGCTACCTGGGAAAAGATTATTACATAAATAAACACAGAACAGAGATGACAGATAGGACCATAATCCATGTGTAATATGTATTCAGTGTGCAATGATAGTTCCAGTAATATACTTTACAGAACAAGTAATAAAGACTGCCCCATGTAGAATCAAGGCTGCCATTGGCGCCAAAGATACTACATGCTGTAAAACCATAAAGCATGCTCACATCAGAAGAGACTGAATGTGCTTTGTAAATATGTGACATGTACTTTGAAAACTTTATTACATTGTCAGCTTGATAGGGTTAGTCCACCTCTACAGCCTTACACCTTTTGTAGTTTCTCTTAAAAGCAGTTTGTTGACTGTTCTCAGGTCGGCCGCACTCAGTTGTGCTCTTTTGTTGATTTTAAACAACTCTAAATTGAAAGTCATTTAACGTGCATATGGCTGGGAATGTTATCTTTGAGATACTTTATAAGATAAAATCATTTGTAAATACGAATGCTGCACAAAGACTGAGTTGGCTGTTCACATATGAAACATTCAGAGCTGGGTACTTGCCTGGGAGAGATTTCGTTTTTCGCTCTTGTTCTGCTTTTTAGCCTATGTATTAATGGAAGATGTGTGTTTTGTAAAATGGTAGTGTCTTGTAATCTCATGTGGGATGGGCCATGTGTTTGCCATAAGAAAACTAACTTAAGATAAGATGTGATTTATTGTTCAATTTGAGCTGTAAAGCTGCAGGCGTACAGGACAGAATGACACTTAAGTGATCCGGTGTGAGAAAACACAATGAAGACATACGTGCGAAAAGCTGGAATAATTGGAGCCTTTTTACTTGTTCTGAACATCATTTACACGATCATGAGTTGGAGAACGGACAAATCTTTTCCAGAAGGAGTCACAGATCAAGAGGTCGTGGAGAGGAAACTGGACAGGATTGAAAAGAGCCTCAACAAGCTGGGTGAGTAGCAATGTAGAAGCAACTTCAAAAAGACTTAAAGGTCTGTGTAAAGTTCTGGCTTTGTAATTGTATTAATGGATTTGGAATGAAGTTAACTTATTATATTAAAGACCTGTGAAGTAATCCAACAGGAAGACATTTTCATTGCCAACTCCTGCACAAGCAAGAATGGGCTTCAAAGAAATTGCTGAGTGTATACAGAAGCTCCACATTTTAAATGTAGATATCTGCAAGTGATTCACCTTAAAATGCAAATAAATGTCTGCATATTTTAGCATTTATCAACTTTTCAGACTTTCGATTCTTCACAATCTTACTGACAATCTATGTAGGCCTACTTGACATGTAGGTTAACAGTGGTTATTTATGAGGCAGGCAGACGGTGCAGTGGTTAGCATTGTCACCTCACAGCAAGAAGGCACCTGGTTAGAACCCCGGGGTGGGGGATACATTTTGTGTAAAAGTTTGCATGTTCTCCCCGTGTCAGCGTGGGTTTTCTCAGGGTACTCCAGCTTCCTCCCACAGTCCAAAGACATGCAGGTTACTTGGTGACTCTAAATTGGCCGTAGGTGTGAATGTGAGTGTGAATGGTTGTCTGTCTCTATGTGTCAGCCCTGTGATAGTCTGGCGACCTGTCCGGGGTGTTCCTGACCTCTCGCCAAATGTCAGCTGGGATAGGCTCCAGCCCCCCCGCAACCCCCGACAGGATAAGCGGTTACGGAAAATAAATGTATATAATTTATGTTAAGATTCTTTCCTTTAAAAGGCAACTTCAGCATTTTTCAACATGAACCCTATTTTCCCATCATTTTGTGTCTAAGTGATTGATGTGAACAACAATTTTTAAAACTGATCCAATATTGAGAGAAAGGGCTGCAGCCAGCAGGTACACAACGGCCATGTAATCAGATGCGGAAATTGTGCACCATCACTTTACATCCATTATAAGTGCTTATTTTTCCCACAAACAGGCTCAGATTTTTATCATGAATGTCTGAAGTGTCTCTTTACTGCTCGCTTGATCCAGTCTGTTACTGTGTCTAAGTCTGACTCAAGGAAAAGTCTTGTTCTGGAAACTCAGAAGACGTTACTTGTTGCGGGACAATAATGCTGGGAATGCCAGTAACAGTTTGAGAGAGTAGTGTTGGGAATAGTTTGTTATATTGGAGTATGGAAAACATAGTTTAGTGTTATCTAAGAGATTAGAAAAAGAAGGGGAACAATGGTTCATGTTTGCACATTGCCAAATTGTGCCAACAAAATGCTGTGCCACACTTGACACAGCTCAGACACAATCAAACACACAAGATCAAACAAAAGGTAAAGGAACACTCTGACACTTACTATGTGTGGAAAAACAACTGCCCCATTCATTTACATTTTGGGCACAGCTTGCAGCTGCAGTCACATCGAGGAGGGTGTGTCTGCAGACCTGGAGTTTCATGAATTTCATGAATTTCATGTTTTACAGTGATACGTTTAAAATGATATGACTGTCTTTACCACGATAGTCTGAAAGGCACGTCAAATATGGGTTAAAGTAGTAGGTAATAGTTTAGCTTGTTAGCAATGAACTGTTTGACCTGCACATTTTGTTTCATGAAACCAAAGCGCGATGACGAATAATTTTAGCATGTGCTTTAAATTAAACATGAATAAATGATTAAAGCAATGAAGTGGATGATATGAGAAAAACGTGTATAGGCTTACGTTTTCATACAAGCATGAAACTGTTTACATATTGGCAATTAGTGTACTTTATGCTAAAAGTTAATTTTGTATTCATGTTTATCATGTAATACACCTATACACGTTTTTCCTTTATTATTCATAATGTTATATATCACGTGTGTTTATATCACTACATTGATATTACTCTATAGCATATATTTAGAGATTTTGTGGATAGAAATTAAGCTCATCCAGCGCAGATGATCAGAAATGTATTTTTGTCTATTATTAGGTTTTGGCCTTGTTTATGTGTGTAAAACGGTTGAAAAATCTTAACTTTGAATAATTAGGGACTCTCTTTTTAAGGTGCACATAACAATCCAGAAAGGGGAAACCACAATGAAGTGGAGGAGTTTTGTGGAGGATTGAAAGGCAGATGAGGAAGGAAGGGGCACTACTGTTAATATGTCGATATAATAATGTATTTGCTGTGCTCCAGATTCTTCAGTATTTCAGTGTAGACTGTGATAGGCATTTAATTTTTTTAAGTGTTTCTGTTTTCAATTTTGTGATATGTTTGATTTCTTTTTTTTCTCTGCAGATCTCCCTGATGTGTGATGTAACCACTGCACACAATAAAACATTTCAAACCATTTCAGTATTTCACAGCCTTTGTTTCAAATTCCCACAACAAAAGTGAGCACTGGACACCCAAGACCAGACATTTCCTATTATATGTTGTAGCGGGTTTGATCAATGCCGTGCAAGTTTTTGGCATGCCAGTCAGAGCAGTCTGATGAATATTAAGAAATAAAGAACTAAAATAGTTGGATCAAACCATACAGAACAACCAGCAAACAATAATGATGCAGAACAGCACCCAGGCATAAATCAACAATTAAATCTTGGTATTTTTATTCGGGTGTAATAAAATTTTAAAACTGTAAATTGTAATAAAGCATTAAAAGTCCAACTTCTTTCAAACAGTGGTGTTTGGGTGAGATGCTGATTTAGTTGCAGTTATACAGCCGTCCAGTAGGGGACGAAAAACAAGGGGTCTAGAACTGCAGGTCCAGAACTGCGGGTCTGAATCTGCAGTCTCCGGGTCTGCAGAGACATACTATTGGTCACATCAGTCACTTAGACACAAAAACATGGTTTTGAAGTTGAGATTGAAAAATGGTGAAGTTACTGACGAAGTTCAAGGAAGTTGGGAAGTTAAAATCCTGCATTCAAAATGCCCGGTTATACTGTCCATTAATAAACACCTCCCAGCTGATCAGAATTCTCACTGTGTATGCTTTAAACTCAAATGGTATGTTTGAAATGAGTGCAAAATTTAAGGACACAAACATAAGTAAAAATCGGATGCTGAGTGTCAACCTGATTCCATCCATCCATCCATTTTCTAATCGCTTATCCTCTTGAGGGTCGCGGGGGAACTGGAGCCTATCTCAGCTGACATTGGGCGAGAGGCAGGGTACACCCTGGACAGGTTGCCAGACTATCGCAGGGCTGACACATAGAGACAGACGACCATTCACACTCACATTCACACCTATGGTCAATTTAGAGTCATCAATTAACCTGCATGTCTTTGGACTGTGGGAGGAAGCTGGAGTACCCGGAGAGAGTGTATGTGCATTTTTTCTAATGTTTGAAGATTAGTCAGTCAACAGTTCAGCAGTCAAACTGGTGTGGGAAAACACCAGCGGACACTCACACTCACACTCACACTGTACTAGATTTGATTAGAATGAGAAAGTATTAGAAGAGTGTGTGCCTGGGGTGTCGGTAGCGTAGTGGATAGTGCTGGCGCCCCATGTATAGAGGCGATGCTTCGCTGCAGCGGTTGCGAGCTCGACTCCGGCTTGCAGCCCTTTGCTGCATGTCATCCCCCACTCTCTCTCTCTCCCCCATTTCTCACACTGTCCTGTCCATTAAAGGCAAAACGCCCAAAAAATAATCTTTAAAAAAAAAAAAAAAGAAGAGTGTGTGCCTTTGACAATTTTTCCAATCCTTTTATCTCCGTTGCAACTGACAGACTCTGTAACTCCATTTTACTGACACTGTTTATAATTTCCATTTCCAACCTTGTCTGTCTTTCCATGAACTCTCATCCACTAAAGCAAAGCTGATAGAAGCATCTGGTCAGAAGAACTCCGACAATGTGGACCAAGAAAAAGAGAAGGTTGTGATGCCAAAGTTGTATCCAAACTCCGTGCTGTTTGCCAAGTGGGGCGATGGCCTGTCAAAGGAGGAACAGAAGGAGGCTGAAGCTCTGTTTAAGATTTATGGATACAATGTCTTCCTGAGTAACCGGCTGCCACTGGACAGGAAGCTCCCAGATACAAGAGACAGCAGGTAACTTTTGTTCATGAACGGGGTTTTGAACTTTACATTTGCAGTAATCTGATTTTCAGTCTCTTCATCTTCTGACGCCAAGCCACCTCAAACAATTGCTCATAATACACAATAGTTCATAATGGGGGCATCCTTTCCATCTTTCTCTCTGCAGTCCACTTCTGCTTGAGAACTGAGTGACTGATACATTAACCAGATTTTTGCACCTGTCACTACATTTCACCATTTAGATGTCTGATGAAGAACTATCCCAGGGACCTGCCAACCATCAGCGTGGTACTGATCTACATAAACGAGGCTCTTTCTATCATTAAAAGGGCGGTACAGAGCATCATCACCCACACTCCAAATCACCTGCTGAGGGAAATCATTCTAGTGGATGACTACAGCACTTACAGTAAGTTTTATCAACTATCGTCATCAACTATTCCTCTTATTAGCAAGGTACTCACTGCTATGTGGAGTTTTTATATATAATTCGTATAGCTGTTATAGTCATCCATACTCGTTTATTTATAGATTTCACTGTGGACTGCATTTTCAGATGACCTTAGGAAGCCGTTGCAAGACTACATAGGTCAGATTAACAAAGAGAGGCCTGGGCTCATAAAGAAAGTGTGGCATGAGCGACAAATGGGCTTGTCCCAGTCCCGGATCTCCGGTTGGAAGCAGGCCACAGCTGATGTTGTGGCCATTTTGGATGCCCACATTGAAGCTACAGTGGGATGGTATGTACATGTTTCAAATAAAGAAAGGGAAGCAACCGTAAATTAACAGTTGTTAAGTTCAGGTCCCTCACTGCCTTAAAGGTGCAGTCAGCAGTTCTTATCCAATACACTTTTTTTCAGATTTAGCAAATACCTCCTCACGGTCAGCTAGCTGTCTGTTCTGTGTACACTGTATCAACACACTGCCCTGGCTCTGTAAATGGGAAACAGGACAGGGAAAAGGTCGTGGATGTGTAAATAGAAAGGCAGATGGCAGGGATGTACCTCTATCAACAATCTTTCTCCAGAATTGCTGACTCCATCTTTAAGTTCCTGTTATGATACTGTTGAAGATTATTTATTTCACTCGTCCTCTTTCGGTCATTGTACTTTCTCATTTCTGTTTTCTTCACCAGGGCAGAGCCTCTGCTGGCCAGGATCAAAGCCGACAGGACAGTGGTGGTGTCCCCTACATTCAACAAGGTCCATTTTGATGACTTACATATGGAGAGATATATAACGGCTGCTCACGGCTTTGACTGGAATTTGTGGTGCCTGTACGAGTCCTTTGGGCAAAAGTGGTTGAAGATGGGGGATGAATCGCAGCCTGGAAAGTATGTGGAACACACAATATTTTCCTCAGCCAGATTACTGTGAGCAGGATGATAACACCGGACTCTTGTTAAGAGAAGATTTGAAGTTTAATAGCTCTTGTCAGGGATTGGTTGGTTGCTTTGGCACTACAATTTGACTTAAGGCACACACACAAAAGAGCATTCAGCTGTTTTTGATCCTGTGAAGCACTTGTGTTAACACATTCGCAGTAGGGCTAGTGGAAAATTGAATCCTCTACCACAGTAAAATATTGCATGTGGTGCTGTGTCTGATGTTATGTTCCTCACTAGGTTTAGTTAATTCCAAGAGTTTCAGGGGAAAAGTGATGAAATCTTTCCAACCTTGGGTCTGGGTGTTAGCAATCTTATCTCAAACTAAATGATTGATCGTACACGGAATTTATCAGGCTGTAAATTAATCTGCAGGTCACATATTAAGGTGTTTCTCTGTAAAAAAAAAAAAAAAAAAATTTGTGTAGTAACAAAATAACATGCAAAATTAAGAGTGCATTTTTAGACAGTACAAATTCCCGCACAAGACTAGTGACACTATTTCTTCTGGACAGGAGTCCCTCTGTTATGGGAATCTTTGCAGCAGACAGGGTCTTCCTTGAGGAAATTGGAGGGCTTGATGGTGGAATGACAATTTACGGAGGAGAAAATGTTGAACTTGGGATTCGTGTGAGTAATAATAAGAATTTGGTGCATAATTTAAATCATCTAAAGGTTAAATATTTGGGTGATAATCTTTAACGACTATCTGATCTGTGTCTTGACTGCTCAGGTGTGGCTGTGTGGAGGGAGTGTAGAGGTTGTGCCTTGCTCCAGGATAGCTCACATTGAGAGGGCATATAAACCGTACGCACCTGATCTCAACCCTTCCATGAGGAGAAACGCCTTGAGGGTTGCAGATATCTGGTTGGATGATTACAAGAGGAACGTGCACATTGCCTGGAACCTTCCTCTAGAGGTTGGCACAATGATTTATGCTGTCAGAGTTTATTTTCAGTGTATGAACATTATAGTATTTTATACAGCAGCTAACTGAGGGAGGAATGTAATCAACCAGAAGAAAGGCATTAGAAAACACTCTTAGCAAATAAAATGTAGGCTCACAGTCAGCAGCTCAATGTCCCCGGCATCACTGAACAGCTGGCTGTGAGCCTCTGTCCATATTATTTCATCTGCACACTGTATATTGCTTGTTGAGTCACAGCTACCTGGTTGAAACAAGGGAGTGTTACAATTTGCTACTTGGTACATTTTCCATACCTGCCAGCTCCCCCCTTTTTTCCATGTTTTACTGTATTTAATGGCTGTCCTTTTCTCCCGTAAAACTCCCACTTCTTGCATAATCCTCAAAGGAATTTCTAGAAATATATATATATCATCCTCCACCATATTTACCTTGTGTCCGTAACAATCTGGCAACAATTCAACGGTAAAAAATTGTCACAGTGCAAAAAAAAGTATCAAAATAGAAACTTCTCCATCATCTATTTATATGTTTATTATGTTTAAAACCTCTAATATTATTGCTAAATACACAAATGAAGGCAGTTTACCAATACCTTTCACTGCTGAAAAAGGTATCAGGCCTTGTCACAGCAAACATTTTGACATTTCACAGTAGGAGAAGCACAGATGCAAGGGCATCCTTTATCCTGAAAAGTGGTAGGGATATATGGCATGTAATGGTGGGATCACTATGAGGTAAGGGGAGGCAAT
This sequence comes from Epinephelus lanceolatus, assembly GCF_041903045.1. NCBI lineage: Eukaryota > Metazoa > Chordata > Actinopteri > Perciformes > Serranidae > Epinephelus > Epinephelus lanceolatus. The sequence goes on along the minus strand of NC_135738.1, from coordinate 33,199,737 downwards.
TATGACAGGTTGAGCATCAAAAGGGCCTAGGCTCCTGCAAAGGTTTTGTTTCAACATTAGTTAGGGGGACAGTTTTTTGAAGTGGGGGATCTGGGGATCCTCCCCCAGAAAATTTAGAGCATCAAACACTTCATTTCCTGCATGCTGGCAAATTTAATGCATCAATTTATGGTGAAAATATTTTTATTTTTGTAAGGAGAAACACATAATTCAGGTGCCAGGTGACAATTAAAAGTATCAAAATATAATAGAATATAATGCAGTTAGGCTCTCAGGCAGTCTGGATCGCTTTCAAATATTTATTCTGCTCTAAGTTAAATTTTCTTATTTATTTGTTAACCCTGCTGAGTGTCTTTTGTTTAGGAAGGTAATCTCTTTAAATGTGCATGTGGCACATATTCACCTCAATGACACATTAATTATTTTCATTTTATTTATAAACCCCTGGTCTTTAATAGCTCATGTGATGACATGTTCACAAAGAGAGAATGAAAAAATTGGACAAGAAGAAACTGGGTGAAGAATTTGTTAAATCTACTGATCAGTGCATGCACATTTTTGCGTCGCTTTAGAAACGCCATGGCTAATGGAGCTTACGTTACTTTTCTGGACAATGCACATTTGTTTCTTCTATATTTAGATTGCATTGTGTGTTATATTATTGTGAAAACCTTTCTTAAAGCATACTCATTTGTTAACATTTCCTGGTGCAAGCTTTTTTTCAGAACATGTTTAACATATTATGCTTTTAAAAAGTGATGGGGACAAAAAACGTCCATGTACCCCTCGTAATGACACCTATGCACAGATGTAAATAACAAAATGAATGATGGCTGAATTCCATTTAGCCGCTTCAGTTTCGGGATCCTGGACTGTGCATGCTGGCTCACTGTCACAGCTTACTGGGAAACTTTAATAGAACACAGCTATCAATAATATTTTTTTAGAATGGGACACAATGTTTTGTAAGTTAGTAACACGTGTGCTTTTCCTACTATGACAAGTCAAAATACATCACAGCATCTCTTTACTTTTTTTCCACCTAAGGCCAAAATGTCACCTTCACAAGAACTACATTAAAAGCTGCCATTAGAGCCAGTGTTTCCACATTCATTTGCTCAGCTTCGTGAATACAAGATTTATGGTTTATAATGTGTAGATTTTACCTAAATGCATTGTTCATGCACCTTCTGATACTGTTATGACACACAGAATCATGGAATCGACATTGGTGATGTGTCAGAGAGGAAGAAGCTCAAAGAAAAGCTGAAATGTAAACCTTTCAAGTGGTACCTGGACAATGTTTACCCAAGCCTGGAAACATGGGATAACATCTTGGGCTATGGTGTGGTAAGGGACATTTTCAGTCATTAATCTGCTGATGTAACAGTTTATATTTTCGTGTGAGTACTATATGAGTGAGCCTGAAATACTTACACAGTGAATTTAAGATCGGAAATCTGTATTAAAAGAATATTGTCTTTAATTAATATATTAAACGTTGCAGGGCTGTGCACAGATATTTTAGGGGGCAAGTGTTCAAGTGAGAAAAGGGCACACCTTACATATTTGACATATTACATATATTTATTTCTGCTTCTCCACAGAGGGCTTGATTTGCGTGCATTAACTGTGGTGCCTTTGACAAAGGACAGCCCAGTTGCCAGAAGAAAAAGTCAGAATTGTGCATTTCTGCAAACCACAGATAACATTACATTTGTATGTTGTATCATATCAGTGTTTCTAATCAGAGCCATACCACCAAATATAATACTGCAAATGGAAAAAAAGTTTTCTTTGACTAAAGTGTTCCTGACTAAAATATTAAATTAGGACCAGAATAAGAAGAAAATGTTGTGCAAAAGGGGCACTTATCTAGTCAGAGGCCAAAAGGGCAGGTCTTTAAGGACCAGCTGGGGTCTATTTGTGCACGTGTCTGACATGTAGCAATGAAACATCCTGTGATAAAGCCCTGAATTTATACCCATGCTTAATGTTGTGATAGGACATAAAACATTTAAACACCAGTGAATGTTCACATAGTGGCTAATCACAAAGCGAATAAATAACTCTCTTGACATGACACTGACCTGTGCAGCTACAGAGCACCCTTTTTACGAGCCACTGTTTGGACCAGGGAGTCATCCTAGGAAACACCCCCATCCTGTTTGATTGCCACTTCCAGCAGCCACAGGTGATCTAAGAAGACAGACAGGAAAAATATACTAAAATGACAATGATAAAATAAATCACAATGTTAAATCATAACCTTTTCTTTTCACCAGCACTGCTTCTACAACACAGATGGTGAAATCATCATCGGGGGAATTAAATCTCACAAATATTACAGTAACCGGTGTCTGGTTGATCCAGGCTCTGGCAGCACTCCCACTCTGCAGGAGTGTCAGCTGGCAAAACTAAACCGACAACACATGCACTGGGACTTCAAACAAGTAAGACCTCAGCTGGCAACAATGTGGTTGTACTCTGCTTTAACTCCTGACAGTGACGTTTTGGACACTACCAGTAGGAGGAGCCAAACTCACATAGGTGCATTTATGCTACCATCTCATAAATTCTCTCTCTCTGTCTTGGTCAAACTTTTGCAGGGCCAAGCGATCATAAACAAAGCAACAAAGAGATGTCTTGAAGTCACCCAAGGAGACAACTTTAACTATAAGCTCATCATTCAGCAGTGCAGTGGACAGAGCTGGAAGATTGAACATGTTATCACAAGTTTTTAGTTTGGTGCTTGAAGTGAAGTTACAATGTATGAACAAAGCATAATGACAAACTGGATCTTATTTACTTTTTTTTTAAAGTGATTTATAAAGAATGAATTAAAAAAAAAAATCTGCCAAGCTTTGACTGACTGACTTTGGTTTTGTGTCATGTTGTGCAACATTTTGTTTGAAAGGTCACAAGTGCTACAAATGAGCAACCACACAACTTATATCAGCAGTTTGCAGTGTGTCATATTAGGTGCAAAATTATTTGGACTTTTGTTTTGTAACTTTCTCAAAGTGACAGAGCTGAACTGCAACATTAAACATTGGGGGTGTCAATGGATACTACTCTGACACCAACTTTATTATGCTGACTATGTTTCCATCCCTTGTACCTAATGACTTACTTAGCAACCAGCTGTGACTTTTTCCTTGACAGACTTTTTTTTAATTGTCATAGCCAGAGAAACAGTTGTACTTTGATTGCATTGGTGTGTATTTTGGTGTGCCTGTGAGCCCGCACCCACTACAGTAAAGCCCTGGCACTGTTACATATACAAGAAATGGAGTGTAGTTTAATAATGTGATTAGTCACACTGTGTTCTGCTGTGACACAGGTCAATTAGTTAACACTTTTTCCAAAGATAACTTTTGTTGGCAACAGATTATGAGTTTGTAAATAGCATGTCTTTGTGAATGAAATGATAAAAATGAAATCAAAGGTCATCATTATTTAATATCAACAAAAGTATGTGAGAAGTGTAAATTATTTTCTGACTAGATCCATTCGCCTCCTGCTTGATCCTCAGCATGAAGAAGTCAAACCTGTAACACAAAGGAAGGAAGTAACATATAATCTGTTAAGGGATTTATTAGTATATTTAAAAGTTTGTAATGCCACTCATCATCATCATGCTTTTTGAACATGTAAACTCAGCTGGCCATCCAGTTTGAACCCAGAATCTATTCATTGCCAGTGCCGTCCACTGACTAAATGATGACAAGTATCTCAAGAACGCTTTAAGGGAATTTCTTCAAATTTGGCACAAACATTTACGTGGACTTAAGAATGATGGTTTGATGGTCAAGGGTCAAATATCAAGGTTGCTGTGACCTTGCATCCATCTCATTTTTGTGAATGTGATATCTCAAGAACTCCTCAAGGGAATTTCTTTAAATTTGACGCAAATGTCCACATGTACTGAAGAATAAACTGATTAGAAGTTTGTGGTTGAGGGTCAAAGGTCAAGGTCAATGTCACCTCACAAAATATGTTTTTGGCCATGACTCAAGAATTCATATGTTAATTATGACAAAATGTTACACAAACCTCTAATATGATAAAATAATGAAGTGGTGACATTTTATATCTAAAAGGCCAAAGGTCAACTTCACTGTGACATCATAATGTTCTGAAAAAACAGTTTTATGGCCATTATTCAACATCATATCTCAGGAACAGAAGGGGAAAATAGTTGGTCAGATACTGAATTGGTGACACTCATCTTGGGTGTCCACCTTGAAACTGTGCTGATCGTATAGATCTTCTGTGCTGTTGGGGGGGACAGTGGGTGTTACGCAGCTATGTTTTCACAGACATGTTGCAGTTTACATGTTGTTCGATGTAAACTGCAAGAGAAACTTGACCGGTGCATGGAAGCATACAACCACTTGGCAGTAATTCTAGTTTTCCAAACTATGCTAGCAGTGTGGCTCCAAGGGTGGCAATGTTGGTCAATCTGTCCCCCATTGTGGTCCAGATTGAAATATCCCAACAGCAAACATTCATGGTCTCAACAGGATGAATCCTACTGACTTTGGTGATCCCCTGACTTTTCCTGTAGTGCCAACATGAGGTTCACATTTCTGTTTTTTGTTTGTTTATTTGTTTGTTTTTTTTGTGTGTGTTATTGGATGAACTGCCATGAAGTTTGGTTCAGACATATGGTCCCCAGAGGATGAATCCTGCTGACTTTAGTGATCCTGTGATTTCCGCGGGCATGTTAATTAGCAAAAGTTAGCATGCTATAACATGGACAACATTATACATCAGCACATAAGCATTGTTATTGTGAGCATGGAAGCATTTAGCTCAAAGAAAGCACCACTGTGCCCAAGTTACAGTTAAGCCTCAAAGAGCTAGGCACAACTATGATTACTATTGGCTCTTTTCTTACAGTGTACTGCAGTTTCTGCATGTGGCTTGTGCAACAGGTGTTACCATACCCCAGCAGAAGCCACGGCTCTACTGCTGCGGGTAGTTACAATCAATGACAAACACTGTAGCCTACTGCCTCTTTATTTTATTACACTCATGTATCAAAAAGTCAAAAGTCAGATGAAATATGAGTCTTACAAGAGTTACAGTATATCTTTATCGACTGTTATAGCTGTTGTAAAGCGTTATAAAATATCATAGAAAAGTAATAAAAAAAGTGTGTAATGACTAGAATTACAGTTTCAGGGTTGTATGTCTCCACAAACCCGACAAGTTGCCCGACAGTTCACAACCACGTCTGTGAAAACAAGGATGCGTGGATGCACACATCTTCTCCCCCAGCAGCACAGAAGATCTACACACCTAGCACAGTTTCAAGATGGAAACCCAAGATTAATGTCACCAATTCAATATCTGACCAAATGTCTCCCTTTCTGTTCCTGAGATATGATGTTGAGCAATGGCCAGAAAAATGCTTTTGAAGAACATTATGATGTTGCATTGAAGTTGACCCATCACTTCATCATTATATCCTGTTAGACATTTGTGTGAAATTTTGTCATAATCAGAGTATGAATTCTTGAGCGATGGCCAGAAAAATGTTTTTGAAGAACATTATGTCACAGTGAAGTTGACCTTTGACCTTTTGGTTATTAAATATCATCACTTCATCATTTTATCCTATTAGACATTTGTGTGAAATTTTGTCATTATCAGAGTATGAATTCCTGAGTTATGGCCTAAAGCATGTTTTGTGTGGTCACAGTGACTTTGACCTTTGACCATCAAAAATTCTAATCAGTTCATTGTTACGTCCAAGTAGATATTTGCGGCAATTTTAAAGCAATTCCCTCAAGAAGTGAATGAGACGGACAACCGGACAACATAATACCTCCAGCCCAGCTATCAGTGGTGCGGAGTAGAGGGGGACACGGGAGTGGATTTTCAGTCCTGTCCCATCCCACTCCCACAAAAATAATCCCACCCCGTCCTAATCCCATGAAAAATAAATTAAAAAAAATCCTGTCCCGTCCCAGTCCCACAAGAATGACTCCTGTCCCATCCCGCTCTCGTGTTGTGTTTCAGTTACAGTAAAAAAAAAAAAAAAAAAACGTAAAAAAAAAAACAATGCATGGATCACACAATGCCTACCTTACTTGAATATAAACCCAAATATGACATCTAATGTTGTGTTTTGATGTTTATTGCCTAATTATTTTTACATTCACTCCACCTTGAAACTGTTCAGAATGATAAACACATCTGATTTCTGATGTGGTCCGAAAGCTCTGTCAGGGTGATGTGCAGATCATTTTCCTTCACTTTCACTTGTAACGCTGCCTTCCCTAACTCCTCCGACTCCATTTTGGCGGCTGGCTGCACTGTGCATCAACATCCATATACATTATGCGCTGGTCAGGTGGCTTGTTGCTGGTTGGTTGCAGCCAGCGCCACCTGACAGGAGAGAATAAAAATGAATAAAACAAGACAACAGATCGACCAACTTTATATTAAAAATAAGGAAATGGCATTTATTCATTGTGGAACTGCATATTTGTATATAAAATAGGAGGTTTATTTGACTTGACTATTGTTATTATGATTCCCAGTCCCTCCCGCTCCCGTCGACTTTTTTTTCCCATCCCGTCCCAATCACGTGACAAATAGTGAAACTGATTCCCATCCTGTGGGAATCCCAAGGGAATCACGTGACCCGTGGGACTCATTCATTAAAAAAAATTCATAGTGTGTTCACTCTTCCTGTGCTGCCCTAAATCACATGCTGGTTTCAATGGCAACCTTCAGGGCTGAAAAATGAAGCCAACACAGAGGTGCAAAAAACTGCAGTTCCTCTAATGGCCACATGAGGCTGGCTCCAGAAGTGAGTCAATCCCCACTGACCCCCATGTTCAACAGGCCAACTTTACAGCAGAAATATACAGCCTGGTGTAAACTATACTAACCATGACAACTATACACGGGTGAATTTTTATAGCCTAACTCACCCATTTACATTTTATTAAGTCTTAAAGTTATGCATAATTAAGGGTGGCGCTTTGAGTGACAGGCTGTCAATTGAACCAAAATGGCGACGGCTGAAATGTCAAACTACAGGCTTCAAAACAGGAGTCTAAAAACCAATGTGTGATGTCATAAAGGCTTATTTTAATATCACCTTTTGTTCTCGCAGCTTTCCTTTTTCTTCATATGACCGTGTCAGTGTGGTAAGAGTTAGTTTGGCGCATTATCCTCCAGCCGCGGTTGATGCAGGACGGCGCGTGACATCACGACGTCAGCCCACTAATTAGAAACACCTGCGCCATATATGGACAAGCAGCAGAGGAAGGGCTGGTCTCACCTGTGCTCGTGCTCACTCGCTTTCAAACGAGCGGTCCCTTCATTAGTAACCTCATAAAGCATCATGACATCTTGTCAGCTGTACGGTTGAACGCGTCAGTCCTGTGAGCTCGCCGTGCGCGCGCGTCCTTGGGTTGTTTTTTATTGTCTTGTCTTGGGGTCAGTCGGAGTGATATCAGCATGAGAGCAGTGTCCTTAAGGCGGCCGATCCTCATACTGGGGGGGATGGGGCTCGTCCTGTTCGTGAGCACGTTTCTAAAGAATGGATTTGAGCATGCAGCGGAGGCTGGCAAAGAAGTGGCCACACCGCGGATGGTCCGGAGTTTTTCTGACCTGGAGACAAGTATCAACAATCTCTGTGAGTTCGCACAAACAGTAGACTTTGTCCTGAAGTGGGTGCAGTCATGTAAGTTATAGGCCTATGTAGGTTAATCTAATGTGTTTAGTGTAAATAATCAGGATGAAGAAATGGAAATACTGTGTGCTTGATTTAACTTCTGTGACTTTTAGAAAGGTAGGTGGAGGGATTCATGTGTGTTCACTGCACAAGTTCCTCCATGGTCATATCACCTGCATGTCTGCAGACAAAAATAGCCTATATGAAAAGCATATCAACAGTGTATTTGTTTAGAGGGGAGAGGCTGTCCAAAGTGTTTTTGAATATTGGTTGAATGGCTTCAAATGCAAGTTTTCTTGAAGTTTGCTGTCTATTAGTGATATGAGGTCAGATTTAAACAGAACTGAATTAGGAATCATTAAATTGAACAAGTATTCCCCTGTCTCTATATATGGTTTATGTTTTTTTCCATTGTATATTGTTATGTATTTTTACTTATTTAGTCTTTTTATCTGAACCCTGTTGCTCTCTGTGCTGCTGCAGAGCCTAATTTCCCTCAAGGTATCAATAAAATGTTATTTTTATCAGTTCTGTCAACCAAAGAAAATCTCGGTCGACTGAAATTCTACCTATTCTGCAACCAATCCATTGGTCAGTGGTGAAAAACTATTTGAAGGTTATCTCTAAATTAACTAAATTGTCCACAGAGGTCTTTTTCAGCAGTGAAGGAGAAATGAAAACTGCTGGCAACATAGCAGGGAATTATTTTTATTTAGTTATTTATTTTTTTACATTTTTAAAATACACTCTGGCACATTATTTACAATCAAAGTATACATCTTGATCATTGAATAAATTAAATATGTACTTCAAATACTTTTTTCTTGTTTTTATAACTTACCAGATTAATCATTGTTCTTATTGTGATGTTAAAAAAGATTAAGTTGTTAGTAATTAGTATAGAGTAGTAAGAGTACTTTACAAGTGCTATCATTAAACATTTATTGACAGGAGTTGCAAAAAATAGTTATTACTTTTGTTTATGTTAACAGCAGTGCAATTTAACTAAGTACATTTACTTTAGCACTGTACTAAAGAACAGTTTTGAGGTACTTTACTTGAGTATGTTCCCTGTTGTGTTACTTTGCACTTCTGCTCTCAGAGGGAAATATTGTACTGTCACTGCACTGCATTTATTGTCAGCTTTGGTTACTTTGAATATTCAAATTATTCATTCAAAATATAGAGGACCCTTGCATGTTTGTAATACATTAACAAAATAAATGATAAGATCTGGGGCTCATTATTATTGAAAATATATGTCTATAGCCTATATATTTAGATCTGCGGCTTTTCATTAAACGTTGAGGGCTGAAGCCTCAGACGGCCATGCCTAATGATGCCAAGGACCACAGCAAGTACTGTACCTCGTGCCGACATTTTTCCTTCCACGGATATTCCGTGTCATAGCAACCACACCCAGCCAAAGCCTTTCAGCCTCCAAAACGCAAGAACTCCCAGCTGTGTGCTTTCAGAAAAGCACCTGGCTGGGAATAAACATTTTGGTGAACAGGGGGCCTTATGAAAGTAACACTAGTGACTGTCCAACTAATGAGAATTGGTCAAACAAGAGCAGATCGACCAGCTGACCAGGTGTCAGCTCTCATTTTTCGGTAGAATCAACCAAGGGAACATTCATCCCAGGGAAAATGCTTTCTTTTAATTTAGAAATCATCTAGTCTAGTATTTTCTGCAAAAGTGATCATGCCTCCAGCTCATTCTGCTTTCTCCCTGTCATCCTTTTCTCAAGACAATGTCATCAAAGTTTTTGAGCAAAAGCAGGACACCATGCAGAAAATGCTCGAAGAGGACAGAGACAGATGGAGGAAAGCTGCAGAGGTCAAACAGCCCCCCGTCAAAGAGCAACCTGAAGCAAAGATCGAGGACCAGAAGGAGGCCCTTGTAGAGAAAAAGTCAAAGAAACTGTTCCCCGACTCTGCCCTGTTCAAGGAGTGGGGGGAAAACCTGTCAGAGGATGACCAAAGAGAGGCACAGGGTTTGTTTGAGAAGTACGGATACAACGTGTTTCTCAGCGATCGCCTTCCTCTAGACCGAGCTCTCCCAGATACAAGGGATCCAAGGTACGACACATTTTGCCACAATGTCAGACCTGTCATCCTACTTCATACACCAGAAAAGGTTAAACAAACAGCCCTTATAGATTACACCCAATTCACTGTTTACCAATTATCCATCACCTTTCCGTTGACATGGTTGGCCTTTTGATAAAGCATTTACACAGCTCAGCCTACTGATGGTTTGAGAAATCCCTCTTTCTGAATAGGTGTTTGAAAAAGACTTACCCAAAGGACCTGCCAACTGTCGGAGTGGTCCTGATCTACCTGAATGAGGCCCTGTCTATCCTCAAAAGAGCTCTGCGCAGCATCATCGACCGCACCCCTAAAGACCTGCTGAAAGAGATAATATTGGTGGATGACAATAGCTCTAACGGTTGGTTGGCTGCAAATGGATGAGATTATTTTGCAAACACATATGTGATAAACAAAAGTTAATCCATTGTTTAGGCTGCAGGTTACACTAATTACTTTGAGGAAGGACGGGCTGATGACATGTTTCATATTGATGCCACTGCTGCTCATGTTCCTATATCAAGGTTTTATTCAGATGCTTTCGGATACTGTTACTCTCTAATCTATGGTGTTATACATTCTGGGCGGTATTTTATGATTGTAATTTACATTTGTTTATACATTTACATACATTTATACATTGTTATATCTACTTTTCTCAGATGTCTTGTAAATCTCCCAGAATGCATTTTGTCAAATTAACGTTCAGCCTTAAAGCAACAGTAAGAAAAGAAATTTGGAGAAATAGACATGTTCGCTTTCTTGCCAAGAGTTAGATGAGAAGACTGAAACCACTCTTATATCTGTAGGGTAAAATACGAAGCTACGGCTAGCAGTTGGTTAGCTTAGTTTAGCATAAAGACTGGAAACAGCTTGGCTATCTGTGTCCAAAAGTAAAAAATGATTTTAAAAAATCTGCCAAATATCTAAAGCTCACTAATTAAAGCTACAGTTGGTAGCTTTAATGAAAATAACTTTTTGCTATATTTGCTGAAACTGTCACTATTCTGACAGTACATGAGAGAGATGGTCTAGATAGAAAAAGTCATGTCCCTCCTCCACTTAGTGCGTATCCTAATGGCATTCATTAGAATGAATCGCGGTGCACCAAAAGCAACCAATCAGAGCTGAGGAGTCTCTCGTTAAATGTCAAACCAGGCAGCCCTGGTTTGACATGAATCAAGACTCTGTTAAGTCATTGTTTATTTCATGCTCAAATGTTTTCAGAAACATAATTTAGTGTACTGTTTAGCTGTAAAATGAGAACATTTGTGACCCCACCACCATGTTGGATACAGCTTACAGGAGTACCAAGCACCCCTGACCGGCCAGACAAACTTCTTCATTTTACAACTAAACAGTCCACTAAAATATGTCTCTGAAAACATTTGAGTTGAGAAAAAGGGCAATGCAGTAACAGAATCTCTTTAACATGTTATATCTTGTTTGTTTAATCTGTAAAAACAATTTGTTGGTCACGTGCTGGAAACTGTAATGACAGGAATTTAGGATGTTAGAGCTCGAGCACATAACCCCATGTGAAACCACAATTTGTCGTTTTTATACTTATTGTATGCATTTAACAAACAAGATATAATGTGTTCATTACTGAGCGTTAGCGTGTCTTTAAGATGGACTTTGTGATCTTTTGGTCTGAGCCGAGATGGCTGATTGTAACTTCTTTTACGGTCTTAAGATAAGATAAACCAATATTGTCCTTACTGAGTTACATATGTTTTGCTAAACTGACTAGGTATTGTTTTTGTTTTATTGTTGCGTTTTCATCTTAAACAGAGTAGAGGCAGATTGGAAACAGGGGAAGAGAGAAATATCAAATGCAACATTGACACTGGGGCTGGAATCAAACCCTGGACGTTGCAGGAATGTGGCATGTGCAATAACAACTTGTCTGTCTACCAAGGCGTTCCTGTATTTTATATTTACCAGACTGGCATCACAGTGGTATCGACCTGCTTATCTAACTCTCTGCAAGAAAGCAAATACACACATTTCTCAAAAGGCTGAACCATTCCTTCAAGCGCACACAAACCCCAGTATAACGTAACACAGTGGCCCTGCATTGATTCATTATTAAGGCTGAAAATAGTGGTGGTGTGGCTCTGGATTGCACTATACTCAATAGGGTGAACAAAAATGAGAAACAACAAACTCAGTATGTAATCACTAATTACAGCTTCAAATTAGACAGTCACAACATAAATGTCTTAATTTGAGCATGTGTTGTTTGATGTTCCCTCCATATTCTCAAGTCTGCTTTGCATTCTGGGTAATCAGTGTGGAAACTGGTATCCCTGCCTCGTCTAGACTTGCTATGATTAAAAACAATCCCACCTGATCTCCCCTAAGCTCAAAACATATGTACACATTCTCCTCTCAATTCAGAGGACCTGAAGGGGGACCTTGACGCGTACGTGAAGTCGCTTGAGCAGCAGAACCCAAGTGTCCGTATTATAAGAGTGAGGCACAGTGAGCAGCAAGGCCTTGCATACGCCAGGGCCTCTGGGTGGAGGGCAGCTTCTGCTGATGTGGTGGCCATCCTGGACGCGCACATCGAAGTCCATGAGCAGTGGTAAGAATGAGATAAATATATATTTTATACCATGGGTTATGTATAACAGTTTCACTGGTATTGTGTAATATTTGTAATAGTGGAAGTCTTAAACATTATATATTAGATGCCGCTGTGCTAACTTGTCTTCTGAATCAACCTTCTTTTTTTTTTTTTCCAAATTAAAACTTATATTGAAATTCACATAAATTCTCTGAAATTTTTAGCATATCTACACAGTAAATAAACATAACACAGGAAAGCATGGAGTACTGAACATGCCTACCGGGCACAGGCTCAGGGGCCAAAGGTATCAGGGCTCCCCAGCTGGCCGTCACCTGCAAAATTTTACTCAAATGAGCATGTCATGACCAGGTAGAGGCTCATAATTACAACAAAGACACACATGCAGACTACAAAGAGATGCAAAGGAACTGCTAAAAGACACAAAATGACTAAAAAGGAACAAAAAGCAACCAAAAGAAAGCCCTGTTTGCACCGAGCAGTACAGTACTGTTCAATTCGGGGCGCTTTTTTCCGTTTCCACTGTGAAAAGTCGTGGATGGTACCAATGGAACTGTTCTGTACCGTCCCCATTTTTGGTCACCCCTCTGTTGGACAACCTAGCACACAGATCTGGTACTAAAAGGTGGAGCTGTGAACACTGCAGTCTGTCGACTGGTCAATAGTGAACAGTCACTCTGCTCAGGGCTGAGTTGTGGCTGTTTTTGAAGCTTCTTGCAGCAGCTGGAGGCTGGGAAAAAAATAATTTAATTCAGTGAGGACAACTACCAGCGACTTTTAAGGTGGAACATTAACTTGTAATGTTAGTCAATGCATGAGTTGACGACATGTCAACACATCTGAAATACCACTGTGACAACTTTGACCAATCCATTAGTTTCTATGTGACACATAGGTTTAGTAATGATTGGATCTTCAAGCGTTTATACATATTGATTTCAGCCATGTTATGTGATCTGCACTCAGAGAAAAATAAGTGATGTGGAGCATCATTCCTGTGGGATCCAGCAACACTAAACCCCTGAGCCTGCCTGAGAAGGACTAAATGCACAAACCCGCCATTTTCAAATACCCCATGGAGAGAGACTCTCACTGCAGCCTGTTTTGATTTGTTCTGAAAATGTCGGCGTGCAGTCTCGTTCTCTGGACGATAAACAAGTTGCAGACTGATGAGTGACAACAACCCTGCCCACATTTAAGAGTTCTGTTTGCAGTGGAAACGCTAGGGTCTAGGCACCATGTTTGAAGGATTGCTTTTGGTTCCAAATGTACCATACCGAAAGTGTTTGTGGAAGAGAGACACACACAGAACTATCTCAGAGACACAAAACGATTACAAAGAGACACACAATTACCTCAAACTGGCACAAAAGACAGAGACATTAACCAACAAGCCCAAAAACAAGGCAAAGCTACCACAAAGCCTTTGTTTTGCTCCTGTGTAGGACATGTTGTAGGGCCTTTTGCTTATCTTTGCAATCTTCTAGTCACAGAATCAGTGCAATAGTATGGCAAGCTGATTTTGCAGTGTGTGACCTGCCTCTGCTTCCTTTTCCTCACACAGGGCTGAACCCCTGCTGACACAGATCAAAGCTGACCGAACTGTGGTAACGTCCCCTGTGTTTGACAGAGTCAACTTTGACGACCTCAAGGTCATTCGCTATGGTTCAGCAGCACATGCCTTCGACTGGGCTTTGTGGTGCATGTATGAGGGTTTTTTGGACGACTATTACAAACTCAAAGACGACTCGTTGCCTGGAAAGTAAGTTAAAGTGAGGTCAGTTGGTGTTGTTCTGATTTACATTGTGTCAAACAAATATAACACCATAGCTGGCATAGAGGCATTCTTCATGATCTATGAGCTTTACGTTCATTATACCGCTGATGTACTCTGTATAATATGTTTTAAATTATACAGTAGTAACAGTTCTCTTCTTTCACTTCAGGAGTCCATCTGTCATGGGGATTCTAGTTGCTGATAGGAAGTTTTTAGGAGAAATTGGAGTCCTTGATGAAGGAATGAAAGTGTACGGCGGAGAAAACGTTGAGCTGGGAATTCGTGTAAGCATCACCCGTCTTAAATCATATCTTACACCTGACAATGCAGTCCCAGGTCAGATGCTGGCTTCAGTACAACTGTTCACACCCATGGATGTCTTAAGAGCCCTGGATACAGCATTGAAAGCAGTATCTCGTTTAGTCCTATTTCTCTGTGGCACATGAAGCTAATAAAGCTCTATTTCCGCAGTGTGAAATTACCAAGATGATCGGGGCTGCTTCCGCATCGTTCAGCCCATAGAGCAGGTACACTAGAGACCTACTACTACTTTCAGTTTAGCACTCTGCGAACTTGAATGACAATAAAATAATTTAATTGTGTGGCTCTTATAGATTTTCCAAATGTTATCTGACTGAATTGAATCCCGATGGTGAAAGGATACATTTCGTGGAGGTTATGATCCTCAAACAAATGTATCCACTGATTTACAGACGTCTTTTTCCCAATATAAGTCTATGGGAAAAAATCTTTCTGGGTCCAGTGGCATCACTTAACAATCTAGGGAGATGTAATTTCACTGTTAAGCCATTACAAAACTTGACTTCAAAGCCTGGTTCACTTCCTGGGAGCCTGGTCCTACCTCTCATTCATCGAGACAGAGGATAAAATGATTTCTGCCGTAGGTAATAGCTTTCCATAGTTGTAAAATCCTGTCCCGTAGTATTATAAACAGCTGTGCAGTGTTTGTGTCTGATAAGCCTCCTACATGGATTACTCAAATGATCCTCCCTTGATACCACTCATGTCCTTATGGTAAACATGAGGCTACACTACAGCTAGCATACAGTTAGCTTACTTATCATACTGGAAACAGCTGGCGTAGCTCTGTCAAAAGGCAACAAATTCCACAAGTTCAAGTAGCACCTCTAAACTTAGCAAAATTAACATGTTATATGTATTTTTCTCAGTGTGTGCATAAATTAAGCAGAAAAATGTGGTTTTATAGAGGGTCCTAGGGAAAGATGGGATCCTACAGACATTGTGTCATGTCACGTGTACATGTGTAAGACAGCTTCACACAAATGTCTAATAAAACTAATTCAAGATGGCACCCCCGGTGCGGACGCCTGTAACAGCAGGTCCTGCTCACTGCTGAGCTTTTTTCAATCACAGCTGTTTACTGTTTTTTGCACATACAATCACTTGCACTAGATGTGCTCTCTTTAATCCACTGCTCATTTTATTCACTGCTCATTATTATTCATTTGTCATCATTATTATTACTATTATTATGATTATTATTATTATTATTATTATTTATCGCTGTTTCTTGTATTTTTTGTACTTTATTTGCATGCCTAGTTTTTAAGTTTAAATTTTGAAATCTTTAATCTGACTCTTTCCCCTTGACTGCTGTAACACTGGAATTTCTCAATTGTGGGATCAGTAAACGTGTATCTTATCTTATCCTGTGTTATTAAAAAAAGATGAAGGGATGACATTTTATATCCAAAAGGTCAAAGGTAAACTTCACTGTGATGTCATAATGTTTTGCAAAAAAACACTTTTCTAGCCATGACTCAACATCGTAACTCAGGAACAGAAGGGGAGACATTTGGGCAGAGACTGAATTGGTGACCCTAATCTTGGGTGTCCACCTTGAAGCTGTGTAGATTGTACAGATCCTATGTGCTGCTGGGTTGAAGGTGTGTGTGTGTGTGTGTGTGTGTGTGTGTGTGTGTGTGTGTGTGTGTGTGTGTGTGTGTGTGTGTGTGTGTGTGTGTGTGTGTGTGTGTGAAGCATCCACATTTTTAAAATGGTTGCTGCAGAGAAGCTTTGCAGAGAAGCTTTGTCTTACGGTTGTGGCTACATGAGTCCGAACAGAAATAGGTGTATACTGTAACTTGACAGGTTTGCAGAGGCATACAACTGCAAGCTGGGAGATCCAGTTATTTATGCTTTGCACTCACACAGCTCCTCATTGGGAGTGATTAGTGATTAACCTTTTTATTTAAGCAATAAAAAAGTTATTATTTTTGCCACTATAGGTGTGGACATGTGGAGGCAGTATTGAAGTAGTTCCATGCTCTAAGATCGCCCACATTGAAAGAGCCCACAAGCCCTACATGCCTGACCTGGCCCCAGCCATGAAGAGAAACGCCCTGAGGGTAGCAGAAATCTGGATGGATGAATACAAACATAACATCAACTTGGCTTGGAACTTGCCATTTGAGGTAATTTAAATGTAGTTAAGGACAACAAAAACGATGCCCCTTTTTCTGTATACTGCATATCTCTACACACAGGATGCAGGATGAACAATCATGGGCCTGTAATTAAAAGCTTTTCTAATGAGTCGATATTTATGAGTATGTACAATATCATGAACAAATCATGCTATATTTTCTGCAGAATCACGGAATTGACATTGGGGATGTCTCCGAGAGGAAGAAACTCAGGGAGAGGTTAAAGTGTAAACCTTTCAAATGGTACCTGGAAAATGTGTATCCCAAGTTGGATCCCTGGGACGACCTACTTGGCTATGGTGGTGTAAGTTTAGTTTTATCTATTGCTTTTGATATGTGGTAAAGGCAGTACAGCAGGGTGTGTGTGTGCAACATGTGCAGCCACGTTAAATGGTGTTTTAATGATTAACTCCTACATGCCATGGTGTTGGACGCATTTCACTGGGTTTGATAAAACTCCTTCGCTTACAGATGAAGAATCTTGATGCTGACATGTGCATAGACCAAGGCCCAGTGCCAGGTCACACACCCATTGCCTATCACTGCTATTACTACGGACCTCAAGTAAGTAAAGCAACTTAAAGTGATTATCAAGATGAATGTTGGTTAGCTGTCAAATCTGCCTGCTGCTTAACCTTTTTTTTAACATATATATATTTTTAGTACACTTACTATCGCTCAGCCGGTGAGCTGTATATCGGCGGCTTGAAGTCCCACAAATACAATGACAACCGGTGTTTAACGGACGTTGGGCAAAAAGAAACGGAGCCTGGCCTTTACAACTGCAGAGAGGCTATGCAGAAAGGAATGGGGATTTACTGGGACTTCACACAGGTACTATAAGACAAACTATAATTTAAGTGATAAAGCAAATTATATGACAATAATTTGTATTATAAAATATTGACTGTGGATATCTTATGATGACAGATTGAGCGCCTTAACAGTTATTCTCTTTTCCAGGGCAAAGAACTGAAGAACAAACAGACAAAAAGATGTCTGGAGATTATAAACGGCAAACTTCTAATACAGGAATGCTCTGGCCAACGATGGGAGATCCAAAACATAATCAAAGCCTTTTAAAGTGTTAATATGTGTGTGTGTGTGTGTGTGTGGCGGGGGGCAACAGGAAATGCACTTCTGTGCTTATAGGTCAGTGGATGATATCACCTGAATGAAGTCAATGAAATGTGACAGTGACTCTTGTAATTATTATTTATTTGTAGGTTCTCTTTTTGGCTTGAAAAAGGTGCATAATTGACTTGGTAAATTTGCTCATCTTATGAATCGACCTGAAGGCTGCACGTGATAATTATTTGAACTATGTATTAAATTGTAATTTTATAATCTTTTGAATTGGCCATACTAAATTGAAGCATTAAAATTGTCAAAAAATGCCTTGGTTTTCGATGTACATGAGCAAAACAGAAAGTTGAGCAAATCCCATATTATTGTGGTTCTTTTTCTTTCATGCTTCATGATCCAAATGTATGATTATGATCATTAGTCTGTCTGTTCCTACTGTGGTGATCAGATAAAATGTGTGACTTATCAGGTTTTGTTACCATGGATACAAACTCACTCTTGTTCTCAGATACAAAGAAGCTTCATGGAGTTGATGCTGTGATGAGCATGACTCTGGCTGGTGATGCACCAGCAGTTCACCAGTGTGTCTTTAGTACAGGTTTTCTGTGGAAAAGATCATTCCTGGGACCACGTTAATGCACCACATCTTGCCTCAGGCTGCTTATAAAGAAAACGCCACCATTTCGCACCTTAGAGATGCAAGTTAATCCTTTTCCCGCCCTCAATTATTCCACTCAGGTACATCAAATATAATCTGTCCAAGCACTAAAGCTAAGTAAATGTTTGGATTTTCTTGGGATTAAATTTGGAGTGTAGTGACAAATATTTCCTTACTCATAAAACAGATACTTTTAGTCAGATGTAATTGTTTTTGTTGTACTCTGATGAAATGTAACTTTCAGATTTTAGTGCTATAACAATTTGCCAACTCTTAGAAATGCTACAGCTGGAAGCATTTTTATGCAGTTGGGTGAATATGAGGTTTGAAGCAAGTTTTTCATGTGTTACAGAAAAAGGCAAACACAAACCGCAAGGCGAGGGAAAAGTAAATGAAGTAAAGGGCAACGAAGGTGTAAAAATAGTGGATTAAGAAAATAATGAACAGGTTCATCAATGAGTAAACATCAGTGTGCATGCATAGAGTCAGGTTCAGCAGTAAAGAGGTAGTGTAGTTCACAAGGCTGTGGGTTGTGCTGAATTGGATAACCAAGTCTCCCTCTACAAAGACTCCTTTGTGGATGTACAGTGTTGTCTGTTTGTCTTTTTGTCTTAACCTTTGTAATTCTAAGAACTTCTGGAAGAGTCAACAGTTAACTGACTGTTGATTAGCACTGGCCATTCACTTTTAAATATACCCTTTGTCCTTCACCATTAATTTTGTTATATAAATTACAACAGACATCTGACTTAATGGTTGTTGTTGGGCAACTGACAGACATATTGTTAAAAAAAAAAGCTGTCTTGAGGTATGCATTTAAAAATAACATGCAATTGTTAGACTAATTATGTGAGTTGTGGTTGGGTGTGTTAATAATGTCCTGGTGTCAGTGGAAAACTAAGGTCCCACTTGTGTAAAACAGATGGCACCTTTGAATGTAACTGTGTATTAATTATTTTGAGTGTATAAGTGATCTTGGTGTTTTGTTGAGACTGCAACGTGTTGTATGATAATCTACAGCCCTAATCTCTCCTGGAGAACTTTACCTCTAGTGTCAAGGAAAGGGGTCGCTATATTTGGGAGTTGGGTTATGGATTTGCAGATGGGGGAGGCCAACAAAGTTTTGTTTTGTTGTGCTGAGACAAAGGCTTATGTTTACATTTTTTTATCATAATTTGGTAATGTTTGAATTTATAGTTCTAGCCTATCAGCTCTAAAAGCTGCAGCTCAACATACATGCTTGTATAGCTCAGTTGTATGTTTGTGTTCATTAGAAGTGAAGAGATACACTCTCAAAGATCATCCTAGAAGGGTTCACTGTCACCACCAACATACTTTCAGAGAGTGAAGAATCATTTACTCTGCACAGACTATCATATGGAGGATCTAGTTTTCCTTCTGGGCACAGACAGGAGGCTGATCAGCAGGTTATAATAAACTAACCTTTCAATCAGTGAGCTGTCCTGTGACATTAGAAACTGCATGATTTTATTAAGTCATATAATGTGTGTGATCATCTTTATTGGGGGACATAAAACAATCAGCGCCATCTTTTCCAACAGCTTTTAAAGAAGCCAGGTGACTGAGGACCAATGGCTGTATGTAGAAGAATCTTCATAACTGATCAGTTGAGAAATCTTCAAGATACATGCTACAGCTGACCGCTTTATAAATACGACCTGGTGTAGTGCTGTTATCGAAGAACTGAAGGCATTTTGTCAGAGGCTCAGGCTGTTCCCAGGAAATATGTGGAACAAAGTCCTTTTTTGTTATTCTTCAAGCCAATACCCCCAGTATTGGCTTGAAGAATAACAAAAAAGGAGCCAACAAAAAAGGAGCCACTTAACTCAAGAGTTTGTCACTGGTAAAATCTTAAATATCTACATCTCTCTGGAAAATAAAAATAATATTAATACTGAAATATGGCCTGATGACGGCTCTATAGGAAAGGTTAGGTGTCACACACATGCACTATCACTTAAATTTTCACTTGACTGTGATAATACATGGAAGTTCAGGGGTTTACTAGAATCAAACAGTCTTAAGTCTGGAGCCTGACCAACACATCAGCAAGGCTGATAATATCAACCAGTTTCAACTTATTACAGATACACTGATGTCTGCAATTTTGTCTGACAGTAAGTACCAAGTTGCACTACAGACATGCCAAAGTTATGTCTCAGGTAGCTAACACACAGACCTAGTTGCTTTTGTTATCATGGTCACAGATCTTTAACAACCAAATTTCCTCAGTCTTTTACAATATGGGTGCTGATGCTCGGCATGGGAAGTATGAAAACTCAAGACTAATTTGGCAAAAAGATCTAAATTGTAACATTGAGGTGCATGCATGGAAAGATGTAATAAATACAAGATAGTATTTTTTATGTCAACGGTAAATTTACACACAAGACAAGAAAACATACTATTTTGTACAAATAAGACACCACAAAATGATACAGAACAACTTATGCTGGAAGTGTAATGTTGAGGCAGGTACCTCCTTACATTCATTGTGGGAATGTTCTTTGGTTTCTCTGTTCTGGAAAGAGGTTATTGGAAAATTGGATGAATGGCTTAAAAAAATCCCTACCAGAATCTCCCCAATTTTGTCTTCTAAGAGACAGATGAGAGTTAGCACCAGGAATATCTCAAGCAGAATTTGGTTTGGCACTTACAGGCTTCATTACTGCAGCTAAAATATTCCTCACCACTGGAAGAGCATGAGTCAACCAGACTTTTCTAACTGTTTTTAACTGGTTATGCTGTCTTTGAATTGATGACAGCTGGGTTAAATGATAACAAAGGAATTTTTTTTACCAAGATGTAAAGGGAGGAGGACGTTTTATTTAACGTCCTTAAGTTGGGGATATGTGGGAATGGGACACTCAAATGATGATGCACTTTGCTGTGTTTATGTGCTGAGATACATAGATAAATATACTGTATATTTACTTTTATGTATCTGTATTTCTTTTAACAATGTTGTATTGTTTATATTTAAGTGTTTAAATTGCATTTAAATAAAAACTTAAATGACAACTTGAAAAATTTGAAAATATGAGCTATTATTTAAGTTATTCTCTCAGATTATATCTCTGCTCAGGTTGCAGGTTAAGACAAAATATGTGAAATAACTAGTGTGAGTGTACTTTGGATTTGCAAGGTTTTCAATCGTGCTAATGATCCTATAAAAGTTAAGTAAAGCGCATCAATGAGCACGGTCAGCCATAATGTGGCTGCAGCAGGTGCCTCCATTTACACCGGAAAAAGCCGACAAGCTACGAACGCTCACGAACTCTGGTTTCTTAGCAACCAGTGTGTTTAACTCATCGCCGTGGGATTGGAGTGCGTTTCAAGTTTAACACCGCACACTTTACTTACTAATTTGAAGCCAAAATGTTTAACATTGACTTACTGTCAGACCGTGTCGCTAAGGCGAGTCTGCAGAGGCGTCGTAACAAAGAGACTGAAAGACGAGAGAGGATTTTTAACGACAAAGAGAGGACTATAGGGGTAAGCTAACATTTGTATCGGTGTACCGTTAATGCTAACTTCATGATGCTAACTCGTAATGTACTGTTATAAACCGGCTTTTAACTGTGCTGTCATGCCCGTTGTGTCTTTTAAAGGTTGACAAGGAAGCATTAAACATGCAAATGAAAGAAAGGGAGAAAAGAGAAAGGGCTGAAAAAGAGGAACAAAAAGCTTATGGTGAGTTAAACGTCCTTTACTAATGCTTAATAATTTTGCCAGCGAGTATGGTGTCCTGGAGGGGACAATTTATCACAGCGAATATAACCTATAATGTCCTTTCACTCACTGATAGAAAGCAGAAGCTAATCATAATCATCCATACAGATATTACTGCCACTACTTAGTGTTTTATGATATTATTAGACAGTCATAATTTATATTGAAGTGCATTGTGATATGTGTCTCTTTCCATACAGATGCTGATATGCTCCATAACAGCAAAGTAGCTTGCCTCCTCCACAACAGACAAGAGAAGGAGAAGCGTGTAATGGAAAAGGCCATTGTAAACTTCCGGCATCAGTACCAGCAGCCTTGGACTCAGCGGGAGTTTGACCTGAACGATCCAGACCGCTGTAGGAAAACAGACCCAGGTGACGCACAGATGATCCTTCCTGGCCTGGTGGGCGAGGACCCGGGCAGTGAGAGCAGGCGGCAGAGACAGAGGGAGCAGCTCAGAGAGTGGCTCGTCCAGCAGCAGAGCGAGAGAGCAGCAGAAAGGCAACAACAAAAGCTGGAGGGTAGGTTTGACTGATCCCATACAGGATACAGATAATCAGTTCACACACACACACTTCATGTTCTTCTTTTACTGTTCTTTAGAGGAGCAATATGACCAAAGCAGAGAAGACATGGACAGCAAAGCTCTGCAGCTTCAGAGTATTGAGATGGAGAGGAGAAAAGCAGCAACTATAGCCACTAAAGAGTACAATCTGGCCAAGGTAGGTCACAACTGCTAATTAAAACTGAACAGCGTTTATTTCGCTGAGATTTTAATTTTAAAAGACATTGAAATGGAATCTGAGGTGCAGTAATGACACTTTCTGTCACCCTCACCTTTTTGCTGGGTCTGCATGGGCCAAGATTGAAGAGAAGCGTCGTCAGGAAGGAGAACAGATGACAAGTGCAGATGTCGAGCCCACCCTGGGCATGGTGGGAGTGCCCGGTCTTTGTCCCAGCAGTGATAGGAGAACCCCTCCGGAGAGTCTACAGCAGGTCGTCCAGTTCCAGAAACATCAGATAGAGGAGAGAAAGGTAAAACAGGAACAAAATGACACTGAAAACACACTCTTTTTTGATCATTTAAAAAGCTGTTCACTGATCGTCTGTCCGTTATCTGTGCATCTGTAGAGGATAGAACTAGAGAAAAAGCAAGAAGAGGAGCAATATGATCGCGTCCGCCTGGCCTCAGCTCGCACAGCTCTGCTGATAGAGCGGCAGCAGGCGAGACTGAACAAGCAGCTGAGACGACACCTGGACAGCACCAACATCAAGCTGGCCGAGACACACAAACAGCAGTCAGTAGCTTTACTCACTCACACAGTATATCCAAGTACATGAAAAACTACTGTCTCACTCTGTGTGTGTCTGACCTGGTGTCATTTTAAGGAAGCCCGACATTGAGAGAGGAGGCATCGACAACAGCTTCTTCTCCAAATTCAACACCTGCAGCAGATGATGGATGGATGGACGACTGGCTCATTACAGTGGATAATTATAGATAATGGTGCTACACGAGAAGAACGCTGAATAAACTGAAGCACACAGTAAATCAACAGTTGTCTTTAATAATGTCAAATTTAAATTCAGCAGTTCACAACATTCAAATTCGCCTGGATGATGCTGTTCACATGAATGATAGTCTGCTTCTTAGGGAGTGTTTTCTCATAGATTACATAAAATGTGCGTACATGAGCAAAAGCTCAGATGTGCCATTTTCTATATGCATGCTGAAAATCCAAAAAATGACATTCAGGTAAAAATCCTGTAAAAGTATACAGTCTTTCAAGCCCACAGGATTCAACAGCCTTTTTAACAAGCCATATAAAACACTCTTACAAAGCACAAGCAACCACAAA
Organism: Epinephelus lanceolatus; assembly: GCF_041903045.1. NCBI lineage: Eukaryota > Metazoa > Chordata > Actinopteri > Perciformes > Serranidae > Epinephelus > Epinephelus lanceolatus. The sequence goes on along the minus strand of NC_135738.1, from coordinate 33,175,754 downwards.
CACACTTCAAAGAGAAATCATACAACATTTAGCACCACAACTAGTTAACAATGCTGCCTGGCACTGTTACCGTCCCCAAAAACAAAGGCAACATGTCCCTTAAAGTGCAAATACATCAAAAACTCTTAATGAGAACAGACGAAACAAAATGTCTTTGTAACTATTTCATGTGCGCAGTTCAGGTAATTCCCCTAAATTTTATGAGACATACAGCATATCAGGCATGTTTCAATATCTCCAGTTTATTCCCTGTGAATAGCCGACTCCACCTTGCGGCAGTGTGGAACAATTGGTGTTTTCACAGCAGATGTGAAGTGGTGAATGTAGGGAAAGCTAAGGGACAAATCGATTCTTAGATGCATTGCAGTTCTCTCTTGAAAGATTCTTGATGCAAAAAAGTAAATAATCGGAAATTTAAAAGCCAATTCTCAACATTAAGTTCACCTGTAATAATTTTGGAAGACCAGGTTGTACGTTCCTAACAGCTGAACAAAGTGGATGGTGAAATGTAATGGATGTAAATGTGCATTGTCTTTACGTTCTAAGCTGGGCTGTTTCTTCAGTTTTGGTAAGGATCACTAAGTGTGAGCAACCACAGTTAGATACAGACCGACTGGCACTTCCTGGTTTAAAAACTTAAAGTCGTTGCCATTAGTTACTACCTTTATAATACTAACAGCTAATGGAAGTAAATCCATCAGTTTATATCACTTACAGCTCGTTACAAATATGCTGCACTTTAAGAGTATCAAGTAGTCACAGAGCGAGAAAAAAATCATGTATAGAAATATACAGATGCATCGATTATCATTTTAAAATCACATCGTACTGCTCTGAATCAGTATTAAATCCTAACGTGCCCACCCCTCAGATAAGCACAGGTGTTACTTAAAACACTAGGATATTCAGTCATCATTTCCGTCATTATCCCATGTCAAATTGTGACAATATCTGACCCCAAACTAGCTCTGCTGTCTCGTATTTCCTGCTACCACAATCCTGCTCACCTGCCCAGCACTGTTTTCCACATTTTACATTCACATTTATACATTACAAGGCAGTCCTTTCTCAAAGGAAGCATCAAAGCATTTCAAGATTGCCCTACGGACAATCCCAGTTTCTATCTAAAAAACATTCTCAGAGACAAACTTATCCCATCTCCTCTGCCACAGATCCAGGGCTTTGTCCTGTTGCTTTGGAGTCAATGAACTGTACCTGAAAGACACACAGGGAGATGTCAGTGAGCCGTCTGCTCAGGCATGTGAGCACTTACACATTTCCTGTCATCTCAGCTGACACCCACCTAATAGAGTTTATGGCCAGCTGTTTGAGGGAGCCTAGATGGGAGCTAATCCCACCAAAGCCCACAAAAGCTTCATAGAAGTCATAAGAGAGTCCAGTGGCACCGAACATGGCAGGGTCATCAGAGCTGATGACCAGTGGGTGGTTCTCTAACATCAGTGCAGCTGCTGGGTGGTTTCGCATATCATCTACTAGCTTCATCACCTGAATGTGGATAAGAAAGGAGATATCTGTTAATAAGATGTCGGATCAATTCAATTACAGCCATGTTGTCTCGTAGGATTTTAAGTATTCTTATTGCACAATATGGTTCACTGGATGATCGTGTACCTGGTTGGAGATGGGACACACTTCCAGAGCCACCCCTTGCTTTCTGGATAGGTCTTTGGCCACTGGGTGTCGGAGCAGAGCAAAGCCATGGCCAATACGGGAGGTGTTAAACAAGAGAGCATCCAACAGGTTCTGGTCCACCTCCGTACCCTCCAGATCTACGTGTAGTAGAGAGAAATCAAATGCAGGTTATTTGGGGATTTTTTTTTTTTAAACATAGTGTGGTGGTTCTAAAATTACTAATTTATTCCTTTCCCTAAATTTCCATTCAAACAAAAAACAGCTCATAATGATAAAAATGTGAGAAAACACAGTCGGATGGGCTGACAGTGAAGTCCAGACTTTACTGTAAGGCACCGAAGTCACGCTGCCATACCAACCACCAGCTGGCGTACTTCACTTAAGTGTTTCCATTGGCGATGCAAATATGAATAGCAAAAAAAAAAAGCCCTTGAAGGTATGTAGTTCTCGGGGAAGCTACCCAGTGGGCAGTTCCTCTCATGGGGTCCCCAGAACAGAACACTTCTGTCTGAAAATGCCTAATGTCAACAGTGTGAAAATACATGTACTTCTTTTTGCACTTAATTACAAAGCTGGCTATGGTAATCCTCACAAACTACACTTCCCCTCTGAGTGATAAATACAACATTCAACACTACACCTGATTTTGTTCTTTGCTACGAACTCTTTAACAAAAGGACTTTATAACTACAAACATTTATCTTTGATGAGATAAGTTTTATAATTCCCCCAATATTCCTACAACATTCCTTATTCTTAACTGTTTTGAGCCACACACTGCAGATATGATGTGTAACACTGTAGCTGTATGAACAGGATGCTTATGAGCTCACCGGTCTCTCCAGCATGGAAAAAGAAAGGAAGTGTCACCCCTCTCTCTGCTGGCAGTGACAAGGCATCTCTGAAGTACCACAGGGGTCTGCCACTGTCCTCGCGGCCCACCTGTACACAGAGAGAGTTTGTTTTTCAATAAACAGAGACGCCATGCTATTACATTAAACATGTTTAAGTAATATTTGCTTCCACTGATTCAAAACTGTTGCCAGAGCTTATATTTTTACTGCTTGTATTCTAAGTGAAACTAAAAATCAAACTGTCAGTACACACACTTCCCACTCAGTGTTATGCGTGCAATGACTGCTGCGTCTCACCACGTCAAAACCAGCCATGATATCGGGGAAGTCTTTCTGGAGCTTCATAGCCTTCTCCACAGTTCTGGCCATCACAGATGCATTTACTCCTCTGAAGCACAAAGTACGGTGTGAGATCAACGATCATATCAACATCCTCTCATGTCTGCTAGTGAGCCAGTAAGCCATTGAGACTGACAAGTAAGATCTATGGAAAGGGAAGTCACCTATGGATTGTGAAGATGATTCTTGCTCCAAAGAAGTCTGGGTGGTCTGCTACGAACTGTTTGGTGACTTCCTGGTAGGTCTTCAGAGTCCAGACTGTGTCATGAGTGCTGCCGTCCAACTCATATATCTGAGTACCACAAAAAAACAACTTCTATATAATTGTGTTAAATTAACAGACAAATGAATGCACTGACACACTAGGCAAGACATTAGTGTACCTCTGGGAGTAAAACTCGCAGCTCCAGGTACATGACGTTGTCCACGTAGAACTCGGTGAGACCTTGGTAGTAATAGTCTCTGAACACAGGAGCGTATGTCACCAGTCCCCACAGTGCAAGGAAGGCCTCCTCAAACTTAGCCCATATCACATCCTGACTGGGGTACACCATTTCTGGATCCTGATCAGTGACAAGCGTCATGTTGGCCATTATGCTGAGGGTGTAAATATGAAGACACGGTTGTGATCAGATGATCTGCGTCGCTTTGGGTCCATTTACCATCGTGCTGAGAGCGTTTATTTCTTAACATTTCTATATAGGAGACCTTGAACTTTCTGGAAACCACTACTTTCTTAACATTGTGATTCACTCTTGGGTTTCTCTTGAAGGAGTTAATAATATAATTTTACAGGACCTTTAAATACACACTGTAACATGTTAAACCTAGCTCCAAATCAATCTGCCATCCTGCTCATCAGGAACTCACCTGTTATCGAGATCTGTGACATTGATCATCTTGGCCCTAAGGTGTTCCAGTAGGGTCCAGGCAGAGCACTGTGGCAGAGCTTTGGGCTCTTTGGACGAGAAGATGAATCTGATGGACTTGTTGTCGGTGATGCACATGTAGCAGTGGGGCCGATAGGTCACGTTCTTCACAAGCCACTCCACGTCTACCATGGCCAAGTCATGGATATGGAGAGCTCCACCTGACATAATGAATTACAGAATTATAAGGAAATAAAGAACGGAGATATGTAGTACAAGTCTGATTCAGTGTTTATTGTAAACAGATCAGGTTAATCTGTGATTTTCAGGAGATTAGGAGTGAAAAATGGTTTGTAGGCATATGATATACACCAAAACTACGAACTTATTGTCTCATAAAGAATAGCTACAGTGTGGAGCCTTATGTGAAGTATACTCTAAACAAAAGACAAAGATCCCTGAGTGCACAGTTGCGCTCAGGAACGATACCATTAACCTCAGAGACTGGAAGGTTTAACACCACCCCAGACAAGGACAGAAGTTGAGAATGATTTTTTGTTTTACTGTCCTGAATATGAAGACATAAGGAATGTATTTTTCAGACCGAACATACCTTTAGGCATCTTCTGGAACAGGCTGAAGATGGGACTGGCCTTTATGAGGTCCTTTGCTTTGAAGAAGTGCAAAGCAGGAGGAAAGTCTGCTCTCACCATCTCATCCTGCTTCATCTTAAACAGGACAGCGTCCAGCCGCTTCTCTGCATCAGTCAACACCACCTGCCCACCTGTCTGCATGGAGGCCTCCAGCTTTATGAGGGCCTCTCTCAGCCTGGGGTCTGGGATGGACAGGACACTGGTCAAGTGGTACAAGAAGAGCAGACAGGCCACAGCCGCGTGGGGGCGCTGTAGTAAAACTGCCATGGTCCTGAGAGTGTGTGGAGCTGTGAGAGAAAAACATTAACAGCGATTAACTGACACCGACACCAACCTCACAGATGAGTTCAGAAAGCCTGTTTCAGGAACCGAAAGCAGCTGTTCTGTGCAAGCTGAGGTAAAAAATAAAATTTAAATTTCCAACGTCGGCAGGAATAGAGAAAGAAATGACGAGGTGTCTGCTCCTCTGCATCATTTCCACCATGTTTACATGTTAACAGGCTTTTATAACACGTCTATGACTAACAATACAAGACAAGAACATTAATGCACATCTTCAAGTGAATGACTCGTGTACAAAACTGTAGGAAAATGAACTAACAATGCTTGTTTAACTCTTGCAGCTCAGTGTGCTAATATGAGAAGGGGCAAGTCTGACTTGTTTTGTTTTTAATAGGCTCAACAGACATCGACACATGAAAACCAGTAAACGTTACATTACCTTAATTTAATCTCAGCGGCGTACAGTCGTGTGAAATGTAAAATGTTGTCCCTACACGCAACACAATTGGTAGCTCTGCTGGTGCCCCGACAGCTGCCAACGGTTTTGTAAACAGTCTGTTGAGAGTCACTAAAAAAAACAGAGGACCACGGTGACACCTACTCGAAGTTGTCAGCTTGAAATACGCGTATGCCTTTCTCAAATAACTTCCTTTATTACAGCAGCGTCACACAAATAAACAAGCTAGCAAACAAAAGGAGCTAAAGCTACGGTGGGGTCTGTCTATTGATATGTTGGGAGTGTTTTTTCCCGTGTTCCGCCTGTCAGATAAACCGCCTCTACCCCGCTCTGATTGGCTGAAATTTAACCTTGATAATCATGTGATTGGTGGAGGATAGCTATATAAACATCAATCTGCAAACCACAGATTAGGGAATAAATGTCCAAATAATGTTGGTTTATCAGAGATGAATATGTCTCAACGTTATTTGTGTGAACAGATTTACAGTCCGTGTGTTAATGTTTAATTTGTAAATATAAAACACCATCCACAAATACAAAAAAGATTTGTAAACTCAAAAAACTGTTGTGAAAAAATTAAACACAAATTCCACAAAGTATCTGTTAATATATTTAATTAATTTACAAATGAATGAAAAGCATTTGTGAATATCTTCCTAACATTTACAACTATGGATAGATATTTGTGAGTCCAGCTTTTATTTTTTTAATCTCAATTCTTGCAGATTTACATTTAAGGAACAGTCTTTATTATTAATATTATTATTATTATTATTATTATTATACATAGTATTAGTGGAATTTGTGTATTTGTAGATCTGATTTATATTTGCATATTTTTTGAGTTAACAAATCTTTTTGTAATAATGAAAATTGTTTTACATTTACAGATTACGCATTTACACACGGATTGTTATCTGCTCACAGAAATAATGAGACAAATTTATCTCCACAGTTTATGGATTGTTTTTGTTTTTGAAATACATGTTTATCAGATTATACAAACTGTAAAATTACTGCACTTTGGCAATGATTTTCATTAAAAAAAAAAATGAATAAAATTAAATAAATAATTTTAATAGAAAACATGTATCAACTAACTAATGATTGAGCATGTTTCTATTTCAAACATGCACAAATATTAAACAAAAAAAAATAGATAAAGTATGAAATATAAGAGCCGTAAGATGTAAAACACAACAAATAGAGCCGTCCATCCAGTCACAGTGACACAAAGATGAGACACAGCTGTTACCCAGTGTTAATAAATAATATATTATTTTAGATGGATAACTATATTTTTTTTTCTTCAAATAAAACAGTATTATAAAATGGAAGGAATAACAGCTTAAAAAAGCCATATACATAACACCTGACAAAGACTAAATTGCAGACATTTGTCATTAAGTATTTTTTACATTGGTGGAGAAGTTGTTTTGATAATTTTCCTCAAATGTTTCTCTTTGGTTTAATTTGGTTTGACTGAAATCATTCAAGTACCTTTATAAAATATAAACATATTTTTGTCAGGGATGAAATGATGAAGTCCTACACTTATTTCCCTCATTGTCTGTTATCTTTCCACAAAAATAAGTCTTTACTACATAATTTTTACTATTAAATTTTTTGTTTACTGTTATATATTGTCTTGCCTTCACACTTTCAGAATTTAGTTATACAACCTGTTTACTTAGGCTCAATTAAAGTATCTTGTTTACATGCCTCCTCTGATTTGTTTCTCTTTTTTTCACCACTGCCAAGTTTGTCCTAATTAGGTCTGAACCACAGAATTTACATGTTTGTTTAAAAGCAGCCCCTTGAAGGAAGCCTGGGGAGCCTCGCTGCTTTATCTTACACTGACGTCACATCACATCACTGACTCCTGCAGACATGAGAGGGGTCACACAAAGCAGCACACAATCTGTGGAGGGTGTTCGTCAAGAGGATAAGCACTAATTGAAGGTGATGGCGTGAGGCGCTTCAATAGATTAATGCATTGTCTTGCATTGGCCCTCTTGTTTTGTCTGTTTGCATTTCATTACTTTTAGCCTTTCAGCTTCTTTAACGGATTATAGATACATGCCCCATTACTATGGGATGGCATGGCCTGGTTTTATGTCTCTTTCCTCACAGCAGTGTTTATTTAAGCACAAGGGAGAAAAATCCATTGATCTGCTGTTATAGTGATGTAACTATGAGTTTATTTTTATCCCTTATGATATGATTTTTATAAATCAACAATGATAAAACTGAGTCCTGTTCAGGAAAAGTGATTTATTTCTAAGAAATGTACAGTATAGAAAATACTCCGTTCCATTTCCAAAATAATCTATGTCAGTCAGATAAGAACATGTAAACGTCACTTAAAAATTAAAACGTACAGGTCTTTTTTTTCAATGCCACCATGCTACTGAGGTAAAAGACGACTGCTTAAAAACAACAAAAACGACACTGAGAAAAAAAGAAACATACACCACATTTATATTAAAACAAGTCCAAAAATGTACAAAAATTCTTAAAAGAGAAAATAAATATGATTCACATTTAATCACGTCTAAATGGTTTTCACTAGTGCAGAGAGATGACGGCAGAGTAAAAGTGAGAGATGAACGCACACTTCCGATCGTCTGGTGTCTTTTCTACGCACCAGAAACACACGCACACACAACTTCTGTACAGCATAAGACAATTTCACAACCTCAGACCTTTAAAATCAACACTGTCCTTCATACATAAGACAGCACGAGTCGAGTGAACACACAACCTCCAGAGGAGCCCTATTAGGCCCACTAAATATTCAGACAATTCCCTATTTTAACAAAATAGCAAGTCTTGTGTGACACATTTAGAAAATTGTCACAGCTTCTAGCACTTTCCTATTCTGTCATCCTTCCTCAAATATTTCCTTAGAGTACCTCAGTATTAAGGAACATAGTAAACCCTTAATGCTGCCAAACTCTGTGTGGTCTATTACAGACCCTATACTGGAATACTGCCTACTGTGTCTAGCTCAACAACCTTTAGGCAGGAAGACATGCAATCTGTACAACCAAAGACCAATTTACAGAGTCCCATGTCAGACATGTGTTCTAATATTGTCTACCTTACTCCTTTAAAAAAAATTGAGGATGAAAGCACTGTCCCGTTAAAAAGATAGTGTACACTTTCAAAGATTGCTTCTTTTACAGAACACCTGTCAATGTCAATGGGCACCATAATTTGACACAGCAATCTGTGACTAACCAAGATGGTCATGTATTGTAAGGCCATTTCGTTGTCAGTTCTGTAAGTCTACAAACTAAAAGTGGTGCTAAAATCATCGGCTGGTCGTTAAATGTTGACCCACAGGAGTCTGGCAGGGCAGGAGAGGAAGTTGAAGGGACTCAGTAGACGCCATTGACTGGCTAAGATGAGGTAGATTCATTTGCTGCCATCACTAAACTGAACAAGTGGGGCTCATAGGTGCAACATGGATATGATAAGGTGTAGGGTGCGGGACAAAAACCTCCAAAGTCCACATCAGTTGTGATAAAAATACATTGGTTGCACTTAAAAATGTGTCAGAAGAAAGCCCAAATTAACTGTGATGATGAATGGTATGACACCAGATCAACAGGAATGTAGAATAACTCATATTTGATCCATCAACTGTGATGAAAATGAAAAAAATTCAAATTTCATGGGGGAAAAGTCCGATTAGTTGGCAGTGCGATAAGCCACATATTAAGGACAATGAATAAAGACCCTTGAAAGTTCAGTTCTTCACATGAGGTGGATTGATTTGCCACAGTTGCAGTCCCATTTTCCTTATGCTGCTCTTCCTTCAAATAATGCAGAAAAATACCCGTATATAGAAACTGTACACCCTGAGGATACGTTTAGTATTGACATGGGGAAGAGGAAGCACTCAAAGAAGTAACCATGCAAAGGGCAGCGCCGTGAACGAACGAAGTACGCATTTTAACGTGGAATGCAACAAATGTCACAGTTGAAAACAACAGCGGACTTGATGTGTTTGTTCTGTGCATTTACCAGCTAGCGGGACGTGTCATTTTAAAATTCCCCCATCTGGGACAAGAGGTAAGGATATATTATCATACATATATGTGTTTGACTAAAAATAAGACTATCCAAGGCCACTCCAGGATGTCCAGACTAACAAAATCCATAGTGCATGACAGAGTTGGGTACAGTCGAATACGATTTGCCGGTCCCTCTCTGCTAGTCGAAGACATTCTTGACAATGAAGGCAGCTTTGAAAGATGCATATACTGTGTGTTTACTCCACAACTAGAGAAACACTGTTGGGTGGAAATGGACAGTGAATGGGCCTTTTTTTCAGGACAGTTTAGGCTTCAGACAAATGATCAGTGTTTGTGTCCTTTCACATGCAGCTAATATGCTGTACACACCCTATTATCTACACATTCACTCATACATTCACAAAGGAAACCAAGGCAATTGCAAGGGGCCTGTGAGTTGACTGGGTTAGGGTGACAGTCTCATAGTACCTCCTTTTCTACACCTGAGTTTAAAGATAGGGTTGGAACAGAGAATAGCAGTAAAAACAACAAGAGTCCCTCTTGTCTTCATCACAGTGCTCCTCAGTTCTGTCAGTAGATTAACAGCTCCATCAAGCACTGCAGTCAATGGACAAGATAGGCAGGCTGTGTTCTAGGGCCTTTAATACATTAATATTCCCAATGCTCAAAGAGGAGAGGGTTGTCCAGTGTTGTTGAAGGCAGGGTCCTCTGTGTTGAGCAGGTTGGCCTAGTGGTTAAAAAGGCTGCCCTTCTGCTAGTTCAAATGCGCACGTTGGGAAGCAACCATTGTGGTGAAGAGACCTTGAGCAAGACAGTAAATCCCTGCCAGTTCCACAGAGGTTTGTGTGAAGAAGGGCAAGCGAAAAGAAAATTGCTCTCCAGGGCTCAATAAAAGTTCACATTATTATTATCTTAATACCAGCTGCCTGGTTGGATCTTCAAGTTCAGTGGTAACACAGAGCCAAACGTTCTCGTCCAGTGTAAGAAAATTAGTAAGAGATGTACGTGGAGCATCAAGTGTCCCATCTACAGTCAGTATGCCCACATATTCTTCATTTTGGCTCACTGCTTTGTCCAGATGTTCTTTGATAATAACATGCCTGAAAGGAGGAGAAGAACAGTTAGCTGAACATCTACAATTTCAGCACATTTAGGACTGACACAACACTGCAAAAGTTTGAAAGCATCATTGTATCATTTTGAAGGTTTGTTCCCTTTGGATATGCATGAATGCCTTCTGGCAGCTTGTTTAAGTTATCAGAAATAGATACCTACGGCACTGTAAAGAAATATTTACGGAAGGATGATAATATAGGAAATTGCTGGAAGCTGTGAGAAAAAGTTTTAACATATAGTGTAATGTGTCAGAATTATTTTTACTCACTCTGATATGGTATGTGTCACACTCCTTGTTTACTGCTAGGGCCGCCTGGGGCAGCCATCATCTGTTGCCTGTGACGGCAAAAAAGAAAAGTTGTAAACATTGTCATTAACACTTAAAAGGTCAAATTGCCACTGTTGGGTCAGCAGTATATGTCAAACTAATTTGAGCTTCATAAAGGTTGTGTTCCTTGTCCTAATAGATAAATCATATCAACACTTCATGGGTTTAAGAAGAAACTTTCGGCCCAGAGAAAATACAAAATGTATATCAAATGATAACAGCAGCTTGCAGTTTACAGTTTAGTTTGACTGTGAAACAAACAAAAGCAAGTGTAAAAGTGTGTAGCTCAAAATTAAAATACTGATAAGAGAGAGTAACAATATAACGTTGTAAATGCAAAAGACTGGAACAATCATTTTACCCTGGATGTACGAAGTGTTCTGGTGCCAGGCCTCTCTGCTGAATCATCATGCCCTGGAAGTGCCCAGCAGGCCGGGGGTGTCTGTACATGGCCATGCGTGTCTGACCCGGTGAGTAAGGCAGCTGCTGGGGTCGCTGCAGAGCCTCCATCAGGTGTGGATGAGGTCTTTGGGCGGCATAGCGTCCGGGATCTGGGTACAGGTGGCCAGGGTAAGGGGCTCTGTTGCCATCTCCACGAGTCTGAAACATCATATGGGGTGGAGGAACGCCGCCTCGCTGCATCCCAGGGTGCACGGCACGTGGATCGTACATGAAGCCAGACACCATGTGTGCAGCAGAGGCGGGAGGTTGATGTTGAGGTGGCTGGGTGCTACGGCGGCGGGCAGCTGCATTATGGCTGTCGAGGTCCAGGATTTCTTTAGGGCTCTCAGGTCGCTCTGAGCTCTCTGTACGAGCCTGCTTTGCTGGGCTGCCACCACTGCTACATCCGCTGGCCTGCTCCCTGCTTTCACTCTTCCTCTCCTCTGGGCCTCCAGGGTGTGGCCCTACATCTGGCGCAGGGCCAGGGGACATCAAACTAGCACTACTGGAGCCCTCAGAGCCCAGTGGGGACATACTGCTCTCCTTTAACTGACCGTTGCCTCTGGCACTTGCTACAGGTAGGTAGGCGTTGGGCGGCATCGGTTGGCGAGGCTGATAATGAGACCGATGCCACTCCTCTGAAGGATAACTCCCTCTGCTGTTGGCCTGGTTATGGGCTTGAGCTTGTGGGTAGTAGTGTTGCTGCTGGAACTGATGAGGTGGGTACATGTTGGGGTGGGCCTGAGGGTGCTGTTGGCCTGACGAGTGGTAGGAGTAGGCGGTCCCTCCCTGCTGGTGGTAGGTCGGGTGCTGAGCATGATTGTGGAGAGGGTTCATGGCCTGGTTGTGATAAGGGTGGTGAGCAGAAGGAGGCATGGGTCGGGTCATCCGTGTCTGGCTGTAGTGTGGATGTGGATGGTTCCCCATGCCATACGGACCCATGGCTCCATTTACCTGGCCTTGGGACTGAGGAGGCATGGCTGGATTGTGAGCGGGTGCTGGCCCTCTCTGAGCCTGCATACCTGGGTTACTACCCACCAGCTGGGTTTGATGGTGATTGGGGCTAAAAGCCTGGTGTTTATAAATACCATTTGGAGGCCCAGATTTCATCATGTGCTGTGGAGGAATGGCATTGCCGTCTGTGTCCGGTCTACTAGTAGGCTCACTCGGTCTTTGATCTCCATGGTCCGCTGGGCTAGGCTGGGAGGGTAACAGTGGGGTAGGATGACTGGGTGGCAAAGAGGTGAGAGGAGCTGGCTGAGGAGGTCCAGGCTGGGCTCCTTGTGTGGCACTCTGTGGCATCCCATGCATGGGGCTGCTCTGGGTGGGGCGTTGTGGAGAGATGTTTTGGGAGAGGTGATGAGGGGGTAGTTGCTGTGTGCTCTGGGTCATCTGCTGGGGAGAGCTTTGAGGGTGGCATTGGGGAGGGGAACTCTGGGCTGCCTGAGGTTGCTGCTGTTTTTGGATGTTCTGCTGATGTTCACTTGGCCGATGTGCATTCTGCATGTGTGACAAGTTGTTCTCAGACATTGGCTGAGTGGAGCTCTGAGATGCTGCAACATGTAGTGGCGGTACATTCTGGTGAAGAAGTGTGGGGCTCTGAGCGTTTTGCTGTGGACTGTTCTGTGTATGCTGTGGGTAGTTGGGATGTTTGGGATCAGTGGAGACGTTGGTACTTGTGTTGACGTGGGATGAAACCGTTGTGGCACTAATGTGATGAATGGGACGGTGGCCATCTCCCTCCTGCTTGTGGCTCTCTGTTGCACTCTGTGGGAGCACTGGTCCAGACGGATTCTCCTGTGATCTTTCCAAGATAGAGGTCAGGGGACTCTTCATTCCCTCTGCTGGGCCTGTGTGGTGTTCTGTGGGGCTGCGGATGGACGGGTGCTCTTGATTCATTGAAATAGTGTTTTTATGTGATGAATCTTCGTCGGAAATTTTGTTGGCAGCCATTTTGTTCTCTGATGTTGAGTCTGTTGAAATACAGAATAATGAAAGGAAAGTTAGCATTAAAAGAGTAATGGAAAATACATTAGCACTGATCAACTATTATTATAAGAACAAGACTGAGTTGATATCACTGCATTATACTGTCAAAGAATATAGAAATAAAAAAAGACGAGGTTTGTGTCACTTTATAATATCTATCCCAACCAATCAAATGAACATTACAAAACAAGCAAATTAAAGATTCACCCATGTCCCGTTTCATTCCTTTAAAATGAGAATGCAAACAAATTGCAAGCTTGCTGGTGAAGCTTACATGGCGACATGCCATCTCTTTTTTCCCCTTAAAGCAACCAGCAAAAAATTCGCTCAACTAATGAATATTCAATTTGCCACTTACTGTGAAAAATAATTAAAATCAAATTGCAAAAAGCCCAGAGAGGAAGGGCAAAGATGGGGGCTGTGCTGATTAAATTGAGACACTGCAGTATAGAAAGAGCACTTGTGTAGGAAAAGGTTAAACTGTGCTTGGGTTCCTTCATGCAGAATATAGATGGCTGGTGAAACACTGAGAGAGAAGGTCAGGTCTACCTTTGGGCTGCATGTCTGTCTGTTGGGGAGGCTGACTGTCTGGCCTATTGTCTCTAGCAGGACGCAGCAGCTGAACCTCAGGGGCAGGGGGAGGCTGCTGAGAGGGGTGAGCTGGGATGTTGCCAATTCCTGATGGGGGCCCGGGCTGCTGAAAGTTGCCCATGTGCTGATGAGGGGCACCAGCAGGGGGTCCAGAAGAGGCTGACAGCTGCTGCAGGGCCAGCATCTCTGGGCTTTCCAGCATGGAAGCCAAGCGTGTCCTGCCAGAGGAGTCTGGATGTGGAACAGGGGGACGCGAGGACATGGGCCCCGGGGAGCTCACCGCTGCAGACATTTGATACTGGGCATTGGGAGGAGGGTGGGGGTATCCAGCAGCTTCCGGCCATGGTTTATGCCCCACTGGAGGAGGGACTCCCCCGTAACTAAAGTTGCGCTGGTTCACCATGTTGGGATCTTGCATGCGCATCCCGTTGGGTCTCTCCTGGTGATTCATACCAGTCCACATGTTGGATAGGCCCATACTAGGAGGCCTCATGCCTGGGTAATTGTGCTGAGGTGGCCCCTCTGGCCCAGGGAATCTGTTGCCCATGGGGTGCATGGTGTGGCCCTCTGGACGGTGGTGGGATGGATACATGCTGGCTTCAGGAGGAGGGCCCGGCTGGAGGCCCATGGGACGTGGGCCCAGGGACGGGCCATGAGTTGGGCCCATGTAGGGGTGCTGCTGCTGGTGTGGAGGCTGCTGCTGGTTAGGATCTGGGACCATGGGATACCTAGGACCCATGTGATGTCCTTCAACCATGCGATGCTAGGGGAAAAGAAATCAAGGTGTTGTGATCAGTGTAAGTGTACATCAGTCCATGTTACCTGCATCAAGTAGACCACAGACAGAATAAGGTGGTTCTTCAGTAAAAACTGTAATTTAAACATTATAATTAAGTTTAAAAAGATGTAATTTGGTCTGTATACCTGCATGTTGAAGTTGTGGGGCAAGCAGTTCAAACCGGGATCTCCATGCCTGGGAATGTGACCTGGGTAAGCGAAGCGGGGATCCATGGCCATTCTTTGGCCATACATGTGTGGGCCATGAGGACCAGGGGGACCAGGTGGACCAGGAGGACGACGGAGCTGGTAAGATAATAAAGAGAATTCACTATTTAAGTGTTTCTACTACATTTCTGTGTAAGATAGGTGACAAATTAGGTGCATAGGTTTTTAAAAATGTAGAGGAAAACAAGCAATGTTATCTTGTGGCTACCTGTTGCCCTGGGTGATACATGCCCCTGATGTCTCCTTGATGAATGTGCTGCTGGCTTGGAGGCAGGCCGTGGGGGTGAGGGGGACCATTGGTCCAGTGAAGCGGAGGAGGTGGTCGCGTTGCTTTGCTGTCCTCATCCTCTGACAGCGTGCTGCTCTTGTTCCCTTGGGAGTTTCGCTTACGCTGGACTTGCTCAGTGGCTTTGATCAGGCTTTCAGGTCCCAAATGTTTACTGCTGCCACGATTGCGCTTTTTGTCTTTGCGCTCCTTGTCTTCGTTGTTAATGTGGAATTCCTCGTCTGTGTCGCCATCCTCTGACGGAAAGTGTTTCAATAAGGCCCGGCTAAAACACCTTTCCAGACTCTCTGCCATGATAGTGTACTCTGAGGAAAGGCAGACATTGATATTAGCTATGCTCATGTGATAAAACACATATAGGTTCTTACACATCTCCTGCACCCCTATAAACACAGCCACACACATGAAAAACAACACCTGTTGCACATCGACTCATGTACACTTGATAGCTTTTCATCTGCATGCTGAAAGTCACTCCCTCGCTTTCACAAACCAAACACACTCCCACAAACTCCACCTCGCCCCATCTCTTAGTCATTCCCTTACACTCAAACACTACACACCAATATGCATGCCATGTACCCATAGAAACACACTTGCTCCTCTGTTCTCAGCCCAGCGCTGGCCGACTGACCAGGTCAGAGGGCGTAGGTTGACCCCTGCTCCGCCAACCCCTTCCTCCTCCTCCTGCTCCACCCTGGGCCCCCTTACCACTCTCCTCCCCCTGTCCCTGGGGAGAGTATTCAGTTGGATGGATGGCTCCAGACAGGGGGCTTAGGGGCTGGAATGTTTCTCTGGAACTGCAGGGCTCAGATCCCCCTGAGCACTGGAGCACAGCTCAATCACTCCTCATTAATCACTGTCAAGGCTGCCCTGGCCCCGGCCCCAACACAGCACTGAGTCCGGCCCCTTTTCTTTTGCTCTCTCTCCCACTGTCGCCCCCTGACTCTCACCCCAAAAATTCATATATGCACGTCTTTCTCACAACACACACACACCCACACACACACACACACACTGAAATGGATTTTGAAGCCAAATTCTTTTTGGAGGAAGCAGGCACTTTTGGGTTAGAGCTGGTTTGTGTTTGTGCAACTGTGCTCATTTACCACTGTCTTCTCCATTGTACTCGATGCAGTTCTCAAACATTAGCTTCACGTCGGCAACAAACTCCTCCTTAGCAACGTACTCCCCATCGTTGAGCTTCTTTTCAATGGTGGACAGGTCCATGGGAGTCTGAAAGGATTGGAAGAACGATTAAGTATAACAACTAAACACCTCAAGTAATACAATATTTGTGATTGAATACATTATTTGCGATGTGAACCAAACATATTCAAATACAATATCACTACTGCTATCACATGCCAGCTGTCATTGTCTTGTATTTAGTACCTGGATGATCTCATGGTAATTCGGGGCATAGGACTCATCCACAGGCTCCAAGAAAGGCCAAGCATCTTTATGGGCTTTCAAGACCTCGAGCACTATAGAGGAGAGATTAGATCAGACATTAGAACACATATTAATACAGACTGAGTTAAGTCAACAACCTCAAGTAACTGCTCAGTAAGCATACCTTTATATAGAGCAGTGTAGTCGTCATCGATTTCATAGCTGAAACGTCAAACATACAACGTGTTAGAAATAATACACCTTGAGTCATTAAGGTAGGAAGTGAAATCTCGAGTCAAATGTAAAAAGCCTCTCACAATGCTTTATTCCTGCGTGTTCTGTGGACAGGAGAAGAAGGCTCCAGATTCAAGAGTTCAGGTGGTAATTCTTTTCCTTGAGACAGCAGCCAGGCCCTTTCCTCACGCATCTTTCGCCTCTTAGCTCGTTCTGAGAGAGAAGGACAAACAGAGGGGGCAATTAGCAGCACAAACAATAAAAAAACATCAGTCTCAGAAGGCTGCAGGCAAACAGTGTTTTAATTGCTTTTTCAGGCTCTTGAGTTACAGTTTAAATTGCACTTGCTGTCCACCGAGGCTGTCAGGAGAGTCAATGAAAACCAGGCCTTGGGAATCAGAGACAGCGGCAGCTCGGATAAGTAGAAAGAGAGCGATTCGTCAGCCATCTTTTCTTCGGCCCAGTTGATCAAAAGAGCAGAACAGAGAGAGTGCATATGTATCGCTGCTTTATCTTTTAACATGAGATGCCTGCCCCCCCCCCCCCCCCGTGTGGATTAAAGAGGTTCGAGGGAGGATTCCACATATGCAATCCACACAGAGAGCTGGCCAGGTCCTGCTGTTCATCTATAATACATTAATGAGGCTCCTCCACTGAAGCACAATCAGCAGTTCGTTAACCCTTGACAGATGACATCAGAGGGGGAGGGGGGAGAAAAAGAGAAGTGATCCTGTGATTAAAGGCCCTGAACATTCCCTCTCACAGTCTCTGTGTACTATACATAAATCACAAAGCTCCGAGTGCTGCTACGCTACAGCACATTTTCAAGCCAAGTAACGAGCCAAACCACAGCAATGGAGATGTGAAAGTCTGTGTGTGTGGGGTGCCCTTCACAATCAATTCTGCCCTTGATCCCTGAGTTGGAAGAAGAGTGCGAAAGCCCCCTACCTGATGCTGACAGGTTGCTGATGAAAGAATGTGAAATTGTTGCTGCTCCTTGATATTTGACTTTTGGCACTGAGCTCCTTTTTATTTTGTAACCTTTCTGCATGTAATCGCAGATGTGCTACAGTACCTCAGGGATATCGTTTAGATCTTAAAATATGGGTACTTTGTGCACAAACAGAAGCTGTTCATCTTTCCAGCCATCCATCTTACCCTCCACGGCTTTGATCTTCTCCATCTTTTCTCTCTGTTGTTCTTCTTGCTGAAGCCTTTCCTCTTCTCGTCGCTGCTCGGCCAGCAGGACCTGCCTGTCCAGCTCTTCATCTTTCCTTTTCTCCTCCTCTGCTATGGCCTTCAGATTGTCCTAAACACATAAACAAAAGCCCATTAGTCCACTCAGGACTTGTGGAAGGACAGCTTGTAATGAATACTAGGAAGCTGAAAGTTAGACAGCTTTAACTATATCAATCCTGTGCATACAACTCCAGGAATAATGTACAGAAGCATTGCACCCAAACCCCCAAATACTTCCAACAAACACCTCATTACACCTGAATGTATGTGCAGTGGAAACCTGTCATAGTGATCACGTCTGTCCAGATCAAATTTATCATGATAAATGGACGATTATTATGACCAATTTTGTTTTCTTTTTCTTTATTTATCATGCAGATAATTGACGTTTTTATATTTATTACATGAATGTAAAGAAATAAAAAAGAGAGTTTCGCTGTTAACTGAATTTCACTGATTGTTTCAAAATACAGTGCTGCTGTTTTATTTCGTGGGCATTATGATTCCACATGAAGAGGGCAGCTTCAACCACAGGTGATTTCCCCAAATGTATTCGCTTTCTGTCTCCATAGCAGCCATGACTGTTTCTCATTGTTTGAGTGCAGTTAGCCTGAGGAACACCAAATTTCACTGCTGCATCTTATTGGCTTGTTTTTGGCAGTCTGTCATAAGCTTTGAGGAATAATTTTTTTTTTAAAGATATTTTGGGTGGCATTTTTAGCCTTTATTTGATAGGACAGACAAGTGTGAAAGGGGGAGAGAGGGAGTGACATGCAGCAAAGGGCCACAGGCTGGAGTCGAACCCGGGCCGCTGCGGCAACAGCCTTGTACATGGGGCGCCTGCTCTACCACTAAGCCACCGTTGCCCCTTGAGGAATAATTTTTATCATGAGAATATTACATTCCATTTGCCATCATGATTTCAATGTACATGCAGCACCAGCCTCAAGTAGCCAGCTGGAGGCAGACGGGCAACCGAAAGGCAAAGTATTGCTTTAAAATTAAAATAAATAAATAAATGAATAAAATTACAGTAGTTTTAATGTTTTCTCCATGTGCTGTCATGTATGAAAAGACCCAAAATTGAATGCTGTAGCTGTGATTGCTATAAGTGGTTTCCAATATAATGTAAATAAAAAAGCACATAGCATGTTTTGTAAAGAAGCATTGTTAAAACAAAAACAAACTAGCGGATTATGTGTGAAAATTAAAAATTGTATGATGTGATGAATGTCTTTTTAGAAACACAGCAATACTATCAAAACAAATACAAAGACAGAGACACATACCTCTTCCTCTTGGTTAACGTGTTTTTCAGAGAACCGTTGTGATATGCGAACTGGGGCTGGGTCCAGCAGCTTCTGTTTCTGTTCCCGCTCCTGAAGAAAAATGAAAAATAAGATCAGTTCTGTGTCTTGTAGGCTGTTAAAGGCACAATCCAAATGTAAACGAAGGGGCAATCCTGTCTTTCTTTTAATAAGCCAACTATCAGTGGATGACAAACTTACGTTTATTATTCTAATTTTTAATCTACCATTCCAACTTTATAATTTCTGAATTACATAGGTGGATATCTGTCATTTCTATGGTCAACCAATTACTGATTGAGTCGTCAAGACCATGAGACAGACAGCCACACACAAGCCAACACACTGACAGGCCCTGGGGAGTTGCAGAGGAGTGGTGAGTATTGAGAGGTCACTGGCTCTGCTCCCCCCTCACCCAAGTCACTCTCCTCCACTTCCTGCATTCCCCCACCTTTCTCTTAGGTTGACAGCTGAGCTTAGTCAGTTTGACAAATACACAACACAGTGAAATAACACCAGACAGCCAATCTTTTGAGCATGATATTTTGACTCTCTCACCATGCATCCTGAAAATACAGACTACAATCCACATTTGAATCCACATCAGTGATCCAGATATAGCACACGGGAAAGAAGAGAGACACCAGCCAACAGAGAGCTCTAAGCAGATCCCTTGAAAGCCTGTCTGTATCAGGGACTGGCCTCTGCAGCTCACGTCAGAGTTCATCAGGGAAGACGGACTGTGAATAACTGTCAGCCCGGAGCGGCCGACAGCACTGGGAGGTGCCTCAGTCAGGCTTCTGGTCATCCATAAAACAGCTAGAGGAGGCCTTAAAATGCAGTAGCAGCTGTATGTAGCCTGTGTATGTGTGCAGGTGTGGAGGTAAAAGAGGAAGGAAGATGTGGGTTGGGAGTGAGAGGCGAATAGGAGAAAAAAAAAAAAGACAGATGTTCATGATCTGATCTATAGTGCCCTCCACAACTCTTCAGTCCCCACTCCATCTCTGCCATGTCTTAGTGTGAAGCACTGGCATATCCTGGGGCTCCACAATTCCTCCCCACATTACCACCAGCACTAAACCCCCCCTCCATCCAGCACACACAAGATAGAGTGCCTCTGGTGTCGACACTTTAGAGAGGTCGAGAGAATCCTGCAGCGCAGCAGAGCTGTCATTCAAGAGGCTCCATCCTGCCTCAAGGTGAGCTCCCGCCCGCTGTCAGTGCCCCATGAAATGGCTGGTGACAGCAGCCTGAGACACGTGGAGAGGAGGATTCAAGAGGCTACACACACTGAAGATTTGACACGCTTGTATGCACGCATACACCCACATGAAGACATACATATATTTATGTCAATTTATGACAAACATTTGCTGGTTTCAGCTGCTTTAATGCGTAGAGTGGCTGCTTTTCTGTTTTTGTATTGTTTTGAATTGAATAGTTTGAGATTTTGGACTATTGGTGAAACAAAACCAGCAATTTGAAGACATTTGGGCTCTGAAGGTTTAAAATAGTTATGAATTTTACAATGTCTTTATAGTAACTAGAAAATAACAAACACAATAAAGATCAATGTGTTTTACAGAGCTCAGAGGGGTGTTACCACCTAGCCAGGTTAGAAGGTTAGCACGGTAAGTTGAGCCTAAAGCCAGATTTTTCCATCCTAGGAGGGTCGATCTCTTCTAGATCGCCATGGTAACTTATGCTACAGACCTAACCTGGTCTGGACCAGTTTCTGTTCAGAGTTTAAGCTTGAAATCAGCTTCAACATTATAACTGCACTTAATCCAACTCATGTAATGTTACATTAGTAATGCCACTGAATAAAGCTGTGTAGTTACATTAGCGCTTGCTGTAAGTATTGCGTTGTGTTTTTTTTCTTCCACAGAACCTACAGTATATCAGTGATGTGGAAATATTAATCTGAGCAAAAATATTGTTTTGTATTATTTGCAAGGTTGTTCTTGCTGTTACTGAACTACTGAATGTGTAGTAGTGTTCTCTGGTCCATTTGCAAACACTGGCTCTAAAAGAAACCTTTCATTAAACCCCCATGAAACATTACACATTAATGGTTCACTATATTATTAATCAGTGAGGCATTTACTTGCATATGAAATGCAGTATTAATCCCATCAAACCATACCATAATGTCACCACATTAGATTATGTTTTTCTGCTTGGTCCTGATTTGCTCAAGTCCATTTTATGCTGCTGGTATATTACAGCTAAACATTGATTAGAACATGGATTAGTCTATTGGTATTTATCACAGACCATATCCAATCAATAAAACTCATTTTACGTTGATTTGACTAAAATCTAAAATGATTTCCCCGTATAATTTATTATGGGATACTGTCAGTATACGTAAATGGAGATCTTGAGTATAACGTTTAAATCTGCTGAGTCAAGTTTAAAGTTTAAAAGCTGCAGAATCTGCAGCTGTCAGGTTGGAAATAAACAGAGAGGTAAAATAAATAAACTTGTAAATTTACACAATTAGTAATTTTCCTCTCTCCCACTCCCCCGCGGGATCTTTTAATACAGTATGATCTCCAGCTGTGTGACATCAGTGGGGTTTATTTGCACATAAGAAGAACATCAGATGAGTGCACTTCCTTTAATGAGACTTTAATTGAGAGTGTTCTTTGCACAAAGTATAATTAGAGCATTTTTCCACACTGTGACCAAGTGTGCTAGAGGCCATGTAAAGTTCTGTTCTGTTTAATATAAATCTGTCTCTTAAAGTCTCACACACTTACAAAAATTCAAGAAAAAAATTCTCCAAGATGCTCCTCCACTGACCAGCCCAAATCCAAAGCTACTGCAAGAGAGTCCTTTTGAATGCCATATATAATGTGAGTATGACAGTCAATGAAGGATAAGACTACATTCACCAACTGACTATTTGTGAGAAGTGACTGACCGTTCAGCCAACATCAAACTGTCAGCGGGATCCTTTACTTCACTGCTGATGATGATGGTGACAGGCTGCGAGGGTTTCTATATTAACTATATTATTAACGTCATAGGAGTAGAAAGAGCCTAATCATCATCTTTATATAAATAGGTAGGATACAAACAGGGACCCACTTAAGCTTTGACTAGCTGTACCATCCAGTAACTGAAATGAATTCCACTGGAAACTACTGAAATTCGTTGGAAGGAAAATTGAGTGGGTAGTGTTGTCTTTGACTCATGCTTGCTGTGAACAGAGCGAAACATATCTCTACGATCTCCCCCTGAGGTACTTACAGCAACACACATTCCAAGAAGATGTGACAGGCAAATGAGCACGACCCAAGGTATGGCCAAGCCCAGCAGGACTACGACAGAACTTGTGCCCTCATTCTACCAAAGACGCACGAGATCATAGCTCTCCACAGTCAAGCTCAAGTTAAAGGCCTGGGGCAGACTTCATTACCAAGGAGGTGTGCAGAACTAAGGGCAAGCACAGACCAGCTTCCCTTCACTTCACCTCTCCTGCAGCTGAGCTGGCCCAGCTAAAGTGTCCGGGATCATGAATGAAACTCTTGGAGGAGGACAGCGATCTGTGTCAGAACATGAAAGCGCCTGAATGGAGACTGGGGGAGATTGCTTAACTCTTCAAGCTCCATTACTCAATCTTCACTGGGGCTGCCAGTGCTAAAAAGTCATACGTATAGGGACTAAAATTAACATTAATTTAAAATGAAGCTGTCACTAGAATTACAGCCTCACACTTGTATGCCTCAACCAACCAGCCAAGTTGTAGTTTACATCCATGTCTGTCCTGAGTCATATAGTATATGTAGTCAAGACTTTGAATTGATTTAATAAAAGGCATTAAGTGTAATTTTTTTTGGCAAAGTGGAAATTATCATGATATTGGTGTGAATAATTTCCAGTGACAAACATGCTGTCTTCACTGGAGCATTTTTACAGAGGAGGACTGATACAGAGCTTTGTCACATGGTGCAACGACAGTCACCTGAAACTCAATATCAGCAAAACCAATGATCTTTTGGTGGAGAAACAATCACCACAGTTTTAAAATGGACACCGAAGATTAGTGTCACCCGTTCAGCATCAGACCAAATGTCTCTCCTTGTGTTCCTGAGTTATGGACAGACACATAACCCAAAAACATAATGCCTCCGACCACGGCTGTCACTGGCATGGAGGTTTTTGTACTACCAATGGAGGGCTTTCAAGTCTAACATGGGGTTAATATTAAGATAAAATGAGAAAAGTTCA
Source organism: Epinephelus lanceolatus (assembly GCF_041903045.1). Classification (NCBI taxonomy): domain Eukaryota; kingdom Metazoa; phylum Chordata; class Actinopteri; order Perciformes; family Serranidae; genus Epinephelus; species Epinephelus lanceolatus. Next base: position 33,152,431 of record NC_135738.1, on the reverse strand, counting down.
CATTAAGCTTGATAGATACTGCCACCATCACAACTGTCAGTATGTTGGCTGTTTGTGACAAACACTCCAGGATAGGAAGCAAAAATTAAATCAGCATTTTTAGATGCTAACAGCAGCACATCTGGCATGGTTGCAATTGCTGTTTATGAGCTGGTATTCATTCATATTGCTCTGGGTAGCCTCTGATAAACTCAACCCAGACTCCATAATGTTCTGCTGTAATTGGGACTAATAGTAGCAGTGTCTCTCTGGTGTCTGACCTTGTGCTCAATCATGCTGCTGATCTCAGGCAGGAAGTTCTGGCTGATGACACGGTAGAGGTGGCGGTCCTGTGGGGAGGTTTTGTCCTTGATGCTTTCTGCCAGACTGACCCATTGTTCCTCTGTATCACACACAAGGGACCAAGCGCCTCGCTTTCGGCCTGGTAGAAGCAAAGAGGAGAGACGTTGGCTTATTGATTCTGGGGAAGACGTGTGGAGACAATTTAAATCAGTGAAACTGGTAGTCAAAACTTAAATGAAGCACAAATACACAGATTCCTCGATGTAGTCAAAATACAAATGTAATTGCTTAAATTCATGAGCTCTCACCTGCGCTGGGGCTGAGATCTTCGATCCCATTTTCTGTCTTCACTTCTGGCACTTCATTTTCCACCTCACTGAAAGGTAAAAAAAATAAAAGAGTAATAGATACAACACATTGCTACAAAGGACGGAGTCATTTCAAACATGCTGCAGTTGCAATAGTTTAAATCTAAGAGCAACTCCCCCACAATGAATTTATGTTTCCACTATTAGGCTTTTTGGATGTTAGATTTGATTACTCTGTATTGCATCTATAATATTTTCCATGATCTACATTCTCCCACAGAGCTAATAAAATTTGTGTTATACACTTGTAATCAAAATATAATTTGAAAATGTATGGCTAAGAAATGCTTAATTTATTAATCACTTATTATATGTCAGATCTAGCAGTAGGCTACAGGTCAGTCAACAACTGACTGAGAGCAAAGGAAATAATTACACAAGTCTTCAAAAACTCAATCATGTTTACTTTTCTAGAACAGCTCCTACAACTTTTGCACACAAAGACCACGTGGCAAACAGCTGTAGCGTCTGTTCTGTCAGATTAATGCAGGTTTTCTTTTGGCATAACGAGTACATCTGTGCAACAGCTGCCAAACAGCACATGTGTGCATTTCTCTGCTACACACTGTTGGCACTGACAACAAACATAACAGTTTTTGCACACCTTAGCTGAGGGTCTTCCAGTTTTTTCTTCTTTGGTGGTCTTCCCCTTTTCTTTTTCTCTGGTAACGTCAGCTCAGCGGTTTCACTGCTGGAAAAACAGCACTAGGTAAAAGAGAGGTCTTCCCAATTACAGCCTTTTAACCAGAGTAATTAGCAACCGGAGACCTCTATAATTAACCCTTAACAGGCCTGTAAACTAGGGTCAAACTACTACTGAAATAACACACTTACCACATGCACTAGTTAACCACTGAGAGCATGACCAGTGACGCAACAGACATTCTTGGTGCACTGAGACAGAGACAGAAGACACACAATGCCCAGTGGTATTTACCTGATCTTCTCCGCTTTCCTCTTGACCGGCTCCTCTTTGTACATACGAGTGCCGTAAAAGTACCAGTAGAGGGCTCCATTTCCATCCTGCCCCAGCGGCTCCACTCTCAGGCTGTCTGCCTCCAGTCCCTGATGGGGGGGTGGGGGAAATTACATTTCTTAAATCATGTGTAACACTGTGTTTTTAAATCATCACTTGGTGATGTCATTCAGTCCTTTGAGCCTTCAAGGGTGTAAATCATACGCAGACGTGAAGCGCTTTCAGTATCTTTCTGGAGTGCATTCATAAATTGAATCTAATAAATAATTTCAAAAAAATCTTATCTCATGAGAAATCTTCAAAATATATTAGAAGGAAATGGTAAACTGACGGACAGCGCGGAGATAAAACTGTCAGGTTGTTATTAGTTGCACCTTAGTTCATTCCTGAATATATGTTGAGCTGCTGTTATCTTTGTCAGGTGTAATAAAAAGCTACATTACTTGTAAATTCACTTAGACTGTAAGCATTCTGTTACACATGAAGGTGTAAATATAAATCTTGCAGCTCCTTTTCAGGCCACAGTAAAACACTCTAGTGTTATTAAATGATTAAAAGAATGAAGATGTATGGTGCTTTCAAATTCACCAACTCCCTTTGTGTTAGAGTGTGCTATACACCGTGTACAAAAACATGGTTTGAAACCACAAACCCTAATGTATTACACGTATACACACACACACACACACACACACACACACTCAATCCATTTAACTACTTCAACTGTAAAAGTTAAAAAACTAATTACGGTAGCAGGTTTTTCCACATACTAACCCTACAGTGTAAATGAGACACAATACTTACAAGCTAACAGGTTAGGTAGGTCATAACTTTGTGGTTGACTAATGTAGCTTCACTGGTATCCTGGTATCATTGCTCACAAGCACATAGCTTTGATGTCAATTCAGTTGTCAGAAAAAATAAACTGTTTTTACGGATCCTCACGGACGTATACCTTCAGCAGGTCAAAGACATCGGCAGCATCCAGACGGTAGTCGCACAGCCGGTGCAGCAGCTCCACCTGAGTGCGGGGAGCGAGATTCTCAAAGGGGCCCTCTCGAAGTGGGTTGGGCTTCCCTTCTTCCAGCTCCCACCTGTAGCTGATGATGTCGTCCAGGTAACTGCTAAATGCCTGGGGGCTGAAGGGCAGAGCGAAAGAACAGAGGAGAGGCAGAGAGTGAGCGCGGCAGATGCTGTACGTTTCTCAAGACCACATAAAAGGCAAAACTTAGAACACTGTGAAACAATGTCAACACCTACAAAATCTACTGAGACACAAATATTGTCAGGTTATTTGGGTACACATGGGAGCACAGCAAATTCATTAGAAATCTTTTTTGACTTTGCGTAATCTGAAGAATCAGCCACTCTGGTGAAGAATCTCTTTCATTTTATTGCTAGTATGGAAAGTTTCGATGGAGCAGTGCTTCACTTTGTCACATGTCTTATGTATTTCCTACGTGTGACTTTTTCCTTGTTCTGTTTGGGTAGGTTTATTCACTGTAAAGTAATCTGAAACACGTCTGTTAGGCTATATAAATAAAGCTGACTTCAAATTAAAGATTTAAGATCCCATTTAGTTAAAGCCCCTGAAAAATTAATTTATGTTTGATTCACTTATCTGACTGCTGTGACTTGTTACACATTTAACTGGCTCATGAAGTTATAGGAACATCATTATGTTTTAATTACAAATTAAGATCCAAATGACACTTATACCAAATAATAAAAGCAAAAACCAGACATAAGGTTTTTTTTGGTCCACTGAGATCTGTCAGTTTGGATAAATGCAACCAATTCAATTGCAAATGCTGTGTGCACATTGTCAAGCCAACACACCCTGTCTCAATATCAACTAGCGTCCTTTTGTGATGCACATCTTAGGAAACAAACAAAGTTCAAACTACCTTAGTGGCTGCTGAGAAAGAGGAGGTGGGGCTGGAAAAAAAAGACTCTGTTTCTTTGAATAGGAGTGGGGTTGTATCTCTGATAAATAAATGTTGGTTCCGGTTCAGGTCTTGCCGATTAATCTGTACCTTTCAGTTCCAACACAGATGAACAGAACAAGGGCTTGGGGCAGGGGTGAGCATCTATGCAACGGCGCAGAGAAAGAGCGACAGAAAAAAAATGGCTTATCTTGAAAGAGCAGTGTGCACTTTTCACACAGCTGCAGCCCACCCCCCAGCCCACTCCTCCTCACTACCCCATCTCTCTCCTACTTTCTGTCCCTCGTTCTCCCCAGCATCCTCCCTCCCTCCTTTCCCCCGCTCCGGCAGAGCGTTTAACACGTGCGGATGAAAAGGGCAGCTCTGTGAAAGGCCAGTGCTGAGCAGCCACCCCCAGGATGCCAGCGCCTGTCCAGTCCAATAAAGCAGGTTGTCCTCCTCTTACCGGTTGCCTGGGTGGAAAAACTGGATCATTCCTGCCTCTCTGCTTATCACTTCACTGGTACCACTATGCTACTTTCTAATGATGGCTGGGGTAGGAGGTGTGTGAAGGCTGAAGGGGGAAGCCCCATGAGAGATTAAACATATTTGTGGATTTGAATAAAAACCTCAGCTACTCACTTTCTCCCATCATTTGATTAGAGAGGAGAGAAAAGTTTCAGTGGTTCTAGTTGTTTTCCTATATTGCTGTAGCAGCACAGCATGATTTCACCAGAGTTTAAGTCACCATATGGTGAGTAAATTCTGACTCCTCAGCGAGTCATTTTGTCGGTGACTCAGACTTCCTGTGAAGGCTCTTGGGTGCTATGACTAATTTGAAGTAGATGGAAATACTGCTTTTATCTTGGCTGATACACATCAATCTAAAAAAAGTGCATTGATTATTTTCCACTGTGCCTTTAATGTTTTGTTTAAAAATTGCATGAGGTGCATTCACTGTTCTCGGTCTGACAAGGTTGAGTCCTAAAATTGGGTTTGTGAAACAGAATTCAAAAATACGAGTCAAAGGCTTTGAGCAAAGTAAACCGTAGGGTGCAGGTCATCCGTCAGAATGCATGGTGACCAATAAACTCTTATAGCCAGATTTAGTCTTTTCTGAGGCCACTCTAACAAAGCTGAAACATTGCCAGACTACCCTTTTCAGTTATTTTATGAATGACAGAGTCAAGCACGATATGACAAACTAATATGGCAACAAACTTTGCTCAAATAAAACACTTTTGGAAACAGCAATGACAAGTATTGTGTTATAGAGTTGGACTGGACCTCCTTAGTACCTCACTGTGCTGACTGAAATGTGCCCATCGTACAGACTATTAAAAACTATTAAAGACCCAAACCTAGAATTGAATTTCTGGTCAGATTCATAATTTTTCTTACATATTATTTCATCAAATATTTAAAATGTCATTTTATTCAAAATGTTCCTAATTTAAAGTATTTTACTTTAAGTTCATTTTAGCTTTATTTGTTTGTAGAGTTTATATTTTTCAAAGATTAAGTGCTTTTCTGGAATAGACAAACAACAACAAAAGTGTCATATTAATATCATATAGGTACATTTTGAATGATTCTTTGTCCTATTGGCGAGAACACTAAATGGTTGAATCCTGCTTTGTCAGCTTACTTACTGACAATATCCACCTATTTTCCTTACTGCATTGAAACCAGACTATGGTCCAAAACCCAGGTATGTATAGACTGAACTGTGCCTTTCGTACCTCGATATTGCTTGCTTACAACTTCTCCTTAGGCCCTGACTCAAAACTTCATCCATCTGTTGTGGATGCCATTGAATTAAAAAAAAAGCCCTTAAAAAATACTTCACCTGCAAAAGGACCATTTGTATATCAGTTGCTCACCACATGTTCACTTGAACATGCCTCCATGGTGAACAGAGGATCCAAAAAAGGCAAATGAACTGAACTGAAGTAAACAGGGACTGTGTTTAACAGCAGCAAAACTACATAGAAACTTCCATTTACAAACTCTCACACAACTCCTGCAGTGTACTCCAAGTCTCATTTATCTAGTTGTATGCTCAGTACTTCCCAAACACATGCATTTTTACTAAAACATTACAATTAGAACTTGTGCGTCTGAGCTCATACACACATATATGCTCAGGCGTGCTCAGGATGGGCTACTTGTAGGAAGAAGTGTTTTATAATTGTGAAGTTTTAGCAAACATGCATGTGTTTGGGTAGCACTGAGCATACGACTGGACAAATGAGACTTGAATTATACCGCACGCAATGTGCTGTTGTAAAACATGGTCCCAAATGACTGTAATGTATCAACAGTTTTTCAAGAATCTTTGCCTTTTTGGATCCTCTGTTCACCACGGAGGCATGTAACAAATATACAAATGTTCATTTTGAGGGATTAGTATTCTTTCAAGCTGCAGTGACATTGGTTTCTACAGCCCTTGCCAATGTACCAGATTGTCATTCTATACTTACGTGATGTCATTGCGCTGGTAGCATCCCTGCAAGAGACATGCAATGAGGTCCCCGAGGAAGTCCAAGTCCTGCTCTGACAGGGCTTTCTCCAGCTCCTGGATAAACAAGACAAAGGAGACAGTAGGGTCAATGCTAACTGAAAGAATTCTTCAGGGGGTTTTTTTGGTGGACAAAGAAGGGATACAAAAGGTATGAATGTACAGATACAATCTAAATGTTGCCACAGCTCAGCTGCTAAATGATTGAGCCAGAGGAGTTTCACAGGATACCTCTTTTAATAAGGTAAAAGCATTATGAGCGCAATACAGGTGATTCTGGTCCATAAACGACTGTCAGTCAATATAAGACAAAGGAGGAGGCAGTATCCTAGCTATGAGATGATGTATCAAAAGAATAAAAAGACTAAGACATTATATTAATGAGCTCTCAGCATATGTGGCAGAGTTGGTATCAGTGTAAGGTAAGCTGGCAGAGGCAGACAGCAGGAGGGATGGTTGGAATTTGCAACTTGTCTTATTAGGGCTTCTTAGTTTGCCAGTGGTTGCTTGGCTGGAGCCGAGGTTCAAGTTCAGCCATGACCCCTCTCCTGCCTGGCATTGTGTTTCAGCCATTGAGGTTTTATGAAGCGGCAGTAACCGGCAGAGCAAACTCTAAAAGACCTGAAAGCACCAAGGAGAGATGGGAGGCAGCAGGGGCCTTGAGCTGCAACACAGCCATGCCCCCTCCTCTACTTTGCTGACCAACCAAGGCACAGCACCCCACACGGCTTCCCAGCATGCACTGCTTTCCCCAGTGATACCCAAAAGCTCTGGAGTAGAACATGAGGGGAGAGAGAGAGGGAACAGGAGGCTGAGAGGGCAGGAATGCAAATGCAAAGTGCTCCGTCAGCCAAGTGTCCATTTCACTTAAAGCCCCCTTTTGCAGGATGCAAACAAGCCCCCTCAGGCTGAGGCCCAACAGTTGCTCTTCAGAAAAAGAACATGACTGCCTGCAGCTGACCACTCTTTACCCCTCCAAATCCTTGCTCTCACACTGACAACAGATTTGTCTTTCTCTGTCCCACATAAACAGTTGCAAAAGTACTACTGCAGGTTCAAGAGGTTAAAAAATGGTCCAAATTATTTCAAGGACACGGAGGCACATTTAATTATTGTGCGCTCACTTGTCTCTGCCCAGTCTGCCTCTCTCTAGAGGAACCTGGTTGAGCTCAGGGGTCACCAAAGGTCAGTGTACACACCTCCCGGCCATGAAGAAAGACGGAAGCCAGGAGCCAACAAGTCAGCACGATGAAAAATGGAGGAGGAGGAGGAGGAAGAGGAGGAGGAGGGGACAGACAGAAGGGAGGTTGAACAAAAAAAAAAGAAAGTTGAAAAACAGGATAAGATTAATCTTTCTGCTAAGGTCTACAGTAGCTGCGTCTGACTGCAGCTACTACAGAGACACACCAGGAGAGTGAGTTTGATGACAGGAGATAAAAAACACCTTTGTCTCATCATGACTCAAAGACAGTTCATTAAGTTTTATGAGCATATTCTAATGACCATTTTAAAAGTCTATTCATCAACGTGCTCACAGTGGCCAATGTGACAGAGTCGAATGGATTTTAAGAATAATTCAACAACAAGACATAAGCAGGAGGACCTGAGGATACGGAAATGGTGAGAGCACGTGAGACGAGGCCGGGAGCACACTAGATGGTACTTTAAATCTTAAGATAGGACATCTCACATTTTCCAAACACAGGTCCTGTCTTGCCATGATAAGTGTCGTGTCCTGTCAAACAATGACACGGAAACTGGCTGACATGTTTGTGCCTTCATACATTCAGAGTAAAGATTAAAAAAAAAGATTAAAAGAAACATACAATTTGGTCACGCTGACTGTTGGGTGGTCGATACAAACTGTTTTAGATACCACTGATTAAGATTCAGGCTACATCCACATCAGAAATAATCTCCATCCATACTAACATCTCTGAGAAAACACATATCACATGTCCGTTCAGGTAAACTGGGCATGCAAAGCTGCTGTAAACAGGAAGTAGACTGTGTACTCTGTAGTTGGTTGCTGGGCAACAGAAAATGACACAGAGGAAGAACATGAAAGGGGAAAAGCAAGACCATAGATGTCTTTCCTTGGACCGCCGACGAGGTGGAACTGTTAATGAAAGTAAGGCAGTAACAGTAAGGCAATGTGTGAGGCGGAAAAGATATATTGTTTGATTGCTGCAAAGCAAATATGGCGACATATTAGAGAGGTACCAGGAGCATTATCCATCGCCAGAGGAAGCTATAGCAATGGCAAAGAAATAACTTTAACCACACAAGCAGGATGAAATCACAAAAAGTATGGAGGCTTGGCTGTGATGTTCTGGCCTGACATGTTGTGACTGATAAAACCAAGGTTGGAAATTATCACCAGTCACCAGCCAAATGCTAGTATACAAGTGGCTTTGCCATGACCAAAACAATGGTCATCTATTGAGTGGCTGGTAGATTTTGGGAATCCATCAGCCACAGTGGCAGGTGGACAATAAAGTTAATTTCCAAATCTGGATAAGACCCAATCAGGAACCAAACATGATGTCTGCATCATCGTTTTCAAAAGTCTCCATTTTAGGGGTTTGAATATGCCAGAGTGGTGTAGACTCTAGGTGTGAATGAGGCAATAGTTATGTATTTTAAGCATGTTGGTGTAGATGTAGCTTCAGACAGCTGCTGAACTATTACTTGTGTACACTTTGACTTGTGTGACAAATCACCTCCTTCTACATCTCCCACTACAAGAGCAACATTGACCATCATAAACACTCTGGATCTGGACATCCTGCACTGAAAAGACAGAAGATAACAGAAATGATGTGTGCTGTCCCTCTCACACTAATATGAGCTGCAATACTTCTAAGGATATTGGTCATGTGCTGTTTTCTTGTTTGGTTGGCATACCAGCCTAAACTGTATCAAGCCTACATCAAGGGAGGCAGAGCTTTGACAACAAAGAGACTGATTAAACAGTTGCTCAAGCAACTGCATGTGTCATGACTTGTCTAAATGTATGTATGTTATCCAGCCGCAGAACTATATCATAGCCATGAGCTCTGATCATTAAAGGATAGAAAGATAGTGTGTGTATAGTGTGTGTACACACACATGTGCATAGGATGCCGAGAGATCCTGTGTCACGCTCTTTTCCACTTCCTGGTTCCCTGTCAGGCAGCCTCTGGGCCAGAGGGAGCCCATCCATCAGAGACAGACTGCACTTTGATCACACTTCGCCAAAGCCGGGGGCCAGGGCCAGGGGAAGAGTTGAGTACAGCACAGCAGAGTGGAGGGCTTGCTCCAGCCCGTGGATTAACACCACCCTGCTCCACCTTTGAAGTGCCACACTACATCTCAGATGGCAGAGGGACGGGGAATTAATGTGGTGTGCGTGCCCTTTCTTCAGCCATCCATCCAGCTGGCCAATCCCTTGTGGCCGGGCGCTAACAAACACTCATCTTGATGAAGGGCTGCGAGGGACACTCGGCTGCAGCTGGACATGTCCTGTGGGAACCTTTCCCCTCCATCAGCACACACATACACACACACAAGAACTAGTGGCCAAACTAATACGCTACAAGGACGCAACCCACAACCCTTGGCAAACAGAGTCAACAACAAAAAGAAAACACACTTCTACTGACATTCATTTATACACGCGCCCCAACAAAATAAACACAGTGCAGTACTTCGGCTGCTTCACATTAATGATCAATGGGACTCAAAGATAAGAGAGCTGGATGGCTGATAAGCTATAAAGAGTTTAAATCATAGAGCTAAACTGCCAGATTTATCACTAAGCTACTGCAGTGAACAAAACAGGCTTTTCGTATTCACACACCAAGACAAAGATCGGAGGGAGAGTCAAGGCTTGTCAAAAGGTGTGTCATCACCACAGCCCCTCTGCAGGCCTGGCTTGCAATCAGCAATTTACCCTGAAGGTATTTGCCACTTCTCTCACCCAACTCCCCTGTTGTTTCTCTCTCTGCGTCTCTGGCTTGCTTAACCTCTTATTCCTCTTTTCCACACCATTTTCCTCCCCCTGTCCTGCTGCCCAGTGTCAATGAGGGCCTCTGAGGCATTCTATTATTCCCCTGACAACACCCTTGCTCCGCTCTCCACCCCACTTTTTCCTCTCTCTGTATTCCTTATCTCTTCTCTGCCTCCACACATTGTCCCCACTTCAGCCAGTCGCTGGCTCCACTGTAGCTGAGGACAGTGTGGACTCCTGTGATTGGCAGTGATTCTCCCAAAATTATTAATTGGCACGGTGGGAAGTACAAAGAAGCATTTAGACAGAAAATCCCCACTCAGAACAATTGTTTGAGGCAGTGTCTCACCTATCCATCTATTCAATACAACAGCAAACAGTGTGAGAAGTAACACCTGTGGTGTCAACACAGCTTGCCGCTTGTCCTGTTCTCATTCTCACAAGATCCTGTCACACCTAATGTACCTTCACTAACATTAATAGGATAAAATGCCTGAATTTTCACAGTATAGGTAGCAGCTTCCATCACTCACAAAAGCAATGCCTTCATTTTAACCCCATGTGGCCATTTGTACACACACACACACACACGCACACACACAATATGAACACCACACAAGTCCTGATGTTGTTGTATGTTTACTTTTGTCCAAAAAGCATGCCAGCATGAAACTTCAGCTGGATTCATACTTGCCACAAGCTACACCAAGCTGGCATTGTTGACCACCTAAAAAAGATCTCCAAATGGCAGTCTAGCACTGTGGTGAGGATGGGAAAACAGAGCTGAAAAAGCATGACAGCTGGTATCAAATGTCTAGCAATCAATCTTTATCTTCACTAAGGAAAAATTGCAACCACTTTTATTTAGCATCGCTTAGGCTGAACCATTGGTCATCATTACAAATACAAAAATGACAATGCAAAAGCAACCTAAGTTGCAAAACCAAATGATTTTAGATTTTTGTACACTGTTCTGGTGCCTTTTTCATATCTGATGTGGGCCAGCCATCATAAAAAAAAATGCCATTTCACTCATCGTTAGTAACTTGAAGATGATCTTTCCTTGAAGGCATTCTACGCAGGATTTTCCTAAAAACAATGCATAGCCTTATACAGAATTAAGCCCTATCAAACATCACTTATGACCCACTAGAAGTGTGTGGTTGTGTACTTATCGGCAGACTCTGCTGTCTGCCTGTATTTACTTGTTATGTTGCTGTGTTTGAACGTTCCAGGGCACAGCACACAGGTGAGGTCAGGACTTTATAAAAACATAGTGACTAGACAGCAGACTGTAGGCAGCATGTTATCAAGAGGATGCTACGAAAATGGCAGACACAGCTATGAAAAAATGCAAATATAGCAAACAAGAGTGAATCTGGGGTTGACTTTCACATTCACAATACTGTTTATGGACAGTAACCAAAAACTTATACCTTTATGTGTCCATCTAATTATTTTGGTTGCATTATCTATCAGGCAATATTACAGTGAAGATATTTATAGAAACAAGATAATATATTGGTTCAATATTACCAGTGTTTGTTTTTTAATAATGTGTCATGGATAGAACTGGGCCACAACAAACTGTACCCCATGGAGACGATGAAAAGGTGGAGTTGTGTCAAGTCCCTTACCATCCAGTCAACAAAGCACACACATGCAGTTTGTCAAAGTCGGGTTGGCTTGACACTGTCAAAGGGACTTAATAATCTAAGTGGGAGTCTGGCTCCAATTTCCTCAAACTTAACATAAAATCTAATGTAGCCTTTGAACACATGCAATGATTCAAAGACAAGGCGAAAGGTTTCACTTTATTGTTGGATGTCAGAATCAGCATATGAACCCAATAACCATCAACTGTCAAGCAGTGAAGGAGTTGACCTCTAGCTAAAGATAGAGGGCTTTCCATAATCCCACTCTTCTTTTTGTATGCTCTGCCATTGTACAACGTTCTTGAGACATCATTGAGCCTGTTTATACCTGGTATTAGCATGCATTTTGGGTTTTGCGCACAAGTGGACTGGACAGCCACTGGAAGACACATTGCCGTTCACGCCTGTGTCTATCATGCATCTTCAGCTGACCATTTGTGTTCAGAATTCATTACTACCTATGTTACTTACACTAGAGGGTTAAAGAGCCTGTGCATGGTTACTAAGTCCATACCATGGATGTACAAAGAGAGTAGAGCTCCACTAAATTGAAAGGGGTTAAAATGATTTAATTGGCAGCTCTTCTAAACTTCCAAAATGTTATAGGAACAAATGGATGAATGTCCGATAGGAAAAACATAATTTCGTCATTTTGCAGTTGTGATGCTAAAAAAAACATTTTCTACAGATTTACAGAAGTCCCTTTTGCCCTGTAAGTCAATGGGAAAAAGGCTCTTTATTGTTTGATAACTACAAAAATGGTCTTCAAAGCCCGGCACACTTCACTTCTTGGGGGGGCTGGTCCACACTCTCGCTAGCTGCTCTCTAGCATGATCATTGGTCATGTAAGCAGTTGTGTCGGTACAGCTGGAGATATTGCTGTCAGTATACTCCTGTACGTCTCCTTCAACAGCGCAAAATGATGGAAGGCCATGCAACACTTAGTCAAACTCGTGCGAAATGGGCAAGTTGTAGACTGTTGGCGAACTGTCAACAAAACAACCACGGCATCCTGCACTGATGACAAACTTATTGCCAGGGAGGCATCAGCTCACATCGGTGTTTATGTTCCAAAAGATACGTGGACAAATGTGTCCAAGACCAACTTGACATGTGGTTTGAGTGACTGGATCACAATGCTTCTTGGTGGTCATTTACAATTGTATTTAGCTCTGTCAAGTGGTGATCATCGGATCACCTGTGACGCATGTTAACAGGTAAATACAGCCTTTTAGAAATCTTGTCCCTCTCCACATCTCTTCTTTCCTCCATGTTTAAACCCCAAAATACTCATAATAAAAATACTTTGCTCAGCTATTACAGACTTGTCATGTCCTTGTAGGTAACTCCTCATTCAGGCCAGCACTGTGACTTGTGCATTCTATATGAACGAGATGACACATGTCTGTCAGTTCTCAATTACACCCCTCCTCCCAACCATGGTTAAACATGGTTCGGACGCTTGGTTGGATGCCTGGCTTTGGTGATCATGCTTCTCTATTAGGGACGGAAATACCTGAGTGATATCGACGTCTAAACCTCATTTACAGACTCCCCAGAAACAGAGAGAAAGAAAAAGGACGGAGAGGAGAGAAATAGAAAAGGCAAGCAAGAGTAGGAGCGTGCTAATGGACAAAAGAAGAGGCGTGAAACTGAAACAGCTTTTATGTAACATAGTACAGATCCAGTGTAATTCTGTGGGACTATATGGTTTGCAAGTGAAATATATGGCACTACATCGCAGACTATCTGCTTAAGGTGACAACCAGAGATTAACCTGTGACAGCTGTCTCAAAAGGGTGGGTCCAACTTGGGTTGAATGAGCATTCAGTAATATTTAATTGTGCAAAGCTGCTGTATGAAAGGGGTTTAATGATGCCAAGCAAACGATGAGTCTTTACTAGAAGGACAAAACTCTAGGTCTCTGTTTGATATGAGGAGCAGGTTGGTGAATGTCAAGAGACATGAGGCATGAATCAACTGAGGAGAGAGGAGCAGACTTTTTAAAAGAAAGGAGACATCAAGGCTGAACTGACTTCAAGGCAGAACACACCATCTGCATTTGCAGATAAAAGTGAAATGTGGTTTTCTCAGTGGACAAGAATGGCCCCATCATGTGCCCTAGTCATATCTGCAGAGAGAAAAACGGAGATAAAATGTGTGTGTGTGTGTCTGGCCAATGCATGCAGCAAGTAAGAGAGAGAAAAAGAGACACAGAGTTGTGATAAGCAGTGCAGAAGCATATGTATCAGCAGCTCTGAGGTTGTGGCAGATCCACAGAGCCTGTAGTATCAAGGAGTTGGCCTCTCTGGCTACCCTCATAGCAGATACTTTCCATGCCACTGCCGTTAACAGCTCCTCCGGGGTCTATATCACCAACAGTTGGAGGACGTGTGCACAGCTAGCTGAGGGGGAAGGGAGGAGTGTTTGTTGTGTAAAGGCCCCTCTCTTCCTCTCCTTTGCTTCTTTCTTCATTTCTTCCTCCCCCACTCCCCTCCCACTTTTATCTCCCACATGGTTCCTCCAGGAGCCATCATCTGACAACACCCTCCACCCCCACACGTAACCACCTCCTGCCACATGACAAACATGCACACACAGCCATAACACCACAGGAAAACGCCCTCGCATCCTCAGGATGTACCGCTCATCTGATCATCAGAGAAAAGCATCAACATCTTTGAGTTGCTGCCAGTCGTAACTGACTGATGCATCAAAACAAAAACTTGTTGGCTTATTTGCCTGAATAGTCAATCTTGATTTACAGCATGTCTCTTTGAGCCAGAGTGAAAAGTCGTGTCCTCCACACCTGTTTTAACTAGCATTTTGACACGTTCAAACAACTAGAGCCTCCAGGCGAGGACACCATTTGTTCATGTACATACGCAAACAGGTTGATCTAAATAAGCTACACTACTACATAGGAACAGTGACAAACACTAATTATAGCTCATACACTGCACAACTGTAAGGTCAGTTTCAACTTTCAGTGAGTTTCATTATAGTGTGTCAGGGCCAGGTGGGACAGGTGGCTGGGCTGTATGAAGGGGTAGTGGAGGAGAGGCTGTGTGTGTGTGTGTGTGTGTGTGTGTGTGGGGGGGGGGGGGGGGGGGGGGGTGGATGGTGGACAGATCCTTCCTGAAACAGATGGAGGCCCTTTGCCTTGGCCTAGCTTGCTAGCTATGTGGGTGAAGATCATTAAGCACAGGAGATGGGAGGCCACCCAGTACAGCCCAGCGCCTCTCATAATTCCACTGTCAGCTCTGAGGAAACCACATCATCAACTTCCTTATATAAAATGGAGCTTCCTGCTTCAGCTTACATCCCAGTGGTCCCATTCGCAGACTACACAAAAATGCGCCTGCATATACGTGCACATACACACGAGCAGATCGTTAAAATTCAGCCTGCTGGCTCTGAGGAGAGAAAAAATAGTCTGTGACCACTGTGGTTGTAGATGGCAGAGGGAGGAGTCTTGAAATGAGGAAAACAACATGAAGCAGATGGCTGCAGCCTTGGAGTCAAAGCACAAAGACATGAGGAGGAACTGCTACTTGACAGGAGAGGAATAGTAGCTTTTAAAGAAAACGTTTAAATGGACATACTAGGTGGCAGAAGAACGGAAGTGAATATCTTTCCAAAATGTAAGTGAAACATTTGGAGGCAATCATCGGTAGCAAAGACACCTAAATATGGTGAGCGAACAGGTGGTGCAGGGGCAGCAACACCTGTCTTTGGCTACATCCACACTATTATGTTTACATTTCAAAACAGCGTTTTAAAAGCACTTAAGCACTGTTTCAGCAATAATCCCCATTCATACCAACACACCTAAAAAACATATCAAATGATGAACCAGTGCACTGGGCAGGTGCGTGCCAGTGTAAACAGGAAGCAGATTGTCTACTCTGCAGTTGGTTGCTTGGTTGCAGGAAATGCTAAAGCAGAAGAACAGTAATGATTAAAAGTAAGAATAGAGATTTCTTTGCTTGGTCAACAAGGTGGAACAGTTACTGAAAGTAACACCACTTACCTAAGTGTCTACCTCATCATTTTCAAAAGTCTCCATTTTCACCCATCTGGACTAAAACCCAGTCCCGGAGTTTTCAAACTATAACAGGGTTAGCAGCATCTTTATTTCATGAGTTTGAAAATGCCAGAGTGTTTGAAAACAATAGCATATTAGTGTAGCCTTAAGGCCAAGACACACCAAACTGACATGACAGAACAGTAGAAACAAAGACCAACTGTTGCTTACTCTCACGTTGCCAAAAAATTGTACCTAAACACACTGCAGAGAACACAGCCAATGACCAACTAGCTTGTACGCTCTGCGCTGCATAAGGAGGACATAATAATCCATACCAGCAGGCGGGGGTAGTCTGTATCAGTTACTTAAAAAGGAACCCGGAAGACTGACAAGACAGATTCAAGACACCACTACGCACATTAACAACACAACCCAACGTTAATAGAACAGAGGGTATTTACTGTGGACTACTGAACAGTAACACAAACAATTATGAACTGTTTCTGATGAAGAACTCAGTAGCTTAAAACATAATTTTACCTAATATAACAAATTTGTTTCAATCTAGCACCCTCTTGTCTTAAGTCATTTGTTTGCTTTCCTCACTTTGGTTTCTCTTTTCATGCTCTGAGCTGAACTGCCAATCAGATTGATTTTATTCACCGACAAAAAGCCGACGAGGGCCAACTAGTGCCAAAACTGCAGGGCACACCGCCAAAACGAGCGCAACAGACACTCACCAACAGCCTGACATTGACCAACGGCCGACCATGGTGCGTCAGGGCCCTTAGTCATGCATTCCAGCAAACACAACTGGCTATGTAACTTGCAGAAACCTGCACCAGTGACTAATACATACGTTTCTTTTCAGTATGCCGAATTCATACATCAGAAGAAGTTGGAGAGTGTAAGCTGTTTGAATAGCTGTTCAGCCTAAAGAATCAGTAGGTATTGTACTCTGAGAATTGGTTGTAGTCTTTGCACTGTAATTAAAGTGCAACACATAACAAAAGGCAAAAGATGACACAGTGTTGGGTCTTCGTGGCTCTAGTTCTTTGAATTCAGCCTGGCATATCAAGGTCCTGATATCCCCAAACAATGATGCAATAGCTCCAAATACACTTAGGCCAGATTCAGTCCAACATGAACCCTGTGTGAAAAAACCCAGTGCTCTAATTCATTTAAATAAGTCCCCAAGATTGACTGCAAAAAGGCAAAAAAGTTGAATCACGCTCAACTTTTGCAGCGATGCACTGCAACATTATCTGATTAGGTTAATGAAGTATGTTTAGGCACACACCCTAGCAGACTGCTTTATAACATTAACTCCGTATTTCTACTGTTTACCTTGTGATTGTTGTGACCAAAGATATAACAGCCGCCGCCATCATAACTTTCCAGACCTGTAAAATCCTGTGTGTGAGTTTTACAAACCATTAAGCCATGTGTTGGTGTCTGATAAGCCTTTGAAAAATTGTACTTCTAGTACCAGGTACTACATCATTGTCTCACCTACGTGCTCCGTGCAAAACAGGGCTATTTTCAGTCTGAATCTTACTTATTCATTTGAATGACACCCCTCCATTGAAGCAAATGCTCCATCAGAAAAGTTGAACCTGGCTCAACTTTTGTTGGAATGCTATGCAAACTCATCCAGTATTGCGCTACGTTTCTGGATTGTATTTCATTGTGTCACCAGTAACTGAAACAATGCAGGGCTGTAGATGGTCTGAACGCCCACTCAGATCTAATACTTCCAAACTACAGTGCTATTTGGTCCGACAGCGACAGATGAGGAATAGCCTACATTTTTTAGCACTAGTTAATATTTTGAAAACAAACTGTGCAGAGATACACTGGGGTTGTAAACACTCAAAGTGTGCCAACCAGAACTCTTTATTTTAGCCTGTGGCCTCCTGCAATCTATGTAGTCAGCCAAGTGCGTGCCAGTCTGCACCCCACTAAAGCCTCACAGATCCACACCCCTCCTGTGCATCCCGTTATGCCAGCTCTCAGACAAATCTCCAGTCAGCATTGCTATAAAAATTTCCACTTTTTTTGCCTACTCTGTTTTCTCTAAGAACATGTTCCAGAATAAATCTCTCTCTTTATTACCACCTCTCATTGTGGTGTTGCATCACACACACAAACAGACACAAAAACACACCAACATAAAACAAAACACTGTTACTGGGCTGTAAAAAAAACATATATTAACCAGTGACTCCAGTAAGTTTTCCAGGACTCCCACTGGATGAGACCTGATTTCGTGAAGTTCTCATCACTTACTTTCTCTCAGCCTTCTCATCTTTGCTTCACGACCAGACGCAAAGGCACAGAGTGAAAAAGCAACACTGGAGGGATGCCGCCCCAGACTGGAGACAGAGAGAGGGAACCATGGGGAGCTGCAACAATGGAGCTGGCTGAAACAAACCCCGGTGTATGTGCCCCTCTACCTCCCCCTCTGTGCACACACTCCCCATGTGAAACCATCTGATGCATGTACTGCTGCTCTCACTTGTCAATCACAACTGGGGGAGGGGCAGCAGCCTCTTGCAAAGCACACCCCCTCCAAACAGTCCATGCAAGGGAGGGTATTAAGAAAGACATGCAAAAAGGTTCATCTTCGAGGGGCACTCATAGAGCGAGGAAAAAGTTTTGAAGGCTTTATGTGTAGCCTGATCTGGAAAGGAAAGTGTCAGAGGTTGGTGTCTGTGAGGCCGTAAGAAGGGTTGATCTGGGGATGTGTCAGTGGGTGGGACAGAAGGAAAGAAAGGGAAAGGGATGAGCAATGAGTGAACAGTGGAGATCAGGGATGAGAATGGATCATTGTTGTTGTGTGGGGGGCTCTAATCTCCTCCCTGGAACTGACAAAGGAGGTAAAGCAGCCCAAGGCTGAAGATAAACACATTATCGGTGATTTAAGTCACCAAACACTGACAATTTATGATAATAGTGCAGATATCACAGCAAATAATAGGAAAAAAAAAATCACCAATTCCAACCTCTGCTTGCTTCTGCTAGTAATATCCTGCCACACATCATCACCACAACCATCCTTGGCCCTCACTTCAAAGCCCCCTAATTGAGGCCAGACTGGCAACACATATTAAGTGACTGCTATCTGCAGTATTAATCCACAAAAACTGGGAATCAGCAAGAGAGTGAGTGTGTGTCTGAAGTTGGGCCATGATGGAGCAACACTTAAGCCTTGATCCTATTCCCCCCGTTAATCCATTTGCTTTCTAGACAACAGAAACAAGAACATGCTTACAGGCTGCCTGCTCTTGCTTATTTACCAGATCTAATAGGACTAAATCTTCTTTTACAATCAGACTGCGGGCTTTGCAAAAATAGGAGCCCCCACCCTATAAGGGCTGCAGCCGCAGCAGCTAGCACCCAGTCAGAGTGGAGAGCCTCCATCCTCCAGGGGGAAGGGAAAGAAAGAACCACCATCTGGGGTTTAGTCATGGTGATGCCAGGGGCTGGGGCTCAGAGACAGGGAGGCTGCTGGGGCTCGGGAAGGGGATGGGGTAGAGGGACTGCTAATGGGTAGGCGGTAGTGGGACAAGTGATGGCAATGAGGATGGTGCTTGGGGAGAGGTAGACAGAGAGGTTAGTCCTTGAACATGCCAAACACAAGACTGGAGGGGACAGGGGTTGATGTAGATGAAGCTGGGTGACAGGAGTTTGGCAGCTAATGATGAGTGAGAAGATATTTCATAATCCGTCAACAGAAGCAGTGACAAGAATAAAAGCTTACTGTGATCTTCACAGCTCTGCACACCCAAACAGGTGTTTTCAATTACTCTGGCTGATTAGACATCTAATCAGGCTGCAGCTTTGTGATGTCACCATCTCTATTAACTAACTTTATTGATAACAGTGTTAAGTGTCCCTCCCCAACGGGTGCAACAAAACTAGTAGTGAGGTAGCTCTCAATCATGGACAATCTTCACACAAAAACAGTCTTGAAAAGAGGTCCAGTCAGGCAACATAAATGAAAACACCTACGTGAGATGAGAGGGTGTGTGAGGACTTTCAGTTCAGGAGATACTGGGTCTATCCACAATGTTCAACTAAGTTATTCAGGATCTCCTGAACTGACAGGTTGAACAGTATAGTTGTGATTAAAACTAAGAAAAACTAATGAGAATAAAGGGATATGTAAAGATTAAAACTGGCTATCAAAACAAGTGTGAAACGGCAGAAGCAAAGACAGAAGCTAGATTTCGTAAGAAGAGATAGCAATCCCTTTTACACATATGTTGCACTGTAGAGCCGCTACAAAATCTTTACCACACCCCTGCATTTTTACACAGAACCAAACAACAGCAGCATTATACCACTCCTGTGAGTGATTTTAGATAGTATGCAGGCATCGGGAAGCAAAAGAAGTGTGACAGCGTGACATATAACAACAATGTCAGCCTCTAGTGTGACATATGACATGTGTCGGTAGCCCGTTGTAAACAACAACAATGGCATAACATGGGAATAACAGTCACTGATCAGTCCTTCGGCGATTCTCGCGTAAGTCGGCCCATCCTTCACCGTCCCCGTCATTTGACGGTTAATGGCCACTTTGTTTGCAAGGGCAAGGAGGTTGCGCAATTCTTTGTCTCCCCAGTTGCTCATCTTCACAGTAGTGTCTGTCAGGTTTGCGTTTCCCTCTTGCTACTAGTACTAGCTGCTCATTCCTGCTATCAGCTGTTTCCTGTTTATCCACCGCCAGTGGGTCACAAGTGCAGCGTCATCAAAAGCTCCTCCCACATGTCATCAACAGCCCCTCCTTGCTATCTAATTGGAAGATGAAAAAACTACTCTATATGTCACATGAAAAACACTTAAAAGTAATATCCAACTGTTTCCGCTACCGATGTAAAGAGTGGAAAAGTAGTTAACGACTGACAAGGTCCATCTGACCAAAATGTCAAATTTATAATCACAGGAGCCAATTAACAGTGTGTGGATTATTTTTCTTTGGTTTTTATTTTCAATTCTCATCAGACAGGTGTTTCCTGTTTTTCTGAGCTGCAGTGATAGAGTGTCAAATCAGCCACGTCGTCAGCTATCACTCAGAGGATATAATGAACTGTTCACAATTAAAATGCAGCTAAAATTATCATTGTGTGTTTAGCGTCATAAACAACCTTTCCATTTGTTAGAAGCTCTGTTTAGAAAACCAGAGTGGAAACAGAAAGCCTGGAACAAT
Organism: Epinephelus lanceolatus; assembly: GCF_041903045.1. Classification (NCBI taxonomy): domain Eukaryota; kingdom Metazoa; phylum Chordata; class Actinopteri; order Perciformes; family Serranidae; genus Epinephelus; species Epinephelus lanceolatus. Next base: position 33,131,468 of record NC_135738.1, on the reverse strand, counting down.
ATAAGGTTTGTGCTGACCTATGAAAAGATATACTTTTTCTTACAGATCAGCCAGGGGCCATATGTATAACTGATGCGTACGCACAAAATGCGTACACCTTTTTCCACACATAAACTGGACTTATGAACTTATAAAGGAAGAATGTGTGGTGAGGATGTGCACACCTCATACGTTCTTTAGACGAGGCGTGCACAACGTTTTACCTGAGACAGCTGTAGCTGTTACAATGAGGAGGAGATTACATATTAGCTGAGAGCCAGAAAGCATTGTTTTTAGGTGGTTTGCCAACTTCAGTGTTTGTTGTTATTTTTGCAGCTTACACAGCTTTCTGTAAAATGTCAATCAAAGGCGCATTTATAAAGTCGATCTTGAGTTATTTTTGAGTGATACATTTCACCGTCATTTTGATTCACCTCCCTGTAAATGATAATTTATCTTAACCTGTGGAGCACTTCATAAAGTCAGTTTCCATATAAGCGCTGTGAATTAATTATTGATCATCCTTGTGATATTTAATAATAATGATGATACTGTAATGCTGATTTGCAGAAACATAACTAAATAACATTAAGGACGCTACAAATATCTACAGATTGTGGCACCGTTGTAGAACCTCACCAATGCGCCACAGTCGCTGAAATTGTACTTTTTTTTACTGTATTCCTTTGATAGGTCTAATGAGTGGTGGAAGGGCACATGTATCGATATGCATGCGTATATTTGAGGGCATTTCTTCATCCATTTATGGTGAACTGTGGGTGTGGGAATGAGGCTTGCGCTTGTGTGCCCAGCGCCACAACGATGGAGATTCATACAAAGGAATCTGGCGTACACACACCTTTATCAGTCTGACAAAGGGAATGCGTATGCTCATCTCTGTCTTTGTGTGTGCACACAGTTTTAGTCAGTTATCTACACAGAGTTGTAGGACACTTTTTTACCAGAGACATGATTTTTTTTTTGGGGGGGGGGGTTAGCTGTTCAGCATAAATTGCCACAGTGATTTTTCCTGTTACCTCGCTAACCTCTGATCCTGCTTTGTAGTACAGGCCTCAGGTGCTATTTAGTAGTTGCTTGATATTTCAGACTGGATCTGAGTGGTGGACAAAGTGACAGACAATTAATCAACATCACCATCCATAGAGGCACTCAGCTAGCATGTCTTAAAACCTGTACCCTCTTTTATGCCCGTGCACATTGGAGACTCTTCCCCACCCAGAAAAAAAAGAGACACTTCAGTGTAGAGTAGAAATTTACCTTGTTTCACTAGGTGTCTCCTCCTTTTCCTGACACAAACAAGAACGGTAATGGCTCTCATTGGTAAACAGCATCATGTTATGGGACAAGGAATAATCTATCTAAAAGATCTCAAGACTGCTGACTGGCTTTGTCCGCCCACTACTGTGCAACATTTATTCTTCCTATTATCATTCTTGTTAATTGCCACTGTCAGAAGTCTGTATTATGGGGACCTTCACACCAACAACTGCACACTATGACAAACTGCAAAGACGTAATTTGTACAGAGAAAAAAAATAAAGGAAATAGAAACCACAAGTCCAACTGAAGGCTTATGAAATTCCCATGTTGCTTAGCTCATCATTAGTCCAACAATGGACATTGAGAGGAGGCCAATTTAAGTCAGGGTTCACATCATATGACAGGCAGCTGATGAAGATGTATGGAATAAATGCACAACGATGTGCCAACCACGCTGCCAACAGAGCACGGAGTGGGAAGATGACAGGGACAGAGGTCCTTGGCATGAAGGACTACGTCTGGCAATGAAGGGCACATCACAGAGGATCCAGCAACAGGGGCCTGCAGCGTCTGTTGGCTGTGGGATTTTAAGCATCATTTCACAGACACATAGCCAAGAAATTAAGCGTACGCCACAGAGACAAAAAGCCAGGCAAAGGGAACAGGCATGTTGACCCTAGGCCTCCTTCCTCCAGATCATGCTCTCACTCTTTCATACTAATGTGCTTTCTCTTCCTCATTCACCCGCTCTCCATCTCTAGGACACTCTTCTCCACTTCCCCTCTTTCCCCTTACCTCCCACTCATTCTTTCTTTCCTCTCCATCTCACCCACTCAACTCTCTCATCCACACACACACATACACACACTGCTTTCCCAGCTCACTGCCTGCAGCCTGAGGAAAGTGGAAACCAGCGACAGTGAAGTGTATCAGCCAAGGAACAATGTGCAAGGGGCTGTTTTGTAAGACTAGCCAAGGAGATTGGGGGAGACTCCATTATCACTGACCAGCACCGTAGAAAGAAAAGAGCTGCCCCAACAGCACCACAGCCATACTGTCAGACTCACTCGCTGAGTTTGTCGATATCTACCCTTGTAGCAGTTTCACAGGGTACAAAACATTGCGGTCTGTGTGAATGTGCCATTCATTACAAAAGCCTCCACCATGAGAAACAGAAACAGGTGTTTCAACATCACTATTACAGTAGAAATTTAGTCAGTTTCCTTTGCCATCATGAGTTTTCCAAACTTACAACACTGTAGCTTGCACAAAACAAAAAAAATCCCCAAAGATCAAAAACATACTCTCACTAACTAGTCGTTAAAGAAGCTGCATGTGACATTCAGATCATTAATACTGCAGCTTACTGCTATTTGCCATGTAAAGATTTAGTGGAGTAAGGGCATCCCGAGCCGAGACTGACGTCATGCAACCTCTCTGTGTGTCGTAATCCAAATGTCTCTGTGTTTGTCATGGTAAGCCGGTCCAGCAGCACATGCATGTTAGTACATGTGAGTCTCTGTGTGTGTCACACTGGCCAGCCAATCGCTGATGCTCTGCTCTGCACTCATATGGCAGTTAGTGCTGATTTCAGGACGCCATTGTCGCAGAAGCCTAGTGCTCACCCTTTGGTTTCCGTCCAGGGTTACAATGTTAGCTTTGACACCACTGTTGTTGTCATTAGTGCTGTTTATGTAGTTAGCACTAGGGGTGGAACAGTACATCAATCTGGATCAGTAAACCAATTTAGTGATAAATGATCCAATATCATCGATGCAAAGCAAAAACATCGATACATATGATCATCTTTATGATACGCCTTTATAATGAAATTCCCATGCCAGCAGCAATTTCCATGGTTGAAAAATGAAGCCAACATGGCAGTGCCAGAACTGCAGTTCCTTTGATTTCCACTTGAGGCTGACTCCAGGAGCCAGTCCCCATAGACCCCCATGTTAAGATGTCCAACTTTACAGCAGAAATAAACATGTTAATAGCCTGGTGCAAAAAATGGTTTTGGTCTCTATAAGGAATATCCCCCTTCATGACAACTGTACGGGGGTCCATTTTTTTTTTTACAACTCAACTGCTTAAAGGTTATTAAACCTTAAAGTTATGCATAACTAAGGGCGAGTTACTTTGAGTGACAGCCTGTCTACCGATAGTGTCCTCAGCTTCTCAGGCAGGTCCACACTTTGCTCCTCCACAGCTCCAGCATGTCGCACAAATAAGGTCACTTCTGGCTCCAAAAAGCCAAGAGGGCAACTGCCAAAATGCCAAACTTGGGGCTTCAAAACAAAAGACCACAAACCAATAGGTGACATCACGGTGACTACATCCAAAATTTTATACAGTCTATGTTCCGATGGCACATCCATGTCACCATTTCCATCCAAGAACACCTCCTTTCTTAACATTCTAACAGTGCTAGCAGCCTAACACCAGCCAGATAATGCTAAGTAGCCATGAAAAAGCCACGACAATATTTACCGATATTGTCTCACATCTATCACAGGCCCATGAACTGAATCGAAAATCAAAATCATACCATGGCAGATTTTGTGTCAGCAAATATCTTATTATCGTCTTATGAATCTATATAATATCATATGGTGATAAAGCTTGCGATTTACAACCCTTTTTTGCACTGTTAGCTGCTAGCCGCCAGCTCAGCCACCTCCATGTTGAGAACCTTGTGCAGGCAATCCTACCCCAGACTCTGAATCATAGATATGCTCAATGTCCCATATAGTCTAGCTCCTTTATGTTTTTAATAGCCCCTTTTCCACCGTAGGAACTTTTATCAATTACCCGGAATTTTGAAAAACCTCTGCGCTTTTCCACTGAAATTACCTGGGTAAAAAAATTTCCCTCAACCCCAAATTTACCCTGGAAAAAGTACCTAGTAAGGGGGTAGGACTTTTCAGATTATCCAGAATTGTTGAGGCACAGGGCTGTTAGTCTGTTTTGATTAAGGATGGGTAGCGAAACCCAGTACTGAATTAGCACTGGAGCTAAATTGTTAAAGACCGTAGTATTGATAAGCACTAACGGTATCGGTTCTTTTGTGCCGGCCCTGGTGGAAACAAAGTGAAGATAACTTGAAAATGACTCGCTGACCGCAGCTATACTCGTTACTATAAGTGACATTAACTCTTAGAGAGTAAGAAGCCAATACTTTATCCATACATGTGTTCAGCAATCATGAACATGTAAACATGTAGACAGTGATATTCAATATGCTCCGTCCGCAGTCTCACATCCACCCACACTAACATTATGTCTTACACAAGGATAGCATGCTAGTTCAGCTAATAGCAAATTGTTACTAATAAGCTCAAATGGCAGCTGTCTGTATGTAGACTAACTTCGTTTGACACTTATCTTAAAATACTTTAAACTTAGCTGCTGGCTGACACAAACAGCCCCAACTCTACACTGGCATGTGACCAGCCAAGCTGGCGGAGCCAAATACAGGGCACATGGCGAATCATCTACGTCATCACACTAATTTGAATAAATTTTCCGGAACTTTGAGGTGCGGTGGAAACGCAAACCACACAGATTCCTAGGAATTCTTTTACCCAGGTAAACAAATTCCTAGTAATAAAAGTTCCTATTAATGTTGGTGGAAAAGGGGCTATTGTGATGAAATAGGCATCAGAACCTCTGAGTAGTCACTCTTAACAACTGAGCTCCAAAACAAACTAGAACTGTGAAATTATGCATCCCAACACTCTTGTTACTCTACTTGGTCATCTTACTTTATGTCTAACAAGAGAATACTGTGACATGCAGTGTTGGGTGAAGCCCTCAGCAGCCACAACACCTGCTGTCTACAATATAGGGATAGGGTGGTAAAGACTGAAACAGGCCAGTATAAGACGCTATGGCCACAAGGAAAGACTGATGGTATGGTATGTCAGAGCATGTTGACACCAAAGCCCAGGACAGGGTGAAATCACTTGACGGCCCCCACTCTGTCATGACCAATGACAGCCACTTCCTGCCCCTTCCCTGCCCCCTTTTCCACCCCTGAGTCTTGGGTAGTTCACCCTACACATTCAGAGATAGGGTTGCAACTGAAGCTGACAGACATTACCCAACCACTTTCAAGCAAGCACAGCCAAAATCACCTTAAAACAAAGACAAAAAATAAAAAAATAAACATCAGGTTGAAAGACTTTGTCAGGTGTCAAATTTATATTGATTGACTATTACATACTACTGGCGTAAATTTTCACCAACTTCAGCTATACAGGTCAAAACAAAGGCAAAGCTAACTCGGAGAGAGAGAAAGAGAGAGAGCGAGAGAGCGAGAGAGAGAGAGAGAGAGAGAGAGAGAGAGAGAGAGAGAGAGAAACAGCCTGGAGTGCTACACTTGCGACAGTGCCCCGGCCAGCTTGTCGTGTTGCTGGTATGTGGCATTAAGCAAAACAAACAGGTCTGCCAGACAGTTTCCTCTTATTTCTACAAACACAAAGTCCTCAGAAAGTGAATCCAAATATCCTCCCTCTGTAGCAAGTCACTGCTGGCTACTGTTACACTTTACCCGAATGCCAGAAGTTAGTGTAAATATTCAAGTTTGCAAAGCCACAGAGCAGCACCAACTGGACTAGGACAGGATTATGTGAGCTGCTATCGTAATATCATCATACTTAAAAGTACGGTGATGTGAGCTGAGTCTTCCTGGTATCTGAGGTGTAGAGGACAGACGGTCAAACTAAGGTGATCTGCATGACCTCATTTTAATAGAAGAAGACATACATTATTGATCCCAGAGGAGAAATACATTTTCACTCCATCTTTTTTTTTTTTAACAAATAAACAACACATTATAGTTTTCTGATTCAACACCTGTCCAGACGTCCACCCTATGCACCAAATGGCAGAGTGCACACAGGTGTGAAAGCAGAGCTCCAAGCACAATCTTGCCTGGAAGACCATAAAGCTGTCTTCAGACCACATTCAGACATGTAACAGCCCTTTGGCAGAAATACCTGAAACTATTTTACATCACTTAACTCAAGTTGGCGAACATGCTCAGGTGTATATATATTTCAAAAAATCAAAGCAAGAAATAAAAATGGTGAGACAAATTTCAGAATGGGCCAGTTTATTCTGGTCAAAGTGGCTCCACAAGGCACTTAAAATCTGATTGCGCTCTTGGTGAAACTATTAGCGGAATAAAAGTCTCTATATAAACATAGCTACTTAAGCAGATTTGGTCTTCCACGCGCCCAGAACACAAAGCATAACAGCATTAAAGGCATTGGATTTGTACACTACAAACTAAGAAAGCCACCTGCTTTACTCAACACAAATACTCCACTAAAAAACATCAGAGAAAACAGATCAAGAAAAACACAATTTCTTGTCTTACACACTGGAGAGTAAGAGAGAGAAACAGTTTGTTAAAGCTGACAACATGCTTTAGCTTGAGACAATTTGTTATAGACACTACAATGCACACTTTAGTCATCAAATATCAATAACTTTGCCAAGTGGTTCAAATGAATTGCTTAAGTGAACATTCACCATGTGTAGGCTCAAACACAGTTTTGTTTTGTCTTAAATTTGCTCTTTCACACAGAACTGTAGAGGTCTATCCAGACTGACAACAGTTATAATGGCGTTTTGATTACTCAAAAGAAGTGAGAATATTACACTCAAATAACAGGCTTTGGATGGTATATGACAACACAGGATCCAAGAACGTCATATCCATTTTGATATCATTCACAATCACCCATTGCCAAAATTCACTCAGTAATTTAAACCGACTTCAGACACCACAAATATGCAACAAGATGAGATAAACTCAGTAATGTGTGCTCCACCTCTAGTTTTTCTACCCAAAACAGTTCAAAGTGGAGATTTCAGCACTCACACACATCCCACTGACACAATATTGCTCAGTCTTCCTTAGGAGACACGTATTTCCACTGGCTTTCAATCAAAGTCCTAAAGCAGTAATCTTCTATTACCATTTATTATCTAGCTATTATCATAACTGCAGATCATTATACTGAGGACCAGAGGAGTTATGACCTTGAACACTCGTGTGTCTGATTGAGATGTCACAGTATAAGACTACTACATCAATCTCAATATTTCCTCGAAATCCAGCTGGGGGGGTGTATCTGCACACGAGATCTGCTTAGTGATGCGTTTAAAGACGAATACATCATTTGCAGTAGTAGCAGTGCGACTCTCGTGTGAAACTGAACGGCTCACACCATGTTTGATCAACAGAAGCATTTGTAAAGTTAAAATCGGGGAGATAAACCGTCCCGTTTGTTGCAACTACATAAGGCATTATTTACTTAAACAATAACGCGTTTTCCGCGTTAATCCAGCTTTATACTACTGAGAAACGCAAAAGCACAAGACCCTTAACTTCCATGTAAACTAGGCGCAATGCGATCCCCCATCTGGCTTGCACCTCGTTTAATAACAAAGCGATGCCTACGTGTGTTTCTCTGCCGAAGGGGGTGGGGATGAATGAGTGATGGAGACTGTTGATGCGTGATGTTGACCTTACCAATTTCTATAAAGTGCATTCAATACTCGATGAATTTAACAATTTACATTAACTCTGATGTAATATTTGAATAGGTATGTGTTGGGATTTGCTATTCTGTGAACTCTAAACACATCTCAAGGGACGAGGGGGGTCGGGTCGAGTGATAAAGTTAAATTATGTAATCGTGGTGTGATGAATTTAGTTTATTCTGTCATTGTATAGAGAGTGGGCGGACGATCGTACCTCTGTAACTTATTGTACTCAGCTGATGTCGGAAACAAACGTTTAAACCATCGCTTCTTGCAACAAAACAGGACTTGGGCGAGCAAACAATGCCTGAACAGCATCTGCGTCCCTATGGCTACCCAAGCCAGATGGCTTGCAACTGCAAGACAATAAACTCGAACCTCACGCCATGAACTTAACTTTACATGACATAAAAGACAACAAAACACAGCAGTATAGTGCAATCAGTAAACAGGACAACAAATTCAGTTACTGTACGACTTTTAGCTCTATAATCACATCTCTTAACATTGAAAGGTTGCCACCCAAATGTTCACAAGTTTCGCATCATTTTGCCACTTTTCCCCCAGGCATGTTTCATCATCGTCTGTCATTTGCTTGTTGTTTAGATGAATTGAACTATGGTTTATATTCTTTATAAACATGAGGCTCTGGCTGATTGAAAACAAACGAGTGGCACATGGTTGTTTCATGAGCTTCTTTATCTAAAGTTACTCTGAAACATCACAGCATCCGTACATTAAACGTCTAAGTAACACGTAACGTTACTATGACTATCGGACCATAAAACTGTATTATGGCTGCTGTAGCCAGCTTAAGTCTCTTATGGTATTTTCAACTTTGAGGACCAGCAATTAGCAGTTAAAGCTAACTCGTAGCTGTGCTAACGAGCTGGCTAGCTCGTTACCTAACAGGATTGCCTTAGTAACGTTAACGAACGAGAAGTTCCGAGGACAGTGCTAAGCTGGTGAACCAGAGAGCTAGTCACACAAAATGCGCTCCACACACCACTTAGACAAAAAAGCTGACACAAACAACTTTTCTTTTCCGCAACTAAAGACATTCGCGTGACTGCAAGCAACAACAATTTTAATTTACCTCTATTTCAAAGTCGGGAAGGTTGAATGCTGTCCTGAACAGCGAGCAGAAGTGGGCTATGGCGGGGACTTCCCACCAAGACTGGATCTCTTCCACAGAAACGGTACATCCCTGGGACATTTTCGGACTAGATAAATTGTGTAACGCTTGTTTCTCACATTAGAAAGTAGTTTCCTCAGCGACTTATGATATCTCTGTAACATTACAAATACGACAAAAGTTGCTGGTGTCGTCCCGTTCGTGTAGTTGCCATTGCGACCCGGGGAGCGCTACAATCTGTTTCAATCAGAGTCTCACCGGAGCTGAACAGATGGGAAGGGCGATACCACCGCACGAAGAATAGGGGGGAGCCACTTCTTAGCGCTATATGTTTAATCATATGTTAGCATAAGTAGTCTTTATAGTGTCGCGCATGTTGATATTTCACAACAACAACTTGTAATAATTAAACATATTTGCAATTGGATTTGTCTTTTTTGTTAAAATAGCAAAACCTATAGTCAACCGTACCCCTTTGAATTGATAGTGCGGCCACCGTTTAAAGGGAATGCTTGTGAATGGTGAATGAATAAAAAAACTGAAAAGATGCACCGGTATGAACAGGTAACTTTTTTTTAAAGCGACATCCCCATTTTTTTCCGTGTGGCGGTATAAGATTGCATTTGTCATTATCTGGCTAATGTAAATTAATTTCCTATTTCCTATTGTCAACGTTTTTGAACCTATTACCGTTTGATTCACTTACAACAACAGCAAGAAGAGTTTTCAAACTCTCCTATATTCTAATGACTCGTTCAGATAATTATTTTAGCATAAAGTAAATTGTCAGCTATATTTCGATTTTGTAAACGATACCACCATTGGAAGTTTTGAGCGATACACTACACAGGAGCTCCCCCTATCGTAAAATGTGAAAAGTGCATGCTATGAGACAGCCATAGTGCCCAGTGACACTGAGAGGCAGCCACTCATTCAAAAACAAAGTATAATGTACCTAACCTAAATAAATACATATAAAAGGCAGACAACCCGTCCTGTTCACATACCAAGACTCTAAGTACAAAACTTAAAGCCCATTCTAGGGGTCTCTTTTAGCTGCATCCTTAATACACACACTTGAGAGGTACTTGAGTAGTTGAGCAGAAAGTGTTATTTGGGTCCTGTGGGTGGCACTAGAGGAAAGGCTATGGGCCCCTTTAGATCAGGCGTTAACGTCTTGGAAGATTAAGTGTGATCAGCATATTAAATGTCATTAAATTAAATGATTAGATGCAGTAAATGTCCTGTGTGCAAGTTAACATTTTGGCCTAAAGGTGGTGCAAGAGGAAAGCTCATGACTTCTCCAAGGCAGGCAGGGTTCATCATCTTGGGAGCCAAATATATACATTATGCATACAATATATACATATACTTACATCTACTTTATATATGTGTAAATAAAGTATGTTTTGCAATATGTGCTGAGTAGCTCCAGTGGTAATAATTTGCCACAAAACACACAGCCCCTTCTGATTTACTTGTCCTGCCAGTCCACTAGTCCAAACCTGTAAGTGTTTTCACTGAGAATAATAAATGCTTGTAGCAGTGTTTGCTGTCAGCAACTGGCAACAATCAAACTTAGACCCAAGCTGTTTCCATCGTGACACAATTCCTAAGAAACAATGTTGCCTTCTAAGTAATGGTGGGTTTGAATTACAGTGTGCTCTGTAGAGTGTAAAGCATTAGAAGTTCAACATAAAAAAATCAATGAGCAGCAGCTTTCAAGTTTATTGACAATTACAATCATGTCTGCACCCTTGTAATATAGATGGATGCAATATCATCAATCAATCAATTTTATTTATAAAGCCCAATATTACAAATCACAATTTGCCTCACAGGGCTTTACAGCATACAACATCCCTCTGTCCTTTTGACCCTCACATCGGATAATACAGATGGGTGACAAAAATGAAAATGACTTTGGCTTATACTCTACAAGTCTCTGAACTCTACTGAAGAAATGAACTCCATTCTTCTAAAAGATATCCAGACTACTCCACGTGATGTCATTCATTCATTAGTCCCTCCAGTCTGGTTGAATGTGTTAATTAGTGCAATAAATTCCATGTGGATTGTCAACCACTCTTCACACTCTTCCATGGTCTGTGGTGCTCTAAGGTGACAGCAGTTGTCAGCAGGGCAGGGCAAGTGTGGTCAGCCATCACGGTGCTGTCAGTGCAGTGACAGCGCACTCTTTGGGTCCCTTGGGAATGTCAGTCCCATGTAAGGTTGTGATGTTGCTAGGCAACAAAGCAATCCAGTGATTCTTGGTGTAAAACCGAGCATCATGGGCAAACCTAACTTTCCAACTCAGAACTTAGTGAGTTAAGTTGGCAGCTGACGTGCGAGTGTATTGTATCTTTGAATACTAGCTTACTACCATTAAAAGTTTTTGTCCTTGAATCCAAACTAACTTTAGCCTATTTATCAAGGAGGCTCCCTACTGTATGTAATTAGTAATTCATTAATTTAATTTCTGCTGTTATTATGATTCAGGAGCATGGAGTTGATCTCCTTATTATGTGCTGTTACCCTGGTAGTGTTGGTGGCCCATTCAAATACAAAACCCTAAAGAGAAGCTGTGCAGTTAGTTTATTTGCACAAACAGGGCTGGTGGATGGAGCAGTGGTACTTTACTACAGTTTTGATATACTATACCTGCAAATTTATACTCATAAAACATAAGATCACTTATAAAGTATGATGCGCTATTATTGATTAAATTATCTAACAGTATGTCATTATAAATCCCTACCCTCAACCAGCTACAACATTAAAATGCTGCTCCTACTTAAACGTATCAGTAACAACACATATACAAACATTTAGGACTTTTATGTTTATACTTTGGAATTGATACTTTTCCTTAAAGGGGAACACCATCTAAATTAAGAATTCCAGTACTGATTTTATGGACCCACAGAATGTTTGTTTTTTCTTTTTTATACCCAAATGAGATTTCTTCTATTGTAGTGTTCTCAGTTATGAAACAGGAAATGTCCCCATTTACTCAGAACATTCCCCTGGGTTCTCTCAGTGTCATCTAGAACAGTGGCTCCCAACTGGTTCAGCCACAGTACTCAGATTTCTCTGTAGTCATCAGTTTAAGGTCCACACAGTTTAATACATTCAGCATTACACTTGGGTCTGGCCATGTCGTCGAGCTAGTTTTCAGTCTCTGTCAAGTAGCCGTCCTATAGTCGCTCACTTTACAGCAGGAAACAGCACTTAAAAATGCAGCTAAGTGCTGGAAATTCCCTGTAAATCAAAATAGAGAACATTTTATACAAACTAGACATGTTTGCAAGTCACTTTAGGTCCATTCAGAATGGATCCACGACCCACTTTTGGTCTGCAACCTACCAGTTGGGAACCACTGATCTAGAACATCTTTCCTAATTCATTGTTTATGGAGCAGCTCCAGACTTTATACCCTATATCATCACACATTTGAATTTTAGCATTCAAGCTTTTGGATTTGGGAGAGAGTTGTTCATGTCTACTAATATTTTTTGGACTGTCTTAGACCATAAGGATAACATGTAAGAATTTTGAAAATGGCTGTAGTTTCCCTTTATGTAAAGCATCTGAATGCTTTCTCTATCACTTCAGCTCACCCCATTTACCAGATTTATAGTTTAATTTCCCAGTAGATATTTCCATTTCAAAAGTTTGCTCTTGTGGTGTTGTAACACATTGGATATAATCACATACGAAATAATATATTGTATGCACATGTGACTGGGCAAGTTGGTCTGACCACCTGTTGTGCTTTTTATTATATATTAAAGGGACAGTTCACCCAAAATCCTTGGCTAAGGTGTAGCGTTAGCTTGCTCAGGGGTTGCTAGGTAATCTAGCAGTAGATGCATGCCTCCTTCTGTGTGGTGGTACAGTTGAAAGAAAATAGTTCCTACATCAATCTGCTCACAGCAATGTCTGTGGATTATCTTGAGTTAGAAGGTCATGATTTCTGAAAAGAGACATTGCTGTTGTATGCTATCTAGTTAAATTATACTGGAGAGAAGGCAGACGTCTCCACGGTCGATATCTCCAACACTCCACAACTCACACCAAAACAATCTAGACTGACATATAACACTACAGGTAAGAGGACAAAATATGTATTTTTAATTTTAGGATGAACTGTTCCTTTAACTTAGGGCCACATTTTGCATATTATAATCATTATTAGTGTCATTTTAAAGGGTCCTGTTGTTCTCTTACTTGGGACATTTAGTATGCTAAAGTAGAGTGTATTGAGTAGCATGGACAATTCTGTGCTGGCCGCTGACCCTCTTTGTTGGAAACACAGACAGGCATTCTTTCAGCGAGGTAAAAGCTACACATTGATACAATGAAGGCAACATGTAGGTTTCTATTTTCACCACAAATAACCTTTTTTTGAAAGTGTATGGTGCAACTAAGTGCGTAAAATGTGAAAGCCAACCTATAAAACATCATCTTTACTGAAAGATTCTCCCTGCTGATGAGTGAAATGATCACTGATAGTAATTGTTTTTTCCATCAGCAGGAATCAATACATCAATCAATGCTCATGAAAAAAACAGTTTAAGGGCAATGAGTGGTTGCTGTGGTAGTCACATGCTCATTTTGTTGATGTCCTTACATAACTTTCTTGTCCTTTAATTACCTAATTTTACGTATTTCTTAATATAAATACATCAACTGTCCCAAACAGTGTTAATGATATCAGCATATCACTGTTACCTTGGTAGTAATTGTAAGTCTGTGAACAGTTGTGGAATTCAATGTGCCTAGAGGTATTATGTAATGTCGGGACTGCTGAATAGAGAGCCAGTTACTGATGGCCAACCTTTTCTGTTGCTGTTCATGTTGCGTATATATTCATAGAAACAGTGCACACTGAGTTATAACTGTGGGTATTTGTCTCTGCCTGTCTGTTGCGTGTATTGTGGCTGCAGCATGAGTTTATGTCGAGTTGTGTTAGTGTAGAGCTGAGTTGCCGGGGCTGTGTCACACAGGGAGTCACCACGAGAGGGAGGGACTTAGGCAGCAGGACAATGCTGGTGTTTGTGCAACGGCCCCTGAGTGGCGGCTGGCTCTCTCAGATCGCTCTCGCTTGACTACCATTGCTGCACACATTGTTGAAGTGAAAGGAAAGTGGACAGCTTGATCCTGTCTGTGGGATGCACCGACTGAGGTAAGACCCCCATTCCCCACTGCTGTATTTCTGTGATGGAAGAAAATTGAGTTTTTATCTTTGAAAGCTGTCTCGTGGGGGGCTTGTGCTGTGTGAACTGTGCAATCGGGGTGTTCCAGTGCAGTTTCTTGGGGGAAACAGAAGTCTGAGAGCTGGAGGTTGGCTTGGGGTGAGGCACCCTTGTCTGTGTTTTGGCAGGGTCACTACTGTGCGTGAATGGAGCTGAGCTGAAAGAAAGTTTCACAGAAAGAGGCTCAGTGAAAGGCATGTGTAGAATGTGACTAGGATCCAGCAATGGAAAAGACAGAGTATAAAGGAGGATATAAACAGAAAAAAATATTTGGAGATGGAACATTATTACAAATCAAGGTGAGCAGATGAACAAAGCAAAAAGTGATTGTTCCCGTTACTCTGAGAGGAGAGGACATGCGAGGATGCAGTGAGGTTTACAGTGGTAAAAATAGAGGCGGATGGGAGGTGGAGAGATTAAGAGGGAGATTAATTAGGGAGCTGAGGGAAGGGGGAAGTCAGGAGGGGAAAAGGCAGAAAAAGAATGGAAGAAACAGAGAACATAATAGGGGAATGCAAGATCTCTGAACTCAAGAAGAGTTCAGCAGAATTTGTATTACCTGGACGACAGTCTATTGTACTTCCAGAACAAATAAAGACAAAAAAAAAACTTGTCAAACAAATTTTCCAACTTCCATTCAAATCTCCTTTTCAGCCCTTTGTTAAATGCTGGATTCCAATTGTGGTGAAAGAATACCGGTAAGCCCCTCATTTTCAGTTCTGCCCTCCTTGCTAGATCAAATACTCTTATCCCTTTTAGCTGGCAGATTAGAGAGACTCAAGATGTTCTGTCTCAGTGTGGTAGTCCTGGGATAATATGCAGCTATTCACATTTATGAATGACTAAATCTGGATTTTAGAGACTCTTACAGATAATGTGAGGTGTGTCAGTCCATCACAAAGATACACTCCTATTATTGCCATCAAAACTGTCTATTTCAACTTGCTTTGAGAAAGACAAGCGTCACTGAATAGAGAAACACTGGTCTCACATGTGCTCTTTTGAATTACTTAATCTATATTGACTGTATGTGTTTTGTGTTTCCAGACTGTATGAGAGAGACTGGGTTTTGATGTGAGGTACAACAAAGCAGAAAGGCTGGCCAGAAGACACAAATTCAACATTAGTGGTTTTGGCCACGACAGAAAAAAAAGGGCGTCCACCCCTGCCGTACCAGGGCAAAGAAGAAGAAGAAGGCGGTCCATTGCTGCCACATTAGAAGAATCAGTGGGCGGCATTTGTGGCGTGGGTGGGCAGGTGAGGGTTGAGCTGCGGTGACAACTTTGGCCTGCGTGCTGAAGTGTGGGAGGGAAGAGGAAGAGGAAAAAGGAAGACAAAGAGGAGGGGTTGGTGGTGGAGGAGGAGGAGGACGAGGAGGAGGAGGAGGAGAGGAGAGGAGTAGTAGGCCTGGGCCTGGAGCCCAAACACAAGCAGGATGTCGGAGAAGAAAGTTAGGTAAGTATCTTTACCATGCTTGTTTAGCTTAATGGAGACGGTTTAAAATGTATTCACTAAGTGGAAGCAGCAGTTGGGTTTATGTTGGGCTCTTACACTCCTTGTGTGTGTGTGTGTGTGTATGTGTGTATGTTTTGTTGGTGGGCCTGCTTTTTGTATCTCTGTCCATGAATGGGTGTGCCACTTGCACGACTTGTGTCGGTGACTATACCTTTAAAATGGGTCTGTGCGTGCATGTGTGCGTGTGTTTATGTTGATCCCTCAGCAGCCTCCCTGCTAAGCTGATTAATGGGGGCGTGGCAGGCCTGGTTGGTGTGACATGTGTATTTCCTATTGACCTGGCCAAGACCCGCCTACAGAACCAGCAGGGCGTCCAAGTCTACAAAGGAATGTGAGTAGGGCTCCCCCTGCCCCAAGTTAACCCGATTATGTCACCGATCTGACACTGTACTGTACATGCAAAGATACGGGCTTTCACATTACTGCTGGTTTTTTGTCTAAGCATCCCTAAATTATACTTTTTAATTGTCATTTATTTCTGTATGCATATCTAACCAATGTCAAAGTCTATGAACTGTAAAAGCATTACAAAATATCTGCTGAGGATGAACAGAAGTTTAATGTGCTTTCTGGTTCACAGCACTCTCTAATTAGAGCCACAAGTCAGAATTATTTAGATGAAGCCACTTGCATACTTTCCCCCTGAATCTCAGAGGGTGGAGCACCACAGCTAAACACACTCTCCCCATATTTGGTCCAGTGTTGTTGTGAGTTTGCACAAAGCTAAATCATGGGATCATATTAGAGGAAAGGCTGTGTAGAGTGTGTGTTTTGAAGTACCGCCATGGCAACTTCACCAAAACCAGACAAATATTCAGACCAATGCACAATAACGACCTCATATTCTATAGCCTACATTTGTGGTGGAGTTTTAATCGGACACAAAATGAAGAAATACAGAGACTGACTGTCCTTAAAAGACCCTCAATGTCTAACTACACACATCTGGTGGGCATCAATATTGCTGGCTGACTGGGCATGGCCATTCTGTGTTAACCAGCGGTTTTCTAGACTGCGGTTTTCCACTATGAGTCATAGATGGAAAAAATAGCTGATTCCCTTCAAGGCCCAGTCACAGGGTCGGACTTTTTCCTGCTCTTTGCCACAAAAACATTTCAAAAGAATTGCTCATACAGTTCATGGACAGCACTGATCTCTGTCCAGAGTCGTAGTGTATTCGGGTGAAGGCCAGGCTGGTGATGATGCTAATGAATGAAGCATAACACTATTGATTTGACCTAAATGTCTGTCAGGAGAGTTGATGGTGAAACATTATGAACACTGTTATGATGCATTCTAATAAAAAACAAAATGTCAATTGTCTTTCTTTTGTTTTTAAAGGCTGGATTGCCTTGCCAAGACGATACGCTCGGAAGGCTATTTTGGATGCTACAGAGGTATTCTTTGCATTTCTAATCCCCCCTGACAAACAACACTACAACTGTGCTTTACTATAAGCTTAATCCAGCCACCTACGCTGTTGTTTCTCCCGAGAGCCCTCAATCTTTTTGTCATAATAACTAGTGCGCTGCTATTAGCCCACTGCAGTGAGCCATAAGCTGCCATGTAGGTTGGTTCTATTTGTGTACCTCAGCGGAAACTGTCGTGTGTCCCTGTCATCAGCCTGTTTGTGTTTTCCAGGTGCAGCCGTGAACCTCACTCTAGTTACGCCAGAAAAAGCCATCAAGCTGGCTGCCAATGACGTCTTCAGACAGAAGCTGTCTAAGGACGGGTACATTGATTTTTGCCCCTCAGTGATACATCATATGATGACGCTACATCTCATGCCACAATCTCAAGCTTGTGTATTTTCTCTCATAAATCAATATATTGACTCATGGCCTGTCGCTACTGAATCTTACTCTTATTAATGCTGTATGTCTGTCATTGACACACTTGTGTTTCCAGGCATTTGCCCCTGTGGGGGGAGGTACTGGCAGGGTGTGGGGCTGGGACGTGTCAGGTGGTCGTCACCACTCCCATGGAGATGCTTAAGATCCAGCTGCAGGATGCAGGAAGGCTCGGTAAGTTGATCACTGTATTTAATGCTTTTTGAGTGTGAGGTTTTTTTTGTACATATACTGAGATGCAGTGTGTCAAAATTCATGTCAGTGTTAAATGATGCAATGCACTGAAATCTTGGAAAGTCCTACTCTGCAGGTAAATCTACTCGGAAAATGGCATTTTTTTCCAGCAGAGACTCTGCCCTCTGTCTGTATTTTCTTCTTATTTCCTGTACTTGGCTCAGGATGTTTATGGGTGTGTACCCGCAGAGCGCTCAGATGAGATCAGGCTTTATAAGAAGGTAGCAACAGGTGCCAGACTATAAGCAGCAGGCATCCAAGAGATACAATGCTGAAAAAACACAAACATACCAGGGAGAAACACCAAATGAGAGTGAATCTGGGAGTGGCTTTTACTCTTACTTTTGCAGTAACCAACAATCCTGTATAGTATACCTTAAAGTCATATACAGCATCCATCTTTTTGCTGCCCATCCTTTATTCAGTGACAGAGTTGACTGCAGGATTACATCCACCTGCATGTGTTTTCTAACCTTGGACAGTCTTTGTTTGACCATCAGCTGCCCAGAGGCCTGTTCGAACTCCAGCTCAGGCTGCTGCTCCGGGATCAGGTCCAGCTCCATCGTTGGTAGCCCCACCACCGGCGCAACCTCGACCTCGGCCCTCAGCCACCGGCATCACTGCGGAGCTGCTGAAGACTCGTGGGCTGGCAGGCCTCTACAGGGGAGCAGGAGCCACCTTAATGAGGTTGTACACACAAAGACATAAACACACATTCACCCACATACTTACAATACATGCAACTTGTTTTACTTGTCTCATCTTAACTTTTAATGTACATTTATGTAAAAATCGTAGTGACATATTGTCAACATAAATACTCAGCAGCAGGAGAAAACCTTCATGTCTGTCTTTTTCTATCATTTTGACCTGTTTTGAGCTATACCAGACTTTTTTCGGGTATCTCTTATAATTCACTGTCTTCTTTAAAATAGTGTCACTTGGTCCATGACTTAATGCTTTTTATACTTTGCTCTCATGCTGGAAATCTTCAAAAACTATAGCGTAAATTACTGTGCACAGTTGATTGTGTTCTCCAGCTCTGTCTCTCCTTTCACTCAACTCTGTCATCACCGCTTTAATGACTTGATTTTACATTGCGTAACTCACACTGCGTTTGTTGTATTTCCCGACACCTCTTTCAATCAACACTGATCAATAGATTCCTGCAGCTGTGTCTGGCTGCTACACTGCAGCTGAATGGGGCCATGACTCTCTCTCTCCCTGCTTCCCTCCCATGACTTCATCCTCTCCCAATTTGTCTTTAGTTTTTCCTAATCTTTTAACACTGCCTCTCTTTCATCTCATTTAATCTAATCATTTTTTAATCATATTTTTTAGGGATGTCCCCTTCTCAATGATCTACTTCCCACTGTTTGCCAACCTAAACGCACTGGGCCTTGAAAAAGTGGGTGATGTGCAGGCCCGGGCGCCATTCTGGCAGTCGTTTTTGGCAGGCTGCACTGCAGGCTCAGTGGCAGCTGTGGCTGTAACACCACTGGATGGTGAGTAGGCAATAAATGCAACCTTGGTTAATTTAACACACTCAAAAGTTTTGGCACTATAGGCTCACTTGGTCTGGTATGACCAGTAGCAGAGCCAGCTGACCAGTGGTTTGTAGTCGCTAAGGTTAGCTAAGGTTAGCAAATTTTAGATACTGGCTGTGCCCAAAGTCACTCTCCTGTTCACTCATTTGCTCCTGATATATAATAGATAGTCAGTCAATAGAGAGCAGTACAATGGGATTTCAGACACTTACCATCACTACCAGCTGCTGTCACACAATGGTTATTTCCAAACCTACAAAATAGGATGCACTATTTGATGGGATTATTAGCAGTCGATGTCCCGACAGTTGTGCATCAACTGTTGGGACACACACAAATACCGTTCTGTTTTAAATCTGCTTTTCAACCCAACAAAGCATAAGCAAACAAATGATGCAAACACAATGATACAAATGAGATCGAAATATTTTAGAAACCTATTTTTCTTTGGGCCCTAAGCAGTTAACTCAGTAGTTGGATTGAATAGGTTTAAACTATGATTTGTCAGCTAAGCTTGTTTTGAAGCTTTGTCAGTGCTAAGTCTAGACTAACCCTCTTTTTCTAGTGTGAGGTTTTAGGAATAGCTTTGCTAAAGCAACAGTTTGCCTGGTAATTCCAGCTTGTTATGGGAATTGTTTTGCACTTGACACTGAAACAGGAACCTTTTCCTTTTTAAATCTGCACAAATTTCGATGCCAAGCTTCAGGTTTCTTTTGCAAGTGACCAGCGATTTCTTCTTCTCTTATTGACATATTGCTCAGAGCTATCTTTGTCTCTCTCTGCCCTTTCAGTTGTCAGTTTGGTTCAACCATTGTACAGTGTTTTGTTGTTATGTACAAAACAAAGCCTTCATACAAAATAACATTTGTAAAAATGGCTTTCTACAATCTAAAAGTATAAAAGACCTAGTAGTCCCTTCAGACATCTGACTGTGCCCAAGCAAGCTATTGAATGGTGGTGTAAATTAGACAGGGAGCGACTTCAGACATTGTAATTCCACGTGAGTGACATTACTGAGTTCATTCTCAGAGTTTTGGACATTGCTACTCGTGTTATTATTACACTACATGTCAGCATTTGCCATTATGCTGTGATTGTCATTTGTGGCCACAGTGGCTGCTGCTTGCTTTAACTGACACGCAGTAACAGTGCACTTTTGTGTTTTAAATGCCTTGTACAGTCATAAAGACTCGCCTGCAGACCTTGCAAAAAGGTGAGGGAGAGGACACATACAGAGGAATCGTTGACTGCACACGGTAAGCTTTTAGTCTCTAAGAAAATATTTCTTACCTTAATGTTCAGAAGCATAAAGAGTCTTATAACATTTTCTTCTCGTCTGTGTGCGTTTGCAGGCGCATCATGATGCGAGAGGGCCCATCAGCATTCCTGAAGGGTGCAACATGCCGTGCTCTCGTCATCGCCCCTCTATTTGGCATTGCACAAGGTGTCTACTTTCTCGGGGTAGGGGAGACGGTGCTAGGTTTGCTGGGATAGCAGTGCTTGGCATTGGTGGTGGTGGTGGTTGTGTTGTCTCTGCTGCTTTAATCTGCAGTGAATGAATGACACAACTGGGTGAATGGTGAATACAGAGAGAGGGGAAATACGGCCACAATCTGCTAACCAAAGGAAGACGGGACGGTCTGAGAAATGAAGAGGCTCTATTTACTAATATGTGAACCGATGGGTTCACACTAATCATGTTTCTCTAGGTTTGTACATGCTGTTAACAGGGGTCTGGAAGTTCAACAGGGTCCTGTGTATGTGTGTGACTAATCTGAGGGTATGTCTCAAGTTGTCTGGGTTTTCCCGGCATGCTTGCTGCAATATGTCCGGGGCTGTCCTTTCACCTGAGACAGATTATTCTGTCTGGTTGTTAAGCGAGAGCTGCTGCATGTTGTCTGAGGCTGCTAACTTAAATGCCTACCGAGCTGACCATTTGTGTGGTCATGACGAAGAACTGTGCATCATCCTATGTAAGTGACAAATCCCCTTTTCAATCTTTATCAGAAAATAAGATTGCATAACGTTTGATGTCAGAGTCTGAACTGGCTATTTTGGTCTGACTTCAAATGCCAATTACTTTAGATTACAATGTTTGATGTGTTTCTCTGAAAAAAAAAAGCTTAATGTCCTTCTGCCTACCCTGTTATGTGTTCCTCCCACTCCACCCGTGAGGTCTGAGTTGTAATCTTGGATTCCCTCAGTGGATTGGGAGGTGCTGGCTGCCAGAAACTGTAAGGTCATTTGTTAATCTGATGGTAATGCTTTAATCCCAGCATTAGTGTACAATATACCCTAACACACAGCTCACTTCCTGCCTAAAGGCCACAGGTTAGACTGCTGGGCCTTTGTCTCATAGCCTTGACTTCCTATTCTCCTCACAGCTTGGAAGGGTTTTGGCCCAGGGCTCATTTTACTTGCTTAGATACACATATAAATACATTGCTTCAAATGATGTGCGCACAATAACTAAAAAAAACATGCAATTAAAGCCTTATCATTGCTGATAGTTTCTAAAGCATCAAAACTGTAAGTCTTAAACAAATTCAGTGGAATTGGTGGTGTTGAAACATTGATTTGGTACTTGAGTCCAACTTAGCGAGGACAATTCAATTTGTTGAACCCATGGAGGGAGTATGGCACCTTGTCTCGCCAACTGTTTGCCATTACTGAAGTCCACTGGGTGGCACTAAAAGCTTTTTTTTTTTTTGTTTTTTTTGTTTTTACACATTTTTAATGCAAGACACATTTTGATGTGGCTAGTGTACCTAGGCTACTACATTTTCCTCATTGTAGAGTGAACATAGCCTGAGTAAACTGTTTGTTTACAAGCTGTAAATAAAGATATCTCATACATGCTGATTTCTCTGTGTCACACACGTTTATTTCTTTGGGTTTTGTATGTTAAGTGCTTTCAGAACAATGGTAAACATCCACACAGACACACAAACACACACGCACACATACACACAGTCAAATTTGTAACTGTCATTTTGATAAATAGCGCCCATCTTGTGTTAGTAGTAAATGCACTTGGGCTCATCTGTACGCCCATGGGTGTGTGGGTTTTAAATGAGGTGTGGTCAGGTTGCTATTTTGAGGCAGCAGAAAAGGATTGCAGTATTGTCCAACAAAACCTGCTCTAAAGTAAATAGCGCAGCATTTTCCTGCCATTTAAAGGGTGAATAATGGAGATAGTAAGATGCGCCTACGTAGGCAGGTTCACAACATGCTAATGCTTTGCTTGTTAAACACGCAGGGGCACGTGGCTGGGTTGCTGTTGGGTGAAGTTATACATCATTAATGAGGAAATATTAATCACATTCTTTCAAATGTGAACGTAGCAGAGAGCAGAGCTGCTGTCCGCCTTACCATTAAGAGAGACTTGTGGGTATTTACGCACAAGGAGCAGCGCAACATTGATTATTTCAGAAGCTAAACGTTTTGTTCTCTTTTCTCTGTCAAGTTTATAACTACAGTTTTTTGTTTTGCTGCTTAAATGTCCCACTTTATTTGCTGCTCTTGCAGGCGCACCAGGCTTTATTAGGGAAAAGGGAGATGACACTGATTGGTTGAGTTCATGTTACACTCAAAACACACCTATGATTAATCAAGGGACTAAATACAACCCCTTTGCCCTTTGTGCCTTACTGTGCATACATTATGTGCCATTAATTAGCAAAAGCGGAGTTGGACACACCATAAATGCAAGTGCACTTTAGACCATGCAACAGACTGATCAAAAAGGCCCACAGAGTTAGTATGTGAAAGGAAAATGCGTATCTTTGGTGACCTAAATAATATGTAGCTTTGATTACATTAATCAACACATTAAGAGTAACAGACATCCCAAAACAACTGAGGGAACACATATTTGCCATCACAATTTAAAGCAGTCCTTTAGACATCCCTGGAGAGGTAAAACAGAATGCACTTACACATAGTCATAAGTGCACTTGTTGAATTCAGTCCATTAGTACAAAAATAAAAAGATGTATGCACATCAGTAGCGTCCCATTAAGTAAATCAGAGCTTTCTTTGACCCCGATGATTGGTAGGTAATTGTGCAGTCTTGTTCTTGCTCACTATGATGATGATGGTCTGTGGTCACCTTATATATTCCACCCATGTCCTCGCCGCTCTCTTCAAAGCCAGCGTTAATCCGTGAATTTGCGGTTGGGATTGGCACCGAACAAGTTCACCCTGATTTCAGGCATCATCTGTCAGGTGTGAAATCAAGACACAAATAAATACACACAAGAAACTAAAAGCAAAAGAAGTAAAACAGAATAGAAACAAGACAAACACAGATATTTCTCTTTGTTTGGTGCATTAATGAACATAAAGAGAGGTTAACTAAAAATATACTGTTTATCATAACAGTGTCTAATTTACTAAAAGGGAACCCCACAAAATCATTTTCTGATTCAAACATGTTATCTCTCTATGGAAGCAAACAATACAAAAACACTGTCACATTGCCATGTGACTGGTTGCACACATGACAGCTGACAAACGTGTGTCCTGTTTACTTGTTTTTTTTCCCCATATTCCATTTCTATTCTTCTCTGTGTATAAAAGTTTGTAGTGAACATTTGTGAACGAACAGAGAATGACTCGGACCCCGCAGGTTTGACACTTTTGACCTGAACTTCACTACAATCTTGTTGAGTGCTAAAACTCAAAAACAACTGAAAGTTTCTTGCTTGCTTTGTGTAGACATAAAGAAGTCTATTAAGTATATTAACATTCATTCATTCAAAAGACTATTTTCTGCCTCTGCAGAGAGTAATGACTGTAACTACTGACAGTGAATCTTCCTGCCTTACCTGCATCAACAATCCAAAAAAAAAAAGAATCAGTGTTTCCCATTCTTCAAAAGATTGCTCCAATTATTCAACACCAAATTAAAATACAGCTAATTTGTGTATAGCATGGCAGTCTTGCCTACGGGCTCATTGGAAACTAAATGGGCTGTGCTGCCCTCCACAGGCAAACAGCAGAAACTACATTTACAGTGTTAGAAAGTTGTGTGCATAAAGATTTGGGATTTTTAAATACAGTATATTATAAAAGTTACTCTACCTGTTGTGCAATAAGATCAAGCCTGTTCTCCAAAGTGTTGGAAACCTTGATCTTCCCATTATCATTATACACTTCAACTCCTCCGCAGCTGTTCAAACAAAGAGTTATTGCACACATGAGGGAACCAAATTCAGCTTATATATGCCCTGTCTTCTCATTTTTCAATCAGAGCCAGCACAAAAAAAGTAATCTGATAGTATATTTAAAATCAAAGATAAAGAATTGATGTCAAAATACATTAAAATCATCTTACATCTCTGACGGGAGAAAGCGCTCCTGGTCGATTTTGACGATGATGTTACTCTTCACTGCCTCTTTGTAGATAGGGACGACCTTATTAACGGCAGCCTGTCAAGCAATAAAACAAAGTCTTGTAACAGACAACACAACCAACTATAATGATTTCAACAAAAAATGCAGAGGCACTTGTAATTACTTACTCTTTTCTAAATAACTTAGAATAGTCACAACATGCAACACTACAGTCACCTCACCTGAACCATTTCTACATCCTGCTGTCGGCAGCGAATGGTAACTTTGGGTTCAAGTAGTTGAAAGAATCCCTGAGAAGTGAAAAGCACACACTTAGAAAACAGAGAGAACCAACACACCAATCACATTTACCCGTACCCTCCCACAAGAGCACTTGGGGGATTTTACCTGAAGCACCATGCCCTCCAATAGGATGGAGTAATTAGCAGGGTCCTTGGCAATCTCTGCAAGTCTTTGACGAGCCTCATGCAACAAATCCTGAGACAAGAACACAGGTAGAAAACAGAGATTTCACTGGTTCATTCAGATGACTTAAAATTATTATTATCCCTTTACTTTCATTGTATTGCAGTGGAGGAATGTAATTCAGTGATGGTGAATAGGGCAAAACATAAGCACTCATGCACCTAATCGTAGTCGTAAATATTATATGCATTTATCAACATACTAAGTGGAAGCATGAGAAAGTTATGTTTCAACTGTGTAACATGAGCTGAATATGTGAATATGTTTTAAAAAACGAGTGTTTATCTCTTACGGCGATCATGTCGTCACGGGCCTTCAGCACCTTAAGCCTTGCTTGGTTCATCAGGTTGGACATCTGGCTGTGAGAGAGGAAGGAAAAGTCAATGAATATATTATCTGCAGGCATGAACATGTAATGCACCACGCCTATAAAGCAGCTGTTCACCCAGCTCTCATGATACACTGATTTTAAGACGCCTTCTTATGAGGTTTTTACGATACAGATATGGTGACATTCATGCCCAGGAAGGTGATGCAGTTACAAATATTTATTTACACTGAACTGTGATGAGGACAAACTGATTTTACCAAGGCAACCAGAGCTGAGGGTACAAGGAGACAGCAAAGAAAAACTCTGCACAACAAGCAAAGCAACAAAGTGACTAAGAACTAATTAAATCTGTTGACGCTTGCCTCTCAGTCCATCAGAAGACAAGTCAAGACTGTCTATCTCATTAAAAGGCCCAGTGTGTAGGATTTAGGGAGGATATGTTGGCAGAAATGGACTATGATTTAATTAGTATGTTTACTTTAGTGTATGATCACCTGAAAATAAGGAGATTTGTTTTTTTGTCACCTTAAAATGAACCATTTATATCTATAAAGAGAGTGAGTTGCACTGCCATGTTTCTACAGTAGCCCAGAATGGACAAACCACTGGCTCCAGATAGAGCCATTTGTGTTGCGTTGCATCAGTGTTGCACTGATTTGTAACGTGAAACTGCTTTATTTACTGTTTTCATCGGTTTCAGTTGCTGGGTCTGTGTGCTTTGGAGTGGAAGAGACCTCTGCTGATAATTCAGCTTCCTCTTAAACCCTCCTCAACATCTGGATCTTAAGTTATAGCAGATAAAAAGGTGACAACAGATTAGCATGTGTTCCACGAGCTGCTCACAGTGACATGCCGAACAGTGTTGGAGATTAGGGCTGCCACGATTAGTCGACTAATCGATGACTAATCGACTATTAAAATAATCGGTGACTATTTTAGTAGTCGACTAATCGGTTTGAGTCATTTTTCATAGAAAAGTACTATAAAAGAACCCCAAAATACTCTTACTGCAGCTTTTTACATTCAGATATTGGCAGCTTTACACACTCTCCTGTGACAGTGAACTAAAACCCTTTGGCGTGAGTACAAAACAAGACATTAGATGACGTAATTTTGGGGTTGGAGCGAGACAGACTGACATTTTTCAGCATTTTAACACATTTTTCGATGAAATAATTAGTCGACTAATCGAAGAAATAATCGACAGATTAGTCGACAATGAAAATAATCGTTAGTGGCAGCCCTATTGGAGATACACTGATCTGTAACGTGAAACTGCTTTATTCAGGATTTTAACCGATTAAACCCACCAGGTCAATTTGTTTTGAAGAGGAGGAGTCCTCTGCGGTTAATTCAGCTCCTGATGAAAACCTTCTGAATGTTGGGATCAGAAAAAGGTGAGCACACAAATGCATGTGGTGGACAAGCCATTCATCTCAGAGACGCCAAATAGTATCAGAGAAACACTGATTTCTAACGTGAAATTGCGTTATTCAGTGTTTTTTATTGGCTTATATCACCCGGTCCATTTTTTTTGAAGAGGAGGAGACCTCTGCGGATAATTTGGCTTCCAATAAAAACCTCCTGAACAATAAACACTAAAGGAATTCTAGCAGGGAGAAGTTTTAGCTGGTTGCAGCTTGCAATAGATGCCACTAACTTCCCTAAATCTTACACATTTCACGTTAGCATAAAGAGCCTGTACATAAAATGTGGGAAGCAAAGCAATGAAGGTGCCTCTAGTAAATAGTGACTCGAAGGGAATGCACTGTATATGCATTGCTCACAGTTGTGTGTGTAAAAAAGTACCACCAATGCCCCTCGACCAACAGTAGTCTTTCATTAACTGTCTATAAATGACCAGCTACTCACATTTTCTTGTGTTGCTCAATCTGCTTTTCCTTCTTCTCATAGTACTCCATGATCTTCACCCTCTGAGTCTGCACCAGACGACCCTTCTCGATGTTGAACTCCTCCTCAGCCTGTAAACAGATGGGTATGACAGGGCCTGTAAGTGACTGGTCCCTGCAGCAGCAATCACAAGACAGACTGACAGACACACTTCATTCACCTTGGAATGGATTTCCTCGACTTTCTCGCTGGCCTCTTGCTCAATGAAGGCCATCATGTGCTTGATCTGTCACAAGAGAAAAACACACAACAATTGGTTTTATTTCAGGAGTCTCATAAAGCTCATGACAACTTTTTTAATGTGAGCACAAATCAATTCTTAAATCACAACAGATATTTTCTTATTTAAACAGAGACTTAAGCTTTAAGAGTAACCTGACTAACTCCTATGACAGGGAGCGTGAACGTTAACCGACGGTTTGTTTCAACGGCTTTCACAATTCTGTCAAAACATGCTCAAATTAACCGTTAATGAGTTTAGTTACCTCTAAAATAATTTAACATGATAATAATGGAGCAACTACACGCAACGGAAACGCTAGTTCTGCTTTTAGCCTGTTAGCTAACGTTGTTATGTTTAGCTAAAAGTTATAACGTTAACCTAATGTTTGTCTCAGGGATAACGTAATGTTAACGTAATGTGGTCTAACGCCGTCAACTGTACCTGTTTCTGTACGTCCGCATCGGTGAGCGCCATGTTTCTTCTTATATGTATTTAGTTTACTGAAAGTCCGTCAAAAAGAAGTCTTCCTGACCACTTGTACGGTCCTGTTGTTATTACAGAAAGTGTAGGGAGAAAATACTTTCACTCTTCTTGTTGCATTTACATCAAGCTAGCGACACAAGACCGAAAACAACATCCGGTTATAGATTTCAAAATAAGACGCGTATTCAGTAGGTTAAGTCCTTGAAATGGGGAACAGTTAAGGGACTGTTCGTTAGTTATCAGAGAAGGGGGTGTGGCTCCCCAAAGCTGCACATATTTTTCCTTGAGCATCCCAGAGTGGCTGGCAGAAAATGCATGATCCCACCACCACGATAAATTGGTTAAAACTCACCCTTTGATGTTTGTAGTTGTTAGAAGTAATGAGAGTAAGATGAAGACATGGAGTAAAAAAAAGCATCAGTTTTTCAGTTTTGTGCATGCTGGTTAGTGAACAAAGTGATTTTGATAAAATACAACTATTTTAATTGTGGGTTGTTTTTTTCTTCGCACATAGTGTGTCCAACGATTGTTGGAAATGTGAAAATCCAATAATAATTTCTGTTTTGTTAAAATACTGACAGAACTCAAGGTTTTTAACACACGTGAAGCAATGGCTGAAACAGAAGCAAGCCTGCTATTGACTGTGCACATACATGTGTGTTAAGCACAATGCATGGACATACATGTGTGGACATGTACAAATCGAGACAAACACACACAGACCTCATACTTAAATAACATAGTTATTGTAAATTGTTTTTTGTCTCTGTTTTTATTGTGGTCCTCTCTCTTTGACTTAGTCTTTGTCTGTATTATACTGTATGTTGTGTTGTATTATTGTATTGAATACTCCATGCTCAGTAACCTTACTGTAGTGACTAGCCCCATACTTTAGTCACTACTGATTGCTAATTGGCTGAATTGTTTGGACATGTACTCAGAGAATTACTCCCAATCTTTATCAGTGCTGTAAATCATCATGTTCATTTTTTATTGTCCATAAGGTCTGTATAACTTCCAATAACTTTCAACACAAACTTCCAATAAATACAACCATGTAAATTTTACTCCAAGCACAGTCGAAAATGGTTTGCATCCTAACATCAGCAACACCTGTGCTTCCTGGGAGGAACAGCCAGCCACACAAGCCACCTAGTGGCATGGTGGGATATTACATTTCACACAAATCAAACGTATGACTCCAACACTTACACTTACCGTTTTAATTCTAAAAGTCTAACCAGGGACAGGGTTGCAAATTAGCCATGGCTAGAAACCTCTATGCATTGTATCCACTTTGTATTTGACACATGAAGCAATGTGTTATGCATTTGACCTCAATAAATTTGACCTCAGTCAATAAATACAATTTTTACATTCATTCAGTCATTAATTTTCTGTAACCGCTTATCCTGTTGGGGGGGCTGGAGCCTATACCGGCTGACATTGGTCGAGAGGCAGAGGACACCCTGGACAGGCCGCCAGACTATCTCAGGGCTAACACATAGAGACAGACAACCATTCATGCTCACATTCACACCTACGGACAATTTAGAGTCACCAATTAACCTGCATGTCTTTGGACTGTGGGAGGAAGCCGGAGTACCTGGAAAAAACCCACGCTGACACGGGTGGAACATGCAGTCTCTACACAGAAGGACTCCCCCACCCAGGGTTTGAATCAGGAATTGCTGTGAGGCAACAATGCTAACTACTGCACCACCATATAGTTACTGGCTCTAATAAATGATGTAATTTTGGCGATTTTAAAGAAACGCCCACTAAACTCAGGTTGTTTGGAGGGCATGTCTCCTTTTAAAAACGATGATAAAAATAAATACAAAATGCAACCAGATAAATTTGTGTACCCCTCCTCTAAGCAAAATAAAAAAACATAAATCCATCCCCAGTGCTTAAAAAATTATTTGACATGCTGGCGCCATTTTGCACCACCCCCCTTATAAGTAAGGAACAGTCCCTAACACAGGAGCTCCTGTCACCTTTCTGGGAGGGTGATTATAATTATCATGTAACGTTTCGCTCGCAATTTTCACTTAGAAGAAGTAACGTTACATTACGTTATTTATTTAAAAGCTCTAACACCGCCCGCAAAGTAAAATAAGAGTGTTATTTTGAAAGTTATGACAGGAAGCCTAGCGGTGTACATTCCCGCTAGCGTGAGTAGCCTCCAAAGCACACACTGTGCTAGTGCTACTGCTGCCTGCCTGCCAGTGGTGGTCTGCCCTCCTCAGCTACTGCTGCAGGGGACTGTGTCGCATATTTCCCTTCAGCCTGTCGTCTGTCAGCACCTGGTTGCCTCTGGACAAGGACGGTAAGACACTGACCTCAGTTTGGCTCAATTCAAGTTCAAATGAAGTTTTGCGTCTCCGAAATAGCACCTTTAAACGTGTTAACGTTATGCTAGCTGTAGCTTTGCATGTGTGCTGAGGTGTTCAGGGGAAAACGACTAATAACGGAGTTTCACACTGTGGCAGGCAATTATGCAATTTGTTAGGTAGTTAATGACCTAATGAGACATATGTGTGGGTGCTAATTTAATGTGAGCGTGTAACGTTATGCTACAGTCATTTGGAGCTATGCTGTCACTTTGGAAACGAACAATAGTAGCATCTTCTAAACATGTATATTAATTACTATACTCGTTATATTATCTTTCATTTAAACACTGGAACTCTGGTATTTCTCGGTTTGGGAACTCAATTAGACAAAAAGGGGTTTTATTTTGACAGCTCAAGCCGGAAGTTTTGTTTTATTTGTCAAACTTGACATTAATCTCACTTTTGGTCCGCATGGTGTCACCTCATATGTGGAGGACGATGTGAGCTGATGAGACCTTTGTCAGTCAGTGAGTATATTTAATGTATGGAAAAGAAACCCACAGGAAACTGAACAGCACAGCAACATTTAAATTTCTATCAACACTTGTGTAGTAAAAGCTCTCACTGAAGGACTTCCCACGAGCGTCTGTCCACCACGTGTGCTGCTAAGTTATATTGTATCATGATCTAGGTACATGATGTACCCATTTAACAGACTGACATGTCCTGGGTCTGTTGCCTTTGTGTTTTCAGTCAGCAGTCATGCAGCCCCAGTGGCATCAAAAATTGCATTTAGTGATCACTTTGCCCCATTACCCTTTTGCCAGATGGGCAAGTGGCCATGGTCACAGCCTGTGATGACACTGAGTGAAACACTTATTATGTGTCATCCACCTAACAGCTGTTTTACAGTTCAACAACAGATGTCATCAGCAGGTTTGTCCAGAGTCTGATGTGGGTTCCCTCATGTTTTGTTAATGGCTGTTTTGTCCACAACTGATTACAGTGCAGCGATCACGATGGTCATTTTATGAAATAAATTTCCCTCCTCTGGCTCTGCTTTTCCTCAGGTGAGACGTCCAGCTTTGACTGTAAGAACGTATGTGCCTGAGAGTCTGACACACGTCTGTTCAATGGCTACCTCAGGCCCCACCTCTTCTGCCTCCATCACTGCCACTGTGCCTGAGGGTTTCCATTATGAAACCAAGTATGTCGTGCTCAACTATCTGGGAATGCTGCCTGTGAGCAGATCGCAGGCACTAACCACAGCTCAAGGTGAGAGGAAAGCCTTAAGATTAGTGCCTCACTTTTTATTTTTGTTCTTAATGTAGTTTAATGTCATCTGAGTTAATGTATCGCTTCAGTCTGAAATTGAAGTGCAAGTCCACATGTCACAAAGTACAACTCCTGTCAAGGACACCCTGCTCTCTACAGTCTCTCCATGTTGTGAGTTGTATTCTAGGGCAAACCCCACACTTGTGCTTTCACACAACACACAAATAGAGTTGTGTGCACATGCACACATGGCAGTACGAGAAAATATTCAGGGTGTGCAGACAGGTTGCCACCTGTTTACCAGCTTAATTTAGCCTTCTCTGACATTGGCATAGAAACACATCCAGTGACTACCCACCGAAACATGACAGTATTGAAGCACCAACTGCTTGTAAACAAATGGATGTCATGCGAGGTTCCCTGTGAGCTCAGCTATGATTCCTTCAATATGGTGTCCATAGTTGCTGAGGGCTGCTTTGTCTTTGCAGAGGCTTTTATAACTATGTTGTGCCATGACCTCAGGCCTGCAGCATCTCTGCTTTTCATCTTGTTCCTTATGCGCCTAGCATACAGAAAAAAAACAGCAGTGTTTTTTAACAGTTTTTTGGCCTATTTGTCACAAAGTTATAGATATGTCTCATTTGTAATTCTTATATAAATCTGTGTGCTGTTAGAAAAACTTGTCACCAGCATGCCAAGGTTCTCACTTTGTGGAAAGAAGCCATGGCCATAGCTTGTTCGGTGTCAAACTGTTTAAATTATTCAATACACATGGAGAGAAACATCCCTATTGTAAGGTAAGACAGTTTTACCATTTTAGGCCATGCGTGTCATTCCCCTAAAAAAAAAAGCTTAGGCATTTTGAGCAAGAAAAACAGAAGTGAGAAATGGTCAAAAGAACGAGGGGAAGTTCCCTCTATTTCCTGTCGCTTTTTTATTGTTGTGTGCATGCTTAGAATGGGCGGAGAAGGGCAGATGAGTGGCTGATCCCTGCTTTCCGCTTGACCCGGTCCAATTTCTGACAGCCTGTCATGTGTAATCACCGTAGGATAACTCACACGCCAATGAACCAAAGCAAAAGAGTTGGCTGGATAGCTGTCTGGCTGAATGCTGAAACAGCAGCAAGCCCAGGAAAAACCAACAGTGGTCCTCAGGGCGTTCATGTATGAGCTGCAGGGACACGCACTAAATAGAAACGGGTTGACTGAGTGTCCACTTCCTTCCTGTTTAAAAAAGAAAACAGCAGTATTTGATTTGCGTTGAGAAAACATCAATTGAAAAAATTAAATCAGCAAAGAATGATACTTTGGTGTTACTTTTCTATCGGCTGCTGTCCCCAGTTTAACTGCGCTAAAAGAGTCCACATTCCATCATAGTGGAAATAATCAGTGTCCTGGGGGTGAGTGTGTGAACAGTATGGAGTGTCACCCTTCCTAATCAAGTGACTGCTTGATCTTCACAAACTGAATGGCTACTTTCAGAAAGTGTGTGATGAGATCTGAAACCTTTTGGTCCTACACCAGCAGCCTTTGTGTCACTTCTGCGTGCATCATTTTGCCCCCAGTCGTGCAGACTGAACCTATGAATAATTCACATTAGCATGAGCTGTGCATTTGTGCCATGTAACACGCAATGCTCAACTTTTTTCTTGTTTGAGTTCAGCAACGTCATGCTGAAGAGTAAATGAATGACTGGAAAGTAAAGGGTGTTGGTACTGGCTAAGCCTGCAAACATTTTCCTCGCCTACAGGGATGTTTGTGATTATACATGCTAAACTGGTTTGTTTGTCAAACTGTGTGTCTTTAACGTCATGCTAAGTGTGCAAACATCATGGGCTCTTCATTATGCTGCAGTCAACACGATACTAAAATCCAATCCCATGTTAACTCTTATTTTATACATTATTAAACCAACTACAAGGACCAGTAATTTTGTGTTGATTTTGGTGATCCTTGTGGGCAAAAGTGGTTTTGTTTCCACGAGCACCACTGCTTTGTGACATACGATCTTGAGCTTTAACATTGGTTTTGGAAGCGACAAAGAAAGATGCAGCTAACCAAGACTGACTGGGCTTTTGCCCATGCTCTACTACTGTCACCTTTAGTTTGTTTTTTGTTGTTATTGTTGTTCCAGTCATTTTTTTCTTTTTCTCACTGCTGATCCTGCCTCAGTATCAGCTATAACCAAAAAATACCACGTCAAAAATAAAATTTTCTTAAGAAAAAAATTCCTCCTTCCTAACTGGTTAATGCATTAATCATTGCAAAACTTTGCCTGAGAAATATGTAAACATCTGCTTTACCGGTCTGCACGCTGTAAATCGTTTCGTCTGATTTGGGGAATTGGACCTGGGGATAGGCATTAAGAATTACTACGAAGAAATAACCAATCTTTGAGCTGATGATAGAACCATAGAAGCATCAGTATAAAAGTGAGACTGTTTCATAGCTAGTTACAAACTTCATGTAGCTGCTTTAAATATTATATACATAATAAGCTGCACACTTTTCTTCATATCTAAATACAAACAATATAAAATGACTGAGACAGCTGATTTTGTTTAATATTTGTAAAGTACTGTGTTATGTGTGTGTGTGTGTGTGTGTGTGTGTGTGTTTGTATGTTTGTGCATGTGTGTGTGAGGGGGAGAGAAAGCGAGACCGTTGGTTCCTACGACATGTGCTTATCTTTTTCAGGAGATGACCGGAATGTGAGACAGAGGAGCACAATAACAAAAGAGCACGAGGAAGAGCTGAGACAACTGGAGGAAGAAATTGCTGCCTGTGAGTGGAGATGCACACACACACACACACACACACACACACACCCGACCCAGTGGTCATGCCTGGAAAAATGCTTTGGTTACAGAATCGGGGTAATATTTCTGTCTCAGGTCTTTGATTTACATTTAACCATTGTGGAGTCAAGTCTCCATAATGGTTCAGATATAACAACAATGTTTTTTGTGTAGATATTTTAGTGCAGATATATGAGCTACACACAACCTTAATGATGTAAAACTGTATTTGTAAACCCTCCATCTTTTCATTGTGCTGTTCTTTGTTCATGCAGACAGTTGGTCTGTCTCTGCAAAAGTAAATATTTGTCAGTGTGAAACATGAAATGTATGCCGTGACAGAGAACTTTGGTTCCTTTACATAATCATTGTTCTCTAAGTAGCATGAGTGAGTGTTGCTCAAGACCACCCTCCCTGCTCATGTGCAGCAGGGAAGACATGAGCTTTTGGAATGGCTGATGTTTTGGTGTGAGCCCAGTCTATTAGGAGAGGATCCCCCCCCTCACAATTTCCCCTCGTGGATTAATATTTGTGTAAGTATTTGTGATTCTGATTCTTATCCTTGTTTTTACAGGAGGTGTGCAAGACACTCATTCATGCCTCTCAGAGAACTGTAGCTCTCATCAGTATTTATGTGAATCTGCATTTAAGTCACGAAGCGAGTCTGGCCAGAATTCCTGAAAATGAACTGAAATGCCTGACTGAGACGTTATTCTCTGCTGTGCTCTGTGTGTCTGCAGCCTTTGCCACGACAGGCTTCGAGCGGCACAGGTCGCTTGTGTTCAATCCACCCACCCCAGAGAACTCTATTGAAGACTGCCTCGCCGCAGTGGGAGACCGAGTGGCCAGAGAGCTTGACACACACCTGGCAGCAGCCGTACACACACTCCTCGCAGGGTCAGTTTGCAACTCTGACTTTCATGATAGATTTTGAGATGATTGCTGCTTTTCTTGACTGCTCACAAACGCTTAATTCAGGACTGATATTGTGCTCTTTTCCACAATACACTATTTTTACACTACATTCATACAGTGTGAGATAAATATGTGTGTCCACAGGGTGAGAGCTACAGTCTCAAAGGAATGACAAAGTCAATGTTGATACACTGCTGCTCAGTTCGTTTCCTTCTGAGTGAACTCTTGACCTCAACATTGAGAAAAGGCTTTATTGTATGAAACTGAAAGATTTGCATTTATCTCTGAATGTATTCAGTTGAACACAGTTTTTGCCAGAATTTATTGAATTAACACACATTCTGTCACACACACATGCACAGTCACCTCTACTTATCTAAACCAGTCAACTTTGAGTCATTGGGAAAAGCATTGTCCCATTAGTGTTCACAATTGCAGCCAGACTGTGTTGGTTATTTGTGCCGTGCTCAGCCAGTCTGATAGAAATGCAGCCAAACTATTGTAGATGTAATGACTCTAAAGTGAGTGGAGGTCAGGTCCACCTGAGTAAGACACTTAATCTGCAGCTGCTCCAGTCGACCTGCTCTGTGGCCAACAGATAAGGCTGTGGTTGTACTGGGCAACATCCAACTGTGAATGTGTGTAACTGAGAGAGACGTTGCAGCAAAAGGCCAGTCACGCTCACTGACCTACCCCAGAGAGTATGAAGCAACTTTTCGGGCATGCTTTTTGGATATACAATCATGTGCAAAAAAAAGGGAAGAAAACTAAGGCACGCAAATTTGCTATATTTGAAGTACACAGCATTTAACTTGACACAAATAAAAATCCAGTCTTTGCAACTAAAGTTAATGTGGGACACAAGATATGAGGCAGCTTCTTAGAATAATTCTTGGATTCTAAGCACATTTACAGCGATATGTTTAATACAGGTGATTATGTGTGTGTGTTTTAGGCCTCTGGACTATCAGAGATTCAGAGACACAACACGGGATCTCTCAGCACACACACAGGGAGGCTGGAGCAAGGTGAGTCAGCATCAGAGTTTTATGCCAAGAAAATGAAAGACTGCTCAGTCTGGGCATGCAAAACATGCAACATTTATATGCTGTTTTATATATATGTTACCTATGCCCTCCTGTGTTTAAACTTTGTGTGCCCACTGCTTTTCTTTCTTTTTTCCCATCCCTTTAACTTCTACGTCTAATCCTGTCTACCTCTCTCCTGAAGGTGCTTGTACCGTTGGTGTTGCTCCAGGCTTTACAGAGCGAGGGCCAGTCACTGACAACTCTGTTACATCTGGGCGTGCGCTTCCTAGAGGAGGATGAAGCCGGCTACATCATCCAGCAGGGGGGATGGGTGAGTTTTTGAGCACGCGATGGAGGAAAAGCATCATTTTTGTACTCGGTCACCTAGAATTCAAAAGTAGTTTTTGTAGTGTTCATGTTTAGTTAATGTACAGAACTCAGAATAGCCAGATGAGGGCATCAATAAGCTACCTGCACAGATGTTTCATACCTCAGAGTCCCTGCTGCTGTCTTTTTTGCGAGGTACAACAATCACATTATCAAACATGTGATTAAAATGTGCATCACATTGTAATAATTATCTATGACAATAAATCCTCATCAGATAATTGACATAAATATACAGTGTTCAAGTGTAATCTTTGCAGTTTAAGAGCGATATTTAATATAAAACCAGCAGCCCCTGTCTCAGTTAAATGCTTTATATAATCGACTTTGAGGTCATTTAAACATCCATCTGTTGATTACATTCAATCATAGGTCAGACCACAACCTTTGATAGTATTCATGTTGCATAATGTGTTGCTTTTTCTGATATGGAAACATTAAATATTTGCATATTTAATGAAGGTAATGATGGTTTATTTAACTGTTCTCATGTGAACTGCTGCCGGAGCTGAACAGTGATCTTAGCAATTGCAGTTCAGGCATGCAAGTTGTGACCGATGCGTCCTCAGGTGAGAACACCCTGATATAAAGGGTTATAGTGAGGTTATAATAATATGTTATAATTAACAGCACTCATATAAAATGGGAACTGAGGAAACGCTATCATAAGTGGGGAAACACCAGAGGCAGGATAAATGGAAATAAAATAAAAACTCAATTTTACAATTTCACAATTTTAGATCTGTCAATAACAAGCAAATAAATAAGTTAAAATAAATAAATAAGTAACAAAATAGAAGAAATATGCCAGCTAAAAAAAATCCTCCAAAAACAGATGATTAAAAATTAAAAATAAATAAATAAATACACAATAATCATAAATACAAAATTAAAATTAAAATAAAATAAATAATACATAAATAAATAAACCGAAAGACAGTTTAATTAAAGCCAGGCTATAAATGTAGGTCTTGAGTTTGGTTTTAAAAACATCAACACTCTGTGCGGCCCTCAGGTCTTCAGGCAGGCTGTTCCACAGACGAGGACCATAGTTATGAAACAGTGCCTCACCGTGGGGTTTTGTTCTGACATTGGGGATGATTTAAAGGCCACTACCAAAAGACCTGAGTGTCCTAGAGGGTTTATACGATAAAAGCAAATCTGATAAATAGGTAAATTAAGAGCTTTGTAACCCAATAAAATGATCTTAAAATCAATTCTGAAGCACACAGGAAGCCAACGCAGAGACTTTAAGCTGGAATACATCTTGTCGTGTCAGCCATTGTCACACTTTCCATGTTTTCATATTATCATAGACATGCAACTTTTGCAACCACGTACTGTGTTTTAGATGTGCTTATTTTTCAGTGATAATAACAGCGAGGGTTTCCAGCTTTGTAATAAGTAGAACACTGCGTCACAGATGGCTCCCTATGAACGAGGTCACGCTGATGAAGGGTCACGTGACGTGACACGTTAACCACCGCTCTGGTCGCCATTACCTCATTGTCATGACGTTCTGCACAGTTTCGTGCAATGTAACGTGTACATAATGGGCCGGCTCCAAACAAAGCTACATTCTTGCTTTGAGTTATGTCACAGGGGATGAAGGGATGATGGCTAGGGCAGGATCAGCAGCAGAGGGATGGAGAGAAAGGAGGGGAGAGAGGGAGAAATTGCATGAAGAGACTGGCGATGGGAGGGGAGGGAATACGGAGGAGGGAGGGGTGAGAGATGAGGGAGGAAGAGGGTGGGCATGGAGAGCCAGTGAGAGCAAAGTGAAATCTCCATTGGTTTGACAGCTGCCTGCATGCACACTTCTCTTTCTGCATCTGCTCCATCGCTAGGATCGAGTTTTGCTTGTTCGCGTGAGCTGGGGTTTTCAAGACTTCACGTTGAGGTAGGGTGTTTTGATTGTGATGTTGAAGCCACGACAGAGTGAGCTCATTGGTTCTGATGTGTACGTGCGTGGGAATGTTTTCTCTGGATTGTGCAGCAGTGACAAACTCTTGGCAACCGAGTCGGTCTCTCCTGTCTGGCAATATTTCCAGTTCTTGTCGTTGTTGGGTGGTTGCATGTAAACACACTGTGCCGGGTTAGTTTTTAATTATAGCATAATAATCTCATTGCATTAAATGTTAACTTGTAGAGCAAAAAAAAACACATATTCTAAATGCTACCAAATAAGGAACAGCATGTACTTTTATATTAGGGAAATCGATGAGCAGAAACATGGTGTCTTTTATATTTATCTATTTTTTTTTATTAATCCGTTACTTCAGTTTTAGAAACAACACAAAAAAATGTTAATGCACAGATTACTGCCGGTCTCTTTCTAGGGGAACTTGTGAGGTTTGGGTGCCTCTCATAATACCTTTTGTTAGTTACATCAGAAGACAATAAGGATTATTATGACCCCAATGTGGTGTACACTTCATTTGGCAGGAACAAAACCAGCAGCCGTCAGACAGTGCACAGCCAGGGGCGTGTAGGAGGAGGACATGATTGGGGGGGGTGGGCTGGAGTTGAGCGCTTGTACACCAATCAGCATCTCTGAGTGGTCTTTATTAGTTTGTTCATAGCTTGTCCCCTGTTGGTTTCGTGCTGTTCTCAGTCTTAGACCTTCCTTCAGAGGCTATCAGTGAAAACTGCTGGGTGAGAACTGACTGTGCACAACAGCCATTTCGTATTACTGTCCTCGTGAGAGTGATGTAATGTGACTCCTGAGGTTTTAAAAGCGGCGCACTGACAATTATTGCACCTGACCTCTTAGCAGAGAGACAGGGATAATAAAGTATTTTTATTGCACTTTATTTGATGGCAAATTGATACTCAAAGCAGCATATCATAGAAGCAATAAAGCAACCTGCACAGGCCCTCAGGGTTTTATTAGCAACAACTGCTGCTGCTTAGAAGCGGTGATGTTGCAGTGATATTTTAAGGACAAGGTGCAGCAAAGGTTCCACCCTGGGCCGTGTCAGGGCACATCACGCTACACCCTGCACAGTGTAACAGTGCTCCCCCTTGTTATGTAAGCAGCCTCTCGCCAGCTCAGGATGAAATACTGTATGTGCATCACTGTGCCATCGCATGAGACTGGACTAGAGTAGAGTGCCTGTGCAGGCTGAGGAAGCCCCTAAAATAACTCATAATCCTCTAAAATCATCATCACCAGGGGCTCGACTGGCCCACTTGTAGCTTGCTATAAAACTTGTACAGCAGTAGCAATGCTGGCTGACTGCCAGGGTTTAAACAGGGCACCCATCCATCCTCTCTGTCCTTCTGTCTGTCTGTCAGTCTCTCTGTTGCTGCAACACTGTTAATGATGACTGGCCAAAAACCAATATTTACCGATGCAAATTGTCTAGCTGCACATGACAGCAGACTGTTGCGTCAGTTCATAAACGAGTATGCCCAAGGCTTTCTCAATGATGCCATGTTCCATGAACGCATTTGGTCCTTAAGTTGTCTGGGCTTCTGTCTAAAAACTAGGGTGAAATAGTGCATCTAAGCAGGATGATAGAATAAAATTACACGGCAAGAATATGCTAGGGGTGGGCTACTGTCAGCTCAACAACCAGCCATTACTGATATGTTCATTTGTCACATTTTTTTCTTATTAAATAGAAAAATAGAACTGCACACATTTTGAATACAGGTTTTTCCCATTCACCTAACTAAGACAAGCTCAATTGCCTTGTTAACTCATTGTAAAACTCACCAAAACAGTCTTGGTTAGTCTTGCCGCTGTTCCAACAATCACCAACTCTGGTTTGGTCAAAATAAACCCTTAAGTCACTGAGTGAGAGGTGAAAATATGCTCATCTACAGGCTGTTTTTTCCATTGTCTCTCTCTGCTGTTACTGACCTCCTTGTGTTTCTGGGTTAGCTCGCTTAACAAGAGTTTTTCACTGAGTAATCTTGCATAGCCAGTAGTGCTGTGTATTAGTGAGAATGTGACGTGATACGTATCACAATACAGGGGTTACATTCCAATATATTGCGTTCTATTGAATTACTCTAAGAAGGGTGATATATTGCAATTTTTTAATCATCCATCCATCCATTTTCATAACCGCTTATCATCTTGAGGGTTGCAGGGGGGCTGGAGCCTATCCCAGCTGACAAAGGCGAGAAGTAGGGTACACCCCGGACAGGTCGCCAGACTATCGCAGGGCTGACACATAGAGACAGACAACCATTCACACCTATGGACAATTTAGACTCACCAATTAACCTGCATGTCTTTGGACTGTGGGAGGAAGCCGGAGTACCCGGAGAAAACCCATCCCCTCTTGGGATCGAACCAGGAACCCTCTTACTGTGAGGCGACTGTGCTATCCACCACACGGCCCAATTTTTTAATCAAATTTTAGGAAAATTAATGTATAAAGAACACATAATCGTAGGCATAAAAAGTTAGTTTTTGCCTATATCAGTAAAAAACAAACAGAAATAATGCTTTCAGTATTCTTTAGGTAAACAAATTAAGAAAATAAATACTGTAAAAAATAAAAAATCGATACAATAATTTTGAGAATGGATACAGACACATGACATCACGATGCTCAAATGTATCGCGATTCTCTTACACTCCTAATAGGCAGACCTATTTAACACTTTGTTTTAGAGCTGTGCCAGCTGCCCACTGAGCGTCTCTTATTTGTTCTTTGGATGCAGACCATTAAATTAGCAAATGTAGAAAATCGCCCACAAAAAGTACAAGCAAAGTACTCAACCTGTTGCTGATAGTCAATATATTTGGTCTAACAGTAGAATGTATTCGCTATTCCATTATTGAGTCAAAAGCTGTTGTCGGAGGAAGAGACTTGTCAGTATTCCTCTCAGTTGATGTACAGTACAAGTTTAAGTGTACAGTAGACGTCCTAGTTACCATGAGTAGGAAAATGATCCGCATTAGTGGTGATGAAAATTCTTGTGAGTGGGTGAGATATTTCATTTTGCATATATCTCAGCATGAAAAAGCACCAGACAGAGCCTATATAACCATTCTCTGTTCTTATAGATGACAACAGTCAAACTGCAAAACAAAGGCACAATTAGTTTCTGATGAGCAGTCTCGCATTCTCTCTCAGTCAGCTGCTGTGTGACCTCTCGCAGCGCTCGTCTATTAGGAACAGTGATGACATAATCCTCGTAAATGTCAAGAGCACATACAGTATGAGCCGGTGAATATATTACATAGATGGAAATAATCCGGAAATAGAAAGTCAGTAGTTTGCATTATCATCCAAGAATCTGGGTTTGACAGTGCGCTGACGTGGAAAGTGCCTGTTGTAACATCTCAGATCTAATGTTTGGATTTGCATCTGGATGCAGCATGTCGACAGTATGTGGCAGCCATGTGGCGATGTAGCAAGTACCTGTAACTATGACAAAAATGTGGCAGCTGTTTTTCTTTTATTCCTCCAAAATCTCAGTGTGTTTACAGATAATCTCAGATTCAGCGTTAAGCATCAGAACAGGGTAGTGTCATGTTACAGCTCAGTGAGACGGAAAAAGGTAAAGCAAGGACTGGTAGAGTGTAGAGTACACCCTTGGCTCTACGGCAAGAATGTGAACTTGTTCTATAAAGTTTGTTTGCCTTGAAGCGAGGGTGGAGACGTGAGGAACACGCCTCTCGACAGAACAACACCTAAAACGTTAGTGTGTTTCCCAGAGTCGGCAGTGTTGCAGGACCTCAACATGGCGCATTAAAGAAAGAACAGATAGATCAAATTCAGACGGGATTGTCTCCTCAGGTGTGTGTTTTTTATTATTTGTCCTTCGTTGAATTATTGAGGTGGGTTTAAAAGTTGTTGCCAGAATTTTTGTTTATTCGTTGTGTTCATGAATTCTTTGTTTTGTTAAGTTTTATTATTATTCATCACTATGAATCTACCTTTTAACCTCATAGCAAATTTGTCCTGCGTAATTCACATACTTGAAGCTGTTTTGTATGACGACTACCGCCAAACTGCGTAAAAAATTGGTGCTTGAGCGACCCAGTTACTATCTTTTTATAGGCAACATACTTTTTACTGCGGCACTCAACTTAACCTCCTTTGATGGTTTATTGTCAACTCAAATTTTACATCATTGAGGACTTTGTTTTAGCCGAAACTTGAAACTGTAAAAGCAAGATAAGAGCCGATAGTTCCTGAACACCAACAGCAGCCTTTAGCTGTAGGTTTTATACCACATTGCATCCCTGTCCTGCTCTGTCCAGCTGACCTGAGGGCTGAAACGCTCTTGCTCTCCCACATGCAAATCAGCTTATGCAGAAAGCAAATGTCGGATAACGATGGAACCACCGCTGTTAGATTTAATCTCCTGCCTCCCTGGATGCAGCTGCTGTGCACAACCCTGAGTGTCCTTGTAAGGAAAATTACCTCCACAGCTTGACCCTGTAATTAAATAATTGTATTTACATGGGTCAATAATAGTTTACATACTGTATGCCTCCTCAGAAATGTAAGGGTGTGCGTATCAGATGCAAATTGGTGGTCAGGGACGCTCATAATAACATGTTATCATGTTTTCAGTTGAGACAGTGTGGTCCTGGGAGTTGGTCCCTGCTGTCAGAACCTCTCTGCTTCCCGCAGTCACGAACAAGCTGCTCTGCACCTGCTGTCTGTTTGTATCTCATCCGCTCAGGTCTCACCTCTGTGACATGCATAGAGATGCAGCAGAGGAGCGTGCCCAGGACCGGTCCAAAATTCAACTTTAATCCAGTCAAGCTTGGGTCGTTACGTAACTGCAGATCAATTGTTTATCAGGCACCAACCCTACTCAAAGGATTTTTTTGTTTGTGTTAACCAGTTAAATGCACCTGCTCAGACAGATGTGACTGGTGTTTGTCTGAGACTGAAATATCTATGCTGGTATTGAGCTTCACATTTGTGGTTTTGAGGGAAAAAGCGGATGGATTGCTGTGAGATTTAGTACCACACTCACGTTTTTGTCCTCCACAGGATGACCTGTACTTTTAGTGATAACTTTTTGTCTAATGCCAACATCACATCAATGATTTAATGTGTCCAGAGCTTTGTTTTTTGACCAATAATCTGCAAAACTGAAATACATTCCCGTCACTTTGTGGTTCATGCTAATTAGCAAATGCTAAAAAGCTCTGTATGTTAGCATGCTGAAATTTGAATTTAGCTAAAAGCACTGCAGGGCCTGAGTACAGCCTGACAAAGCTGCCAGCATGGCTCTTGGTGTTGTTGGTATAGCATTGAGTAGGAGAGCAGCTACTAGATAGAATAAGATATAGTTATATCTCATTATTCTGGCATTATGATGGGCCGCCCTTCCATAATTTAAAAGCCGAGATGTTAATGTGCACAAGTCCAAAGTTGAGGTCTGTTTAAACCTGGACTCACAGGGCTGCTGTGTGGGCGGCAGCAGTTTTTGCTACTGAGCAAAGCAAGAGGATAACATTCAAAATCAAGTGTAGCAAACTGCGATCCACAACAACATCTTATTAACCTCTTTATTCACCCAACGTTTTCAACGAATGCCCTCAAGACTCAGTGAGCATGTCAGTATGTATCCTGTTCTTTTGTGCTCATTGTCAACACCCACTGGCCTGTTTCTGAGCCACATACTGTAAATTCCACTTCACATCACTGCACATTCAGCAAAGGGAAAGATATGGCTGGTTTGGTCACTCCCTTATGTGACAGGTTTTTTTTTGTTATGTGAAAAGCCGACCTGTAAAACAAGCTTTGGCAAAAGTTTGACCTTTTTAATGTTCCGAGGTCAGACATGTTTAGTTTAGCAGACTCTACCGATTGATTTATTAAAACATATTTCGCTTCAGCAAGC
Source organism: Epinephelus lanceolatus (assembly GCF_041903045.1). Lineage (NCBI taxonomy): Eukaryota > Metazoa > Chordata > Actinopteri > Perciformes > Serranidae > Epinephelus > Epinephelus lanceolatus. The sequence continues at coordinate 33,086,772 of NC_135738.1, read as the reverse complement.
TGACCTCTGTGTAAGTCATGCATAGCCACAAGATCATATCATGTTACATAATAGGAGAGCTTTGCAGATGGCTCCTGATCTGTTGTTCAGTACTAGCTGCACACCACTAGGTGGTGCACAAGTTGAACTTAAGGTGTTTCTACTGAGTGTGGACTCAGACTTAAAGCTATTTTGATTTTCACCCAGTGTTTTGCAGCATTGTATAATCTCATAATCTTCTATCATGTTGCACCCAAAGAGCAAACTCATACAAAATACTAAATTTAACTTTTCCATCTATTCCTCAAACTTCAGTATCGCCTCAACCGTCTTTACTCACCTGGTTTACAATATACAGAATTTTGATACCATCTGTGTCTCTGTCTGTCCACCACAGGGCGAAGTATTCAGCCTTGAGTCAGACGAGGAGCAAGGTGTGACCATCGCCGAAGACAGCAACGACATTTACATCCTCTCAGGGGACCAGCATCCTGACCAGCTCAGCCCCCCCTCCTCACTGCTCTGCACCGGGGACAACAGCAGTGAGCAGAGCTCCTGGCAGACAGAAAGCCTACCTGTGTCGCTGGCCGGCCACGAGTCTTGGGCGCAGGTCGGTGCGATGGACCCCGAAGACGTCAAGAGCCTGGACAGCAACGAGGGCGTGGCTCTGGCTGAGGAGCGCAGCGAAAACAACTCCTCAAACTCGGACATTGTCCACGTCGAGCGTGAAGATGCCGAGCTGCTGGAGGAGGGAGGCGAAGTGGGAGCGATAGATGAAAGCATGATGAGCGTTTTAGGCACAGAGAGTGAGCTGGCGGAGCTTAGGGAAGAATTTAGGGACCAGGCTCCACCTGTTGCAGTGTCAGCCGAGGCAGACTCCACAACCCCGGCCTCCCTGCTTTCATTAGAGGATCCCATTGTATTAGAGACACCTGAGAGCTTGTCGGCGGAGCCTTCCCTCATCTCCTTAGAACCAGAGCTGCCTCCCCAGGTCCCTGAGGCTGCTGCTCCCCCTCCCGCTGAGCCAGAACCAGCAGCACCTTTATCTGTTCCTGCAGTAGAACCAGAGCCTGAGCCAGAACCAGCTGCTGCCACCGACCCAGTGCCTGCTGAGGTGGCTCCCCCATCTCTAACCAAGGAAACGCCGGCTGCACCAGCAGAGCCAGAAGTCACCTCAGAACCAGTTCCTGAACCAGAGCAGGAGCCCGTCACAGTGCCTCCCCAGCCAGAGGAGCCAGAACCAGAGACTTTGGCAGAGCCAGAGGCCCCACTGGCTGAACCTCTTGTCCCAGCGGCTGCAGCGGCCCCTGTAGAAACCCCAGCCGAGGAGCCACCAGTGCAGCCGGAGCCGGAGTCAGATTCAGAGCTTCCAGTGCTGCTTTACGGAGGTGCTGCACTGGTGGTCCTTGTTGCTGTAATGGCTTATGGTGTCATAAGCTACAGGAGGAAGTAAAAAATCTTTCTCAGGGGAGGAGAATGCAAATTATGAGATGTTAAGGTAGAAATAAATGTATTAGTACACACACGGTGGGACTCTTCTTACAACCTTGTTGGATTTATGAAATGAGGTTGCATTTTTTTCAAAAATCTGCTCTGCTTTTGAAGGTGTGAAATCTGTTAAAATGCCCCCCAGCAAACCAAAATCTCACCTCATCCACGACCTTACTGCTGGGAGTCCTGGCTGCTTCACTGCACCAGGTACAAACACAGAAAGGGGAAAACGATGCACTCCACTATTCTCCTTATTTTCAATGTTTTCCTTTAACACTTTTGCGTTAACTTGCATTTTTGTGGTAAACCTCTTCAGACTCCAGCCCTTCATCTCATAGATTGGAAAGTGTCTGGACTTGTATCCCTCCTCTGCTAGTTTCGGTTTCTGTTTTGTCTGTGGCTCATTGTTTGGATTGTTTTTTACCATTTGAGTCAGTGTTACCTAAATGGAAAATTCACTGACAACACTCCCTTCTTCGCTAAGGTAAACCTCAGAAACCACATTTACTGTTGATGCAACACAGAGGTTTTCTAGCCGTCTTGTTTTCTATGCAGCAAAGTGGCATTTATTTATACTTCCCACATCTAACTGTGATGAGTTATTCTGATGCTCTCTCTGATGAATGAACCAAAGGTATGATGTGCTGATGATTAAGAAAAGAAACCAGTAATTTGATTTTCTGTGTCAGTTTGAAACTGCTTGATATAAAACAGACATACTAGGTTAGATTTGTCACTTCACATGCAGCATATTTTAGTTTTTGTGCATTGAAACATTAAAGATTTTGCCCAAGAATGGATGAAAGTATTTAAATGTGTGCTAAGTTACAGTGCTGCTCCTGCATTTGTAGCATGCATGTCAATTTGAATATACTGTGAAGGTCCAAAAAAAGTTAAAAACAGCAAGTAACAAGGTATTAATGTTGCTGCAATGGAGTTTCCGATTGTATTCATACAGTATAAGGTGTCATACAGTATTTTTTAAAGATACCTGAATCCTTGTGTAAACAGCACTACGCAGTATTACTCCAGATAGGAGTAGCAGCAGGAATGTGACTGCAGAGCATAAATCCAGTCGTCCCTTTAATGTAAGTGGGTTTAATGATTGACTTCACTGGATGTGCTACTTCACTTCTTTAATCAAAGCCACACTTTCTCTGCAGTTCCCTTACTCTTTCCTTCCTCTGCCACATCTGTAGTCCTCAGTATTTTGCTCTGTACCCATCACTTCTGCTTCACTGCTCGTAATGTACCTGACTCATGCCACAACTTTCTAGTTTCTGCCACCGTGGCAGTTAAGAATTCAACTCCACACCCTCCCTGAAAAGACAATGTAAAAGGCAAAAATGTGTTCTTCAACGACAATCAAAACAGCTCAGTGTCTGTATGGTTTCACTAATGCATAGAGAATGCTGTTAAAAGATTTCGAAGTAAAGTAAAACAAACAAAATTCATGTAGAGTCATCCAACTTATTTGTGTGAACATCACCCAGCTTAGGAAATCTCCCCAGTTACTAGTGAGCCAATATTTCACAATGCAGGAGTTTTAAAACAGAAACTGTGGATTGTTCTGGTGGAATGTCCCCCGCAACTAGCGTAGACAACATTAGCTACCCTGCCCCTTGAGAACTTATATCAGAGTTATTTGTCATCAGTAACACAGAATTAAAAAGGCGACAAACTATTTTGTCCTCACTGCTGCCTCGCCACTTAATATTTTCTCTTTGAAAATTTGGGGGTACTGTGGTAAATGTAATCCATGAAAATTCATGAATGGCTGTAAAAACATGGTGTTGAACAGATCTTTCCTACAGAAAGGATGTTTCAATGTATGTCAGTCAGTGTTACACACAGTAATACTCATGGACCCAGACTACACACCGCTTTCAAAGAGAAACTGTTAGAGTACAGAGAAGGATGGATGTCAAAAGGTCCCAAACATGACACTTTGTACCTTGAGTTTCCTACAATACACTGTTTGAGATGAGAATAAAAAAATATTTGAGAACCTTTTCCTGTGTTGGTTTGTTAAAATGTGTGTTAATGTTTAAGGAGTGTAAAATCTCACAGTATTTAAGATTGAAATTAAACTCAAGTCCCAGGAGAAACGTATTTAATCAAATCACATTATATCATAGCCGTACATGTATATGTGAAAAGCAAAATAATTGAGTACAAAAATAATCAAGTATTTCAAGTATAAAATGAAACGATACATTTTTAAGCAAGAGTAAACGTAGGCAGTATGACGAAAGATTTCAATTGTCAAATTCAAACTTCAATTTCATGTTTTCAATACACAACTGTAAACTCATACTTAATCATCACTTTCCTTCGTCAGAAAAGTGTTTTTACTACTGTGTGGTGGACGTGTCTCCTTTCACACTCGACTGGTGATGAGGAGCAGATGCCAGTTTCAGATTTAGCTGTCTTCCACCACAGATTTCTTAGTTATTTCCTCTCAGCCTGCAGCTCTGAAGTCACCTGGCCCTCCCAGAGCTGACATACTGCAGCGCGGTGTTGAAAAGCGTTCTCAGCAGCCGTGGGGCCTGCTCGCACACTCCCTTCACCAGGGTGAGTGTGAGAGCCATCATGACTCGCTCCTGGGGTAGATGCTCCAGACCTACGCCCTGCCTCATCACCCTCCCCACCTCCTGGGTAAGGTGGTCCTTCCACTGCTAGAAAGCACAAACAAAACACAAATGCTGTTACCAATTATTGTAAGTGGTAATCAGAGTGATAACATAAACACAAATGGATGGATCTTATTACTATGGCATGTATAAGCTTAGGAGGTGTTGGTTCTGCACTTGTGTCAAACATTTTGATGCAAAGTGGTGTTTTATTAGTGCAGAAATCAATACACAGACTTAGCAGTACCAAATATGAATTTTCTGTAGGCGACTGCACGTTTGGACATTGATTTATTAAACAAATAAAGTCGGGCTAGCAGGAAAAATTAGTACAAACCATTCCAACTTAATCTTGGTATTTACACATTTACATTACATTACTACAGATTTTTTTTTCTGGCTGAAATGTAAATTACCATTTTGCGAATCTTGTCCACCTAGTGTATCTGTGAGGTAAGTCTATTTTCTCGCATTAAAAACCATTATGGAATACCTACCAATATTATAAATTAAATATAATGTCGAACATAAAATGAATCACTGAGGTTTCCCATAGTGTTTTATAGCTGGCATGAGTTCTGACCTCAAACAAAAACCACCTATCATGAAATCCAAGTACCCTTTAATTAAACATTAACTTTCAAGGACACAGAGCAGAGGCACTATTTACCTCACCGTCTCAGCCACACAATTTTCCAAGAATAACAATTAACATGATCTTACCAGGAAAAACACTTAACATTTGCAAGTTATAAAATCTGATTATGATGATCTCCTGTTGTACACTGTTGTTTTGCATTTTCCTGCCTCTTCTCTGTAACTCTGAGTCAGGTTATAAAGTAACGAGTTTGTCCTATTTATTACTATCATCTACCATCCTAACGCTAACATCTCCTGTGCTCAGGGCACACTTACCTCAGAAGGGGAGGTAGATATGTTCTTGCTCAGGTTCTGGGTAGCCTGAGCCACGACATTGTGCTCAATCTGGTCAGCAATTTCTCTCAGCCCTTCTGCAACCTGCTGAATGGCTGCTGCCTCTGCCTCGTTTCCTGCAGGAAAACAAGATAAACATGAGTGCACTTTAGTGGACATAATGTTTGTTTCTGGTTTTAACAGCAATGACACTGTAAGAAATATATGTTCTATAAATGAAGATGAAGTAATGAACTGTCGTTTAATCTCTTCTAATATTCTGGACTTCAATACCACACATTTACCTCTGTGACAGTAGCATATATAGTGTGATGATAAAGTGAGAGATGTATGACTGTAGATGCTAGGTTTGCATCACTAGGTCTCTTGCATAAAATGGTCGACAGCTGTCACTTCCTGCTTTCACTTAAAGTCACAAGTTTCATTACTGTAACTGGAAACTACTTCAACTGTGATAAATTAGGATAACTTCTACATTACATGGGTGATCGGGTTTGTTAAACTACAGGTTTGAGTCACCTCATACTGTTTGTAGCTACATACTTTCACTTGTTCTGATACACCCAGCAAAAGGCTTATATACTGCTTTCAGAAATATCAGGCACAAACAAGCCTTGGAGATGAACGTGACACAGCTGATTTGGTATCAGTTTGTTGCGCTGGTATGAAATTAACTCAGTAAAATCCCCTGTATATGACCTTTGTACAGACTAAAATTACGGGTAGTTACTCACTGGGCCACTGCAGCTCAGGTGAAGGCTGAATATCATGTATAGCAGGTGCGATGCAGCTACACTGGTGGCCATCAGTTTCAAGGTCTTCGTCGTCCAGGACGTCTTTCCTGGGGCCATTGAAGTTGATGTCCCGGGTGAGATGTAGGTCCTTTCCCAGGGAGAAAAGCTCCTCCTCATACTCTGAACTTCTGCAGTCAGCTTGCAGGAAGGCGAAAACAAGCAGGGCGGCGTTTTGTCCGCTGGTCAGACTCCCCAGGTCCGCCATCGTTTCACTCTTGGTTTCTTTAGTTTAGACAGGAATAATGAGGGTAAGGTTAGCAACGTTCGCTAACAAACAAACAAACACTGCTAACCCACTCAAATGTTACTAAGTGGAAAGTAATTAAACCAGCACAATAGCTTCAACAAGGAATATTTTAACAGGAAAATGAAGTAATAAATTAAACCACACACAAGTAAAACAACGAAGCTAATGTTTCACTTACATTTTCTCTGAATAACTGTGTAAGCTAGCTCGAACGAGAAGCTAATGCTAGCTATGCTACATAAGCTAACATTAACTCCCCAGCATCAACGTTCGATAAACGTAAAACTAAAGACTATCGCTTAAAAGTTTCAAAAGTAAGTTAAGGTTATGGCTAATGTCACTCACATTGGTTTCTCACACCGGGTAAGTCAGCCTTTAACTTCCTTCAAATAACTTTTGGTTGATTAATGATGCGCCATCCAGCACCGACCACCGTTAGCCCAACTATGAGCAGCATAACAACAGCACATCTTCCCATTATGTGCCGGGGAGGTGGAGCATTGAATGCCTCACATGATGCATTCAAGCACAGTTGGACATCGCTGCGGTGAGTCAACACAGAACAAAAACTGAAACCCCACAACGTCAGATTGGATAAACAAGCTGGACAGGAGATTTACAATGAAAATATTCTTCATCTAATTGCAAAGACAAGGGGTATAAAAGTGTCCAGTGTATCTATCATTTATCTTTTTACAGCTTCAATTGTTTCTACTTTATGAACCAAACTGATAACAAAAGCTTATGTTATAGTAACTTTGGGTGGATTTGACCTGGTGTAAAACACCTACATTACTCAAGGTACCATGGAATATTAAGCAAAGTATTGTCATAAACATTATTTTCACATGACCTGCTTCAAAAACGTTGAATTTGCGTGTGATGTGTCACACTTCGTAAGTCCACCCTGCTTCACTGTTTGACTTCTGTCACAGTTGGCTGCAGTTCTAGATAACAAGAGCAACACAGCACTGGAAATTCCCCATGTGGTTTTGTCCAACTGAATGTGCTTTTTTGATTATTATGTACACCATTGGTATAAGAGTTGCAGGGCTAATCCCACTAAAAAAAAGGAAGCCCATCTGATAAGAATGATTAAAATGTTTATTTACAGTTAAAAAAAAAACAAGTCCTTGATTGATATGCAGCATCAACAACTCCCCTCAGCCAGAAAATCACTGAAAGTGTTTGAGTTATGCAGATTAGTCCTTTAAAACCAATGCTGTCCACAGCTTTGCACCCTTATGAACACTCATATCGCTCTGCAGGAGTATGAGCGGCTGGCCAGTGAGAAAGAGGCTTTCAGGATGCTCATGGAGGAGGAGGAGAGACGAGAGGAAGAGCAGGGGGACAAGGAGGAGATCGCCAGTCTGTGGCCAAACAGCTTCACACTGCTCAGCCCACTAGACACTACAATCACAGCCCCACAGTCACCCACAACTTCTCTCACCACTTCCACTTGCGATAAACCGGTCTCACTCCCCCTGTCTGCATATTTTACAATTTCACTCCATCCACTCAGTTATTTCAATCAGTTCCAACTAAATCCTTGCTGTATAGGTCATTTAGACATGCTACATTGTTACCACAGCCTGGTTACAGAAGGAGTTGCATATCAGAGCAAAAAGGACAGGCATATGGGCCTCACGACGTCCAATCAGACTCCATATCCCGTGCAACCAAAGCTCATGGATCGCGCAGTCTTCCCACCAACAAGCCTCCTTCCTGCTTTGGGCATAGACCCCATCTTAACAGTGGGTTTCAGCCCAGGGAGGAGGCTCTGCTTGGGTGACAAAGCTGCCTGACGAGCCTCCTGGAGTTCCCTGTGGAGAAAATGGAAATAAGTGAATGCTACTAACTGGAACCTGCATGTGAGTATTAAAAATGAATGAATGATGACAAAGACAGGGGCCTGAAACCCAAAACTGTTAATGCTGGTTAAATTATCCTCTATGTTTTTACTCTTACTTTTCAAGCATGGCTGTCCTGAACTTCTCTTCATTGAGCTGTCTGCGTAGCTGAGCAGCCACCACCCCAGTCCTCTCCTGCCTCAAGATCGTGTGCTTGCAAAGCTCCCTGGCAGATGGCCGCTTCGTCAGGTCTGGATCCAGCAACAACTGAAGCAAAGACGACAGGTATTTTCACAATCTATGCTTGTGACAAGAGTGATTTAAGTGTCTGTCACTACATAAAATGTCATTCATACAGGTAGCAGCTCAAAAGTTTAATCTCTTTATTGGATTTACATATTCAAACAACTTAAGAAAAAGAGGATCAGCCCAGAAATAAGAGTACCTGAAGCAGGCCTCTGAAGGGAGGGGATAGCTCTTTTGGTAGTATAGGGAGCTGCCCCTCTCTGAGACTGTGCCACTCATCTCCATTTTGAGGCAGAGGAGGCGCGCCAGCTGCCAGCAGAACCGTAAGGCCCAGAGCAAAGATGTCAGCTTTGGGCAGGTGGCTGTAATCCTATGAGGCAGAGAGACAGCTAATATGAACATGAAAACAATGCAAATACAGTTGGACCTCTGAATGTTTGATTTAGTCTTTAAACCTACAGTGAGGTGCAACCAGCTCAGACCCTTATGCCTACTTTCCCCCTCCTTTAAAGGTGTAATGTGTGGGATTTAGTGACATCTAGCGGTGAGGTTGCAGAACTGAAACTTCTCCTGTGTACCAAGCATGTAGCAGAACTATGGTAGAGCATTATCTGCTCGCACCAAATTGGGCCTCAGGGTCGTAATTTTTCAATATTTCTCCAGACTTGAATTAGGTCAGGCTTTGCCAATTTACTGGTCTGTCCTCTCAGGTGTAAATGCCAGGAGTTACACTGGACTGAATCAAGAGGGAAAGAGAGAAAGAGGGGGGACCGTGATAGAGAGCAGAACAACGGGCCAATATAGCGGAGAATCGAGGGAGTTGACAGTGTTTGCTTCTGACTCCCCATCACAGACAGAGATATGCACAACATGCAGTGGAGAACAGTGCTCATCATCTCAGAGTCGAACATGCATTGAGAGGCGCAGCCTGCTCTGCTGAACCCGCTGTGTGTGGGACACAGAGCTGGCAGCAGATGACTGTAATAACAGAAAGAAGAGAAGAAGGGAAAGAGACGTGGTGCGAGGAAACATGTCAGCCCGAAGCTTCAAATAAATATTACAATATCAAAAACATATCTATTTTTTACTGTAGAGATTCTGTTTGTTTTTTTTTTTTAAATCAAGCTCAGGCCCAAAACTGCTGCCATGGTTTGGACCTTGGTTGAACATGGACAGAAACTGTGCAGATTCATGGTGGGACCTTATTTTTTGGGCCTGAGCAAAGCTTTAAACTATGGTGGCCCATGCAAAATCGCGAATGTCCCAATCTACAGTCTGTGTTTGCAGCATGGTGGACTCCATGGAAGAGAACCTGCTCTGTATGTAGATTTAAAAGGGCTCATTCTAAGGTAACAAAAACACAACTTATTTTCAGGTGATTATAAAATAATGAAAACATAGCTATGAATGTTATATACCATTGCTACTAAGAGAAGCCGCTAAATCCTACACACTGGACCTTTAGCTGTGCGACACTTACCTCATGCAGGACCTCAGTTGCCAGAAAGCGGCTGTCCCCTTCCTCAACTTGAGGACTTTTGGTTGATGTCACATGACCAAGGTCCCCTGCAGAAAACAGGAATAACACTTGACAGCAAACAAAAAAACAAAAAACATTAGAAAGAAATGTATCCAACATTAAATATACAATACCAATTTTGTAAATGACTCCTGCTGAAGTGCTTCGGTCATCTTCCTCCTCACTCTCCCCTTCACCTGCTGCACTTGTGCTGGGGCGCTGGCAAATGAATATATTACCTAAAACGAGTTGAAATAAGGCAAGAGACTTTATGTTCAGACAATACAAGAAATGCAAACTGAGGACTTGGACTTACTTGGTTTGAGGTCCAGGTGTACGAGGCCTGAGCTGTGGATGTATTTCAGCCCCATCGACACTTGTAAGAGCAGATCTTTCAACTCGGCCTCTGAGAACAGCTCACCCTGCCTCTCCTTCTTCACAATGACATCGCTGAGACTTCCACCTGGCACCCACAAATTGACAGTATCAAAGCCACATCATTCAATCTGACTCACGTAAAGATGTTTGGAATATTTAGTCTTGCTAAACAGTGCTTTTGTTGGTAAGGTGGAGCCTACCATCACAGTATTCATTCTGAATAATCATGTGATCGTCTTCTGCCCATGCTGAATAATAGCGAACAACGTGTGGGTGGTGTCCAAGAACAGCATGTGCATACACCTCTTTGAGGGCCAGCTGCCTGAGGGGACATAAAATTGTCAAAGAGAAATGTGATCAATTCGGGCAAAAAAATAAAGTGGACAGATCTGTCTCTGGCACAAAGAGTGTCATGCTGCTGACTCACTCATTGGCAGAGCCCGCCAGGGGTCGGCGAGAGCGTTTAATGGCGTACAAGCAACCATCCAGCCTCTTCACACACTTGTAAACGGCCCCAAACTCGCCTACACCGATGCACTCCAGCTCCAGGAACTCACTCTCATAGCGTGACAACATGAGGGCCTGGACAGCACGCCTCTGTCAGATAAACAGACGGAGGGCCTTGTGGTAAAACCAGAGACATTTCTAAAGAAAGAACACACACGTCACAGAGCTCAGTCCCGAGTTTGATTACAGCCAGGAGGAACCGGGGGGTTTTCAATTGATGCGTCACCAAATATGGTAGCACTTCCAGGAGGAAGCTGTACTGTGAAGACTCTGACGGATCTTTTTTGTTGGAGATTCCTTAGAGAAATCCCGGAAGTGGGACTGGCAGCATGTAATTTTGGACAAAACAAGAAGCGAGGAGGCAGATGAAGATGACAAAGCCTGATGATGAAATCATTTCAGAAGCATCTGAGAGGGAGGGTTACATCCACCAGAGAAAGCACTGACAAAAATAGTTGTACCTTTGGTGGGAGAAAGGCTTCATCATCCTCCTCAGATGACGCCAGGCTGTGTTTCAACCTGAAAGATGAAAAGCGCCTTTAGACTTATATACTCTGAACACAGCTGCACTTATAAGGGATTAAAAAGCCAGGTCTGTGCGTAAGGGCGCTAAAAACAGAAAGAATAATTCAAACTATTTCATCTTCACCTTCAGCGCACTGTGTGGGAAATCTATCAACCAATGAAGATATTTAAATGCTTGCGGTTTAAAAATAGCTCTTATTGTGACACCTACATCATAAAGAGTGAAAACTGTGATGCGAGATGTTCTAAATTACACATTTGGACAACTTTTCACACATGATCCCTTATTATCCCACCCTTACAGATGTCAAATACAGCTTAAAACCATAGTTACCTGCGTCCATAATCATCGTCATCATCACTCCTACAACAGCTCTTCCACTGCTGCTCGCTGCTCCTGCGGACTGCTTCAGGGGTGAAAGGATTCACATTGACAGAGGGTGCCTGGATGAGGTTAGCAGCAGATGAGGCAAAACGCAGGGTCCTCTGAGGACGACCTATCTTAGTGCTGGAGCAAGGCTGGGACGACTTCGATAACAGGCTCTGCAGGGCGGAAAAAAAGAATGAAATTCAATGCTCATCCCACTGAAGTTACACTGGTTAACATCTGAAACCACAGTGGCACATTAAGGACTGAATTATTCCTCACCTTGGGGGTACTGGGAGAGTCACATAGCCTCAGTTTCCTCCAGGAAGCGTAAGGTATGGGGCTGGTGCACTGCACAGGGGAACATAGGGTGTTGCTTCTGCTGCGGTGGCGTTGGATGCTGGGCGTCCTGCACGCAGAGCTGGGGTTGTGGATCCTGGGGCTGCGGATCCTGGAGGTGCAGTCATCAGAGCTGTTGTCACTGCTGCTCCCCTCTTCTTCACAGCTAGAGAAGTCCAGCTGATGGCTGATCTCGTCAAACAACGTCGCCATGCCTGGGGCCTGGGTTTTGACAGAGGTTAATGTGAAATCCTTGACCCACATTTGACTTAGAGAGCAAGAATACCCTGGGGCTGATGGCATTAGATTATGAGGCCTTCATTTAAAGTCTCTTTAGGAAGTTGAGAGGAAACAAAGCCTGTGTGTTACAAGTTATACTCAAATCTCTACACTAGTAGACCTACATCACTGTTGACTCCCAATACCACATCAGGCCCTGACACACCAAGGGCCTCAAGTCCCATAATTTAATCAGAAAGCCAACATTACTTATTGAATATTTTTTATAAATCAAAATCATGTAGGACAATTCCTTCACATAGTGGCCATAAACACACAAATCAGTATGTAATTTAAGTTTGAGTGATAATGCGTGTTTATCACGTGTACTCACGAACATGTGGCATCTCCCACCCTCACCACGCCTGAATTTCGCGTCTTGGATGTCAGTAGCTTCCTGTTTAAATAAACTATGCCACCCATAATGCCACCAGGTGAACACATCCAGCTGTCTGATTGGCTGAAGTGTTCATAGACCACTCACCTGACTTTAAAATGGCAGCTAAATGCATAAACTATTTTATATGGTGTTAAACTAAAAACAGAGGGAATCTATCTGTTTATTACACACACACACACACACACACACACACACACACACACACACACACAAAATACAAATTCACATTTAAAGTAAAAGTAAATAATATAAAAAAAACACCATAAAGGGACATTTAATAGACTACAGTACAACTATCACATTAAAGATATGAATGTACTAAGAATATGAAATATTATGGGCAAAGATAAACAGCCCATAATAACCAGAATTAGGTCACTGCATGAAATAGTAATATAGACACGTGGGCGGAAGTCCGCAACGTCATCAAAACAGTGAGACAGGCGGAGGAAAAGCAGCCCGTCAGTGGATGTGACACGCTTACAAATACATAGAAAACAACCCAGCGAGCAGCAGGAAACCATGATCCGGCTCCAGCAGCGTGTTCAGTGAGCTCGATTCAACCGGACAGCGGACTTTTGTCATATTTTACCCCCCTTTCCCGGAGTCCTCTGAGGCAGCAGCAGCACCACCACCACCACCACCATGGTGGAGAAGTCGGACCGAGCCCCGCTGCTGGACTGGGAGGAAATCCCACCGAGCGATCCGAACCAGGCGGCACCGCCACCGCCTGCGCCGCCGCGGGAGGAGGACGCACCGGCGGTGAAAACTTCGCAGCCAACCGGGCGGCCGAAACCGACGGGCACCGCGGCTGGTACTGGGCGGAGCAGCGACAGTACCACCGCCACCAACACCACCGCCGCCACCATCACCTGCACCCCGACGAGGAATGTGACAGCTGTTGTTGCCAGCGGGAACGGAAGCCCGGGCCGTCTGCGAACGGAGCTTTCTGTTCACGGGTGGGAGCGCCCGGAGCCTCTCGGTACAGATCGTAATGTTCCCTTCCCCGGCGGCCTCTCGTTGAGGGATCAGTGGGAGGAGAAGGACCAGATCGTGGCTGTGTTTGTGGTTACCTTTGATACAAGATCAGGTAAACAATCAGATTGCAGCAAAACCATCTTATGTTTAAGATTCTCACTTATAGACTAGAAATCTAAATTTCCAAAAATTATGTCTATTATCTTGAAATGTGTGATGTGCTTTGGGGCATTATACTGAGTCATGCAGGTGAAGGGTGTATGATATCAGCCTAGGTGGGGTTGTCAAACATTTCAAATGTCAAGGCCCTATTAAAGAGATTCACACTCAGCCCACATAATTATAATCCTTATTTTTATCAGCCAACCTTTCCAAAGAAAACACATTCCTGATCTGGCTTGCCAGTGCGTGTATCCAAGTATTCCACCAGAACAAAAAAAACAAGACCAGGATGACCAGCTTCTTATGGAGGAGGTCATTGTATAGATAGTTACAGTAGTTGAGTCAGTGCCTTCCTGCTGTCCCTGACCTCCTGCTAGTACATGGCTGAAATACAGAATTAGGGGAAGTGGCCAAGGTGAAAGTGGACACAATGGGAAGTGACATGATGGTTTGTTTTGTGTGTTTGCGGATGACAGGGAATATGGTAGAGTGGTGCCTGCCTCACGACATCAACCTAGACGGAGTTGAATTCAAGTCGATGGCCAGCGGTTCCCATCGGGTCACCAATGACTTTATGTATGTACCCTCACTTACCCCCCCAGAACCATCTGGAAGCATGAAATCCAGTCTTTAAATATTGAATATAGGTTTGTTCAGTGGTGTAGTGGATGGCATACGTAGGTATACAGGGTGTACCCACCTTTTTTTTGGCCATTAACAGCACACCCACCTATCAGCCAAAAAAAAAACCCATTAACCTACCCCTCTATGTAGAGATACTCTCACCGTATCAACCACCACTACACCACTGGGTTCATTCAATGCCTGTCAGAAATCTGTCACTGCATGTTTACCCCCGATCTTTGTTTTGCCTTTGGCCAGATATTTCCGTAAAGGATGTTACTTTGGGCTCGCCTGTTTTGCCAACATGCCTGTGGAGAGTGAGCTGGAGCGAGGAGCGAGGATGAAGTCTGTGGGAATTCTGTCTCCCTCCTACACTGTGCTTTACCGCTACATGCACTTCCTTGAGAACCAAGTCAGGTAAGGCGTGTTGAGTGTGTCAGTCTTTTTCTTTCTGTCCTTGTTTTTGCGTATTTTGTCCCCTTTGCACCACCCTATTTGTATTCTGTTTACCTTATTTATTTCTCCCCCGACCCTCTTTACAGGTTTCTCTTAATGTGCCTACCTCCCTGCTTCTTTGTTAAAACCGTTCTCATCTATTAAACATGAACCCAGAGTCCCGGTTACAGCGATCGTCACAGGAGCCCATTTACATGCAGTTTTTGTATGAAGTCTAAGCACGGAAGTGGAAGAAGCCTTGACAGCCTCTCTTCTCCTCAGTAACTCTGCTCTTCTGCTTCAGTCCTCTCACGAAAGCTTATCTCCGCATTGACTATGTATAAATATACGACACAGCCACAGTTTCGGCTTACAAATACAGATGGCTCAGGCTGCCACCAGATACAAGTGGATCTGAATTAATCTAAACGGAGCGTGGTTACTGTGGCTTTTTTATTGCAGCCGCTCGACAGTAGCGAGCAGATGCCTCAAATGGTTTAGAAATATGTTAAGCATGAGTACTGAATGGTTGAAGTGGTCAAAATAGATAGAAAAGTGGTGTTTATGTAATGCGAGCAGCCTCAAATGATCCCACAATGCAATTTCAAAACAAGTGATGGTTACTAACCAAGCCCATCTGTAATCGTGCATTATTGATGACCTAAATAGTGTCTGATACTGAATACACAATGCGTCCACACAATAACAAACAGCGATGGAGTGAATACCTCCAGATGCAAGCTCGAGCTACAGTGACAGATCATGAATATGCATAATGTGTTTAACACTTAAAGCAAGCTTATCTGCTCATTGACATGATTCTTCTTCCTCTCTTCTCCTCCCCCTCTTCCTCCTGTGATTTCCGTGTAGACACCAGTTGCAGTGTCCGGGCCAGTACTCTCCACTGGAGGCCTTCTATGAGGATAAGAAGGCTGTCCTTCCCCCCGCAGGAAATGGTCTGGTCACCGCTTGCCCGACCTGGAGTGTTACCACCATCAACCGCTGTATGCACCCAGAAATGAAGGTGTGAAAGCAGCAGAGCGCAGTTATAATGTTGGTGATGGTAGATTTTCTCAACAACAACAACAAAACATATTGTCATTTTTTCCTCCCTGCAGATCACCCACCCAGCTGGCTGCATGTCCCAGTTCATCCAGTTTTTCGGGGAGCACATAATGGTGCTGTGGAAGTTCGCACTGCTTAGGAAACGCGTCCTCATCTTCTCCCCTCCACCTGTAGGTGTGGTCTGCTACAGGGGTGAGAAGCTCAAACACATGCTCACACACACTTGCACCGTTTTTCTCAACACAAACATTTCAGGATGTAATAGAAGTACTGATGTTGCAACCTCAGTGTTGTCATATAGACGTTTCATTTCCTGTGTTCTTGTGCTCCTTCAGTGTATTGCTGTTGCTGCCTGGCCAACGTTTCTTTACCTGGAATTGGTGTCTCTGTGCCCGAATTACGGCCTTTCTTCTACATCAACATAGCTGACATCACTGCTCTGGAAACAGAGATGTCATATGTGGCCTGTGAGTGAAGCTTTTACAATATGAAAATGGTTAATTTAGCCTATCTGTAATTTATGGAAATGATTCCTTATGAATGAGCATGTTTTTCTCATTTTCAAGGCACCACAGAGAAAATTTTTGAGGAGAAGAAGGAGCTGTACGACGTCTATGTCGATAACCAGAATGTGAAAACACACAGAACCCATTTGCAGCCGCTGCTGCGACTGAATGCAGCAGATAAGGAGAAGTACAGGAAACTGAGCGAACAGAGGTATGTTACACACTGCAAAAAATCATGTCTGATTTTTGAATGGATACATGAGTCAGTGTTTTTGAGTATTAGTTTGTTCAGTTATAAGAAAAAATAGGCTAGAAAATTAACATGGAAACTCATAAATACTGATCACTGAGGAGCAACGTTAAAGGCCTTAAAGAGAACCTATAATGCTTTTCTGTCTTTTCTGTCATTTATATAATGTTACAATGTCTGATGTTCATATTAAATGTGGCCAGAGTTTCAAATAATCAGGTAAACATATGTAAAAGTAATCCCTGTAAGCAAAAACCTTAGGCATTAGACTGTCTGGAATACTCGGTTTCCAATGTTACTTTTTCTACTTCCCTGTCGTCAGCTTGTAATGGATTTCTGTCTGCTCCAGACACACTACTGCAAGGGTTTACATTATGTAGCTCACACTGCTACATGTAGCTTCATGCCATCATCAGGGAAACATGTTATCTCTAATGTTTAAATTTCTCCACAATTTTGGATCATACTCCATTACAGTCATTCCCTGGCTGCAAGTACACTGCTACATGTAGCTACATGCTAATGTAAGGGAAATAATTTCGGATCGTATTTCTGCTGGAACATGTCTGCTTGTAAAGATGTTGGCTTAGAAGCTTTTATTGGTCATTTTTTAATGATGGAAAGTGTTACTGTACTCCGGTACAATTACACTGCTTCATGTAGCATGCTCCTAACATCAGGAAAACAATGTAACCTTGTTTGCCAGTGTTAGTTTGTCCCCAGTTTCAGATCATATTCCTGCTGGAACATGTCTAAATGCTTAATGTGTAAGAAACAGGTGCTAAAACTGAGTGTCTTAGACAGAGGGTGAATACAGATGTTCCAGTATAGACAGTATGGGTAAAACAAAGTGTTTTTTGGCCATTAAAGCATGTAAACATGATCTAGTAGGAACACCGAAAATGAGCACAATACTCGGAATATTTGGTTTTCAATGCCGCTTTTTCTACTTTCTCGACTGTCGTCAACTTGGGATGGATTTCTTTACATGGTTATCTGCTTGAGGCATGTTACTGCAAGTATTTACATTATGTAGCCTACACTGCTACATGTAGCTTCATGCTAACGTCAGGGAAACATGTAATGCCTAATGTTTTTAATTTCTCCCCAATTTTGGATCATATTACATTACAGTCATTCCCTGGCTGCACATACACTGCTACATACAGCTACATGCTAATTTAAGGGAAATAATTTTGTATCATATTCCTGCTGGAACATGTTGGCTTGTAAAGATGTTGGCTTAGAAGCTTTCATTGGTGATTTTTTTAGTGATGGAAAGTGTTACTATACTCTGGTATAGCCATTCCCTGGCTACAAGTACACTGCTACATGCAGCTACATGCTAACTGAAATACTGAAAATAAGCACAGTAGGTCCCCTTCACAATCATATGTTTCAGATTTTATGATGATGGATGACTTTTCTGTCCCAGGCAATTGCTGCTGTACTCTCAGGAGGTGGATGGGGACTGCACGTCAAATGAAGAGGATCTTTTCATTCTGTGAGTCCTTGGCAAGTGTATTCACAGCTGCTTGTGTACTTACAGGCAGTAGGTGTCAGGAGAGTAACACTATTATGTTGGTTTCTTAATTTTAATGTGATGATAAATGTCTTGTCTTTTATCCTGCCTTAGCTTCTTCATGGAGCTGAATAACCGCATCTTCCAGACCCTGTCAGACGTAGCAGGGAGCGCCGATCCCACCCTCACCGCTGAGCACGTGAGGGCCATGGGGCTGGATCCCCAGTGCGATCGCTCCTTCCTGCTCGACCTGCTGGAGGTGTACGGCATCGACGTCACACTGGTAATAGACAACCTCTGCTGCCCCTGAGCCCCCCTCAGCCTGGGAAACTCAGAACGCCACTGGATATTTGTGCCTTCAAGGCCCACACACACCAAGACACCGAAGACACTGCCTCCACCCTGGGACTTTCATCTGTCGCCTGCTGTCCCCCCCTGGGTGTCTCTTTTAACTAACTGTGTGTGTGTATCTCATCTGACCTGTGGAGACTGTTTCCAAACAGTACGGATGATGAGGACACTTAACGTTTGTGCACCGGTCCACAGTGGCTAAAAACACACCAGCCTAGCAGACAGTATGGCTTGGCAGCTGCGTGGTCTTATAGCCATTCACATCTTATCTCACTCAGTGCTGTTTTTTTGTCAGAAATATTTGCTTGTGTGCGCTTGTTCGACTTTGACTCCAGCTGATGTGGCCAGGGACTGAAGCACTGGATAAAAGTACGAAAGTCTAAATCAGGTCTGGTCATCACAGCGAGATGATTGGTCGTTCTCCACTGCACCCATCACAATGATGATAACATTGTCAGTCCTGCAGCTTTGGTGTCCACTTGTCTGAAGAAAAGATCCATATTACGTGGGGGGACATTTTACTGCTGGAAATGAATTTGTGTGCTTCAAATAGATTTTTTATAGAAGATCCTAGCTGTCATAATGTGCAACAAATTCATCCTGCTGTAATAACACACTCGGATGATTCTGTGTAGTAAATCAAAAGCTTTTGGACTACTTAATTTGCCTTTCAAGAAGGAAGCAATAGGAGTCTGTGTTAGTTGAAATCAGCCTTCTTCACGTGTATGCATTTATTTCTTTCACAACTGAAAGGAGGTAAAAGTGAAACATGTTTATTAAAAACAAACAAGTGTGATATCCTCTTTTTATAACGGGGATGATTAATTTTAAAGCTGACTCAGAATGAGAAATGAAAAGCTGTTGAATACTTTGTTCACCTTTATGCACCTTCAACATGAGGCAGATGTGATAATGTGTCTCTGTGTTTGATCACAGTCAAAGTGCAAGTGACGGAGGTGTTTTTGTTGCTGTTTTACCTTCAACTGAGGTTCTTGAACTGTCAATGAATGTGACTCTGTAACACTAACTTATCATGAATGCTGCACCATGTCCACCACTGGACTTTTCCTGATGCACACAGTGATCATGCTTTACTGTACCTTTTTTTTTATGCTATGTTTATGTCTTACAGTCTGAGCCAGTAATTGGTTATGGCGTGGAGGGGATTTGTGTGTGTGTGTTGCACTGTATACAGGCTCAAACCAGAGGCTGGTTCGTCAACGGAAGCCAGTGTATGTTCTGTGATCGTGTTGAGCGAAGAGTCCTTGATGGAGCCGTTTGTAGTTTTCTTGTTGATCAGCTTCAAAGAGATCCTCTTTGCTTGTCTGCGTCCCTGACAAAGATCTCTTTGTGTTTTTGGAAATCTGGTGTTGGTCACAGTGAGGGCTGTGCTGCTGAGGGTTTCTCTCAGTCTTTTCATCACAGTCCCATTGAGTGAATCCAGCTACCGAGATGAGCCAACTGTGTCTTTTGAATTATCCTGGCAGACTGGTTTATTTAATTCATCACGCTGCCAATCAGAGCGGTAATTTGTTCCATGTTGGAACACATGAGGCTGATGTTTGCCTCATATAAATTTAGTATAATTGTTCTCAGCTTCTCACGCCCCTCCACCTGATGCAAGCTAAAATGCCAAGTCATTTTTATACATTTCGTTAGTCTACAAATTGTCATTTTTATTACATTATCACATTCTTAAAATGATCTTTCGGGGGCTGATCCCCAGATTGAGAACTGCTGATGGTCTTTCCTTTGACATGATGCCCTAAAATGTTTTCTGAGTGGGTTTAGAAATTAAAAAGTGCAACTAGTATTGAAAGAGAAACATAAGCTTTGTTGTTTAAATGGGGCCTTAAAGAAATGTGATTTTCTCAAAGTGACTCACTTATTACTGTGTGTACGTCAACAGTGTTTGCTGAAAGATTAAGTACATTCTCCTAAGCACTTCTGAATGGCCTTTACGTGCTCCCATGAAACCCTGACTAGTGTATTTACTCGTCAGAAGATGTTTATACTCCTCGCCTCTGACGGTGTTTGCTTTACAGGTGTATGTTAAATGTAAAAAGGGAATGTACACACAACACACACCACTGTATAAAATGCCTTCTATGTGGAGTCGTTCACAGACATGTACCAGCATTAGCTAAACCGAGTCGTTTGTACTGTGTCACTACTGAATGTCAGACAGCAAAAGTATTGCACACCTGCAGCAACACATCCAGTTAGTGTAACTGTTTCCTCCTTGATTGTAATGTAAATCAAGAGTATTCACGGAATAACACATAAGCTTTCAGCTGTACTAATGTGAAACACTGTAAAAGATGTCAGTAATGTACACATGATATCAATAGCATGAGCAACTGTTCATTCATTTCACTGTACTGCCACTGTAAAACAATAAAACCTTGATACAGTTTTGGGGTTGTCTGATTCTCTGCTTCAAACCTTGCATAACTATTTTCCTATGTTTCCTTCATAGTCCTATTCTGCTTACACCTCTCTTTGTCCTCTCGCTGAGCAGGATCACTGCTTTCATTGCTTTTAAAGATACAGAACAACTTTTAGGATGATCTGAACAAAAGAGTTATTCATCTTCCCTCAGCATTCCTCATTTTTTTTCCAGATTTGCAGCAGAAATATATGTTAACAGCCTGATACAAAAATGGTTCTGGTCTCTGTAGCTAATTCCCTCTTCACTGTATGGGGGTTCATTTTTATACAACTCACCCATTTACATTTTATTAAGGCTTATATTCAT
Source organism: Epinephelus lanceolatus (assembly GCF_041903045.1). Taxonomy (NCBI): domain Eukaryota; kingdom Metazoa; phylum Chordata; class Actinopteri; order Perciformes; family Serranidae; genus Epinephelus; species Epinephelus lanceolatus. The sequence continues at coordinate 33,065,634 of NC_135738.1, read as the reverse complement.
GCATAATTAAGAGCCAGGATGATTTGAGTGACATGCTGTCTCAAGTCTATGAGTCAGATTCAGCCCACCTATGGTCATATGGTCACTTCTGGCCAAGAAAACCAAGATGGCGATGACCAAAATGCAACACTAAAGGTTCAAAACAGGAGTCCACAGACTGATGAGTAATGTCATAGTGGCTACATCCATTTTTTTTTTTACAGTCTCTGGGTACCCCTTAAACAATTTATCACATTTTATGTTAAAATTTAAATTAAGTTGATCTTTGAAAGCAGAATCTTACTAATATACAAACTAATAAATAAATAAATTAAAGCTGTGACATGTAGTGGAATACTTAGTTCAATATTTCCCTCTAAAATATAATTAAATTGTAATTTTAAAGTACAAGTACCTCATAATTGTACTATTATTCAACCACTCATTCCCCTACAGAATGTTTCCCCCAACAAATAACACAACCAAAATAAAACTGAGAGCTCCCTTTGTTTTCCTCAACAACCAAATATGATAAGAGGCCTGCAGCAGCAGCAGGATGCAGCCACTTGCTTAATCCTGCAGATTTGCTGCCGACACCATCTGTCAGATCAGACCCAGCCTAACCAAGGAGTCTGCCAAACTCCTGGTACAAGGTCTGGAGCATTCGCAACACATTCAGCATGCTGCCGCGCCCCTTTATTCTTCCATATTCCTTCATCTATATCTAACTTACCCATATGCTATTAGCCCCAGTTACTCAGCTGGTCACAGCAAGCTCAAAGTACTGATGTTTAAAAGGTCCACGCTGACGTAGCAGCACATCAAAATATTAGTTTCCACTCCCATGCTTCAGACTGCCCTTCCTGCCCTTTTCCTTTCTGTAACAACTTGTGCATCACTTTTACTGTGCCCTCTAAAAACACCTGCAGTCCTCAGCTACACCAGGCATCTGCTAAATGATAACACACTCAATGTCAGACTGATGAAAAAAAAAACCCACTTGTGCTGAATTTGATAGACGTTATTTTATTGACCAAGTTCAAATGTGATAGTAAACTATTCAGTAAACATAAAGTCCATTTGTAAGACAACCTGTACATGGTTAATGGCTCAAAGAAACAAAGCCTTGGTCCTTTAATATACATCAGCATTTAATGTAGTCCTCCTCCTCTGTTCAGCTATATATTCTATCATTGTTGACATGTAGTAAAACAAACCGTCAGTGCTTCATCAGCATGTCGAACTGCTGACACAGCAGACTTCCATTTTCAAAATGACCTCAGAGTTCTTTGTTGCTCTTGAAACCAGTTCTTCTCCTTATTCTGGTTTTAAATTTTTTCATCACTGCATCTGTGACAGGAGCTGCTCTCTGCGCTCTGCACTGATGAAGAAGCGTAGTTTCCGTGGCAACAGCCTTACCTCTACAGGCATGGCCTCGTACTCCTCGTTGTCGATGTTGTAGAAGCCACTGGTGCCCTGCGGGGTCGGGACATAAAGTTAAGTTAACACAGAGCTTCAGAAAGTAAAGTGGCTAATATCGGAACAATCCTAAAATAGGATAGATTTGCTTTTCGATGTGACACGGTGAAACAGGATTAAACCATTTAAAAGGGTTTCTGACCTCTTGCAGGTGCAGCCGGCAAGCACCGACTTCCAGTTTTGTGGAGTCTTTTGTGAACACAGTGGGGTCCTCTTCTTTCTTATTTCTATAATAAAGAAAATTTACATTATTTTACTTAAACGTGAACTTTTACATAATATATATTGCCTCGATTTTGTTCTCTGTTTGAAGCAGACTAATAACAAGCTCAATCTACCAACCCGACAGTGATGTACTCTCCCACTGTGAAGTTGTCTGGTTCTGCGCAGATCATCATGGAGTCATCTATGCGCTGCGAGTTCAAATACATATAAACAAATCATTTTAAAAAAATCAAAGAAAAGCAGGTTTAATGTCTTTAATGTCAGCACTCAACAAATCAGGATATTATAAGAACAGGTAATTTGGACTGACCCTCTTTACTGGGTTTTGGTTGTGTGTCTTAATAAACAGCTCGTACGTCGACAGCTTCTCCTCCTTCCACTCCTCTGGCTCCTCCACTTTCGGAGACTCTGAGCAAACACACACAAACCAAAAATACAACTCACAGTCTTTTACTGCTGGGTTTTGGTGTCATGTTGCCAGGCATTGATAAAAGAATCAACACGGTGACACACACTACCTTCGACAGGAGGGTACCAGTGGTTTTTCAGCCTGCGGATGATGCGGTAGAGCAGGTTGGGTCTGGGGGGCTTCTGAGGGGGCAGGTCAGGGGGCCGTAGGCTGGGAGCCAGGTAGGATACTGAGACTTCCCGCACCAGGGGCCACTCCTGAGAGATATTAGAACAGTGTGAGATTAAAAGACACCAGCAGCCACCAGATTATATCAGTCATGGGTGACAAGGAAACAGTGGGAGACATGAAATACAGCAACAGCTTCATGAACATGGACTGTATGTTAAAGACTACTGATCTGATGAGATAATGATGTGTCGCCCTTTGTTTCAAGTGGATATTCAATATTTCAAACTTGACCAAAATGCACCACTATATTATCAGGTGTTCAGCATCTCATTCAGAAATCTGCAGTATATTTTTGTTACGATGGAACACTTCTATGGCAGCATTCAGATCACTGTAGGATACAAGGATAACACTGAAACCTACACTGATAATTCATTTCAGGCTAACAACTGAATCGTAGCAGATCAGAGGAAACATCCTTTGAAAGAAAACTTACATAGCAAAGTCATATATAAGGAGTTACACAAATAAAAACATGTTGAAAGGTTTTGTTTCATACCAGGGATCTCTATCACACTGCAGTGTTTCCAAGAGAATCAGAATCTGTGTGTGGTGGTAGGTAGCTGATGGGGGTTTGGTTTTGGGTTTGTTTTTTGTTTTTCCTGCCTGTGTATGGATGTGTATCAGTCTGTGTCCCCTCTGGAAATTCAGAGGCTTTAGGGGTCTGTGAACACTGTGCAGGCCGAACTCTTCATGAGTTCTTTTTTTCCTCAGCAGCAGTTTGTGGAGTTTTGAGTTGCGGGTGGATAACTGATCAGTCAATCCATTCAGAGCTGATCAGATCAGATTGTTAGATGAGAGGAGCAGCTGATAACGGAGGAAATGAACAGTTAGTTCCACTGGCATTCTGCTACTCTGTTTGTGCCCAGAGTGCACTCTGGAGTGTGGTGCAATAAATAAATGAGCAGTATATATGCCACCAGTGCTTCTCATGAACAGTCCAGCTCCAAATATAGAAAATCAAAACATGGTGGCAGATGTTTTAACCGTGGCGGGCTGCCAGAAATAAATGTGTGGGAAACCCTGCACTGACAGTAGCTGGCATGTCTTTCCAATATTGAGAAAACATCAACACTGGTTCAATTTTCAAAAAAAAGAAAAGCAAAGACAAAAAAATATAGAGTCTTACACGTAGAGTATTAAACCAATGCGCTGCACGTGTCTTCAGTGGTCCAAGGTACCAATATCTACAGGAAAACATGGTTAATTACTCTTTTGTATGGAGAATGGTGTCATAGTTTACCCAGGATTATAATTTTAGTGGTAATCTTACTTGCTGATTGTTGCAGCCACATCTCTAAAAGCACCCCATCGTAGTCCCATCATAGCAAAGACTGGCTGCTCTTTCTCCCCCTAGAAACACACAGAAACATACATACAAATATAAATGCCTGTTCAAGTGCTGACACATAATATCTCACTGCGCTGCAAAAACAAAACGATAATCTGTCATGACAGTTTACTTAATTACAATTTTTGATGATGAAAGGCATAATGTGACGTGTGAAATTATTTCAAGACAAATTTCTTAGGTTAACTGTTAATTTGACCTGAAAACAAATGCTGTTACAGGCAAGTATCTGCATTCAAGACAAACATTCATGGCTCTGAGGCTCTGTAGAGTGAACAGAACCAGTTACTCACTTTGATTTGCAGCACGTCCAGAGGTACAGTTTCTCCCTTCAGAATGGACAGTGTTGCTGATGTAATGTCTCTGGAAAATTTACAAGGTAGAAAAAATTAAGTTACTCATGAGGATGCTCACCCCATACCCATATTCTTATTCAGTGAGACACATCAAATACACAACTTATCATTGGATTGTGCGATGATAAAAATCTGGATCTTTAAGTACAACACTGACGAGATACTTACTTGACCTTGTTGTCACTGAGGAGGTGAAGACTTGGACTCAGGGAATTGTGAGAGCCCAGTGGAATGAACCCAATCGGTGTGTTACAGAGTGTGTCCTGTAGTCATAAACATCCATCAATGACATCATTGAAAGAAAGGTTGGATTAAGTCATCTTCACCTCTTTTAGTAGTTAATCTTAAACCAAAACCTAATGACAGATCAGCACAATAACTGTGTGACACCTACTTGATCTGGCCTTCTCAGTAAACCTGTGACGACCTCCTGCAAGGTGCCATCCCCTCCGGCCACGATCAGCATGTCTGTCTGTTCCATGAGCTCCATCAGTTTTTTTGCCTGGCCTTCATAATCAGTCTGCGGAGGAAAAGACAATAGTGTCACATGATGAGATCCCTACTATAGGCACTAATATCACAGTTTGATTATAAAGGGGAAAAAAACTACGTGTACCTTTACTATTGTAATCTCCACACCAGCCAGGTGTAAAATAGGAGCAGCATTCTTTTCAAACAGGTTGTTGGCTTTCCTGGAGCAGATTGAGACAGGAAGTTAGAAATATGTGAGAAAACTTGTTTAAAGTCCAGACAAAAACTGTCAGTGAGATGTTTCCAGGTATCTGATTTCTTACCCATTGCAAGCTGCAGGGTTCAAGATGACTGTTGCTTTTCTAAGCCGCTCCATTGGTTCTATCTGTTGACGCCCAAATTCCTAAAAGAGATTGTAAAGATGATACAGACACTCGAAGAAGGCTTTGGTATACAGTATGCGATGTCTTTGGCTTACAGTGTAGGAGTAAATGATGTCTTACCCTGGCCACAAGACAGGCCTCTCTCCGCAGAACATTGTCACTGTTAAGATATAACACACTAAATGTAAGACACACGAACAAACCTGCACGTTATCTATTCCTTGGAAATATAATGACTTAAAATACTCACCAGTGTTTCCCATACAGCCAGTGGCCTCCGTAAGACAGGACGCACACAAAAAATGTGGACTTCTTCCAGTGATTCCGCAGAGTCCGAAACACTTTCACAACCCGAGCCATGGTTTTGATTAAAATGTCCCCTAACCCTCTAATTTAATGCGGTACTACACTATTACATACGTTTTAAATTCATAAATGACACATTTTCATCCCAGCGGTCACGGACCCACAGCTGTCAGAGCATGGACATGTTGGTGTAACGTCAAAACAGTACGTACTGACACAGGGCGGAACCAACGTCGGTGTCACTTGTGGTTCATTAACGCGTTTTAACGCAACACAAGTATTACTTTATCACACATTTATAGATAATAATATTTGAATGAGAAAGAGTTTGTAAAATAAACTCTAAATCCACGGAATATAACGTTAAATTACTTGTTGAGTGGATCTACATTTAGTAAACTACAGTTCCCATCCAGCGAGACGGCTCAACCGGTCCGAGGACCCCGCCTGAAGAGAATAGACAACATTACGTCAAAGTTTAAAATATCTTACCGACCTAATTACCTAGTATTTACATTTGAATAGAAATTACAATTATTTTCGGAGCAAGTGTTATCAAAGCTTGTTTATGAAATTGATCATTTTAAATTTCACACCGGCACGAGCTCAGACCCTCCTGTCCAGTTTTCCGAGCGTATCATGGCGGCACAGATGGCGGTAAATTCGGGTATGAACTACCTTTCTTTCATGAAGTAGCTGTACTTTGTTGATTCCCAGTAGTTGCTATGAATTGGTATTTCACAGATAAACGCGTACACATTCTCCTTTTATTGTCACTTTCGTCTAATGTCATGTTTTGACCATCACATGGTGATGGAGCTCTCAAGTTCAGGCTCCGGCAGCTAGGCTAACCTAGCCTAGCCTGCAAGTAAACGTTAGGTTAGCTACCGTTGGTCAAAGAATTAGTCGTTGGCAAGCACGTTTACACTCAGCGTTAACACATGTTTACATTACAGCCACTGTCTTACAAGCAATGTGACTGCTTTGACACAACACTTGTTAAATGGGTCAGCAGAGGAGTTCACTTACCTTGAAACAAAACTGAAACAAACTGACTTGGAACAACCAAATAAATATTTTGGCATCTCTGCCTGGCACTCTGTACTTCTGGGTTTGTTTAGGCAACCAAGGGATTTGTAATACAATAACCAGTCAATATAGAGTACAGGTAAATAATGGTGCTTAGTCTACGATAACAAACATAAAAGTTAACACACGTATATTGAAGACTAATACAAGTTATGTAATACTATGGTAATTTCGCTGGCACTGTCATTTACTGTCAATCGCATGTCCATCTTACATCTGTCTTTATAAATCTGTATAGTGTTTATACATCAACATCATATCTGTACTAGTTATTACTCATTGTTGCAGGCTGAATGAGGTTCACAATGTCAACATCATGGAAAAGTCACTTCTCCACATCAGTCCTGTTAGATATTTCCATCAGATTAAAGAGTACTTTTTACTGCTTGAAAGATTAATCACTTACAGTGTAGGGCTGCAACTAACTAAACCATTATTTTCATTGTTGATTAATCTATGCATTGTTTTTTTCTATTAATTGATTCAATTCTTGGTCCATGAAATGTCAGAAAATGGTGAAAAATGTTTGTGTTTCCCAAAGCCCAAGACGATGTCCTCAAACCTATTGTTATGCCCATGATTCAAAGATATTCAGTATGTGCGATTAGTAGCTGATAACCTGTCGCTCAGTCATTGCAGTTTAGTGTAGCTGATAACCTGTCGCTCAATCATTGCAGTTTAGTGTAGTGCCAGAATACAATTTGACGCTTGCCAAATTCTGAGTTTGATAGTAGTTGTGTAAAAAATGTATTCTTTGAATGTTTGATGAGACAAGTCCTTTGAAAATCCATTTACCCACCCAGGAGCCAGTCTGTGGGGGCCGCTGAAGGAGTTATGGGAGACAGTGGACGGAGCGGTTTTGAGGAGACAGCCGGAGAGCGTCCACCTCCTGGACCTTCAGCTGAAGAAACACAAACCACACTTTCTGTCACTCTATAAGAACCCGGTGAGATTGAGATCATAATTTCATATTTGAATGTCAAAAGTATTCCTCCTGTGTATCCTGCAACTTGCTTGTTGTAGACATAATTTTTTGATATACATTGTAGGATTTGAGACTGTAATGCTAAAGCTGGTCTTCTTTTCATCTTCAGCCAAAGAGTGCAGAGCAGAGAGAGAAGGTACGTAAAGCCAGCACAGAAGGCATCGCAATCCAAGGTCAGCAGGGGTCACGACTCCTTCCAGAGCAGCTTCTCTCAGAGGCCTTCATCCTCAGTGATTTGTTTGATATTGGAGAGTTAGCAGCGTTGGAGCTTCTCTTAGCAGGTAAAGTGGACATAAGAAAAAGACATGGCTTGCAAAGGAAGTTATGTAGTAAATTTGATGGGAATGTATTATGTGGTATTTTGTTTTACAGTCACATCACTCACATTATTTTATAATGGCTTGCACAGATCAAATTCACAATTTGGAGACAAAGCTTTGTCAGACATGATGTTTCACACAATTGATTCTCTGAATGTATTTATTTGTCTCCAGGTGAGCAACAGCAGCCACATTTTCCAGGTCTGACACGAGGTCTAGTAGCTGTGCTGCTCTACTGGGATGGAAAGCTTTGTGTGGCCAACTCCCTGCGCACACTCATCCAGTCACGCCATGGCAAGACCTTCACCCTGGACCTGAGGTAATAATGCTGTCTACAAGTGGTACACTTAGGCAATGACAGATGCTTATAAGAGTCCACTTGATGAGCATGTTAATGTCCTGTTGTTTCTTTCCTTGTACCATGTGTTGTTATTAACCTGTACTGTTGTATTGTTTCTCACTCAGTGGCGAGCTGGTGGCTTTGACAACACGTTTTACAGATGAACTGATGAGCCAGGGTCTGACCAAACGCATCCTCACCTTGGTGTCAGAGATTAATGTGACACGTGAGTTTGAACGGCTGCAGAAGGAGCGCGGCCTGGGCAATGAGAAGCACAGGAAAGAGGTGGGGGCAAATCTTTTCTGTTAATTTGAAACTGAGATAATCAGCTTTGCAGTATATTCATTTTTTTTATTGTACTGGACAAGTGCAATGTTGGTAGCTAGAGGAAGAAACACAAAATACAGTGAGCAGATTTCTGAAAACATTTTACTCCCTCTCTTGTCCCCAGGTGGCTGACCTCATTAAAGAATGCAGACAGGCCCTGGCAGACAGCCTGTTTTCATGGACCTGCCAATCACCTTTGTCCAAAGATGACACACTAGCTCTTATTGGCCACCTGGAGACAGTGACAGCTCAAGCTGATGGCTCATTGGACAGTGTGAATATGGCTCTGGTTATGGCACTACTCTACTGCTTGGATGTCAGCTTCATAGAGCAGGGAACAGAAGACAGAGAAGGTGAGGACATGTTAAATACATATCATGTGTATAATCAACTTTGCATAGCTTGCTGTTTGTTTCAGCGTTTTTCTTGTACATCCAGTGAAGGATTGTCTCTGTGTTCCTCCAGATCTGATCCAGGCGCTGCCATTGCTGACTGAGAGGCAGTATGTGTCTGCAGTGCACAGCCGACTGATGGACGGGCAGCCGTGGAAGCTTCCAGGTCTGCAGGCTGTGTGTCGACTGGCCTGGGCTCTGTCTCTGAGGGCCCTTTCTCAGCTGCCACAGGGATGTGGTAAGATCCTTGTTTCACTGACATGCATTAAATAGACCTTCTAGCCTTTTGAAGGATTATGAGATCTCAAAGATGGAAGCCTTTAAATGTAGTATATATTTGTGTGTGTGTGTGCGCGTGCAGCCCTGGTTGAGTTCACCGAGGCAGACGAGGCTCTGGCTGACCAGGCTCTGCTGGGAGATGTCTTCCTGTTTATGAAGGAGGGCATCCTGGGATGTGAGACATTTGGTCAGGAAGAGTTTTACATCCGCCGCCTCCATTCACTCATCACAGACTTCCTGGCCCTCATGCCGATGAAGGTGAGAGATGACACAAGTGTCCCCTACCATTGTTTATACTTAAATAAGAGGTTGACGCATATGGATGTCATGTTGTAGTGTCAGCTTGTCTCTAAATATTTATCAGGTTATTTTGCCAACTAATCAAATGATATAATTAACATATTCTTTATGTATTTGTAGGTGAAACAGCTGCGTAACCGAGCTGATGAGGATGCCCGTTTGGTGCACATGTCCCTACAAATGGACAGTGAGCTTCCATCATCGTTGCGCAAGGACTTAGACCACCTCATGATCCTCGTTAGTGATTTTCACAAACATGCACACACACATACACATATCAGCCAACATCAGCTTTTACATTACTTGAAGGTTTTAAGTGGTTAAGTTATTTAGACATGAAGGTACAGAGCAGGAGAATAATAATTTTCAATTCCTCGGTGAGCAGCATTAAAAGCAAACAGTACAAAAAGTGTGATTGGAAAACGGCTTAACATTGTGGGTTGGAGTGTGTCACAGTATTTGTTACTGCTTTGTGTTTCCAGATTGGAGAGTTTTACAGTAAGGACTCATTTGGGCTGGAGTTGGGTCTGGAGTTCTGGTGTCCCACAGAGTCTCTCCAACACACCTCCCTGCAGGGATCCTACCTGGGAATGGCACTACAAAGACCCCCACATAAACAGGTACAAGCTGCATTTTCTGGACCGTTGTTGCATAAAGAAAATGTTTCTCCTCACACCGAGAATTGAGAAAAAATTAAAGTTGTTGTCTGATAAAAATTTTCTTTATGTGTGCTTTTGATACAGGTGGTTCTGTCCAAGTTTGTGCGTCAGATGGGAGACCTCCTGCCCTCCACACTCTATATCTCATATCTCCGTATGCTGAAAGGGCTCGCCAATGGTCCTCAGTGTGCCCACTATGCCTTCAGCCTACTGAAAACCAATGGAGCCACACACAGTAAGAGCAGATTGTTGGTATAATGTGACTAAAATCAGAAAATAATTGTCTGGAAGTGAATAGGAATTAGCATATTTTCAGATTGATATCTGAAATTAAAACCTTAGACCATTTGATGTGCAGTTCGGCTTTTTGGCAAGGACAAATTTTGAGTTAGTCTGGATTGGGAATTTCTGCAATTAGGGTATTGATTATTTTTGTAGTGTGTGGCTGTTCAGTAGTAAATACAAAAGGAATAATCTAGGCACTTTGAATTCCTAATTCATTTAACTTTAAATGTAGGTAATATAACCTCGTGTACATATATCCAGGTGACAACATCCAGGGAGTTTCAGGCAGCCCGGTGTCTTGGGAGCATTTTTTTCACTCCCTCATGCTCTACCATGAGAACCTGCGGCGAGACTTTCCAAATCCAGACGCAGCACAATACCGCCACCCGCCACTGAGGGGCATCACCCAAAGAGAGCTGGAAGGACTCAGCTCATTTTTGCAGTTGCTCACCACCATCATCACATGGGTATGGTTCAACATTCACTCGATGGATGTGCATATTTGGTTATGTGCTTATATATCGTGGAATTTTAAACAAAATGAAGTGGGTAGTAGTTCAGAGGTAATATGAGGTACTTATCCATAGTCAGTGTATTACCTACAATAGATGTCTGTTTGCACAACCCCAGTTTGGAGAAGCAGAAAGGAGAACCACCATGGAAGCTTAGCAATGTACTGCTGTGGATGGGGGGCAGCAACGAAATATATTTTAGCCACCTAAAAGAATCAATATCTCTTTAAGTGGATGTTATAGTTAGAATTATTCTAAATATAGCGTACACTTAAACTGATACATATCACACACAGCAGTACATTGCTTAGCTTCCGTGGTGGTACTCCTGTTTGCTTCTCCAAACTGGGGGTGTGCTGACTGCCATCTACTTCAGGTATTACACTGACTATGGTTGAGTGCATCATACAACCCCGCTTTGAAAACTCTTTAAGGTCAAGATTAACATGTGATCAAGTTATTTTGAAATCCTGATATACTGGCTGTGTTTCTTAGAAAACCAACATTCAGGTTGCTGTGATTGTTTTTCATCTAACTGTATTGAGGTGTGTTGTGTGTGATGTTTTTTTTTCCTTCGTAGAGTGAAAATGCTCGACTGGCATTGTGTGAGCATCCCCAGTGGACCCCAGTTGTAGTGATGCTGGGGTTGCTACAGTGCAGCGTTCCTCCTGTCCTGAAGGCTGAGATCCTGCGCTGCCTGGCAGCCTTTGGGAAGTCACCAGAGATTGCTGCTTCACTCTGGCAGTCACTGGAGTACACACAGGTCAGACTTTATAAATTAATAGAGCAATTATAGTTGATCATTTCATAAGATGAGGAGAGTCTTCCAAGGATGAATATAATTAAAAAGAAAGCTCATGATTTTATATCTTTGTCATGTTCAGGATCGAGTCTATGAGGTGCTCTTATTTTATTTCTTATCAGACTAACTACACATAAAGCTTTAAATTTAGTGTCTGTCAGTCACAGTATCTGAGTAGCTGTCAGATTTGTTCGAATGGTGGGTGTATTCTTTTATCTTTATCTAAAACTCTTTATTCTCATAGTGTTATGATATTGTTTTGAGTTATGTAGCTTGCAGTGTTGTCAGATATTTTGCATCAGATTTAAAGTTTTCTAATTTAATGTTTTTATTTATTTATTTTATCACAGATCCTTCAGACAGTGCGAGCCCCAGGACAGAGGCAGGCAGCTGGGATTGAGGTGAGTCCTTTGTGGTTAGTGAATGTGATTTTCACTACTCAACTCAATTTGAAGAAAAGTTTTGTCTCTTAACTTCAAAATAGTCAATTAAGATGGTTCATTAGTTGGTGGCAAACTTTCTGATTTTTTTTTTTTCTTGGCTCTTAGGTGGAGCTGAATGAGATCGAGTCGAGCTGTGAGGAGTATCCCCTGACTCGAGCCTTCTGTCACCTGATCAGCACATTGGTCGAGAGCAGCCTGCCCATTAATTTAGGGGCGGGGCTACGTGTGCCAGGCTTTCAGCCCTACCTGAACTTCTTGCGTGACTCTGTGTTCCTCCCCTTCCCCACAAGAGCGTATCGTCGCCCAGCTGAGAAGGTAAAGTGCTGTGTAGAGCTCTCGTGGTGTCCTATAAGTTGAAGACATGTAACTGCAGCATGTGTGTATGCTCTTTGAACTACACATACATCCATTCATATGTGTTCCTTCTTCCCACCTTTCAGTGGGAGGTTGCTGACGCTGTCTTGGAGGTATTCCACAAGCTGCTGCGGGACTACGAGCCCCAGCCATCAGACTTTGTCCAGGAGATGGTGGAGCTGCAGGGTGAGCAGGTCGCAGCCCACAAGCCCCCCGGCCACAGCATCATGTTCCACCTGCTCAACGACTCGCCCATGCTGGCGCTCTGCCTCAGCCTGCTGGAGGAGGGTGTACGCCAGCTGGACACCTTTGCACCGTTCCCTGGTGAGAGAGCATATGCAGCTGCCATCAGAGAAAAAGAGGTCGCTTTTGTGTGTGTGTATGTGTTTGATCTGACAACAAGCCCTGTTACTCTTCTCCTACAGGGAAGAAGCACTTGGAGTCTGCAGTGCTGCACTGCCTGTGCCTGCTGGACTTGGCTCTGCAGAAGGAGGTGGTGTTTATGGACCTCCTCAGGGAGAGCCAGTCCTCCCTGCTGGTGTCCCCCTTAGAGCAGCTCCTCCAGGGGGTCAGTCCTCAAACTCGAAGGGCAGATCATATCGTCAATATTGCCAGGTATGGGCATCCAGCTTTTAATGAGAACTGTGGTATGATTGTGATTTTTGTCGTCTGTTTTCATATAACATGTCTGTCTTTCCTATGTCAGTCCATTCTTTACTAGTTAGTAGAGTTGAAATGTTATAAAACCTCATCAGAGGTCATTGTAGAAAACTGTTAGATGATTGTTATATTTAAGAAAAACTTTTCTTTAAAAGGATAGTTTGTTTAGACTGAACTTAATAGTGACCTGTGTTTGTCTCTTGCAGGTATCTGTACCACAGCAGTTCAAACCCAGAGGCAGCCTTCCAGAGTGCCAAGATCCTGCGTCGTATCGCTAACTACCCCAACATTCAGACGAGGCTGGTGGGAGATTTCACACACGATCAGGTATACACTGCTCCCACAAAGCTTCCGGATATTTCACAAAATCATAATCAGTAGGCAAAAAAAAAACAAAAACACTGTCCAGTAGTTTTATTCTTATTTACATATTTTAATAGCTTCTTTGCATGTGATGTCATACATCAGTGCACCATCCAGATGGAGGGCAGGCAGCTGAGTCAAAGACTACCAACACTGCAAAAATGCCGATGATTTTTGCTGTTTACAGCTGTTTCAGTTGATCATGTTGGGAAAAAACAAAAAGCTACTCTAAGTCCTGAAAAATTAAGGACGTAAAGGGGAGAATTTAAAAAAGAGAAACTCACTAAGAAGCAGTGGCAGATGTGAATCAAAAACCTCTGCCTTCAGTCTGGAGGAGCAGAGTCAACCAATGCTTAACATTAAAGCATTGGGTCAAACTCGAGTTGGATGCAATTACAATGTGCTGTGACAACTTCTCTCTGTTTTTAGCCACAACTCCGATTTCTAGAGGCATTGGTACAGTTGGCCTAGTAGGTAGAAAACAGTGGGTAAAGTTATTGATGTTACTTTGTGATGTAAGCCTAACAGCGCATTCTTTAACAGAGCTGAAATGCAAAAGACAGTTGTACTTCACTCACCTGGCCAAAAACAAGACGGCGGTCATTTCAGTCATGGACCCAACGGCACACAGAATAGTTTTAGCCCACGAGACTCTTGTATTCTTTCATTGGCTCGCCCTGTGACATTGGTAACGCCAAGAGGTCTGGTGGACGAGATAATTTGTAACGACAATCGTGTCAGCACTGGGCAAATCCGTCGAGTTGTGGGGAAAATGTTGTTGCTTAGTTTTGTGTGGGTCACATCCAACATGAGATTCCGTTTTCTGATGATACGTGCTGCCTGCGGGTTCATCCAACCCTGTTATGTAGTCACTTACCTATATATCCAATTCATGCACTATATGGATTCATCTTACTGCCCTCAATTAAGTGCTTTGTAATAGTCACGGGATTGCCAACAAGCTATTAGATTAAATTAAATCTTGGATGCCATTTGACTTTAGATGACGTGAACTCAATGTATGGGTACATTATAACAGTGTACTAATAGTGTACAGCATGATATCTACATCAGAATGTAATGTTATCTAATGACTTGGGAAGAAATTTCAGGAGAAGTTTTTGTTAGTTATTTAAGGTGCATCTCTGTTAGTGACTGTCACTGTGGTGATGCATGAAACTTTGTTGTGTTCGAAGTTAAGAACAATTTTTTTTGCTCTCTGTCCCAGGCTGTGAGTGACAAGCTTATGGCAGGCTTTGTAGATTGTCTGGATAATGAAGAGGCAGAGGAGGGAGCAGAGAACGGAGATGGTAAGAGAGACGTGTGGGGTTTTTTTGTTTTGTTTTGTAGGCTGTACCATCTTCTGCATTTGGTATAAATCCTACAGAAAGCTAAACTTGTGTATCATAACTGTCATACTCAAACTCAACTACTTCATTACCCCCAAACCAGACTCAGACACACAAAAGAAAGTTGCAAGAATCCGACATGAGACCCAGATCCACATGCTGAACCTGCTCATCACCTCCTTGGAGTTGAAGACGCCAAACTTGGCCCTGTATCTTTTAGGCTATGAAGTCAAGAAGCCTGTGTCCTCCACCAACCTCCAGGACCCAGGTCAGAGCACAGCTTTAGCTGTTGGCATGTTCATTTTTAAGTTTTGAGCACTTAATTATCACATGCAAAACAATTACAGAGAAGCAGTCAATGTTTTTGAAAATCCTGGATCTCAGGCTTCCTTTAATAATGCTAATTAAACTACATATTTTTTTTGGTGGCTGTTTTGCTTTGGAATGAAAGGGATCAGATGACCTGAGTGTTACCTTTTAGATGACAGTGCATTTGTGTGTTACAGGTGTTTTGGGATGTCCACGGAGCTGCCTCCACGCCATCCTAAGTCTACTGCAGAGAGGCACTGAGAAGAGATCAGGACCTGTACTCACACAGCAGGCTCCACACCTGGCTGAGCTCTGCTACCAGGTACGCTCCACCCTCTACTTTGCATTTTATGCTCAGCAGGTAGAATGTATATATGGAGTTTGCGTTTTGGCTGATTGCTTGAATAATCTGAAATTTTCTTTCTCTGTCATTGTCTCCCTCTCAGGTGATCTACCAGCTGTGTGCCTGCCCAGAGACATCAGGAGCTACCATGCGCTATTTGAGGACCAGCCAGGACTTCCTGTTCTCTCACCTGCAGCACCTTCCCTTCATCCTGCCCAGTGAGTACAGGATCCCCTTGGTCCTAAAATACATAATAACAAAAGCATTAGAGATGTGATTATTGAAAATTGTGAAACAGAGAGGCAGGAAATGCAAAACATTTGTGGTTGTTTTGTGTCCCCGCTAACACGAAATAATGGTTTAGATATGACAAAGCTATACACACTGTGTCACTGATAAAATGTGAATGTGAGTGCATGTTGGTAAAGTAGATTGTCTTATTTTCATTGCCTCCTTTCTACTTCCTGCCGTCCTCAGGTAATCAAATCGCTGCCCTCTCCCAGATGTCTTGGCTCATGAAAACAGCTGCCATTGAGCTGAGAGTGACCTCACTGAACCGCCAGCGTTCACATACACAACGCCTCGTCAGCCTCCTGCTGGATGACCAGCCACACACACAACACACGGGTATATCCAAGTGCTTTTGCAGGGATAAAAGTCTTTAAATTCTGTGTAATTCTCCAAATATTAGGCCTCTAGTAGGTATTTTTTCACAGGAATAGTACAGAATTCAATTGATACACACTTTGAGACTGAGGAATAAATTCTTGCCTTTTATTTTTGATGGTTATTGTTTTAAAAGATCTTAAATTTCAGTCTGCCAAAAGCTGGCAATAGTGTGATAAAAACTAACATCTTTTTTCTTTTCAGCTGATGGGGAATCAGGCATGGAGGAAGAAACCAGATCAGTTAGCGGGTTCCTGCATTTTGACACAGTTTCTAAAGGTTTGTCACACATTAATACACATTTAAATCAAATATTGATAACTAAATCAATATTCACTTTTTACACACTTGAATGTTTTGAGTAATTTAGTCAAGCTGTCATTTAAGTCTCTTGTTCTTTTAAAGTTATACCAGGCTGGTTTTGACTTTTACTCTCATTTTGTCCTTATTTGATGTCATCAGTGCGCAGGAAGTTGCTGAGTGTGCTGGACGCCATCGATTTCAGTCAGGATATGCCGGAGCTGCTGCAGCTTGACTTTTTTGAGCGCACTCAGATTGAGCAGGTGATCTCCAACTGCGAGCATGTCAATGAGCAAGGACACACTGTGTGCAACGTTAAGGTGGGTTTCCAGGTTGAACACGTAATCCTTCCTGTTTCAGCATTTTTTTTTTATTTTGTTTGATCTTTTGTTGATGTGTCGTTATATTTTATTACAGTTGCTACATAGAGTACTGGTCGCTGAGGTGAACGCACTGCAGGGAATGGCAGCCATTGGACAGAGGCCCCTGTTAATGGAGGTGAGTGAATGACAACTAATGAGACTGAAAGCTGGAGATAAAAAACGTTTTGCCTTCATTCGTCTCTGTCCCTGGGTGTGTTCTTCTAGGAGGTGAACTCCATCCTGCAGCAGGTGGTGGAACGCAATCGTGTCCGTAGGAGTTTGAGTGCGAAGCGACATGCGCTGCGGTCCTGGAGGAGCCTGGTGGAGACGCTGCTGACTGCCTGCCCTGCTGATCTCATACCTGCTGATGACAGGCAGCTCATCATCAGAGACCTGCTGCTAGACCTACACGATAAGGTCAGTGAGGATGTTTGCCCCATGGAGGGTGAAATTATTGTAGCAATAAGAACTAAACAGGCTTTTTTAATGTATTTTAACACAGTAATTCATGAAAAGGTTTGGCTAGGTACAATTTTAATGCTCATGCCTTTTATTGCTTGTCATTGCACGTGTCTTGAATAAATCCAAGTAGAGCAAAACCTAAAAATTGCTAATCAGCCCCTGTAAGAACTGACATAGGATTGACCTCGAATCTCCATGTTGTCATGACACTAAATCTAAATATTGCTGTGCATTGTCCAGGTGTTATCTGAGGATGCAGCTGGAGAACTGATGCCCATTGTTGCTGGGGCAGTCTTCACTCTGACAGCCCAACTCAGTCAATCAGTCCTGTCAGAGCAGCAGCAGGGGGCAGGGTTAGAAGCATCGTCTGGCTTTGCCTCCATCGCCAACTCGGCCCTGCACCTGATTCTCCGCAAGCTGCTGGACTTCATCCTTTGCACTGGTTAGTGATGACACAGACCCCATTTCTCACATGGGATATGGTACGAGGATAAAACTTATTGAGGTTCGAGTTTTATGATATTGTCTTTTACACTTTAAGGAGGTGGATACCAACGTCTGCGTGCTCATTTGTATGGCTCTCTGCTGTACTACCTTCAAATCGCCCAGAAACCTGAAGAACCAGACACTCTGCAGACAGGTAGGACACTGACACATCAGTTTAGTTTATATTATTTGATATGAGCTTGACATAATTTTTTTGTATTGATATCTTCTGTCTGACAGTTGTCAGAATGCTGCAGGGCCAGTTTTTATAGATAAGTCCCTTATCTGGTATTATTGGAAAGGGACTATGTAGAGATGTTGTCTGGTTGTGTGAGAAAACCTCCCTCTCTTGCAGGAAAGGCAATGTGGGAGCGTCTCACAGCCCCTGAGGATGGTTTCTCCAAACTGCAGCGAGAGAATCTCGCTATCATCGAGAACTATGGCAAGGCTCTCATGGAGGTGGTGTGTCGGGACGCCTGTGACGGCCATGAAATCAGCAGGGTAAGAGCCAAACCATATGCTTCATACATACAACAATATGACTCACCTACTAACTCTGCTCAGCCTTATACTGATTTAAGCCCCTTTTCCACTGAACAAAAAAACCACTAACACTCGCTAACGTCTGGCTTTTGTATTTCATAAGAAATGTTACAGTCAGATTTCACACCGGGGTCAAATGACTATGCAGTAGTCACGGGTATTTATCGGCTCCGGCTCTGATCGGCTGTGATGGAAATGCAACACCTGGGTGAACATGCTAATTTTAGGGTGATGCAATAACGCGTCACCACAAAATACCCTCCATCTTCGCCCAAGCAGCGCTCAAACTTAGTTCCAAATTAAACAGCACTGAGTTTGAAAGAGAGACTGAATGAGTAAGAGACAAGAAGAAGTAACCACCATAACATTTACTTGCCTCCATGTTGCTTTCTACTGTTTACTGACCTGTTTTCCAGCCTGTCTGTGATGTAGAATGTGACACACCAGTACCAAAAAACAACAACAGAAAAACAGCCAATCACCTATTTTTAGAGGGTTTTCGCGTGTCTAAAAAACCCGCTTATGGAATTACGGAGGTCTGTTGAGAGGCTAACTATGCACAAAAGAAATTCAGTCCAAATAGTTAAGACAAATCCCTCTGTATTTTCTGACTACCTTGCAAGGCTCTTTGTTTAACTCTCAGTGCTCCCTTTGTCTCCTCTTCCTGTCTGTCAGATGTTGGCTCTGGCAGTGCTGGACCGGATCCTGTCCATAGACCGTCAGAATCAATGGTTGGTGTACGTCTGCAACAGTGGCTACCTGCGGTCGCTTGTGGAGAGCCTGAGACAGGATGATGCCGCCCTGCAGAGCCTGCTCACCCCTCAGCCCCCGCTCCTCAAACCACTCTACATCTATGAGAGCAAGATGGTGAGCAGATGTGTTCTTATACAGACACACTCCTTTGTTTTTTTCACTCAAAACTCCAATCCATAAGCACCACAGGACTAGCCTCTGTCTAAAGCCTCTGTGAGTGCAGGATTATGAAGGTACAAACTCTGCTGTGTGTTTTCAGGCTCTGCTGACTCGTGTGGCAAAGACAGGTCAGGGAGCTGTGGAGCTGCTGCGCTGTGGGCTGGTGGCACAGCTGATAGAGTGTCAGGTGTTTGACATGGTACCTGACAGTGATGCACACAGGTCAGTTTCTCACACATAAGTGACATCTACTAAATTAGTATAAAGAATTCCACACGCTGAATGTTGGGATTGTAATTCCCTCACTAAAGCAACACGATTCCAAGTTAGTATTCCAGTACATATGCCTGAATCTAGCTTCTTTCTCTCTTGTCCAAATGACATCTACTCTTAAGGTATCTATTTGTAATAGTATTAATAAGTTTTGTCTGTTCCCTGGTGGTGTACAGAGTGATGAGGGACCCATCAGGCTTCATCCCCAGCCCTATGGACCGCTACAGGCAGATTCTCTTACCAACCTTGAGGCTCTTCCAGGTGATCCTGACCTCTACCACCATGAACCACCAGCAGGGGGCAGCACAGGTAAGCACATGACAACTGACACCACAAATACAACTCTTACCGTTGTAGGTTTTTACCTTGAAAATCCTAAAAGTCAGTATGTTATTAATGATTCCTGTAGGTCATAAATGCTGTCTTATGTCTGTATAGATTCTGTTCACTGCAGTAGGGATTAATGCTTTGTGTATTTATGTGTGAGTAGCTCGCTAGAAGAGACAGCAGGATGTGAAAATGAGTGCACCTTAGCTTAGACAACTTAGAGTGTTTGGTTATATAAATATTGCACTTACACTGTATGTGTGTGTATGTGTCGGTGTGTGTGTGTGTGTGTGTAGGTTCTCCAGTGGCTGATCGTGCATGCAGACACCATTCAGTCCCTGTTGCGCTGTCAGGAGCTCAGTATGGGAGCTTTGCAGGAGCTCTCCTTGCTCACTGGCATCATCAGTAAGACAGCTCTGCCAGGTACAATAATAAACACTCAAGCTTCTCTTTTTTTTTCCACCTTGCGATCTGTTATATTTTCCAATTTCCGCTGTGCAAGCCACATATTCACACATCAGAGTTAAAGCGGTTGTTTGTGTACTGCTTGGTCTTCAGGTGCCCTTGAGACGGGTGGGGAGGTCAACAGTGCTGCCCTTATGGAGTTCCAGGGCCACATCAACAGGTTCCAGGTCAGATAGCTGCCATTGTTATGCTGTCGTCTAGTGTATCCCTGCTTATGCACATCCATTCCTATGTGTGAATTGCATGTATGGTAATAAGTCTTTCCTTTTGTAGCGTCTCTGTCTGTCCCTGCTTGGCCGTCTGGCTGGGAGTGAGCGGGAGAGGTTGCTGAAGCAGGCGGAGATCGCTGCACCTGGAGACTCAGCAGAAAGACGTGAGGAGATGGAAGTGGCCATGCAACAGGTGTGACAAAGTCATTCTGTAAATGAAGTAGTGAGAGATATATAATGAGGGTGGTTGTGCCTGTGATTACTTCAGCGGTGTAGTTGTATAGTAGTACCTTCCTAGTAAGAAGTTACCAAGTATACTTTTCACATATTCCAACAGAATAAAGGACAGTAGGGTAAAAATGGCACTGAAACAATGTGTGTGGAGTCCTGTATTCATAATCATTTTTCATCAGTATTGCATTGTTAGTGACCTGAGAGGTGCTGTCCTCTGTACCCAGGTGTGTGCTAACATCATGGAGTACTGCCAAACGCTGCTGCTGCAGAGCTCAGCCCAGGCCCAGTTCAGCATTTGCCTCTTCAGCCCATCAGGCAGCGAGCCAGCTGGCAGGGACGGAGGACGCACAGGTCAGTGATGTTCTGCCCATACTGAAGAAGAGGAAAATTCATTTGACCCGTGTCACTGTGTGAACAAGCCTTAGTTTAAAACTTTTTTAACAGAGTTAGCCCTCTGTCGTTTGTGAAATGTCCTTTTCAGCATCTGATAATTCCCAGATCAATCCCCAAACCCCAAATCTCTTGAAGCACATTTAGCTTTTACCACAAGTTAGCTTTATTTCCCAGCTGTACTTATCTGTGGCCCTTATTTTTTAAAGATCTCTCATCCACTCTGCCATCAATGGCTTACTCCCGAGCCCCCAGCCTGGGTCTGGTGCTGTACCTGCTGAAGAACAGCGCTGCAGATTTCTTCCGCTTCCACCAGAGTCACAGACAAAGCTTGGGCAAGCTGCAGAGCCTGGATCAGCTGCCTCCCGAGGAGCTCAAGGAGGTAACGATGCACCAACACACTGCTGTAAAGGCTGAGCAAACTGTTTTTATGCCTCCATGCTGGCGACTGCTTCGGGGTGAACTGATAAGGTTTTGGTGGTCAGTGGTTAGTCAATGTCTCTGTGACCTCGCAAAACATGTTTTTGACCATATCTCAAGAGTTCATACGCTACTTATGTGTGCTGTGACATCATGTTCTGCAATAACAGTTTTCTGGCCATTATTCAGCACCGTAACTCAGGAACAGAAGGGGAGACATTTGGTAGCATACCGAAGTAACGACACTAATCTTGGGTGCACATCTTGAAACTGTGCTGACTGTATATAGACAGGGGTGTAAACTGCAAGCTGATTGGTTGGCAGAGACATACAACTGTGTGGTGGATATTCTATTTTACCCCATAAATGGTGAATTTTAAAACAACGTAAGCAAAAGGTTTAATAAAAAGTAACTGATATTTATTCTCTGCACCGTATTGGCTCCAACATGCATTGTCCTCAGCTCTAACCACAGACGTCTTCTCTGTAGTTGTGCCAAGGCCTGGTGTCAGGCCCAGGAGGGGTGGAGAAAATCTCATCAGTCCAGAGGAGCTTGTTGGCCAAGAGACGACTGGTCCAGCTAATCAACAACAGAGCCAAGCTGCTGGCCCTGTGCTCCTGTATCCTTTGGCCCTCTGCAGGCACAATTGTAGTCACAGGACTAGTTTTTTTGTGTGTTTATTTGCTTGTCTTTTTCAGCACATCAGAATTAAAAATCAACGCACGTAGCCCATCACTAGGTTACTGTACATTTGTCTTTGGGAGTTCAGTTAGTTGGAATAAATCCATGTAGAAATGCCTTATCATAAACTGCCGTGAAACGCCTTGACCTGCCTCCTCCTCAGATGTCATCGAGACTTGTTTGTTTGTGTTGTGGCGCCACCTGGAGTATTACCTGTTGCATTGTACTCCCTCCGACCCCAAGGACTCCCTGATGCCTGGAGCTAGTTTGTACAGATCACGCCTCGCAGATGGTGAGAATGGATGTCACAGATACGTGCAGTTGTAGACCTAGTTGGGGAAACTCAACTGCAAAGCTGTTGCTTCTTTGAGTGAAATTTGCTTGATAGCAATCAGTAAATTTGAATCTTTCTGTTCCTCAGATTCGTTTGGGGGGTTGCAGGCAGTTGGAGGTCGTGGCCTCAGTCTGTCTCGAGTCAGCCAGCAAGACCTAGACCTGGTAAGAAGTTGCACACATGGGCATGAGCATAATATTGACACTTTGACAAACATGTTGTCTACCTGTTTAAATACGCATGTTACCACCTACATTGTTCCTGATCCCTGTGTCCTCTATTTGTGTCACTGTAGCTAAAGAGCGACATGGCTGCAGGTTTTGGAGAAGCTCTGCAGAGGAAGCTGCTGGAGGTGGAGGGTTTGTACAGCCAGGTCCGCTCCCGCTACACCTTCATCCAGGCCCTGGTTCGCAGGATCCGCGGCCTACTCCGACAGCCCAAAAGCTGAGACACTCACACACAAATACAAAGACATTCCAAGAGCCAAATTCTCAGTTTCATAGCGACTCAAAATCTCTGCCAAGCAACACCAGAAAAACTACCAAGGACTCCAACTCTCTGTCAGTTTGCAGTTTTTCTGGCGACATCCCTCCTTTTTACCGACCTCCTCTCCTCTCTTGAATGTTGTAGAATGTCGACGCCATCACAGCAGGCGTTGCATTCTGTGTGACGAATCCTAATTACTTTTGACTAACTATGTGCAAGGAGCGTTTCTCAAAGATGTGAGAAGTAACTTGCAGAAAACAGTTATGAAATTTTTACTTGTGAAGAGAATTTGATATCCTATTGTTTGACCTGATAACTTTTTTCTTTTTGTGAAAATAAACATTTTCTAAATCTGTAAAACACGTGTGTCATGTGTGTGAACTAGACAACAAACCACCTAAACCACACCAGTAATTGGCTAAGTTTAACTTGAGTCTCTATCTGCTGAAATGCACTCAGGTGAGAACACAGTACCTGTTTGATTGTTCTTTGCTCTAGTGACACTTTGCTGGTACTTTAGGGCTTCACATTTTGCATCCAGTTTCAGTGTAACATTTCAACAAATAACTTCTGACTTCACCTGTTACGACGTGCATGTCTGTGGTGACTCATTGTGAAAAGATTCTTATCAGGAGAAGCAAAACAAGGAACCAAAACACGACGTTTGGTTGTGAAAGTAGCATCACGCTGACTGACGTGAGCAGAGGTGTCAGACTGGTTTGAGTTTCTGTGACAACACATTGTAGTGCGAGTTGTTCAAGTAGCAATGTAACAGTAAAAACAAGCTAAAGCCACATAAGTCATATTTAATCTCTTTTTATTGTCCTTGAAGGTACACTTTATGACTGTAAAGTGCGTAGATTCTCAAACCTTTGGGGAGGGGAATCAGCGACATAAAAATCTGGATATACATTCAGATTTTACAGACAGGGAATTTTTGTGCTCTTGTTTTTTATTTGAATACTGAGGAGGGGGAAGAGTTCAGAGGGGTGAGACTCAGATGAGCACCAGCATCAAGCATGGAGGGGAACTTGGGAGCAAACACGCTCCGTCCTGCGCTGTGACCGGCCACTGTTGCTCCGACGAACCGAGGTGATGCATTGAATGAGTTAGTGGAAAAAAACATCTCAGAAAAAAACCAAGATCTACCTACTTGCGCTTCTTAGTTGACAGTCAGGGAACAAATTTGTGCTACTCATAACAGATCATGCTTGTCATACTCTATAAATTACTTTAAATAATAAAATTAATTACAGCATTAAAAACACATTTACATTTCTCGCACCAGCTTGCTATATCTGTGATTGTTCTGCATCTAAATAGAAAACCTGATGATCCCCCTTCATCTCTCCACATGAGTTAAGGTCCATGTCTGTCCTGTAGATAGATGAGCATTTACCATTCATGCTCACTTTTACACATGAATCATCCATATCAGATCACATGATTGCAGCGCAGCATTTAATACAAGCAGCACTGTGCGGGCCACAGGGTCAGGCAACGTATGACAACACATAGTGTGAGACCATGGAGATTTATGACCTTGTTATGTCGTTGCTGCAGAGGTAGTTCTGCTTTTAAAGGGGCACTACGCTGAACTTTCACACAGCGGTCAGTTTACTTGTAATCAGTATCAAAGTTCATTTACTCAAGTACAAATTCAAGGTACTTTTACTTCAGTATTTTAATCTCAAGCCACTTTCTACTTCTACTACACTCCACTACACCTCACAGGAAAATATACTCTTTCCTCTTTTTTATTTATTATTTTATAACTTCAGTTTAAGATTCTTGCACACAAACCACATGAAAATATACAAATGCAGCTGAAACGATTAGTGGATTAGTTGAATGACGGAAATACTTTAATAATAGTTAAACATAATGGTTCTAGCTTCCAGACTTGCTGCTTTTCCTTGTAATTATTTTGATTTATTAAATTGAATTCAATACTTAAATACAGGTTCCTGATTGTACTCACATACTTTTACTTAAGTAGCATTTCAATGCTACTTTTACAATGCAGGACTTTTACAAGTAACTGAGTATTTTTACGATGTAGTATGAGTACTCTTACTTGAGTAAAGGACCTAAATACTTCCTACACCACTGCTCGTCATGGAGAGTCCTACTCTAGCTGTGAAAACGGTTGTATAATGTCTTCAGTGACTCTGCAAGGAGCTTTTTGAAGTCTGAGAAAATGACACTGCTATGACATCATCAGGGTTATCTTGAGTTTGAGCTTGAGACTTCAAATCTGATGGAAAATGTAGGTATTTAACAGGCAGGGAAGGCCTAATGTAAATCACTACTGAGCTGCACTATAGGAATTGAGTGTACTTTATCACAATATGAATTGCCATACGATATAAAAACTCTAGGACAGTTGATTTCCTCTGTGGCCAGCTGCCTATCATACAGACTGATTTGCAAACAAACCATTTTTATTTGCAAATCAGTGCCTCTTCTGGACAGAAAACATACTATAGGACAGATGCAACATATTGCAAAGCAGACATATCAGCCAACATGCATCCAGAGTTTGATTAGACAGTTGATGAATTTTCACTGATGGGTGAGAGAGGAGATGAGACCATCATTATCCAACCACGTGATCAC
Source organism: Epinephelus lanceolatus (assembly GCF_041903045.1). Taxonomy (NCBI): domain Eukaryota; kingdom Metazoa; phylum Chordata; class Actinopteri; order Perciformes; family Serranidae; genus Epinephelus; species Epinephelus lanceolatus. The sequence goes on along the minus strand of NC_135738.1, from coordinate 33,040,163 downwards.
GTTCCCAGTTTTTGGATGTGTCTTCTTGTCGAGCAAAGAAAGGGCAAAATACTGTAAATACTTTATAGCATACTTAGATGTTTTCTATGTTATTAAAACAAAGTGTGGGATTGATTTCTGTACATAAAACACAATTCCTTTTTGAAAAGAAAAAAAAAACATTTATCCTGTACATGTACTCGGGGTTGAGTATCAGCACCAGCAGACTGAGTTTGGACCGTCCTTTTGCTTTTGATTCACATCCTGTACAAGGTGCTGTGTAAGTCTGTGGTGGTCCAGTGGCTCAGGAGGAGCTGACACAGATTAAAAAGTCTATGAAGACTGAGTCTGAGCTGTCCGTGATAGTGCCTGTGTGAGGGAAGTCGATCAGTCCTGAGGCCCCTCTGCTCTAGTGTTGATTGCACCAGACATGTCCTTTAGTAATCCAGCACAACTCTGACAGTGAATCAAAAGTTCTCGTGTGAGAAAATCCAGGAGGAAACAGGAGAGTGGCAAGGAAAGGCAGCTTATCCAGCACTGATTTATCCACTTTGTCTTTAAGATTCGAGGACAGCATGGAGAGTGTGCATTTGTAGTTTGTGCATGCAGTATACACCTGCACATCCTGTCTTTTTGGAGCAATCCAACAGCAGTTTGCTCGTGGTAAAACACGCCTTTATGAGCTATCGTTACCCGCCTCTTGTGTGTTGTTGTTGTCCATCATGTTGGCGTTGCCATCGTTGGTCTGAGGGCACTCTGGCATCTCTCCCAGCACTGCCACTCGAATGACTTTGAGCCAGCGCTGCTTAAGCTCTTCAGTTTCAGCAGCGAAATTGTGGATGGACTTGGACTGAGAGAGGCGGAAGCTGGCAGGGGGGTCTGTGGGCCGGGCACTGTCATCCACACAGTAGCCCAGGAGGGGGATAGTCGACTGGGCCTTCACATCCTGAGGAGAACAATCAGGGATAAAGAGAGCGTTAACCATTTGGATGGATTTGAAATTCACATAAGTATTCAAATCTTTGCTTCCTGTTCTTGCTGCTTTACCTGCGGAGCTCCGTAGAGATACAGCACCAGGCACTCTTTCTCTGGGATGACACACCACACCTTCTGCCAAGGTTTGTTCTTCTCACAGTACTGCAGGAAGCCACACATGATGCTGCTGCCGCTGAACTGAGCCGCCTCGATCTGCACAGGGAGGACGCCCACAAGTTAGCACAAGATCAATGAGACAAATCAGGAAATCTACAACAATTATCTCTCTATTTAGAGGATCCTTACGAGGATCCCTCATGTCTTTATACACGTATCAAAACATCCCCTTCACCTCCAGGATGCCCTTCTTCTTGCCCTCAGCTATCCTCTCTCCGGTCAGGATGGAGAAGCAGTCTCTGCAGACTTTGTTCAACTTGTTGCCGTCGTATTCGAGCGCCACCTTGTTTTCTGAACATTTATAGCACACCACCTGTAAAGAAGAAGAAAAGGAGATCTTCGTCACTCTCAGTTATCCTAATACACCAAACTTTTACTAAAGCTATCACTACTACTTTAAAATGAAGTATCTTTGAGCATCATTTAGGTCACTGGGACTATTCAGGAACTATTTTAAGACACAATTTTATTAAATTATGCAGAGAGTTGAGAGGGGAGGGATGATGTGTAACCAGGGTGTGTACAGATATAACCAAGTTAAATTTAAGACTTTTTAAGGCCTTTTTAATACCACCTTGTATGAAATTTAAGACCAAACCTGCAATGGAAACACAGATTATACATATATGTGTGTGTATGTGTGAAGCAAGTGTAAGTACAATTCGGTGAGTTTAAGTTTAAAGACCTGAAGACACCCTGGTAATAAATGTCCCATGCTGGACTCAAACAGGGGATGTGTCCATTACGGATTCAGCGTGTTGGAGCTCTGAAATATAGACATATTTTTGGAGGACAGTGGGACTGGGAGAGCTTTCAAGCTTCCTGACTGAAAGCTCTCATATTAACCATAATCATAATTCCTGTTATAATGTTTGACAGGGACACTTCTTGTATTATAACAACATACAAGTAAAACGTTGTACCAAAATCCAAAAGTTTGCATTAAAAAGTATGGAGTGTGGGTGTTACCATACTCATCATAATTAAAGTTCTTTGGTCAAATGTAATCAGAGTAGAAAAATATGAGTGTACTGTGCATCTTTTACTGATATTTATTAATATACAACTTAGTTACTCCAACACTGCTTACAGAGCTCTCTCTCTCTCTCATCTACTTACTATACATGCATTATGCATGGCATAACAGCACGGAGATTACTTACATAGCCGCAGGCTCTGCAGTGGTGTCTCCGCCGTGTCAGAGCGTTGAAAGGCTCTTTACACTTCATACACATCGTCACTTCGTTGTCGCGGATCCAGCGAGGAGCACGCTTCCCTAACTCTGCATTCTGCAGCAAAAATAAAAACAAACTCAGTGTGACGGCACAGGAAGGTGTCGACAGTTTAGCTGTGTGTTCGTCTTTGATTTCACACTGACCGACACTTGCTCCATTTCTTTCAGTGCGTTCTTGAAGGACTCGTTTTTCTGCTGGTAGATCTCGATGGTCTCCTGGAAAGCCTGAAGGATGGAAACAACATGTGAGACTTGTTCTTTACCTTTAAGGACATGTAATCAAATAAGAAAAATGAATTATTGTGATTGAACTGTGTGTACCTTAATCCAGCCTGCCTTGTCCTGCTCCGAGCTGAGGAGGAAACATAGAGCCAGAATGTACACATGAATGTTTGTATAGCCAGAACTGTCACTTCTAACACCAACATAGCAGTTTAGCTGTGGTCAAAGAGTATTTAGAGGTTTATAGGACTTAAATATGGAGCTTGGGTGTGCTAATTTAGGTGGTCTTCCACATGTATGTGAAATTATATTGTATAGGGTACAAATTACATACAATTATATACTGCAGTGTGGGAGAGGCTGGGCTGTTTCTGCACCTTTTTACAAGGTTTGCCAAAAGGACATTTTTTAATGACTTCTAAAAAATGTACCTGGCCTGTAGCTCCAGCATCCTCTCCTTCCCTGACACCTGGAAGGTATGAGGGTAGTCCTCGTTGGTGGTTTCCAGGACCTTCATGCCGTCGATGCCGATCCGGGTCCTCACCGTGTACTTTGCCCCTCCCAGACTGAACTTGGGCACGCAGTACAGCAGCATGTTGTTGAACTAGAAGAAAAAAGAAACACAAAAAAACTTTGTACTGAGTATCAGCGCTATTCCAGTTTAGTTTTCTGGCATTGTTTGCTTCCGAAGGGGGCAGTCCTGAACTCTGCAGGTAACCTGAATTACACAGATGGGACGCATTCAGCCTGAAGCTAATAAGAAACAGCCCGGACGTAATCACATCATCTGGCAATCTCGGTAATTGAGAGATTTGTTCATGTGCCCCCGATGTACTCTCACACAGAGGCGCTCCTGGCTCGGAATGTTTCACTTGTTTCAATTGACCTGTGCAGGCGAAGTCTCGCCTCAGCATGTTTCCCTGCAGCTTCCCCTCATTAGATAAGACGTTGTGTTTGTGCTCGACGGTTTCTCTCACCAGAAAGAGGTACCGCTCCATGGCTGACGTGTTCCTGGCCGCCAGCTTCAGGATGTGCCCCTCTTTGATGAACTCATTAGAGGGGTTAACAATGTCCTCCTCCTCGCCCAGCATCTCGTAAATCTCCATCAGTTTCTTTAGATTCTCCTAAATGGACGATGAGGCATTTGTTTTAGATGGATGTTAACGTGTCAGAGAGAGCGTAAAGAAAAGTGTTTCCTGTACTTACAGATTTTCGTATGGCACTGTTGGAGTGAGTAGCCGCTGTGGCGATAATTTCTAATGATTCTGGACACACACACAAAAAAATAAGTTACCTAAATATAGTGAAATATAAATGACTCCGTGGAGTGGGGAATTGAGGTATGTGGACTTACTCTCTGAATCTCGTCGGTCAGGATCGTCCTGAGGCAGCTTCTTCAAATAGTCTTTAAGCAGCATCTCATAGCGAGGGACTCTCTGCACGGGCTCCAACATGTGATGCTGGAGCGTCAGGCAGCCGCAGACCTCTTGACTCTGTCCAGAAACAATCAAAAAAATTGAATTGTTGTGCGTGAAATATGCTTATCCAACCCTTAACCTATTAGATACTGACGAAAACAACACAAGGGTGGTGCTTTCCACATGAGTTCAACACAAAGTTCAGCATGTCCTGTGCTCTGTCAGTAACTCAAACCTCTTATACATAAACAGAAGTGAATTTTTGCAGACTGGACTTTGGTTTCACAGTACCTGAATCTCCTGAATGATGGCCTTGAATTGTGGCGAACGATCGGTCCACTGTTTCAGCAGCTCCATGGCCTTGTCGAAATTCTTCACGTACTCTGCGTACATCTTGAGGAAGGGTGTGAGTTTCTGCAAAATGTCTCCGAGGCGAGGCGTGGACGTCCTGCAGGGGCGAGGAAACCATAATGTGGAGAGTATATGAGTTTGACCTCTTCAACAGCAGCTTCATCATGAAGGCAGCTACAGTTTAACACAGAATCATAAAGCTCACCATTCTCCCATGCGTTTCTCCAGGCTCGGAAGCAGAAACTGGCCGTGAAAGGTGTGGATGGAGGCGATGTTGGAGAAGATGTTTTTCACCACGTCCACAGGGAACGTTCCTTTATTTGCCTCCTCCATTAGCTTAGTACAGAATACCTGATAAGAGTAGTAAACAACACAGAAGTGGTGAGTTACAGATAATAGGGTTGTGTACTGTGCTCTTTGTGACATTGTCAGAAAAGCAGAAGTGAACCAGAGCTGTCGCAGAGTTCCTCACCTGGTCCAGCAGGTTAAGTCGTGCAACGTAGGCCCTCTCTGTGTGCAAGAGCTCGTTGGCGATCTTAAACAGCTTCTGTTCATTTGTCTCCTGAAAACAGAGGGTAGGTTAATGGGTGTCTTTATATGTGTGGTGATCTTAAGTAAAGTCTGATCATTGATGAATTAGTGAAGCGTGAAAGTGAATTTATTCTGCAGAGCTAGAAAGTCCACAGTCTGCATAATGACCGTTTCAGTCTAACACTCCTCTAATGATGAGTAAACGGTATTGTCACCTTAAAGGAAAGAGGGGCCTTGTAAGCTTTTCAACACAGTGACTGGCGTTTAACTGAGCTGACTGATAATAATGCAGAAGTGAGGGACAAAATGTCTGCAGCTGTTAATTTGCTTCAGCTCAGTATTCATTCCCACATCATTGTCATTTCCAAGTTCCTGTTCGGCCCTGCTCGCTGACCTCAATTTAAGACCATCCACACACGCATCACTCTTTTCAACCAGCCGTCAGACAGTGAATAGCTGAGAGACGTTGTATTTTCTGCACTTCAATAAGAAAACTGTAAATCGAGCACTCATTGTGCTGATTCTGGCTCGACGCCTCAGCGACTCGTCTGCTGTTTGAGTGCAGCCTTGTGTTAAATCCTGTTTCACTGCTGCTGCATGTGTTTGTCCTCAACACTGGGCCGATGGTGGGCCAGTCTGTGGTGTAACAGGAGCTCTCAGAACAGGAAATGAAAATATGGAAGAAGGGAAATGACACTAAATCCGACAAAGACACAACAATGTCCAACGGAGTTGTGTGTGAGAGGCCAAGTGGTGTGACAAACAACTGTGGCTTCAGAATGTACTCAACCTAACATCACACACGCCGACGTGCATACCGATATGATGAAATGTACGTTTTTGTTGCATACCAGGACGGGTTACCACCACAGTGACCATCGCAACAGAACATTTCAAACTATATATAAGCACAAGGCAGCAGATTTTTCCTCTAAATGAGAGCAATCAGCCGTACATTTCCACATAATTCACTTCACAAGAGTGTGACACACAGTGTTGCTTATTCTCTGGTTAGTTTGGAAGAAAATATTTTTCTCAAGGTGAAACACAGGGTAAGCTTTACAATGCATTGTTAAATATTAAACCACTGGTGTCCCTGATAGAGAAGCAGTGTGTAACTGGGGCCCCTCCTCATGTTTCAGATGTCTACGAGCCATTTAGCAGTTCCACCAAAGAGTGAAACTTCTAAAACAGTTTCGGTTTCATAACTGCTCAAGGCCAATTTATGTCACATAAAAATATTATTATATTTGTTTTCCCATGAATCATCTCACCACCCCACAGGTATATTTCGTGACCCTTTGAGATCCACTGCGCCAACCAGCCTAACTGTACAGTAGTGTAGATGTAGTTAAAATAAGCTCCATCTTGACCAGCTGCAGCAGTAAAATGCTACAGTATGTGCTAATGCAACAGTATTAATATTAGATAATGTTACATCTACACTGATGTATGACTCACGGGGTCATTTGTCTCCAGAGCGCATACTTTTCCTTTCCTGTTTCCACATCTTGGGAGGTATTACTGCATGATGTGAAAAAGTTGTGTAAAGCTTGTTGTGGCTCCCGATACTATTATTTCTAACTTCGATACAAAACCATTGTCAATACTGTGAGGAAAAATTGACATTGAAATCATGAAATTTAAATTTCTTATCGAAAGATTTGACGTCAACTGTTCCTTTTCTTGGTCACTGCTACTGAAAGTGAATTTTGAAACAGCTTCAAATATTCAGAATCGATATGTAGTGATACATTTATATTTTTGACAACACTAGCGTGAAGTCTGATAAATTACCTCAAGTGATGTCACTTGAGTCGGCAGCATTGGTTGAGGTTGAGGACTACAAATTTGAAAATAACAAAGTCTGGGGGAGGGGGAGTTTGGAAGAGGTGAGCTTAGCAGACTTCAGTAGCTCACCATCACTGCTTGAGGCTAACGGCTCGATGCTACATTAGCTGCTGCTAGCATCAAATACCTAAATCTCTGTCCAAACTGTCAACAGTCAAGTTGAATTGTGGGTAATGTAGGTGCCAAGTTTTGACACGGAAGAAGAACGGTTAGAGTAAAAGATATGACATCTCTGGTTCTGCTACATTGATTTCATAGTGTAGTATTTTTAAATGGTTCTTTAAATGGTTTGGGACAGCAGTAGCTTAGGAACCAGAGGGTCGCCGGTTTGAGTCCCGGTACAGACTAAGTACGGAGTGTGGACTGATAGTAGGAGAGGTGCCAGTTTGCCTCCTGCTTAGGTGCTCTTGAGTAAGGCACTGAACCCCCCAACTGCTCAGGGCGCCTGTTCAAGGCAGCCCGTTTGCTCTGACGTCTCTCCATTTAATGCATGTATACATCCTGTTTGTGCACGTGTGTATTTCCAGCCTGTGTGTGTGTGACAACAGAGCAAAAAATAGAATTTCCCCTCAGGGATAAATAAAGTATTTCTTCCTCTGGTACTTTTACCTCAGAAAAGAACATGAGTACTTGTTCCACCGATGCAAAAAGCACACCTAAAGTTCAATAACCTGGCTGATGGAAGTTTTTAAAAAGTTGTTTCGAACCAACCAACACAAAGAAAACTGATACGGCAAGTTAATTCAAGATAATCCCAAACAGCACAGACCAATGATCTAATTAGAAATCCAATTACCCAATTACTGGGACAAAGCCACTGAAACTTAATCAAACTCCTTGACTGGTTAGTAGATTTGACTGGGGAACGTGCAATGCCTCAAAGAATCAAGTTCATTAGAGAAGTTGTCAGAGCTCCCTCTCAAGTCATCAACACCAGTAAACATGTGTGTTGTTTCCACTACGACTGATGTCACTGCTCATCGCTCTTCCTCTCTCGTACCATTGAGACTTTTGTTCTCAGCACTGAGAGAACAGAGATTGATCTGAACCTGAGATATGTATTATCTGTGGACAACAGCGGGCACCGCGGGCTCCCGGGGGGGGGGGGGGGGGGTCACTGAGGCATGAACTCAGCTGCTGAACAGTTGGACATCTGTTCGGCCTTCGTAGGAAATAACTCCTCTGAGACACACACACACTCTCTCTTGTAACTCGACCCTTACAATGCTAGAATAACCCGGGTTAAATTAGTTCAGAAGGTTTAATCATGCTGAAAGCCCCAAACAAAAATAAATGCTCATGGTTTGTCTATCAGAGACAACACTCTCACACAACACACTCTCTGTCATGGCTGTAATTATGTAACATAAAGGATGTAAACACACAGATCACTTGGGTGCAAGGGCAGCAGAGTAGACGTACCTTCTGGTCGGTGCTCCCTTCTTCATTCCCATGCTCACTTTCTATTTTAGTCCCACTGTCCTCGTTCTCAGTGTGGCTTTCTGTCTCAGTCCTGTCTGTGTGTGGAGGTGACTGATCATCACTCTGTTCTGTGCTCTCGCACCCCATATCTCCGTTCACCAGCCCGGCAGTCTCTATCCTCACACTTTCATTGCTCCTCTCCTGTTTGTCCTCCTTGTCCTTGTCCTTGTCCTTGTCCTTGTCCTGCTCCATCTGAGCTACCACCCCGTTGGCCGCCGGTTTGTGGGCATCCTGCGGCAACGTTGGCGTGGAGGAGTGGTTCTCCTGAGTCCCGCCGGTCTCTGTCTGCCTCTGGTAGGCGCGGTGAGCTGGGCTGCAGTTGGACGACTTGCTGATCTGTTTGAGCGGCGAGCCGTCTCTCTTGGTCTCTGTGCCGCTGCTGGAGGAACAGAGGAAAAGGCAAAGGAGGAAGTTGGTCAAGAGCACAAAAAAGAGTCAACTAACCCCCCCCCTAAAAAAAAGGAAGGAGAGGAAAAGGGAAAAGAGGAAAGATCACAGGAGCGTGTTCAGTGGCTGCTTGAGCCTGCACGTTGATCAGGGAGTGTGGGACGCGGCGGTAAGCAGAGAGCTTTTGCACTTGTGTATGAGAGTTAAAAATAAAACTGTGGAGATGCACAAACTTCCTTCTGTCTTACGAGGCTGCTGAGAGCTGGTGTGCTGCAGAGGAAGTGTGTGTGTGTGTGTGTGTGTGTGTGTGTGTGTGTGTGTGTGTGTGTGTGTGAAGAGCAAAGACAGAATGGAGGTACAGTAATGAGGAGGACAGGAGGAGGGGGGGGGGGCTACAACACTACTCCCCAGAGGTAGATGCTGTCCTACTTCCAAGGAGAACCCACATTATATATTACACTGAAACATCTTCACTTGAACCTGAATGAAATTGAAAAAGCAGTTTGCTCGAGATAATTTAAAACACAGCGCAGGAATGGAAGCTACATTAACATGAAAAACACACAATGTCACCATTCATCTGCTCTACATCCTGTACCGGCAGTCGGTCCAGCTGTTTCCCTGTCTTACAGCAAGCAGCTACTGTATCTCAGCTTCGTGATGCTGATTCACTCGTGTAAAACTGGCCACAAATCAGATCTAAAAAACTGCTCGCACCATTTCTAGCACAAAAGACACAAGATACACTATAAATGCGATCTAACCTTTCCTGGTGTAAAAAGCACATCAGCCGAGCAGGTGATTTTCTCGCCTCTTGTGCTGAATGTCACTGTCCGGTTGAAACAGGAAGTATGTATAAATAGAGGAACACCAAGAGGCTGGTGAAACACTCCACAGATGAATCACTTCTGGGCTGTCGGCCACCTGAGCGCGTTTAAATGTAAAACAATATCACCCATATACGCTCTCAGAGGAAGACTGCGTGATATCACTGAGAAATATTGTTCAAAACTGTTTTCAGAAAACACACACACCTCTTCATTGTATGTGTGTGTGAAGGTGAACACAAGCAGTTCCTCTTTGCACATAAATAGCACAGTAAGTGTTTTAAAACGGGCTGAACTCGGCAAAGAATTAAGAGCAGCTTCACTTGCCATGTGGCAGTTCTTTAAGGTGCCTTTAAGGCAGCCAAGTGCCATGTGAACCAGATTAGTATATTAGTAGGCTAATTCTGTTCTCGGAAGCTGCGGGCCTTTCTCTCCTTTCTGTTCCAAGGCCACTAGGGGGCTAATCCCCACAGCCCCGCAGAGTCTGAATGAAAAAGATAGACCCGATTGCTCTGATTAACCTCACATCAGCGCTGGAAAATGCGATGAGAGGTGTGGAGAAAGCTGGGGATTCTGCTCGGATTTTGTAATTCTGTTTTTCAGGGATCCGGAGCCAGAATGTGAGGCGACATACTCAACATACTGAGTGAGATTTTAGTGGGCACGCTGAATATTTTTGGGCTCTACTGTATGAGCAGCTGGGACAAGGGCACCATTGTTGCCCTTCTGACTGCTTTCAATAGGCCTCTCTTGCACAGACAACTGCAGCTACAGTCAAAACTTACATGGCAATAAAACAAGATGTGATGCACAGAAAAGGAAACATTAGTAAGCCTTGTAGATCCGCCTCACTTATTCCTACATCATCCTGAATAAAATCAGCTGGTAAGGGTTTGTACAAAAGCACCATGTAACCACGAGGCAACAAGATCAAAGTAGAGACATTAAAGTTAAGATAGCTGAAGAGATCCTACCTCATTCTCCTGGGCTTCATCTCACAACTCTCCCACATCTGAATGAGGAGCTGTGTTTCCCCTTGCCTGTACAAATCTCTCTTCATCCCCTTTGCTAACGCTTGGCTCCTGAAGCGCGGGCTAATCTCGGCTTGTTCTGTCTACGGCTCTGTCAATGAGTCAGGCTGAGGACTTTAATCGAGGGACTTCTGCTTTTCATCCCTGAAATAACCGGCGTAGGAAACGTTAGGAAAGACAAAGTTTTCCGTCACTGTGATTACGCCAGCCTGAATGAGGACGTTTTATTACAAAAGCTATTAAGTGACGTGGATGGAGTGATTCAGCCGGAACCTGTCTATCATAGTAAAAAAAAATAACTACATTTAAAAAATGATATTCCAGGCTGTGTGATGTTTTGAATCAGCAAAACTTCTCAAGCGTGAGAAATACAGAAGAGCCACTTTCACTGAATAATATTACATATCTGAAATGAGCAATGCCTTACATAAATCCTCCAGTTCCCACTCAACTTTCCTCTGTGAAAGGAAAACACACACACACACACACACACACAAAAACACACACACACACACACACACACCAGCAGAGTAAAGAGCTCCTACCTGTTCTCCTCAAAGCGGCTGATGAGGTCTGAGACTTTGGAGTGTTTCTCCCTGACTTTCTCCCGGTTCATAGCCCCTCTTCCCCCTGCTCTCCCACCTCCTCCTCCTCCTCCTTCTCCTTCCTCCATGCCCTGCTTTAGTGGTGGTTTCTGCAAGCGGCCCAGCGGGGACGTGAGCTCTGTCACCGGGCTCTGGAGGTGCGGTGGCTTTGGAGGCACTGCAGAGGAAGACAGAGGAAAAGTTAGAGCATCAGAGACTATCTTTGATGCTGGTATATACAGTCTTGTATTTTTCTCATTACGGGATGTGTTGCTGCAATACCCATTTTTACCTAAAGGGGGCGGCATAAGCTACCCCAACTGACACCACACACATGGCACTGAGCTGTATTTAACATCCCAAATGTTACAAACAAGTCACTCAGCTCAGTGTGGAGTAACTCAGCAGTTTTGTTAGTGTGATGTGATAGGAATTGATTTTCATTCCAGCAGGAGCAGAAAGAACGCAGCTGTTTTATCTGTGTACAATGATTTACTCATCTCAAATAAAAGAGGAACGAGGCCCAGGGTTCACCAATCCCAGACCAACTTATATAACTCTATTCCTGTTTTCACTGTCTCCCTGTGGTGGCCTGAGCATGTGTGTCATGCAGTCATACAGTATACTGTAAATCCACAGGCACGGATTTACCGACTGATGGCATCAAAGCGGGAGGAAGGTCACAGTGGACGTAACAATCAGTGTGTCATTTCTCTCTCACTTCACATCTGAATCATTGACCGATACCATTGTGTCCACCGACCCCCCCACTCTGTGGTGTTTGGCTTGATTGTTGTGAGCTGCCGTTATGTACCTTGTGGTTTAGACTGCAGCCGCGGCCTGCTGCCAAAGCTTCTTCCATTGACCCCTCCCCTGCTCTTGTCAGATGTCCCGCCGCCCGCCCGACTCAGACACTCCTGCACGCTAGGTGAGTTGCTGCGTTTGCTCGCCGGGCTACTGCCTAGAGCTAGAGTACAAAGAGAGAGAGAGAGAGAGAAAGCATGTCCATTAGGAACTTCTCGTTAACAGTAAATGAAATGAGAGTGATAAAATAGAGAATGAAACAAAAACATAATGTGGCTTCATATAAATGTTGAAAACTTTTATTTTCCCACTTTAGACAGAGGACAGTATCGAGGTGGAGGGAAATAAGGGGCGAGAGGTGGTGAAAGACAAAGTACAGACCACCTGTAGGACTCAAACCAGAACCACCTGGACACCCAACAACACTCATTTTGAAACACTCCTTCCCCACCAGAGAGGTGACGTTCCACATCCCCAGAGCCAGTCTAGATCTTTTCAATTGACACAAAAATGACGCCACATGGAAACATTGTTGTTTCTGAATATTTGACCCCCAGTAAGTGAGATTATAGTTGTAAAGAAAATGTTGTAAACACTGGATATCAAGTGGTTAAATCTGTTAAACAAAAGCAGACAGAAGCGTCTGACTCACAGGATGTTGACTGTGCATATAACACCCTATTCGCATGGGACTAGTATTACCTGGGGACCTGGGTGATTTAGAAATTACACTCCCATGTCTGTATTGCGTGTGGCACATTCACACGGGATAAGCAAAGTCTGTATTTTACTCGAATTTACTGACATTATCCCCCGAGAATGATGTGCACAGTCATTAACTTCGCTCTGCACAACACAGAAGGACTACACACACCACCATAAGCAGTGCTGCACAGTGTTAATCTAATTTTTTCTTTGAAATGTGGGTTAAACAGTCACACTATCCACGTCATCAGCTTTTTAAACTTTGCTCCCCTGATTGTTTCAAGCTTGCTTTTTCTGTTAATATGTCTCCATGCTGTGTAGTGAGATGAGCCTCTGCCACCCAAATGCTGTCAAAAATTTTCATTTAAAATTTCCAATGCAGCCTCCATAATTCTGGACCGGGAGAGAGACAGAATCGAGGGGCAGAGAAGACAGAAGACAGCCAATTTACAACCTGTGTGTTTGTCAAAATATGGTTGGTAGTTTGCCGTGGAATTTTTACTTGACAAATTACTGACATGGCAGATTCCTACGGGATTAAGATCACAGACGACCTCCTCAATTTAAACAAATTATCAGTGGTTTCCAGGTAACCCTAGTCCTGAGGGAATAGGGTTTAATAAAGCCTTCCATTGGCTGCCTATGTTAGACAGACTTCTCCTCCCTTTCTACTTTCTGTGTGTTACCGTTTTCAAAATCCCTGTTGCTATTCTATTTATGCCCAGGTTTACCTCCACCTTAACAAGTTTCATCCCAAAACTACTTTGCAAGAGCACAGTCGCTGCGTCCTGGGCTTAGTCCCACCCAAGATGATTCTGATTGGTTTAAATGAATACAAACAACCCAGAGTGTTTTTTTTCCTTTGATGCAGAATTACATTGGGTTCAGCCAGACCTTTCTCCAGTGCTGGCACAGCACTAGTGTTGAGAGGTCTGACCATGTGAGACTGGAGGCATCCTGATAAATACTGAGCTACACTTCAGAATTTTACTATAAATTCTGCAAATCATTATCAGAAACTTTCACAGATGTGTTCTGCCTTATTCAAATTCACATCAGCTCAAAAATATCTTGCAGCCCTGAGGGATCACTGTGGTTTTACAAAAACAAACTAAGTATGTCTCACACACTGAGAGATAATTCCTCCCGTATCTCATCAGTACTGACAATGACAGAGTGTATTCATGTACAGGGCATATTGTATATATTCACTGCTGCAAATACATTTAATGGCTGCAGGCTAGATATTAAAGAGTGTCAGACAGTTCAGTTGATTATCTAGCTAATGATCCGGTTGATGATCGGCCCCGGCGAGGCTTTTACCCAACCAGCTGGCCACAGATGGTACAGCGTCAGTGTTTAGATAGAACAGACAGACTGATTTAATGGAGCGACAGACACAGACTGGCAGTGTTTACAGTAGCCTAAATACACCTCTCTCTGACCTCACACACACACACACACACACACACACATGCACGTGAAACACGTGCACTTATGTAAATGTCCATATATGGCCAGTAGGCGCTCTCATTATTTTACAAGCTATTAGTCCATTAGTTTCCATTTAAGGTGGTCACTTAAATGTGTGCGTGTGATTTAACAAATGGCACTGATGTATGGGTTGGATGCAGAAATCAATGGAGCTTTGCACTTGGTTAACTTGTGTGGATAAACATTGTGTGAAGTGGAATTGGTGTAGATTGGAGCTTAAAGGAAACACAATTACACTTTCACCTAAAACAAAACTTCCATCTACTTGTATTTTCTGTTTTTACTCATAAAAGTCTACAGTGCACAGACGGAAAAGTGTGGTCCTCCTCTGTTTGGCACTCAGTGATGCTAACATGGAAAGAGACATTTTCCATCCCTGTAATATAAATCATTAATTAGAGGTCTTAATTCCTTGATAGACTTGGTTTCATGTCCAAAAATAGATCAAACTAAAAGCATCTGCACTTTTAGAAGAACATGTTATCAATTTAGATCTTTCAGAATATTTTCTTCCACCCTGCTTAATATAGATCAAGGTTATATGATCTGAAACAACTTGTCAATTATTGATTAATCTAGATGATTAATTTGGGACAGTTTTAATAATCCATTAACTGTTTAAAGATATAACATGTAACTTTTCTGCATTAAAATGTCTATAAATGACTAAACCAATGTTGCTGTTGCCTGTCAGTGGTGTCATATCCTCTTTGCCTATGCATCAGGGTTTTAGTTGTCATTATTGTACTTTTTATCCGGTTCTAAGCCACATTTTTACAATACACTTTTTGATCTTTGTTCTTTTCACCTATATCTTTTAACCAGATTGAGGTCATCAGACCTCTGGATCTTAAGTCACAAGAGAAACAAGCTGAGCCCCTGGCGTGCCAAACACCACTGGAAAAACACTGATTTTTAAATTGAAACTGCTTTATTAAGTATTTTTACCACTTTTAATCAACTGCTCTATTTGTTTTTTAACGGAAGAGACCTCTGCAGGTAGTTCGACTCACAGTAAAAACCTTTTTAACATCTGGACCTCAAGTTATCAGAGAAAAAAGTTGAGCACAAATTAGCAGGAGTTGGACTAGCAGCCCCTTAGGGATGAGATGAACAGCATTGGAGAAACACTGAATTTTAACATGAAACTGCTTTATCCAGTGTTTTTACCAGTTTTAATCACCTGGTCCCTTTGTTTTGGAGAGGAGGAGACCTCTGCAGATAATTCGGCTCACAGTAAAAACCTCATTAACATCTGGATCTTAAGTTATCAGAGAAAATTTGAGAACAAATTAGCAGGAGCTGGGCTAGCAGCCCCTCAGGGATGAGGCAAACGGCATCGCAGAAACACTGAATTTTAACATGAAACTGCTTTATCCAGTATTTTTACCAGTTTTAATCACCTTGTCCATTTGTTACGGAGAGGAGGATACCTCTGCGGATAATTCAGCTCCTGAGAAAAACTTACTAAACGATGAACACTGAATAAATCCTATGGAATCTTCGTCTAACTTGATAGGAAATTTGTGGTTTTAGATTTTTGACTGTTGGATGACTATTCAAAAATGTCAACTTGGGCTTTAGGGAATTTTAACAGACATTTTTCAATATTTTCTTACATTTTATGGGTGAAATAATTAGTTAGTTAATAAAAAAAATAAATGGTGGATTAATTGATAAAGAAGAAAATAGGTAGTTACAGCCTTGCGGTGTATAAACAGCTGGTATCAGTTTTGAAAACCAAATGCGCTATATATGTAGTCCACCCTTCCAGATGCAGTTTGTTTACTGACATTTTTGCTACTACTTGCCAAAACGGTGCTTGAGGCCCTACAGTGATTTTTATCTTACCAATCTTGAAACAGAAAGAGAAAAAAATACCACAGAATCACATAGTCACAGTTTCTATTTTTACAGCCTGACCGTAATTAAAGACAACAGCCCTAGAAACTGTCTGACTGGAAACGGTCCCACGCTGCGTTTGGGCGAGCAGACTTTCTAAACACGGCTTCAAAATTACCAATCAATTCTGATGGTGGCCTCTGGAATTTCTCTTAATTACGTGCTTGGCTTCCCATCGTGGCCACATTAAGAGACCGTAAGAAAACATCGAACAACAAGCTATGCACCATATTATATACATATATGGCTAAAAATGAAGTCTCCGCCTGCACATTATACTCCACACATACAGCATTTACCCTGAATATTGCAGGGGGTCCACTCTCCACAGCCTGCCTCTGTCTCCTGGGGTTGTTATTAACTGTGTCAAACACCAGCCACTCAGCTTTAAATCACCTCTGTGCTGCTGGATGCTTTCACTAGTACCCCAGAGAGCTGTGCAGGTACCTTAAGTGTTAACGTTCAAAATAAGAAACGAGAGATGGAAATAGAGATAAAAGTAGATGTTTCTGGAAATGCAAAAATACTTAGCTTCGACTTGTGTGCCAATTCTTTTGTCAAATGCGCAGAAAATTGTTCAGAGTTAGGATCAGATCAGCTATTATCTCTTATTATAGCTCTTATCTGAATCATTAGGGCAGTGAAACACAGCCAGTTCTCTAACAGTAAAAAAATAGGATCAACTCTACTTCCTTTCTCAGAAACTGAATGCTGCTCGGCAGGAACTGCTGCTCCTGGTAACACACTCTCATTCTGGCATCTTCTTATTAAAGCTGTCTTGGCACAAGTGACAGACCGCCATGTACAGTAAATTAGTAGCAGCCAGCCACCACCCTGCAGAAACACTTTGATTCTCTTCCTCCATCTGTGTGACGGGTAAGGAGCCCTTTTGTCTGAGACTTGTTTGTGTAAGTGACAGAAACAAAAAGGGGAAGTTCTGCCGGACATAAACAGATTTAGGTGAGTTTTATAACACCAAAGAATTGTCACTCAGTGGTGTAGTGGAGGGTATACGCAGGTATGTGTGGTATACCCACCTATCAGCCAAAAAGCCACTGGAATATAAAGAACAGTATACCCACTTCCTCCTTGGTAACGTACCCACTTACCTAGTGGTACATTCACCTCACCAGCTGCCAAAGCACTGCTGTAACTTAACATCTTTATATCCCAACTGATGGTATATACAGTAGGTAATCTGCTTTGTATAGAAACCGAAACACCATTGGAGCGCTGCTGCAGTCCAGGAAGTGCGGAGTTGACAAGTCAAACTGAGACTCGACCTTTGTCTGTCCTTGCTGCTATGGCAACTAGCTACCTTCTGAAGATGCAAAATTTATTTCACTACTGAGCAGACTGAGCCTGAAGGCATCTGCTCCTATCTCAATGAATCCAAAACTGCACAGTGAGGGCGAGAAATGAGGAATGCTCTTGTCAAGGGTCAGGTTTCTGCAGCAGTGTGGATGAGACACAAAAAGCGCTCGGCATCTTTTGATTTCACAAATACTCTCTACACTTACCTAAAAACATGAACAGCATCTTCACTTAGTGTCCAAGTCTATCTGTAAGACAGAGCTCTCCAAAAACATCAGACCAGATCCACGTCTTTTTTAAAGAGAATCTACTTTCTAAGGTTTACCTGAGCTATGTGCGTATATGTGAGGTGCTTACTACAGCATTAAAGACATCACCCCCTCCCTCGCCCCCCATCTGCAGCCCTCCAGCTCTGCCACATCACAGCAGCTGAGCAATGGCTTTACTGCAAGCTGGCAAAGGAGGCTGAAGGAATGTATCACTCAGACACAAATATCTCTCTCTACAGCAAAAAACACAAACATTCTCTGAAAATAGTGAATCATCCAAACTAGTACCTAAAATAGTTTGGCTCCAGGGATGGCAAGGTCCGTTGGTTTGTTGGTCAAACCCTCTGGTCCTAAGCCAAATAACTATGGGATGGACTGCCATGAATTTTGTACAATTCTATACAATCATGGTCTGCAAGAAATTTCATGGCGATCCATTTTATAGTTGTTGAGATATTTTAGTCGGGGACAAAGCAGTAGACCGACAGACAGAGCAACACTGCCATCCCTAGAACTACTGATTCGAGGAGGAGTAAGCAGAGGCCAGTGCCCCAGTAATATTAAGCCTAGACCCCCCCACTGGTTCCACTTACAGTAGCAAATATTTTCATACACGGTCACCCTCAAGAGAAGGGAAATTGTAATTATTCAACACTTAATGAGTGTTTTGGAGAACCAAACCTATGAGGGTGGTGGTTGTATCTAACATTTGTGCTGTATTATATTATACTTGGTACCCCTTAAATCGCATATGGCCCCAACCTGGTGCTCGCATTTAAAATAGTCTAGAACCGCCACTGATCCCTTGATCCCCACATGGCTACAAACTGACTCCACAAGCTTTTTAACAAGGGAGCCACAAGACCAATGCCTGCAGCAAAATCCGAGATACTTTCTTGTCCTTTCCAAACAGAAACAAACGGCAGACCTCGTGGCTTTGCAGGTGGGCAGGTGTGCCACTCGGTTAATCTCCACTCAGCCTCTCAGTCAAACACCATTAAGTTCTACCTCATGACATCACCACCTCACCCGAAGCGTTGTCACCTGACAGTAGGCCTGCCTGACCCGTCTTTTTTCCTTGTCTCATTCTTTCTGTCCCTCCTCCCAAAAAACCTTCTGGCAAATTGTGTGCTGATACTTCCAGATAGAAAAAAAAAAAACACACAAAAGGCACACCTGTGTATGTGGCGCAGTGTGTCCCCACCCTGCGAGCAGCAGCCAGTATGCGACACGGCTTGAAACTGAGGCTTTGTCTCTCGCCTCGTGGCCCCACAGGCACCACATTCATATCAAAAGGAATGTCTGAGAGGACTTTTTATGAATTCTGCTTCTTCTTAATAAATGGGCTGGCATATTAAAGACCGTCTGGGTTGCTTCAAGACAGCGACAGCAACGTCAGAAACACAAGAGAAGAAGATGGATGAAGTAAAGAGCCATATGCAAAATATCTCAAAAATTCCTGACATGCACAGTCTTTGGTTGATTATAAATTAGTGTGCAGCTGTTACATTGTGGTTGAAACACAACATGGGCAGACATTTTGGAGTCCAATGATCTGTCTGAACCTGTTTACACACGGAGGCTATTTATCATAAGCAAGACTCGGCCAGTGTAGGAGTGTAAACATTACAACATTGTTACACATAAAGAGAGCAGGTTAACATGAGAGCATGCAGGCTCGTTCTCACCATTACTGAAGTGTGATCTGATCTAAAATCAGCCAAGGCTCAGGAGAGACAATCCAACAGGAACTGAGTAGAAATAAAATATTTTGTTAAGTTAAAAATCCCAGGGAATGAACTCACCGTGGAGTTTGACTCAGACAGGAAAACAGCTGTAGAGTGTATCCTCGGTGAGGGACCACGCTGTGTGTGTGAAAGTGTGAGTGAGTCCCAGAAGAGGACTAAGTTTAGGTCCCATGCAATCTTCCCACCACTAAGTGACTCAGCTGAGCAAGAGGACTCGCAGAGCAGCACAAGACTCCTCCTTCACTCTCGCTCACACCCCCCCTATTTAGGTGGCTTTTAAAAAAATGACAAAGCAGCACAAAGCGAGACAAACACACATACCCTGAGGTTCCCAGCACACAACTCTGAACAGACAAGATCTGCATATTTACACTGCAAAATGTACACTTTAAAAGCTACAAATGTACAAACAGCACCACTGACAGTCCAGCTACATGAAAATACACGCACAGCTCTTGCACGACTAACACGACTAACATGATCTCCAGCTTCCTCTCACCTGTTGATTGGTGCTTTAATCTGATCATAAAAGAAACAAATAAACCCTTTTGTCGAGGGCGTCGGTGTGAAACAGGAACACTTTTAGAGGACAGGCCCGCTTGTATAACAGCCACTAGCCTTCTTGTTCTGCCTGATTAGTCTGATCAATGATTAACAAGCACCACAGTAAAGCAGCCTGGAGCGCCTCGCAACAGTTCTCTCATCTGCCTGCTGAAATCCTAATGAAGCCCAAAGCCTCTAATCTATCATGTTAAACCGCCATCCAGCAATTTCTCCTCCTCAGGCACACTTCCTGTGCAAATATTTCAGACATAAAAACAAGACAACCGAGAAAAACCAGTCATCGAACAGTGTGAGTCGACATAAACAAGTGAAAAACGTGAGAAACGGGCGTCTGGTAAAATCCACTAACATATGAATTTGACTCTACATCAACATTAATACTGATCAAACACAAGGAACAGGCTACTTATTGATATGAGATATACCTTTTGTAGAAGTCAGCACAGTGAACTGCGACTTTAGATTCTCCATGGTCTGTATCTATCCTGTGTGCAGAGCTGCTCCCTGGTGTCTGACAGCTGAGCTATGAGGTGCTTGCTCTTTTGAATAACTGCTGATGTAAAGTGTTGTATATCAACTGTGAGCCATCACATGGTTACCAAAAAAAAGAACTAAACCTGCACAGGAAGCCTTAATTTAAGTCACACTAACGGCTACGATGACATGAATATTTTTGTTACTGTGCTATCTGTGGATGTGTGAGTGTGCTTATTTTGAATATATACTTTCACACACACAGCAAACACATTGTCAAGCATTTTTCATGCTCACTGACATGTGTTATTTGTCATCAGGGCAGGTTCAGAAGGAATGACAGGCATTTCAGTGAGCCAGTTTGATCAGTAGAAATTCCATTCAATAAATTCCTGTCAAATTACCTATACTTACGGCAGCACAGTAGTTCAGGAACACTTGAGATGAATGAATCTGTGTTTTAAACACTACATGTGAGGGGCGTCGGTGGCTTAGTGGTAGAGCAGGCGCCCCATGTACAAGGCTGTTGCCGCAGCGGCCCGGGTTCGACTCCAACCTGTGGCCCTTTGCTGCATGTCACTCCCTCTCTCTCCTTCACACTTGTCTGTCCTATCCATTAAAGGCTAAAAATGCCCAAAAAGATATATATTTAAACACTACATGTGAATCTTCTCAGAGTGAATACATCTTTAACAATTGTGCATTGTTGACCAAAACTGCACTCACATGCACTCATCTCAATGGTGCAACCACAAGTCGATGCCAATAAATACTTGACATAGTCAGCCTTCTGCAGCCTGCAGTCTCACTGTTGGCAGGGTCTCACTGAAGCTCATACAGACAGGACTGACTGGTGTCATCAGAGATGCTGCCAGTGGCACCTGACCTCTAACAGACCTGCACTCAAACACTTCCTGACTGTTACACAGGAAATCCAGGAAATGTGTTTACAGGCACCTGGTTACAACATAACCTACATTTACATGCTGCTGTTAAGTAATCTGATTTTCAGATATCTGCCCTCAATTTTTTTGTGACATTTGATGTCATCATGAGGTGATTTTTTTTGTCAAAGTGTTTAGACTGATGGCTCAATGAAAGAACAGGTCACATAACTACTGTCATGAAATACAACATCAAATCAGCAGACTCATTTTTGTAATCATCGCGCTGCACAGACAGGTCACAAAGCAGTGAGCTCTTTTGGAAGATGAAACCTTAGCGGCTAGAAATAGGCTATTCCCATGTCTTTGATTTTGTCAGGGGGAAAGATGACAAGAACATTGTTACTGCAGGTAGTCGGACTAAAACTCTTTCCACTGCAAGAAACACTTCCTCAAATCTCTGCTCTAAAACACCTCGGCTACTACGACTGACAGCACAACAACGTGAAGCTCCAAGAAATACACCCCACCAAAGGTATGGCCCTTCTCGGCCACGGAGGTCGGCTGTAGCGCTACTCTGGCTAAACACCCAAAACTGGATTTTAGTCGTGGACAGCTGCAGGCTACAAGAAGTAATGAAGCTTGTGGTTGGACATATGATGGATGAAATGTTGCTCTGTGAGCGCCTCTCCGTCTTTCAGACAGAGCCTTGGGTAAATACCAGTCACAAGCAACAGAAAACCCCCAGGTAAAAAAAACCCCAATCCTATCTAGCCTTAGCTACACTTACCAGCGATTACCCTGACAGTCACACAGAGGCACACACCTGAATTTTGGGGAGATTCGCAATTACTAATTTTATGGGGTATAATGGAAAAGTAATATAACGAGTAGTGTAACGAATTACTGTTGGCAGGGAGTAAGTTAAGAGATGTTGATTACTTTTGGTCAATATTGGGCCGGCAGCAAAGAGCATGGATACCAAGAGGCGAAGCTCCGTTGAATTTTTGCCAACAGCCACTAGGGGCGCTGCGGTAGCGCTGCCGCCATTTTGGACTGTTGAGCCCAGACAATATGCAAGATGTCAAGGAGAGAGGAGAAAAAAGTAAAAGAAAACAGTGTAGTGCAATTAGCTGCAACAACTATCAGTGGAACACCCCGCACCTGGCCTTCCACCGTTTCCCGAAGGATCCCGACAGGTAAGAACTCCTGAGGTGTAAGTTTTAAAGTGTTTTAATATCAATTTAATATGCCAGTTTTGTTTTGGAGGTAAGATATATATATATATATATATATATATATAGATATATATATATATATATATATATATATATATGTGTGTGTGTGTGTGTGTGTGTGTATATATATATATACATATATATACAGTACAGGCCAAAAGTTTGGACACACCTTCTCATTCAATGCGTTTTCTTTATTTTCATGACTATTTACATTGTAGATTCTCACTGAAGGCATCAAAACTATGAATGAACACATGTGGAGTTATGTACTTAACAAAAAAAGGTGAAATAACTGAAAACATGTTTTATATTCTAGTTTCTTCAAAATAGCCACCCTTTGCTCTGATTACTGCTTTGCACACTCTTGGCATTCTCTCCATGAGCTTCAAGAGGTAGTCACCTGAAATGGTTTCCACTTCACAGGTGTGCCTTATCAGGGTTAATTAGTGGAATTTCTTGCTTTATCAATGGGGTTGGGACCATCAGTTGTGTTGTGCAGAAGTCAGGTTAATACACAGCCGACAGCCCTATTGGACAACTGTTAAAATTCATATTATGGCAAGAACCAATCAGCTAACTAAAGAAAAACCAGTGGCCATCATTACTTTAAGAAATGAAGGTCAGTCAGTCCGGAAAATTGCAAAAACTTTAAATGTGTCCCCAAGTGGAGTCGCAAAAACCATCAAGCGCTACAACGAAACTGGCACACATGAGGACCGACCCAGGAAAGGAAGACCAAGAGTCACCTCTGCTTCTGAGGATAAGTTCATCCGAGTCACCAGCCTCAGAAATCGCAAGTTCTAGCAGCAGACCCATCTCTAGAACAACTGTTAAGAGGAGACTGGGCCAATCAGGCCTTCATGGTCAAATAGCTGCTAGGAAACCACTGCTAAGGAGAGGCAACAAGCAGAAGAGATTTGTTTGGGCCAAGAAACACAAGGAATGGACATTAGACCAGTGGAAATCTGTGCTTTGGTCTGATGAGTCCAAATTTGAGATCTTTGGTTCCAACCGCCGTGTCTTTGTGAGACGCAGAAAAGGTGAACGGATGGATTCCACATGCCTGGTTCCCACTGTGAAGCATGGAGGAGGAGGTGTGATGGTGTGGGGGTGTTTTGCTGGTGACGCTGTTGGGGATTTATTCAAAATTGAAGGCACACTGAACCAGCATGGCTACCACAGCATCCTGCAGCGACATGCCATCCCATCCGGTTTGCGTTTAGTTGGACGATCATTTATTTTTCAACAGGACAATGACCCCAAACACACCTCCAGGCTGTGTAAGGGCTATTTGACCAAGAAGAAGAGTGATGGAGTGCTGCGGCAGATGACCTGGCCTCCACAGTCACCGGACCTGAACCCAATCGAGATGGTTTGGGGTGAGCTGGACCGCAGAGTGAAGGCAAAGGGGCCAACAAGTGCTAAACACCTCTGGGAACTCCTTCAAGACTGTTGGAAAACCATTTCAGGTGACTACCTCTTGAAGCTCATGGAGAGAATGCCAAGAGTGTGCAAAGCAGTAATCAGAGCAAAGGGTGGCTATTTTGAAGAAACTAGAATATAAAACATGTTTTCAGTTATTTCACCTTTTTTTGTTAAGTACATAACTCCACATGTGTTCATTCATAGTTTTGATGCCTTCAGTGAGAATCTACAATGTAAATAGTCATGAAAATAAAGAAAACGCATTGAATGAGAAGGTGTGTCCAAACTTTTGGCCTGTACTGTATATATATATATATATATATATATATATATATATATATATATGTATATGTATATATATATACATGGCCTCTTGGACCATTTATTATCACTGCTTTAGCATTAAAATATATCATATTAAAATATAAATAAATAAAACTATATAGTATTATTATTATTACTGTCCCCTTACTGTACAAACTGTAAATACATCTTTATTCCTGACTATGTGACGTCACCATTAATGTGTTTCTAGTTAAAAAAATTTTATTTTTTTATTTTTTTTTGGTAGATTGGCTTATGGGGTGATTTTGAAGGAGTAATTAAGTTAATCTTCTCATAAGTGGATGTTATATGTAGAGATGCCATCTAGGCCGTTTTTCTTCGTTTTGTTTTTTTTTAAAGTCTATATTTTGCTTTACAAAAACGTGAAAAAGCAGCTGTGACCAAGCTATCACGAGGTGAGTAGCATTGTAAACATAATTAATAGCAATATACTTCAGTTTGTCTGTGTGTTTTTGTATGCAAGCAGGTCTGCTGACAGTCCAAAATGGTGGCGGTAGGACAAAACCATGGGCGAGTCTGTTGCTATGAGGCGTTCTATTGAGCTTCGCCTCTTGGTATCCATGCTCTTTGCCGTCAGTGAGCATCTGTCGCCCTAGTTATCACTCTGATTGGCAGTTCAGCTCAGAGTATGAGAAGAGAAAAGGAAGTGAAGATCCATCCTGTTGATCTTCTGGTTTCCCTTTCTAAATGACTAATACAGACTACAGCCACCTGATGGTATGGAGTGTTATTTCCTCTCACGCTGGTGCAGAACGTTCAAGCTAGCTGGCCATTGGCTGTAGTTTTTGCAGTGTGTTCAGGTGCAACTTTTTGGCCAAGATACAGGCAAATTGATACAACGGTTGGCCTTCGTTGCCATTTATTTGATGTTGGTTTGGTGAATCTGGGCCTTTACATTTAAATGCTTTCCTGATACTGTTAAAATGGGTAAAACACTTTCAGAGGCACATGCCACATACTAAGATAAACTGCAAGTAACTGCTGCTTCTGTCCTTACTTACATAGTCACACACAAGCAACACAAACAATGACACACAAAACCCAGTTTCTAACCATTTCTGGTGCCCTACATCACTCAATGAGATTAGAAAGTGTGTAGTTAAAGAACATGTCTGGCTTTGCTCTGGTACAAGAAGAGTTCATTGAGTCTACCATGCTAGCACAAACAGTGTGCATGTGTGTGTATGTGTGAGTGAGTGACAGACAGGGTGACAGATAACCGTTACCACTAGGCATGGGGGATTAGCTGTTTCTGTTCAACTACCCAGACTTTCTTCAGATTAACCCTGCCTCATCCTCTAATCCAAGGGCCGAGATTAGGACCCCAGTCTGCTCTGAACCAGCAGACACTGGGGGGGGAGACAAAACTGTCAGGGGCTGTGATGAAAAAAAGAGGATGGAGTGTGGGGAGTGTGGAAGATATGGGGGGCAAAGGGAGGTGGAGAATGGGAACTGGAGAGACACCTAGACACTGATATTATTTCACAGGGATGAGCTCGGGGCAGAAGGTGAGAAAAAGCTTTAGGAAGAAGAATAGGATGAAACAGACAGGAAGGAAGGAAAAGTGAGGGCATGATGAAACTAGACAAGTGTAGAGAAGACAGACAGATAAAAAAGCCAGATGGGAGGGATTTACAGGAGAGAATGAGACACATAAAGAGGAGAGAAAATGAGAAAAGGTGAAAATAGGAAGACACTGGGGACTGGAGGAACGCACCCATTCATCACACAGATGCAGACTTTGAGCTACACACACACACACACACACACACGCCTCTGATATAAAAATAGAGCAGAGACCAGCAGCTTTCTTCACACCCCTGCCTCGCTGTGAGCTGCAGGGAGGAGTGTTCATACTGCCCTTCGCAGCATCTTCCTGCATCCCCTCCCTGCACATGAATCTTGTCTTAAAGTTCACTCCACTGCAGCTGATTTGCGCAGATGAAGGAGGAAATCTCACCAGATTTGGCGAAGTTTAAAAAGGACTAAAAGGCTTCAAACTCACGCCGTGATATCGACTTCAAAATGCAAATAAGTGCAGCCCACCTGCTGTGAATCAGAGGTGGCGACTGACAAGTTAAAAAGCTATGCATCTTAATTCGGCTTGTGGCAGCGCTACCTCCCACACATCACAAGATGAGGATCAAGAAGAGGTATTAAAAAAAGGACTGCGTCACCACCAGCACAAATACAGACAGACAGGAAACCACAGAAAATGAATAACCCCCCGCGCACGTGAGACGTCTGCAGCGATAAAGCTATCAGTGATCACCATCATGACCAGTGGAGCTTTCTATGACAAATTCATTTAAATAAAGCTGCACTTCAAAGAAAAAGATCCAACAAGCACAAAAGCAAGTGTAAGGTGAGTTAATGGTGATGCTGCCTACCTCTGGAGTGTTCGATTTTCACCGCCACGCAGGCCTCATCAGTGGTCTTGGACTGGAAGCAGCCAGCTTTGTCTTTCTTCTCTGCAACGACAAAACACAAGATTCGCTATAAAAAGACATACGAGAAAACTTGAGAGCAGGAGGGTATTTTAATACCCGCATCTGAGGCAGGAGCTTCAAAATGTTTCAGGCTACCCCATGTTTTATGTAAGAGGAGCAACGACAGACAGAGGAGATGAAAATACCATTCCGTATTTTCCAATAGCCAAAACAACATGCTGGACATGCACGAAGCTGTTGTGGGGCAAAAGCTGCCGGAGTTTTGCGGCGCTCCTCTGGTAGCACCATTTATCAAGATCAGGAGTAGACTTGTGTTTGTTTTGAGAATGAAGAGGAATATACCGCCCCTTGGAGATAGAAACCCTAATTAGTCTGTCTGTGATATGTAGGGCACAGTCTGTGGGGAGAGCTAACACTCTTTCAACACAGCCGTTTAATATGCACATAAAAGATTAAAGAGAAAATAGCAACGCTCGTAAAAACAATGATGGGCTCGCATGAGTATTAGGAAGCCCCCCAAACACACACACACACACACATATATAACTCAGACACAATAAAAAAGGGACACACACACACGTTCCATCTGATATGAAGCATCACAGCTGCAGTGTGATCAATGTAGTTGTTGACATGCAGCAACACATGTAAGTGACACACAGCACAATAGAACAGCTGTACAACCATACAATCTGAAGTCGAGCTCAATTCATTCAACTTTTGTTTCACTCTGTGCTGGCAATGACATCGACAGTGATACCAACCAATCACAACCGTGAGAAACCTGTTTTATTATCTTTCATCCTCATTTTCCTTAAAAGGTTACTTCTAGCTTGATTTTAGGACAAAAAGCAAAAGAAAAGCATGGCTGTAGATTATTATTTTGCGCAGATGTGACACTGCACCAAGTACATGTGCAGAGGCATCAGGCTGGAGCTACTGTTTGTCATTTTCGTGAGTGTCTGCAAGGTGAGCCTCTCTCCTCATTGCTGATGCATTTAATGGAGGATTTGGCAAATATTAGGAGACATGTCAACTGAGGCTGATTATGTATTTCACTGGATTTACTGAGGTCACGCCACTCAGTTTTGCTGGGAACATTTCTCCACCTGTGCATAGGAGGCATAAACACACCGCAGATGGGATTTACAAGAGCCATAAGGAGTGGCGGAAATAAAGGTGCAATACATATAAGCTTACATGTAACTAAAACCTGAAGCAATCAGGCTGTAATTAAGGAACTCAATATCTGATTACTGTAACACAAAGATGGGCTTACGTTCATCACATTAGCTCAGTTTTTGAACTTTTCCTTCCCGAGTGTTTTCAAGTGGTATTATTGTTGCCGCTGTCGCAAAGACCTAAGAGCCTAGCAACTACCAACAACAACACACACTGCACTTTATTTTCCACAGTTACTTTGGTTTTTCCACTGCCACTGTCATTTCTTGTAATGAGGATAGTAACTGCATTGACCATTACATGACATCAGCTACCGTGGTAAAATGAGCACCATACTCTTCCTGTAATGGTTGTCGCACTTCCTTTGTACTGTAAATTGAGCTTTCATTTTCCCGGGAAATGGTACCCAGTGGCGGACGGAGCTGCATAGTGAAAGTGAGGCTTATAAGGAACCAATCCAAACACAGATAGTAACATTATTCTGTAGCCAGTGCACTGTGCAATTAGCATTTACGTCATAATGGGATAGTTAAAGCAAAAACCTTGCTTATTTCCATTTAAACCATCAATCAGCAGTAAAATCACTACTTAGTTTTGTTTTGTTAAGACATTCAGTTGAGTATCTGTGTTCCCTCAGTCTATCTCCACACATTTTGTCATTAATTAATCTAAGACTGTCCATGCAACACTCTCACTGTTTCTCTTAATACCCCAAACTATGATTTGCACCAAGTATTTAGCTGAGTGTCAGTTAGGATATATGAGCACAGCAGGGCTGAACTGAGACGACATAATGGTGAGTGGATAATGCCACGTAAAGGAAAAGTGGACAAACTCAGCGTGGGGTCGTGCAAATACTTAAGAGGAGGTACAAATGACTTTGTGTGTGTGTGTGTGCGCCCATGTGCCCACGCGTGTGCATGTGTGTGCGAAGGGGGGTATAATATCCTGGCGCAGGGATTAAAGGAGGGCTTTCTCCGCCCACCATCTGGACTCCTCATGACAGGCCTGCCTGCTGTTCACACACACACACGCACAAACACATACACACACACACACCTACTTTACAATACATAAATTGGACCTAGTCAGTTATATAAGTTCCCTATTCAGAGTTTACTGTAAAACACGTAAGCAGCTTATCAAAAGCATCCCGCAGACTGTGGGTGTGAGGGGAAACCTTCATCAATGATGATATATGATGGGGAGAGTCTACTGGTCCAGCTACTGGCCTGACCCTAAACTTCCTCTTCCTGTCTGTCAACTTCCTGTTTTTCATATTCCATAATCTTGAGGTCTCAACTCTTAGCATAACAACACTCAGACCACTGCACAAAAAAAGAAATGGCAACAAATCACATGCACACATCGACATGCACTGTGGACACTACTGAGGCAAGATTTTTGGAAATGATGTCAGACACGGTTGACGATAAAGTCTGAATACTGATAATGAAACTCAGACGTGCGTCCATCCTGACAGTGATCATGATAACTGTTTGAAAGCGACCAACAAGAGATGCCTCAAACTTCCCCAAATTCACAGTAATTCTAAGAAATTATAAAAAAAAAAAAAAAAGAAATGAAATAACTGATCTTGTAAAAGAAACGGGTCGATTTTCTTCATTGATGCCCTCTTCTTTTTAACCAAGCTTACTTGAAAAGACTAAAACTGCACAGTTGTAAGTGAATATAAAAGGTATTGACGCATGTCTGTCATGTCAGCTTTATACTGAACACATCATCGTTCTGTACGTCTTTGGGCTTCCTCTACTTAGCATCATGAATTAAAACACACATCAAAACAGGTGGCAAACTGCAGCAAATCCTCCAATGGTGGCATTCAAGGAGAATAAAAATCCAATTTAGCTGCTAAATTCACAGCAATCCAATCAACTCTCTAAATTAAAGCTTTCACTCCCCCTCAAGCAGTCTGGGTATTACATAAGAAAATGGCAGCCACCATTCTGATACCGCTATAAATTGGTGAAGCTGTCATATGAAGCTGTAATGATGGTGGCTGATCAAAAACAAACAGGTATCTCCTCCTTGACAGATAAAGGTCAGTTAATGAGCTGTGACATTTATCAAATCTTCAGAACTGTGTGTATACACGCTGTATTTCACTACCGAAGGTGTTGTAAACAAAGGTATTATCATGAGTCTATCTCTCCGCTGTTGATAGCTGCCTCGTCTCTGTTTACATTCACCCTCTCTATAGCGACACAAGTCTGACAGACAGGCGGCTGCTGCGTCAAACACCAAATGACTAATGACCCAAGTCTGACCTTCAGTCAACACACAGACTGACATCCTCGTCTCTCCACTGTCACTGCTCGCATTCGCTCCACTCTCCAACACTTCAAGCCGCTTTGTAATTCCCATCAGAAAATGTGGAGTTGGGCCATTTAATGTGTTACAGTTTATGCATGCCCTGTATTCACTAGAAGCAGATGCCAGTCAGAGCAGAAATAGAAGATTACCCCACAATGGAAATATCCTGCATAGATGAAAGAAAACACATATCACTACAATAACACACAGAAAAAATAAATTATCTGAACTAAACTCCAACATATCCTAAAATATGAGGCTGACAATATATTCTGAATTTTTCTTGTAGTAAACAATTTCTTTGAAAAGACCAAAACACACATTTAAATGTTCCTAAGACAATTTTCAGAAATATAGCCATAGTCTGATACAGCTTATTCCTCTGTGCTACAGACCTCAGTTGTGATCCACAAACTATCAAAGCACATAAAGCTAATCAATTTGGGCATTGCGCTATAGACCCTCTTACTGTTAGTAAACAGTATGACGTTTTTTTGGTGGGTGGGGCTTAGCTGGAGGCAAAACAGTTCTCCACAGACATTAGCTAGTGCTAGCTATCAAGTTCTGTTGGCTTGCTTTAGACAATTGAGGAAGATGAGGCAAAGTACTCATTCACTCCAATGGACCGTTCATAAATTTGGAGTGCTGTCTGAATGTACTGTTTGGTTATCCAGAGCACCGCACTCTCAGACTGGCAGTGTGCACTCTGGACACTCTGTATGGGAAGACGGAGCAGCAAAACCATTCATTAAGTCATGTAGAAATATAATGCTCTGTTTCTTCAACCAACAGAACTCTCATTTTAATGTAGAGCGCCACACTGAATTTAGTGTTACCTGAATAAGTAAACACTGACGGACGGGACCAGACTGGTTGACCTCTACGCTCTTACTCAGTGGATGGACAATTTGACAGGATTGCTGAAGGTGGGATGGCCGGCTTTATGGTGGATTACTATGCCAATCTTACAAAGGAGATGACACTTGAACGGTTTCCTCCGGTTTGTTTTGCTATCAAAGCTAACGTTAGCTAATGTGCTGAAAATTTAGCGTAATGGAGAAATCCAGTCTTGATACCTCTCCAATTTCTGATTAGGTGGACATGATAATAATACACAGAATGTTATTCATCCCTACAAAAGTAAACACTCTTTCATTAACCTGATATGACGTGTGCGCTGCACATGTGAACATTTTTGATGATCGCCTCCGCCCTTTGGTCTAATCACATTTAACCATAGTTGTCTTTGTTTTTATTGACGGGCAGTGGTGGCTTTTAAATGAAAGAATTTAAGTTTTAAACCATGACTCCTTCTATTCTGGCTCCTAATAACACAACAGGACGACATTTTAAGACTCATAGCCTACAGCCCTGTGAGTTATGTTGTGCCTTCAGCTAACAGAACTGACGTCATTGTGACATCTGCCCTAAAAGGTTCCATACTGTACAGGAAAATACCCATTCTTATGTCTCCCACACACTAAAGGACTTTGTCTGACGAAAGGCTGACACCCCTCTCACATCTAAAGACAATGTCAGTTTTTAGTCACACACGATAAGATTTTGCAAAGACTGAAATCTTGAAAGGTCACTACCTACCTACCTTTACAAGACTACAGCTAGATTTCTTTTGAGGTTTTT
This sequence comes from Epinephelus lanceolatus, assembly GCF_041903045.1. Lineage (NCBI taxonomy): Eukaryota > Metazoa > Chordata > Actinopteri > Perciformes > Serranidae > Epinephelus > Epinephelus lanceolatus. The sequence goes on along the minus strand of NC_135738.1, from coordinate 33,008,338 downwards.
ACCCATCTTACTCCTGGTGGAAAATATTATGCCAAACTCTCTTCAATAAATATGACATATTAACACTTCCTCTTGTGTCCGCAAAAACACGAAACTTTGTACGCCTCAACTCACTACCAGCCTGCAAAAGAACCGATACTTGCTCATGCTCTTGCATCCCCTCAGGGCCCCTCCGTGTTTACCGTCTAACCTGCTTCTTCTTTGATGCTGCAGGGAGTTCAGTTATTCTTCAATAAACATGATGGATTTTGTCGGAACAAGAAGAAACAAAAAAGACTGGACAAAGACAGCCTTTAAGACAGTTTGCTGACCATCTTACACCAAACAATCACGAGAGTTCACACAAAACTCTTTTTATTTTATACTAAAATTGAAAATTTGTCCGCGACAGTAAAATCGCTGGAAAAGTAATTTGCGCTAAGGCTGGCATTGGATGCGTCGTGATTATGTCTCGATGCAGGAAAGTCAATAATCAGTAATTTCTCGTAATGTCTTGACATTATGATTGCGTGTAAGTTTTGTAACCACTGGTGAACACAATCCAACCAGAATACAGATATATTATGCTTTTAAAGTGGCAAGTAGACACACAGTAAAAAGAAAAAATCATGTATAGAAATCCAAAATTTTATATTTGTTTTATAATCACATTCAGCCCTCTGAATCAAACTGAATCATGAGGTGCATAGAGATTGCCACCCAGACTACTGTAGTTCAATTTCTGACTCAGCCCCCACACAGTACACCTTTGGCAGCTGTAAATACTCAACAGAGCACCAAATGTGTAAAAATCCACAGCTGTAATCACCATAACTTTAATACAGACTGTGTTGATTGACCTTTATACAAGTCATGAGTAATTATCCACACGGTTTCCACAACAGATATGCTACATGCTTGAAATGTTTTTAAGGTGACTGCACCCACACTGATGCATCCACAGGCAGCACCTGCGTGTGTGGGTTTCTGTGTTAAAACCAGCGCTTCCTCCAACTCTTTTCTCAGTGGTTCACACACACACACCTCATAACTGAAACCAAAACAAATTGTACAGTCTTAATGTTTCTTAGCTGCTGGACTGTCAAACAAAAGGAAACATCTCTACAATACCTGTGAGCAGCATTCCTCTCCAGTACAGCTGGGTTTTCCCGGGCCCGTCAACCACCCGATGTTTATCCATCTCAAAATCTCTCTTCAACTCAGTTTTATCAGCATCTATAAAGAAATTACAGTCTGATCTTCAGACACAAGTTTCCCTGTCGCCTGGTTACTTCATGTCTGTATTTACCCATCAAACCTTCGGAGTACCTGTCTCGACACTGTACAAACCGGTTCCCTGGAAAGCAGAGTCACCAGAGACAAGGAGGAGGGGAGGAGGCGGGAGGGAAGTTGTCCTTCAAGATGTTGATTCACGGTCAATTTTAACCATTACCATAATAGTGTTCTGGGGTGAGCCAACACTCAAGGACAAAGTCACCCCAGGGTGGGAGGAGAGAATGGGAAGACAAGAGAAACCAAAAGAGAGGGTGGGAATGCTGTAAATCAGCAGTGAGGAGAGGTGGAGGAGGGAACACACTCATGGGGAAGTGAGAGAGATGAAAATTAACCAGCCGTAACAGTTAATATTTAACTATCTGCAGCACTGCCAAACAGTCAAACAACCCATATTAAACACATTTCTTTCGCCTATTTTCTGCTCCTGTGCCACTGCATCCTAACTGTATTTTCACACATGCTAACTATATTACACAAAATGTGACTGCACAAACCCCCCAAAGCCCAATTTTAGCCTAATCTCAGCCCTGATATACTGCAGCAGAAATGAATGAGATTCTAAAATTAAGAAACCTAAATCACAGAGGACAGTCTGCACTTATCATCCAATAATGATGAGAAATAGATACCATTAAATATACAAAAAGGCTGATTCTGCCCATAAGGACACAAGAATGCAAAGTAACCTCAGCTTCATTTGCATGGCTGCCCTAGATCGAGATAAATACCATTCAAATGTAACTCATAAATAATGGAAGAGAGAGAATGTATTAATATGCCAAGTCACACCCCTTTAATCACACATGAGGTTCATAGTGATAATGTGTGTGTCTATGTGAGTGTGTGTGTGTGTGAGCACACGTCTGACGTTTTCATGCTTGACACAGAGGAGATTGGCTATTGAATGAGACCAGATGCGTCTGTCTCCCTTCTCTCCTGTCCCTCCATAATGGACAATTACCACAGAGTTATGGTTCTCTGCCACAAACATAATAGAGTGAAAATTAAAGGCCTTGTACTGCCTTTATGTGGTCAAGGCAACCAGCTGAGACTCCCGTCTCCAGCACATGATGTAGTTTACCCTCCATCTAACAATCTAGTCCTGTGATGAGTTCTTGTACAGAGAATAAGCCAATTAGCAAAGTCTTTACAGCATGTTTTTGTGCAGTGGTGCCCACCAGGCAATTAGAAGTCAAAGATTCACTCTCCTTTAGGCTTTGTTTTGGTCTCCACTAACTGTGTCTGTCTGCTGTTTAGTGCTGGGCAGGTAGAGTACAGCGGGTTTTTAGAGCTTTTTAGTTGAAAGCAGCTGCCTGCTGTGGACAAAAATTAAGCTCTGAGTTCAGTTTGGCTGCAACTAATGATTATTTTCATTCATGTGCCAATTTATCTTCATGGTTAAATGATGAATCTTTTAGTCTCTAAATTGTCAGCTGCGCTTGCCTGAGAAGGACTAAATGCACAAACCTGCTATTTTAAATATCCCATCAAGAGAGACTCTCACTGCAAACTGTTCTGAATGTTTCTGAAAATGTCGGCATGCAACATGGTTCTGTGGATGATAATTGACGTGTAGACCTTCCATCTATGAGGAAATACAGTGAGCGCTGGACGGAGCAGTGCGTGACAATAACCCCGTCCAGATTTAAGGGTACTGTTTGTGGTTTAAATGCTAGATGGTCCTGGGGTCTTGGTAGCATGTCTGAAAGGTTACTTTTGGTTCCAAAGGTACCATACCGAAAGTGTTTGGTGGAAACAGGGCTTAAGTGACATCTTCAATTTGCTTTTTTTGTCCAACCAACAGTCCAAAACTAAAAGACTCAAGATTAATTCCCGCATTTAAGAGGCAGAAATCTGATTACAGCGATTTATCAAGTATCAAAAGTTGGTGTAGTATAGTATAGTATAGTAGTTGGCAATTAATTTTCTTTCAATCAGAAAGTTGATCAATTGTCTAATCACTGCAGCTCTAGATTTGGTGAGTGTGAAATCAAGTATTAGTTGCACACTTTAAATACAAAGAATGAGCTGCAGAGTCAGATGCTAACGCTCTCTCTCTCTCTGGGTTCGTCACTACAAGTGATCCCTGTCACATTACGCACTCATTTGACCCATTGTTAATATGAAAACAGTGACTGGTGCAGCTTTACCTTTTGCTTTTTTCTCTATTGATACTTTCACTTTTTCAGGCCTGTAAAAATCCTTTGAAAAAAAAAAAGCTCATCTTTTATTAAGGCCATAACTTGTAATAAGTAGTCACAAGCCTAAAAGGTAAGGTTTTGTTTTAACAGTAGATACAATTACTTCTTAGTAAATTTGAGCAGTGGAAAATGGGTCTTCCTTGGCAAACACAACTAAGATTCCTCCAGAAGATCTCCCTTATCTGCTATAAAAGAGCCTGCCTCACATTCCACTAACTTAAACATGTGCCTCGTAAAAATCGTACATCATGTGCAGACGCTGTCCATCTACTTTCTGATTCCCAGCATGCTGCCTACATGGCCCCAGCATGTGAAGATCAGCTTTTAAGCATGATCTGAACATGCTCTCTGGCCCATGTCTAATGAGGGCAGGCCAAGTGAGTCAGTCACTGGGTGTGCTGTGATCCTGAACTACATCGCAACCCCCCCCCCCCCCCATTAAACACTTCCTGTCAGTACTTCAGGGAACACATTAAGAAAAAGTGAGATTTAAACGTGGTTTGGATATCAGATGGCAAAAACGTTGAGTCCCAAGCTTAAGTGAATTTGTACAAAAACAGAGTAAGTAACAGAGATGAGGAGAGGAGAGGTAGTGGACTCTGGTCACTGGGCACTGAGAAAGGGATCGATTGTTTGAATTAGAGTATGCGATAACATCGACAGGCAGCAGTCATTCTCTCCTCATCTATCTCTCTTACCTCCTTCCCTTTCACCACACATCTCTTCTCCCTCTACCCCCTCCACGTCCTCCTCCTGCTCCCCCTGTGACCTGCCTGCCTACCTTGGAAAACAGATCACAGCTGCTGGGCAGGAGCTTCCAAATGTGTCAATCAATAGCCTGTCCACCCAATCACCACGTCTGACTGGGCCCCAGTAGGCCAGTCTGTTCATAAATGAACAACAGCGGTTATTCACAGCATGCTCTTTCATGATAAGACTGAACCGAATGGATATGAAAGGGCTCCCAGATCCAGCACAGATATGTAAAAAGTGACGTATATGAAGCATAAAAGACCACTAATCTGTTAATATGTAAGATTTTAAAGCAATAAACTACAGTAAACTCCAGCACCCCAGCTGCACTCATATTTGTATTCATTAAGTTAAGTTACGCCCCAAGGGTATGTCTTGCTATAATCGAGTTTCCATTCAATGCAACCCATTTTTAAGCAAAATGTTTACAGAAATAACCATTCCACTTTCCATCAGTTCAGCAAAAGTGAATGACTTCCTGAACATCAGATATAGCTCTCTCTCCAAAAATAACCCCATGAGAAAGTCTCACAATCTGATGCTGATGAGTAAGCTGTTGTTACTCATCTGATGCTGGCTACGATTCGCCTTGTCTGACGATGACAACAAAGAAATGCACTCGCTAATATTGCAATGCTTTGGGTAAGAGGCACAGAGCACACAGCTGGGGCCTTGTGCACAGGAGGACTGACAGCACAAAGCATTTATGAAAGGCCGTGGTGGATGGATATTTTGTCAACAACATTTCAGAAGCTTATGTCTCTCATGCAGTGGCTCTGAATCATTTCCAGGAATGATCATGACAAGAGTATTTGTTTGTCCTGAAAATACAGTTAAAAACGAAACTGTAATGTTACTGAACTTTAGCCTCACTGACCTTTTGCTAAACCCAGCGACTGTCCAAATATAGCCTAGCAACGGTAATTAGGCGTGGTCAAGCTTTCACTTTCTACACATGTTGACATGGTGTACATGGGGCTGTGGTCACAACAATACTCTGAATATGGTAACCGTGCAATATGCGATAACATGAATATTGCAATAATGATATTATTTGTGATTGAGAATAAGATGTTACTCAGGTCTGCCTTTCTGGTGCTACTGCTAAAATACAACAAATTTCTTATTGAATTAAAAAAAAGAAAGGAAATTATTTCCAACATTCTTATATTGACTAAATGGAAAAATGAACTGAACACAAAAGGCACCAATAAAAAAGATAAATACAGTGAGTTACGAAAAGGCCTACTCTTTGACTGAAAATATCCCGTAGTCTTCACAATGTGTTTATCGTACAAGATGACATCATGATGTCGATTAAAAAAAACAAAAACAAAACATAACTCTAACATATGCTGCAAACCTTAGCATGTCCTGCTAACTAGCTAACTGCCAACAACAGCAGACCTAACTCAGCAACATTTCCAAAATTCTTTTATTTACCAATTGATAGGTACATTTTAAAGTGCAATCTTCTACTGATACTCGTCATCGTGATGACAATAAAAAACAATGTATTGTGTAATGTAACTTTAGCATGATGAGCTACTAGCTTACCACCAACAACTTTGTGGGGCTAGAAGCAAACCCCCAGGAAGTGCGATAGCTTCTGAAGCCAATTTTCGTGGTGGCTAAAACAGTGGTACTGCAATTTTCGGTGTTTGTCACGTGAAGCCATTTGGTCCAAAAGACTTTTTCTCATAGACTTAGATTTGGAAGAGACATTTGTAAACCAGGTGAATTGGTGTTCAAGTTAACAGAGGGTTAAACCGAAAGTCAGCCACTCAGCCTGTGGAAGTTGGTCGATGAACTGTGCTTGACCATGCTCGGTGGCTGTAAGTTTCTACAGTGCTTGCTCTATGGGCCCCACAATGCATATGATCTAGGTACTTTCATACTGTGGAAATCGAGCATTTTCGGTTTCATGTACCACTGAGCAACTTTCATAGGAATGAACAGAGTCCTGCCTCCAATACTGTGTCCTTAATACAGCCATGGTTAGAAGTTATGTGTTTAAAAAAAAAAAAAAAAAAGGAAGAAGAAGAAGAAGAAGAAGAAGAAGCTCAGTTCATGAAAGCACATCCACTGTACAGTATTATTGTCACACATTAGCATGTACCGTAGCATTAGAAACTCCGTCATGATTCAGCAACTTCAGCAAAACTTGTTATCCAAGATCATATTAAGTTTGCCATGCACACTGGTTATAGTCCTCATCCTAAAAGCCTTTTGTAACATTAAAATTTAAACATACTGTTCAAAAATACAGTAAAGAATACATCTAATCTCTTTGCTGCTTGTCACAGTATGCTAAGCATTCGAACAGAACAGAATGAAAAGAGAGTCTTAGATTTTCAAGTGTCATTGAAACTTGGTAATTCCCGTGGTATTACTCAGACTAACTGGCTCTGCAGTGCAAAACAAAGCTGTTTCTTTATCTCTGTGATTCTACATGGATTATTTCTCTGGGACATGCAGCTTTAACATCAATCTTTAAGCACAATATGGTGTTTGTAGCCATCAGATTTGAGACCCTTTTTTCAGATTTCTTTTTTTAAAACGAGCTTGAAACATTAAAAAGTCATCTGGAGAGAACTTTTTAAACCAACTCACAGAGCTGCTCTTAGCTTAATTAGCTAGTTACAACTGCTCAGGACAAGGTTGCCGGCTACAAATGAGAAGCTTGCTTTAGTCTACCTTCGTCTGAAATCAAGGACCCATTGTTAAAAAAAAAAAAAAAAAAGATTATTTCATTTTGATTGGTAAATCTGCAGAGAATGGGAAGCTTGACGGGCATAGCAACAGTAACAAAGGGGGTCGGTGCTTAGTGAACCGTCAATTAATTCAGCACATCATAATTCAAATGAAAACACTCCTGATGAATTCTTCATTTTGATCTGTCTATGTCTCTTTGTTTATCTCAGTCTATTGATTCCAGCGCACTGAGGAAACACTAAGCAACAGAGATTCATTAATGCTAAACAGATTTGGCTCAATGCATTATGGATGAAGTAAATAGATGCTGAATATAATGCCAATCAAACAGCGTGGGTAAAAACTTGTGGCTCAAACAGGATCATTGTACTCTGTATGAATGAGCCCCTCTGACTGGAGGCACTGGAGCCCATATTCTCAGCGCAGAGCTGGAATGCACAGAAAAACCCTGCAATGCTGAAAGCAAGCCTGCGGGCGAGCCTCTAGCCAAGTTTGGGGCACTAATGAGGCAGAGGGAAAGAGAGAAACTAACTTAACATTTAAAATGACACGAACTTCCTCTTTGACTGTTAATGCTTGAACCAAAATTAAATTCCCTCTTCCTCATTTCTGTCACCATGCATGTCAAAAATATTCTCTTAAGCCAAGATCTGCACTCTGTACATTTAAACCAACAATGCACATAACTGAGTCACCTGCTTCACTGTATACACACACGCACACACGCTCACACACGCACACACGCAGCACTTAATCTGACACGTCCTGGAGGAATTAAGAGTCAAACAGTATCAGCATTTCTGGTGTGTGTCATAGGAGGCTCAGCAGAAAGACAAACCACTGGACAAACTGACAAGATAATCGGCTGCCACAAACCAACCTAGTGAGGCCTGTGTGAGGGAATGACACAGCATTTTCCCTTTAGAAAGAAAGGAAAGGAATAAACAGATTAATCCAAAAGGTGAAGCGAAGAGAAAGGAAGCAGGAAAGGTGAGGAGAACGAAGCTGCAGTTGCTGACAGAGCATTGCACAGACAGAAACCGGGCAGGGGTTGACTTCTATCTACACGTCAGACACACACACATACACACAAGTATCCACTATAAAATGCAAGGACAAGCCAAAATGTGTGAGGAAGTAAGGGCCCTTGGATTGTAGTGTTTACACTATGTCCTTGCGTGTACATTAGTATTCATTGTGATGAGGCTCTTAGCACTCCTTCCTCCTTTTAGCTTCTCTTTAGAAACAACATGCTCTCACATCACGTACCTGGCCCCTGCTGCCTTTATGATAGGTTCCCTTCCCCCTGAGCAGCGATACAGCGAGCTTAGACGTAACCTCTGTTCCTCAGTTATAAATCGCATTTCCACCATTCGATAACAAAAGGGACTGAAGAGAAAGGTGATGAAGAGGACATGTTGTGAGTCATGAGACCTACAAATCTGCACATGCATTTGCCCACTAATCCACCAGAACGCCCACCGGAATCTGTTAATTCAACATCTTAGAGCAGAATTGCAATCCAGGATCACTGGCTCATGTACTGGCACGTGATTCATTTTCTCTGATGAAAACTATGAATATGTCGGATAGGTAAGTCTAGTGAGCAACCGGTAGGGCTGGTAATGTTTAAAAAATTACAATACCAGTACCCTTAAAGTTGTGATCCTTTTTTTCAACTTCACTCAATACCCATCGAGGCATTCAGTTGCATAAAATACCACTGTACTTTAAAACTGTTTGGTGGCATCTCGGCACGCTGAACTGCTAACTCCGTCAAATACATCGGGCTCGACTTCACCACATCACAGAATGTATGGGTCGTAGTTGCAGTGGCGGGCCAATTACATGCCGCATTAAATTGAAGAACGCTTGCCGTGATTGGCTGCAAGCAAAACTAAACAAAGTCTTTTTTTTTTTTTGCTACATCTGGACACCAGACGTATTGAACAATAAGTTTGATACCACTTGGTGCTAGGTTATTTTTGTCAATACCTAAAAGTTATCAAGTACTGATACCCTGCCCAACCAATCATATCCTTCAATCTTGACAACACCAACCCCCAGCCCTCCATGACAGCTTTTACACTGACAACAGCAAGTCTTCCCTTTAAATCCCCCTCACTGATTTATATCTGAGCCACAGAACCATCTCCATTTTTAACTTTCTTAATCCTGGAGGAACCCCCTTCAGTGGGCTCCTACACAGATCCAGCAAGAAGCCTTGTTAGTATGAGACCCCTGACTGGTTACCTCCATCAAAGCACAAACAGCAGGGTCTGGTAACACCCCTGCTACTGCCTGCCTGTGTGGGGAGCAAAGCTTAGAGAGAGGAGGAAGCACTACAGAAAATATATTGCTGCAGATAAAGTTAATGGTTTCAACTGCAGAGATAGCTAGCCAAATGAGTTCCTGCGAGTGCACGCAGCGGGGAGATGGAGTGGGGAGATTGAGCATGAAGAGAAAAAAAAAGGCATGAGGCATATTTCCGCCTTTATTTGACTAGTAATAAAAAAGTCATTATTGAAACAATTTATTGTTGTTTTTTTTAATAAATACTATTTACAAAGACATTTTCCTCTGTTGGTGTAGAGGATAGAGTGCAGCAACTAGCAGAGGTTAGGATTACATCTGTCATCAAGAGATTGTATTACAGCTGTAATGACAAGGTGACTTTAAATCATAGTTTTGTTTGCAGACTGTTCAGGAGCAGCAAGCCACAATGTACACACACATGCACACACACACACACGCACACACACACACACACATACGCACACACTCTTGCATATTTCCCCACAGCTCGCTGTGGACAGCTGAGGCCGATTACGCCAATCATGGCAAACAGAGTTAACTGAAATAAGCAGCAGTAGGCTGTGTGTGTGCTTGTGTGTGTAGTGCATGTCTTGAGACAGCCTGCAGCTGAGAGGCTCAGTAAACAACGCCTTAAAGAAAATTAATAGTCCCCTCCAGCAAATACAGCTCCCACAGACTGCTTAGAGTACCCACAGCTCTCTCCTACACACACACACACACACACACACACACACACACACACACAGCCACCACTGCCACACTTAGGTATAGCAGCCGCCAGAGGAACATCCTGTGGTGAGATCCAGGGTTTATCTTTTGTGATATGTCCTCCCCTCTTTGTTAACCATCAGCCTCAGCAGGCGACATCTGTGTGTGTGTGTGTGTGTGTGTGCAGAATAGAAACCCCTTGTTTTAGTGTCTCTGTGGTCATAAACCACCCACATTTTGTCTCTCGGCTCTGTTAACCCAACGCCCCATGGCTGTATTGTGCACTCGATGGATGCGGTTCTCCAGTGCTGACTGGTAAACCGGTCTAAAAAGAGAGAGGCACTAACCTTAGTGGAGGTTGTGTCCTGTGAGATCAGCGAGTCCAGTGAAGGAATTAAAATCCACTGCTAGACTGAAGTGAAAAGACGTCTCCCTCCTCTATCTCTCTGTGCTCTGTCGCTCGCGCTGGCAGGTTCAGGCTAGTGTTAAACTGCTGCCTCGCTGCATTGGTTGCATCCTCCCTTCCTTCCCTCTCTCGGTCTCTCGCTCGCTCTCTCTCTCTCACACACACACACACACACACACTTGCACAGTCAGTGACAGACTGACTCGCCCTTTCACTCAACCTCCTGTCTTGCCTCCTCAGATGCTTTCCTTCTTCTTTTACCCTTTCCTCATTCCTCTCTGTGGCGAGTGAAGATAATCACATTCCAGCGGAGATGGGGCATATGGCGGGGGAGCGACACTCAGCCCCAGAGTAAAGCCCCCTCTGTGTGTGAGTGTGTGTCGCATGGACAATCAGTCCCATTGTGTTGGGTGAGGGGAGGGCCAGAGAGAGGGGGAAGAAGCCAATGGCCGTACTCATATGCTGTCCCTGCTGCTGCTGCTGCTGCTGCTGCTGGTGGCTATAGCAGATATAGGTGCTGAGCATGACACAAAATAACCCCCCCCGGGAAGAGAGGCGAGGAGGTGACACAAGAAAGGCATCTTGAGAGAGAGATGATGAAAAATTATGTGTGTGTGTGTGTGTGTTACAAAGTAGAAACCTGAAGTAAAGGATTACAGAATCTGAGTAATAATTTGTCATCATACCGCTCAGTGGCCTCTGTGATGTGCTTTGAACTTCTTTCTTCCAGGGTTCACACTGAGTACTACAGTGTAGGCTGGAGGTAGTGGGAGATGTAGACATAAAGTCCACCCACTCCTTTCCCATGACAACCAAATCAGTGGTTACACACTCGGTAGAGGAGTCACAAAGAGAAACATTTGCAGAAAGAACTAAGTATGACGACATGATTTCAATACGGATCCACTGTGGAAGCCAGAGCTGTCTATAGACGTCTTTTGGGGCCAGTCCAATTCAATTTAAGATAAGTTCCATTGACATGTCTTATCAAAGCAAGACTCAAGTCAAGTCCCAAGTCTTTTAGTGCAAGTCCAAGTTAAAAGTCTTGATAGGCCAACTGCTAGTCTGTGAGAACTGACCATTAAAATGAACACTTTGCTTTCAAAACTGTGTCAGTAAGTGTATTAATACAAAGCTCAAACTATTATATTCAGTCCTTAAAATACTAAATTATTTAAGACATGTGGCTATGCAAGTCTAGCCTGACCGCAGCTAATTTTTTCTTGGCAGCAGTGTCAGTCCGTCCACCACTTTGGTGCAGACTAAAATATCTACAAAATTTTGCAAACATTCCTGGTTCCCAAAGAGTGAACCCTACTGAGTCTGGTGATCCCCTAACTCTTCCTTATGATTGACATTTTTGATTTTAAGTAAAATGTCTTTCAAACTGTCAAATGAATTGCCATTAAATTTGAAGCAGGTACATGTTCCCCTCCAGATGAACTGCAGTAACTTTGGTGATCCCTTCACTTTTCTTAGAGCAACATCATCAGGTCAAAATTTAAACTTTAACTACCAAATACCTGAACAAATAACAATGTACTTTGGTTTTAGTTACAGACTGTATAAAAATAACAGACATAGCTACTGTGATGTCATCCACTTGTTTGTGGACCACCATTAGGAAGCCTTGAGTTTTAATTTTGGCCATCACTATCTTGGTTTTTAATGGCCAGAAGTGACCATATTTGGACGAGAGGGTGGAGCTGTGGATAAGAAGGGTGGATCTACAGACTGTGGTGGGACCTTGTAGGCAGCCTGTCAATCAAAGAGGTTACACCCTGAATTATGTGTGACTTTAAGCCTTAATAAAATGTAGACAGGAGAGTTCTATTAATATTCACCCCTGATTCAGTTATCATGAATGAGGAAATTAGCCAAAATAGTTTTTTGTACCAGGCTGTAAACATGTTTATTTCTGCTGTAAAGTTGCGCATTTTAACATGAGTGTCTATTGGGATTGACTCACTTTTGCAGCCAACCTCAAGTGGCCACTCCAGGAACTGCAATTTTTGGCACTTGTGCATTGGCTTCATTTTCCAGCCCCAGAGGTTACCACTTATTGCGAATTAGCAAATGTTGGCATGTTAACATCCTTAACTAAGATTCTGAACATGTTAACATTCCTGCTAAAGATCACTGTCAAAGCATTGGCAGTAAGTGAGCATGTTGCCATGGTTAGCATTCAGCTCAAAGCACTGCTGCGTCTGAATGCAGTCTCAAAGAGCCCTCAGCATAGCATAGACTCTTGGTCATGAATGTTTTAGCTTCAAGTCTCAAGTCAGGTCTACAGTATGTCTAGTCTCACAGCAGTCTAGTCCAGTTCAAATGTCAAGACTTGGGTGTGAGTCAAGTTTCACGTTTACAGCTCTTGTGAAAGCCTCTAAAATGTCCCCATTTCAGGAACTAAGAAGTTTTTGTAGCCTGATGACGCTGCATGTTTTTTCTTCTTCATATTTTGGGTTTTGACCTGATTTCATAATCCCTGCTAGTCAGACAACCCGTAGAGAACCACTCAAGTCTCCAGCTGAGTAGCAGGATTAAGAAAATATGAAAAATTAATTTCATGTAAAATTATTTTTGGGACAGCAGGAGTCTTTTCATAAATAGATGCAGTAGATGTATAGTTATTTGCGTTTCCTTCCTCCATTCTCAGTTATAACTGTGCTCATCAGCAGAATACAGCAGACTGCAGAGCAGAGAGATCTCTGTTGTGGTTGGGTGGAGTGGCTGAAGTGTTGACATGGTGAGAAAGAGCGCTCAGTTGTTCTCATATTGTCAAACCTGTCTGTGAAAATGACCTGCAGGCCCCGATAAGTGTTACAGTGGCACAGAGAGAAGTGCTGCTTTCACAAGTTCTGTGAAGAAACATTTTTTTGGTTGAATCTGATGCACACACAAATGCACACACAGTCACACCTAAGTGCTTGCGTGAAAAATTCTTTATGTCAAGGAGCTTCACTTTATCCATTTATTTTCTAATTCAGACTGGCAGCCATCACAGTCCTGACCGCCTTTCTATTCTTCTTGCTGTCTGTGCATCTTTTCACGCCTTTCTCTCCTATTAACCTTAATCCTCCGACTCTTCCTCACCGATCTCCTCTCCTCTGATCTACTTTTTCATCTCGCTTCCCATTTACCACAGCTGGAAATCCAGCATGGGGCTGCTGATTCTCTGTTTAATGATCCAACACATCCTTTATCGTTAACCCTTTGTAACCATAGCCAGACACGGATGCCCATTAAAATGAAAACCTTTCAGCAGTTACATGAAACGACCTGCTCACAGTCGGCACACATACACTCTCTAGTGTCACACACGCTTTGATACACACTGTGAGCCTGCATAGGCCTCATTACACAACACAGTAATTAGTGACCGGAAAGGCCGAGACAGTCAATAACTACATCCAGACGTCACCAGCAGCGGTATGCGTGCTGCTTGCATGTCTCTTCAGACTATAAGTGTGTGTAAGCCACATGCAGGAAATCAGGGTGCTACAGAAATAATTATGCTCAGTTTCTGTCTGGCCATTTACTGCAGAGCCCACACACAGGTCAGTGCTGCTGCTCTAAGGTCAGACAAGCTGCAGCCAGGCACAAAAACACATGGTGTGTCAATACTAGAAGACAGTTTGATTCCATGGTAAGCACAGCTGTGACATGCAGCACTTCTGTTGTGTTTTAATGCAGGGTGTAATGTAGAGCTGCAACTTTTTGATGAAGGTAAAAAGTGACACAACACACCATTAAGCATTGTGGTGCTACAGTGATGCCCCAGCCCACAAATCATATTTCAGATGTAAAAGACCAGCAAAAATGACATCGTCATCATTTAAATTTTTTTCAGTGAAAATGTAATGCAAAAATTAGCATTCTCACTAAAATCATGACATATCACCATCGCAATATCTCAAAGAATAATCGGAATAAACAGGAAGTTCTTTGCATATCGTGCAGCACTAGAATTAATGCAACATGGTGGACTGTGCAGGGTTTATGTTTGTTTATGATCATTTCTATCGCCAAAGGTGCCGGTTCCTTCCTCATTTGAGCGAAACAGAGGAGGAGAAACGCCCACAAGGTCACAGATGCTATTATACTTTTGATTTTATGTTATCTGTGTGTACTGGAAACTAGCTGTTAGAGCGGCTGCCAATAATGAGTTACCATTAGGGTTATTTTTTGTCTATTTCTCGCCGTGTATCACCTGCATCAACACCGCATCCATGGGGCTGCCATTGTTGTTTAGAGGAGTAAGGTGATTGGTTTAGAAGGCTGTGTGACGTTAGAGAGTGTAACTGGGAGTACATCGATCTGGTATGAGTTCACGGGTGGTAAGTCACGGGTTTGACTGCCGTTCCAGTGCACTTTCACAGGTAGAAGGTTGTAAAAACATGAGTTGCGGGTTGCCTGGAACACTCCATAAGTGTTAGGCAAGATACATGAAAAATGCTATCAATTATTAATTATATTACTCATTAAAAAAGATGACATTATTTTTATAATTACTTAACAGCAAAAGTGCACATATTTAACACATGTGGATCTAGAATACGAGACATTTTGATTTAGTGTACAGGCAGCTATTAATGGCTAACGTTAGCTTAGCCTTGGGAACTGACCGCTTGCAAAACTTCAAAAGTTGTGAAAGGGTACCAACTGAATGTATAGCAAGAGTGACTAGCTTGAAGCTAAGAAGATACAACATTTAACATAATTACAACAAAGTTTTAGTCACTGGGAGGCACATTTTTCCTCTCGGTGAAGGCTAACCACCTCTTCTTACCTCCAGCCCCAATGCCAAGCTAACGTGTCCAGCAGCAGTCTGTTCTGGAGCACACAAGCTACCAGTAAAAAAGCAAACAAAGTCCAAGTAACTGCGTATTTCCCCTCTGTATAATGTAAGTACTGATTTTCAATCCCTTACACTCTTTACAGACAAAGTAATCACGTAACTAATGAGGTACCATGTAGGCCTAATGCGTTACTGTCCAGCGCCGACTGTTGAGGGATGTATGTTCAGGAACACAATGTGTTTCATTTTGATAAACCCACAAACCAAATAAATACATTCAGATTAGCCCAATGCCACGTTTGAGATCATATCATGCTCCGCTTGACATCATCTAGTTTCCAATACCAGTAAGTTGCAACATTCAGATGAAGCGCGGTGGATCAAAAAAAGATTGTGCATCAACACGCTTTAACCTAAGTTGGGTTATGCAACATCTCTGGAAATATCTACATCACACACACTAACAATTTTTAACATCAGTGTGTTTCTATTACTAGAGGCAGGCTAAAACACACTGAGGTGCGAGTCCTTTATGTGACCTCAGACTGGGCCGAAAAAACAACCAACATGTGTGTATGTGATGAAACTCGTCACGGAGAACAAAGAGCATGTGGCCGAAAAATGTTCCTGCTTTTCTTTTCTATTTCCTCTATGCAAATGTTTGACTAGCCTACTTTTATTGTTACAAGCAGGAATTAATTGCCGATTTCTAGATGCAGTGTTACTGCTTTTTAAAATAAATGAACGTAATTCTTCTTCATTTTCTCCACTGTAACAAAAAACAAAATAAACCTAACTGAATTTTGTGCACAGCTGCACGTTGCTGACTTTATCATTATAGATTAAAGTTTAAGAGAATAATTGGGAGATTCATAGTGAACATAAACTTAAAACTGGCGGAAATTCATGATTCTAATACTGCGGTGTTGTTTGTATCTGAGCCAGACACAGTTATTCAGGAACTAATAAAGCACAGCAGTAATTATCCTAATCAAAAGTGACAAGTGAGGATATTAAAAGAAACCCTCTAACAAACTCTGTGTTACATTTATCCTGATTTACTGTCCCTGTCAACTTTCAGCCTAATTGGTGCTAATTATGTTAAAAACTTGCAGCATTTGTTTAACATTCGTGGCACTGTTGCACAGGAGGAGCTGAGGGTAAATCTCCAGCCTCATTTGCGTTATCAAGGAGAAAAATTGTTATTATCTCAAAAATAATATATATTATAAAACTACAGAATTACTTTTGCCTTTTCCGTCAGCGGTTGCCAGTTGAAAGAGCCGAGCATTATTTTACCAGGAAATGGCTTTCAGAAGAATGTCAGGCATGTGGGGCATGGTGAACATTTGAATATTTTTAGAAAATCATACCTCTTATGTGCCAGCGCATCCATTGATTATTATCTGCGGAATGGCCTATTGTTTCCATGGTGACACTTAACAGAAGTATTGGTTTTCAGACAGTGAATAATGGACGTGCTTGAAGTATTCTCTATATTCAATTTGACATGATTGCGCCGGCATATATACAGGTCCACATACATGAAGACAACCCACAAATCCATAGATTTAATTTACACTAGGTTTATGCGCAGAGCGTGCACACTCACACGCACACACACACACACACACACACACAGAGGTAGACAAATAAATGCAGAAACAGACACTAACTCACACATACACACCGCTTGGTATGAGAAATGCAATCAAACACTTAATGCACACGCTGCATGGTGGTAGATAAGCCCTTCCTCACTGCTTCGCAACCACAGATCTATCTGCTGTCACACACTGTGAACGTCAGCTTAAAGAATCCCTTCTGTATCTCTCCACACACACATGCACACACACTCTGTCTAATTTTAACTCCCTCTCTTGGTATCCAGCAAAAACTCAAAAGTAATGAAACACATCATGTAAGACCACTATGTCGGACTTCTCATGCACCTTATTTCTCCCAGAATCAACTCTCCTCTTCACACTTGGGTGACCCTGAATCTCTCACATGCCCCGACGTGCACACATCCTCATACCTGACTGTGTGGACGTTTGGGTAGTAGAGAAGAAAATATAATTTCTTGTTTAGCAGTGGTCTGAACTCGCATCTGTGCTTTAGATAGACCCACTCAGGCTTGTTGAGCTGTTGTTGAAAGTATAATTTAATTTATACGCCAACTCTGTAATTTAAACTTGTGTTTATCAAATCAAACTAAAATTTAAGAAGGAAGCAATCCTCTCAGTTATTCAATCCACTCTCACAATCATTTCATTGTTGGGATGCTCAGACAAATCTCATATCCTTTGGATGTGAGGAGATTTGGCAAACAGCATGAAATTTAATATCTTCAGACACATTTTTTTCCTTTAATTAGAAATGTTCTGGGCAGCGGGTGTTTCCTAGACATGGATTAAAACTACTTTCACTGTGATCCTTGTTGAATTTCTGAAATCATTTAGTCAGATCACCCTTCAGCAAATTAGCAGAAGCACATTAAATGACAAACAGTCCAATAAATCATAAAATACTATAAATTAAGTCTCTCACTGTGCATTGGATCAGGCTTGAGGGACGTCATGGCAGTTATTTAATTCAGCGTTTGTTCTCTTTTCTTCCTCTCTCTCCCTGATTTAAGTGTTTTATAATTTAGGCAAGTTCCTTTTTGACGGCTCCTATGGTTTTAACACTATGTTACCAATGACTGTTACTTTAACATGGACTTACTAAGTCAAAACATTGATTCAGTTCTGTTTGAAGGCTTCTGCACGGATACTATCTTTCTTAATGTTAAGGAGTTTGCAGTTAGCTGATTATTTAAATAGATTTTATGCATTAAATCTCACATTTTGCCCACAATCCAATTGATTTCAATTGAATTAAATTATCAAAATTACTTTTAAAAAGTTTTTTAAAAAGTATTAAAAGGAACAAAACAATAGTACCAAAGAACAATCAAAAACGTGAAACCAAGCTCCATTTGTGTCTTTTTGGCCACTTGGGGGCGGTGTAACAAACTGTCAACACATCACTGACATATTCTTACCTAGGGGTGTGCCATGTCATCTTGTTCATGATAATACCAGTATAATTTTTGATATCATATGAAATATCATATGAATATCATTAGGCCTGGGCGTCCCAAAGCCCTGGACTTCTCAGACTCTTTTAGCAAGTCACTGCTCAGAGGGAACTCATTCAGCAGCTCCTCAGGCAGCAGCACAGCTTCTCTCCCTCTCCTCTCTCGCTGTGCACACATGAGAGTCAGTGTTGTAACGTCATTTTGTCATAAACCTTTGAGTAATGTAAACCTATGTGACGCTTGCGGCTCAACAGAAGAACTACATATATGTGAATGTGCAATAGTTACAGTGGCATAACAGCCTGTCACAGGTTACAGCATGATGAATAGAGGAGAAATGGCATTAGCATAAAGGCCCAGGTGGAACAAAAAACTCTCAGTCATTCAGGATTTTGCTAAAAGAAGGAAATCACCCATTGATTTAAATATATAGATCCCAGGGTACATGTTCTTGTATTTGGGAGCTGTTTAAATGTGTAATTTGTGTTAGATTTTATTTTGTTGAACTATTAATATTGTATACAGAATCTAGATCATTTTTGCTTTGTTTTTTTGGTGAATATTTGAAGGCAAACTGTTAGGGATGACATGTAAAACCATATCACTTATTTTGTTGTAATATATATATATTTTTTAAACTAATTTATCATGTTGTCGAGAAACATTATCACAAAAATACCCTGAAATATCGTGATATTGTTTTAGGGCCATATCCCCACCCTTATTATGACTACATAAATTTTGCTATGGAGAAAATGTCTATAACCATTACCTACTCACAAATCCAGCAGACACAGAGCAACATTAGCATGAATTCAGAGTTGTATATCTAGGCACATGATGGACATATATCCTGTATTTGCTTTTCGTTTAGCTCTGGTTTGCTCTCTATCAACCTCTGCTAAGTGCTTCACCAGCTAGTCGTTAACTTGTCTGTCTGCTGTCTGGTGCTGTGCAAGTAGTGAGTTTGTGTTTTTCTAGGAAGGCGAAGGTACGGTCCGCCCTTCTCTCCCTCTTACTGGCTAGTACTTATTGCCTTAGGTAGTTGGATTGGTTATGTTTAAGCATGAGGAGTGACACTGGTAAGGGTAAGGGTAAGAGTATGCTGAAATGCTGAGTTGATCACGACAAGTGGCCCCCTTTGACATTACACATTTTTTTTACCCATTGTTTGTACTGAAATATTGATTGGTGCAGCTTCTGGTCCAAAGGATGACTTTCATTTTTGAGTCAAAATCAAACTCTCAAATGGCAGCAGCTCAGTGTCTATGTGAGATTTTCAAGACTTTCTTCCTGGATATACTCTTTCTTCCTGAATGGCTCTGCAGAACAGAGTGCGCATCAACTTTTTTCCATGTCCAACCTGTCAAAACCACTCAACTTTTCCAATATATTAAGCTGTGACAGCAGTTTTTGAATGAAAAGAAATACATTCAGTTCATTTTGAGTTTAACGAGTCCAATTTGATTGATTCAGTTGGTTTTAAAACCTCATCTTGCTGCATTGCAAATGTTCATTTTTATTTTTTGTAACTCCACTTTCAAGCGTGAAACAACGTAATATATGTGCATATATTTTCCTCTGTCCTCTCTTTCCTTATGCCTCACTACCTTCCTCCCACTCGTCACAGACACACACACACACTGGCCACCTCATACTTTTCTCTGCTTCCTTTTCACTGCAGTTGGCATTTCCCCCTCCCCTCGCAAACTCCCCCACCTCTTCACCACATCCACCTACCACTCTGTTACTCTAGTCCACCTAACCCTTCACCATCCATCTCTTTCTTCTCTCTTTGGCCTGAGAAGAAAGGAGAGGGGAGGAGAGCAGCATGGCTCCGGGCCATTACTCACCACATCTCTATAAGCATAGAACCAACGGCCTCCCACGCACACACATGCACATCATTAATTAAATCTTCATCATTTAAAATGCATGCACATGTGCGTGTTCACCAACACACACACATAAACACACACATTTGGCATGCACACACTAAATTTGAGCCCTTGCTGTTTTCATTGACTCTCCTCCTCCTCCTGGTGCACCACGCACATTATGAAGGTCAGTGATGAATGATGGGTATTGTCTGCAGGCACACGTGTCAATAGATGCACGTACACACAAGAACAAAAGCTACAAAGACACAGCAAACAAGGTACAGAGGCCGAATCTCCATCTCTACAGCAGCAGGACACATCGGTCATGAGGGCAGAGCAGGCAACCGGTCAGCATCTGCCCCCGCATCATAGAAACAACCCACCTTGGATTGGTTCCCGAAATCAGCAGGACACACACACACACACACACACACACACAAAAACATGCACACACACATCATGCCATCCCTGCTGTCAATCTGGCTGCCAAAATCAATGTTGACTTGGCAAAGTCCATCCTGAGCGGCACTGCAAGACAGATAATAATGCTGGACACCAAATATCCAGACACCAAATTGATTGAACTGTTCAAACCATCTCAGCACAGAAGAAAACGCTTGGTTGCGTTCATTATCCACCTTATCTTTCTCATCTTTCCTCACAGTAAACACACAGAATAAATCCCATGATAATCCACCCTGAATTAACAATAAGAGTTGAGAGCAATCACTGAGAGTGATTCATTATTTTCATGTCTGGGAGTGCATCAGTGGCAGTCTGCATGTTTGTGTGTGTGTGTGTGTGTGTGTGTGTGTGCATGAGTGCACAGTACACTCACTTGAAGGATTTTAACAAGATAAAAAGGTACATTGTTTTAATACTGTTTCACTCACCTCGTGAGAGGCCAGTTCATGGAGTCAAGTGCAGTTGCAATCATGTAGATTATGACAATTATGATCCATTACTGATTTACCCTTCTTGGTTAATAAAGTGCACTGCTAACATATTGTTGGTACTGTGTGAGTGAACTGTGTGAACTTGAACTGCTGCCTCCTGTATGTACCCGTCTGTCTACTCTGCATGCTTGAATGAATATTCTGCGCAGGATTTATACATCTCGTCCTGGCTAACAGGATTGACTGCGTTCTCCTTTCCATCATTTAACTCTCTAACAGGGCAATCACATTTCAGCACGCTGGGCTGATCGGGTGTTCTGTTCTGACAGGCAACATGGGAGAGTTCATTTCAGCAAGTCATACAAATGTACTGTGCTGACACTGGCTTTTACACTGCTAATGAGTTAATGCAGCAAGCTGGTAAGCACAGACTACTGTGGGTATTTGCACAAGACTTACTTTTCACCTGAAAATATATGTGAAACTCATCACCCATAACTAATCCACCTCCATCAATGGCCAACCAATGGAGATGGTGGAGAGCTTTAAGTACCTTGGCATCAATCTGGACAAAGACTTGAGCTTCCATCACCACAGTTATCCATAAACGCTGCCAACAAAGAGTCTATGCCATCTGCAAACCACCATCTCCTGCTCCGTCTGTATCATTGAACCCATCCTCCTGGACGGCGGCACCTGCTATTTCACCATGGTCACCCTCACCAGTAGAAAAAAGCTCCTGAAAATCAACAAAATATCTTCTGAAATAACAGGCCTCCTCAACCTGCCACCACTCACAGAGCACTGACAACCTCTGCCATCCCCTCATCCCATGCTTCATCCTCCTTCCCTCTGGCCACAGATACAGTTAACCACTCTGCCAAAAATCTCACTTTGGGAGGAATTTTGTGCTTTCAGACATTTCTGCTTTCAGTAGCCTGGAGTCACTGTAATAGACGTGTTCTGTTGTCTTGTTGTGATGTTCTTTTTGTTTCTATCCTGTGTGCTATATATTTTAGGCATTTGATTGTACAGACTGTGAAAGTAAATTTCCTCTATAGAGGACAATACAGAATGACTTCGAATCTGACCACTCAACAGTGACTTTGAGAAATTCAATGGCTGTGATGAGCCACTCATTCATTTTGCTCCTGACAGGTACAACAACAAGAAAGCACTCTGCTCTGGTGACGCATGGGTGCCTTTGATCAGCCTGCAAACCCTCAGGTGGCCACAACTGAAATTACAGGTCACATAATGCCCTCAGCTCAGAGAACTTCTTTTGTTTTTTCATTCAGTGTCCTACAAATGATCCAATGATAAATTCTCTTAAATTTTAATTTCAATTGTTTTGGAATTGTTAATAGATTTTATTACAAGGTAGGAATGTCTGTTTCTGGCTAATCCAGTGAATTAAATACCTGAGGAACAAAATTCAATCCAATTTGAATACGATCTGAAGAATGTGGATGCATTTAAAACGTTTTTGGTGTATGTGCTGGCTCAGTATGATTCACTGGAATGTAGGGGCTACCATCTTGGAACACCGTGTCCAGCTCTCACAATGCATCCATTGCTGACCGTCCACACATTGGGTAAATATATCGGATCACTCAGCTCTGTAGGAAATGACTGAGCTCTGGTGACTCATGTTTGCTTGTAGAGAATCACAATATTGATGCAAAGCAATTGTTCTCTTACTGCTATTGTTTAAAGCACTTTACTACAGGCACTATTCATTTGTATGTTAGTCTGGACTGTAAATAGGAGTTTGGAAATCTTTAATTGGATGTGTATGAGTGCACACACAAAGGGGAGGCATTTTGCCTGTTTACATGTTTAAGAATATAAATATATGCATGAGCAGATGTCTTAAGTGTAGCCCAGTGACAAAGACATTTCTCAAGGTGTCTGTAAGTGTGTGAGAGCCAAGCACGCCTCTCTTGTCACCCGTCAGTAAAACAATCTCAGCATTATGTCAGGACTGAGGCACGCCGGGAGGAATGCTGATTGATGCAGAGAGAGAGAAAGAGGGAGGGATGAGCTTAAGGGAGAAAAAAGACAAAATAACAACAAAGGAAAACAGATGATGAAAGAAAGAAAGAAAAACACAGTCCTCCTTGGGGCACCTACTGTTGAAGAGGTTGACAACCAACACAGCGGGACTCAGCGAGTGGAAACAAACAAGCACACTAAATTTAGCTCATCATCATCAACTTCACCTGACTACCTGACTTTCTAGTTTTGCCTCCAGACTCAGGCATCCACACACTGGTCCTATCTAGCTGGAACACACTGTGCTGCCAACGCTCTGTAAATCTGAAGCGTGAGCTGCTTTAGAGCTGCGGCGCGCACACAAGGAAGTCAGAGGGGAAATTAATGAGTAACCATGTTAAGAGCAACCAGTCAAACCTCTAAAGGCCACAGTGTTCACAATACAATTCAAAAAATGTGGACCAAACGAACCTGTACACTCTTACTAGGAATGGGACGAAAAATGAAAGCCACGTCTTGAGAGTGGTCCTATAACATAAATTAAAAGGGTTGATCCTCTTAGGTGCATGAACGTCCTGAACAATTTCTGTGTATTAAACTGAGATATTTTATGTACAAAATTTGTGTTCATATATTCTGAATAAGGTGAAGGAGGAATGCTCACAAATTGCCCAAAACAGAAAGCGTTTATCCTCTGGGGAGCATGCATGTGTTTTATGCTTAAAAAGACAATCTCCCAGTACATGCTTAAGAAAAAAACAAAGGGTCTTTAAAAGCATATTCATTCTGTGGGGACCATGAATATCCAAAACAAATACACTCACCGGCCACTTTATTAGGCACACCTGTTCAACTGCTTGTTAACGCAAATAGCTAATCAGCCAATCACATGGCAGTAACTTAATCCATTTAGGCATGTAGACATGGTCAAGACGACCTGCTGAAGTTCAAACCGAGCATCAGAATGGGGAAGAAAGGTGATTTATGTGACTTTGAACTGGGCATGGTTGTTGGTGCCAGACGGGCTGGTCTGAGTGTTTCAGAAACTGATGATCTACTCTGGTTTTCACACACACATCCCTAGGGTTTACAGAGGATGGTCCGAAAAAGAGAAAATATCCAGTGAGCAGCAGTTCTCTGGGAAAAAATGCCTTGTTGATGCCAGAGGTCAGAGGAGAATGGCCAGACTGGTTCAAGATGATAAAAGGACAACAGTAACTCAAATGACCACTCGTTACAACCAAGGCCACACCAGGTGCCACACTCTGTCAGCTAAGAACAGGAAATTGAGGCTACAATTCACACAGGCTCACCAAAATTGGAAGATAAAAGATTGAAAAATGTTGCCTGGTCTGATGAGTCTTGATTTCTGCTGCGACATTCAGATGGTAGGGTCAGAGTTTGGTGTAAACAACATGAAAGCATGGATCCATCCTGCCTTGTATCAACAGTTCAGGCTGGTGGTGGTGGTGTAATGGTGTGGGGATATTTTCTTGGCACACTTTGGGCCCCTTAGTACCAATTGAGCATGGTTTAAACACCACAGCCTACCTGAGTATTGTTGCTGACCGTGTCCATCCCTTTATGACCACAGTGTACCCATCTTCTGATGGCTACTTGCAGCAGGATAATGCACCATAAGCTCAAATCATCTCAAACTGGTTTCTTGAACATGACAATGAGTTCACTGTACTCCAACAGCCTCCACAGTCACCAGATCTCAACCCAATAGAGCACCTTTGGGATGTGGTGGAACAGGAGATTCGCATCATGGATGTGCAGCCGACAAATCTGCAGCAACTGTGTGATGCTATCATGTCAATATGGTCCAAAATCTCAGGACATTTTGCAGCTGACACCTGTCGGTGCTCTCTAGTGGACAAACTATATAACAGTGACACTTTTTCAACACTACCTTAGTTACCCAATTACAACTGTGGCGTTTCTGTATTGCAAATTTTTGTTATCTATCAGCCAACATATACTAAACACCGACATGCCAATATATCCATGAAAACCTAATACTGACTGAATATTAGTACAGCTCTAGGAAGCTTTAACCCCTAAAAACTGACCATAATCCACGTTAAAGGAACAGCTTACCACAAATTGAAAACTCAGTCATTATGTGCTGTTGGAATGCTCATATGAAAACAGACAAAAAGCTAATCCAAACATATGAGTGCATATGCGCTGATACTGACAAGTTGTGTTGCTTGTGACACCCTCTCCCACGTTGAAACAATGAGCGTGGTGAAAGGACCCAGGCCGGCTGGTGTTCCCAGCCTTTTCCTTCCTGCCAGTGAGAATGAAAGCCGAATGCCTCACAGTGTTTCCTCTCCTCTGCTATTAAGTAAGGGTGACTCACCCGAGCTCACTAACAATGCACGCCACCCTAAGAAAGGTGCACAGCTGAGGGGTTGCAAATCTACAACACATACACTCACACTTTCATTGCCCTATATGCTGCATATAAACACACACACACAACACAAACTCAGTTGGGTAATGGGCCATCAGGGACGTTGCCAAAAGGCCAAAGTGGTTGGAAGAGGGTCTTAAAAGGGGGGAAACGGTTCCCAGGCTTCTGAGAACAAAACTGTCTTTTTTTCCCAGCCTTGTGGATTTAAATGCTCCCTCACAGAGTGGCAGGCCGGTCCGCATGGAGACCAATGCTGCGGTTCAGTGAATCAACACGCTCACTCCAAGTATGTTCACTGGAACAAATGCATTTACCAAACACTCATGTTGGCAAACTGCTGACTGCTAACAGAACCTGATCAAAAAAAAGATATACTGCAGTGGGGAGGAATCTTTTCAGATAATTTGCTCTTGTTTTGTGCAGCCCTAGCACTTGTCGTTAGAGGGAACAGCAACATATCAGCAGAGTGGAAAATAAATGGTCTATGTGGGAGAGCAGCCAGATGATAACATTAGAAAGTGGATCAGGCTCGCAGGTAGGAAACAGAGATTAGCTAAATGCCAGTCAAACAGGGATAACAGAGCAGCGGGGATTAAACAAGTCAAGGGAATATTTAATGGTAATGAGAGGTGAGTCACAGATGTGGAAGGATTTGCACAAAAAAAACTCTTCACTTATTAAGAATCATCATTTAACACCAACTCATCCCAGTGTGAAGCCAAATATGTACTGTAGTCTCCAAATCTTACCATAACAGCAGAGCAGACACATCTTTGCGTTTTTACCTTTCCGCCTCCAAAACCAGTACTTGCGCCGTCGTTTCATTCTCAGTCCAGTGTCTTTTATTTTGAAAAAAAAACGAACCCAAGATCTCCTCCTATATATATTCAACCAATGACAGTGTTCATCCTCACTGTGTTGTCCAGCCTGTAAGGATCACACCTACCCAAGGCACTGCGTCTGAGACGGGACCTCCGGTAACTGGCAACCAGCCAGTCCATGCTGTGTCCGAGCCCGTGCACAGAACGCAGTAGAGGCAGTAGATTGAGTGAGTGGGGTGCATGAGAAGAGTTTCAATTCTATGTAGAAGCAATGGCCTAAAATACACCTCTGTTTAATACTTTCTTCCCTTGCTTCCTCTAAGGAACAAAGAGGCAGAGGAGATACCCTGACAGAATGCTATGCTGAGACCTTCTACACCACTGAAGAAAAGACGAGTCATCCGACCACCAACCCCCTCACATCTTGCTGTCCTCTTGCAGATGGGAAGTCCTTAATTGCGCAAAGGTGAAGAAAAAAGGTAGGTTTACACAACTGCCCCACATCTTCCTCTCTGTAAATGTACTTCCTCAAAGTCTCTCTTGGTCCCTCAGTGTCCCACAGGCCGAAGCGGCAGATCTGAATTATCCTTTTCTGAGTTCAGATTGTAAGGTAAGAGTACAGTAGCTTTCTGGGAAGAGCCTCACAGGCTCACAATGCCAGTCAGGAGGGGGAAACGACGCACACTGCATTCAGGAAACACTGGCTGGCGCATAGATGGAAAAACACTGCGTCAGATATTTAGGCTTCTGATTGACTTATCATATTGGAATTCAGACTAAACACTGACAGGGGTCCATGTTTTCCCAGACTCAGTGTATCAAACCCAGTTGATAAGGTTTAGAGGTAAAATAAAAAATAGATATACAGTAAATTACAGATTCCACGGGAATATAATCTGGCCTTGGGTGAGGTGTGAGACATGTGTACAAACACATAAAGGAAGCATCGACAGACTTTGTTTTTACCCACCCTTTTTTTTCTGGAGAGACTTTACACATTTCTATACAAACAGTCTAAAAGTAGCTCATTGTTAGTTTCCTCTCTCCACCTCATTGTTTTCCAGCAGGCATCCGGCAGAAATGTCCGCCTGTCTTCCCAGAATCACAAGACTAGTGTTTGTTACAGTTATATTAGCATTGTATTGGTAATTTTCAAGTGCTTTTTAAAACATATAGTGAGTCAAAATGAAATAACAAAGGAGCAAAAGCACAGCAGTCTGCTTTCCAATGTTAGGACCTTTTGGTTTTATAGAGACAATCTAACAAATCTGATAACATTTGCTTGTTTTCTAATTGATTTGGGAGCAACGGCACAGTATCGTGCCAAACTATAGTATGTGTGGATTGTTGCTTTGTTGCAATAAGAGTACATAACTCTGCATGTGTTCTCCTAACACGCTGAGCATGAAGGTCCACCTGCTGGTCGATGGGAGAGACATTTCTGAGTATTTACCTCCACCTACTGGAACATTTGCAAACTGGAGTACCTCAGGCTTCATACTAAATACTTGTGAGAGCATGTGTGTGTGCAGCCACTGAGGAGTATTACACAAACACTCATATGTATTAGCCAGTTCCTGCTGAGTGCAGCCCACACCCACTGTAATTATCAGCTGAGCAAACTATGACCACCTCCACTCCTCCGCACACAATCATGCCCAGTCTGAGACGTCTCCGCCAGACACAGAGTAAACACTGGAAAATATTTTCAAGGAAATGAAATAATCCTGCATTCTCCAATATAATAATAAGTTATGTATAAAGAGAGATCGATATCCGCTTAGGTGAGGTGTTGAATTTTTCATGGCCTTTTGCTTTGTGCACCTAAAGATACAAAATGCTTTGAAAACTATTGAACTTGCTGTAATCCAGTTAGCATACATGACAACACTATATACACCACAGTCACATACTGTAGGATATGTGCACAGCCAAAACGTCATCCGACCTTTGAACAATAATGCAAAGCACAACTGTTGATAAACTCATGAAGTTTAAGTGATGAAGACTGATACGCTGATAGCTTCACTTGAAGCCTACTGATAGCCTCTATCAGGACAAACCTTCTTCCTTACAGTCATATGTCTGGATTTATGTGCAAAGAAGAACAGGATATACGATTCTCCTATTACGATATGTAATAGGAGAACACCACTAACAACAGGATCCATGGGAACAAATTAATACCAGAAAAGCTTTCGAAAATAAATTGCGAACAAATTGCAATGCCCGAGGCTAGTTTAAGACTGAATAAAATCACATAAACCTGAATGAACTGAATGCTTTTACTGTAATTTCAAAGACAGCATTTTCAAACACGCTGTTTGAGACACAGCCAAGGGTTTAAACTTTAAACCCCCCACAAATACCAATAGCATTTCAAAAGATCTCAATGGGCAATGACGATATGTTATACTACACTTCTACAGTACAGGCCAAAAGTTTGGACACACCTTCTCATTCAATGCGTTTTCTTTATTTTCATGACTATTTACATTGTAGATTCTCACTGAAGGCATCAAAACTATGAATGAACACATGTAGAGTTATGTACTTAACAAAAATAGGTGAAATAACTGAAAACATGTTTTATATTCTAGTTTCTTCAAAATAGCCACCCTTTGCTCTGATTACTGCTTTGCACACTCTTGGCATTCTCTCCATGAGCTTCAAGAGGTAGTCACCTGAAATGGTTTTCCAACAGTCTTGAAGGAGTTCCCAGAGGTGTTTAGCACTTGTTGGCCCCTTTGCCTTCACTCTGCGGTCCAGCTCACCCCAAACCATCTCGATTGGGTTCAGGTCCGGTGACTGTGGAGGCCAGGTCATCTGCCGCAGCACTCCATCACTCTCCTTCTTGGTCAAATAGCCCTTACACAGCCTGGAGGTGTGTTTGGGGTCATTGTCCTGTTGAAAAATAAATGATCGTCCAACTAAACGCAAACCGGATGGGATGGCATGTCGCTGCAGGATGCTGTGGTAGCCATGCTGGTTCAGTGTGCCTTCAATTTGGAATAAATCCCCAACAGTGTCACCAGCAAAACACCCCCACACCATCACACCTCCTCCTCCATGCTTCACAGTGGGAACCAGGCATGTGGAATCCATCCGTTCACCTTTTCTGCGTCTCACAAAGACACGGCGGTTGGAACCAAAGATCTCAAATTTGGACTCATCAGACCAAAGCACAGATTTCCACTGGTCTAATGTCCATTCCTTGTGTTTCTTGGCCCAAACAAATCTCTTCTGCTTGTTGCCTCTCCTTAGCAGTGGTTTCCTAGCAGCTATTTGACCATGAAGGCCTGATTCGCGCAGTCTCCTCTTAACAGTTGTTCTAGAGATGGGTCTGCTGCTAGAACTCTGTGTGGCATTCATCTGGTCTCTGATCTGAGCTGCTGTTAACTTGCGATTTCTGAGGCTGGTGACTCGGATGAACTTATCCTCAGAAGCAGAGGTGACTCTTGGTCTTCCTTTCCTGGGTCGGTCCTCATGTGTGCCAGTTTCGTTGTAGCGCTTGATGGTTTTTGCGACTCCACTTGGGGACACATTTAAAGTTTTTGCAATTTTCCGGACTGACTGACCTTCATTTCTTAAAGTAATGATGGCCACTGGTTTTTCTTTAGTTAGCTGATTGGTTCTTGCCATAATATGAATTTTAACAGTTGTCCAATAGGGCTGTCGGCTGTGTATTAACCTGACTTCTGCACAACACAACTGATGGTCCCAACCCCATTGATAAAGCAAGAAATTCCACTAATTAACCCTGATAAGGCACACCTGTGAAGTGGAAACCATTTCAGGTGACTACCTCTTGAAGCTCATGGAGAGAATGCCAAGAGTGTGCAAAGCAGTAATCAGAGCAAAGGGTGGCTATTTTGAAGAAACTAGAATATAAAACATGTTTTCAGTTATTTCACCTTTTTTTGTTAAGTACATAACTCCACATGTGTTCATTCATAGTTTTGATGCCTTTAGTGAGAATCTACAATGTAAATAGTCATGAAAATAAAGAAAACGCATTGAATGAGAAGGTGTGTCCAAACTTTTGGCCTGTACTGTATATGTTACTACTGTAAGCCTGTTTGCTTTTCTAGCTACCAAAAGTGACTGAAAACTCAACCTCAAAGATCTTATTATGATTCTATTTGTCCATATTAAATTGAATACCGAATGTATTTAAACACACAGAAAATTATTTCAGTGTACTATAAAGCCTATAGGTGAAATGTGGACCAATGTGAGCATTTATTTGGAGTCGTGTTTCAAGTCACCCAACAAATGCAGGTCCAATATTCACTCTTCCTTCAGCTCTGTTTTGGTCTCCATCACCACCTGAGGGAAATATATGGCTCTTCAGCTGCTAAATGTTCCACTATGTTCACCAGCTAATAGGTAACTCTGTGTATCTGACATTTAATGTGGGGCAGGTGGCGTACACTGGGATTTAAAAAACCAGTGAGCTAAAGGACACTGAAAAAGCTCCAGAGCTGACGGTAAACTGTCCTCTCAGGTGACAATTCTCTGTGGGTTTCAACAACAAGCAACACTGTTCACATTACATCATCATTTTTTCCCAGTTGTTAACATAAAAGTATTGATTAGTGATGCTAATCAATATTAAATAATCATTTCTTCATATAATTAAGGGGTCTATTTAGAGTTACTGGCTGACATTTTTCCATGACAGTCATAATAACCTAGCAATAACCATAATAACCTGGAGACCTAGCATCCTGACAGATCGAAGCACTGTGCACAGTCCAATGCAAAAACGCGATCCAATGTGGTTAGTCAGCTTGACACTTTACCCTTTTGATATGTTCAATAAAGGGCCCCCAGATTTTAGAAAACTTGATAAGGAGGTTAGACAGAGTGTACCGGACTGCTTCAAGATGTAGACAAGAAACCATGTCATTTAGCCATTTTGTTGAGCAAGGAGGGGGCGCTGATTTCCATTCTCGCAGAATAACCCCTTTTGCTATGACTATACATAACATAAGAGCTGTGATGCAGGAGAAAGAGTCAAGGAGTAATTACAACAGCCCAGTATCACAGTGAGACAGTCAAGGACTAACTACTATATATCTTACTATAAAAAAGAAAGATGTCCGCCCAACAAATTCCTTGTTTTGAGTTTGAGGCAAGACCAGAAAAGGTGAATAAGGGCCCCAAACCTGATTTACACATGTCACATGTAGCAGACACAGAGGGGAATATTTTGTTCAATTTAGCCTTGGAGAAATGCAAGGGATGAATGACTTTAAACTGAAAAAGTTCAAGTCTAGCATTAATGGAAGGTGTTTTGATCCTTTGTAACTCTCTTGCCCATAATGCATCTAAAATTGCTTTACCTGTGTCCTTAGACCGAGCCTCTTTAATATGGAGAGAAGGGTATGCCAATGTAGAGAGACGGACAAAATGGAAGATGAAATGCTTGGATGTGGGAGCTCTAGTCTTGTTGTCAAAGATAAAGAGCACAAAATGTTTATGGGATAATAAGAACTGAATTTACAAAGGCATATGCTGTCAGTAGAAGTTTACTGCTTCTGGACATATGCAGTAAATATCTTGTTTATTCTCTCAGCATAATTTCTACTCTGCGAAGATGAACCTTCTGTCCTGCTCATCCCTTATTTACAAGACTGTAACTCTGCTAAAAAAGTGCAAAGCAAGGTGAAAAAGAAAAATACTTTCCAACTGACCTGTCAGAACTCAAAATACCAATCAGACATGAAGCAGTGCCTCTCCATGCCCGCAGCCATGATTGATGAGTTAGTTTATATAGATGTGGTACAGCGATGCACGGCATATGAAAAGAAATCATCTTTTAAGCCATCATGAACTGAGCTGCACAGGAGAACCACTATTGCCTGCAGTGAGTTAAAGCCAGCGGAGGACAGTGAGACGCTTCAGCTCAGGATGAATGGGCACCAGTGCGGCGAAACAATACCAGAAGCAGTAGGCTAGCAGGCCACACAGCATCTGATTCATACAGTCCCACTGCCCCTATGTTAGCAGACAGAAAACAAACACACTCATTGTTGGAGAGTGATACAGCTGTCCTCACGGTAACACCAGCTCAAACCTACATGCCCCAGAGCTATTTGTGCTGTAAACATATAAATAAGATATATGGGCAAACACACGAGAGAGACAGGAATGAATAGCCTTGTTTGAAGTGTGTGATGGTATCCGAAGATAGTGTTGAGATTGATATTGCACATTTGCACAACCCTGACTCTGACAGGAAGCTGACAGGATAATAATGTTTTGCACTTTACACTCAAAGATGACAGAGCTGAAAGGACAACAGACTTAATGACTC
The DNA here is from genome assembly GCF_041903045.1 of Epinephelus lanceolatus. NCBI lineage: Eukaryota > Metazoa > Chordata > Actinopteri > Perciformes > Serranidae > Epinephelus > Epinephelus lanceolatus. The sequence goes on along the minus strand of NC_135738.1, from coordinate 32,975,748 downwards.
GCTGCTTCCAAACCATCTGTCCAAGAAGAATGGATCAAAACAGACATGAAAACAAATCATCTTCTTCGGCAACAACCTAAAGAAATCCCCTTTCATACCACTCCAGTAAATCTTCTAAAATAGACGTACAGAGTCAAAACAACAGAGCACGATGGATCATTTTAAGTGTAATAGGCTACTGCCTCACTACTGAAACCATATCCATGATCCAAGTCGTGCGGACTCCGCCAGGCACAATAAAAATGTTGGATCATTAGGAGTAGTACTGAACCAAGTCAAGCGGAATAAATGACTATCTAACCGTGGCGGGGGAAATCAGTGCTTACTAAAAGCAACCAAGGTTCATGTCAAGGTTAGCTCACAAAAACAGCACGAGAGATATGTTTACAGTGGCTCGGTGATAAAACAGTGACATCGCCGTTGAGACTGGGGAGCAAAAACAATCGCATGACAGGAGGAAATGGTTTCTGGAGCTGCGAGGACGGGACATCTACGATAGGAAACACAAACCTGATGGAGTCTGTGCAGCAAACAACCTTTCCAACAGCCACTGGATTCAGCACTGCATATTTTCTTATTATCTACTGGCCAAAGCAGATGTGTTTAAATCATAAGGCACTCAGTACACTGTGCAGTATATTACCAGCTGGTAGCATTGTGCAATACAGGGGGCAGATGGTGATTAATGGAATGTAAACTTGACTCCAGTATTGTCAACGCACAATGATTCCTTGCAGATAATATCTGGGTGTTCTTATATTTACCTCACTTCCTGACATTACCTGAGAGGTGTGACCAAGGCTGACTGCTGACAGACAATTGTGCCGTCTGAGCTGAAGGCACCCTGCCTGATCTTGTGACACTATCAACCAACTACAGAGCAAAGTTCACATCAAGCTGCAGGTACAGTATGGTGTTCCAAGCTGCATGTTAGCACAAGCACTCCGCAGGGTTGCAAGATAAGACGAAGCCCAACGAAGCTCAGTGGGTCATGCCCAGACAGCACATACTGCAGGAGGGCTGACATGTATTTGGATCCCAGTTTTCTGGGAAATATAGACGATTTAATCGGACTAAAGCCTGCATGGGCAAACTTTCAGTTACAGCTGCCAGGCTGCAGCTGTGGAAAGATACATCTGGAAGCCTGAGCTGAGACAGATCCCAAGACTATCAGGCTTTAAAACTGAGACACTGAACAGCACAGGGACCTGTCAAAGAACTTATTGCATGTTCTTTAGAGCTGCATCCTGAGCAGACATAGTTGAAGGACATCCTACAGAGTGGAATCCTCTGAATGAAGAAAAATATGCCCTCCAGCATGTTGATGGTTGCACAACAAGCTGGGGCTCGCCCCTGAAAGCTTCATACCTGCTGAGCAGCCACTACTTCAGAGGTGGTGCGTAAACACGGGCTGTAATGTAGGTGTGTTACAGTCTGGCCATTCCATGCTTTCCCAACAACACTGACAAAAACACATGATGGCTAATACAAGACCTGATGCAGCCATAACACTGAGTCACCAGCGAGGCAGTTAAACACTTTATAACCTGTGGAAATCCTTCAGATTCTCACTCAGACCTGCACAGGGGAGATTCCATAGGTGGACAAACTGGATCCAGACATACAGGGACGTTATGACTTTAAAAGTCAGTAGCTGAGAGATGGCATCTTAAGACGCACTGAGTTTTACAAGAGCAAAACGTGTAGAACACTCAACGCAACTAAATTTGGGGAGAGTATACTTTTGTTTTTGTTATGATGAGGCTGCCCCAGCATTCCTTACAGACTCACCTGTGTGTTCTGTCTCCTCACTGTCCAAACTCAGTTGTTTCCTGCGAAAAGCGACTCTGCTGAAGCCCTCCATTTTCCTGTGAGGCAATGACCGCTCCAGCATTGAGACACAAAAGTGAAACCCACCCGAAGTGACCGGAAATAACTATTACAAGTTTGAGTAACGCGGTCCACACCTTGCGTCGAACCCAGTAGGGCGTCCAGCCGCGCGGCTGTACTCTGCGCGCGCCTGCGCAGGTCAATAAGTAACATCAAACAAACACACGTGTGGGTTGAAACGACGACATCCACTTTTCTCTGAGACCTCTGTCACCTTGATGGGGGTGTTTCCCAAGCACCGCCCTTCACCCCTCTCAGTGCGTACTGATGGTGCAGATCTCCTTATTGTTACACCCAGACAATGTGCATACTGTTGGCCATCGCGACACACACACACACACAAAGAAAAGAAAATTTGGGACTGATTCAAAATTATTATATTATCATGTTATCCTAATATAATATAATATAATATAATTCCAAGGATAATGTAACAATAGAATATATACATTGTATATATATTAACTGGAGATAAATCCAAAAGAGATTAACAAAGAAAAATATAAAATAAATAAATATAAAAATAAATAAATAAATAAATAACAACAACAACAACAATAATAATCTGCCAGTGGAACTCTATACATTACTATGACTGTAACTGACTCAAGTCAGCATAAATTCTCATTTATGACATATTCAGAATATAAGCCATAACTATGAAATACTCATTGGTTATTTTAAGATGTTAAATTACCGATTAAATAATACAACAAAATAGTGACTAATTAAGACAAATCAAAAAATCTAAATGATCAAATACCAAGTAAATATATATTACATCATAGTGGGTCACAAATTAAAAAAAAAAGAAAAAGGAGATAATCATTGTAATTGGCCAAATTTAGAGCACTAAGTCATGTTTATGGGAAGTTATGATTCTAAAAAAAAATAATTGTAAGCCTCGTAGGTCAAAATATTGAAAAACTGATCAGAATTTTTGTTTTTTCTATTCAAATATTCTATAAATTTTGAACTATTGAGTTTCTGTTTTGTACAAGACAAGCTGAGTTATATTGCAATGTATTATTTCATGTTGTTTGATATTCAGATAAGTTGTCATGATGGGCAAGCAAAAAATGGGACCACATCATAGTTATTTGATATTACTGGACATTAAAGAGCATCAACTGTGTTCTGATCAGTTTCATTTCTTTCAGTTGTCATAGAAAGCTGCATTTATTCACCAGTGGACGCATGGTCAGTGAGGTAACCACCCTTGTAAAGAACTATAGCCTACCATTATCAATCAAAATCATATGTAATGCAACTATCAATTAATCCTAGACATTGATGAGAAAGGGGCCAATCTGACTATGATTTAATAAGGGTACCATACACTCAGTAACAAAACCCACTAATGACCTTCTTACTGTCAGATAAGCTGACCATCTCTGCTGATGTCTCCTGTTTCTCGTCCTCTGTCTGCAGCACAGTCCTTGTTACTAATTTAAATCTCTGTCCTTTATGCTTTACAAGATGTAATTCTCTTTTACTGTCAGAAGTGCTCTGCTTAGGGTGATGCAGAGAAAATAATTATGAGGGTCACTTTATAATTGACCTCTCTGTAACCTTTTGCATGCTGTGTTTGTGAATGCGTGGATACAGAAAAATAATTTCTGTCTAGTTGGTTAAGATGTTGAGAGAAACAGACACAAACACAAAGTCACATACAAATCCAAGGACAGGTCTTTTATTTACTTGTGAAACCAATTAAACACTGTTTTTAAATGGAGGAGAAACTGTTAAACTCACTGTAGTCGCATACAGCTATTGTTCTTTTTTTAACCATGTCTTTTTTTCTTCTTCTTTCATCGGATTAGTCTCTCTCCATCCACTGCTATATTGTGCAAACAAACCAAGAGAGTTAGGTCACCAGTGAGCCTGCGTGGGTTTTGGACCACAAACATTTCCATCACTCTGTAGTTGCAAAAGTAACAATCTTTACACTGTTAACGGAGACCAACAAATAACACACGCACAGAGAACAGAAAGAAACCACTCATTCACTGCTGATGTAACAGCTTTTTATCTGTCGTTACAACACTATACTGGCTATGTAGTTTTAGGTTTATCCGTTTCATATCCATCTGGCAAAAATATGTATTCAGTGCACTGAGGAGAGCGTTAACATTGAAGACATAATGAGGGTATAAAGACAGAGAGATGGGACTTCAATTATGCAACAAACGTCACACATTACATCCATCTCAGCCAGACTCAGCCCCGTTCCTCTGTGATCAAACAGTGTTTCTACAAGAGACAAAATCTCTATTGTACTCTTGCTGTCTTGCCTTTCTTGTCAGCCTGCTGGTTAGTTCATGGTGACAGAAATGGTTGAAAGATTGAGTCAATCTTAATCAGATCAGTCTACCGACACCACTGTATTGCTATAATGCATAATTGTGCTTGGACAGTACTGCATACTGTTTGGAGGAAGCATGTAGGGTCAGCTAAACATGGAGATGTTAGGATGACAGACACGTGTAGCTTGGGATATTAAAAATCTTTTCTGTCATTGTCATTGGAGGAGGGACGAAGGGTGGTCATGACAGTTGTCTGGCGCTTTGACCCATACGATAGCGAAAGAGTTCACAGAGAAGACAGAGAATACTTTACGGGGAGAATACAATGTTGACATGACAGTGACAGAAAGTCTAGAGGAGGCGCACCTCTGGGGAATCCTCTGCTCTTAACTAATGTTAAAAAGATGGAGGTCAGTTCACTCCATGGTCACTTAAACCTGTGCAATTCAAAAAAGGCAAAAAACTCAGGCCAACAGCCCTAGTCCTCATCTCAAACACTCAGTCTCTCGCTTATCCCAGTCTCTGAGGAGATCTGAGCTACATAATAGACACAACCCTGTCACTAGAGTCTGCTGTAAAAATAAATACAAATCATAGAAGGTATAAAATAGTCTTTATGCACATGATTTGCAAAAAAAAAATCTGTATAAAAAAACACAAGCATCCCAAGAAAGACTAGTGACGTTAGAAATGTAGTTGAAATCCACCCGTCACCACCACAAGAAATGATTTCCTTGTAATAAAGTGATTACCTTCATTAGTCTGTCTGCAACGTCAACCCCAATGTACTCTAACACTCCTATGTAAAAGTGGCATACATATGTTTTCATTAATATACTGACAAAATGTAATATTTTAAATGCTGTAGAGTATGGTTAGGCAAGTTTTAAACCTGTTCACTAGACCAGAAACAAGTTTTGTAGCTCTGGTTTTGGTTGGTTTGTCTTTGTTTAGGAAAACAAAATTGGCCATGAACAGTAGTGAATGTGCTAAATTGTCTGATCACTGAAGTCTTCACCACAGCAGTAAAACACGTCTTGATTTCCATACTGGAGATTGACCAACAAACACAGAAAAAAAAACATTCCAGTAATAAATATCTCAGAAACTTGTCATAAATCAATAATAGTAAATAAATAGTAAATAAACTATAAATAAATACTTAATAAGGGAAAAGGTTCCCGTGATTTGTCACTCATTTTGCGCCTCAGTTCAATCCTTTCCAGGACAGGGTGTCACTTCCAGAGAAGAAGAGAGCGTCCTGCTCTTCTTCTGCGACCCAGGTAACCAGGAGGCCTGCCAAGGGCCGGACCATGTAGCGCTTAGGGGGGTCACAGAGTCCAGTAAGCACCAGGTGGGACTGCTGGATTGCGGGGGGAGTTAAACTGAGGGAACCCCCATCCAGAGCGTCTCTGTCTCTGCATGACTCCTACCAGACCGAGTCATGGACCTGGGCTGGAACAGTGAGGTTAGGAGCCGGGGGGTTGGGGTTGCTGGGCCAGACAGTTACGAGGGTCGCAGGGAGAGAGAAGGGTACTGCCGCTGGACAGGACTGCATGATGTTCCTGGAGGTCTGCCAAAAATTTAGGACTGAAAGAATGCAGAGAGACAGGAGAGGAAAAATGACATTGAGTAAAACAGACAATGGGGTAAGAAGAGGGGACAGTTATTGGAAGAATAAGATTACACCAAATCAGCAAACAAAAATGCAACATGTGATGAGGGCAAAAAGACTATTGTGGTTTTCTGAAAGGAAAAGTTCAACTTTTTGTATGTAAAATACACTTATTCACTTTCTTACCAAAGGCTGAGATGAAAACATTGACACCACTCTAATGTCTGAATGCTAAATATAAAGCTGTTGCAAGCGGCCAATTAGCTTAACTAATTGTCAGTTAGCCCAGCTTCACCAAAAGGTATCAAAATCTCCCTGTAGTCTGTTGTCATTGGGAGGTTGCCAACCAGAAAGAGAGTCCAGAAAGTTATTGCAACCGGCCAAGGGATAGAGATCTGAAAGGATGAAGTTAGCATTACCCTACTTCCATCATCAAAAAGCCTATGGGATTTTTCCATTGTATTTTGGATCATTGCAGAAAACACACTCTGGGGTTTGTTAGCAGCACTTGTTAGCAGCTGATATTTTAAGACACATAAAAGCTCCACTGACGTAGAACAAAACATGAAAGTCTATCTAAAACCCCACTCAAGACGAGGGAACCAGAAGCGCTAACATGCTAACTCATAACTAGCTTTTATTTGTGTGATGCTAAGCTAATTGGCTTTGACTGGCAACATCGTATTTAGTGTACAGACACAAGAGTGGTATCAATTTTTTCCGTTTGCTTGGCAAGAAACCAATAAACATTTTCCCCAAAAAGTCAAACTAGTCCTTTAATACCACCCAGAGACAAAGAAGAGGCTGTTCATGCCATATTTCAACCAAAGTATTTGGTGAGAACATCTACAAAACGTAACAGTTTTGAGAGAGACTAACCAGCACAACATTAAAACCCAACATGGTCTCAGATCTGTCAGCAGTATCCTAGTTGCCATGTATGAATGTTTCAGTACACTGACAAAAATAATGTTGTTGGTAAACTCAAACATTCCTGGCAATGGATGTCTTGACTTTTAACACACAGGTGAAGCTAATGATGCTAACTACAGCTAATGGCTAAGTGGCATGGCTTTATGTGACACTTCCATCATTAATCAGATCTTTTCCTTCAATGGGAAGGGGCTGCTATTAAAAAAAAAAAAAGTTCCGTAAGAGGGGAAACTACAGTGCACATCTACAGTTAGTCTTGAACTTTGAAAGTACATCTTTATTTTAATAAAAATTGCAATTATGTAAAAGCATGTATTTAATACTGCCATGCAAAACTTCACATGCAATGGAAAATGACAATTCCTTCACTCCCCAGTGTTAATCATTTATGCAAGTCATGGGCCTCAGCCATAACCTGTTAATAACTAGTTAATAATAAAGTGTGAAAACTGAGAGCATGCAGCACTATTTATCCTGTCTGGATGCAGGTGCGCAACCACAAAAAAAAAAAAGATATGTGCATATGTGCATTTAAGAGAATGTGAATAACATGTTTATTATGGCGTGTGATAGATAGATAGATAGATAGATAGATAGATAGATATCGATGAGCCTACTACTAGCAGGTTCTACAGCTTGTTACCTGCGCGCTAGGGAGGTTCTCCCTCGCCTTAGTTGTGGGGAGAGTGACGGTACTGAGGCAGCAGGCTGCTGACAATCTACAAGAAACTGATAAATTAGACAGATATACAGAGTGGTGACACTCAGGGTTAGACAATAGGACAGAGAAATCACGGAGGACAAGACAGGGGAAGACCTTGTCAGAGACAGTGAGAGTACTACTGGTTTGCTGCTAAGGGAGGTCTGATTTTTATACTTAAGCACCAGTCTGATCCTGGTGTGTGTTCAGTTGTTCTCATGGCGCTGCTACACAATAGCATGGTGCTATTTATTAATTTGCATAATTGAGGGGATAATCATCCTCATTTTGTTTCTCCTGGATGAGAAATGTGACTCTCCTGCCATGGAAAATTTGTGTTTCGGGATGTAATGAATGGGAAAGCCTGAGAGAAGGGAGCAAGAAAGGAAATATGAGCAAAAGGAAGAAAGAAAAACAAGATACATAACCTAAGTCAGTGTCAATTACAGTGTATGATTTCATAGTGTGGATGTAAAGAAACCAGTCTCATCTGAGCACACTGACAGGGCCAGTCTCTGCACACTTAGACAATCAGCACAGGAGGTGGAGAACAGACAAAAAACAGAGAAAAGACACACAGACATGGACATATTTACACACACTTGCAAACCCAACTTTATATTGATTTGTACAGCACAGAAAGAGGAGGACAGACACAGCGGGGCTATTGCTGAACAATCCCATCCTGCTCAACTCCACAACACCTGCTGCTCTGTTATTTTCATCAGGTTTTTTTCCACAGTCCACACCTAGTCATGTTCCACATTCTTACTTAAAAGTTTTTTATATGACATCTTGTTTAAACTGTTTCACTTATATGATTATCTGAGGTAGGATAAGGGACAAGGAGAGAGCGGTCAAACAGCATTTGACAGGAAGGAGAAATGTTTTCAGATGCTGCCATCTAGTGGAGAAAAATGGGAATACAGTGAGAGGTTGGTCGAGACATTGGGGCATCAGTGGAGGGAGAAATTGTTTAGCTTCCTTTCTGAAACTACACATGGAGTAGGAGGTAGGAGGTCGAGGCACAGAGAGGAGGTCTGACTGGTTTCCATACTACTGTAGGCAACAAGGCTATTAAACACACTTTCAGCCTGTCAAATGCTTTTTGGCAGAACTTTAGATGCAACAAAAAAGGCATGCAAGGATGAACTGTAGGAAGTGTCATTTTACAACATATAATTACAACATATTAGTTAGTTAACATATTAGTTTTATGGAAGAGATGAGATGAATTACATTTTATTAATAATAAAAAAAAAAATCTAACATGTAATCTACAAACTTTTCCACAGGGAGGTGCTGTGAGTCACTGGATGCTGAAGCAGAGGCTGCAGCCATTTTTTGCTTTGTTTTCACTTTAAAACACCTCTCAGTCTTCTACAAGAGTGATACATGATGTCACAGTTGATGGTAGCAGCTATGCAGATAGATGCCTGATATCACATTCATAGGGACGTTCATTATTAAACTCTATGCAGTCCAACCTTAACAATAACAAAAAGGCTGATCAGTGCTGCTTTGAGGATGGAGCAAGCTGTCAGGGGCCTCCTGTTCCTGAGTGTTGCTGCATGTTCAAACCACAAAAATGCGAAACCAGTTTTTCCTCCTCTCTGTATCTGTACTTAATCCAGTGGAATTAGGGGAACTGTGTGCAAAGATGGGTGTGGCGATGACGATGAATCATCGCCTTCTCCGAAGGTGAGGTGATACTGAGGTAGGAGTACCAGTGCTGTAAGATAGAGACAGTCGACCTATGTCATGTCTTGAATAAATGAGTCGTCTGAACTCTAAGGTGAGCAGCTCAGGGTCTACCGTGATTGGCTGGGTGGCCAGGGACAAATGAGGGAAACTGATGTTAGGTGGAAGAGTTGGAGCTGAGGTCTGGATTGTTTCAGAAAGTGCGTGTGAAGTCCACACAGACATGGATGGACAGGCGGTTAGTTCGACAGAGGGAGGGCTAGTGAGGGTCAGGGAGGTGTTCAGGGTGTGGGTGGTGATAATGGAGGGGCTGTGGAGCCTGGTGGGACTGGAGGGAGCTGTGAAAGCGCCTCTGCCACTTACTTTGGGCGGGCTGCTTTTAATCTTGGGCACTTTAGCGCCGCGGCCACGGTGAGTCTGCTCGTGATCGAACTCCAGATCCTCCAGCCGTTGGGTCAACGCCAGCTTCTGTTGGATGGCCATACGGAGGAGGGAGTTCAATGTCTTTTTCTCATCCTCTGCCGCCGCCAGCTGCCTCTGCATCTCATCCAGCTGGGTAACATATTCGTCACATCTACAGAGAGAGAGAGAGAGAGAAAAGTTACAGAGGGAAGAGACAAAGTTTTAGTGGGATATTTCTCTGACACAAGCAAGTATATATCAAGGGAAGTCAAAATATTCACTTCCCCAGCCTTGTGGCCTCAGATTTACCCTCTCACCTTGTGGCAAACATGGCCCTGAGAGACGAGAAGGTGGCTGCGTCTTCTTTAAGAGCCTTCAACTCGTTCCTCAGCTTCATCATGGTCTCTGTCACCATCGACTTTTCATTTTCGTACTTGCTCTTCAAATTTGCCAGTGCAACCTCTGCTGTCTGCAATGCGGATAATTTAACATATCATCATTACACCATGACGGCCTGATTCAGATGACATCTGACACAGAAAGGGCAAATAAGTTTGCGTGGATATTACAAAGGAAATTCCTCTTTCACCTGTTTATTGGCTTTCAGCACCAGCCTGAGTGTGGCTATCTGCTCTCTTTTGGTACTAAGCAGGGATTTTAGTTTGAGTATCTCCTCCATGCACAACTCCTTGTCCTTGTCAAGCATAGGCGCCAACTCTCTGGCTGCAGCCCTCTGTCTGGACAACTGCAGTGAGCGATCCACAGCCCGCTGGAGGTGTTTGATCTGGTCTCTGATGATGGCGTTCAGGTTGTAGATATTCATGGGCTCCTTCCGCAGGTCCCCACCTGCCTCTGAGGGCACTGGAGATGGGCAAGGTGAGATGCTGATGCTAGGGGAGCCCGTGGGGTTACGGGTGGGGCTGCTATTGCAGGAGTCCACTGTGTTGTTTGTTGTCTCATTGTGATGGCCGTCTTTGGATGGGGAGTCCATGGGACTTCGTGGGGGTTCGGAGGAGCAGGCTGCTGATGCTGCAGCGAGGCGTCGTGCCAGGCGGGGGGAGAGCAAAGCCCGATGGTCATCCGAGCCTTTCAGGCTGCCACTGCGTGTGACGCGGCTCTGGCGGTAGTAGTCCAGCATGACACGGTTGGGCGTCTCGTTGTTGCACAGACAGACATGATGGTAGAGCTGCGCCAGCTCCTCACTGAAGGTTACCAGCTCATCTTGTGCTGTGTTCAGCATGCCCTGGCTCTCGGTGGCTGTGCTCGCGGCTGCTCGAAGCTCTGCCTCCAGACTTGCCACCTTCTCCCTGCTTTCACGATAACTACGCTCCAAATGTGTTACCTGCTTGGAAGAAATCAGTTGAACATTTGGAACATTACAGGGTGCAAAACAGAACTGAGTTAGCATCCAGTCAAAAGGATATTTGGTTGCAAAAGTCAAATGACGCACAACTATACATGTAACAATGACAAACCTGTTCAGTCAGTGCCTGGACCCTGTCGTCACTGTGGCTCTCTCCGTGCCCTTCCACAGCCTGGTTGTACTTCTCCTTCAGCACCTTGAGCTCTGCTTTCAGGTCGATCACCTCTGTCACTGCCACCTTGTACTTACACTCCAGGACCTCGAAGCCATTGATGTCTAGGTCACAGTGACCATTGGCTGGTGGTGATGAGGAACCACCATCGGGTTTCTCACTCTCCTGTGGGTCATCCAGCTCTTTGTCTCCATTCAGACATTTCATACCGTTGACGCGCTCCGTGAGGCGATGAACCCGCTCATTCTGCTCGCTCAGGGCGCCCTGTGTGTGCTGAAGCTGGGTCTGTGACTCCTGCAGGTTCATGAGCAGCACCGCCTTCTCACGCTCCACCTGCAGGATGGGAGGATAAATGGGAGGCAGTCAAGACAGTGACGGAAGAATACAGCTGCATAGGTGTTACTGATATAAAAAAAACTGTGAAAGTGTTTTAAATCCAAGGCTTTTCACTTTTATAACTTTATATATTTATATATTATTATGTAATACACTGCACTGATGCGTGACTTCCAAGTTCTGACAATCAGCTACAGGCAAATTTCACCTAAAGCATTTTCTCATAATAAAATTAAGATGAAAACAGCAATATTCAGACGCTGCTGATATAGCCTACAGTATGGGCAGGACTCAGGCTCACTTACACAAATGTATAATCAGTATGACCTGCACAACTCCATAATATTAAGGAGCTTACAAAGATAAAGACAACGTACTATGCAACCACCATTTTTAAGCAGCAAGAGAACAAACACAAGCAAATGTCTTTGGACCAACAATGCATCAGTTGACCTGTATATCTGACTGTATACATGTGTGTAATAACGTGTTGCTCAGCTTGCTTGACTTAAAAACTGTTGGTAAGGATTAGGGGTGTAACAATACACAAATTTGCATTAAACCGTTCGGTACATGGCTTTCAGTTCAGGACAAATTACAAACCTAACTAATCCTATGACATTTGGAAAATAAAACATACAGCTTAAATTGTGGGACACATGATGTTCTCGCTCAACATGGCAGCACACATGACTTAACAGGCAATGAGCTGTCTGCCCCTCTCACCCCAAACCAATATATTTTACTCCAGTGAGACACACTTGGAGGCAGCTATGATATGCTAGCTCATTGCAGTGCTGTTAGTAATGCCATTACCAGACCAGAAATAGAAGATCCTCTGATAACCTACAGGTTTGGAAATTGGAGCCACTTTGGCTTCGCTTTGAATTATGAGGGTGATGGTGAGGAAATGGTGGCTTGAAAAACAACGGTATGTCACATCTGCTGCAATAGGTTACATCAGTGGGAATATTTCAAACATGACTTCTCATTTATCCATACATCACCCATGTGTGTCAATAGATGGAACTAGATGAAAACAAGGAGCAACACAAGCTACAAGCTGTTATCCCTGCAGCATTTAGGCAACCATTCCGAACTGACTTAAACATGGAAAAAGGAATCACCATAGCAACTGATAATGTTACATTTATAGACACACATATGAGACCTTACTCTGTAGTGGAAAATGTAGGCTTTTACAAACATGCTAAATGTAACTGAAACCCATTTCACCCAGACTGTAAAAAAACAGAGGCTCAAATTATGATGTCATGTTTAAAAATTCACAAAACAAGGAAATTTCTCTGGCATTTCAGAAACAGACTTGCCTCTTTTGTTTGTATTTCTTTATAACTACAATACTAGATTTTATATTTAATAAAGAACTGTTTTTGGTTTAAAGGTGCTGAGAGGAAACCCAAGAAAACAGGTCACCCAGATGCAGCTCCATCATTGTTCAAGGTCAAAAAAGAATATTCATTATGACGTTTTTATAAATCAAAAATGTTAAAAATCAAGGAAATTTACCTGCATTTACACTTTTTTGCTGTGTCGAAAAAGTACTGTTTGTGTTTCAAACCTCAACAGTGAATTTCGTGAACCGTTACACCCATAGTGCAGATAATGGCAGCCAAACTTTAGTGCATATTTTAATTACTTCTTTATCAGTCATCCAAAAAGAGGGGTGTGCTCCCCTAGTGCTGAAAGGGTAAAACTTTAATCTGACTCTTCAATCGCCAAAGGAGGCAAAGCAAATAGATACATTTAAAAACTGTCAATGGTGATTACTGCTTTGGGTGACACCTAAGATGAAATTGTGTGTGCTCTCTAACAGTGCCCATATTGACAAAGACTAAATTGATTTTAAAAAATTCAACTGGCAAGTAGAAGCCCGATGCTGCTGGCGTCTACAACGTTGGTAATCAACTTGAAAGAGAAAATTGATTACTAGGTAATTGGGTTTACAGAGAAAGGCACACTGCTAATATAGCAGCCACTGATCTGATTCTTTATTTCCCAGAGGAGCTCAGCTAGGGGCAAAAAAATGAACAGTAATGACTTAATTAGATTTTAGCATGACTCTAATCTGCATATGATTTTTATGTCATTGAACACACCATGTATTTATCTTGTGTGGAGTGCCTACTTATTAGCATGTGTTGCATTCAGGTGACTCAGTGCATAAGTGAGAGAAAGACAGTTCCTACACTATATTATATAAGCTCCAGATTTATACTTTCTATTTATATAGATGTAGCATATCACAATGCAATGTTAGAGCTAACTGTGATATGAAAGTACATGTGTAGAAGTGTACAGCGCCTGTAGACAAAGAACTTCTATGTCATTTTCCCTCCCTCTTTGGGTCTCGTTTCTCAGTTAGGACTCTATTTTTGTCCCCTTGTCTCCAAACTAAAAGCAGAATATAGTCAGTTTCTGTCTCTGTCTTGCCCCTACATCTGCTCTCTGTGCCCACTGGACACTAATCACCCTGACAGGGCTCCCTATGGTACACGCAAATGCACTGCCTCTACTGCTGGACTCTTTTTGCATTGCTATGATTTGGTAGAAGATATCAGCACACATGAAAGCATACAGTATATACAGAGCATGATATACACTTCATATGGGCATTGATATAAGCTGAAAAGCACGTGTGTGTGGTCTGTCACTGCCAAAATAATTTAATTATCATGTGTTTAAGTATGTACATTTTGTGTAGATGGATTCTGTGTATAAGATTTCAATGCTGTTTCAGTGGCCTAATTTGTATTCAGTAAAGCCTGTAGTATTACATGATGCTTTTCCTTCTCTTTCCCAGACTGTCATCACCTTGTCATTTCCTTACTGTTACCAGTGACAAACAGCGACCATGGCTGCTTTCAACAGTGCAGCAATGAACACTGAACAAAGACACACACCCACACAGAATGCAGCCAGTTGATTGATAAGACGCCACAGTCTCTACACTACAAACTGAAATGTACTGTGGAAAATTGGATCAATACAGCCATCTTCTAATGTGCTGTGAACTGCAGTGAATTGTCTTGGGGTTAGCGTTGGTATCAGCTTTAAAGCGACTGAAGTCTTCCAGACAGTAAAAACCAATGTGATGTTCAAGTGTCGTCAGTACTGACCTTGAAAATTATATTCAAAGGGCTGAAGTAGAATAAGTGCTTTCTAGCTGCTGCAAGTCAACACTGCTGATTTTACTTGGGTTATATTATTTATTGTGGGATTTACAGACACTGCTATAAAAGCCTGCTATATTTTCTTACAACCCACCTGTAGCAGCTGCTGTTTGAGCTTCTGCATCTCCGACAGGTTGAGCTCACTGAACAGGTCAGGCACGGGGTGCAGGCCTTCTCCTTTCCGGCCTGGTCGGTATTCCCCGTTCATCTTAGCCAATCCGGTGCCTGTGTGAACGTGGCCGTTGCGGCGGTTGCAGTCCTCATTGTTGCCGTTAGCAGCAGGGATGGTGGTGCCGTTGGTGCCATTTGTTCCGTTGGTCTCGTCAGGGAACTTGAGGCCTTCAACACCAGTGACGGTGAGTGCCAGATGGGCCCCGGCTCCGTAGACGCTGTCGCTCAGGCTGAGGTGGTGGGCCAGTTCCTTTCTTAGGTTGTTCTTCTGCTCGCGCTCATTCTTGAGGGCGTCCAGGGCCTCCTCCAGCTGACCCTCGGAGATGTCCTTCAGACGTAATGCATCCTCCAGCTGACTGTTGAGGAGAACGGTCTCCTCCTCGAGTACTTTAATTTCATGTTTTAGTCCCTCATACTCCACCTGAGGAGCAACAGAAAGGACAGGCCAGAACAGGAGAAAGAAAAGGGTGGAGACCATTGAATTTAATTACATAATTCGCTAACACGAAATAGCAGCAGATGAGTTTTAAAAAAGCACATATTAACAGAGTGTGGACTCGAGTCACGTGACTTGGACTCAAGTCAGACTCAACACAAATGGACAACTTTAGACCCGACTCGACAAAATCAAAAAGACTTGCAACTCGACTTCAATACACTTGTGACTTAACTTGGACTTGAACCATTTGACTTAAAAATAATTGATACCTTCCCCCAAGGCCAATTTGGGAAGAAAGAATTATGGACATTTTTTCAACATGAGACGAGTTAAAGATAAAGAAACAGGACAAAACCATATAAAATAATTCTGTTGTGGTACTGGTTGAACGTGCTACATAAAAGTGCAATGTCAGCACAACTTTTATTCTAACTTGTTTCGACAGATAATACAAACCTTAAAAACCATTCATAATTTTTGTAAATGTAATAATTCATTACTCTGATGTTAAAATAGCATTACAATTGGTGAAGAGCACATTATGACTTGTTTAGGACTCAAAACTCAAGGTTTAGGGCTTGGGACTTGTCAGTCTTGACTTGTGAGTTGACTTGTGACCTGACTTGCAAAACAATGACTTGGTCTTACTAAGACTTTTGAAAGTGTTTTCCCCTTTAAAATATTTGTTTTCTGTTATCATTATTATCATTATTATTATTATAATTATTATAATTATTTAGAGCCAGGTGATATGGACTAAAACCAAACACCACACTGCTTTTGATTCAAAATCTTGAAATGTATAATGTGACAAAACCGTATTTGAGTGATGAGTGGTGCTTTCAGACGTAACTTGATCCAAAAATGTGTCTAGATTTTGTTGTTACAAAATCATTTGCAATTTGCATTTGCTTACGAAGCAAGATAAGGCACTCATTTTTATTACATTTCAGAAAAAAACATTGTTTTTAACTTACTTTTACTGTAATGTAAGATCAGCAATATTTAAGTCTTACATCATAAAAATGACTCTACATTGACTTATGACTTTAATCTACTCGCCCATACAGACACTGTATGACACTGCTGGGGATACTGTGGCTCCTAAAGGGAAATGAAGGATGATGAGCAATTGGATGAGAGCACAGTTTGATCCAGTGCATCCTAGATCTAATACTGAAAACATAAAGAGAACCACACTTGGAGGTGGTTTGGAAGTGATACTGGGAAATTGAGTGAGTCACTTATTTCAGCTGAGATGGAGTTTATTTAGTGCCTCATCACTGAAGGCGATGACAAATCTGTCTGAGGCAAAGCTTCCTGGTGTGCTGAGAAATTAGCTGACTGAGTTAATGTGTGAGTGAGAGTAACTAATATGATGAAGGTCTCCACACTGACCTGACTCTGCTTGAGTGTTGACACCAGTTTCTGCAGCGTAATGTTCTCCTCCTCCAGCTCAGTGTAATCCTGAAGCAGCCGCGTCTCTCTGAACTTGTACTCCTTGATCTCCTCCCTCATCCGGCTCCTCTGCAGCTCCAGCATCTCGTTGTTCTGGAGAGAGAAAATGGGATGAAAAAAGAAAAGTGGGGGAAAAAGATGGGTACAAGAAAGAGAGAGGGAGAAGAGGATTGGGAGTCAGCTCATAACCTGAATCCATAACCAACACAGCATTGCTCACAGAAAGTAATATCACTCATACATACTTACAGTCTCCTCTAAGACACATACTGCACTTCTCCTCTCTGATATCATAAGGATGATGAGATTTTTTTTTTTGCTAAACAAATTTCATTTTCTTAAATGCAATGAGTCAGCACATTCACACTCCCAGAAGGATCATTTCAGGTCACCTGCTGTGCACAGATAGAAACATGAGCATATGCTGGACCATATAAAGTGTCGATGAGAGAAATGCAGCAGATACAAAGGTCATAAATCTGGGTGTAGTAGGCGGCAGTGCTGGGAATATATGGAGAACTCAGCAAAATTATCTGTCACATATACAACCACTAACTGCTAACTTTTATTCTAAGGAAAAGGGAGATGGATGAATATCCTCTCTGTTAGCTTCAAAAGAGCTGACCCTGGCAAATTAAAGCAATCCCCATGTTACTTTTAAGTCAATTTCACCATTAGTCCAGGTCACTTAAAATTAGGGCTGCCCCTTGAAAGTCAGAGATTCGGATCATCTGTACTTCTGGGCAGTTATGTAGTGGTAGTTCTGGGTAGGTTACCGAGGAGGTGGTGGGTATACTTTCCTATGTATTCCAATAGCTTTTCTGCTGATAGGTGGGTTTACCGTGAACAGCCAGAGAAAGAGGTGGGTATACCTGCGTATACCCTGCACTTAACCACTGCTTCTGGGGACATTTTGGTACCCAGATTTAGCTGCAAAGTGAGCACTCTTGACTGTCATGCTTCTCTACAGACAGCTGCGGACATGATGCAGGGGTAGGGCTCAGAGATAACATTGTTTTCTTTCTTCTGCTTGGGAGTGGTGAATTTACAGCTCACAGATACTTAATAGGATATAGTTTCTGGCTTTTGTTTGATGTCTAGTATCGGCAATAAATGTTGTACATTTCCAACCCGTTGTCAGCGCTATTAGCTTGTCAACTACTACTCCTTTACTTGTTTACATGAATGAAGGTCACTGTCACACTGAACGTCTAGCTAACCCCTCTTCAAACCTTCAAACTTTATATGGAAAAAATAAATAAATCGTCGAATATTAGTGTCAAACAGCTGAATCTGATTTGACTGACATTATTTGGGTGCAGCCCTACTTAAAATGCATTACAGTAGTAGACAGTGGACACTTGTTCTCATGCACTGTTCGTACATATACTTATGAAAAGTAATGCATCAGAATTGCCATATAACCTACGCAATCAAGAACGTTGCGATCATGTGGCCCGTTCTCTGGCAAGAGTAAAGGAGGAGGTAGCAAAGACCTAAAGTCTGCATGAAGAGGAAAGTCAGGATGATGGATTGGTCAAACAAACACAGGATATTATCCAAGGAGACCTGTGTTCATTGCTCCGTGTCACACAAAGTAAGGTAAGTCATCACTATGTTTCTTTTACGTAGCATTAAGTATGTAACTTATCATTTAGTTTGTAACCTGACAATGCCCAACTATGTTTCTTTTCCTAAACTTAACCTACGTAACTTTACTGGCCTAAACCTATGTAATGCTAAGTACATAACATGACGATGCCATTCATGGGGCGCTAATTTGTTTCATTTGAACCACTGCACGTGTGTTTTCGTAAGATACACGAACTGTTGTATGAGGTTATGTTGTCTCCTGTATTTCCTAAAGATTAACTACACAGATTATCATTATTATTATTATTATCATTGCATCACTTTTACTCCGCCCACTTATGACTAGGAATGGTCAAAAGTGGGCAGACCAGACCAGACCAGAACAGGTATGAGGCTCCTCTTTTTAAACACAGACATGACTTAATGTGTACAGTACAATGTCATTACTACTGGACAACAGTATCATTAAGTAGAGAATATAAAATAATGAACAACGTACAGTATACGTGCGCATGTGTGTACTTCTCTTACTGCAGAGCTGCCTGCAGCTTCCCTGCAGCTCTCTGTGCATATGGCAGAAGTGCTGACCCAGACACAGAGTCAGGAGTGGGTGGGTTCACTCACAGGGGGGAAGAAACTCAGAGACCTGAGACACATATGGTCTCCTCTTTGCTTTGAAGCTCCAGTGTGTGTGTGTGTGTGTGTGTGTGTGTGTGTGTGGATGGCAATGGTGCTTTCAGAACTGGCAACTGGACTGAAACTAAAGACCATCATGATGCAGTGAATCTTTTGATTTGAACAGTGGCTGACAGCAGCTCCTATACTCTTAAAGCTAATGGAGCCTCAGCTGCAAAGTACATAGAAGTACAGTGCGACTGCACTGAGAACATTTTCTACTCATCCAGGAAAAAATAACGAAAACCAAATGACATTTTCAGAGCAAAACTTATTACCATAAATAACAAATCATACAATATTTTAAATGCCATATTATTATTGACTGTAATGACCCTCCGTTGCTACATCTTGTCCACTTACATATTTATGACAATGCGGGTGATTACATTGAGCCGGGTATGAAGTGCACTGGATTAGAGGTCAATTATCAGTCAGAGAGTCTCTATAGAAGCGTAGCTGATCGGGGGCTACAGTGGCCGGGGTCAGGGACAGTGCGGCACATAACAACTGGCAGTGAGCCTGCCACAGGGCAAAGCTGGGCGACTCACCCCTGATCTGAAGTTCACAGAACAGACTGTGACTGTGACAAGCTTTATTGGATTCATGATACAATGGCAAATATGGCTGAAGTCCAGCCATGTAGTATCCATTCATCATTGTTACCACCACTGTTGCTGCAGTAATGGGAGGATAAATAGAAAATGTTGACATAAATATATAATGATGTGGCTTTTATTTGGAAGGTTTAAGTATTTCTTAAGCTTAGGCAGATGCCAAGATGTACTGTGAGTGACTGTCTTCTGCATGGGAGGGATTGGGATGCTGCGAATTCATAAACACTTAATTATCTTAATCCTTACATGTTCTGACTTACAACTGCAAACTTCCTCTGGCTGACATAAACTATTCCCATACGTTTTTCCTTGATGAATATGTATATGTTAATAGTGTTTGTGAGGCTTGCTTGGAACCTTTTGATCAGACGCCACTCATGACCAATGAAGCCCCCAGCGTGGCTGCAACACCTGCTTCTCACCGTGAAAAAGCAAATCCTTGTCATTAATGGGCATCACGCATGCAAATGAGGATTTCAAAGGGAGCCAAAAGCCATTTGATGAACACATCAAAGAGCCACGATCATGATGCAAACAGGAGTCAGGTGTGTATGTGAGGAATACCAACTCATCACAAACATGTTCATCAGGTGGCAGGTTTCATGAAAACACTGATTTGTTCAACACACTCTATAATGTGAAATTTCTTGACTAATTCACCTGACATATGACACGTGTCATGTTCACAAAAAGACACGCACTGAGTGTAACAACCTCACAACAGTCCCTGATAAACACGGTGAATGAGAGTGTGCGTCCTGTGGGTGTGCTGCCGGTTGTGTGATGAGAGCAGCCTGGCTCACTCTGTCCCTACACATGTGCCGAGCTCAGGGCATTTCACTTATTCCCCAGCTTAGCACCGGATTTGCCCCCCACAATGGGGTCGTGGCCGCGGCGTCTGACCCCAGCTCGAACTCCTGCGCTGCCCGACACAGCGGCTGCAGATATGTATGAATGCGTAAACGCGTGCTTTCCATGTTCACACATGCATACTTTTTTCTGTGTGAGGTTTGACCCCCTTTCTGACACTGTCACCCTTTGGTGTTTATCAAACATAATCATCTCATGTAAGTACAGGAAATAATATGAATGTGGGAAATAGGTCTTAAAATTCAAGAAATTACAATGATAAATGACTGCAAAAATAAAATATCTTTATTTGTTGCATTTTTTTCACAATATCAAGTTACCTTTTCCAAAATTCTTCAAAAAGTACTTTTTAAAATTCTGGTATCCAAAATGCATTCAGTGACCAAACTTTCAAAATACAGGAGATCTTTTTCTGAAATTCTACAACCACCACACCTCAATGCAACTACAACTCATTTTACGCAACTTTTACTATTTTAATGCATGCATAAATATAAGAAAAACACATGAGAAAACTTTATGGTACTACTGAAATGACTGTATATCTAAATGTATGAGTTCCACAGCTAATACGATGCTGTTTTCTCACATATATCTATGCCTGATTACTCTATATTTCCTTGTCTGGTATGAACTGATAAATCTGCAGAGGGTGTACTCTGCAGCTGTTGACAAGCTCACCTCTCGTAGCTCCTGCACAAGCGCATTGAGCCTCTCGTTCTCAGCCTGGGCGTTGGACGCCACAGAACGGCTCAGCGTCACCTCCGTCTGCAACTCCAACAGACGGCCCACGTAGTAGGCCTCCTTAGAGGCTGACTCCTGCAGCAGCGTCTCCTCATTGGTCTCCCCATCCTCTGCCACCTTACGCTGGTTGGTGTAAGCCTGACCGAACGCCTGGAGAGGAAGAAAAGAAGAAATGGTCAGACAAAGAGGGCCAGTGCAAAAGCAACGCAATATTAATCAAATTTAAAAAAAAAGGAATAAAACAACCAACAGCCATCTTTCGCAAAGTCAAAATTGAAGTGACACTGATCCAAATCCTGTCATATAACATCTACATCCTAATCCATGTGAGGGATTTGCACCCACGGGCATGTAGAGTAAAACCAGCACATCTTTCACAGCTACGGCCACTAGGCGTACTCCTGCTGCACTTTGGACCACCGGCAGCACTGACAGCACACTTTGCAGGGGCTGTCCCTCAAGGATACCTGCTTTCTGTCTATGTGGGATGATGTTTCACACTGATCAATAGACACACTGTTCCCATTTTCCTGACACAGGTTTTCGCGGCACTGAGAGCTGACTTGTCATGATAAAGGAGCCAAGGGCTTGATTGAGAAAATCAAAGCACGCATCAACAGCAAAACAGGCCCACCATATTCGTCTCACTGTACCAAACCAGTGCTGCAACAAATGCAGGAAAGCTCTGTGGGCCACATGGACCAACATATACAGTTACTTCCAAGGTTAAGGGAATAACACATCATTTATATTGTATAAATGTGCAATCCTGCACTATTTTCCAGACAGTGTTGCCTAAATGCAGACAGATTTTCATGACTTGTAACACCACACCCCTCCACACACATGCAGCAGCTTCCTTTGTGGTTCAATAAATACTATGAACCCTCCTTTCACTTCTCAGCAGATCAGCAGGAAAAAAATGGGTATGTTGCCCACAGCGGCCCCTCAGAGAGACAATGGATCAATACTGCTGTCTCGGAAAATATTTTATGGTTTACAATAGCCACATGAAACTGTAAACAATGCAACATGTATAGTGTTTGCAGTCTTCAGGACGCAGTTCCTGGACAGAGTTACCTGACTGAAACGAGACTGCAGCCTAAATCATGAGGGAGCCATATATTTTGGATTAGGGTATTCATAATTCACAAAGACTCGTCCCAATCCCACCTCAACATAATAACAACATTTTCTCTGTTTCTCCCCGGGATGAATCATTCATAAGATACAAGCATCTATTATTTGGAGAAGACATGAGCTCCAGTGTGCAGCTGTCCTTTCTTCCCGCCGTGCTGGTCATTTTTCATTTTTCTATTTACTTCTGATTCATGAGCTAACAGATTAAGTAAGCAGCGTGGAGTGTGCTGAGGTCCTTTCGTCAGACAGGGGTAATTTTTTACAGCCAGAAATCTATTTTAGTGCAGATTTTGAAGTATACAGACCATTGGCACAGAAAGGAGAAGTTGTCTTATGGATATTTAGCCTCTATGATGATGATGAGTTATGATTCACACCTCTGTGTTGCTGCTTAATAAAGTGGTGTGTAGTTTTGTGTGGATGAATGAGATGAACCGATTTACCGGCAGATCATCACCTAATTAGCTTTATTGATCACCTGCCTCTGTCACATCTGACCTGCTGTTTGAACACTCATCACCAGCCAGCAGAGCAACAGTACGCTGGTAAAACAGCACAAATAAATCAAAAATAATACACCAATTTTTCCAATCTGTGTCAATGTAAACTCACAGTTCATTTGCACGCTGTTAATCAGGTAAATAAAGACCTATTTATTATCAGAAAGGCACTGATTCCCTTGGTTGACGTGTTTATTCTAATTCAATCGACTCTTTTGTTTGTCCTGTCAGTTACAAACGTAACAGTTAGCATATGAATAAAAGCCAGTAATAATCAGTCCAGGAAAATGGCTGTAAATACACATTTCAATGACAAAATCAGCCCTCAAGGACTTGCTTTATAGTAGAAAACACTCATGCAAAAATACCGTATTATAATTATCCCTCATTTTCCCTCTCTCACTGCTTCTCTTTTATTTCGTTGTCTCTTTCACACTCTCTTGTTCACTCGCCCTCGCGCCCCCTCGCTCCCTCTCCGGGGAGGCACAGTGCGATTGTAGTGAACGATTACGAGGGAGGGCCTCAGGAACAAAAAAGCTGATTAATTCCAAGCACAGTGTGACTGAATGAGCTCGTATTCTCACGTCAGATGGGAGGCTGTCGATGTCCGAGCAGGCCTCGCGGCAACAGCTGAGCCCTGCGGTGGGGTGAGCAAAAAATCTGGACCCGCAGGGTCCCGCTGTTGGACTTCTAGTAACATGAAGTCACAGAGAGAGGACCTTTACACTTACTGTACTGTGACTGGGGGCCAGATCAACAGAAAGGGCTGTTTGTTTGGAATTTTTTGGTAATGATGCTCAATGATGAGTCCTTCATATAAGCATAAATTACAAAATATTCCAAACATCTCAATGCATCATTGTTATATGTCTTAAAGCAAACATGTGGAGCTTTGTTAAATCTTTGAGGAGGTGGACATGTGCATATAAAGCAGAACTTTGGCCCTGAACCATGTGTAACATCCCGTTTATATATAGAGAGCTGGTATTCTTCCTCTAGCCATTGAAATCAGGCGATTCAACAATATTCAGGAGGAAAATAGAAAATGTGAGCTGTGTGATTTGGGTAAAGTAGAAAGTAAGTCCCATTTTCTTTTATATTGCACAAACTATGATGACTGAGAACTTATATTCTACAAAATGGCTCGTCTAAATCCTGACATTTTCTGGTGCTCAGATGACCAAAAGCTAGAATGGTTGGTTAATTCTGATGTGTTTAAGTTTGCAAATTTCGTTGCTGAAGCCTGGAAGAGAAGGAAAGAATGTTTGCTATTAGTATTTATTTTTTATCTATTTCTTTCAGCTGAACATAAAAAATATGTTGTGCATGATCCACAACCTTGGTCTTCCTTGGTCTTGCTTTTGTTACTTTGTGTCATTTTCTCTCCTTTTAATGCTGAATTTATGTTTGCTGTACTCTGATCCTGGCTTGCACTGAATTTATGGCTGCCGGACAAGTCCCTGCGGGCTGGGTTTATCTGTTTGCATGACACGATAATAAAAATTCACTGATTCATTCATTTATTCATGTGGGAGAACATTGTTAGTCATCTTCTTGTCTAGAGTAAGGTGAGAAGATTGATACCACTCTCTAGTCTGTACGCTAAACTTGAAGCTTCAACCAGAAGTCAACCAAGCAGTTAGCTTAGCTTAGCATAAAAACTGGTAGCAGGGGGAAACAGTTTGACTGGCCAACAGTAACAAAATCCACCAACACTTCTAAAGCCCACTAATTAACACTTTATATCTTATCTAATTAATATAAAAGGGAAGTGCATGTGCAGGATCACATTTTGGCTGAAAGGAATGACTTCCTTAAGTCTTGCTGAAATTAGCTTCCCAGGCAATTAGCTTAGACTTCAGGAAGTTACAGCTCCCGGCAAAGACATAGGCCCAGTCTGATACACAACTTCCTGTAAAACCACAACTTGTTTTTACTTACGTTTTTTTGTACAAATTAAAAAATGAGATATAATGTGTTAATTAGTGGGGCAGATTTTTTGCCTTTGCACAGAGCCAGGCTAGCTTCCGTTTATGCTAAGCTAAAATAACTGGCTGCTGACTCTAGCCTTACATTTAACAAGCAGATATGCAATGTAGCCCGTTTCCTTAAATGTCTATAGTTTTAACAGGATCAGCTGTACAAGAGCTTTGCCTAAATAAAAAATAACCCTAACTTATGACTAAGTTCAGGAAATACCTGATCAAAGAATAAGTAAAGAAGAATCTGGACAAGTACTTTATGTCAACTTTCAATACTCTACAGATACATCTCATTCAGTATCTAGGCCTGATAAACAGACAGTCAGTGATTCAGGGGCAACTCATCCGCAGAGAATCATTGGGTCCTGGATGCGTAACGAGAGGCAGATGGTTTCATAACAACCCTCCTTTATGGGCTGAGCCGTGCTCCTCGAAAGTCCGCTCGCTCCATCTGCCCACTGCTCCTCTTAAAGAAGCCATGGCGAGTGACACTAATGGCTGAGGCTCAACACTAACACATAAAGGAGCACAGTATGCTACGGCCATCCTGATGCTGTTGCGCTACAGTTTCTGGTGGGCTAAAAACAACACTGACAGCTCTGTGTTTTTCAGGCTAATTATATGAACGTCACTAACAATATGGCTGTC
This sequence comes from Epinephelus lanceolatus, assembly GCF_041903045.1. NCBI lineage: Eukaryota > Metazoa > Chordata > Actinopteri > Perciformes > Serranidae > Epinephelus > Epinephelus lanceolatus. The sequence continues at coordinate 32,950,299 of NC_135738.1, read as the reverse complement.
ACTGCTGTATCATTATAGTGATGGATTCGCATGCCTGTATCTGTGCCCTAATTGGCAAACACAACACAGTTATTCGAGCCAGATAACATGTGAAGAACAGAGCGGGAGATTAAAGTTTAATACCATTTCCTCAGGATGGTTTTAATGTGGAGTCACTGATTGGCGGCCTGTGCTAAAAACCCCTTAATGCATTCAACCTTGAGGCTCCTCTGCCTTCTGTGCCTCAGTGGATAAAGTCCAAACAATAGAGTCCCCCTCTATAGATATTCATCCCTGGGGCCTTGGAAAAAAAGGAGCGAGGAGCGGACACAGGGAACACAACAACCAATGCATCAGTGTGAGAGGAGGAGTGTGTGCAACCCTGAAATCCTTCCCTGTCTGTTGCAGCTCCTAATTAGGAGTCAGGGGAGGACCTGTGGGTGTGTGTACATACACCAGGAGTCTATTTTTACAGCCAGGAGGGAGAAGAAGAGTGAATTATTTCTACATCAGCAATTAATCTCCACCGAACTTTCATAATTAGGGTCCAGCTCCGGGTCTACCTTGCCAGTTTATTTATAGACAGTAATGTTAAGAAAGCAAGGGGTCTAGACTTGATTACATTTTCAAGGTCAGAGAGCAAGCATGGACACAGGCAAGAATAACAACCGTTTCTAGAGATCTATTTATGAGCCCTTGTGTATTTAAGTTCTAATTAATGAGGACTTTAATTAGAGGATTGCCTAATATATTAATAATGACCGTGACACTGACTATTCTTAATTAAATGTTAATCACTGTGCAGTCAGAAAGAGTTGTTATTAAATGAGGATTTAAATTGTATCATGATAGATGTGGATTAATTCAAAGCAATTACTTGTGCTATTTCATTTATATTCATAAGTACAAAATAAGAAATGTGCTACTTTTACTGCTCGATTTGAGATGGGACAGCTTTAAATTTGATCACAAGTTTGACTCAAATATCAACCAAAAGCCATTGCTCTAATCTCTGTCTGCCACAACGTTTTGATAAGTTATGTGGAAGCGGGGTATTAGTCAACTCATACCAAGATGGTAAATTGTTATGAATGACACACACACACACACACCAGCAGATGTATACACAGAGAAAGACACACACACACTGTTGTGTCCTGTCCAGATGGTCGGCCCAGCCAACCACATCAGGGATTTCAGTACCATGGAGAGAGACACGCAGGACCGCTGACGAGAAGCCACACAGCTGTCGGCGTCATGAAGAGAACTCTGTGTGTGTGTGTGGAAATGTGTGTGTGTGTGTGTGTGTGTGTGTGAGAAATCAGATTGTGTCTTGCTGCAACATGTCATTCACTTTGTCATTTGTTTGATGAGTCGTAAAGCATGACACGCCACTGTCACCAGTGTTTGAGACCAAGCCAAATATTAAAAAAAAAAAAAAGAAAGAAAAGAAAAAGTGCCGCAGGAACAAAAACAACATCTCAGAATGAATCTCATAAATAATCAGTGAAGAACAGCATCCAGAGCACAACAAATGGAAGAGACATAAGTCAAAAGAAGCATGCGATGTGTCAACTTCCAGTCACAACATGACTACACATAAGCCGCCAGCAGCCTGAGGTGAGCAGACAAAACACAACACACAAGATTTATTCCTGACTCACTCAGTCCCTTTGACAAACACATGTTTGACTGAACTCCACAAGTATGGGGGGGTAAACAGTGCAGCAGAACAGGAAGAAGAAGTTGAGCTTCCACTTCCCATTTGCAGGGCCTCTATGATCTGTCAGTTTTACTTACAAATAAAATTTATGTTGTGATTTCCTCAGTTTGGGCAATACCTTAACATCATTTTACAAACTGTAGTTATGTCCATGTAGCCATATACCACTCCTGCATGATTATTCTATGATAGAAATATTTACTTTGTAATGTTGGCAATCCAGAAATTCAACATTACTGCTGCAGTTGCTCTGAATAAGAACAGCTACAGTGTGTGTCTTAAAGGGTTACTCCAGTCATTTAGTAATGCCTGTCCATAAAGTAAGGGAACTCACAAGAGACATTTTTCAAAAAGCATGGCCAGACTCAAAGCAGTACAGGCCGAGATAAACTTAATTTTAGTCTCTAGTATGGGTCAATTACCAAAAAACACTGGATCCTACATCTCCCATAATGCAACTCAATAGCAATTCAAGCCTCCTAAAAGCCCACTTACTTCTTTCAAACTCCACACCTCCTCTTTATAATGCAGGCTTTCTGATAAAAATATAATAAATTTGTTTTTAAATTTCAAGCCAGAGCTGAGATGACCATGATGACATCACCAGGGTAATTATTTCACACTTTAGAAAGCTCCCTTCCGCACCACAGAAGATATTATACAACCATTTGCTCAGGCTGAGTAGTACTTTTCATGACAGGTAAACTGAACTCCATGTATAAAATTGGCGGAGTGCCCCTTTAAATTGAAGTTATTAAAGGGACAGTTCACCCAAAAATCAAAAATACATATTTTCCTTTACCTGTAGTGCTATTTATCAGTCTCAATCTGTTTTGGTGTGAGTTACTGAGTGTTGAAGATACCAGCCGTTGAAGATGTCTGCCTCCTCTCAAACATAACGTAACTAGATGGCACTTGGATTATGGTGCTTAAAGCAAAAAATACATTTCGAAAACTCAACAGCAAAATATTCCAGAAATTATGACCTGGTTACTAAAGATAATCCACAGACCTTGTTGTTAGGGCTGTGCGATTGCCTCTAAATTTCACATTGTGTATTGTCATTGCTCTAGATTGCCAATACACGATTAAATCGCCAAGGGGGGGGTACGTCCTTGGCACATGGGGGTTATGGCCTTGGCACGTGTCTTATGTCAATCGCTACCACGTTATTTTAATATTTTGCATCACATGCAAAAGTGAGCGTCTCCAAGCCGGAGACGTGTTGCTCCTCCTCACTTCAAGTCGCTGTCATAAACTTTTAACCTGCAAAGGCGGCAGTGCCACAACACTGTAGGAATTTATGAAAGCCCTTGTGAACATTTCAATAGTTACATTTTAAAACAATATTTATTTGCTATTACTCTATTGAACGACCCCGAAGCATGAGCAAACGGGCTGTGTCACTTCGGATCAAAGAGATGCGCCCTGTCACTGTCAGCGCAGGGCTGACAGGGCATGTTGAAACTATTTTCTTTCTGCCGAACCACACCTGCCAACCGTATCACTATGCAGAAGGAAGGGTGCATCTACTGCTAGCTCACCTAGCAGCACTGAGCTAGGTAACATTACAGCTCAGCCGAGAAAGATGGTACTAATGTTTACATCTCATGCTTTCACAAGCATGAGCCTCTCGTCCTTCTGCGTGGTGATACGACTGGCAGGTGGTAGAAAGAAAATAGTTCCTCTTAAACTGCTCACAACAAGGTCTGTGGATTATCTTGAGTAACCAGTTCTTCATTTCAGGAAAGAGATATTGCTGTCGAGTTTTTCAAGTTCATTTTTTGGTACTTTGAGCAACACCAGCCGAGTGCCATCTAGTTCCATTATATTCAAATGAAGGCAAACATTGCTACAATCTAGACTGATAAACAGCACAAAAATATCTATTTTTGATTTTTCTTAAGCTATCCCTTTCAGAATTGCACAAAACACCAAATCAGAGTGAGGTTAAAGGAAGTGTAATACACAAAGCTCCTTGTCAGTTTAGTATTTAGCATCCTTAAGAAACTCTGATGTACTTAAAACCCATATCCATGATGAACCACTGAAGCAGGTTTATAGGAAGAGTCGCCCCGGCATATTTCGCCCTTTAACAAGGACACAGAAATGTCCCCATGTGCTTCTCAGCCACAGGGAAAAGTGCCAAGTCAAGAGATCTGTCATCTATAAAAACACACAAGCACATTTTCACAAGAGGGGAAGCTGGATAATCACAGCCCAGCAAGAATGGAGGTCAGTCACACTGAGAAAATTAACAAATAAAACAGACGATTAGAAGTAATTACATGATCAAAAACAATCCAGCAACACGTTTAAAATCTGAACTGTGTATGCATACAAAATGTAGTGTATAATGATCACTCAATAATGCATACAATTACTAAAAATAAATTTTAAAATGTGTGTGTGTTCATGTGCTTTAAGCCACCAGGAGCCCTCTTGTGAATCAACAGGGATGCTTATCATTGTAATACCGAGTGTTCAGGCACGCTCTGCTGCGCCATTTAAATCCTTTAGTTTAATTTTCCCTGTTTGTAGAGGGCTCTTCTATTCATGAAATACTGTCTACACAAACATTGAGCTGGCATGATATGAATGTTTTATAGATAGTCAAGAGGGTAACTGTGAATTGCCCTGCTTTCTGTTCCTCCTTCCTGAAATGCTATTTAGCTCAGTGGAGCCTATTATTCCTCTGATAACAATATGCTATTATGCTGACACTCAAGGAAAAAAAAAAAAATCTATAATGCAGGATAATAGCTGAAAAATGCCTTAATGTGCTTGCTTGGTAGTGGAACATCCCTGCCAGATACACCAAAACCACAATAGCGTCACATCTGTCGCGTTCTCACTGACACAATGTGTACAGTACATGCTGCGTGAAGCCGAGAGGGCTGCCAGGGGACAGGCTGCATTTAGTTAAAAAGATGTGGCCTGTTAAAGTGATTCAATTTGGCTCAAGTCTGCTCCTGATAAGAAGGATGGCTGGATTATTTCCCAGAATGCCTATCACTTGTGTGTGCTCAGTCTGTGCCTGGCTGAATGGACATTGAAGCGGTAGACAGAGAGGCAGCTGGGCGTAAGATTTGTTGGATCCCAAATGACTTTTTATTTCTTATCCTTTCTCTTCAAATCCATCCACATCATCTCCGTCTGCCACTGCTGCCGGAAATTTTCTGCATCTAAAATAATTATTCAAGATGGAAGTATAAAGAGGCACACACTTTTTTAGTCTTTGCCTTTAAATCAGAAGCTGTGATCAGTGTGAGTAGACAGAAGAACAGCCCAAACACACTGCACAAACTGTACCAGCTGTAGCCTAACTGTGTCATATGTGGCTTTCTCTCTGCTTGGTAATGTGCCCTGCAGGAGATCATGAGCAAGTCAACCACAAAAACACATGGCCTTCCCTTTAGGCCATTCCAGCATACAAATACATATTAAAAAATACACGTGGCCACAGGCACACTCGTCCATGCACTTCACCGGTATTCATCCCCGACTCCTGCCATTTGTTTGGAGAGAGAACAAGAGCCGTCAGGCAGGAATGGAAAATTCAAAAAAAAGCAGTGAGTGAGAAGGAGGAGACGAGGGTTTAATGGAAAGTGTCCTCTGAGTGTCCAGACGTCAACAGAAGGAAGGAAGGAAGGAAAGAGAGAAAGAAGACTTTTTATCAATTTATGATGACGTATAACCAAGAAAACAAGAAATCATCACATTTATTTAACATCTGGAACAAAGATTTCCTTATTGCATAAAAAAGATGAACTGATAATCAGTGTTTAAAACTCCAGACAACAAACTAGTGTTGTAGTACTCAAGATGAGTTATAGTCTCATGACAACCTTTTAAAGATCTCATCTCACACTCGGCCACACATTTACTCTGTCTTATCTCAGTCTCAGACAAAGAGGAGTCACAATGTTATTTCAAGACCAGTAAAGACCAAAACTGCCTGTGCAAAAAAGGCGTGTTGACTAAAGATGGTTCAGATGATTTCAGCTCCTCAGCGTTTGTCTTTGTTTGCTCTTAGAAGGAAGCTAGGAAATATGACCACATTACTCCAGCTCTAAAATCCCTACACTAGCTACCTGTCACTCAGAGAATTGATTTCAGAATCCTGCTGCCTGTGTATAAATCACTCTGTGGCTCAGCGCCCAAGTATATCTCTGACATGCTTGTGACATATGAACCTTCTAGGACCCTGAGGACGTCTGGGGCTGGCCGACTGACAAGCCCAACAGTTAGAGCAAAACATGGTGAAGCACCGTTTTGTAATCATGCAGCACAAACCTGGAATAACCTCTCAAATGATGTTAAATAAGCCCTGACTCTGACCACTTATAAGTCAAAGCTAAAAATATTCCTTTTTTACACTGCCTACTCCGCCCTGTAATGACTGCAACCTTGTTTTAAAACTCAATCTTTTTTATCTTTGCACCCCTTGACTGCACTTTTGCTATTCTTAATGGTGTTCTTTTATTGTGAATCGCTTAGTAATTAATTTACCTTTTATATCTTTCTTTTTTTTCTGTGTGCTTTATTATGTTTTATATTTGATTGCTATGCAAAGCACTTTGAATTGCACTTGTGTTTGAAATGTGCTATACAAATAAAGCTGCCTTGCCTTAGGAAAACAAAGGAAAATTCCCACACATAAAATTCACCTCTGCAGTGCCTTTTGATTATTTTCTCAAGACAGTTCTCATGGCGCACACACACACACACACACACACACCTGTATATAGTATAGCAATAAAAGAGGTGAATGAAGAGGAGTCTTCATTTGTTTTCTGTGGGTGTTTTTTTTTCTTTTGAAATCTGGACCATTCAGATCTATTTGAGGAGTGCCTATTGTTTGCATATTCCACATTTTATCATAGTGCATCATGCAGTTTGGGACCCACACTAATCTGGTTTTGGTCTTGACTTGGTTTCAACCCCTCAAAGTCTTGTCTCGCTCTTGATACTCTGATCAGTGAGGCGGCAGTAGCTCAGTCCATAGGGACTTGGGTTGGGAACCGGAGGGTTGCCTGTTCAAGTCCCCGTCCATAGTGTGTGGACTGGTGGCTGGTGGCTAGTGTGGACTGGTGGCTGGAGAGGTGCCAGTTCACCTCCTGGGCACTGCTGAGGTGCCCTCGAGCAAGGCATCGAACCCCCCAACCGCTCGGGGTGGCTGACCAAGGCAGCCCCCTCACTCTGACATTTCTCCACTTTGTGCATGTATAGGTCCCATGTATAGGTCCTGTTTGTGTATGTGTGTGTCTTTCGGACCTGTGTGTTAATGACGAAAGAGTGAAAAAATTGAATCCCCTCAGGGGGATTAATAAAGTATATATATACATATATATATATATATATATATATATATGTAAAAAAAAATCTTGCTCATGACTTGGTCTCAGTTTAGGTGGTCTTGACTACAACACTGCAACCTTATGTCTTGCTGGCTGTGAATAGTGACTATTTTCATTATCAAGTAATCTGCCAATTGCCATAAAATATCCAGAAATTATGAGAAATTGATAATCACAGCTTCCCAAAACCCATTGTGACATAGTTATATTTGTCTGACTAACATTAAAAACCCAACGATATTCAGTTTACTACCCTGGAGACAAAGAAAAGCAGCATATATTGACATTTGAGAAGCTGAAACTACTGAATTTTGGACATTTTGCTTTAAATATCACTGAAACAAATAACTGATTCTGAAAATTGTTGCCAGGTAATCTTTGGTTGACTGATTATTTGATGAAGCTATCAACTACTTAGAAATAATAGCATATATAAATAGCCTGGCCATTGTTTTTACATGAGCTAAAAAGGTATAACAGGTTCCAAAGCCCAGCTGAACTCCAAGAAATACCACTTTACACTCTCAGCCACACATTCTCTAACATTTAATGTCGCTGCACCCTCGCTGTTATAGCCTTTCACCCTAACTCATGGCAGGTTTGCTGCAGCCATATAACAATCTAAGGACACTGCAGCACACATTGGGTACTTTATGTGTCTGATGGTGCAGAGATATGTTTGTGTGTGCAGGTGTGGGACTATGTGGTTGAGTAAATGTGCTGCTGCAATATGGTGAAGCTGTGTCCCAGACATAATCCTCCCTCTCAGGGTACAGCCTGATAAACACAGCGATTCACTGAGGCTAACAAATTCATGGACACTTAATTAACAGAACAAATAAGCGAGACTCAAAGATTTTAGTCATCATGATCCCAATGGTCTAACATAACGGTGCAAATGGCCTACATTACTTTATCACTAAATTCCTCTGTTCTTGAATTTCTGCTCCTAATCTCTCAAAGGGCAAATGTTTTTAGCCGAATATTTTTATCCATCCTTGTCCAAAGTCCTTTAAGTGGTCTTCCTCTCCATCATAATCCCTCTAAATGATAACAGACCATTTCCATTATGAGCTTTAACTAAGCACTGTGTCTCCTCACTCAGTCAAGTGTTCAGAGACTTGCCTGGGGTGAAGAGGCAGTAATGTAGGGAGTGCGGAAATCAACCCACTCAGTCTCCTCTTTGCTACACACCGCCCTCCCTTCAGTCGTTCATCCCTTTGCTTGACTAAGTGGTAAAAGTATTTCACAAGAGAAGGAGCCAAAGATTAAAGAAAAAAATCATGATGATAGAGAGCGAGCTTGGATGAGTGTGCTGAGAGAATGTCGATGTCATTGAGAAATAGAAAAAGATGGAGGTGTTTGAAAGCTCGCAGGCTGATTGGTATTCGGTGTTGGTGCCAGCAGACGCGCCCAGAGAGGCAGCCAAATGCACACAGGAGAGAGAGACAGAGAGAACGACAGGAGACAGATTCAACTGATAACATTGTCTCCTCTCTCTGGTGTGGGTCTCTGCTGATAAAGAGGACGCAGCCAAGCCAGACAAACACGGACTACAATGGACAGGCTCGTCTGCACACAGTGACCCTCTTGGTATTGACACATGGGGCCTCTGGGTGACTCAGTGCTTTTGTGCAGCCACAGGAGAGCCTCCATGCCCCGGCCCGCAGACCTGTGGGAATCCTTGTGCAGGCTACTAATTCGGTGATGTCATTGGTGGCGCTTCATCAAGCACATTAGTCTTTACTATGCTCTCTTCTCTCTGCTTTTGTCTGTTGGACAAAGATGTCTAAGGTTATCAAGGTAGTGCAAGAGTCAAGGAAGCATCTATCATTTTTTTAACCTACTGTAGACGAAGCCACACCCACTTTCGCATCAAAAAAGTGGGTTCCAAGACGTAAAGGCCCAATGATTGGCTGACAGCCTACTGCTGCCTACACATGGAAAGTCGAGTGCTGGTTCAAAGAGGTGTCTTATAGCCTTTATAGCTGGATACCCTCTGAAACAACACAGCTTGAGTTCATCATCGGCTTTGAAGCCCACCCTTCAAAAAAACCCACTGACTAACTCTACCCACTCCAACTCTTTGCTTAGACGCAGGACACTGGGGTTCAATAACCTTCTACCTCCTTTATGTATGTGTCTTGTTTACGTGTGTATGCCTCCCCGTTCATCTGTTTTCATTCTTTCAATGGCACTTGCTAGCAGTAGCTCTTGATCGGCCCTGACGTCTGGCAGCCTGCATTCATCATGCGGAAATGGAATGGATAAATGACAGACACATCAGGGAATCATAAATTACAATAGGATTCTTCCTCTGAGAATCATTAACGTCAACAAAATTTGTTGCTTGTTGATTTTGTAGATGAAAATATATTTTACTCAAAGAATTAACCTTGCAGTGACATTAGTGGAACGGAGTGCTCACACCTCACCAGGAAAAAAAAATCAGTGCTGTCTAGTGGACTGAAAAAGCAATTGATTTTATTATTCCAGTAACAAAATTTGTATTAAACTAGGGGTGAGTATTGGCAAGGACCTCATAATATGATACGTATCATGATACTAGGGTCACGATACAATAGTATCACGATATATCTTGATATCATGATATCACGATATATCGTGATATTCTACATAGTTAACTTAAAAATGAAAAATTGAGATGATAACACAAGTTGCAGTATATGTGCATCAGATGATATTGATCATCCAGAGGACAAATTGAGTCAAAACCATTTGATTCAAAACAACCTTTGCATTTTATTGTTAAAATTTATACAAATCTTTTTCAGTGAAAAAATATTGGGAAAAAAATGTGGTGTTACAGACTGCAATTGAAATCATAAAAAAAGCATCAAGTTTCTTGCAACTGACACAACTGTAAATGTCTCAAAGTAACCATTATTCTCTTTTCCCTGAACAACACACTGAAAGCATTGTAACCTGCAGTAAGTACAACTAGCTCACACAGTACCTGAAACATGAGGGATTTAGTACCCTGAGTTACTGACAATGCACAAAGTACATAAGTGAAAATATTGTTTCTCCTATTGTGTCACTGTTTGAACACTGAACTAAACAGATCATATGAAAATAAAATGCCTATATGCAATACGTACATTTCCAAAAATTACCGATTTATATGATGAAAGATCGATAATTGGCGTCCATGTATCGATACAATATAGCCATGCAAAATATCACTATACTATGCTGTATCATTTTTTCCCCTGCCCCTATTAGTTGGTGAAATGGGTATTTTCATCTGTATCAAAGTGGTGTAACAACCAACCAACAGACTCACAGACCAATGCCGCCATCCCTAGAGCCATGCCACCAAAATGGCCAACATTTATAGACTAATCAATTATTGATAAATAAATGAAATAACTGACAGATTAAGTGATGGTGAAAATAACCGCTCTGCAGATCATACAACAAAAACAACAGCCACCTTGGTCACATTCAGGCCTGTTACGTTCTTTTGTCTGCATTTTCCAAGTCTTCTAAAGGTAGACCCACAACAACATCCAGGCTATATATACCTTTGTCCTCTTAGTTCTTTCAGTATCATGACCTCACTTAATGTCAGCTCTCTTGTGATGGAGGATAGGGTTAATTAAATGGGTTAACTGGGCAATGACTTAATACCTGTCTAACCCTATACATCCCCTAACAGCGTTCAAGTGACAGAGACATATACCCTGACCCTGATTCTCCGTCACACACCCATTTTAAGTGCATGTTTGGGTGTGCATGTGCTCATGCATGCCAGTGAGTATGTGCACTGTAATTGTGATGTGGGTGACAGGCAGGAACTTCAGAGGATCATGCTCGCCCTTGCTCTACATTGCCGCTGGATATAATGGCCTCTGGTCGTTTAGATGGGAGGCTTCTCTTTCTCCGGCATGCAGAGCTGATAAGCATGAAAGAAGACCGGAGATGATTTTAAATTGCTCTGTCTAGACACAAAAAGCCAGAATAACTGGAGTCAGTGATGCTTTTAGGTACTGATTTGTAAAAAAAAAAAAAAAAAAAAGTGTAAACTAGAGCAATAAATAAAGGCAGCATATGGCACAACCACAGTTCTTAAAATTCACACAAGGAAGACCTTTGAGCTGCAAAAGCAAAAGTTTTCCTTGTGAGAGGACGGGCTGCTTTTTTGCTATGCTTTCAGAGTTTGCAGCACACACAGCTAAAGTAGACGACTAATCAATACAGCAGCCTGCAGGCAGGGGAGTCCTGTTCCTTCTTCCCTCTTCCCAACTACTGTATTTCACTGCAGCAAAAAGGAGCTTTCTGAAAAACATAATCTATGCGGGGCAGGGCGGGCCCGAAGTGTCTCTGCAGAGAGAACGGCTTCATTAAATACTGTTCTCCGAGGATCGTGAGATTTTAGAAAAGAATAACAGTCTGAATTAAATAACTGCTTGAAATCATGTGGTCTTTTTGAGTTCTGTTGATTAAACACAGCTACCAGCTCCCACTGTCTCTCTTCCTCTTTTCTGCATCAAGTCGACACCACCATAAAAAGCTGAAACAACAAAGAGACGCGACTGATGGGCTGGAGTCACTCACCACCAGTCTATCCCGCTGCCCCTCCCTCTTTAGTCTCAATCACAACATCCGCAGTCAGACACCCCCACCTCTCCTGCTACACATACAGACACATGAGAGAAAACAACAAAAGGAAAAGCCATACACACATGCAGGAAAAGTGACCCTGATGTGCGACTCAACTACAAAGACAAATGACCTTCCCTTCAGGTCCTGACAAAACACACATATCAACCACCCTGTATAAAACACCAGGGGCCAAACACAAGGGCAGACAGGTCCTTATCTATATGCTCAACTGCATCCCTGAGCCTGTTGCTGAGGTCAAAGGTCAGCACCACCACACCTGCAGAGCATTGTTTCTCTCTCCAAACACCAACGTCATTCAAACTGAAGGAACAATACTATTAGTAGCTTTACTTCAGATAACCACAATGACTTTAAAAGACAGCGTTCTTGAGTGGGCTGAACATTTCTTAAATTACTTAAGTGTTGCTAAACCTGATTTGGCTTCATTTCCCTGGCTGACTGCCACCCAGCAGACACCACGCGCTGCCAAACACAGCTTCATCCCTAATAAAAGCTTTGTAAGTGACCGATTCAACAGCTGTTCTGTATGATCCACTTTGAAGGAAATTACACTGAATTTGTCAGATGTGTTTCACCAACATGAACTGATTTCCACACACTACAGTACGTATTTTTACTGCACAGAGCAGAAATCGATGCATAATTCCCACTTCACTCCGGGGAGGGATCATAGGGGAGGATGAGGAGGGGGCAACGCTACAGGAGATGAGGAGGGGGATGGTGTAAAGCACAGAACTAAAAGAAAGGAGCAACACCAGCTCATAAGATATTGATTCACTCCCTCCATCCATGTTTACTGCACCCCCTCGAACCCAAGCCGATGTATAAGAGGAGCTAGCAGGAGATGGAGGAGGAGAGGGGAGAGAGCCCTGTAATGTATCCTTTCTCTTCACCCAGGACAGATTGATTTACAACCACAGCTGCTCTCTTTTGCGAATTGTTGTCCCTGAATTGGAGGCCCAGTCGAACACACCAGGGTGTACTGAGCAGTTTTTAAAAAGTTAATAAATGTTAAGAAGTATTCAGGTTTTGCTAAACCTTTTATTCAATGTTGATTCACCACCTTAAAAGAAAAAAAAAAAGCCAGATGGGTCCTGCTTAATGCTGAACGTTAACTGTGCTCTTTCAGAGTCATGTCTGCTTCAGCAGTGATGCAGCTGTTGAGTTATTGAGGAGAATATGCTAAACATCTCTGGAAATGTAACTCCTCATTTCAAATATATTCTAGTTGTGCTGTTTCTTGCTGTATGAGACGCAGAAGGTTTGACAACCAGTGTGACCTTGGCAGGTCCTTCACTCAGTTTCATAATTCACACTGAAGGCGGTCAAGTCAATCAACAGTTTAACAACCTCACTGGTGCCTGATGGCCGAGCAGTCACATGATATCAACTTGACTCATGCAGATAGTTACCGTGAAGAAAATCCCAGAGGGACTGGGCTGACAGCAAATCAATCATCAGCAGGATAGTCAAAGTGTGTTGTTACTATTTGTGAATTTGACAGCTGACCCTTGGGAATAATGCACTTCTATAACACACTTTGCACAATGACAATTTGCCTGTGCACCAGGACCAGACCAGGCTTTCAGAAAGCAAACAATTGCATTGTTACCTGGTTCTAACTTTGTAAAAATAACCGTTATATTATGTTTGTGTTGTTGACATCATCTTGAAATATTGCCCTGGCTAAGGACCTTTTGGGTATATGCTTTTAAGAGTCATATGAAAAGATCGATACCACTGTAAACATGAAGCCAGAGGCAGCAGGGGTTAGCCTAGCTTAGCATTAATGCTGGACAACTTGCTTTCATTCTCAGGTCATCAAATACATACGCTTTGTCATGCCCCTCAGCGTCTCACAGTGATGCACAGGGCACCCTTAGCATATCTAGCTAGTAGGACTGTCAAAATTGCTCAAAAATGACGTTCGAATATTCCTTCTAAAAATAACCATTCGAATATTTTTTTTTCCGCATTATGTCCACAAGAGGGCAAACTTATACAAGGAAACATACTTGTATATGTCTTAATACAAGGAAACGTAACTACTTGTAGGTATTTTTATTTCAACGTAAACGTCTTTGAAAACATTTACATACCTACACATTAAAACACATAAAACAATTATCTATAACATTACGTTATAAACGACCGCGGACCTCTCGCTCGCCCCCCCTCTCTGACCCGTGGCCACACCGCCCGCAGAAGCGCTGCGAATAGCCTCGAAGCACCAGACCGTGACCGGCTCGCGCCCTGCAGCGATCGTTTCGGCATCTGGTCTATTTTCTGCGCGAGCCGCGAGCGAATGTGTCAAGCCGGGTGACGGAGACAACAGCTGGGAGCAGAACCGCTTGTCGACCAGGCTGGAGAAATGCGCGTCTGATGCCAACGCCCACTCGCAAAGAGGACAGCTACGGTGGTGTTTTTTTTTCTCCACAATCGAATATCAATTTTCAATTCGAAGGTCCATTTTTTTTTTCAAATTCGAATTTAGAATATTCGTTGACAGCCCTACTAGCTAGTATGTGAGACACACCTGAAACACATTGTAATATGTGGTTAATGTTGTGAAACGGTTTTGGTTAGGTTTAGGCAACAAAACTACTTGGTTATGTCTAGAAAAAAGATCATGTTTGGCTTAAAATAAGTTTGTTACGTAACGAAACGTGACATACATACTTCATGGTACGTAGACTGCATAACTATACGTTAATACAACATCGACCTTTGGTTTCACATGGGATGTAGATACGTAAGTGATCAGAGTAAACTGGAAGCCAGGTGCGTCTCAAGAAGACACCAAACTTTGCCTTTGGTGTCAATATTACACACAGAGGGGCACAGCTAAAGCATCAATATTTGACACTCTGGGAATGAAAAAGGGCTGAATTGGAAGCAGGGACAAACAGCTAGCCTAACTAAGGGTACTTTAAATGTACCAAAACCTAGTTTGTTGTATAAGTTACTCCAGGAAGTCACTACTTCTGGCTGGGAAATAGACTTCATCCTGAGCTAAGCTAAGCTAAGATAAAATAAGCTAGGCTAAAGTATGACTGGCTAAGCTAAAATAAGCTAAGGTAACCAGCTGCTGGCTTCAAATCGAGAGTGGAATTAATCTTCTAAAGGGCCATCGACTAGAAGAACAATACCTATAACAATAACTACAAATATATCCTCATAAAAATTGTTCTAACAGGTAGACTATAATGATAATGACAGTGGCGAATCATATTGTTGGGATTGCTTTTACGGCACTTTGATGACAGAAAGAAACACTAACAGCCAATCAAAATCACAGAAAAAAGAGATAATGCAAACAGTTCAAGAGGGACACCTGACAATCAGGCTCACTCTCACAAACAGTGGTAGGCCTTAGTGTTTCGTTACTATTATTAATAGAGATGCTAAGCTTCCTGCACAGCTGGAGCAAGCAGCGTCTGCTTGGCGCCTCTTTGGCACCATCATTTACAGAACATTATTGTTCATCAGCATGGATGCTCAGATCGTTATAGTTATTGTTATGGTTGTTGTTCTTGGTTTGGACAGCCCTTCACTTTCAGCAAGACTGTGTATAAACGATTTTCCAAAAATGCAAACTCTTCCTTCAAAATAAAGACATCGACACAAAATACAACAACGTCTGTAAAACAACTCAGTTTGAGGGATTATTTCCTGTCACTGTCAAGTGATTGAGCATAAGCAGAGCATAACAAAATGCGCACATTGATATTAAAGCACTAAACTGAGGAAAATAATAATGCTGGATGTTATACTAAAATACATCCAAAGTACCTGAAGCACTATGGATGATAGCGTTTTTTTGGCAATGATAGCCCTACTTCTATTTCAGGGTGGGGTATGAGTGCTAATATCAACAGTGCAAGCAGACTATTAATACAACTAGCTGTATCACAGAGGTTCATGGGACACATAATTCACACAAAAGGCATAAAATGCTAACTGAAATTTTGTAAAAACAAACAAACAAACAAACAAACAAACAAAAAAACGTGCTAGCTATCAAAAAGCCAATTCGGCCCAAATAAAGATCCAAGTCTCATGACCTGGGTCAGGTTTTGATAATTCTTCTATGTTAAAGTGAGAAAGTATGATTAAGTAATATGGGTCCAAAGAAGGATGAGTTCCAGCACTGCAACAATTCCCCATGTTGTGTACGTGGAAATTAATCAAAGTTGGGAGTTTTCGTGACTATTGTGACAATCAGAAAAGTCACAGCACACCATGTTTCCCGCAATGGCTATCTACAGCAATTTCTGGTAACAAACCCTGTGAGTCATGAATGCTGAATGCGTGCAGACTCTACCAAGAATAGTGTAAAAGAGAGGGCTGACTACACAGCTGCAAGGGACCTCAAACACCATCTAGAAGCTGAAGATTTCATGCTGACCTGATGAATCATGACTGAATCTTTCTTTTCAGGTATTTCAAATTACCATGCGCGGAACTTGATGAAAATCTCTTTTGGCATATTTTAGCCTGGAGCCCTGTGAACAGAACTGACCTGTGAACTGCCTGTTCTCGACCTATCACAAATGTCAATCCTTCTGCAGACTGAAAGGGCTGAGTGGATGAGTTACGACAGGAGCTGAAAATGACTAACTTCTTTTTCACGTTCCTGTAGACCTATGAGATTTGTTCCTTTGTATGGGAGACTCAATAGACTTATTAATTAGAGAGACCAAGAGATTAGAGACTATTAGAGACTAACTAATTAGTGAGTGCGGGTTCATTTTCAGAAAATAATCTAATGATTTAATTGAACAAAAGAAATAATCCTGTAATACAATGGCTGCTCTACCATTGCTCTCAATCCACAGATAATTTCAAGTCTTGACATTGTGATGAAACGTCACTGTAAGCCATATGAACACGCTGCTCTTCCCGCTCTGCAGTGGCGGCATCCTCCTCCTTCCGCCTCTTACTGTGTGTCCTATCTCAGGATGATCTGCCCGGAGACAGCACTAACAAGCCAGAACCACAGGGTAATGGTGTCTCCGTCACTGCTTAGGCAGCTATCCAGAGACATACAGTACATTCACACACAGGGATACAAGAAACGACAGAGTGATGGAGCCTGCAGGCGGAGAGAGAGAGAGAGAGAGAGGGAGTGATGGGGAGGGAGGCTGAGTCAAAGAGCAGGGTGAAGGGAAAATATATATAGGAGGGGAGAGGACACCACAGAGCCAGAAAACTCTTCTGCTTTCAAAACCAAAACACGTTGTTAGCATCCAATTTCTGCTGGGGCCCTGCAGACAGCAAAGATATGCATGCAGATTCTCCTGAAGGATGTGCTGTGCAAATAATAACTCTGGTGAAGAGCACCAGCTTTAACTTTACTTGCAGAGATCAGCAGGAAACCACCTCATGTCAAGGCAATTTAGTTTGCATTTTTTTTCTCATCTTCCATGAAATGAGGAGCTCTTAGAAAATTATTCTGCAACTATTTTATCAATGAATCCACATTTCTGAGGTCATTTTTCAAGCGAGAATGTCAGAAATTCAAGTAGGACAACTTGCAGGGGGTAACCTCTTTCGGTTATGGCCTGCTGGTCAAACAATATAATCCATTATCTCTAACTGCTCATCCTATTCAAGGTTGTGGGAGGGCTGGAGCCCATCCCAAGGAACACTGAGCAAAGGCAAGACATCAGACAACCAGCGAAACCCTTAACACGTACAGGCAATTTAGAGGCAAAAATTAACCTAGCATGCATGTTTTTGGACTCTGGGAGGAAGCCAGAGAACCCGGAGAAATCCCACACAGACATGGGGAGAACATGCAAACTCCAGACCCAAGCTAGGGTGTGACGCAGCAGTGCACCACTGTGCCACCCTCAAACTAGTAGCTTAATGGAAAATATCCCCCAAGGTTCTGGGAAATTATCAGAGGAGAAAATAATAATTATAAGAAACAATAATTACATTTTTCATCAGTCACAGCCCAGATTCCCACCGGAGGATGTTGGCCTGTTTGTTCCACTCATCACTGCCTTGTGTTGCCTGTCATTGTGGCTAATATTAAATACAGCCACATATATGTGTGTGTGTGTGTGTGTGTGTGTGTGTGTGTGTCCATGAGTGTAGTAAAAGCAATGTTGATCCAGTCAGTTGTTCTGCACCAGCTGGGACTTGGACTGAGGGCAAACAACCAGTACACGCAGAATGTATGTGTCACCACAGAACATATGCAAACACAGCAGGAACATGCATGCAAATGTGGCCAGCTTGCACACACACCTGCACACACAGTGGCATAAACAAGTCAATGAAATATACATGCAGCAGTCTGTTGTATATACCTATATATATTGAGTATAACTTAATATTTGGTGGGACACTCTTTGAATATTTTTGAAAAACCAACAGTGACTGGATGAAACAGACGATATAATCTATTCTCAAATAAAAGTATAAAAAGGTTGGTGAGACCGTGTGATGGATTTTTGGTCTTTCATAAGAATAACCAACATTTATTCAGAGATACTTGGGCCACTCAGTCCCAGAAGCAATTTCAATTTCCATCTGCAGTTTCCATGCGTCTTTATAATGCACCTCTCCCGAGTATGGCGGGACAAGACGTGATGTTATTGTAGTGGCAGGTTTGCACTCGGCCATTCGGCTTCATATTCATAAAAGTGCGACAGACAGATAGGAAGCAGGACGTGTTTTTCTGTGGAAGTAATATCACCCCCGGAAAATGTTCCCTCTCTGAGGCGAGAGCAAGGACAGAGAGACAGACAGACAGACGGGCAGACAGGCAGGTGGGGAAGCAGCGTACACAGTGGGTGCAGATGTTAACGGATGACAGATCACAACAGAGAGCACTGTGACGGCAGACTTACAGCTGACATTTTCAGAGCTATGACAATTAAAGTTTTACAACACATCATACTTCATCATACTCCCCCCGTTCCCTCTACTACACAGCCAAAATGTTTTATCTCTCTGCTTCTTTCTCTTCTCTGCCTCATCATATTTTCCCTCATCATCTGCCACATCACCCAATAATCCATAAGTGTGAGATATCAGCTGGACAGTGCTCTGCTGCCGGCTGTATCAGGCTGTCTCTTTATTTCAACATGCTGCTGCGAGCAGCACAAAAATCATTCTGATTCTGCATGCAAGTCAAAACAAAGTGCTCAACTAGTCAAACGATGGAACAAAAGGGCACGAGGAAGAAAGTGGGAGATGTAAATATATAACCATGCATACATAATGTAGCATGGTGAGTGCTGTTAGCTACACAGGCTCAGCATGTGACGCTATGTTTTTTTAATTTGGCAATATATACAATGAGCCAGCTGTGCTAGAAACACCCACTGATGTTGAGTCTGATGTTGCATCTCTGACATGACTTACAGACTTACAATGGGAAGAATCTTTTCCCATATTTTGTCATACAAAGATTTTGGATACAATTTTCAAAAGTCACGCTATGGAGTAAATGTAGATTTCTCATATTACTGCTGTTCATTTTCCTATTAGCCACATGTAAGGTAGAGCCAATAAAAATCTTGACAGTTTAAGACGAGGACTTAACTAACTTAGGTAAAAAAAGATTTAATGAGGGCAAATACTTCCTCCGTCAGACAGCGCCCTTGCTTGGACCACATCCATCTTCAAACTCGGCCTTCATATTGGTATTAACTACTCACCTGTTAAGTTTCATGACTGCATCTTGCAAAGTTGTGACACTGTCACGGCGACAAAAACTGTCCACTGACAGACAGAAGATAAATTTTATCAGTGGATCTAATTTTTAAAGTACCTGGCAACAATGGCTGCCAGATAAATGTACTGAAAATGTAGTGCAGTGATGCTCTATAGTGCCATAAAATGGAGATACACAAGTAAAGCATCTCAAACTTTACTTACTTTCCACCACTGTCTAGCACAGTGGTTCCCAACTGGTGGGTGCCGGCCCAAAAGTGGGTCACAGACCCATTCTGAATGGACCGCAATTGACTTGCGAATTTGTCTTTATTTTGAAGTACAATCAATTTCTGGCACAGAGCTTTTATTTTGAAGTGACATTTCCCGCTTTAGAGTGAGTGACTAACGGACGGCTATTAAAGAGTGACAGTGAACTAGCTCGACAACATGGCAAATCGCAAGTATGACACTGAATATATCAAACTACATGAAGCGGCGATTGTCCCTTCCCTACTTCCTATCCCCCTATTTCCAAGCCCTTGCTTGGACCACACCCATTTTTGAACTTGACCTTTATTTATTTATTTATTTATTTATTAAGATTATTTTTTATGGGCTTTTTGCCTTTAATGACAGGACAGTTAGTGAAAGGGGGAGACAGAGAGAGAGTGGGGACTGACATGCAGCAAAGGGCCGCGAGCCGGATTCAAACCCGTGGCTGCTGCAGTGAGGCAATGCCTCTGTACATGGGGCGCCGGCACTATCCACTATGCTACTGACGCCCTGAACTTGACCTTTATTTTGATTCCAACTACACACCTAGAATATTTTGTGAGTGCATCTTGCACTGTTGTGAAATTCTTTCCACAACCAGTCAGACAGAGAGACAAAAACACCTGGCCAAATACTCAAAACCACTATGATGAGTGTCACCTGGACCATATTTCACGACAATGACACACACACAGACTAACAAGGTGAAAACAATACCAGCTGTCATGATGTTGTTAGGCTGGTAATGACTGCTCTCTTTCTTGATTAAATTCATTTTGCTTTTATAACTCGAAAATCATACATTTTCAGTCCCTTGCTTAGAAGAACAAACAGTTTGTATGCAGTATGCTTTATTTCTCAAGCATTTTCTTGTGCCTGAGCGACTTTTATCTTACGCAAAACTGTCTGGTGTTCACATGATTAGAGATGACACTGTACACATAATGATGAGATTAAAAGTTGATGAAACCTGGCAGCAGAGAGCCAATGTTCCTTCTTTCTCACTCACTCACACACACACACACACACACACACACATGCACAAAAATATAGCCTTCCTCCCCTTCTCTTGGCCCTGTGGCTCTGTAGCATCTCCATAAGCGACCTTGAGCTGTGAGCCCTGTCAGCATCCACCTTACATGTATGCATTAATGACTGAATGTATAAACACAGCCAGTATTCATTATTCAGACTGGATCACACAGCACTTTTCTCCACTTTAAATCTTTGATATGTGGACTTTTAAAGTTGTCAACCCCAGACTTACAGTTAACATAGGAGTAAATGTGTGTTTAATCTAAAAACCTCCACCCTCATAGTTAGTATCAACGTCCGTGTATCTTGGAAATCCTCATCTTGACATTTAAATCAGTGGACAACTCAGCCACTGCACAAACTGTAGTGGACAACTCTGAAGATCCAATTACTGAGGGATTTCTGAGAAGAAAAAAAAATATCTTGGCACACTACCAAAGGGTCCCAGCAGAGTTGGCTGAAAGTAATGACTGTTGCTATGCACACACAGGGAAGGAATCCTGAAACAATGAAACACAATGGTGTAGGAGGTGGAGTGGGGTGTTATTGTGCTCCTGCAGAGTCCTGAGATTGCAATGTCCAGTGCTGCTGCCTATAAATTCACTGCACAGAAACAACATCAATTATTCACTTTTTTTTGTAGATGATAACTTATTCATACAGGAGGAACCCTGCAGCATTATGGGAACAGGCACTGGTGCCTCAGCTATATTGAATTTAAATTATATTAAACTATCTTTGTTTTTGCTTGGGACCACATACCGACCCCTGCTGGTCCCACTCCCCAGTCCGGCTGGGTGTGTATAAACACAACAAACAAGCCATCAGTGATAACAGCCTTAGGTGGACTCCTGCTGAGAGGATGCTGCTGATCACACACACCTGCCCGCAGTGCGCCTGCCTCACCACGGTGTCCAAAAGCAACAGCATCCTCCTCCTCCTCCTCCTCCTCCTCTTACCTCCTGTAATTGCTCCAACTCCTTCCTGAGAGTCTCCTGCTCGATCTCCAGGTCTGCATACTTCTGCTTCAGCGCCTGGTTCTCCTCCAGGACGACGAGACCGCACTCCGCAGCCCGGATCTTCTCCCGGTTCGCCTCGGCCAGCTCCTGGGTGAGCCGCTCCACCTCGGCCCGGTACTGATACACCGATTCCCCGCATACTCCATCCGCGGCCATCGCCCCTCTCTCTCTGTCTCCGTCTCTGGCTGTCCCCCTGTCGGTCTGCGGTTGCCCCCTTGTCTCTCCACCGCTTTGGACAGAGCCACAGAGGCGGGCGGAGGCTGAGAGATGCTGAATATCCGCCCCCCTCTCCTGAGTGAGCCACAGCAGGCAGGCAGGCAGTGGAAACACTAAATTAATACACAAATACTTATATTCTCCTCTGCAACATCATCACGAGCATCCAACAGCAGGTTATTGTCATTAAACGTCCATATCGGCTGGTAGATGGAGCCCTGCGATTTAAAACCAGGTCAGAGTCTTCAGTGTGACACTCAGCAAAACACAGAGCAGCATTTCTGCTTATTCATGGGTGCAAGGGCGCCCCCTGTCCTCTGCTGCCAAACATAGCATCCACATCCTTGTTTTCAATAGCAGGAAACCTGCATCACTTCAAGATAAATGGTCCTGCATGCTCTCAGTATTTACACTTCACAATATGTGGTTATGCACTAGTTATGGCTGAAACCACTGTAGTGTATTTATTATAAATCGCATTTGTCAAGAAAATTTAGTAGGGCTTTATCTTTTTAAAGTGGGACATGTAAATATATAACCATGCATGCATAATGCAATATGGCAAGTGCTGCCAGCCACAAAGGCTCAGCATGTTTTTTTAATTTGGTAATATATACAATGAGCCAGCTGTGCAGACGAGTCCAATGCTGTATCTTTGACGTGACTTACAGACTTAAAATGGGAACTAATGGCTTCCCATATTTTTTCATTTTGGATACTTTTTTTTAAATTCATTTTTATTTTCAAACATACAGAATTGGGTAAGTGTAGATTGGCCATATTTCTGATGTTAATTTCCCTAGTAGCTACAATTTGGCATCTCTGCAAAATAAATGGTTCCGCATGCTCTAATACTTTTCAGTGGAAGAGAGAGCAGAGGGATTGTTTTTCACTGTCCATGTACAGTTTCATGATGTTCTATATTTGATGTAGACTTTCATTTTCATACTGCTCATTTAAAATTATGATGTTAAAGCATACCTTTATTTTTCTGAAGTTCAAGCTTCATAGTTGTTGCTTGGTGGGTTGAGCGGCACGCTGGCATGGCTAGCACGCTGTTAGCCGGTGGTGTTGAAGACAAAAGTGAAAATAAAGCTATGCAGGGTTGTATTGAGTATGTGGTGGAGGTAAATACAGGGCTACTAATCTGAACTCAACAGGCCAAATTTTGGGACAGGTGTCTATATGGGACAGGCCTGTAATTCCTTTACACAAAACTGTCGCTCAGCAAACTTCGGGAAATATGATCAAATTGTTCATTTAAACTAGAATGAATATTAATTGTTTAAAAAAATAGGCTTTTAATACCATATCAATGTGTGTTATGTTGTGACACTTGTTCCAAGGCACCTGAGGATTACAGCACCCTGCATACCAACACAACACCACATTATCCTGTTAAAACAACATTCATAACTTGGATTAATTTTTGTTAAAAACACTTTTGATTCTTTTGATCAATTGACCCTAACAGACAAAAAATATACAGTACAGGCCAAAAGTTTGGACACACCTTCTCATTCAATGCGTTTTCTTTATTTTCATGACTATTTACATTGTAGATTCTCACTGAAGGCATCAAAACTATGAATGAACACATGTGGAGTTATGTACTTAACAAAAAAAGGTGAAATAACTGAAAACATGTTTTATATTCTAGTTTCTTCAAAATAGCCACCCTTTGCTCTGATTACTGCTTTGCACACTCTTGGCATTCTCTCCATGAGCTTCAAGAGGTAGTCACCTGAAATGGTTTCCACTTCACAGGTGTGCCTTATCAGGGTTAATTAGTGGAATTTCTTGCTTTATCAATGGGGTTGGGACCATCAGTTGTGTTGTGCAGAAGTCAGGTTAATACACAGCCGACAGCCCTATTGGACAACTGTTAAAATTCATATTATGGCAAGAACCAATCAGCTAACTAAAGAAAAATGAGTGGCCATCATTACTTTAAGAAATGAAGGTCAGTCAGTCCAGAAAATTGCAAAAACTTTAAATGTGTCCCCAAGTGGAGTCGCAAAAACCATCAAGCGCTACAACGAAACTGGCACACATGAGGACCGACCCAGGAAAGGAAGACCAAGAGTCACCTCTGCTTCTGAGGATAAGTTCATCTGAGTCACCAGCCTCAGAAATCGCAAGTTAACAGCAGCTCAGATCAGAGACCAGATGAATGCCACACAGAGTTCTAGCAGCAGACCCATCTCTAGAACAACTGTTAAGAGGAGACTGCGCCAATCAGGCCTTCATGGTCAAATAGCTGCTAGGAAACCACTGCTAAGGAGAGGCAACAAGCAGAAGAGATTTGTTTGGGCCAAGAAACACAAGGAATGGACATTAGACCAGTGGAAATCTGTGCTTTGGTCTGATGAGTCCAAATTTGAGATCTTTGGTTCCAACCGCCGTGTCTTTGTGAGACGCAGAAAAGGTGAACGGATGGATTCCACATGCCTGGTTCCCACTGTGAAGCATGGAGGAGGAGGTGTGATGGTGTGGGGGTGTTTTGCTGGTGACACTGTTGGGGATTTATTCAAAATTGAAGGCACACTGAACCAGCATGGCTACCACAGCATCCTGCAGCGACATGCCATCCCATCCGGTTTGCGTTTAGTTGGACGATCATTTATTTTTCAACAGGACAATGACCCCAAACACACCTCCAGGCTGTGTAAGGGCTATTTGACCAAGAAGGAGAGTGATGGAGTGCTGCGGCAGATGACCTGGCCTCCACAGTCACCGGACCTGAACCCAATCGAGATGGTTTGGGGTGAGCTGGACCGCAGAGTGAAGGCAAAGGGGCCAACAAGTGCTAAACACCTCTGGGAACTCCTTCAAGACTGTTGGAAAACCATTTCAGGTGACTACCTCTTGAAGCTCATGGAGAGAATGCCAAGAGTGTGCAAAGCAGTAATCAGAGCAAAGGGTGGCTATTTTGAAGAAACTAGAATATAAAACATGTTTTCAGTTATTTCACCTTTTTTTGTTAAGTACATAACTCCACATGTGTTCATTCATAGTTTTGATGCCTTCAGTGAGAATCTACAATGTAAATAGTCATGAAAATAAAGAAAACGCATTGAATGAGAAGGTGTGTCCAAACTTTTGGCCTGTACTGTATATAAATAACTTAACAGGTAATCAAGGAATGGACACATATTCTGACTTAGTGACAGCTTCAGAAGAAGGGAGTCACTACTTCATTTTTCATCATGCTGGTAAATTTGAATAAATTATGGTCTCCTCTGGTGCTTATGGTTTTTTAATGATGTGTAGCATCTCCATACTGACAAAACATTTACATTTGTATATGCGATCTATACACTATACAGCTAACTAACATTAGCTCAAGTGGGTAGTGAAAAATCCAGTTTTATAAATCCAGAGAAATTCTGTAAAAATGAACTGCTTGGAAACCAGACCAATTGGGACCAGGCTTTTAATTGAAGTTTTAAGGTATATCTAAGTGGTTTTCCACTGTCACTTACTGCAGGTGCATGTTGGTGTAATTAATTGACGCGCGCCAGGCTTGGCTCTCACAAAACAATGTCCAGACATTTCCCGTTGCTTTGCTCCATTTATTGCTTCCACAATATAAGCACAAGAAGGTACAGTACCTTGGTTTATAGCAATTAGGTAGCCTATTATTTAATACTGCTCCTATCTGCAGACACATCAGCCACAGTCAAAAAACTGTTTGCTTCTACTCATGCACGCCTGGCCTCATTAACCTGGCTGTATAAATGTACTCCCGCAGGAAGTTGTCACAGTGCCACCCACAGTACAAAAATGTTTTGCAACAAAAAATAAACACACACAGATAAATGGCTGTAAATGTAAATAAATAAATAAATAAATATATTCATGGAAAATCTAAATATATATATTCAACAAATAAAACTTACTTTAGAATAACACAGTGTTGAGAATCTGAATTGATTTAAGATTAAGAAAAGATCTGTGTGTAGTTACATAGATGTTATACCGTACTGTATACTATACTGTTATGCATGCAATGTTTCCATCATATATAGTAACATCTCTTAATGCAGTGGTGTCAAACACACGGCTTGGGGTCCAGAAGCGGCCCGCCAAAGAGTCCAATCCAGCTCTATAGGTGACTTTGCACACCTAATGTTGATGCATATGTGAAGGCTGAGAGGTTTCAGGAGCAAATTTAACAGTGAGCAGATAATGTCTTAGAGGCTTTTCCACTCTGACCAGAATACAGCTCTCTGAAATAACAATGTTTCTGTGGTCATATTTAAAGATATTGAACACTGTGCAACATATTGTCAACCAGCAGCTTCAGTTCAAAAAAATCTGTGTCAGACTTCTATCTTAAAAGAATATGGGTGGAACCTTGCTGCTGAGGCACTGATAAAACTTCAGATTGTGAGACAGGAGATGACTTAACCTGCTTCTTCAATAGCTTCCACTTTAGTGCGCAATTATAAAAAAAAAATGCACATGTAATGAAAGCGAGCAGAAGACTGACTGAATGTGGAAAAACTGAGACATACTGTTGAATTTCCATATGATTTTTCTGAGGCTATTGCAGGCTGTTCATCATTTGTTTTGTAAATGGCTGAACTTGCGGACTTCTGTATATTAAAGAAAAGGGAAAAATTTGAAGGGGCCCACTTGAGATCCATGTGGCCCATGAAGTAAAATGAGTTTGACCCCTGTCTTAATTCATTACTGATCTCTTACACAGACATTACACTGATCACAAAGCAAATAGGAAAAATAGGCAACTTTTAAAGTCACTCTCTGGATATTTGCTTTATTCCATACAAGTCAGTTTAACTGATTTATTTTCACTCATTATCCAAAAACAGAGCTTTCATTGTGTCACTGTCACCGTCATACCAGAGAGGAGACCTGTCAGTGTGAGGTCCTATTAGTCTCAAAGTCAGTCCTGTGCTCAGCAGCAAGATAGACGACACGGAGCTTTGACTGTTAACTCACACTGGGTAACAAACACTTATATTTAAAAAATATATATATATTATATCTCATGTGTTACATCTTTGTCCGTAGTACCATTCAGGACGATGACAGTTAATGTATGGTGTATCAATTCAATGTCATGAAAGTGTTTTTAATGCAAATGTCCAAGGAAACTGTGACATTTTGGTTTGGGCCAGAACATAAGATCCATGTCTAGCAGTTCACTTTGCTTCGTGTCCATCTGACACTTCCTACTATAGATATTTGTAATCGCAGTAGCATAACCCACATTGTGATAAATTGTGGTTACACAAGTGTGGTCAAGGTTTTTTGTTTGATGCTCTCCACCAACTGTTTGTGTCCTCTTTAACCCTGCCCCGGCAGCCAGGAGAACAGTCGATCTTACAGCAAACACGTGCAATAAAAGCAGATATGAGCAGGGTGAAAAGTTTAACTGTTCTCAGAGGCCTGTTAAACGTAATCAGTTATGGTACTGTCAAGTGAGTTATGGTGTTGATAGTGAAGGCGATGCTGCATTATCTGTCTTATAATTGATAATTATTAAATGGTCTGTGTAATACTTCTTGAAAAGGACGGGATGTGAGCCGGTCCATTTATTGGCTTTTCATAAAACAATATCACTGTCATAACACGCACTTGTTGTACAAGCTGTTACATTATTACCGGAAAGGTTGTGAAATGCAGTGACAGTAGTCTGTGTAATATTGGTTTAGCAAGTAAATAAAGATGAAAAAAATACATCCATGTACACAGTTTTTGTACTTTTTTAAATTATTGACATACATCTACAGCACTAATCTATACCTTCAGCTGGTATTTTCCTTATGATCCTATTCAGTAAGTTCTCTAATACCCTCCAGCTAACCCCGATTTACGAGCCCAAATTAAGATAAGGGGAGGTTGTCAGAAAGTCAAACATATGAACAGTTTATGGCGGCGCTGTATCTTATCTCTGACAATGAAGTGTGGTGTCATGAAAAAATCTAAATGTTCTCCTGCACAGTAACACAGCACAAATACAGCTGTCTACCAAGAAGCATACCACAGTGTCTTTAAGCCTACACTTGTATGAATGTATCACAAGGTCTTTCATTACAAAGAAAGCCAACTGCTTTCAGTAGCCAGCCAGGATATCAGTTTTGATGTCAAATTTATTGGTACATTTTTTTTTAAAAAGTTCATTTTTATTCCAGTATATTTCAGTATATACAACACATTTTGAAATTAAAGCCAATTTATCAATTGTATGGCTTACAAATTACAGTCTACCGTAGTATTTTGAGTGGCTAGAAACTCAAAATTTTAACACAGCAGTGTCATTATTGTTGAGGTATACCGAAGGTGCTATCTGTCTGTCCACAGCGGGTCAAAATACAGAGTCCTGTGATCTGGGGAATGTGTGTTGGTCAGCAAGGCGGGTGTTAGTGTGGCTCTGAGGAATAGCCGTGATTGGAGGGGTTTAGGTAAACAGCATGGCAGCCAGCACACCGCCTGCAGCGGGGGCTCCTGTAAGAGCTGAGAGAGCACACACTGATCAGACGTCATCTCACAGAAGAAACAAAGGAGTCACTGATTTAACCAGTATTATATTATGCATGCTTAAATCAAATTTCCAGTATCAAATCATAGTATTGTATTTGAAAAGATTGTCACTTGAGTCTTGATGCAAAATAGAAAAAACTTTCTTATACACACACATTATAACTGTTCTTTTAATTATTTATATGTCAATTGACTTTTATTTAACTGTATTTTGCTTGTTACATTTTTTTTATTATTTTACTCCATTCCTCTTTTAATACTGTAACTGCTGTTAAATTGTCAACTCTTTTGTTTTTTTTTTAAAAACATTAAAACAAGTAATTCTTATATCATATGTACTGTTCTGTTGTAAAATACATAATCTCTAGTTACCTCATAGTAAAGCCGGGGATCATGGCTGGCTGGCTGTACGTCCTGTCTGGCCATCAGTTCTATATCCTTCAGTGTTTCTGCCTTCCTCCATTTGGCTCTGCGGTTCTGAAACCAAATCTGAAGCACAAACAATACATGTGAATGAATGTAACTAGAATAACACAATATATATAATTTTTTGTCATAATGCCTTATGTAAGCAGCTATCTGAAGACCGGCGGTATTGTATTGTTCCATTGATGACTATTTAATCAGTCTATACTGTTTGAGAACATTATCTGAATTGTCAGTAACCCCAGTTTGACTTATTGACAGATTAAAAACAAATGTCAGCAATAATCAGATGCAAAATAAATCCATATGTGTGGTAACAATTTGCTGATTTGACCAAACTTTATAATAAAATGCATAAAATTATGATACAGGTTTGACAAAGAAATCACAATTGCTGCTATGCTCCTGAGACCCTGTGTTCTCATATGAGGACATCTCATGTTGGGTTTACTTGACCTTATACTTCAATCTACTTGGACACTTTTTCTGTGCCATCGAGTGGTAGTACTGTATGAGCACAATACACTAATCCATGTAAAAACAAGATGGTGCCAAGTCAGTCTGCACCCGATCCCGACACAAAAATGGACAAGGTCCAAAACCTGATCACATTTATGGTTGAAACTTGTTTATTTATGATTAATAATGTTTGTAGTTTGATAAGGCAACAAATTTGATCAATTATAGCAACAGTAACAGCTTAGAAACTGTTAGTTAGGAAGTATTCATTTGAAGACATTGGGACTTTATTGTTGTACTGTTTGAGGACACTGGGACTTAATTATCATTGACAGTGTTTAGTTTTTAAACTTAACGGGTCCTTATTGAATCCTGAACAGCTCAGAGGAATTAAAAATTCATAGGAGGCTCTCAAGAGGCTATTGTGTGGATATGAATGTCATCAGAGTAATGTAACATCATAAAATATTGCCTCATTTTAATCTACTAAATATTGCAACATTTAAACAAATAAATCATTGATGTATTATTTCATGTTGCTGTGATTATTCTTTGGAAAAATCAAAAGAACAAAAACTGTCACTAACACCAGTGCGTATGCTTGCTAATTTCTAAAGACTGGCAAAGACTAAGACAGTGAAAGTCCAACAAATGCACTATGTGAGGAGCTGTAGAGCTGCAATGATTAATTGATTAGTTGTCAACTATTAAATTAATCGAAAACTAATCTTATAATCACTTAACCACTTTGAGTCATTTTTTAAAGAAAGAAAAAAGTCAAATTCTCTGATTCCAGCTTCTTAAATGTGAATATTTCCTCATGTCTTTTCTCCTCTATGTCACTTAACTGAACATATTTGGGTGTAGATGTAACAAGACATTTGAAGGCTTTGGGAAACACTGATTAACTTATTTTTTCACACAATTTCCTGACATTTTATAGACCAATCAAGTAACTTATCAACAATAAAAAGAATGGGCCTACTTGTATTCGGCCCTCAGTGAGGTGCAGGCGAGAGGCTAACTGCTCTCTGCTGTTGACGTCTGGGTATTGAGTCAGCTGGAAGACTTTCTCCAGCTCCTGCAACTGAAACGGTGTGAAAGTGACCCTCGTTTGCCTCTTTTTCCTCTGACCTGTGGACACATTATTGTCACTGACATCTTCCTCATCAGCATCATTTAAACATGGAACCACAAGCTTCTACTTCCTTCTATTTTATTAATAATAATACTCACTCATGCAGTTTGTGCTGGCTTTGGGAGATTCTTCAAGTAGTCTGTTTTGTGGAGCTTCTATATTGGAGAGAGAAATCCAACATTGGCAGGAATATTTTATTGTAATCATGTTTTAATCATCAACTATGATGTAGCAACTCCTCCTTAAAAAGAAAACAACACTAAAAGAATAGTAAAAAAAGAGTGATAAAACCCACCTGTACATGAGAGCTGGTTCGATATCCTGGTGTTACGATGCGCTCTCTTCTCTTTCCTGACACATGTGGGCCTCCTCAGGATTTCTTCAATCGAATGGGATAATTTTTTTGGCTGAGATTCCATTTCCTGCTCCACGCAGGGCTCTTTCTCCGTATCTCCTCTATTCCACGTTCCCAGAAGTTTATCCCCTGCCATCAGCTGCCTCTGCAAACTACAGACTTTATTCCCCAGCATTTAGGATCTCAAATTATCCTCTCGTGAACACCTCTCAGGTTCTGGAAGCTGTTGTCAGCCTGCGTTTGACCTGCATCACATGGTCATTATCAGGGAGGAGTGACTGGCAGCATGTAACTGCATACTTCTAGGAAAAGCTTCCTCTATCAGTGTCCCTAGAGAACTTTTAATTCAAGGCGTGCTCATTGTAAATATGTAAACGTGATATTATTATCGGCCTTTATCACTCTTTAACACACATCATTTAATAGAACTGACTTGTTAAATTTACTCTGAGGTTTACCTGCCTTCAGTATAACCAGCATAAAAACCAAATCTTGTAGGCCCAAACACTGACTAAATCTCTGTGAGTCTGTAGTTTGATTCACAGCTGCATAATATTCAACTATAAAACATATTTAAACTGTTGCTTCTCTTTCTTATCACCACATTTATTGGAAGGTTAATCTTTATCACCTTGGCCTCACTATGCCCTCTTGCACTCCAGTTCACCTTTCAGACACACTGGGAACGCAAGCTGGTGGTGACTCCTTGTGGTGTGTGAGGGATCATGTCCTATGGGTTCAGTATGTCTCCATCTAGTGGTGCTGAGTCTTCAGTACATTCATCTTTGATTTTGTGATCTTGTGCATCAAACCAAAGATCAGGTGATATTAATAGACCTTTCTTCATGGGAGACATTTTGATATTTCATAATAGGAAAGCACAAATGTCTTTGATATCATACATGGTGGCTGCATTCCAGTTAGAGGAGGTCCTGGATTACCTGGATAGCTTTTCTTGCTATGACACAGTAAGTCCAAATGTCTGCTGTGGGGAAGACCTACAGAGTGGTTATGTAAGTTATGTTTTAACATGATAAACCAAATCAACCTGAGAATAAAGGATTAGCTTGAAGCAGCTGATAGAGAAAGCGATCTTTACTGGCTGTGACAGTGGACAGTGGATCTCAACAAAAGTTTGAAGATGGGTGTGGTCCGAGCAATAATGCAGGAAGTAGGAGAGTGGGAAGTAAAGAAGGGGTCACTGGCTCCCATGCTTTTTGCCCCCGGCACACATTCATTTTAAGCTGTGGACTGACATCACAGCTTGAGTGATCCCATTTGAAGATTGTCACTAGTTTGGTCTTTAGGTTCAACTTTGCAACCCATAAAGGTAAAGGAAATACAAGCTACATTACATACCATCGCTGGCCACTTTATTAGGTACACCTTGCTAGAACCGGGTTGCCTTCAGAACTGCCTTAATTCTTTGTGGCATAGATTCAACAAGGTGCTGGAAACAGTACTCAGAGATTTTGGTCCATATTGACATGATAGCTGCACATCCATGATGCAAATCTCCCGTTCTACCACATCCCAAAGGTGCTCTATTGGATTGAGATCTGGTGACTGTGGAGGCCATTGGAGTACAGTGAAGTCATTGTCATGTTCAAGAAACCAGTGATGCTCGGTTTGAACTTCTTGTCTTGACCATGTCTACATGCCTAAATGTATTGAGTTGCTGCCATGTGATTGGCTGATTAGCCATTTGCATTATGAGCAGTTGAACCGCTGTACCTAATAAAGCAGCCGGTGAGTGTATATGTTATGGTAGCAGAAGTGAACTAATAAAGAGTGAAACAATCAAGTTGTCTTTCGTGTTATTTAATAAAGGGTTCCATTTTAAAGGTCAGAGCTCTGACTCCTGGAGTGTCCTCCGTATGTCCAACAAAGAATTACAGATGCAGTTGCATAATGAAGTTAAAACATGGAGGAGGGAGAGTAGAGAGGCCTCTGGCTTACTAATAAGTTTAATGAGAACAGGAACAAAGCAGGTCTCTCATACACAGATGGGATGTGTTCAAGGACACAGATCAGTTCAGGTCAGGATAAAACTTACAGAGTACTCAGAGCAGGGTATTACATGTCTATATGGTAATGATACTTTTTGTTCCTGCATATATAAGCTTCCAAGGTTAGTGTGTATGCACGGATACACACAACCTTAAAGACACACTCCAGAAATTCTGCATTGCACCTCATTAAAGTTAATGGTCAGGCAGAGACTGTAGGTCCTTATACGGGTCAAGCTAAAAATGCTGGACAAGATACTTCCTGTGACATGACCAATAGAATTTTTTGTCTTCTCAATGCCTTTGTCTTTGAACGTGGTGCCCCCAGTTGTAATGTGGCCTTTCTGTTAAAATTAAGCCTTGTCCGAACCCACATTGAGATAACCCTCATGACATCATCAGGATAATCTTCCCCTGGACTTTAGAAAACACATCCAGAGCGAGGCTGAGTATATATCCTCCATGCTGGGTAAGCTGACCTTGTAAAATCAGTGAGTGCACCTTCAATATATAAATATCACACACATATGTGCACACGTGTGACGTTACACAAGTGATGCAACATAACAGTATTGACATGTTAAATACACGTCCAAATGCTAGGTTAATCTTTCTAGTACACTTAGTTTTTGATTTTCACTCTCAGCATGTGGGTGGTGGTGTTATCTTCCTCTCCTGTCACTCATGAGTCACAGAATGTGTAGTCATATGGTGGACCTGTTATCCTACAGTGAATCAAACATATTTTATGGATAAAGTATTTGCTTTTGTGGAAACAAATTTCAAGCGTATTGTAAGTGATTATTCAAATTCAACCAAAGCTTCTTTCTTTGTAAAATTAGCATGGTCACGGGATGCAGTGAGGCACTGGATCAGAGGAAACCACAATCTGAGAGCCAAAACATTTTGACTCAGGCAGTTTTTATCCAGAGAGGATAAATAACTTCATTGTTTTGCTGTTATTCTGCAATTTTTCTGGTGCTGTTTCACTGATACAGTTTTATTTCTACCAAATTTTACAGCCTCATAAAACCTGATCTGCCCCTGATGATGCAACATACCAGTCAAGAATAGAGAATAAACTTTGGTGTTGAATGTTTCTTGACAGGAGCAAGATACTCCTCCAGCTAAATGATTCCCCTGAGGTCAAACTGATTCTTTATGCCATCCTGATTCATTATAAAAATCTTTGTTGCCGTCTAATTTGCTCAGTAAAACTATAGCAGAATCTTCTCTTGTACACATCTTCTTAAAATAAAATGAGTTGGTATTTTGTAATCCTGGTTAAATATCTTGTTACAATGAAAATAAAAATGTCTTTTCTGATGCACACTGAAATCTCTTTACGTCATAAAGATGTCTTCAGCACAAAAAATAATGGTTTAAATGCTCTAATGTTCCAAATATTACAATTACCAACCTATTGTGTCATTTAGGTATGAGAGAGTGTTGATTATAACATCGACCAGAGAATCCAGGTCTCACATAATGGAGCTGAAACCTAATTCTGAGTAGGAAAAAAATGGCCTTTTAGATAGCTTTTGGTTCACATTTGAATTTCACATTAGACCTTAAATTGAAAACAATATTGATTACACGTGCAACACATTATTCTGTAAAAGATCCCCTGTCCTCTCAGTGATAGACTGGACGCTGCCTCTCCCCCAATTTGATTACAGGGAAGTCTCTCAGATACACATTTAAAAAGTTCACTGTCCCTGTGGCCTAATGTGGTCATGTGCCTCTGAGTTAGAGCATGACGCAAAACTCAGATGTGACCGTGATCACGTCAGCAACAATAAGTCGAGGCTCAAGCTTCACTAAAGCGACTATGCTTTGGTGACTGGACACACGGGTGACAACAGTGGCTCCGCTGCTTTTAACTCCCAGTTCAACCAGCAGCAGCTGTGAGGCTAAAATTATACCATGGCACACATTTAACATACATAGTTCAACCTTTATGAAGTGTCAGTCCCAGGTCTTCACTACCTGACATGTGATGGATCCTCGTACAGTATAATGCACGCAATGTCATGTGCACACCGAGCAGAAGACCTCATGATGTCTTGGCGCTGCTTCTCTCTATGCTTTGCATGTGAACTCAATTTACTCAACTGTTCTATTTGGGGCATTTTGTCAAGCTGGCTTTCCTTCTTACTGAACATCCACAACAGCGAGGACAAAAGCGTCCTCATAAAATTCTGTGACTTAAAACTACTTTTTGAGCATTAAATAACCTAACGTTAGAGATAATTATCAGCTCCATTGTCCTGCTGTATGAAGGTTGTCTGCAGGTTATAGACTTGCAGCAGTGCTATCAGCATTGCTGAAAGGATGGCCACGCCGTTTAGTTCGATATTGGTCCACTTTGGGTCGAGATGGGTTGCCATGACAGTTAGTGAAAGCTTTTGACAACAATTTGCAATGACACATTATACAAACATTCGTGAATGTAATAACTTTGATTATCTTTTTAATTTAAACCACTACCAGATCTAAATTTGATTTGTTCTGTAGGCTGCTTGGGTTAATGACTACTTTTGATATGACTACTACTAATACAGCCTGAACTGCATTTGTTTTTAGCGCTAAATGTTAGCATGCTGCTACATGTAACTAAGACAGTGAGCATAGTAAACATTATATCCACTTAACATTAACATGTTAGCATTGGCATTGTGTGAGTATGTTAGCATGCTGACGTTAGCATTTAGAGCTGCTGGAGTGGCAGTAGACCTTGGATACTTGCCTTGCTTTGCCCAGGGGTACATTTGCAAAATGACAGATGCCAGTTATAAACAAACAGTAATCATACTTATCAGTATATATAATAAATGAAAGGCCTGAAATGCCCAAACTCTCGGGGTGACTGAGTCCTGGAATCGTGACTTAGAGGTACAGGGCTTTGAACTTGACTGGGACAATATTTGGTCTAATATATTTATTTTATCAAAAAATCCAGCATATCAGCTTATACACTTTAAGTTTGCACACAAATTTTATGCCACGCCATATAGACATTTTAAAATGAAAATGATAGACAGTCCAAACTGCACTAAATGTAGCCAGAGTGCTGCGGGTACATACCTTCATGTGTTTTGGGAATGCCCCTCAGTCTCTGATTTTTGGAGTAAGGTGGCCAAGTATCCACGTAAAAAATTAGAAATTTTCAATTGTTACTATTCAACGATGATTCTGCTCTAAGTGATAACATCAGGTTAGCCCTTAGGAAGATCATATTTGCAGGTTTAACTGCTGCCAAGAAGACAATAATTCACTCATGGCTTTCTCCTGAGTCTCCGCCGATTAAAGAATGGATGAATCATTTCCGGGATATCGCTGTCATAGAAAGATCACTGGCTGTAATTTTGGCCTGGGCATCCTCCGTGGAGGCTTGGGTTGCCCTTTTTGGTTCTCTTTCAGATCCGCATTTTCTTGCATAACTATAACTGATAAAAGAACTTAATATTATAAAAAAGCCTACACACAGAGTCTGCCCACTTTGTCACATGAAAGTTGATCTTGGGCATAGTTTTAGTTTTAGTATAGTGTTTGTCTAAACTTTTTTTGTTTTGTTTTGTCTTGTTCTGTTTTTTGTGTGTGTGTGTTTGGTGTTATTACTCATTGTACTTTTATTTCAATTTTAAATGATTAATTTTCTGACTTCCTTTTTTTTAATTTGATAGGACAGTTAAAGATAAACAGGAAAGAGGGGAGAGAGAGTGAGGCGATGACACGCAGCAAAGGCTTGTGAGTCAGAAGCAAACTGTGGTGGTTAGGACTCAGCCTTTCATGCTGTGCTCACCTTATCAGGCGAGCCAGAGGCACCCCTGTTTACAAAACTGTGACATTTGATGTCCATTTTTGCCAAGAGGCATATCCACTCTCAGCAGCTTCGGACAGGTCAGGTGTGCACAGAGGCATTATAGGATTTGAGGATATATAACTTAACTTGGACATTTCTCTTCTTTTTCCCCTGAAAGAGCATTCCCTGGCACTTTTTCTTGGGTTAGGGTTAGGGTTTGCTTTTTTTTTTTTTTTACACATTCCGGCATCTTACTTACATTCAAATAAAAATAAAAAAATCCTGTGTGAATCCATTTTTTATTGGGAACCAGAAAATGGTGACATGCCACCTGGCATTGGACTGTATGTTAAGGATCAATGCAGTGGACTGTCTTGTTGCAAACACATGCAAACAAAAACCTCTGCAGTCTCAATGCACAATTTGCTGCACAAAATAAATTCTAAGTTTTCTTGAAGACTATACCAGTTAGACGATACATGACCACAGGACCCTTTATAGTTGATATATGCCTGTAACTCCAGATGCAGAAAATTGGTGGGGTGTAATGTAAGGATTTGTATGCATAAACGTGCTTTTAAAAAATCTAATAAATTGCAGAGAAAATAGTCTAAAACCCTGTAGTTTGTAGTGTCCAGACATTATATGAAATGTGATGTGACTTTTTTCTTCCCTCTGGTGACAGAGGATGTAAATACACCCACATGGATGCCAATAGTGTGAGAATCTGAGCTTCCTCTGCTGCCATATTTTGACCTCCTTAATTAAGTAGATGTGGGCTGCTATCAAACCCTCAAATTAGACTAATAATATAATTGAATCTAATATCATTTTAGGGGAAATAGAGCTTTACGGTAAATGAGTAAATGAAGTTAACATTTACTGAACATCATCATCAATAACAACTTTGCAGCATGTGATAGTTTGGCAACATGTGATGGTTGTACAGTGTTGCCCTCTAAAAACAAATATTTGGTGTTAGAATGAGAAGGAAAGTAGGTTAGAAAGGGCAACACGTAACTAAGGTAAGCCTCAAAGACTGGATTTCAGCTAACAGTGAGATCGGCCCGAAGGGCTCTTGTAATGAGATTTAAAAAAAAAAAAAAAAATAGCAAAGACAGTGTGTCTGAGAGGGAAAGAGAAAGAGAGAAAAACAGTCTGAATGGGTATCTCCTGCCTGCCAGATGCTGGTTGGTCAGCTGCTGTTACTGTTGTAATTGGGCTCACATGAGCTGCTGGTGGGACTCATTTCAATCGCAGCAGTCTCATGTCTGAACTCTGCTCCTTCCTACCAACCTGCCCACCCACCCTTGCTTCCACCTCCCAGCTCTCTCCCTTCTCTATCAGACCTCTCTCGTCCTCTCTTGATGTGTTCCCTCCACTCTTTCTGTTTTTTCACTTTCCTGTTTTGTTTTTCGGGCTCAGAGGACCACCACCTGAGCCTGTAGGCTGAAGCTGACATGGCTCCAGAGAAGGACAGTAATGGTCTTGACAGCTATGCATTTGCAGTAAGTATAACTTTAACTTAATTTTATACAAGGAAAAGTTTTGAAAGAACTGCCTACTTTAAATGTTCTTGTAAAACTATTCAACGTCATTAAAGTTACTAGAAATCCAGTGATTTTCTTTTTATAATTGTGTGAATGTGAACAACTTTGGGTTGATCTCTGCTCTAATAATTAACTGGATAATAAATAAGTAGACAAGAGATGTTTTGGTCAGTTAATTATTGACACCAGATAGAAAAGTGGGCAAAGGAGCGTCATGGTAACGTGTGAACATACTTGTTTACATTTTTGCTCCTCCAGGCTTAACATCACATTATTGAAAAGATAAGTGACGCACTGTTTAGTCAGACAAACAGAGGGTGTCAATCTTAATTATATCCAGAAGGGATGCTACTTTGTGTGGACTTTGGTAATTTTCCATAGCAGTATTTTTCATCTCTAGCTGATTAAGGAAAGTTGTGCTGGTTGAACGAGTGCTCAAACATTCCACTGTTGTTTTGGTTGCATTGAGATTTGACCCATATAATGAAATGACCAATAATCCAAAACAAAAATTAGCAGTATACAGTCATTTCATCTTTAACTCATCTCTGTCTGTCTCTTCTGTGATTAATCATAGCTTGAAGGGCGTTTCTGTGATCTACCTGACACAAAACATGAAGAAGAAATGGATACGTCCATGCACGGAGACAGCAACAAGCTAGCATACTGTGTGACAGATGTGCCTCCCTGGTACCTGTGCATCATCCTCGGCATCCAGGTACGTCAGCAACAGGGTTTTAAAGCCGTCTTTGATAATGAGTTTTCACTTATTTCCTGATGAAGAGCCTATGTGTCATAGTTTCTGATGTTATGTAATAATGCAAACATGACCACAGTGTCACATGAGAGCTTCCGTCTGACGTTTCCGTCATGGTTGGTTAGACTTGGTTTTATCCACGTATGCCTGATTGTGACATTTGCTTCAGATACAGCTGAGATGAAGTCAGTGAGAGTTTGTTTTATGTATTTAGCAGCTGTGATCAGTCTGACTTCACTCTAGGGACCTGACTAAGCATTTACTTTTCTCTTTTACACTATCTACCACAACCCTTTACCCCTTTTATCTACCACAGTATTCATTTTTCCTTACATTAAACTAATGTCTCTCTTGACATCTTTCCCCCATCTTTTATCTCTCAGCACTGTTTGACTGCGTTTGGAGGAATCATCGCCATCCCGTTAATCTTGTCTCAGGGACTGTGCCTGCAGTTTGACGGCCTCACACAAAGCCACCTCATCAGCACCATCTTCTTTGTCTCTGGCATTTGCACTCTGCTGCAAGTTACCTTTGGCATTAGGTAAGGCAGTGAAGGAGAGGTAGTTAATGAGTAGGAAGATGTTCAGGTAATAAATGTTCAGTTTAATTAAATGGTTAAATGGTTAATCTCAGGGTCATTTTACATTCACTCTCTGGATAAGAGGGTTGCTTGGTGCTTTAACACAGTAACCCAGCAGTACAGCGGGGTGCATTAAGGTGGAATTAGCGTGCTGCTCCTTTGGCAGAACGGATCAACCTCTCAGCTTTCCTTCTTAACCTCTTTTGAACTGTGATGCCTGCCAAAATGATTGTGCAGCCTTAACCATGAACAATGGAATATTCTAGTGTTGTGTTAGTGGACACAGCTTCTAGTTAAGGATATACTATACAAGTTTTTCCAAAAAAACAAGTATGGAATTATACAGAAATAATCCCTCTACATCAGTGGTTGCCAACTGGTGGGTCATCGTCCAAAAATAGGTTGTAGGTCCACTGTGAATGGACTGCAAGTGACTCACGAATGTGTCAAGGACAGCTACCTGACAGAGACAGCAAACCAATTCCATGACATGGTCACATGCAAGTATGACGCTGAATGTATTAAACTGTGTGGACCTTGAACTATTGACTAAGGAGAAATCTGGACCCTGAGTCTGGACCAGTTGGGAACCACAACTCTCAAACATCAATTAGGACCCACTAGAAGTGTGTGGCGGTGTCTGCCTGTATTTTCTTATTTACCCCTTATTTTACCCCTTATTTTCTATGTTTGGGACATTTATGGGTGTGTACCCACCTACACTATGCTCAGATGAGGTCGCTGCTTTATGAAAAGGTAGCAATCAAGTGCCAAGCTATAGGTAGCAAGCATCCAAGAGACAAAGCACCCCCAAAAATGCAAATATAGTGAGGTGAAACGCCAAATGAGAGTGAATAGGATTGGCTTTCATTTTCGTTTTGTTGGCAAGCATGTTAACAATCAGTAACCAACGATCCTGCATAGTGTACCTTTATAGAAGGAAGAGGGAAAGTAAACTTAAGTGCTATATCGTAGGCAACTGGACTTACTTGAATTTCTTGAAGACATTTTATCTCTCATCCAAGAGGCTTCTTCAGT
This sequence comes from Epinephelus lanceolatus, assembly GCF_041903045.1. Classification (NCBI taxonomy): domain Eukaryota; kingdom Metazoa; phylum Chordata; class Actinopteri; order Perciformes; family Serranidae; genus Epinephelus; species Epinephelus lanceolatus. Next base: position 32,909,740 of record NC_135738.1, on the reverse strand, counting down.
TCTGGATATCTGTAAGAAACTCAAGCAAGTCTAGCTGCCTACGATATGGTACTTAAGATTACCATGACCTAGATGACTGAGAATCTTCACCATGTAATATGGTAATATGTGTTACCTACTTGCAGCATTTTAGGTAACAATTATACAGTATAATACAACACGATATGATCCAATACCATTTGATACGGGCGGCTGTGGGTCATCCACTAATTGGAGGATCAATGGTTCAATCCCCGGCTCCTCCAGCCCGCATGTCAAAGTATCCTTGAGCAAGATACTGAACCCCAATGTGCTCCCGCTGGTTGTTCTATCGAAGTGTGAGTGTGTTAAAAATTGAATAGCAGGTGGCAACTTGTATGGTAGCCTCGGCCACCAGTGTATGAATGTGTGTGTGAATGGGTAAATGTGACTCGTAGTAGTGGCAGAACAGACAAAAAACATCAAGATTAGCAGCACTCCTTTCACATAGTTTTGAAGCTACTCAGTGCAAAGTATCCCTTGTGTGCCGAGGAGACTTGAAATGATGCAGTGTCTGATTTTGTTTCGGAGAACTACAAACTTACACCATGTTTTGTTGCTGTGAACTTGCACTATGTTTGTGTGCAGACCGGCTGAATTTTGCCGTCACAGTAGGATTAGGGGAGGAATTTCCATCTTATTATGTTTGGAATCTAGCTCTTGCTAAATCCACATTCCCCTGGCTTAGCACCACTGATGCTTTCTTGTCTCTCTCCAAATACTTGGAGGTCAGCTGTAAGGAAAACAATCGGTGTGTTTAATGGCGCACTGTTTCAGAGAAGCCAAAGGAAAACAACGCTAATTATTTATGTCCCATAGGATGATTCTTATCAAAATGTATTTGCTATGTGTCTTAAATATTCCCTTGAGTTGTCCATGTTTTTCACAAACATACTTCTGATTCTCCTGACTTACTGTGAGACACTGTTGTGTGTGTTGTCTGGAAAATTTTCAGTTCCACATCTGTGACAGTCTGATGTGAATTATTGACTTAGAAGCAGCATAATAAGAACTATTACATGGCAGATGACTTTAACTCAGATGACCTCTGGTGCAGCCTAATTACAGTCACTCTCCCAATGTTCACATGATTTAAATCAACCATTCAATCATATGTCAGTGAAAGAAACAGGAACTATAGAGACTCTTGAGGTGGACTTAAGAGGTGCTGCACTTTTGTCAAGAAAATCTAACCTTTTTATTGCTTTTTAAAAGTACTAAGGTTGATTTAGCCACTACCCTGCGTATCTTGCACAACATCTGATATGATGATATCTATTGATGTACCACCTGTCTGGAAATGCTCCTATTCTGTCTGGCTCCCTTCTTTTAACTGCCTTCCTGATGTCACTTTGACCTCTTTATTTCCAGGCTGCCCATTCTCCAAGGTGGAACATTTACATTGCTAGCACCATCCATGGCAATGCTGTCCATGCCCGAATGGACGTGTCCTGCTTGGACTCAAAATGCCAGCCTAGTCAACACGTCCTCCACAGACTTCATGGAGGTGTGGCAGAGTCGCATGAGAGCAGTGAGTGACCGATCTTTCCAATCACGACTTGTGTGGTGTAATGTAATCAGTTTGTCATTTGACCTGTGATGATGTCACAAGGCGAGCTCAGTTTTGGTTCCTGGTTGCAAGCTGGGGAGTTGGCTACCTGCCAGTTTATCAAGTAAACATCCCTAGTGTTAAACACAAAGTAGTCATTATTGTCTGAGAAAGAACCCAACACAACAACTTAGCGGATTTCACTGAACTTTGATTTGATTGAAACTGTCTGGAAAGTGTATTTAGTTTACATGTAAAGGGCCACTGGACATTAGACAATCAGCTTCTTTTTCCACTAAATGGAAAAAGAAGCTGATTATTAATACTTTAAGATAAAACACCAAGTCTTAACAACAACAACAACAACAACAACAACAACAAAAAGCTGCAAACACATAGCCACATTGTCACATGCATCAATACTACACACGAAAACACATAAAACATTGAAATATTGTTTTACATTTATCTATTATTGGATTTGAGAACTTATTCAGATGTTACTGCATATTGATTTTTTTTAAAGACTTGCTGGTTCAAGCTCCACGTTCAGTGGAATAGGTTGGAGTAGTAAACACATTTTGGGTATCACCAGCGATATAAGATTTTTCTCTGTGATTGTGCATTTGATTAAAGTAGCTAGCGCAATATTAGCAGTTCATGGGGTGCCCTCTTCTCCTTCTCTGTTGATGAACACTACTTCACCCACAAAATTAGCCCACTCTCTGTAGCCTGTATTAATTACTCACCCTTCATGCCCTGAATTTTTGAAGAAAACTTTGTATTTCTCACATGCCTCTATGCTGGACGAAGAATCTAAAAACTGAGAAAATTCTTGATGGATTGGGGGGACCGTGTTTAACAACAGCAAAACTATATCAAAACATCAGGTTACAGACTCTCACACAACTTCTGCAGTGTAATGCTAGTCTCATTTATTACACATGCATTTTCAATAAAACTTTAGGCTACTATTGAAAACACTTGTACATATGAGTAGCGCATCTAGGAAAGTGCATGCATTTGAACCCTGCTCAATGCAATACACAAGCAGAGTTGCATACATGTGTTTGCCCAGGTGTGCTACTCATATGCAGAGATGATTTTGTTAGTAAGGTGGATACATGAGACTTGGATTAAACTCAGAGTTTGTGAACAGAATTTTTGTTTTTTGATTAAGTTTTCTTTTATGAATTCAACATGACACGTGGTGAGTAGTTGATATACAAATCATCATTTTGTGGGTGAAGTATTCCTTCAAAGATGTCATTTTTGGGACTCTCCCATGGAAATGAAATGATGAGTGTATGAAATTAGCATTTGTATCAGTTGTGGAGCCTGCACCGAGACAAATGCTCATTGTTTCAACAGACCCCTCTGCAGCACAAGAGCAGCCATTGTTCGATTGCTGTGTAATGATAGTAATGTTTGCACGTTCAGTGTTAGCTTCAACCCTAACCCCTGCATGTTAAAACATTTGCCATGCAGAGTTGTGATTGTTGGGGTTGTGTAATTAGGTGATTTCATTGTGTGGGATTTGGATCCATGGATATTAAAATACAACATTTGTTACAGGCACTTGGAGCTGCAGTAATGGTTGAAACACTTTTTTCCACTGTAAGAAGTGTAGCTCACAGGTAGTCAGAACATCTACAGTAATAAGAGTAAACCATGTCAATTTAGAAGACATACATGTTAGGCCTATTTATCAGTGTAGACACCCTTCTCTGCCTCTACAATGCACTTGTGCCTGTGGGATGGATAATTGGGAAAACAGATTGCTTTCCTCTAGAAAAATCAGATAAGGTCACCAATCACCAGTAGCAACAATGGAAACCATCAGGATTTATGGGAAATGTGGTCTCATTTTGAGAAAGCCCAGCAGCACAAACAGCGGTTTAAACCAAGTTGTCATATGCGTATGGTAACAAAAATATGACAAAGATAATAACTATGCTCCTCACTGGTTAATTCCTTTGTAATGAGAGTGATGCCACATTTTGATGTAATCTTACTTGTCTGTCTTCAGCTGCAGGGATCCATTATGGTGGGCTCACTCTTCCAGGTGTTTGTTGGCTTCTCCGGCCTCATCGGCCTCTTCATGCGCTTCATTGGACCTCTCACCATCGCTCCCACCATCTCTCTCATTGGACTGTCCCTGTATGACTCAGCTGGTGCCAGTGCTGGCAACCACTGGGGCATCTCTACCATGTGGGTAAAATTCACAAACAGTGATTTTTAGGGTTTGGGATGATCTGTTTCAAGTCTTCATTGTATATTTTTTAAATTTCAAAAACCATGTTCTGATATCGTTGCATGTAACGCAACCATTGCCAGTTAAGTAAAACTAGGCTTCGGCTAAACTGAGATCTGTGTAAAAAGGAGTTCATGTAAGTTTAATGTGTTTCTGTTGTACAAACTTGTCCTATAGAGAATGCGAAGTTGCAACCTGAAGTTAACGTTATGCCATGTTAATTTTTTTTGGATGAGGGCACCATCTTATGAAGATCGTACTTAGTTATCTGTGCCTGCTGTGACGATCAAGCAATGGTTTTGGACGAAACATTCATGATAAACAACATAAATCCATATGACTTGGCAGGCCAAGGCTGGATTACAGACCCTGATGCACCACCTCCATTCACATACCCAAACATTGAACACTATTTTGTTTTTGGACTGAGTGCCCCCTTCCCACATGGTGTGACGTTCCTTCATATTCCCTATAGGTTATTTAAAATCCTTTCCTGCCCTGCCTAGAGTACAGCCAAGTTTTTGAAATTAATAATAGACTTGAAATCTCTGTAAAGTCTTAATCTCTTGGCAGGCCAGGAAAGCCTTTTAAAAGTTCCTGGCCAAAGAACCTGCTAAGTTGCTCTACTTTGCCTTGTGTTAAACTAGATTTGCCTGCAAAGTAGTGCAGTTGTACTTATATGTAACCCTGTGAACCTTATATTGTGACCTAATGTTTTCGTCCTTGTCTCACACAGGACCACGTCTCTGATCATCCTGTTCTCACAGTACCTCCGTCACATACCTGTGCCCTTTCCTACGTACAGCAAGGAGAAAAAGCTGCACACCTCCCGTGTCTACGTCTTTCAGATTCTCCCTGTATGTATCAAACAAGTTGACTGAACATGAAATGAATAATGCATTTAGTCTTTAGACTTTATTTTCTTTCCATGTGTCCTCAGGTTCTGCTTGGAATCACGTTGTCTTGGCTCATCTGCTACATTTTGACAATCTACAACGTACTTCCTGCTGACCCTGACCAATATGGCTACCTGGCTCGCACTGACCTAAAGGGAGATGTTATAGGCCAAGCACCCTGGCTCAGTTTTCCGTACCCAGGTAAGACGATGCCAAACTATCACCTGAAGTGACTTTTAGGTTATTACAGGCTACTATGAAACACTCTGTTTCCTTATGTTTGAATCCAAACTTAGGTCAGTGGGGGATGCCGACTGTGAGCCTGGCAGGGGTAGTTGGCATCTTGGCAGGTGTGATTTCCTCCATGATAGAGTCTGTAGGGGACTACCATGCTTGTGCCAGGCTGTCCGGGGCTCCACCTCCTCCTAAACATGCTATCAACAGGGGTATTGGCATTGAGGGACTGGGCTGTCTGTTGGCCGGAGCCTGGGGGACAGGAAATGGAACAACCTCATACAGCGAGAATGTTGGAGCCCTTGGTATTACAAAGGTAAGATGAACCGGAGTATATGTAGAAGTTATTTATTTAAATGGACACAACTGTAGGTAAGTATGACCTTTAAAACTTCTGCTTCTTTATTTTCTGCTTTGCAGGTTGGCAGTCGGATGGTGATAGTAGCCAGCGGAGTCTTGATGGTTGTCATGGGTGTGTTTGGTAAAGTGGGCGCCATATTCACCACTATCCCATCACCCGTGGTAGGCGGGATGTTCCTGGTTATGTTTGGTGTCATCTCTGCAGCAGGAGTTTCTAATCTGCAGGTATAAACTTTAAAATCTTGTGCATTGTGGCAAATCAGTTTTTTAAACTGACCCAAATATTCCATTTAAATACATCTATTATTTTCTTATGTTTTTTTGTTTCTCACATTTTCAGTACGCAGATATGAATTCTTCTCGAAACATCTTCATCTTTGGCTTCTCCATGTTCTCTGGTCTGGTCATTCCTAACTGGATATTTAAGAACCCCAACGCTATTGCTACAGGTGCAAGAATAACACTTCATTATATAATCTGTGCTTTTCATAAAACTGCATCCCACTTTTCTTATTATTATTATAACCAAGTATCAGCTGTTTTCATTGTATTGTGTTCAGGTGTGGTTGAACTCGATCAGGTGCTGCAGGTACTTCTGACAACCAGTATGTTTGTAGGAGGTTTCTTTGGCTTCATACTGGACAACACAATTCCAGGTATTTTCTTTCATAATTCCAGTATTTATTTCCTTAGCATTATTATATATAAATTGTCATTTATATTAACCAACCATATTAACATCATGTTACAACAATATGCAATAAGTAATCATGGGAATTTGACCAGAGATTCAACAGAAATGTCAAGTGAAGAGTCATTTTAGGGCAAAATACTAAAACGTTACACCTAATTAAATCCAAAGCTGATGCATATCGTCCATCACGATTCTGCTGAGTGTCAGGTGAATAACACAACAGTGTAAGGGACATTAGGGCATGGTTAATCATTTGTCTTGTATTAGATTAAAAAAATAGAGTCATAAGAGAGACACATTGGGCATTAATAATGGCCAGGGGATAAGAGTCACTTAATAGTTCAACACAAACATTAAACTGCAGGAAAAAAAAGTTTTTTGCTTAACTGTTTTATATACTTGTGGCCTGACAGTAACAGTCTTCTGCGGAACTTTTGTAGGTCTATGCCTGATGACATCAATATCATTTATACTGTAACAACGTCCTTTATTGCTAAGTACTGTAGAGTTGAATTCCAACACAGTCTCACAGAAATACGTGAAATGGACACAACCGCTTAGCAACACTTAACCTGGTGGTGGGCACAAAATGTGTTAAAATTACATGCTGGCAACACAAAAACAATGTCAGTGCAAAATCTAATACAAACAGTTGCAGTTTCAAACACATTGTTAATGTGGTTAACAGTTTGGTGTGCACGTTGGTCAGGTTTTGGGGAAAAAACACTGGTTAAAAGAACAAAAAATAAGTGGTTAAGTTGAAGAAAAGCAGATGGTTTCAGTTAAAATAGTTACATATAGGATGTAAGTGACATAAATGATGTACTTTGCATGGTTAGGTAGAGTTTGTAAAGTCACATATCTACAGTGACTTTTGGTTTCACACGGGACAAGAACAGCTGTCTGACCTGTATGACCCATCCACCACCCTTTCAGCCTGCCTGACACAGACTTTCTTGCTCTTACGTAATTTGTATGTCCACCACAACGATATCTTCATTGACTTTGCACTGGCATTGTTTTTTTTTTGTGTGTGTGTGTGTGTATTGCCAGCACATTATTTCAACACATTTCATGCCCACCACCACATAATGCATTGTTAAGAGTCCATGTTCATTTTATGTATTTCTATAGCCTCGTAAGACCATCCTGATAATGTGAGCTTGACATTCTGTTTCATTCTCTATATCAATCTGGACTAGATGCCACCCCAAACACTCAGCAGGCGGGACTACGTGCCTTGACAGACAAACTCTTTCAGCCAATTAGCATCAAAAAACAGCGGGGAGCATCTTCATCACCAACAGAGCCTGTTGATAAATCAAACTTTTGCCAATTCCAGTTGGCAGAACATCGAAAACGTCTTTCCCTCTGAGAAACTCAGCCTGTGCATGCTCTTGTTATTGTTTAATTCTATAATTGATTGCGATAAATTCACTTATTGCTGTTTACTCTTCTAACATAAGAGTTAGCACTTGTTGCTTTTGGAGACAGCATTGCTGTTCTGCAAGCTGTAGCCTGCATTTTATGTCATCAACTACAACACAGTCCCTGACTGGCTGTTTACATTGTCAGCTATAGTGTGGATGTCTGATTGGCCTGATTGGATTTAAATTCTTACATTTCTGGAAAGTGTTTGGGGTGGCAGCAGGGCTAGATTGATAGCATGTTTACACAGCATGTTTAGCTCATGTCATCATGATGGTCTTACCAGACTAGTATTTCCATGAGAACAGGCTAACAATTCAACTAAAGAACATCACACTGTGATTCCACTTTAGCCCCATAACAGTTCTGAAGTTACTCTATGTTTGAGAAGTGAGTACTGTACCATAAGTGTAGCAGGAGAGGAGCTGACTCATTATACAGCATTGCCCAGCTTTATAAAAAACAAACAAGCAAGCTAAGTCAGAAAAACAACATAAAGGCAGAGTCAGCGATCTCATTCCTCCAGTAGACCGTAATAGTACGCTTTAACACATTTTACACGTGTCCAACAGGGTCAAAGCATGAACGAGGCATCCTGGCGTGGAACAAGGCTCACGAGGATGACTCCAGCAACACGCTTGAGAGCGGAAAAGTCTACAACCTTCCCTTTGGCATCAGCTCTTACTTGTCTTCTTCCTCCTGGCTGCGGTACATACCTTTCTGCCCTCCCGGTGAGCCCAGCCTGGAGCCTAAGCAGTCACTTGGACATCCAGAGCCTTCACAGGTTATCATTGGAGTCGCTCTGTGAGCTGTGTACTCACTTTGGGGATTCTCGAAAAATCATCAGAGGCAGCTCAGTTTGGACTTCCTGTCCGTTTCTTAAAGACTGTACTGTAACACCATGGTGCAAAGTGTATAACATGACTTTTGCAAATGGCATCTTGCATAAGGTTTGTTACCTAAAGTTAGTTTTAATAGATTTCTATTAAATTATTAATAATAAAAAGCTGACATATATATTTATATATATATATGTATATGTAAAATCTTAAAGACATTGTTCCGTACAGTGATTCAGAGAACATACCACTTGAGCATAAATATATTTCTTTGGCTTGCTTGATGTTTTATTAGATTTCTTTGGTTTTTTCATTCTTGCGTCACAACCAGGTGCTCGTGAACCAACACTGAAAAGACGTGAATGTAAGCAGATCTATGATGTTTTTTGCCGCATTTAAATCCAACGTATAGTTTAATGTGTACACAGTACCTCATGTTTGAATTAATTTTGCTGTGACAGTAAATATGTGTGTCATAATCAGTCCATGCACTTTACCTGTGGCAACAGTTATTGACAGGACTTTTCTCTCAGGCTCCTTACAGCCTGTCAGGATTAAGGATGCAACGTTTCCTCAACGCACAAACCAGGACTACCCTCTGATCTCAATGGATATTTTTCTTATGTGCATATTAAACTCCAACATGGAGCCACTGTGTGTAGCAGCACCAGTATCTGCTCAGTTTGTCCCTGTCAAATCCTGCTTGATGGCTTTGTACAAACTAACAAAAGACTCGGTCCACATGTCTTGTTGTTGTTCAGTAGTGGAGTTGACCATCCCCTGCACGGTGTACACCATAGTCAGCAGGGTGCGTTCAAAATCGTCCTGATGCAGGTGACCAGTGTGTTTCGAAAGGCCCGAGATGAGCCTGAATACATCTGTTAGCTTCCTGGGAACGATCTCCTCGCAGATGACTTTCAGGTTTCTTGTCTTGAGGAGGGAATCCAGCTCAGCATCTTGCACTGAAAACGCTCCACTATCATCAAAGTGGATGCCAGCCAGCAGGATCTAGTAGATGAAACAAAGAAGAACAGATCAGTGTTCATTAGCAAGATTTATGTGCTGCTTTTTAACTTCAGACACTGATTTATGGATACATTTGTCTTACCTCAAATAACAGATTGACATCATCAAAGGAGCTGTGGAAGGTGGGGTTGACTGCACTCGCCACTCCTCTTCTTACTCTGCTTGCAGCTGGGAATAGAGCTGGTGGATAAAGAGAGACAGACAGTGAGACTGAGGCGTGGTAGAAAAAGCAAGGACTGTTTCCTCAGCAATCCTTTTCTTTTCATCACATGTTTTTGTCTTGTGATTTACTGCTGCGGACCCAAAAGGCTTCTTGAACGTGTTAAGTTGTAAAATGCTGTGACAAGCAGTTTAAACAAACTCTGAACTGTTCGGGCACATGTGAGACCCAGGTTCATCGTGCTCTCACCAGATCATGCTGCAGTCAGTGTCTGATATGCATTTTAAACTCCTGACCTTACAGATGACTTCTATCAGCAGGCGATGAGACGTGACCTCGGACTTCAAAGGGAGCAGAGGTATCAAAGGTGGAGTAAAACACGGATCATACAACAGGCTCCAGATGATTTTGGAATGCAGTGTTCAGGACTTTGCATTTCATTTCAGGCTTTTCCACCACAAGAGGAGAGCAGGGCGTTAACCACAACAAATCTTGTGCGGTCAAAGACAGCTCACAGGCAAAAACCTCTCCCCTATTTGTTCATTATTGGAACATGGAAACTATGACCATTGTGCATTTATACAGACGTTCCTTGAACACTCTGCAGTCACTAAAGTAACAGTGCTCATAACCTCATTTCCCCTCAACAAAATATGCCGAAAAATTCATTGACAAGATGCTAGCAGCTCTGTGACACTGTGCAGCAGTGCTTTGAGCTAAATGCTAACATCATTCTCAAAATGTCAATACTAACATGCAGCTGTTTGGCAGGTACAATTGGCATGTACCAAATCCCTACTACCAGTCCATACCCATTGAGTACAACATACCATACCATGACTTAGTCATACCAAAAATTAGAAATGAACAACAACATTCGGCCACAGGGGGAGCCACTGCAACTGGTCACATTTTAGCCATTTTTAAGCATGTTTCTGTTGTCATAGCGCCACCTAGTTGCCAGTTAGAGTTAAATTTCTCCAGTCACATTGAGGCGTCCTGTTCTACATATCTACCAAGTTTAGTAAAAATCGATATGGTGGTTAGCCATGTTGTTGGCCCCATTTTGTTTGACTGGGTCAATAATGGAGGGGTCCCCTCAGATTATGTGTGGTCATATGCCTACAAAGTTGCGTGGTGATCGGTGAAACCCTTGAGATGTTATACACCTTTTTGTGATGAGCCACGCCCTCTGCAATATTCATTGCCTTACAGAAACTCAGTTTTAGTAAGTTTTCCAACTTTTGCCAAGAGGGAACTTTAGATATTGGTCCCTAGATTATGTTCACCGAGTTTCATGCAGATCGGTCAAACTTCCTAGGAAGAGATCGATTTTAAGTGTTTTTCAAAAAATTCAGAATAGCAGAAAATCTATAAACCGGAAGTTATGGGTTCTTGAGGCAAATTTGTTCCTCATGAGGAGAGGCATCTCTGTGCAAAGTTTCATGTCTCTACGACATACGGGGCATTATGCCCATTCAAAGTTTGCAATTTCAATCGATGGCTATAGTACCCCCCCTTTGGCCAATTGATGTAATATTGCTTCATTCACATCCTCCCATGACCCTCTACCACTAGGGCCAATATGAAGATTCATAGAGGTCAAATATACAGGAATTAAGTTACCTTACATGTTTACAAACCTCTTCAACATTACAATAAGACATATGTCTCTCTGTATGATAACAAGACATGCCATTTAACAATAAAAGAAACCTATCACTAATGAATTTCACTTACAATTTGCTCAGACCCCAAAGTACTGGACAAATTGAGATTTTGACCTGACAATGCCACTGTAAGAAAACTGAGGGGATCAGATTATAATGTATCTTGAGGCAACCCACTCCATTGAGTTGACTGGTTCGTCTGGCACTGTGACACTGTGACAGTTTCTCAGCTGAAACAAAAGTGATCCAGTGAGCGCTGCAGAAGGACTGACAATTAGCCAGTCAGCGCCATGGGTGGGAGTGAAACCATTATCAAGGTGTTGTAAAGCATTGTTTTGCTGTACATTACCAGTTTGGAGTAGAGAGGACCACTGTCGACAAGACAAATGCTGATATTGAGGCTGTCTTATCAGTAAGTCCAATATCATAGTTTGTTTTATTTTGCTCCACTCCACTCTTAAAATCCCCACCAAGCAAGTATGCTGGGATGGTTACTATGGACTTAAAATGCCATTAGAATTGGATCAAAGACATTAGGATTATTGTCTGGTGTCCATGAATGTCTGCCTTTACTAACTTTGGTACCAAGAATCCAAGGATTTGATCCTCTGGGAAACATGAACGTCTGTACAAGATTTCATGGTAATCCATCCAATATTTGTTGAGATATTTCAGTACAGACCACCAACTGACAGACTAACTCTGTCATCCATAAAGATAAAGAAAGAGGGGACGGACAGACAGAAATTCAGACCAGAAAGATTTAGACCACTGTTTTCACTTACTGCTCAGTATCGCCAACATTCTTTGCTGGCTGGTTTTATTAATGCATACACAGTCTGGAGTTCAGGCAGTTACATTTCATATGGTATAGAGAATTGTCTCCAGGTTACAATGTTGGGAAGATAAAAAGGAGAACAGATGGAGGAAAAATGCAGAAAAGAAGAGCTCATACAGACATTAATGCAGACAGAAAGCCATCCTGCCATACAGGAATTCAGACCAGCGGTAGAGAGACTGTGACTGAACTGGACTTTGATTTTCAGTGCCTTTAAAACCATCATATCTGAACACTTTTGAGGTTATGACCGGCCCATACAGTGTTTATCATTTGTGAGATAAAGAGAGTGAGAGCAGTTTGGAAACTCACTTAGCAAATCCATTAAATATCTAAGCCAGGGTCAATTACCCAACGATTCTGCTCTTCACCATCCACTTGTTTATGTCGGGCTCAACAAGTGCAAAAAGATGATGACATTTTAATGGACCTCTGCAGGATCAAATAATCCACACAAGTCAGTCATAATGTTTAGATAATGATCTCCATTAATCTGAGTTCAATAAGGCCAACAAAGGGCCTGCATTTATTAGTACTGCTGGTTCTTTTTGGTGAGTCCTCCAAATCTCAGTAAAAACATACTATTGAAACACTTGGTATATATCTAACCAAAAACATCTAACCAATGAATTGTGTTCACTGAAATGCACTGCAGTGTGGTTCTATTTGGGAGAAAATGGATGAGCCAGGCTGTAGTCACACACTGATAATGATGGCCCATATTCCGCGGATGTAAAAGTTAATTGCAAAAAGTAAAACATAATGACGATCAGGAGCTCTCTTTGCTTAGATCACATGATGCCTGGTAACGTCACGTTTGGCAGCTCCAGCTGGCAGTTAGGTTTGGAAAACTTGGACATGCCCAAAACTTACACATCAGTAAGCTGCTCACAGAAGTCATATGTTTACCAGCTGAACTCAGAGGCCAAATATGTACTACTGGGGATTCCAGCAAGTGCTCCTTACTGCTGCTTTTAACTTCCTGTCACTGGAGAGCGGTCCACAGCCAAAACCAGAAAGTTCAACCAACACAATTGTTGCACTGTATCCTCCAGTGCATCTTAACCTTTGTTCATAAGTGTTTTTAAATGAGCTATATAACCAAGAGCACTTATCAGCTCACAAAAGATCCCACCTCATAAGACAAAGGGACTTCCCTGACCAGATCTGGTCTGAATATCTCAGCAGTATGCTTTTAATTTATTTGAGGAATATGAGTTTCCTCTCTCAGTTCACTTTTGGACCCTCCCATTGTTTTACTATTAGAAACAGGTGCAGATGACGTCCAAACCTTGTTGGGGTGAAAGTAAAAGTGCAATCGGCTGTAACTTGAAATACACAATATTTAACCTAGTTATGAGACAGTAATTATTTTACTCTCATAAGTTCAAATATGATAGTCTTAGTAATATGTTGAAAAATTGGATTGCGCTCCTTAAAACAACAGCTTTGCTTCAGCTCTGCTGAATAACATTAAAACATCTGAGATAAATATGTTCCCACATCCAATACACATAATGAGGTTATTCCTGCTACAAAATTATGCCTGTATAATATTTGGTTAATGTGTTTTCAGTGAAAACCTCTAGAGTTTTGAAAGAAAATAAAAAGATCACTCTTTCTTGGTGTAATAATACAGTACAGCTAAACCAAGAAACACTCAGTGCACGGCCAAGACTATTTAATCACCGCTCTATAAAAAGTGAGGGTTTCAAAAATTGAGATCTATTAACACAGAATGGAAGTTATGTTGTCATAAATTCTTCTGTAGCCCAGACTCAGTTATCCCATTAGTGGGATTAATCTACCATCAAATTCTTATGATCAAAAACATAAAATCTGTCACCAAGTATTCCTGTTGCTCTGTGGGGCAACATGTGGATACGAGAACAGTCTTGCAATGGAGCTTTTATCTCTTATCCTACAGGCTTAAAGAACAACAGAACAGTTTCTGCATTAGCTTCAGTTCAAGTCTCACCTTTACTCCGACACCGTGCCACTCCTGTTCTGATGCAGCAGTAGAAGAGCCCAACGATGGCCATCCTCCAGGGCAGCATGATGAGCCGATCACTCTCTCAAGTTGTGTGTAACTGAGACTCAACTTCTCCCTCCACTGTGTCCCTGCCTGTCAGCGCCCCGTGTGCCCTCCCGTTGCATTTCCTCCCCTCTCTTCACCCTGCATCTGCAGCCTCACATCACATCGGACACCTTCTTCATCACTTGTGTTCTCTCACTCTGTCTGTCCACAGGACTGTGTTTTCTCTCCCCCTCCCATCCACATCTGATCTCTCTCCCACCCTCTCTCCTTCTTTCTCTGCCCCTCACAGGCCGACTCTCCTTTAAAGCTTTCAGCTGGTTGTCATCATCTTCACAGACACACTCTCTTCTTTAAATCCTCATGCTCTCACCATTCACATGTATCTATCAGTTGCACCTCATTGTCCTTGTCTCTCATCATTTTCACCTCTGGCTGCAGCATTTCTCTCTGTGGTTCATATTTCTTCTAGTCATTGTCTTTGATAAATACTCCTCCTTATCTTCTAAGTGTTTCACACATGACTATTTTATTTTATGTGCCCCCATCCGTCTGTCAAAACTGCTGTTTTTATGCAACTCATCACTTCCTCCAGTCATACTCCTTTTAAATTTGGATGGTTATATAGTTCAATTGCAACCAGCAAACCATGTAATCACGTCCAGTATACACAGTCATTATTTTCTGCCTCAGTTGAGCTATCTGTCACTGTCGTTTACAGTCTGCTCAGCCTTGGAAGGAGCTTATATTTTGTGTCTGTCAGACACAAAAACAATGTACGAGTACAAAGGGTGATTTATATTGGCTTGTATTTGTAGGCTGAAAAACTGATGGGGTGAGCGAGCACATTTATTGTCCCCTTGGAGCTGTGTTTGTGTACCTATAAGGTCAGCGTTAGTTCTGTTTTTACCAACAGCGTGGTCCCTCGGCGGGTTGGAGCGTGTGTGACAGTGCCAGGATGACCACCGGCAAACAGCTTGGTTTGTGTTCTTCAGGAGGACAAATGTGGAAAGTTTACACTCCTAAGTGATTATTTCTAATTATACAATGCACGCACCCCGACTGCTGGACAGAAAACATATGCAGAAACCACAAAGAGAGACTTGTTCAGTGCTTGGCACACTTCACCATCTCCACAACTTAGGAACAGTTACGAGAAGTGCAACCATATAAAATAACTTTTATTTGCTTTAACACTATTTTTACATCCATTTATTTCATTTGGGCGTACACGGTGATGCCAACATGTGAGCACACGGTTACATTTTCTAGAGGTCATTTCCATACATCTGGCCCTCGGCAGCTCACATGTGCTTCTGTGGAAGTCGGAATGGGACGGAGCTGCATCTCAGACTAAGATGTAGCAGTTGTGCTGCTGCCGAGGAATGCAGACGCAGACTGTGCTGAAACTGGCAAGGGACCTGCGGCCTCTGTGAAACCTCCAAGAATTCATGGGCTTCATGAACTTGAACAAACATATTATTCTTTCAATGGACAAATTCAATGAAAATGTTTTTCTAGGCTGCACACCAAATAATTTCCTTCTTTAAATTGGTGTGCTTAGTGTGTGACTCAGAGGTGGATATGGCCCTGTGTAAGGATTTGGATTTGTATTATTTATTATATTGAATAAGACAACGAATGATCTCCGGGTCAGTGATAATAGATGAGTAATTATAATAACTAAGGCCTGATGTATAATTCCACATTTGATCTTATTCCTGAACAAGCTTACAGTGCTGAGGACAATAAAATTTTAAGGCAGGAGAACAGGACATGCCTGTGGACTGACTGCAGTTGTTACAGAGAAGAAAAGCCTCCACGTTGCACTCAGTGACTCTGCTTATCACACTGATGCTTCACAAAGATCTGAAACCTCAATTTAAAACTCACTACAAAGGTTAAGCTAGTGAGTGTTAAAGGGACAGTTCACCCCAAAATCAAAAATACATATTTTTCCTGTAGTGCTATTTATCAGTCTAGATTGTTTTGGTGTGAGGTGTCAAGTGTTGGAGATCTTGCCCATAGAGATGGCTGCATTTATTAACAAGGTGCTTAAGAGCTCCTGTGCCAGCAGCAGAGGACAGAGGCCTCTGGTGTGGCGACTGCTGGTCCTGCTGCCTCTCAGCCTGGGATTTTTGTTGTCTTGTTTGCTTGTTTTTTTGTTAATAAATCTCATGGTGTTTTAAAGATGTCTTATGTGGTTATTTTGGATCAGTGGTGGAGTTTTGTTCATCCCACAGGGCCGCCCAAGGGTGGGGCGTAACAGATGTTTACACTTTACTGTTAGTACTTCAACTTTGACAGCTGTAGCTCCTAGTTACTTTACATATACATATAAAACGTGTGATACGTTTCTAAAATATGAGTCACTGCTAAATAATTAACGAGCCAAAAAGATAGTTAAAGGTGCAGTCAGCCATTTCTAGTTCAATACACTTCTTGACAACTCCCCAAATATCTCCTCACGCTCTGCTAGCTGTTTGTTGTGTGTGTGTGTGTGTGCATGCCAAAAAATAATCTGGTTTACACAGCTCCAGCTCTGTAAATGGGAAACAAACAAAATGACATGGAGTTAGCCGCACAACACTACTCCAGTCAATCAGCAACAGGAGTGTTTGTGCTCGTGCACAGGACAGGACAGGGGAAAGGCCATGGATGTATGAAGAGCAAGGCAGTGGGAGAGAGAGGGTGGTAAATCTGGCACATGTTTATGTGTTAAGATTCACAGTGCACTGTCAACAATCTTACCCCAGAATCGCTGACTTCACCTTTCAAAGTTGCTCCAACTTCACCAGCTGCAACATTAAAATGTCGCTTACACATTAATGCAACAGTGATTAAATTCAATCGTGCAATAATGTAACACTGACAGGAGATCCTCCTCTGCATAACAAGTGCATTTACTGCTAGCACTTACTGCTTTCAATATAATTTACTGAAAATAAGTTCCTACTGAACTTTTACTCAACTAAAAAACAAGACTCTGACATATAATGGAGTATTATTACATATTGGTATTACTGCTTTACTTCAGTAAATGATCTAACACTTCCTCGACCACTGAAAGGGAAGGAGTGAGTATATTTGGACATGGCACAGACGTTTCTCATGGCAGGCACTTTAATGTGTCTCACTCACACACAGGTGTAACTAATAACATTGATTATGGCTGCATTCCATTCAGTGTGCCAGTGTCAGGGCCATAGTGTCGACCATGCTGGTGTCCTTACATGGCTTAGTATACTTACATTGAACAGAGACATCATTGATGTTATTAGTAGGCTAACAATTGTGTTTGTCAGAGAGACAAGAGAAATGAAAACATTTTGAACAATTAAAACATAATCCTTGCAAGGATTTAACTACTTTACTCTCTGTAAAAACTACAGAGAGAGAAATGCAGAACATGCATTCCACTAATTCTACACATGAAGTTCAGTGTAATTGTAATTGTCATGAGTATTTTTGTACAGCCTGTCAGAACAGAGCTGCGTTCAGCCGCGACAAAATGTAGCAAAGTTTTTATTTAAACACAAAAATTGCATTCCTTTTTAATTTAACCTTTATTCAACCAGATAAAAACAACTGAGATAAAAATGTCTTTTTCAGTTGTGACCTGGCCAAGGAGGAAGCAAAGTCAGACTGAGCACACATCGATTACATGCAATAAAATACAAAGCAATACATCATAAATGACACAGTTAAAGTCTGAGCATCAAAAGAAGAAGCTAAATGTACATATACACATACATACAAAAAGCAGCAAGACATGCGAAAAGCATATGCCTTGTAGTAAGAAATATTGGTTTACAATAAATAAAACTCTACTAGGATTTATTTATACTGTGTATACCTCACTGCTGATTGGGTAACACATCTGACACACCCACCAAACAAGAGAAAATGTACTCCAGAGCCTTCTGCACACTGTTTTGAGGAAACATGTCATTTTCATAGACAACTGGTGCACAGTTTATTCACACCGAATGTTCCCAACTTTGAGAACTTTTGACCTTTTACCTTATTTGAGAAAATACTCCTGATGATGTCACCTAAGTTAAGAACTGGGTATGGAGTTCACAAGATCTGACCATTTATGAGGCAGGAAGGGTTTTACGAAAGGCAATAGCATTATGGGAAATGTAGGATTTTTTTGTCTAAAGTTTATGGGATGTTCTTCCATTCCAGAGACTAAAAGTCAGATCATCTCATCTGTTGCTGTTATTTTGACCATCTTTTTAAAAATCTGTTTTTCACAAACCTCCCAACTTCATGGAAGTGCAATACTGAATTGTGGGAGTCCCCCTGTAAATATAGCTACAATAAATAAATTAATATATATATATTACACTCTATAAGGAGACATTAATGAAAGCATAGTCTTTATATAAATGCAAATTTGTTTTAAATTTACAAATGTTCTCATGCCAATATTGGACTGAAAACACATAATGCAGGATGTAAAATAAAAGGTTTTGCTGTGACCATCATGATAAAGCCCCTAAAATCTGTAATAGCTATTTTAATCCACTAGATGGCAGTATCTATCTGTGTTAACTTATTTAATGTGGCCTCCCTTGCAGCATTGGACAACCCACATAAAAGTTTTTATTTGAGTGTCTTCTATGACATAAGCACTTATACAGTAAGTTGGGACATGTGTTGCCGTGTTGTGAGCATGCTTCATAATTCTGTGACTTATTTGATTTCAGGTCTAAACTCAGGAAAGAGGTGAACTTTGAATATCTCTCGAAACACACAGTCTTGGCAACTTTGGTATCAACACATCAGCATTTCCTCAGCCAGAGTGGAGTTTGGATATACTGTATATACAGCATCCACACACCCTGGGCCGTTGCCACTTCACAGCCTGGTACTGCAGACATCCCAGATTTTTCACAGACCATCTGTCATCACTATGCAGTTGTATTGTATGCTGCTGTCTTCGGGCCAAACCCGGTTTATGATCCGTTCAGACACCCTCCTGCTTTTGAAATGATACTAACTTCCCATCATGTCTGACGTCTGGGACACGGTCCCTGGACCAGATCTTTTAGCTGGCGCAGTAATGTGTCACAGAGTCACACTGTCAAACCCATTGTCCATCTGTTCCTCATAGACACAGAGCACAAGAGCATAGCCATGACTGTAATTAGCTGCATGGAGAAGTTCAACATCCCCACAGATTGCAGTCGAAACGTGACTTTCTGGGACAGTCTGCATCCAAATAGAAACCAAATATAGCATTGTGGGAACAGAACAGACTTTGGATTCTGGAGCGAACGCAGTTTCCGTACTTTGACAAATGACCTGCGTTTTTGCATCTTGGGTTTAGGTTGCAACAAATACCCAGCCCTATCAGGACATCAAAACAGAAACTGCATTGTTTCAGAACGCTGAGAATAAATCTAAGTGCTGTGATGGTATTCTTCCTCTCTTGGGTTTTAAGCAGACACAAAGGCAGACTGATGAAGACAGAAAAAATAGGTTAAACAGCTCTTTGTGTGTAAATAAATTACAGATGCTGGAAATCTGAAGAGTATTTATGTACAAAGTGTTCTCCTCAAAGGGAAGAGTTGTTGTTTTTTTTTCAGTCCTATGCACATCTGACAATGTGAAAGTCATTCAATGCATTTGAAATTTAATTTGCCTTTTATGTGTGTATGATATTTGATAGATCAAACTGTTGTGCAGGAAAATTACAAAAACACCTTTATTTTTATGTTTAAAAAAGAAATCATGTGTGCCAAAATTAAAATGAGATTAAAAACTTTTAATTATTTACTTTTATGTCTTAACTTCACAGTGTAATTGACATATTTTAACACTATTACATGAAATGTTTTTTGTTTGCGTCAAATTAGCAAACGACGCACTAAATGTCAAAATAAAAAATATAAACTGAGCCTCTGTATGTGAATTTGAATCATAGATTGTATAAAATAATGGACATAGCTAGCATTATGTTACCCAGTGGTTTGTGGTCTCCTGCTTTAAAGCCTCAAGTTCAACATATTGATGGTCGCCATCACAGATTTTTGGAACCAATAGTGACCATATTTGCCAGAGAAGGTGGAGCAGTGGAGGAGCAAGGGTCGAATGTGACTCCTAAATTGAGGCAAGGTCTCATAGACAACCTGCCACTGAAGCAGCTCCACCCTTAATTATGTCTAACTTTAAGCCTTAATAAAATGTAAATGGCTGAGTTATATAAAATTTCACCCCTGTACAGTTGTCATAAATGCTGAAATTAGCTAGAGACAAAAGCTGTTTTTTGATCCAGGCTGTACACGTTTATTTCTGCTGTAAAGTTGGGCATTTTAAAGCGGGATTTATACCTCTGCACCTCAAATCGACTCCATACCCTAGGCCGAAGCCTGATTTGCACCTTCCCAGAAACGTAGCTACACGTTTCGCTGATGCAGACCACTTGTCTCTTTTTACAAGCTGAAACCATTTCCCTCAGTGGAAATGAAGCTTTCATTTACTTTAATTTCACAGATAAGAAACAATAAATTGTGAAGACAATAAAGCCTCCACAAAAGTAGCATTTTTAGTCTTGTGTGTGATTTATCCTGGCTTCATATGAATAGAGGAAATCTCGCCAGTCGCTAGGCTAATTTATACAATGTAAAATGCCATAGGCTTGTGCTAATAACGTTAGCATGTTGTATTTGTTTGGAAAATGTGTTTGAAATAAGACATCTGTCTTGTCAGTGAACCTTGTGAGTTGTAATGGAGCTAAATTCATAACGTTACCTTTGTTAAATGTTGCTGTTGTCCCTATCTTAATATGAGTAGAGGAAAAGTCTGCTAGCCGCTAAGCTAATTCATACAATGTAAAATGCCATAGACTTGTGCTAAAACATTTGAATGTTGTATCTATGGGGAAAATGTGTCCAGCAAAAGACAGTTATAGTGAAGCCGATTTGTGTACTTGTGTTTAAAATTGTTGCTATTTAGCCATGTTTAATGTGTGTTTTAGGTGTGTTTTGAATCAACTGAACTTTACAGCACTTCACAGAAACCTCTGCCGCTGACTAGTGTTTGGGAGGTGTAACTGCAGAGTGACACAGACACACCACTGCACAAGTATAAATGTTTACAATGGCGTAGGCCATGTGCATAGGCTACGGCCTGAGCTCTGCATAGAGTTGACGCACAAGTATAAATCCCGTTTAACAGAGAGGTCTATGGGGATTGTCTTGCTCATAGAGGCCATTAGAGGAACTGCAGTTCTTGGCCTTTTTGCATTGGCATCATTTTTCAGCTCTGGAGGTTGAGGCTTGATTTTTCATTTTTGTTGCAGTTGCAGTTCAGGAGGTGCATTACTATATATGTCAATTTGAAAAAAAAAAAAATTAGTCTATTTTGCATTTAGTTTCACAATAACAACAGGAGGATTATACTCACAAGGATACCAAAACTTGTCTTACAATTTCATTTTTGCATGCCTTTAAAACAAGTAAATACAAACTAGATTTTTTAACTCATAAATACTCTGAGAACCATCACCTTATCGTGGTGGAGGAGTTTGAGTGCCCTAATGACCCTAGGATCTGTGCTGTCAGGGGCATTTCGCCCCTGGTAGGGTTTCCCATGGCAGATTGGTTCTGGGCGAAGGGTCAGACAAAGAACGGTTCAAAAGACCCTTCATGATGGAAAATAACAAGAGCTGGCGTACCTGGCCTGGAGGGTTACCGGGGCCTCGCCTTGGAGCCAGGCCTGGGGCTGGGGCCCGTGGGCGAGCGCCTGGTGGCCGGGCCTTCGCCCATGGGGTCCAGCCGGGCCCAGCCCGAACGGCTACATGGGCTCGTCCCCCTGCAGGCCCAGCACCCGCAGAGGGATCCAGAAGGGTTAGGTGCAGTGTGGATCGGGCAGCAGACCAAGGCGGGGGCCTTGGCGGTCCGATCCTCGGCTACAGAAGTTGGCTCTTGGGACATGGAATGTCACCTCTCTGGCGGGGAAGGAGCTGGAGCTTGTGGAAGAGGTTGAGGGCTACCGGCTAGATATAGTTGGCCTCACCTCGACACATAGTTCCGGCTCTGGAGTCCTTGAGAGGGGTTGGACTCTCTCCTTTGCTGGAGTTGCTCCGGGTGAGAGGCGGAGGGCCAGGGTGGGCTTTCTGATAGCCCCCAGACTCTCTGCCTGTACGTTGGGGTTCACCCCAGTGGACGAAAGGGTTGTGTCCCTGCGCCTTCGGGTCGAGGAATGGGTCCTGACTGTTGTCTGCGCTTATGCGCTGAACAGCAGTTCAGAGTACCCGCCCTTTTTGGAGTCCCTGGGACGGGTGCTGGACAGTGCCCCGACTGGGGACTCCATTGTCCTGCTGGGGGACTTCAACGCTCATGTGGGCAATGACAGCAGGACCTGGAGGGGCGTGACTGGGAGGAACGGCCTGCCCAATCTGAACCCGAGTGGTGTGCAGTTGTTGGACTTCTGTGTGGGTTGCAGTTTGGCCATAACTAACACCATGTTTGAGCATAAGGATGTCCAGCGGTGCACGTGGCACCAGGACAGCCTAGGTCGCAGGTCAATGATTGACTTTGTGGTCGTATCATTTGACCTGCGACCATATGTTCTGGACACTCGGGTGAAGAGAGGAGCAGAGCTGTCAACTGATCACCACCTGGTGGTGAGTTGGATCATGTGGCAGGGGAGGATGCCGCGCAGACCTGGCAGGCCCAAACGAGCAGTGAGGGTCTGCTGGGAACGCCTGGCGGAAGAACCTGTCAAGATGATCTTCAACACCTCCGGGAGAGCTTTGACCGCGTCCCGAGGGCAGAGGGGGACATTGAGTCCGAATGGGCCTTGTTCCGCTCTGCCATTGTCGAGGCAGCTGTTGCGAGCTGTGGCTGCAAGGCCGCGGGGGCCAGTCACGGCGGTAACCCCCAAACCCGCTGGTGGACACCAGAGGTGAGGGGAGCCGTCAGGCTGAAGAAGGAGGCCTACAGGGCATGGTTGGTCTGTGGGTCTCCAGAAGCAGCTGACGGGTACTGGCGGGCCAAGTGGAGCGCAGCAGCGGCAGTCGCGGAGGCAAAAACTTGGGCGTGGGAGGAGTTCGGTGAGGCCATGGAGAAAGACTATCGATCGGCTCCAAAGAGGTTCTGGCAAACCATCTGGTGCCTTGGGGGGGAAGGCGGCAACTTGCTCACATTGTTTACAGTGGGGGCGGGGAGCTGCTGACGTCAACTGGGGACATTGTTGGGCGGTGGAAGGAATACTATGAGGAACTCCTCAATCCCACCAACACGTATTCCAGTGAGGAAACAGAGCCGGGGGTCTCGGGGGCGGGTCGTCCAATTTCTGGGGCAGAAGTCGTCGAGGTAGTGAAGGAACTACACGGCGGCGGAGCCCCGGGGGTGGACAAGATTCGCCCTGGATATCTCAAGGCTCTGGATGTTGTAGGGCTGTCCTGGCTGACACGCCTCTGCAACATTGCGTGGACATCGGGGGCAGTGCCTCTGGAGTGGCAGACCGGGGTGGTGGTCCCCATCTTCAAGAAAGGGGACCAGAGGGTGTGTTCCAACTACAGGGGGATCACGCTCCTCAGCCTACCTGGTAAGGTCTACACCAGGGTGCTGGAGAAGAGGGTCCAGTCGATAGTTGAAACTTGGATTGAGGAGGAGCAATGTGGTTTTTGTCCTGGACGCGGAACCGTGGACCAGCTCTTTACCCTCGTCAGGGTGCTGGAGGGGGGCATGGGAGTTCGCCCAACCAAGTCCACATGTGTTTTGTGGATTTGGAGAAGGCTTACGACCGTGTCCCCAGGGGCATCCTGTGGGGGGTGCTCCGGGAGTATGGGGTTGGTGGCCCTCTGCTAAGGGCCATCCAGTCCCTGTTCCAAAGGAGCATGAGTATGGTTCGCGTGGCTGGCAGTAAGTCGGACCTGTTCCCAGTGAGGGTTGGACTCCCCCAGGGCTGCCCTTTGTCACCGGTTCTGTTCATAACTTTCATAGACAGAATTTCTAGGTGCAGCCGAGTGGTGGAGGGTGTCAGGTTTGGTGACGGGAGGATCTCGTCCCTGCTCTTTGCGGATGACATGGTCCTCCTAGCTCCATCGAACAGTGACCTCCAACTCTCGTTGGGACAGTTCGCAGCCGAGTGTGAAGCGGCTGGGATGAGAATCAGCACCTCCAAATCTGAGGCCATGGTCCTCAGCTGGAAAAGGGTGGATTGCCCACTCGGTCGGGGGGGAGGTCCTGCCTCAGGTGGAGGAGTTTAAGCATCTCTGGATCTTGTTCACGAGTGGGGGTAGGATGGAGCGGGAGATTGACAGGCGGATTGGGGCGGCGTCAGCAGTGATGCGGGCGCTTAACCGGTCCGTTGTGGTGAAAAGGGAGCTTAGCCAGAAAGCGAAGCTCTCGATTTACCGGTCGATCTACGTTCTAACCCTCACCTATGGTCACAAGCTCTGGGTAGTGATCGAAAGAACGAGATCGCGAATACAAGCGGCCGAAATGAGTTTCCTCCGCAGGGTGGCTGGGCTCAGCCTTAGAGATAGGGTGAGGAGCTCGGACATCCAGGAGGGACTCGGAGTAGAGCTGCTGCTCCTCCACATCGAGAGGAGCCAGTTGAGGTGGTTCGGGCATCTGGTAAGGATGCCTCCCGGACGCCTCCCTTGGGAGGTGTTTCGGGCATGTCCAACCGGGAGGAGACCTTGGGGCCGCCCCAGGACACACTGGAGGGATTACATCGCCCGGCTGGCCTGGGAACGCCTCGGGGTTCCCTCGGAAGAGCTGACGGAGGTGGCTGGGGAGAAGACTGTCTGAGCTTCTTTGCTGAGGCTGCTGCCCCCGCGACCCGGACCCAGATAAGCGGAGGACGACGAGTACGACGAGTAAATACTGTATCATGCACACACATGTTAAAATAAATTTCAGTTTAACTGAATGACTTCCATTTGCAGCAATATTGTCAGTCCTGAGCTTCCATACATCCAGGAGTTTACAGAAGATGACTGCCAGCAGATCCTTAAATACACTTTTTCCGTTATTGCGTCTCGTTTCATTCAAAGCAGTTATTCAAAGATTTCAATCTTGAATGCTCAGCCTGCAGACAGAGACAAAGTCTGCCTCCCATTCTGGACCCATCCGCCCTGAATCCTCCTCTTATCTCTGAGGACGACAGATGAGCTGTCTGCAGTGGCAAGGCCTTAAACGTGCCCCTCATCACTCACATTCAGTTCTCTTTGTTTGAGTTGGTGTGTGCATGTGTGTGCACTTTTATTACAATATACTTTGCATGTCTGCAAATCCTCAGGCTGATCCACAATAGTCACTTATGTAAATCCAAGGTCTTTTGCTTCTTTCTTCACATATCCCTCTTCCTCTTGAGCTCTTTATGCCTTCGCCGCCTTCTCTCATCTGCCTCGACCTTGACATTTGCCATCTACCTTCAGCTGTCTTCCTTAGAGATTAGAGGAAAAACGTAAAAACGCAAAGCACCGACAATCACGCGAAATCACACACACAGAAACATTTTTTCTTACAGTACTGTACAGGGAATACTTCAGTTTACAACCAGCTCACTTCCATCCCTTTGAAGCAAGCTTGGTTCCACTTCCCTCTCCTAGTTAAGCCATAGTAATGGCTCAATAATCTGGGCAAGTGACCGTGGGGCTCTGTTTCAGGCTGTGAAGTCTCTTGCAGTTCAAGGCCATTACCTCAGCTTTAACTGTGGCTCCTGCTGGGAGCTGGGAAGTGGGTCTGCGTCTCACAAAGGAAATCATTTATTTAATCATAAAACAAAATATTACAAAGGGAAAGGAAGGAAACGGTGAGTTACGGTCTGTAGGACTGGTGCGTAAACACTGAAATAGTTTTATATACGTACACACACTTTGAAACATTTTTGCATGTGCACGCACACACACACACACACACACACACACACACACAAGCAGAATAAAATGTCAATATGAACTCATTAGACTTTGAGGCTGATGTTTATATTTCCTCAGTTTATTTGACATGCTGATCAATATTCTAATGGACCGAGGTATCATTGAAGTTGCAATTAAGGCTACTGACTTTCTATATGAGCTCTTTAACAGCCTAATGGAGATTATATTTGCCCCCTTTAGCCTTTACTGTTTCCTTCACTCTGTCTTCTCCCTTTAATCCTGTCGATCTGAGCTCTCCCTTGTTTTTTTTACTCTTTCCTCCTAGTGGAATTGCACAGGGCAGATAATTCATGGTCCCAACAGCATCAGTGCAACTGAGTTTGGTGATTCCCTGTATTGTCCTGTAGCGCCATCATGAGGTCGACATTTTGTTTTTTAGTGAAAGGTCTCAACAACTATTGGATACATTGCCACAATATCCAAACAGACATGCCCCCTCAGACTGTAATAACTATCACCGTCTTCACTTAGTAACACCATCATCAGGTCAGAATCTCACGTTATACTTTAGTTCAGTGGTTCCCAACTGGTGGGTCGCGGTCCAAAAATGGGTTGCTGGTTGATTCTGAATGAGTGACTCGCAAACTTATCAAGTTTGTAAAAACAGACTTTATTTTGAAGAGCGGTGAATTTTGGGCACAGAGCTTTCATTTTGAAGTGCCATTTCCAGTTGTAGGGTGAATGACCAATGGACAAATTCTAGACAGAGACAGCGAACTAGCTTGACAACATGGCCAAGACAAGTATGACTCTGGATGTTAAACTTTGTGAACCTTGAACTAATGACTAATAAGAGATCTGGACCCTGTGGTTATACCAATGGGGAACCACTGCTTTTGTTTATAGGTTTAAAATGATAAATCCCACTTACTTTGGTGATCCCCAGACTTTTAATCAAGTGTCATCATCAGGTCAAATTTGTAATTAGTCCAAGACTTTGCTTTATACCTAGAGTTCAGCAACCTTACCCATATTGTTGCTAAAATCATGGGCTAGGGTCAGGCTCAGTTATGTATTCACAAAAATATTCTCAGTCTCTGATTGGGTTATAAATCTCAAATTGGTAGTACCACGTGAGTTCAGCTGGTTCAGGTTGAGTCTGAACTCAATGGGTATAGCCTGGGTTGAGATCACAGTTTTAGGCCAATGCAAAACTCTATTTATGACCAAATATTGTAAAACAAATGTCATTCCCATTCACTTCAGCTGTAGCCTACTTTGGCTCTGTTAAAAGAATAACCATTCCAAATGTAGGGTATGTTGATTTCTGGACTCAAGGAATACCCACATTTAAACTAGATTAGCAAAAATTTCTGAGTATGCAATGTGAGCTTGCTGAACATGCTCAAAATGCATTGCAACCCTTCAGACTGTCCAAGGATAGACTGTGAGGCAGGCGGCTTAAATAATTAACCATTTGGATGACATAATTATGGTAATGCTGTAATCGATACTGTAATGTGTTGCAGAGAAGATGCATTACTTAAGCATACTCATTGTGACCAGTCTGCTGATAATGGCATACTTAATGTTTAATTAGGCAGTAGTTTATACTGATTGAATATGGAGTATGCAGTGCATGCCAAACACAACCATTGTGTTTTGTGCTGATTGCAAAATGCTAACAAGCTAAACAAAGATGGTGATGGTAGCACTGTCACTGTGGGATTGTTAGCATGCTTACGTTAGCATCTGGCTCATGCACAGCCTCACAGAGACCCTACTATGACTCTTAGTCTTTCTTTATATCTTCTTCCACTGTGTGTGAGTCTAAGTGAACATCTCTGTCTCTGTGCGACAGCTACAGTCTGACCGTGGGCCAGCTTATCTTGTCAGTCTGATGGCTTTCTTTCTCAGCACACACATGAGAAGGCAACTCATTCAGACCTCCGTGTGTGAACATAAAGGTACAAGCAAAGTCCAAGCACAAAATGATTTTAAGCCAGTAGAAATGGGAATCGAAAAATGTGAAATGATTGTTTTCTCAGCTGTGCACTTGGCGCTGATGCTTTAGACTGTAGTGAGTGGTATGTACAGCATCAGGCAAGCTGAGCTCAAAAGGGGGGAAAGGGACCCGGCCGGAGTGTGCTGTTACAGTGAACAGGACAGGTTGTGCTGCTGTACAGCCTACAGGGGAGATGTGATGAGGGTTAGTTATAGGTGATTGATGGTGTTGCCGGCAGCGCTGTCATTGAGTAATTGACCTGAAGTCATCTGAGTTGTTAGTATTGAATCAAGCATCTGTAATGAAATCATAGACCCAGGCAGTGCTAAACGCAGGGATCCGGCTCTAATGCAGCAAGAGTGATGAGGTTACTGCTGCACTCATGTTTCATGTCCCTCTGTGTGGGTATCATGGTTGGACCTCAGTGGGACACACAGAGGTAATAATATTCTGTAACAATTCATCAGTTCCTACATATATAACATGCTGATTTACTGTATACCTCTGTATAAAGACATACGTTTTATGACATAAAATTATACAGTATTTATAGTTTACCAAGGTGGAAGAAGTACTCAGATTAGGTAAAAGTATTTTTCTGAAAAAAAATCTCTCACAGAATAAACATGTTGTGGAGCACCTGTCACACATTTGTGTGACAGGTGCTCCACAACATGTTTATTCTATAAAGGTGACAACTTTTCAGTCCTTTAGTCCTACCTTAATAAAACTAAAAGTCTAGCAATAAGCAAGACAGTGTGTGGGAGCTTTTTACTTTGTACTAAAGTAAAAGTAGCAATAAACTCATCTAGCGAGTCACTCACTCACTCTGTTTATGTTTTTTATTAAGTGAAAGAACAAAAGTATTACCGTCAAAATATGCTTAAAATACCAAAGTAAAGTAGTAGTGGATTACGATAAAAGATGCAGTGATAAACATCTTTACTTTAATGTTGCAGCTGTTGAAGATTACACTTATTTTGATTACTGCTGTGTAGCTTGTGAATTTCCATCAGGGATCATTAGATGCTTATCTTAAAAGTCCAGTGTATAGGATTTAGAGTGATATATTGGCAGGAATGGAATATGTTTAACTATGTTTTCATCAATGTATAATCACGCTATCACGCAATCAAGCTAAGAATCATTGTGTTTTCTTTACCTCAGAATGAGACGTTTTTACACACGGAGCGAGTCCTCTTCCATGAAGTCCGCCATGTTGTTTTTACAGTAGCCTGGAATGGACAAACAGTGGCTCTAGATAGGGCCATTCTAGTACTGTAAACTTCTCAGGTGGCCGATTGTTTGGTCATTATGCTCTTGTCTGACCAAATTCTAGTTGGTCTGACAGTTGCTGGTGTTACTTTAATGAGGCCGTGTGTCCACCAAAGGGTTTCTTTTTTCAGATGAAATATACCAGCTGTTGTTGTTTAGCGCTTGTATTTATCCTCTGTGACAGTTGGTCTTTGTTGTGTTTGTCCTGCCCCTTCTCCACTGTGATTGTTGTTCTTCAGTTGACAGTGACAAGTGCAGCATTTTACCCAAACTCAAACATTTTCCAACTTTAACTTTTAATAGCAAAACACATTAAAAACAGAAGACATTCAGTGTCAGATTTTATTTTTCTAAGTTTTCTAAGACCCTGCAGTTCAAGGCTAAATTAAAAAGCTTCTGTAAGGGATACAATAACACTGGAGACCTCACTGGAGTGGCAGGATGGCTAGTGTTAGCTAGTGGGCTAAAATAATTCGTCTCCCTTTTGCATGTAGGGTTACAGAAATATTTAACTTTAGTAATGCTATGTTGTATATGACATCGTCTAAACTAGAGTTAACTCCTATAGCGTCCAGTATGTCAGATTCATCAGTTCTGGTTAACACTTAGTAGTGAGATGGTCTCATGCATGCAGCTCAGGTAGAAAAGTGTTACAGTGTGCAGTTTGTATTCAGATGATATCACAGTGGACATTTATATTTGAGTGGAGGCATTCCACTTGCTTGAACAGAGACTTTCCTTGCTCTGGGCAAGTGTCAATATAACGCCCTATGACAGGGAAAAAAAACCCAACAAAAATACTTTGCTGGACATACAATGCTACCAGCCGAGAGCTCTCGGTGCACTCAGTGCACTGTGGCGATTACAACCCTAGGCCATTCAAGTTTTTGTGTCGGCCAAAAAGTCATTCTCCTACACACTTGGCACAAGGGAGAAGTTTCAGTTGGTTGCAGTCTACAGTCTCACCGCTAGATGTCACTAAATCCTACACAACAGACCCTTAATAAAGCATAATCTATAAATAACCAGTAACTAAAGTTGTCAGATTAATATAGTGGAGTCAAAAGTGCAATGTTTGCCTCTGAATTGGAGTACAGGTATGAAGTAGCAGAAAATGAAAATATTCAATGCCTCAGAATTGAACTTGATCACAGTACTTGATTAAATGTACTCAGTTATTTCCCACCATTGTTTTTAAGATGTAGAGAAATAGCAATCATTAAATATATGTAGTAGTTTTTATTTTGAAGGCACTATGGCAGAAATATTGATGACTTAAGTAACAATATATCAGTCATAAACAAACAATATCAGGAGACAAAATCTACAGCTCTACCAAAGCTTTCCAAGGTAGATGACTAATGATGAGAATGCTGCACTTGGATGACTACACTGGCCTCATGGCAGGACGCATTGTTTTACTGGAATCAGATTTGTGCAGTCTCAGGGATAATTCCTCAGTCACATGCAATACAGTTTCAATCAAAACAACTCTCTTCTGTCTACGGGAATGTTGGGTGGGTGGCTCACTCCTTCTGTGGTCTGACCACTAACCGTGTCACGCACTTAAAGGAGGTTTGGTTCAGTTTGTAAGCAGGTATTTAGTTCTTCGTGGTAGTTACCGAAAATGACCGTCTTGAGTAACCCGCTAAATTTCATGGCCTCAGGGAGCAAATTGCTTCACATTCACCCTTCACTTTCAGTCCAGTTCTCACTCAGCTATTCTATGTGCAGTACAGCTGATTTCTCATGTATATGCAAGAACACAAAGAAACAAATGCAAGACAAATTACAGAGCACATATTGATTTAGTGGGGCAGCAACACTGTAGTATAAACACCAACAGATGGACACCGTGGACAGTAAGTCTCCCGGTGGACATGTGACTAATGGTTTGTCAAAGGCAGAAACAAGGATATGAGCAATACACTGATCGTAAGAACAGGATCTCTGACCTGTGGTTACACTATATCTGCTGGCTGGAGCCAAATCAGTGCTGACTCAATGGGAAAACGGGCCTCAGAAACCAAAACAATATGAATATTCTCACTAAGCCTCACGTTAGAATGAGGAGATTGTGTTGCAGAAATTGATAGAAACAAACAGACTGCAAGCTTTCATATACAGAGGAGCCTGAGTTAGCTAATAACTGATGCTTCATCATTTGCATGGTATGCATGTGTAAATTAATAATGGGACAACATATCACATAGCGCCCTGCTATGCTTCAAACATTACGGATAAACTTTATAACTGAAACTTCACTGACTTTAAAAAATACAAAGCAATTATTTCTTTGTGTAATGGCCTTGTCTGCTGCAGGATCCCATTAATCACTACACTTGGACAGGTTGTTAGCTGCAATTTGTGTAAGTGGGTGGAATATTTGGGATAATGATTTCAAAATATAATGCATTATAAAAATGAAGGCCAGATTGTCTAGGTTGCAGTAATCATGAAGATTATATGTTATTAGGATACACTGCGTATGTGGATCAAAATGAACGAGCCAGTGATTCGGTGTCCTTCAGAGTAGATTAATGACTCTACACAGTGCAATAACTTTCATTGTTTTATCTCCTTTATTAAAAGCATGGGAGTAGCGCCTCACGACGGTATCATTATAGCATTCCTGTGTGTTGTTCTGGCTCTGAAGGTATTTGTTTCGGTAGCTTAATTAACATTCTGTGGGGAACCGTGACATTTCCTCTCTGATTGTATCTACATGGACATCGTTTTGGTGTTGTGGTGGTAAGGTGATGCGCAAGAGCAGCTGTTTGGTTTCCACATCTCACTTGGACTGCCTCCCAGCAGCTGATGTGTGTGTGTGTGTGTATGAACATGTGGGTAAGTGTTACAGAGAGAAGTAATCACATAAATCACCCACTCTGCTGAGGATCACCCCGCATCACCTTGTTGTCTGAACCGTGCTTTTGTTACTCAACATTCTCCTTTTTGTTTACACTGTAACTCTGTCTTTTAAATGTTCAGATTTTGGGAATTTGAATGAGGTTAAGAAAACACAGAGATTAGTCACACATGTGCATATGTGGGTAAAACATAGCGGATTTAATGAAAGAGCAGATTTAGGAACCATTTACATGATGGACAGTGTCTGTATAGCCATTACTAAATTGCTGTCTCTGAAGAAGTCTGGAGGAAGTCGTTATGCAAGCTTCACTGTCTGTTTAGACACAGACTGCAATGAAATCCAGACCTCACGCTGCTTAAATCAAATTTTGCCACAACCTGACTTTCCACCAAATGCATGCTGGGACTGAGTCCAGACCATTGTGACCAGGAAGCGGAGTAAGTGGGTAAGAAAAAGAATAAATAAAGGAAATAAATTTTGCCACATTTGTAAACTAACTTTGGTTTTTCTTTTGTCTGTGTGCTAAAACCTCAACACGTTGGAGACAGTGCTGGTCAGAGGCATCACAGGAGGAACAACTGAGAACTTAAAGTCATGTAAATAGTTACTGACAGCATCTCTGCAGCTAAACATTATGCAGTAACAGTAGCTACAGATACAATCAACTACTTTCAACTCACAGATTAACTTTCGTGATCAGAGGTTTATACTCAGTGCTTGATCACAGTGTCTCTGTCCAGAAGGGAATGGGAACAAAACCAAGAGTCCACAGCCATGGTAGCAGCTTTAAAGCTAAACTTAACATAGATGCATGAAGAGAACTGGTTACAGCTTTGGAGGCGGGGCCCTGTTTATTCCTAGGAAATTTGTTCAGTGGCACATGAAGCCAAAAAAGTTCAACTTCCTGGGTGTAAAATCTTTTGCAGCACTGGGCCCACAAGCACACTCGAGACTTTGCCCGCCAAGTGGCCAACTTCCACCAAGCTCCGCTAACTTGAATGGGGACAAAATGAGTTCATCATGTTCTCTTCTAGACTCTTGAAATGTTATCGGACCAAATGGATCAAATCCTTATAGTGTAATGAGTTACAGGGGTCAAAAAAGTTTATCAACTGATTTACAGACATCTCTTTTCCAACGTAAGTCTACGGGAAGATGCCCTTTTGGGACTAACTGCACTTATTGGAGGCTTTGTACCGTAAAACTTGGTGTATAAGTCGCACTTTTTTCCCCTTTTTTTTCCATCTAAAAAGTTGGGTGCGGGTTATAGGCCGGTGTGACCTATAGACCAAGGTAAATGCTGACATAGGTAATTTGACCCACAAGATGGCGCTACGTTAGGCTGACCAAACGTCCTCTTTTGCCCGGACATGTCCACTTTTCACGTCCTGTCCGGGGCGTCCAGGGGTCTTTTATAAACTGATGATAATGTCCGGTTTTCCGTGTGTTTGTGTGTGTGTGTGTTAGAGTGCGGCATGGACAGCATATTTCTGTCCAAACCCGAACCGAACCCGACATTATTTAATGACCAAAGCACTGAGTTTGTGTCACACAGTGGTTACAGGCTATTTAACAGGTCGGGCATGTGCCGTGGGTGCTCAGCTGCGGAGAGGGAGACCTCCGTGTTTGAGACGGGAGGCGGGAGGTCCGACGCTTCTAGAGAGAGGAGAGGGAGAAATAAAACAAAATAAGATAAAATAGGAAAAACCTGTCTCCCTCTTTTATTTTATTTTCCGCGTTTAATCAAGGCGGAGGCGGGCGGCTGGAGGTCCGAGACTTCCAGCGAAGAGAGAGGTAGAAACAAACAGCCAATGTGTGTCTGTGTGTGTTATGTTCAGGTGTTGTCACGTAAATAACAGTGCCCAAGCAATAATCAGGACAGACAATAGGATTTTATTCATTTTTACACTACATTTTCACTGAAAGCTGATCGAATCCGACCCGAGCCCGAATACAATTTATAGCTACATTTTTGACCAAACCCGGCTCGACCCGTCGGGTACCAGCTGAGTGTCCTCTTTTTTGGAAATCAAAATATGGTCACCCTAGGCTACGCAGTAATTTAAACTCCGGCCGAGTGTCCTCTTTTTTGGAAATCAAAATATGGTCACCCTAGGCTACGTAGTAATTTAAACTCATTCGTTTTTGGGATTTGAGTAAGCATGTATAGTTACAGCTCACACTGTAATAAGGTACTGTAATGCTGTCTTCTTAAAAAAGAAAAAAAGAAGTTTAACGTTAATTTAAACTCATTTTTATGGCTCAGATGTTGTTATACCGTAATTTTATTTCCTGAAGAGGTTGTTTGGAAAATTGCAATCTGAAAAGTAACCAAAGCTGCTTACGAGGTTATTGTGTTTTGAATGTGTTTCAAATTAAAAATAAAGGGAAACAGTGTAGGAATAACTTGTATAACGTTTTTATTAACAAATAGTAATATAAAACCTTGTTTTCCCTGTTTGAGACCTTAAAAAATAGACTGCGACTTATATGCCAGTGCGACTTATATTCTGAGTTTTACGGTACTTAGCACTGCTTTGGGCTAATGCTAATGTCAGCATGCTAACATGCTCATAAAAGCATTGCTAACAAGCTGATGCCAAGCAGGTCTAATGTACCATGTTCTAGGGCTGGGCCATGTAACGACTATGTATGATATATCAATATATTTTCAAGCAAGATATAGATTTAGACCATACCATTTATATCGATATAGGGTCAAGTTGCATTACATAACACTGTTATGTTGAAAAGCCATGCCAGTGTGCATCTCTCCTCTCTCACACTCTCTGCACAGCTTGGTCATACTCACTCACTCTTCTTCCTATTCTTCTTGGTAGTTGCACTCTAATGTGTGACATTGAGACAGAGCCTGGATGTGGGCGACAGATGTGTTAAAAAAAATGCCTACGTAATACTGTTTTACTCATGTTATAGTGGCCTGTGTTGCAAACATTTAAACCTCTGTAGCTCCAGTACTATGTGCAAAAATTAACGTACAGCCCTGTTATTTCTTTTATACAATTTTTCATTTACATGTACATGCAGCTGTGTGTTTTCAAACAGGGAAAAAATCCCAGTCTTTGCATTTTATTTTGATCCCAGTCTGTTGTTATAAAAGTGCATGTCTCAAGTGTAGCTTTGACTTGCAGCTGAACATGTAGCCCATTTCATAGCAAGATATACATTGTGTATCGCCAGTCAGCCTGTAAATACCAATATGTATTTTTGTCCATATCGCCCAGCCCTGCCATGTTCACCATCTTAGTTGAGAGCAATAACATGCTAACATTTGCTAATTAGCACTAAAGAAAAAATACAGCCGAGGAGGGGAATGCCATTTTGTTAAGCAGATGTTTGGTTATAAACAGTTCTGCACAGGCTAAAACTGTGACCTGAACTTAGCCTGTACCCATACCATTCAGATTTGACCGGGCCCAATCAAGCCCACCCACTAAAATGACCAGATTTCTCGCTTTAGGGGGGGACTGTACAGCATTTGTACTGCATCCCATATATTGAGATGATGTCCCACACTTTGATTGACTCTATATTTTAAGTCAAACCACTGCAGGACACTTTTCTAAAATCTGGCTTTAATCCATTGACTGGGAAGAAAACAGTGTGTCATCATGGGGCTGTTTGATGTCAATCAAATTACACACACGCTGGTCAAGTGCAGCTGAACCCTTCACTGTCGTATGCGCTGTGCACAACAGGGAAAATTGTGAGTCACCACAATGTCCCAAGCTATGCATATTTAAGCAGCATAGTATGAAAATTACCACAAATACAAGGAAATGCAGCTACAAAAGGCTGGGAAACTAGCCTTATAACCGGATGAAGCTGATGGAAGAGTTATTTTTAAATTTCCCATAGGGGAAAATGTGACGCAACACAGTTCATGTGAGGCAGAATAGAAATGTTTATCTTTTAGGTCACATAGACATATCAAAAATCTTAGTCTACCTCTCAGCATTGGTAACATGTTTCTCATAGTGCCACACAGACAAACTCTTTGTGCTATATTCAATTTGTTGGGATCTGGTCACTCTTGCTAATGCTGAATTTGAGATCGAAACCCAACTTGAGTTTGAGACAGCATTTTTGTTATATCTTCTTAAAAGACAGAGTTCCTGAACCCAACCAGAGCAAATGTTATAAATGTAGCCTACAAAACAGAATGGCTTAGGTTGCTGAACTCCAGTAGACCTATTGGACAAATTACAAGTTTGACCTGGTTGGGCTCAGCAACCAGATGAAACTTCAGAACATCACTTTTAGTGTTATGGGAGTCATCCTCTGGGGACCATGAATGTCTGCACAAACTTTCATGGCAATCCATCTAGGTCTTAGGTCAGATAACATTAATCAAAACCAGTAACTGGAAAATCAGCTATAAAATATAAGTAATAAACATGAAAATTATCTTCATATAAGGCAGAAATGTCATGTTGCTGACACAAAATCCTTTGACATCAGCACTCTGTCCATTTAAACAAACAAAACAGCTAAAGAAAACACATTTTTTGCTTCATGCATTCCTTGCTACTTCATTTATTCCTCAGTAATGTCCACATTACCAACATACTGTACATAACTGTTGTAATTTAGAGCTGAAATAAAACATCACCAGCAAAGAAGGAATTGGAAATTCACGGTCGAATTCAGGGTCACAGAGATGAAAGTTTAATGATGTGTTGCATTTGGCCCGCAACTTTAAACAGTCATCATCCCGCTGGTATTCTTTTCTTTCCTGTCACTCTGTATTGTCAACTACAATCCTACTATTGGTACAAAAATGCAAATTGAAAGTGTACAAAATCTAGTGCCAGTAATCAGTGTGTATTTTCATGGTAGCTTATAATTATGAGGATATTCCTGTTGGAGAGTCTCTCTGTCAGAGATTTTCACAGAGATTGGATTCTGGTTTTCGTTGGCTTCACTAAGAGCCAAACGTTGATCATAAGATGTTGTGTGTATCCATTACAATTTGAAATCATTATATCATTATAACGACTGCCACAAGTTTAATAAGTATGCAGTTTCACCCTTTCACCCTGACCCGTTTGACTAAGTTCGGTAATTCATCATTTGCAGACAAACTTGTGGTTGTACAGCTTCACGTTTAATGTTTCTCTATCATTAAAGGCAGACCCATTGACTCAAATTTGTTATTAGTATAACTTTGAAAGACAGAGGAATGACTTTAGATATCAAATGCATGCATTAAAGTAAATTTACTGTGGGAATATGCGCTTTTAAGACAGTGTGATTGTCCTACATTATACCTGCTGACCTTCTTTTCCTCCTGGATGTATCAAAACATGATCAGCACTGCAGTTATCAAACACTTTATTACATCAGGCCATGCTTCATCTGCTGTGAAACTCCACCGCAACGCTCTCCTGTTGTGCCGAGCTCTCTCACTAGTCCTCCCAAACATGATGACTCTCACCCAGTGCACATTAGTCTTAATTAAACTAAAGTGTTTTCTCTCTCCAGACTGCATCCTCCCTCTTTCCACTCCTTTCCTCCTTCACTCCTCCGACCCTCCCTTCTCTGTCCCTTCCTCGTTTTTCCCCTCCGTCCTTCCAGCAAAGCTTCATCACATTTAATGACTCGGTTGTCAGGTCTCATGGGAGGTGCAACCAGTTTACATTCATTTATTCACTGTAGGCAAAAAACAGACATTGAGTTCACAAACCAATGGGATGTTTCTGAGGCATTTGCAAAGACTCTGTACTGTAAATCGCTGTGTGTAAATTTTGGTACTGATCTCCTGGCTCTTTGTGTAGTAACACAAGAGAGTGCAGCAAACATGTTGTGTTGTTCATAAACATGTTTAACTAGATAATTAGACTGGATAATCCTCATTCATATGGTGTATGTACATTAAGATCATCATGCATTTTAAACTGCACTTTACACAATCAGGATTTTCGAACTTTTTCTTTTCCTGTTGAAAACTGAAAAATGTTTAAAAGATATTTCTGATGATATTGTGTATTTTTCCTCACTGATCACCAGATCCCATAAACAGACTTCAATAGATTATCTCTTTCCTCTGTGCCACAGAGCTCCACTGTTGTTCAAAAAGTATAAAAACAAGTGAGCCGTGCCATGTTCCTTGTGGAACTTTAATATTATTTTGTCAATCCCACATACACTGCCCTCACACCTACAATAATCCACTGCTGAAATGTATTTATCCCCCAGAAATACACTATTTGGTCTGTTAAAAGAACATTTGCTACAAACTGCAGTGCCCAGCTATTTTAGGAAATTGGCCTTTAAAATGCCAGCTGTTTTCTTATGTATCATCATCATCATTATCATCAACCATTGTTTATTCAGGTAAAATTGACTGAGCACTGAGCTCTTTTGCAGCAATGCCCTGAATTCACATTCAATGAGCTAGAAGGACACAAATATATAACTGCACTAAAGTGATGAAATAAGTCCTTAAAGCAAACAAGTCACCGCAATATCTATAAAGAATTATAAACAGCAATTTAAAACAAAAACAGTGAAAAGACGGAAAACTTAGATAATAATAAAAACTGTAGTAACATGTAGAAAATCCTGTCTGTCCATTAACCAAAGCAGCAACACTGTAAAACAACCATTTCATCCAACATACACTTGAAATGATCTAACGACACATACCTATCTAATCTAAATACCTCTTGCAACTTGTACAATTTATGTGGGGTGAAAAAACCACAAGCTAATTTACTGAGCTCAGTACTGATCTAAGGGGTTTCAAGGGATAAACATTCCTGTGAGTTTGTGTGATGAGAGATGGATTTGATTTTTAAAAGAGAAGTGAAATAGAAGGGTAGCTTTCCAAGCAATGCATTATAAACTAAAAGGAGACAATGTTTTTCCAGTGGTGAGATCTAAAACCATCCCCACTGAGGACTGTGGTATCAAGGGATTTTAATGTGGATTGAGCTGCATGCATATACAAAATATCGCCATAATGTAAGCCCATGGTGTAGTGGAGGGTATATGCAGGTATACAGAGTATGCCCACTTCTTCCTCTGTAACCTACCCAACTACCAAGTAGTACATTCACCTCATCAGCTACCACTACACCACTGTGTAAGCCTAACATCATAGTTGATTCAATAATTGTTTTTCTTTTCTATTTTCTAAAGAGAAGCATGACCTCAATCTGTACAATGCACCCAGTTTGATTTTCACTTTCTTTGCGAGTGCAACCACATGGATGTAGTTTATGCTACCTATGTTCTCTTGTTTTCTTTCATTTTTTGTTCGTCAAGGTGAAGCACTTTGAGTTTTGTGTAATAAAATGTGCTATATAAATAAAACTGCCTTCGCCATTTACTGTGTAAATATATGCTTTAGTGCTACAGACAGGGTAGAGAAGTAGTAAAAATACTGATAGAATATGTCATAATTTAAGCTTCTTTTCATGCATACTTCTCTTTAGCTTGTGCAAATAAAGAACAACCTGTTTAAGACACAAAAGATAAAGGGCACATATGTAACGCTTGTTTTTCCTCTATCAAATCTGCATATCTTGTACTTTACATTTGCTTTCTAAATGACTCCTGCTAACCTGAATCTAGAGAACCCTGTCAGCCTCAGAGAAGCTCTGTCTGTTTGTTGTGCTCCAGTGATTCATTCGGTTACATATTCCCTGTAGATGCTTCCCACATTATAAGCAGTGCTGGGAGAGGGACCTCTTTCATATATACCACATAATACATTTTGTGGAATTCTTGCATGGCTGGTCAAAAATAGATAAATACCCTGAATATAAACATTGACTTGTAATAATAAATTATGAAAATATGTTCAGAAATGATTTTATCCTTACTCTTGCAGAGAACAATAAATCTGATTATCTGTGGCTGGTTTGAAAACAGAAAAAATACCTCTGTTCCAGTTTGGCACCATGTCCACCGGCTTCCTTCCTGTCCCTGACCTCTGAGGTCAAGGCAGCGTAATGAGCCCCCCCCCCCCCCCCCCCCGCGCCGTCCCGTCAGTGCACCTCTTGCAAAATATCTCAGTCTCTTATGCTGCTTCAATATAACCCCCTGAGTGTGAGTTTTTCCACCTGTGTATATTCAGGGACGAATGGTCAACACGTATGACAGTGACTTATGGCGAAGGGGAAACAGGAGTGGCTGCAGAAATATCACTGATTATGATCAACATAAACATACACCTCAGCGTTTAGCAGGAGCTCTGCTGTAAAACAGTCATACATCAATGTCTCATGGGCTAATGTACAGTGCACTGCATCAGAATAATGTTTGTTGTCTTGTGGCTGATGTCATCTACCCCAGATGCCATTATGTTATCCACTATACTCCCTATAAGATTTAAATAATCACGTATACTTAAGTATTAGAGAGTCTCCCAGCCATACAGGAGACCACAATACCTTTGGGTAGCAGAGTTTGGTAAACCTCATTAACGTTGCCCAGAGAGAAAAAGCCCTGTCTAAAGCCTCCAAGTGGACTGTAAAAGGGACTGGGTCAATAAAGTCTTTATTTGTCTATACACAGGCTGTCAGCAGGTTCTCTCTGTTGTTTTCCTGAGCGTCACTTTTGATTTAACATATAATCCATTCTAATACAGGGCGGCGAATGCAGAGCAGTGAAGCTTAAGTTCTAACTTGAAAGAAAACCATTTGCCGAAGAAATGCACGGAGCGGCTCCATTTAAAATGTCAGCGCACACAGGCTGAGAGTAAGATTAGATTTGGCAGCGCCTACTCTTTAAAATGCTACTGTTACTATCTGTAAATCAAAGCCAAGCGAACATCATAAGGTAATTTAAAGTTAGAATTCTGAAATCAAACCCCAGTTTTTGATCCTGTGGTTGGCAGTGTTACTCTAGTAGCCCTTAAAGATATTTACGGTCAGTAATTTAGTGGCGAGGTCCGCCATTCTCACCCTGGATTAAGATTGCTTATCTACATGTATGTTATCCAGTGCAATTAACTCACATTGATATCAGCCTTACTGTTTACTTTTCACTCTCTTTACACCGTATCAGAGTGATTAACCCATATAATCATGAGCTAGCAATTTGTGTACAACCCATATAAGCAGGAAGGCTGCATCTACATGACCACTGCACTGACAGGAGTAAAAGCGAAGTAGTATGAGACTGAGTGTCCGTGTGGGTGGTGGCGGAGTCCAACAACACAGGACTTTCCCCCAGGAGACTGGTATTTAGGACCATGTTCAAGTGAGTTATTTTAAGGTACATTGTTACAATGTTCCTTCTCCTAAACCTAATGTAACTTTACCTTAACTACATAACTTTATGTCATGTACTTAAAATTATTTGTGGGGTGCTGATTTATTACATATCATATGAACTGTTGTATGAGGACACGCTGCTACTTTATATTAAGTTACTGTTAAGGCAAATGGAAAATCCTACTGCTGCTTTACAATAAAAACCATAGCAAAACACAAGGTGACTTTTATTGTGAAAAGGCTGAAGGAAATGCAATATATCTGTCATCACAAATACATCTACAAAAAAAAAAAAACAGCTGTAATTTTTCCACTATTTTCTTGACAGTGGACAGGCAGTTTATTTGGCTGCACTGTAACAACAGTCGCTCCTCTGTTGAATTTCCGACAAAATAGCTCCTCAATGAGTGTTTGAAGTTGTATTAACTTTCACTTGCTGTTAACATCCCAACAACTAAAGCTGAAATCTTAAAGATTACAACTTTAAATCACTTTCCAAATGATAATGTAATATAGCAAATGTCCTCAGTTGAGCTTTCATACATTACGGGCCAATCAAATCAGTCACTGCTCATGTTGAGAAAGATAAATCCTGAGGGGAGGAGAGCTTGACGGTTTCCGTAGCGATGCGTGTGCACGTCTGGAATGTGTCTGTGTGTACTTGAAGCTCTCTCAGTCCCACTGTGCCGCTGTGGATCCCCCGTGGTAGAGAAACCACTCAGTCTCTCAGCGGCCCTGCAGACTTTTGCCTATAGCACAATTTTATTCTCTTTTTTTGGCAGTGTATAAAACTGCTGGCTCCGGCTGCACAACTCATCACAGGCTGCCAACAAAGGTTGTGGCTTGGTGGAGGAGGGCAGTAGCCTGCTGGTGGATGTATGGCTGCAGTGTGCACTGTAAATTAAACATCAGATAAACCTCTATCTGCCTTCAAGGCTGTGGGAGTGTGGGAGTGGACGTGCAAAGGCCTTTGTGGGTCTGTGTGAATAGTAAGGCAGCTAAAGTCAAGGAGGTGCAACACATGCTGGGATGTGAAGAGGAATAAGCTGCCGATGAAGAATTGGGGTTTAATTCTAGAGGACGTTTAGGAAAGGGAGGGTGGGCAGATGAATAAATAACTTGTTTGTATTTTTCAAATAAAGGGGACTAGTGTTCTGTCTTTAACCCTTCCTGGTGGAAGAACCATGGAAAGCTTAATCAAAAGCAGACCTCACCACAAGAGCTGGCGTTTTCCCCTCATCTTAAAATGATCAACTGCCACTTTCAGTTTTTTGTCTGCACTTTGTATCTCATCTCTCACCTCAGCTGGATTGAGCTGGAGGTCTGGCACCAGACATCCTGATAATAAGGAGAAAACGAGAGGAACGGAAGCCGTGAAAGGAAATATCCCTTCAAATGTGCCCCCTTCTTCTCCCCTCAGCCTCCGCTCCCTCCTCTCTGTCCCCACTCCAACCTCTCAACCTCTATTCCCAGGCTGCACACCGAGCCGGGCCCTCCATGGAGAGCAGGAAGCTGGACTGGGAACTGGGAGCCCGCTGTCTCTGAGCCAAAGGCAAGCGGGTATGAGATGTCTGCCTAGGAGAAGGTGGCCACTTTCCCAACTATGAGCCAGAGTCAAACTGACAGCCATGTTCAAGAGACCCCGGGGAAATTACAGAGTCTGAAAAAGCTGAGTGCAAGGGGGCACAACGTGAAAACCAGCGCCCAGTGGATGAGCATAATAACACACATTGTGCTCACTGGTCCCTTCATATGAGGAATAATTAAGCAAATCTCTATCTGGCACAGGGAGACCCTGGGAAAGATTTGTTGGGCTTATGTGTCTTTTGGGAGGCTCGGTAAACCACAATCCTGAGAACTTTAAGAATCCAAGTTTTGTCACCAAGCAGAAACCACCAAACTTCATCCCCATGATTACAGATGTACACAATCATTTGTTGTTGCCTCCCACATGTTCTATGGAGGACGTTGATGAAATATGTCGTTCAAACAAATTTTGTGAATGTAATTTATTTTTTGTTGTCAATACGAGATGTCTAAAACATCCGAGGGGGCTGTCTCACTGACATAATTCACTGCACTACCGCCACAGTATGCAATAATACCGTGGTGTAGATTTCATAATTGTTACTGTGGCGTTTTCTTTTGTCAGATCCCACAAAAATATACATTTTGCTTGAGGGGAGGGAGCCTATTTCTGTATGAAAATCCAGTTATCCGCAGTCAGCTTGATCTGAAAATTAGAAACTTGTGACAAACCTCTCCGACTGTCTGATTAGCAGTGGTCAAAGAGAGACATGTTTTATTTTCTAAACTGTGATTCATTGAGAAGGAGTATTATGGAGACTCCGAGACAGGCAGCTAAATGAAGCAACCTATGGTCAAACTGGTTTCTTATAATTGAAAACACACTGCTCACTCACATTCTTGTGGCCGGGAAGAGGCTTGTTTTCTAGAGGTTAACCTCTCTCTTTTTGTCCTGTGTGTGTCATTGGTGAATTACAGTGGAGAAGTAAGATTTAACATCTTCCACTCTGTTCTCACCCTGAGAGCTCCTTTAGGATATTTTCAACCACATCACTATTGTGGAATATCTCAGACATTAGCTGGATGCTAAGAAATTGTTTTTTAAGTGCTGTGGAGTGCTGGTTTTTGTGTTGGGTCCAAGGGGCTTCCATAAAACATGTTTTGGATTTGAGTTAGCTGTAAATGTAAGCCCTGTGAGACTACTGGGCCGATTCAGAAATAGTCATCAGATGTATATTTATGACATGTGCAGATGACAAAAACAAATATGAAAAATAATTTGAGTAAGAAAAGAGATTAAGGCATTTACTACATCTTAATATTTGCACCACAATGCCAAACAATCCTCCCCCTAGCTCCCCCTTAAAGGACTAGTTCACCCAAATTTACTGACATGCTCAGTTTTGGTTTTATATGTGATATTTTTGTAATATCCATTTCTGGATTTTTATTTCTGGAGATCAAATCATTTAAAACTGTTTTGATAATTCATCAGTGTCCCTGTTTTATTGATTATTGAGAATAAAAGGGGACAGTGATTCTGGAGAGACAAGTTTAAAGTCAACTTTTCAGCCATGCTAGCAGCGCAGCTCTAGGGATGACATTGCTGGTTTTTGACAGTCAGTCAGTTGGTCCGCCACCTTGGTCCAAACCAAAATAACTCAACAACTATTGGATTGATTTTACTGAGTGAAATTTAGATTTTTCTAAAAAGGATGAATGCTACTGACTTTTTTTTTTTTTTTTTGGCAGATTCACATTTGTGGTTTCTGGTGAAATGTCTTGACTATCAAGGGATGAATTGCAATAAATTAGAAAGAGACATACATTTGGGTGAATTAGACTTGTCTCTAGTGATTCTTTGACTATTCATCTAGCATTGTCATCCAACCTGGTCTCACTCCGAAGTAGTCGAAATCCGGTGCTTGGACAGTGACTTGCAGCGTCAGACACTGACGAAAAAAGCTGCCCTTTAACACTGGCATGATACGTGGCCATAGTGGTTATAATAATAATAATAATAATACATTTT
This sequence comes from Epinephelus lanceolatus, assembly GCF_041903045.1. NCBI lineage: Eukaryota > Metazoa > Chordata > Actinopteri > Perciformes > Serranidae > Epinephelus > Epinephelus lanceolatus. The sequence continues at coordinate 32,864,935 of NC_135738.1, read as the reverse complement.
ATTTAAAAAGCGCCTTTCTCAACACTCAAGGACACTTACAGAGCATTAAAAACACAATTAAAATCACAATTAAAATAAATAAAAACAACAGACAAGAGTGACACAAAGTAAAAATGGATGTGGGCAATTAAAGGGAATATGTAATTTGGAACAGATGGGTTTTGAGTTGTGATTTGAAATGGGGTAGAGAGTCCATGTTTCTGAGGTCCGGGGGGAGAGAGTTCCAGAGTTTGGGAGCAGAGTGACTGAAAGCTCTGCTCCCCATGGTGCTGAGCCTGGCGGGGGGCACAGAGAGGTGGAGAGAGGAGGACGACCTGAGGGAGCGAGAGGGGGTGGCGATGTGTAGGAGATCAGACAGGTGGGGGGGGGGGGGGGGGGGGGGGGGGGCGAGGTTGTGAATGGCCTTAAAAGTATACAGAAGGATTTTGTAATGGATTCTGAATTTGACTGGAAGCCAGTGAAGCTGCTGGAGGACAGGGGTGATGTGGTGAAAGGAGAGGGTTCTGGTAATAATGCGGGCTGCAGAGTTTTGGACCAGTTGAAGCTTATGGAGGGATTTGTGAGGGGCACCAAGGAGGAGTGAGTTACAATAATCAATACGTTATAGTTTAACGGCGTTCAACCGGAAACGCAGCTGGACAAGAACGTAAGTTATGACGGCAAAAGTCTTAATAGGGTGTGCAGGAGAGGTGGTGGATGGGTCCAACAAACACTGACTTTCACCTGGGACACTGCTGTTCGCATCCTGTGAGATCATAAAGCCAAACCCTATTTGTTTTTCCTAAACCTAACCATGTGTTTTTGTTGCCCAAACCCAACTATGTGCGCTAGTTATTGGAGCAAAAAAACACTAATTCACGTTGTTGAACTGACTAGTGCATTTATTTTGAAAGAGACTGTATGTAAACTGTAAATTTCCTGTTAAAACAGAAGTGTATTTTGAAGGAAAAGACAATGTATGTAACAGGCAGAACTTGACACGGTGTCCCAGAACATCAACAGCCAACGCACCCAGGGTACCTTTCACGTCGTATGTGGACGTGGAGAGTCCATGACCAAACGTCGATATGTAACATAGTTGGAGTGAGAATGTGTTGCGTCATTGGGTCAACATTTAAATCCGCCAATTAGCAAATCTTAGCACAGGCCCAGGGGCCTAAAGTGTCAGGGGACCCCTTGACCTTTACCTGTAAAATGTCACTCACCAGCCAGGAAGAGAAGTCAGGAAGAGACACAAAGAAAATGCACAGGAGACACAAAATTTGTACAAAAACAGGAAAAACAACCCCAAGGAGACACAAAATGACTACGAAGCAACAAAAAATGACCAAAAAAAGTGCCTCAAGAGACACATGATTATATCAGAGACACCCAAAAGATTACAAAAAGACACCAGACAACCACAAGGAGACAAACAATGACCACAAAGGGGCACAAAACCACAAAAAGATGCATAACAACTACAGAGACATGCACAGCCACCACAAAGTCTGCTTGTCTTGCTCTGATACGAGAGGTGGTCCTTGACGTATCTGTGGCTGGGACCAACTGTCTCATGATCCGTCCCTGAGTGTGCCCACGACAACATCATATTTATTATCAGTATCTGCTATTTCACTGGAGCTTTATACCACTCTGAGTAAAATCCCAAACTATCTTGTCTCTTGTCTTGAGAGTGAATATTTTTGAACAATGCTTGTCTGCATGGCATGAGCATTTAACCAAACCAAAGGGTTTGTGTGGTTGAATTTTTTTGGTCAATTTTTTATGGGTTACTACCATTTTCAGTTGTTCAGTGTAAAAAACAAAAGATCCCTGTCTCAACCCTGCGCTGACTCTTTCCCCTCTAGCTCTCTGTTACACCCTCACAACCCATGATTGATAGTCTGGATGCCCTGTGAGAACTGACAGCTGGTCCCTTACCCTCTTGATGGCCTCGCTAACCAGAACGCTGTAATCATTTTTGACTGGACAATATCTATAAGGAGTGCAGGCTGAGGGCAAGGTGTCCTGGTTGTGTTATGACAAAGATATTAAAGGAATCCGTCTTCATTTTTATCTTTAGGGAGTTTTCTTTTTAATCCACTCAAAGACGGATGGCTGCTCTTGTGCGTGCTTCTTATTATAGATTATTGAAGGATGGCAGCCTTGACACAAACTCATAAAGCCGAGCGGGGAGAAAATCCTGTTATTTGTTTGGAATATTACAGTATTTTCAGGGTCGTGTAATATGTGCTGACATAAAATTGCTGAAACTTTTCCCTCTCGATAGTTGGTGTTTTTTGTTGATCAAACGAGATAAACTTTGCCCATTTCGTGCAGTCTGAAAGTTTGGAATAAATAAGTCACTGAGAAAGTTGGAGATAAAAACAGCGGCATGGATCGGAAAGTGTAACAGAGAGGTTTCTGTCTCCGTTTTTGGAATATCTTAACAACAGTTTCTCTGTGCAAGAACTTCAGCAGTTCCATAATTCAAGAAAGGGTGACTAGATCCATAATTTAGAGCGTTCTGCACTCCTCTGCCAGAGACAGCAGCAACACAACAATTTTATTTCTGTCATATATGTACTAATACATTATTCAACAGCTAATGACTCATGTATCTTTAAAAAAGAGCTATAAAAAGTATTATCCAACCTTTTTATAGGCAGAGAGAGACAGAGACAGAGACAGAGACAGAGAGGATGGTAAGGGGAGCCAGATTATAGCATTATGAATCATTACAGATTGATGGATCGGTGCAAGTGGAAACTGGGATTAGGCCTTTCGGCATGGCCTGTCATGCTGGAGTCTTCAGCTACTGTGACTGTGGGACTATCTGACTGTTCCTAATATTTCAAAGCCTCTTACCCAATGAGCATGACGTCCAGGGATGGGCGCAGGCATCATGAAGACTTCAGACAGGCTTACCACATTAAACATCCAGTATTAGGGATTTGGCTTGATCTGCAGTGGGACCAAAACCAGAAGTCAGATTGCTACTCCAGCACATGCAAGAGTCAGAGTTTAGTTTGATTATGAAAACTCTAAATTAGCCGGCGCTTTTAATCATTAAGAGCAAAAGTTGAGGTCTGGAAAAACGACGGGATGCACGTCATTGCCCTGAATATCATCGCTGTCCTTCAGTTTTACTGCCAAACAGATGGTTTGTTTGCTCTCTCCACACTTTATGGTCATATAACCTCTATGTGTATAAATACACCATGACAGTGCTCCACAGACTCGGAGCAGTGTTTGAGAAAGAAGCGATAAAGTTTTCTTAGAGCGCCGTTGTTATCACAGAGGGAGGCCTCAGCTGAAATAGGGTGCTTTTTTATGTTTATTTGACATTTACAGGGTCATTAAAGTGGGGCAGAATTCATAATTATATAATGTGGGGCAAGAAAAGTCATTTAAAAGAGACTCTGTACTGTATTATTACATTTTCCAAGGGAATTTCCTCAGCTTATTTACTCACTGGCTTTCTTTTTTAAATGCATACCTGTTTTTCATGTCACCAGCTGCAGAGGGTTCAATCAATCAATCAATCAATTTTATTTATAAAGCCCAATATCACAAATCACAATTTGCCTCACAGGGCTTTACAGCATACGACATCCCTCTGTCCTTTGGACCCTCACAGCGGATAAGGAAAAACTCCCCAAAAAAAACCCTTTAACGGGGAAAAAACGGTAGAAACCTCAGGAAGAGCAACTGAGGAGGGATCCCTCTTCCAGGACGGACAGACATGCAATAGATGTTGTACAGAACAGATCAACATAATAAATTAACAGTAATCCATATGACACAATGAGACAGAGACAGAGAGAGAGAGAGAGAGAGAGAGAGAGAGAGAGAGAGAGAGAGAGAGATGCAGGTAATAACAGTAGCTTACAACAACATTATTGAAAGTAATAATATTATAGTTATAGTTCTGGCTACTGTGGTACAATATGTTGAAAGTATGTATTAATATCTGGCAGTATACATGCGTGACAATAGTCATATGTGTATAATAACAGTAGAAGTATGACTAATGACTAATGATGGCAGCAGCAGCAGGAGGCATCTGGCAGGACCACGGCAGCAGCACAACCACACACGTCACGCTGTCCAGGCACCGCTGCGATATGAGTTAATCTGAGAGACAGTGGAGCACAAAGGCTCCGGAGAAGAAGCCGCGTTAGTGACATCCAGAATGGCTGAGTTAGCAAGATGCAGTAATAGAATACGAGAGAGAGAGAGAGAGAGAGAGAGAGAGAGAAGGAGAGAAGGTGCCCGGTGTATCATAGGGGGGTCCTCCGGCAGACTAGGCCTAAGTCAGCCTAACTAGGGGCTGGTACAGGGCAAGCCTGAGCCAGCCCTAACTATAAGCTTTATCAAAGAGGAAAGTCTTAAGTCTAGTCTTAAATGTGGAGACAGTGTCTGCCTCCTGGACCATAACAGGAAGATGATTCCACAGGAGAGGAGCCTGATAGCTGAAGGCTCTGGCTCCTGATCTACTTTTGGAGACTTTAGGGACCACGAGTAACCCTGCGTTCTCAGAGCGCAGTGTTCTGGTGGGATAATATGGCACTATGAGCTCTCTAAGATATGATGGAGCTTGATCATTTAGAGCTTTATAAGTTAACAGTAGGATTTTAAATTCAATTCTGGATTTTACAGGGAGCCAGTGCAGAGAAGCTAAAACAGGAGAAATATGATCTCGTTTCTTAGTCTTAAAAAAAACGGTAGAAACCTCAGGAAGAGCAACTGAGGAGGGATCCCTCTTCCAGGACGGACAGACGTGCAATAGATGTCGTACAGAACAGATCAGCATAATAAATTAACAGTAATCCAGTAATTGGCTAGTTATTAGCTTTGAATTATATTTGCACTGATCCAAACAAGCAAATGTTTGTTTTAAGTTCTCATTTTAATGCATTAGACTCATATTTTTTGGTTTACTGCAGTATTCTTTTTTATAGTGACACAGCTATAAAATATTCTTTAGATGTTTGCAGTGATTATACTGATAAATCCTGCTGTCATTACCATCATACTGCCCTGCTGATAAAGAGTAACACAAGGCACATCCTGGTAAACTACTTGACCTCTGAAAACATTGAATGTAACTTCAATATATGAGCCCCCCTCCTATCCTCCCACAAATATTGCATGGATTGCAGTTATAGGCAGAGGCAGAGCCAAAAAAGTGCAGTTTTCTTTATGGACTGCAGTTTGACCACTTTCCAAACCTGGGAAAATGAGTAGACCAAAAGAAAATGAGGATTTGATGAGGGATATAAAAATCCAATATTACTCAAAGACCATTACTGGTAAAGACAGGTATTTAATTAATTTAAACCTCACAGCCTCAGTGACTTATCCTTTTACCTCTGGTTGTAGGAAATCCACTTTCCTATAAATCATATACAAATTTCTCATTTAGCAGAAAAAGAAGATGCATTTCATCTGCATGCCAGCAGAGGGCTACATTTTCAAAAATATTAAACTAAAGACTAAAAATTCTGCTTTGTCTAACGTAGGGCATGATGAAATGTTATTATATGGAAAGAAGGTAAAGTTTTTATGTATGTTTCTGCTCTAGATGTGCAGCATAAGAGGTAATGTGGGTGACTTCATAGAGCCTGGAAGGTTCAACTTCGAGCACTTTATGATCGGTGCGACCAGATGAGATGAGGGTTGTGGTGGTTGGGTTTTCCAGGGGAAATAAAGGTTAAAAAGTTTCTGGGAGCCAGTTTATTTCCTTTGTGAATTGACAGGGCTGGTTTAAATCATTTAGTACGAAGGCTACTGCATGATCACGTTCAAAAAGAGGTATTCTATGTGATCTGTTCTTCTACATCAAACTTTTTATCGTGCTTTATTCAAACAAATGTTTTGATCAGAAGAAGTAAAGTAAGGTAAAATACATGGACAAAGTCACAGTTATGCAGCACCATGGTACATTTAAAATCAACTTCACATCAACTTCACCATGAAGAAGAAGAAGAAGAAGAAGAAGAAGAAGAAGAAGAAGTAATCTTAACTTCCTCACTGATGCAAGTCTTTCCAACTCTGATGTTTATTTTTTCCAGCTTTAACTTAACTTTTCTAATTCATGGCCTACTGCCAAAGAACCTCTGACATCAATCAATATCACACACCTGCCCTGAATTTATTACATTTTATATTCTAACCTGAGACAAGATGTGAGAACAAGCTCTGCTGGAACTCTTGAGCTCAACTCTTCCCACTTCAGCACTTCACAGACTTACTTATTAAATGACTTGGAGAGCATGCAGCCCTGTCCTGTCACTAGCATAAATATGCCATCTCAATTATGCCTGAGAGATAGCATAATTCAATATTTATGCAGTGTGTGAATACACGAATCACCCTTTAGGACATTATGTAAAGATTATGCAGGCTACAGTATGTGTGCTTCCTGCATTAACATGCTTCAGAAAATGCATTAAATCCTCTGGGGTGCCCTCGAATCTCCATCGCTTCCCTCTCCTCAACCGCACTCTGGTCTTCCTCTGTTCGTTTTATGTAAATGTGGCAATAAGGGGCCCAAATACATGTGAACGTGCAGAGTGGGAGTCCGCAGCTGCAGGGTGGAGCTGCCACTGAGGTGCAATTACTCTGCTGGAGAGCTTCAGAGCTTTGACTTCAGTCAGGCCTTGAGATGTTTGATGAGACATCAAACAAGTTCCAGTAAAAACTTGTGAATGTGAAGATTCTCCGGCTTCTGGCTCCTCTTCTTTTGTCATGAAACAGATGAGGGATATAATGAGGCAGACATGACGACACAGGTGGTTTGCTTCATTTCTTTCCATCCAGCCAGCCGTCTTGTTCTGTGTTCATTACATCAGTTTTCGGTGAAATCTGAAATCCCAGCTCTCCTCTCCTCTCTTCCCTCTAACTTCCAGCATAAGCTGACTTTGCTTTTAGTGCCAGTCATCCAAGAATAGTGCCCTGCTCTTCGCTTAATGTCACAGCTGTAGCTGATTTCCTCTTTTTTTTTTTTTTAGGACTTTGCCAGCTTCGCCACAGCAATAAACCCCTGCTGCATCCTGGGTCCTCTGCTGGCATACAGTCACTTTGGGGAAGCTGCCTAAATTTACTTAGAAAATGTTTTTGTGCACATTGGGGAGCTGGAAGGATGAAAGATATGCCTCTATTTCAACATATTCTTGTATATTCAGCTTCTCTGGCTGAGCCCAGATGTCTTGAGGTTGGAATAATGGGAACAATAAATGAATTAAAGGCAAATTCACAGATATTGAAACAAGCCCACACAGTCAGCCAGGGGCTTGTATAAAAACACTCCAGCAAGACTCCTCATGGCAACGTTTTTGCTGTATTTGAGAATCTAATATTACACCCGCGCACGTTCTGTGATAGCACCCGGAGGCTCAGACATGTTGAGAAGCTCATTAATCACCAACCTGCAGTCATTGCGTTTTGTGTGATAGATTGCGGCGTGAAGACAGGGAGGAGTCTCGGTCTCGGTGTCTGTGTGCACTATGATAGCACTGTGTGTCTATCCAGCTGTGTGTGTGCGTGTCTATGTTCACATTTAACCCTTTGCTTCATTATGAATGACTTGACAGCTGATGGCACAGTGTGACTTTGCACAAACATGGCATGGCTCACCAGCAGGGCCGTGCGGCGGCGGCCACCTCGAGGCAGATGGCTGTGATTCTGTTAACATCTGTGTCAGGCTGCCCCCGCTGTAAAATAAATTTCCCCTCTCGGCCTGAGACACGACTTTGTCTTCAGGAGCGTTAACATGCCATGTAATCACACTGTGTCTGTGAATGTCATTAGCCTCCCTTTGAAATATGTAAGGGAATAAGAGGAAGGAGGCTTTGCTTTTTAAAAACAGGTGTGTGCATGTTTGCTTCCTTCTGTAAAAAAAAACACTCCTCATGGTTTTTAAACCAGGGCCTGCAGTGTGCCAGTCATTTTCATAATTCACATGAAATCCATCAAATGAATAAGACAGATCCAGGAGTGGTGCTCAGTTTCTCCTTCATGGAAGCGGTGCTGAAGTCTTAATCATAGAGTATATTTACAGTAGCCACTCCAGCAGCCATATACCTTACAGTATATGAAACAAATTGTGATTGTACACTAATGAGCCTTGAAAGAGACCATATTCCACCTAGGTTTGCCTTTAATTTGTCAAGTTAATGCTGCATTCAGCAGAACAGGCCCCGCAAGGACTGACCTGGCAACCTACAACCCTTTCCTTTCCTGTCCTGTCATTCCTTTCCTTTCCCTTTTTTCTTTTTCTCTCCATTCCTGTCCTTCTTTCCTTTCTCATCCTTTTCATGTCATTTTTCTTTCATTCCTGGTCATGGTTGTATCTTTTCGGTCCCCTTTTAAATTATTTTCTTTCTTTTCCTTTTTGTTCTATTACTTTCCATTACTTCCCTACTCTTCTTTCATTCTTTATCTGTCAAAATCCTGTCCTTTTCCCTTCTTTCCTCATCCATTTCTTGTCCATTTCCTGACCTTTTCCCTACTTTTCCTGTCCATTTCTGTTTTATTTTTCTGTCCTTTTTCTTTCCCATTGTTTTCGTGTCCATTTCTTGTCCTTTACCTGTCCTGTCTTGTTCCCTTCCCTTCCCTTCCCTTCCCTTCCCTTCCTTTTCCTTCCCTTCCCTTTGTTTTCCTGTATCTTTTCTGTCCTTTCCCATTGTTTTCTTGTCCATGTCTTGTCCTTTACCTGTCCTGTCCTGTTCACTTCCCTATCCTTTCCTTCCCTGTCCATTTCCTGTCCTTTTCCCCACTTTTCCTGACTTTTTCCATCTTATTTTTCTGTCCATTTCACATTGTTTTCTTTTCCTGTCCCTTTCCTTTTCTTTCCCATTCTTCTCCTGCCAATTTCCTGTTCTTTCCCATTCTTTTCCTGACCCTCTTCCTAATTTTCCTATCCATTTCTGTTTTTATTTTTCTGTCCCTTTTCTGTCCTTTTCCATTGTTTTCCTGTCCATTTCCTGTCCTGTCCTATCTTGTCCCGTTCCCTTCCCTTCCCATGCCTCCCCTTCCCATCCTGTCCCTGCCCTGCCCTGTATTCCACATTGGCTTCTCCTTTGGCTTGATATTTACGATGCTGAGGTGTAGCAGGGGTGTTTGCCTGAGTACTAAAGGGAGAACCACGGAAAGGGCATTTTTGCAAGCTGTCCTTTGACACGCCACCCACATCGTCCTAAACAGGGTGTTATCCTCTGCCATAAATCACTTGGGTCATTAAATCACACCCCAGACACTCTTCTGCCCTTTCTCATCACAGTGGTTTCTCTTCATCTTTATTCAATTAGGGAGATTAATGGCCCAGGATACAGCACCCAGGTTGACATTCTGTTATTGGGGGACATGACTGAAATGTCACAGTGTGAGGAGGACAGGAAGTGATGTGAAAGGATGGGCAGGGGATGCTCATTTACTCTGGACATATGGTGATAAGTTGCCCTGAGGGGACTCTTTATCCCTGTTTATGGATACACCTGTTGCTACTGGTTTGATTTGGCTTCAAGATTTAAATTAGAGATTTCTTTAAATTTCTGTGCATCAAAATAAAAAACAAAAATGAATGAATTTTCTTCTGTCTGATGATAAGGGGACAGAAAGTTCTGTCCCCACTAGCACCTGAACGAAACCTCATCACAACATCACAGACACCAATCATCCTCTCACCGTGACTCTAAATATGAGTGGTGCTCTGTGAAGCTATGACAGACCTGGAGACATGGAGCTCGCTCAGCAACTCAGCAGCTGCCAGAACCCACAGTATTTCCTTACAATAGAAAAGGGAAATGAACTGGGGATTGACCAGTGTTTCATCTGTCAAACAGTAGACCACATCTGAATAGAGGCCCTAGGCAACAGCTTTGAAGGCTCCTTGTTAGTCTTGCCACTAGTACTGCCACTGTAATGTAAATTAGGTGGTCAAACAAAACCCTGTCATGGTGGAAATATGAAAATGTGAAAAGGAGAGACACTAAGTGAAAAGAGCACTCGTTTTCTAATGTATTGTTCTGTTGCTATGGAGAGTGGAGCTCCTCTGGGATACTCCATCACGATATTATCTAAATATAGATTTAAGATGCATATTTTATACATTGGTAGGCCTTGCTGTGATGCTGGGATTTGGATGATAAGCTACTGAGTTGAATGGCTGTAATGGTGGAATAAAGTCTTTCATCTCCCGTCAACTGAAATTTATATCCAGCCATGTCAGTGGTGCAGTGTCTGGCAGATACATGATACAGTGAAGGGCACATTAAGGAGGAGAAAATAGGATTTTTGTGGATGAATGAATAAGCGCTCTGTTGCATGAGAACAGCTACAGTTTACTGCATTTTTCAGCCATTATGGCATGATTCCAGAGATGGTAATGTCGGCCTTGTGTTGGTTAGTTGGTCAGTCCACCGCTTTGATCCAGGCCAAAATATCCCAGCAGCTATTCAGTGGATTTCCACAAATCTTTTTACAGACATTCATGGTCCCCAGAGTATGAATCCTTTTGACACTGGAGATCCCCCAACTTTTCTTCCAGCCTGAGGTTGGCTTTAGTGGTTTTGAGTTAAATGCATCAACAACTACAATACTGCTGTAATGGATGGTTAGCCATGTAATTTGGTGGAGACATCCATGAGCTAAGGATGAATTGTAGAAACTTTGGTTGTCCCTTCACTTTTCATGTAGCACCATCAGGCCGTAATTTCAATTTGACATGTGGACTGGATCGAACCACCAAACTTCCAGTTGGTGGATGACCCGCTCTACCTCTGAGCCACAGCTGCCAATGTTAGTATGTTAGCATACTGAAATTAGCATTTAGCTTAAAAACACGCTGTGCCAAAGTAACATAACAGCCTCACAGAGCCACTAGTATGTAGACTCTTGGTTTTGTTGTTGGAATGAAATGTATTTTCACCTTTAGTTTAAGTAGGCTAATTTATTTTGATATGTTAACAATAAAATATATTGTATACTAAAATATCAAAACAGATTGCATTTTATGTCTAATCTGAAACTTGATTTTGAATTTTTATTGGTATCTTTTGGTTTTATTGGTATTAAATGAGATTAAACCTCAGTCATTCTTATCATCTTCCCTTGTGAAAGAAAGGCCATGCCATCTAATGTGTATTCTGTTTTTAAAAGCCTCATTTCTTTTTTGGTTTTCCATTGGCTCAAGTTGAGGATAGCATCTGACACTTTTTTGGCACCACCTCTGTTGAGATTCCTGGTGAGATGATACTAGAAGGCAGAACTAAAACACTGCAGGCCACTGATTGGTCGGAGAGAATTATCACTTGCACAACACAGGACATCCTACATGACTGCAATTTTTCTATTCACTTGATCTAGATTTTAAAAAGAAAAAAAGGCAGGCAACAAAACAGAGCATCGTCAACTGACCCTTCACTAAGTCCCGCCCCCAGACGCAGATTGTCAAGTCATAACGTAGCATTGGGCCAGCTCAGACCAGGGTCCGACAACAACACAGCTGTGCTCCATTGACTCCAATGCAATCGTTTCAGATTTTCTTCATTTTCAGGCTGGTTTTGGGGATTTGGAGCTAAATGTTGTGCCTGGAGCACGTTGTGTATTAATGATACTCGTTACCTGGAGAGGTTGGAAAAAGATATATGTTTCTTCCCTGTTCCAAAACCAAAATCAAACCCTGAAAAGTGTACGGTTAGCTAGCTAGCTACTGAAAATATAGCCTACTGAATGTAAACACATGCTGCTTTTGTTTTTTAATGATTATGATGATATAAAAAAAGACTGACCCTGCTGTACAGGAACCAGTGAGGGGAAGCAGGGAAACTTTGCTGATATTCAACCAGCTGTGTGGCATCACAGTGTGTGCAGAGGTCCGGGTGCTGGCAGCAGCACGGGGGCGAAGCCCAACACCGTTTATCTGCACACACTGCGATGCCACACAGCTGGTTCAATATCGGCAAGGTTTCCCTTTATATTCATTGTCTTCTGTCTCAGTCAGCAGTGATGTGGTTGTTCACTTTTACACTGTGATCTGTAGCCTGTAGTTCGGCTTTAGCTTCTAATTATCTTTATCTTTTAAACCTGTTTTTGCTGCTGAGTCAGTCTGACATCCTGGATATATCCTTCAAACATATGTTGTAGACCCCTGTGTCTGCTTCTCTCTGGAATCGCTTTTTTTTCCTTCCAAAAATGTGATGATATTTCATCAGGGAGTGCAGTTAGTTACAGTGAGGGCACCATGCTAGCTCCTACAGCTTGATGGACCATCACAAAGGGGCGGGGCTTAGCGAAGGGTCAATTGACAAAGTGCAGACATTCATCTGTTTGGATGCAGTGAGAGCTAAATGGTGCAATGCACATGTATTGCATCAAAGATGATGTCACGGCAGTTTCATTCAACATCTCTCTGAACATTATTTACGATTCCTACCTTCATTGACAGGGTACCACCTGCAGAGGAAAATGAAACCCAGGAAATCACCTGGTACCAAAAATGAGGCAAGTGGAGTTGAACCATATGGTGGAAATGAGACACTCTGATAAAAAACTTCTTAATAGAAGAATAATGATCAAGTCATAAATTGCGACAGCTTTTATCCCTGTAAACTCTTTCCATCTGTGGAAGCTTACCCGCATATTCTACATTTCGCCTACAACATTAATTGTCTGTGCAAGTGTTTTGTTACGCTCTCCATCTCCCATATATCACACATATGAAATGTCACTCCATGAGGAAACAGGGGAAGTCTGTGGGGTCCAAATGTCAAGAACACTTTCTGAAATGTGCTCGTTGCTGTTGTAGTCCGCTTATCAAAATATTATGGTTGTTATGATTTCAGCAGTGGTTATTTTCATTTCATTAACTTTGCTTTCAACATGAAAAAATAAAGTGTAACATGATTTATAATGAAACAACAAACTAAGACATTTGAAATATGCATCTAATGATTATCAAATGCTTAAATGTTTCTAAGATGACAACCCTCTGCATCTGTGTGGTATTGCAAAAGCATCTCATCCACAAAAAAGACAAAAAAAACAAAATCTCTTTGCTTTTGTATCACCTTCACGTAACTTACTTTGACTCCACACAGAGTTTGGTGGTGGCTCAGTTGCTGTGTTTCTGTTCTCTCATCATAGCTTGGAGTTGACTCAAGCTGCCGTTGGCTGGTTCATCTCTGTCGTCATGTGGCAGGTGACTGACAAGAGCAAACACTCAGGCAGCCATGGTATTGTTCATGGGAGGGAAATCTCCTGGGAACCCCTCAGCAGACTCTCCCCCCTCCACATTTACAAGCCCTCGCAAACACAGACAGGATTGTCTACCATTAGTTAGTATTCATTTCTTCCACTGAGTGATTGTCAGGCTCTGGGTAGCCATTGTTCAGGTTGTGTAGTGTGGTTTTTAGATGTTGTGTAATGTGACAGTTATTGTGCGTAAAGCTGACTGGAGCCTGGCAATAAGCTCGTTAAATTGTTAGAAAATGAAATAACATTTTGTAACAAACCGCAATAAAATATGATAAATGCAAATTCTACAAGGCATTACACCATTTCTGCTGGTTAAAAAGCGTAGGCTTTTAATTTGGCATTTTATCTGCAGCTGACACACAGGACTCCTTTGTGCACTGCTTATATAATTAACCTTTATTCATCCGTGCAAGCTGAAGCACAGTGGAGCAAAACAATCATGCATATGGCTTCATGCTCACAGATACAGTTTGTCTCTGATGAAATGAGGAGGAGTGGAAAGATCCCGGCATGGGAAGTAATATGATTATGCGGGGACTCACAGGTGTAACGTTTCCAATTACTGCTGCTCTTGGTTTAATCAAAACACAACCACCCCTGAGCATCACCATCTACATGTTTATGAAATGTAGTTTAGAGGGTTGGCTGCACTGTGTGTTGTTTTGTACTCTGGGTGGTACACAGTCAAAGACACTTAAACATTCATTTCCGGGTGGTGCTGCATCAACATCAAAATCTGTCATTCCATGTTGTATTCAGTCTGGGAAATGATATCTTCATAGGAATAAAAAACAAGCATCAGTTGAGGTGTTTCATGAATTTGTTGATTTGATTTGCCTGATTTGATTAGGTGTGATTACCAGCTTGGCACCGCCTGCATTCATCCAAGCTGTGAGCGATTTGGCAATCAAACATTTGAGATGATTCCAAAGCCAAGACAGCAAACAATCACAACTGACTGCAGCTTATGGTAATGAAGCTGAGCACTTGCAAACAAAAGCATACAAAACAATTGCTGCCATCCTCTCACTTTCTGAACACTGTGGTATTCATATTGTGATATTTTAAATAAACACCAGTAAAAAATATTTCCCATTAGCCACTTACAAGTTACACACATTTAGCACAAACTGTAAGATGAATGGTTTTATGCGTCTGACAGAATAGATTTAAAACACTGGATTGGTCTTATTGTTTAATGCAAAATGATAATTAAAGCAAAATCGCTCTTAATCTGATTTGAAAAGATGATGGTATCATTACATCTTTAAAATGATCAAAAGAGCACTCCACAAATTTAGCAATGCACTCCTACATGGCCGGGGTCACAGCTGATACAGCAGAACCAGACATATCCTTCTTTTTATTCTATACAATCATCTGCCTTGTCAAAACCCTTTCTCCTTAGCTGAGGGACTTACACAGTTGCACAGAATCTTAAGTGCCATACTGTAGGCAACTGGACTTCAAGAAACTCAATATACTCCAGCAAGTCCAGTTGCCTACAATATAGCATTTAAGATTACCACAATCTGGATGACTGAGAATCTTCGCAGACATGTTGCACAGAATCCCTTAAAATATTTCCTTTGTTAAGGAAAAAGTTTACTCATTTACTGTGCTGAAAGAGATTTTACAGTGGTACAAGTTTCTATGGAGATCGTTTGCTTGAACTCATGCTTGTGATCCCTGTTATCGTCTCACAAAGTTGGCTTATAGTTAGATAGTGGAAAAAATGGCAGGAGAAAAGAGGACCAGAAAACCATATTGGTCAGAGGAGAAAAAGAATACACTTCTGGAGGAATACAATCATAGAAAGCACATTCTACAAAGTTAATTTGATCCCCAAAACCAGAAAACAATTGTCAAACAAAAACAAATGCGTATCCAGTGGCTTCTCTTGGTCACAGAATACTCTTCTTGGGATGTGTTCATTTTTTTCATTTATCACCATAAACTCAGTCATGTTGCAGTTAAGATAGAGTCACAGGTACCTTAAGTTTTTTTTTTGTTTTGTTTTTACCTTGCTTTGGCTGCGAAGGTCTTTTGTGCTACTACTGTATCTAGGGGTTCCTTAAGTATGAGACTAAGACAAGGAGAAAACCATAAATGCTATAGTGAACATTTAAAGGCAACCTTAAGGAGAGGACTTAAGGGTGTTTTGTGCAACTGATTTCATCATGAGGAAACCTTAACTAGGACTTTAAGGAAAATCTCAACTTAGTGTGTTTTGAGTAACCAGCCTCTGGTTACTACAATACTGCAATGCATCTCAGTTGCAGACAGCTCAGTGGATTTGAGTGTGTTATGTTAGTTGCAGCTACCTTAAACATAAACTCACTTGTCTCACGTCTTTGTAATTCCACAGCACCAGATTTTTCTCATTTTTGAACTTGTAGTCTTCAGCCGCAAATGACGCTGCCTCAAGTTATCAGACTTCACACTGCAGCCACAAACTGAGTTTTACAACTGTTTCACATGCAGTAATACAACCCAAGACCTGTTAACAGACTTCGATGTGGAAAATTAAAGGCCTTCCCCTTTAAGACCAGAAAGAATGACAGTAAACAAAGAATTTGCGTGCACTGAGGAAAGATTCACAACTAAAGAAAAAAAGGTGAGGACAACAAAAAGGCTAAAAATGGCTTTAAAATGATGTAGTTTTGCTGAATGCATGGACAAAACTAGCCTGACATCTGGAAACTCGCAGTTCATTTTTTATATCCAAGGGGCACTATCAAAGGCCGTGGACCAAAATGCCTCTGAGTAACAAAACAAATGTAAACAGAATACAGCGTGCAGAGATGAGCTGTCCTGGTGTAGCATTTATGTGTTTTTGAAAGAATGTTGCTGTTTTTGCCATCACAATTTGGAAATAATACCTCAACATAAAGTTCCACATCAGCTGCAGCCATCTTGGTTGTTTTCGAAAATGCCTTTAGAGTGCTCCTTTCTACTGAGCTCAGTCTCACTCCGAAGTCATCGAAATCTGGCACTTGGACAGTCACTTGCGGCGTCAGAAATCAATGAAAGAAGGCTTCTTTTAAAGTTGGCATGATATGTGGATAGTTGCCGTATGTGGATAGTTGCAGTTTAATGGGGCCTGGCAGCATCAGGGGGGACACATGAAGGGAAAGTTTAGGCAAAAAGTCCGACTGTGGTGGGGGGACGGTTGGTGGATAGGTCAAACAAACACCGACTTTCACCCCAGAGAACAGTGTTCACTTCCCATAAGATTATAAAGCCAAACCATGTTCTTTTTTCCTAACCCTAACCATGTGTTTTTGTTGCCTAAACCCAACCATGTGTGTTTTTTGTTGAAGAAAAAAAAACAAAAAACGTCAATTTGCGGTGTTGTACTGACGTAGTGCATTTATTTTGAAAGAAACTGTATGTAAACCTTAAATTTCCTTAAATTTAAACAGAAGTGTATCTAGAAAGAAGACAATGCATTTAACAGGCAGAACTTGACATGGTGTCCCAGAACATCAACAACCAACGCACCCAGGGTACCTTGCTCATTGATGTGGACGTGGAAAGTCCATGACCAAACATCAATATGTGACGAAGTCAGAGTAAGAATATGTTGCTTTACTAAGCTAGGTTTATGCTCACTGTAGTGTACCTGGCTCAAGTAAAAAATTCTGTCATCACGAATTTTGCAAAAAGCGTGAAGTCTCTGCAAGTTGTCAGTCATCTCTTCGATAAATGGTTGTGATTGGCCCAACCAGGGCAAGGACGGCTGGAAATCTGTTTGAACAGGAGCAGGACCAGACATATGTCAGAGCAGATGTCATAAAAGGTTACTGTGACAGAGGCGGCTGGTCGACTCACCTGAGACACTGACAGTGTCTACAGCTGTCATACTCAGTAGATGACGATAAAAAGTTTTGATGATTGTTTCAATGCTTTTCAATACAAGAGTGCAAGCTGACATGTTCAGTTAGTACAGTCTGCTGTTCTGGTGCTGTGTTTAAGGTTAACTAAACATTGAATAAGACTAAGCATTGGTTTTGGATGGAAACATGAAAAATACACCAATCTGTATTATATGATAGTAGAGGTGCCAGTAAAAATATGGGTTACTCCTTTGGTTTTCCAATGTGGCCACTGTTATGGCAACATCAAGCACAATTACCGCTCTCTTTTCATTAAATGGCCATTTGTCACTATGAGGAAAAAATCCTGTCTAGATACTGGCACGTCTTTTCAGGAGCTTTTTCGACTGTCTTTTTGGCTGTCAGATGACAAGGTGCGGCCTTTATTGTCTGCTGAGGATGAGTGGGGCCTGCAGTGTGAGCATGACAGGAAAACGGACTCAATCAGACCATCAGACCAGGCAAATACAACATAAAGGTGGATGGAAAATGTTGGACCTCGTTTGACAGAAGGAAAATGCACCTTCATGCCAGAATAGCTCATACTATGCTCCATGGCCGCAGCAACGTAAGTGATGTCATACTGTCAATATTAAACAGATCACTTTGTGGCCAAAAACTTGATTGGATCTCAAGAAAATACACCCGACTCGCCTGCCAATCCTACTCTCCACATTAGCATGAAAAGCTGAGTGACAATAAACAACAGATCTGTTATTTCTTAGCCAATTGTTGTCATCAACTTTGCACCGCCTGCCATTTCTCAGGAAACCTCAGATTCCTGTGCAAATAAACGCTCTGAATCTGAGCAGTGATGCTTTCACTGTCCCATTCTTCAACAGGATTGATACTTAGTAGGAGGGGAGGCAAACGAGCAGCTTGGCAACTCTATTAGCATAATTGCATCATTAATTGTGAATCCCTTTCACTCTGAGAAATAGTAGCTGGTACTGGGTGCAGCTTCTAGTCAAGAGAAAGGCTCCACACACAGTGGGTTGTTACGAGCCAGAGAAATGCCTGCTGCCTCATTAGTGCTAGATCCCTACAGGCCCCCTTCTCTGTACACAGGGGGGGTCTGACGCCTGTGAATGACAAACCCATGGTGTTTGGTAGAGTGGAGGCATTCAGGTGAAAGTTATTACACTTTTCTTCCCACACTCAGCCGCATAACTCAGCTTTAGTGTTTCCCCCACAGGGACACTCCAAGGTCGATTGTATCTCTCCAAGTAAAGCAGCCACCAAACTTGTGTTTGAAGAACTATTCCCAAACTGGTGTCTCCTCCATAATGAGGACGCTCTCCCAGCATTCCTGCCTGCTGGTGCTGCGAAACAGAATGGAAGAAAGCCTGTGTGAAGAGGATGAATGAGTGAGTAATTAGGAGTGTTAAGGCTGATCTTGAATTAGCAAAGGAATGACAAGTGTGAAAGCCGGCTCTTTTATTTTAACACAGACAGAAACCTAGTGAGTGGGCCAAGCATGATTCACAACAGGCAGTGTCAACTGCATTCAAGACACAAAGGAGGATATGTAAAATGCACACTATTAAAGGTTTTCTCCTTACTACTGTATGATGCATGTGAGATTGGTCTGATAGACACTGAGTGCAATTAAAGGAGTAGTTTGAAATTTAGCAAACTATGAGTAGGCCTATTTCACGAGTTAGATCAGAGAATTGATGCCACTCTTTACAGTGATTGTGAAGCTAATGGCAGCAGCTGGTTAGCGTAGCTTGGCCTGGAAAAAAAAGGGACAAAAACTAGCCTGGCACATAACGGCCCATACAGTGGTGAGTTGTTGCTTTCACACTTGTTTTGTATGAATTAAACAAATGAGTTAGAGAGTATTAATGAGTAACCTTTAGATGTGCTCATAGCTTGTTTTAATGCTTGTTCCAGTCTTGCTGATACCCATCTGGTAAATATGAAGCTACAGCCAACAGATCGTTAGCTTAGCTTAGCATAAAGACTGTAAGCAATGGGAAACAGCTAGCCTGAGTAGGTGACAAAATCTGCCTACCTTTCACCACCTTTAAAGTTCAGGAATTATCACACTGTATCTCCTTTGTGACATGTGGTTTTAAATGGTGGGAAGTACATTTACTCAAGTATTGTACCTAAGTACAATTTCTAGATACTTGTATTTTAATTGAGTATTTATTTTATGTTGTACTTCACTTACTGTAGTACAGGTGAAGCTACCCAGCAGTGTATTAAGTAGTTAGAATTAGCTCCACATTCCCACCAGCTGCAACATTAAAGTGATGAACTCATGAGTGCATCAATAATCCAGTAATGTAATAAACATTATTTTGAATTAGATAAAAGTTAGTTCTGACCAAGTAATTTAATAGGATAAGACCGATTCCATGAGTACTGATATAGAGTATAAAGCCCAGTTTAGACCAGGTTTAGGCTGGTTTTAGAACGTAAAGCATGTCACCTGTTTCAACAGCCAATCAACTTGTAGTGAAGTCCACTGGTCAAGTCCAAATGACCCCAGACAGTGTATTTGCAGGCTGCAGCAGGTGCTCCATCTCCACCCTCACAGTGTGCCGGTGTCTGACGGTGAGTTGCTCGCTGTATGTGCTTATGGTCCCTCACACACGCAAATTCTCATTGACTCATTAATTGGTGCTGGTTATTTATATTATTGTGGCATATTTAGTAAGAATACAGTCCATCTGATGCTCATTTTGTTTCTGTTTTGTGCTGTTTCGGCACTACTGCAAATGCAGTTATAGCCAGTATCTCACGATCACTATCCTCACTCATATTTTAAGAAGCTACAAATTATATTCAGCCACAAAATAAGCCTGAAAAGGTGAAAATCAGAATGGAAGTTGCATAAAGATGATACACCATCTCGTCTGGTTGCACTGGTCTGAACCTGCTGGTTTTTAGAATGTTGCAGCTCATTGCAAGTGGTGGCCTGTTTCAACTTGCGTCATTGACAATCTTTGGTCTAAACTGGGCTATACATCACTGGGACTTTAAATTTTGCTTGTTTCACTCCACTTTATAAGTGTTCTAAACCATTCACTACAATAACTCTTAATCAGCCTACATTAACTGTCATCCTCACAAACTTTGCACCACAAAGGTGAACATATTTCTGCAAATAACATTTGAGTAAAATTATTAATGGTTGTCGGAAGATCATAAAGGGAAGGAAAGAAGCCTGGAAACTTCAGTGCAAACTGCCAGATATGTCCATATGGCATTAGCCAATGTTGCAACAGTTCTGTCTGATCAAACTGTTAACTCATCAGAATCCCGCCATGCTGCTAAAGCGACCATCAACGCACTCTTATTTCCTTGGTTGCACAATAAATGGAAACATACAGATAAATGCACATGATACAAAGTAGCTGGCCTGCAATAACGCATCAACCTCATGTAAACAAAATACCAAGCTAGTGTGCAGGAATGTTTGTGTTGCTTGGCAACAGTCCAGTCCCAGTCCAACTGCCCAACCATTTGTGTCGACGGAGCCAAAAAAAAGATCAGTTGTCACTTATTACTGTTAACTAATAACTGTTGTATGAAAGAAATATCACACTCAAGGTTGTGTTGCTGTACTGAATATCAGCACGGCTGTGATTCAGTTGTAGGCCTGAGGTCACAGGCCAAGTGCCAAAGTGACTGTTCAGTACAGATGTACTCTGTCTTGTGTGATATTGCTCAAACAGGACACTATATACTCAATCCTCTTACTTCTGGTACTTAGGTAAGCTACTTTTACTTGAGTACATTTTGAATGCAGGTCTTTAACTTGTAACACTTGTAAGTAAAAGGTCTGCATACTTCTTCCACCACTGTTTGTTCTACAGGAGGTTATGTATGGGACTACACCAAACTAAGCTAACCAGCTGATGGTTGTAGCTTAATATTAGCATACAGGTGTGATAGTGGTATCAATCTTCTCATCTAACTCTCTGCATGAAAGCAAATGTAAAACTCTTCTATTGAGAAGATGTTCTCTGGACTTTTTTGGACTGTTCTCACTGTCTCAGTTCCTCTCTTGGCCAAATGAACAGTGCAATGAAATGAGGCAAACGCAGTAACTAATTATCATGGCCAAGCTGCTCAGCAGTTCACATCCTAAAATGTCTGGCGACTCCCAGATGAAAACAAGCCAACAGTATTAATTTAAACGGGGTTGAAAACTGGTCTTTCATGGAGGCATAAATGGTCTCTTTCAAAAGCAATTACTGGATACATTTCCTCAGACGGCATGGTTGAATAGTTACTCAGGAGCGGTGTCAGAAAAATGCCAAAGTTAGATGCAATCTGATTCACTTGAACAAGAATAGTTTACAATACGTAAATATTTAAATCATTCAAGTCTTTGTTTTCCTGCAGTTTGCAGTTTTGAAAGCAGCTACACAAAGACAAATTACTAATCCTCCCGCTGCCCAAAAAATGAACTGTTCACATTTTCATCTGATATCTTACAGGGATGTTCGGGGTTGTTGTTGATGTTCACTTCATTATTCATGAATGATAAATAATGCAACAAGTGTCACAATGGGTCAGATGCACCGCAGTGTGTTTTTAGGAGAACATGGAGGATTTCACACAGTATGCATTTTTAATATAATGTAGCTTTTTGTTTTCAATAAGCAATGGAAATGATTCACTGACCTTTCTCCTTGATGTGGAAGTTAAATAGCCGTCTGCAATGTATCAAACGTGAGAGAGAGGAGAGACTTCAAATGCACAAATCTATTCATAATGAACAATGCCCACATGGGAATATGGTCTCCAATTCACGGAAAACCAAACACACTAAAAGGTTTGGCTGTGCTTGTGTTGGATGGTGAAGTCTGTGATGAATGACAAGAGAATTATGATTTTTTTGCCAGTGTGTAACCACCCAGGTGTGGGTGAGAGAAAAAAGATCCCTAAAAAGGATGTCTAGAAATGTTCAATAAGTCATGCTCTGTTTATTTTAAGATATGTACCCGTATATGCTTTTTTATTGTCAGGTGAGGAGCCAACATACTGTAATGTTTTATTACATCCATGAGCTCTTTAAATGTCTAATGCTTAATGAATCTGATCATTGTGCCTCTTGCTAAATTCTTCCAATCGCCTGGTTGGTTCTGTAGTTGTGCACTAAATAAACCTTCCAAAGCAGTCTAAAAGTGAAGGTGATGATTCACTTAGGAAACTTGAATTTATGGTGCTTGAGCCTCCCTTGTTGAAAGGCCACAGATATAATTTTTTAATTTGGGGAAATAGTTGGTAATACTTACTATGATAATATTTAATATATCATGTTCAGATTCCCAGCAATTCTACTTGATGTTAAGCTTATATCCTTCCATACTTCACATTACGGCAATAATGGATTCATTTTGAAATATCTATATGAAAACAGATGGACTTGCAATGGATACAATGGAATATTGCTCTATTCACCAGATAAATTCAAAGCACAGAATGCACAACCCTGTCAACCAAATGACAGAATTGCTGTCTGGATTATCCTCACTGATAATTGTTTAACAAGGCAGAATATACTGCCTCTATGTACTGCTCAGAATTTGTAGAACATGACTGGTGTGGATCAGCTTGGAGCAGTGGTTCCCAACTGATGGGTCACAGTCCAAAAGTGAGTCACAGGTCCAATCTGAATGGACCGGAAGTGACTTGTGAGCGTGTCAAGTTTATAGATAATCTTTTTTTTTTTTTTTAAATTTCTGGCATAATGCTTTTATTTTGAAGTGCTGTTTCCTGCTGTAGAGTGAGTGACTAATGGACAACTACTTGACAGAGATAGAAAACTAGCTCTATGACATGGCCAAATGCAAATATGATGCTAAATATATTAAACTGTGTGGACATTGATCTAATGACTAAGATAAATCTGGACCCTGTGGCTGGACCAGTTGGAAACCACTGGTCTAGGGTATAGCCCATAGACTGCATATAAGAAGTGGACCAACCTATCATGATGTCACCTATTGGTTTGTAGACTACTGTTTTGAAGGTTGTTTTTTTTTTCCCCATGCATGTTCCACCAAGTACTGCTTGCTGTGACTGGCTAGTACCAACCATGACTTCTTTGCCCTAACCCTAACTTCCGCAGACCATGATGCATTGACATGACATACCAGCCAATCACAGCATTAGGGCTGCCCTCAACTGGAACTATTCCCAGTTGACCAATAGTCATCATTTAGGGCCATTGCTTGACGAGTCTCCCAGAACATTTACAATGTTAATTTAATTATTGAATTATATATTTTGGGTGGGGCAACACAATGGTTTGAGTTCACGGTGTGAGAAAGGATAGCATCAGTAACATTGTTAACACTGTGCTACATTACAGAGAAATACAAACTGTACTAATGAACCTTCATTAATATAGGCCTATATTTTATCTACAAGTGCACGTCACACACTGAGCGAACCGCCTGTTAATGACACTGTCGGCAAAGCAGTAATGATTGTGCTAAGTGGCTAATGGGCATGTAGCTACTTACATGTTTCAGATGATACGTCATGTTTGTAGTCAACGAGTTTACATATCACCTTGGGTTTGTTCTTCACCTTCTCAAAATGATCCCGCACTTTGGATTTCCTGCCGGACATGTTATTAACCAGCCTGTGTGATAACCTCAGGTACCAGCCCTGGAAATATGGCTGTATACATGCCATGTGTTTAACCACCTGGAAAACATAAGGTAGGGGGCTGGGCACCACTCTTTTGTGTGCCAGCTTTCAAGCCCGCAGTGGCAGGTTGCGTCTGAGGTTGCTAAGCAACCTTAACAAGCATCATATGCCTGTTTACCCGAGATCCTCAGTGCAGAGTTGATCTTCTTCTGCTGTTTATAAGTGGTGTAGGCTTGTCGTCCGTGGGACAGATGTAAAGCTCTGGGTAGCCCTGCACTAAAATGATCAACTTTTCCATATTTATCAGACTGAATATTTTCAGATGAAGGGAAAGATATCTGTTAGCTGTGATTGGTTTGTAACATGACTCCTGTCTGACTGCTGAGAGTGGCCTCTTCCTGTATCTGTCCTTTCAAATTAAATTCCCACATGGTCCAGTCATATAGTTTTTCAATTATTTTGACAAGGCGCAGCTCCTAATATAGTTTCACGATTTTTCTTTTTGTTTTGTTTTTTGTTTTTTTTCTGCAACTAAACGACAATTGAAATCTTGCTAATGACCTTTCTGGTCGACCAACGTTTGGTAGACTATCAAGGAGCAGCCCTACACAGCATAGTAGCACGGTAGGGCGGGACTAAGCAGAACACTATTGGGGAAAAAAATGTTTTATAGCCTCAAGTTTGGCATTTTGTCTTTTGACATCTTGATTTCTTGGAGCCAGGAGTGACTATATTTGGACGAAAGGGTGGAGCTGTGTAGAAGCAAACAATGGATCTGACTGAGAACCTCAGGACACCACAATGGTAGTGTCTTGTCAGTCAATAAGTAGCCATCGTCTATTTTTTGGATCATTTACAAAATGAACATTATGCTGTACTGAAGAGGCACTGTTTTCATTGTTTGTTTTCACTTTTCAAATCTGCAAGTAGCCCCTTGGCATAGCCACACTAGAGTCCTTATCTGCCATTAGATGCAAGGACAGTGGAATGACATATGCTGTAAAGCCCTCTGAGGTGTATTGTGATTTATGATACTGAATTAACAAATTAAATAAAATATTAAACTGACACTGGCACTGGATATCACCTGGACCCTGGAGTCAGGGGATCATCAAAGTAAATAAAATTCATCCTGATGGGGGACATGAGGTCATTACCAAATTTTTTAAACATACTTTTAAGGTCAATGCAGTATAGAGCTGTTTTATATTTAGAGACATTATAATCATACTACTATGAGGTGTTCCAGTGCTCAGTTATGTGGATAAAACGTTTTTCACCTCCTGTCAGCTTTTTCGTTTTTTATATTACCCAATAATAGTTGCACCGAGACTGGACACAAACTCAGTAAATCCCAACCAATAGCACAGTTGTTTGGAAGTTTTATTCTGCTACCAAGCAAAGTTTGCCGCAGAGACGCATAAATACAAACTGTATTTAAATGAGCCTGATCCTATCACTAATACACTCACCGCCCATCAGAGGCGAGTGATGAAACAGGAAGATCTATCACATCTGCATATATGGCCACTGTCTCCGCTGTCATACCATGGCATGATGGATGAGCGCTTCTCAGCAATGAAAATCGGTTCTACTTTTTCATGTTCATAACAAATGGAGCATCCTGACCACCGGGGAGCCTTTTAAGTGATAAGCTGCATTTATTTCCCAAATGCTTTTCTTTCTTGGTACAAAGCCGTGGACATCTGTTAAAGCTGATTACACTACCAGACCTGTTTCATGCGTTCCTGTTTTTTCCTCCCCATGTCAACCTTTGGGATTGTTTATCGAAAAAATTATGAGCAGTGAAAGGGAGCTATCCAGGGAGGGGATGCTTATAATAAAACACAGATGGTGGAGCATCAGATTCTTGATGTCAGTTAGTGTAGTGCAGAGAAGTGCGCTCGGGTAAGCGAGGAGTACACTGACTGAGAACTAATATATTTGATTAATGTAAAAGCATGCATGCTGCAGACTGCAGTCTGTGTGAGAGTGTAAGTCATGCTTGATTACAGTCAGATCTGGGAGTTAAACTATGGAGCTAGGACAGAGGCAGCAAGTTTCGGGAATTAAAAAAGGAAACACTGGCACTGAAAAAAAATGCACTAAAATGAAACACAGGCATAAAAACTATGTTTTTGCATTCTGATGTGTTTTCAGTGACAATTTTATTATTATTTTCTCTTCCAGAACAGCATCACGGCAGTTACAAGTTATATTCAGCCCAACATCCCAAACTCCTCCTCTCCATGCAAAAGTAATGACAGGAAGTTGAAACAAACACAAAATGGTCATCATAAAAAAATGACACTGAAGAAAGGGTGACATGACTGTTACTGATAAACACATCAGAATGCAAAAAAGTCAAAATAATATTCATAGTGCCTGTATTTTATTCTTCAGTGCTGTTTTTCAGTGCCAATGTTTCCTTTTTAATACTTTTTTTTTTTTTTTTAATTTTTGATGACAACGCTTACTGCAACTGTTTTTGCTCCATATTAAACCAGTATTCTCACTCATCTGACTGTTTAGTCACACTTTTTGTCAGGAAGTGTGATCATTTAATTACATGAAAGATAAAAACTGTCCGCATAATGGCTCCTTGATCCTTAATTTTTTAATTTTTATATAATCTTTATTTTATCAGGCAGTCGCACTGAGATCAAGATCTCTTTTACAAGAGAGACCTGAGAACAAGGAACATTCACAATCAGCAGACAAAAAAACAAAACTGTTATAACAATCATAGTAAACATCAGACAACAGAGATTCAAAATCTCCAAGATGAATGAATGTCTCAAGTTTAAGGGCAGATTGCAGTTCTTTCCATTTAAAGGGAGCATAATATCTGAAACCAGTTCTGCCAACATTAGTGCGTGTATATGGAACATCTAAGGTTAGACAGTTACTGGATCGTGTTTTGTAGTTACTAGATTTAAATGAGAGAAGAGATGTGAGGTAATTAGGAACTTTCAGCAGTAGTACTTTGTAGATGAATAACATGAGATGGATATGTCTTCTAGACTGTGACAAAGTCCAACCAACCTTTTGATACAGAGTACAATGATGAGTGCGAAAATTGTTGCATTAGTAATGAAGCGTAATGCATCGTGATACACTATGGCAAGCCGTTTTAACATTTAATCGCTAAGTTTGACTATCTGGAGTTACCATTATAGATATCAACAACGTCATTTTGACTAGTCAAAACTGAATTATGGATATCTATAACGTCATTCTGACGAGTCAAAACTCTAATTATAGATATCTGTAATTCAGTTTTGACTAGTAAGATTCAAACTATTTTTGCCATTCATGTGTATGGGGTTTGTCATTATAGATATCTACAATTACATTATGACTATCTATAATTCCAGTTTGAGATATCTACAACGTCATTTTGACTAGTCATAATTCAATTGCGGATATCTACAACGTCGTTTTGACTAGTAATAATTCAGTTGCGGATATCTACAACGTCATTTTGACTAGTCATAATTCAGTTGCAGATATCTACAACGTAATTTTGACTAGTCATAATTCAGATGCAGATATCTACAACGTAATTTTGACTAGTCATAATTCAGATGCAGATATCTACAACGTAATTCTGACTATCTGAAACTCAATTCAAGATATCTAGAAAGGACCATGTAGATATCTTCAATTGATGATAATTAAAGATATCTTGAACTTGAATTATGACTAGTCAAAATTAAATTGTAGATATCTCAAACTGGAATTACAGATACCCACAATTCAGTTGCAGATATCCGCAATAACAATTGCAGATATCCGCAACTACATTGGCGATATCTATTATGACAAACCCCATACACATGAATGGCAAAAATAGTTTGAATCTTACTAGTCAAAACTGAATTACAGATATCTGTAATTAGAGTTTTGACTAGTCAAAATCTAATTACAGATATCTTGAATAAGAGTTTTGACTAGGCAAAATTATGTTGCAGATATCAGTAATGAGTATCCAGTCTAGTGATTAAATGTTAAAACGGCTTGCCATAGATACACAGGGTTTAACTGCTGAAGCGTTGAAGGGGCAGCGTGACAATACAAGATGTCCCCATAATCAAGGACAGACATGAAGGTTGACAGTACAACAGTACAATGATTTTTCGGTTATAGGGAGACAGACAGGCAGCCTTTGATCCTGTACAAGAAGCCTAATTTGATTTTTAGTTTTTGAGTTAACTGTTGAATGTGAATCTTGAATGATAAATTACTGTCAAGCCAAATTCAAAGTATTTGTAAGAGTCAGTGAGAGTAATGTGGGTGCCATTTAAGGTCTTGATGGCAGGATAGTCAGAGTCACTAGTGGTGGCAGTGGAGAATACCAAGTATTTAGTTTTTTCTGCATTTAAAACTAGTCTGTGGTGATGGTGGGATAATTGTAGGGCATCAAAGGCAGTCTGTAGATGAGTCAGGGCTTGGGAAGGGGTAGAACTACACAGCTAATCCACAATCAACCAATAGCACAACGACACACCTTCTCCGCCTATCATCTCACTGCTCCTCATTTTAAATATGGTTCTTTTTCCTGCCTGCATACCCTCCACCTCCCCATCACTACCAGGCCTTTTCAGATGCAGCCTCTATTCGCCTCAGCAGTCATCAACCAAAGTCACCACCACCACCACCACCAGTGTCTAGACTCCATGGAGGATCTATCTTGCCGGCGCTTAGATGTCCCACAATCATAAATAATCTCCCTCTGATGTCTAAGCGCCAAAGACTTTTGTTAAATCTTATCAGCACAAATCATCTGTTAATCTGTACCCTTATATTTCACATTAAAGTTCATCTTCATTTCATTCCACTGTCTCTGGAATGCTTTAAGTGCTTTAAGTTGGAAACAAAAATTCTCTTTTCTCTTGTGTTCATTTCTGCAAAAATGCACCATTATTGTCTCCCTCCTTGTTTACTTCCAAATACTCTGCAGAGGATCATTTCAGTTAAATACCTTTTAACCGTAACAACTGAAAATACGGTAGTTTCTGTTTTTACCTTCTGCCTTCTCAGAAACAGTCCTAAAACCACAACTACCCCTTAGCAATATTTACCTCCCTGCCCTGAGCTCAGACCACTCTTCTCTCTGGCAAAATGTTAAGATGCCTCTCTGCAATACATAAACAAAGCCCGGCTCACATTTCTTGTGTATAAACAAGCTCTCAAGAGTTCAACATTTGACCAGAAAGTTAATGTAATTTGCGTTTAAGTATGATGCCTAAAGTAGAGAGGCCTATCTTGTGATTAGAAGAGATGATTACATGGTGAAAATCTATAATCATCTTGGATAAGGGCTGCACACCAGCAGGGATCCACTTTGGCTCAGTGCTGAGGATGAAAACAAACTCATGCTTCTGTAGTCGACCAAAACAAAAGCTCCTTAGATCTATCCTGGATGTTTTCCAAGGCTCGCTTTGCTCACTTGTCGGATAATTTTGCTGTGACTGGTTAATGTGTCCTGTGATAACCTCTGGCACATCTTAAGACCCAGCAGGGGAGCTCGAGACAGTGGCAGGAACCGGGGAAGATGGATGTCATTGAGCAAACCTTAAAACACAAAATCAGAAAAAGTCTGTTGGAAACATGTCGATGGGCGATAAAAAACAACACACTCTGACACGATTCACCTCCTCCTCCTCTCTTACACCTCCTTCTCTTAGTCCTTCTTTCCTTCATCTGCTACCCAACTTCTCCCCCCTGGAGAAACCATGAGCTCACATGTGCCAAACACAGAGGCGGCAGGCACTGCAGAATGTTTGTGTTTACCTTACAGATTTACACTATAATCTTTTCTACTAAATTTGAACCATTTGAGTTGGATCATGAACAGAAGACAGTTTGGATCATGTTTTACTGATTGCAATGTTTTGTTTCCATAAAAGCAAACAGTATGGACACATACCATTCACATGCAGCGCTGGTGTTTATGAAACAGGGCCTGCAAGCTGGTGCAGGCAGTCAACCTGAGTCCATTGTTACTCTCATACAACATACTGTTTCAAACATATCGCCAAACAAAAATATCAAACTTGGATGATTCTGCAAAACTCTGGAATACATTTACTGACCATGTTTTTGATATTCAGTACCAACATTTTTGAATAATTGTCTGGGTAAGGCTTAGGAAAAATTGTACACCAAATTAACTACTGTTAAAAGAGCACCTACTGTACATTACCCACAACACAACTTGACTGCCAACAGTTTGGTCTGAGATTCTGGTAAGGTTTGCCAGTAGGGGTTAATGTAGCCTTGAGCAGCTAGCCTCAAGCAGAGATGAGGAACAGGCTACAGAGGTCTGGTGAGCTCGCTTCTCTCTAAAGTGAGATTCATACTTGTGCATCAGCTCTATGCAGAGCCTACACACGTGGCCTACGCCATTGTGTGTTTATACTTGTGTGGTAGTGTGTCTGTGTCACTCTGCAGATACGCCTCCAAAACACTATTCGGCGTTGGGGTTTCTGTGAAGTGCTGTAAAGGTTGGTTGATTTGAAACACACCCAAAACACACATTAAACGCACATTAAACATGGCTTAATAGCAACAATGTCAAACACAAGTACACAAATCGACTTCACTATAACTCACAGCATTCACAGACAAAGCACTTGTCTTTTGCTGGACACATTTTCCCCAAAAATACAACATGCTAATGTTTTTAGCACTAGTCTGTGGCATTTTACATTGTATAAATTAGCCCAACAAAGGTAACGTTACAAAATTCGTCTCCATTACAACTCACAATGTTTGCTGACAAAACAACTGTTTTATACTAAACCGGTTTTCCCAACAAATATAACATGCAAGACACACAAGACTTAAAATGCTATTTTGTTGGGGCTTTTGTGTCTTCACAATTTATTGTTTCTTACCTGTGAAATAAAAGTAAAAAGTTTTTCACTGAGGGAAATGGTTTCAGATTACAGAAATAAACAGGAGGTCTGTGTCACTGCAACATGTAGTTAGTTACCCTTCTGGGGTCATGGCGTAAGGTACGGCATAAGCTCTCTGTCCATGCAGAGTCTATGCCATAGGTACGGTATCGATTCAACGCAGAAGTATAAATCCTGCTTAAATCCACACTCCTAGTCTTCAGCCCCAACTGACCCTGACTCAAGTGAAGTTCACTTTAGGCAACTGACATATGGCTAAGTCCCGCCCTCAAACGCGATGAACCAATCATAGTGCGTATAGCCATTCCCATACACTCGGACATTCTCTGCCTGGACGTCCATTGAAATGCATTACAGAAAGTCAGTTTTGTTCGGTTTTATGAGCTTTTTCGGAGATTTGAAGTTTAAAAAATGGTCAAACGGTGTGCATGGGGTACATGCAACTCCAACACAAGGTATCCTGAGAGGCTGGGCGACGGGGTGTATTTTTTACACTTTAAACCACATCTCAACCGAGAAAAGTGTCTCCTTTGGATAAAGTTGTGTGGTAACGACATCAACTCAACATGAATAAGATTAACAAGGATGTCTACATCTGTTTTAAGGTAAGTCAACATTGTGTTTGAGGCAACATATTGTCACTTTGCTGGAAAGAAATAGAAAGTTATCTTTAACATCTCTAGCTAACGTTAGCTAAAGTTAGCCTAATGTTAGCTCCTAGCTGCGTTGTTCATCATGTCAGCTTGTTTGCTCGGAGTTTATTAGCCTATTTTGTTCTAGTTTTTGTACTTTGGTGACCGTACATCATTGTTAGCTGTTGTCCAAAGGGCTCTAGTTAAACTAACATTAACTTCTGGAGCTTAGCTTCATTAATTTATCTGTAATGGCAGAGATAACAAAGGTTGGCAAACGTTATGCTGAATGATTCAGTGTAAATACTGTAGCACCAAACTAACAGAGAGACACTCTTGGTAAAGATGGTAAAAAGGCCATTATCCTTTTCTCATATTCTGAGCCAAAAACCTTAACTTCAGTGGCACTTTAACTTGCTGTCTTTGATGGCGACGGCAACGAGATGCGGTTCACAAGCGTACACGATGACCTGTAAATTTTGACTTGTAATTTAAGCTTTTCATCGACCTTCTCAACAATAAAATGATTAATATATCCCTCCAGTGCATACAGTAGTTTAGGCCCTTTTGGTTACTTCTCAATGACATCTGATCGTTATGTCTCCAAAAATCATCAACTGCCTCCTGCGAAATGCCGTGTACTGTGACACCTGCCATAGCGCCGGTCACTGAATGTTGATAGTTTGTCTGAGTGAGTGGAGGGGGGCGTGGCTTAGCCATAGGTCAATTCATAGAGAGCTTCTTCTAGAGCCATAAAAGGCTTTATACACCAAAAAAAAGTTAGTTGCCTTGACTTCAGGGACAGTAGTTTACAGATCCATTTCAAGTCATCTCGTTGCAACAATACCGTATACGACGCATCTTCTACATTTTGGCGGTGTATTTAGGGCATGTGTCTATAGTGTTTTTCTTTGGCAGAAAAT
Organism: Epinephelus lanceolatus; assembly: GCF_041903045.1. Classification (NCBI taxonomy): domain Eukaryota; kingdom Metazoa; phylum Chordata; class Actinopteri; order Perciformes; family Serranidae; genus Epinephelus; species Epinephelus lanceolatus. The sequence goes on along the minus strand of NC_135738.1, from coordinate 32,832,716 downwards.
GGTGGCAGGGCACTGGAGAGCACATCATGAAAAAAGTGTTCCCAGTGCTTTTTTTTAATGACACAGTGCATGTGGGTTTTGTTTCTTGGACAAAATCTTTGTGTTAATGTTGCATGGCTAACGTAATGCCACGTTAGCAGAGGGCTGACTGCATAGCTAATAACAAGTTTACAACAATGCATACAGTGATAAAAATACAACATTCAGTGTCCAGCTGAAATGCTCCCACAAAGAGGCTTTTCTGTCTTTGTTGTGTTGGTTTCTGAATTACATCATACAGCTCAGGAGAGATGCTTTAGGAGTGAACGGGACGCCACCTGCTCCTTTCTGAAAAGTCTTGAGATTTTCACCTAGAAGCTCTAGGAGCTGCTGCACAAAAAAGCCAAAGCACTTTGAAAACAGACACTAGATACAGCCCCTTTTCTCTAGGCAGCTGCGTGCAACCGCATACACTCTTCTTACTGGGAACAATTGAAAAAAGACACTGATGCTCAGAAAAAAAAACAACTAGCGGACACAGGTCCTTGGACTGTTACTGCCCTGCTCACTATTTTCTTGCCATGCTTGCTTATCTTACACGGCAGCTGGACTCTCACGTTATCACAAAATCACCCAATCATAAGATCACATGAAAATCCATCTTGTCAGGCTTCAAGTAATGTGCAGTGTCCCTCCAGGAGCTACTGGCAGCTAGATACAGGTGGCATGATGACACAAAGAGGCGACTGTTGGTTCAAAACAACAGTGGTGCCTCCTAAAGAGGTTAGCGTAGATGCTCCACTACATCAGAACTGGAGATTAGTTCTTCACTGAAAGAAGAGCAAAGAACGACACTGAAGGCTTTTCTTGATGGAAAAGATGTTTCCTTGTTTTCCATCTACTGGTTTCAGCTTCCACGAGAGACAGTGACAGATGGTTCCAATCACCTGCCAAGTACTTTTTGAAAGTGCCTGTCCTTTACCAAACATTTTCCAATGACAGCCTCTTAGATGGTTCTGTGTAACAAACCATCTGGCACATTAGGTCAATGTCGCTTTCAGGAAGAACCCACTTTCTTCTTAAGTTGTAATTGTTTTTCAGAAACCAATGCCATTGGCCACCTTTGGTGTCTTTATTTGGGTTCTACAAATATTTAACCAGTAAAAAGCATTAAAAAGAGTTTGCAACTAACTCCATTTGGGTTTTCAAACTGTTGGCAAAACCTCATAGCTTCATTGAGCCTCCACTTAATGAAGTGCATAAAAGTGCATCTTCGGTGCCACACAGTGCAGCTGAAGTGGAGATGTAATTTTGTCTGACTTTTAAGTACAGAACTGGTTGTTTGAATAAGTACAGCATTTTCTTTCCTCATGAAAACCTTGTAACTTCATTTGAGCTCGATTTTGGTAAAATAATAATATAATGACACAATACAAGTATCTGACCATACATTAAGACACAGTACCACTTGATGGCGCTGTGTTAAATTATCTTAAAAAATTGTGGGGGTTATTCTACAAAGTAGCAGTTTCGGATGTCACCCAACAGCGACATTAGGCTGCCCCACTACTCACCTGAATGCTAAGCTGCCGTTTGCTGCTACTGCTGCTGCCACCACTGCACTTCATTGGCCCCACCTCCACCCTAAGATCCACCTGTTGGATCCAAGTCAGCGGTCCCAGAGGGAGAACTCATTATCATCACTCCCCAGTCCCAGCTGTGTGAAGCTTGGTGTATCCTTGTGGGGAGCGACGAGGTCACAGCCTCGATGCCAAATATGAGCTCTGCACATATTCTTCACACACACACATTCCACGTGAGTTGAATAAGTGAACTGGTGTAGTGGTGGCAGCTCTAAGGTTACAAAACTGGGGTGTGAACAAAAGGTCACTGCATTAATTCCCTCAACCAACAAGGGAAAGGGCAGGAAAACAAAAAAGTAGGTCTCTACCTTCTTTCAGCAACTATTATGACACCCTTGAGCAAAGCAGGGTCGCCTGCTCCCACTGTGGCAGAATATAAAACTTTAAGTTGCTTTTTTTTTTTTTTCAAATCTCACCTGTACCTTTTTGTTTAGTCAGTTGTGAATCACCAGCACCTTTCACATGTGGTCTCCTGCTCTGAGAGCTAATGGGGAAGTTGGCCCAATGTGGCCCCCAGATGTTCATTTGAAGGGTCATTTGCTGTTGATGTTGTATTAACACAAGTGTTTTAGTTGACCGACCCAACAGTGATTTATGATCTCCTGGGAATTCCAGGAAATTGTGGTGAACATGTAATTGCAGGGGAACATTTTTAGCTCCTCGCAGTTCACTGGACATTGTTGCCCGGTCAGAGGTCTGGCAACCAGCGTGGAACTTCTGTCAAAAAACAATTGTTGGATGCCTGTGATGCCATGGCTTTGATTTCTTATTGATATAATCCTAATTAATTAGAGTGACCAATGTAGTTTCACATAATTAATGTTTACATACTGTTCAGTAGCTCATTCAGTCCAAGCGGAGCCATGAATCACACAGTAAATCACACAGAAAAGAAGGAGAAGTGGAGCTTTTGAACCACAGAGTAGTCCTGCCTCTGCACCACCTCCGTCCTCCTGCACTATTTCCTCCAGGTGTCCATCACACAAAGAGCTGCTCTGTGAGTCAAACCATACCTGGGGTTATTACAAAACAGCACTCCCACAATGAAACTCTTTGTCCAGGTGCCGCATGTTTCGGTGCATTCAAACAGAAAAAGTTTGAATAAATTAAGAAAGGATCACTCTAAAATTCACTGCTTGTAAATTCAGCGGGCCGTCTCTGTTTCCTGTGGAGAAAAAAAACCCACTAAGGACACATCTACAATGAATCACAATGGCAGTGTTTTTGCCCTGATTGATTTAGCGAGACTTTAACCTTTACACTTTTTGTTGACGTTGATGGTACCGTAGGTGCTGCAAACACTTGTGCTTCCACCTTTTGACCAACTGAAAGCTCACTGTAGAATTTCAACATAAAAGTATGACAATATACACCACACAGATGATGTAGTTCTGGGGTGGTTTGCAGCCGGTGGATTGCCCTCTCCATGTTGGGGGAGAGTTACTGCCTCAAGAGAGGGAGTTCAAGTATCTCGGGGTCTTGTTCACGAGTGAGGGTAGAATGGAGCATGAGATGGATTGGCGGGTCGGTGCAGCTTCTGCAGTGATGTAGGCACTGGGCCGGTCCATCGTGGTGACGAGGGAGCTGAGCCAGAAGGCAAAGCTTTCGATTTACTGGTCCATCTACGTCCCAACCCTCGTCTATGGTCATGAGCTCTGGGTATTGACTGAAAGAATGAAGTTGCGTAAATGAGTTTCCTCCGTGGGGTGGCTGGGCTCAGCCTTAGAGATAGGGTGAGGAGCTCGGACATCCGTGGGGAGCTCAGAGTGAAACGGGTCAGTTGAGGTAGTTCGGGCATCTGATCAGGATGCTTCCTGGATGCCTCCTGTTGGAGGTGTTCCAGGCACGTCCCACTGGTAGGAGACCTCGGGGCAGACCTAGAACACGCTGGAGGATTACATATCTCATCTGGCCTGGGAATGCCTTGGGGTCCCCCAGGAGGAGCTGGAAAGTGTTGCTGGGGAGAGGGATGTCTGGGGTGCTTTGGTCAGCCTGCTGCCCCCGCAACCCGGATAAGTGGATGAAAATGGATGGATGGATGAAGTATGACAATATCTGCAAAAGGTTACACTACAACTTGTAGCACAAAATTCTCCCTGGGGCCCCTCCCTGCATCCATAGCTATTCCTTCTGATGTCTTTGTGGGTCGTTGTCACACAGGCACCCTGTTTACTTAGTTAATTCCCCTAGTTCAATACCTCGGTGTAGCTGTGTTACAAAAATGCACTGAATTTAGATATTAAAGATGTTGTGGTGTATGACAACAGAGAGCCTGAAAAGAACCATCCTTGATACATACTGCTGTTGTTAAAACGTCATGGTTACTTTCTAAGGCTGGTCTGTTGTTGTTGTGGACAAGCTGGAAAAGATCCTGCTGAGGTGCAAACATGTTTCAGACTAACAGAGCATTCTGGCCTGGATATAATTTATTTACAAGCTGAATCAATTATTTTTTTAGTTCTAAAACAAATCAAAAGTCCTCAGAATGTCAGAATGTCTGAAACTAATCTACTTTTGTTAGACTCTTAGTAAAGCAGTATTCACGCTTGTTTTTTTTAAGATCCTGTTGAGTGGTACAAAAGAGAAAACAGAACCTATTACTGCACAAACTGCATGGAGAAAAAATAGAGAGACTAATGCATTTCAAGAATCACTTTCATCTTCACATCTTGCCTTTTTTTCATTATTTAGACAACATTTTAATCAGCACTGGTTTCCAAAACAGAAGGCAACAATGGGGGTTTGACACAAGTCATATCTGACCTCTTGTGCGACCTAACAAGAACCAAGCAATTTATCTGTTTATTTTGCTAATCGAGAGGAAATCCATTTCCATGTGTGTGTGACCAGTAATGATTTGGCTGTGCATGCCCTTGGGGAGGTTGAATTCATCTAAATCCCTCTAATTAATTTCCTGAACATTTCTAACTCACATCACATCTGCTGGGACAAACAGCTAATCAGCAGAGACTTAATGGGATCTGTATTCGGCATGGAATTTAACATTAGTTTAATGAGTGATCGGTGTAAATCTGATTTCATTTGGGTTTTTTTTTACTTTGTTACAGTCTTAATTAAACATGTGGTGGTCCTGTTGCCCAAAGGCTTTTTGGGTCACACATGACATTAAATAAATAACTTTCAGTGGTGAGAATAATGTGAAATTTTTCTTCAGAATTATTGTTCTTCACTGTCAAAACATGCTGTCCTTAACAAGGTGAGTCACGTCAGCTGTGACTGAAACACCCCCATATCCAACCTCCTAATGTTGGCTGATAAGAAATAACAGAAAGCTTTTTGCTTTGCCAAAAGTGCCAGAGTACATTATCTCCTGTAATGCATTTTGCAGCCAAAAGGTGAAAATAGAAGGGCTCTTCTGTGCGGAGTTTGCATGTTCTGCCGGTTAATGATGGTATAAAACAGTCTTTCAGTTTTTCAAAGTATTGTGAGTCACTGCAACCATGAGAAATCCTTGAGCACACAGTCATAAATGTGCACACAAAATATTAGGCTGATTGGTCCAGTAGCTTTCGATTTACTGGTCCATCTACGTCCCAAGTCTTACCTATGGTCATGAGCTATGGGTAATGACTGAAAGAGTAAGGTTGCGGATACAAGCAGCCAAATGAGTTTCCTCTGAAGGATAGCTGGGCTCAGCCTTGGTGAGGAACTCGGACATCCAGAGGGAGCTCGGAGTAGAGCCGCTGCTCCTTCGCATCGAAAGGGGTCAGTGAAGGTGGTTTGGGCATCTGATTAGATCAGGATGCCTCCTGGACTCCTCCCATTATAGGTTTTTTGGACACGTCCCACTGGTAGGTGGCCCCAGGACAGACCCAGAGTACGCTGGAGGGATTATATAACTTGTCTGGCCTGGAAACTCCTTGGGATCCCCTAGAAGGAGCTGGAAAGCGTTGCTTAGGAGAGGGAAGTCTGGAGTACTTTGCTCAGCCTGCTGTCCCCGCAACCCAGCTTCGGACATAAAATGGATGGATGGAAAGAATGGATGGTCCAGTAGTTTGTGAGATTAGCTGACAGATACACAGATTCACACACATATGCATGCACACACACAACCAAAGGCATGATCCCCAGGCTTAGGCCCGCAAAGATTATAAATCATTTGGGTATGAAAACACTACAGATTATGCTTCAGAGTTCTCATGGGGAACATCAGCAAAAAAATCATCTACACAGAGTCTCAGTGACTGTTTAATAATCCATAACATTTTGCATCCAGTTTGCTGAAAAAGCAGAAATTGGTTCATAAAACTACAGTGACAAATAAAACAGCCACTCTTGGATGTCTTATACCCACATACACTGTGTTCTGTTGTGCTTAATACAAATACGGCACGCTTGCCATGCTACAGTGTAGGCTATTTCCTTTTAACTCAATGAACTCCATCTGTTCATGCTAGAACAGGAAAGAATAGAGAGGAAGAGACTCCCCTCAAAGAGCATGTTATTTTATGGTTAATAACTGTACATCACTGAGCCTCAGCACTTGTGTTGGACACAGAAACGGCACTCCAGATTACTGTAATCAGACTAACAGCTCTTCTCACAACACGCCAACGAAGGATTCTCAAAAACTGAAAAACAAACTCAAATGAACACAAAACTAAATGCTTAAATCTCCAAGACAACTGTAAAATAAAGACCGTGAGAGGCTGGTCATGGTGCTGCACACATTCAGCATCATCATTAAAAGCCCTCAAAGCCTAGTAAAGCGCTGTGGTTCAAGATAATGAAGAAATATGACTGGTTTAAAACTGACAGCCTAATGGCCGCAATAGTAAGCAGTTAACCACCAGCTGCCTCAGTTCCATTTTATATTCAGCATTAAGTGTATATCGTTTTGCCAAATTTATAAACATCTTCTGATTGCTTCCAGAGCTCCTTTTTGCTCTTCCCACCAGCGTGGAATAACACGCCAAATCCACTCATTTGACGAATGATATGACGGATGAAAAACGTTTACTGTTTGGTACCTCTGGGCTGGTGACAGAGAAATATGAAATTACTCCAACAACAGCAGAGTCATAAACTCTCCACAAAACCTGTTAAATCTGATATGAATTTAATTTTAGAGGAATAACCCATTCATTATATGTGATAGCTTTGGAAATAAGCAGTTGTGGATCAAGCACATTCAGCCCCTTAGGCAAGCTTTCCTGCGGTGTTTTGAAAGAGACTGTGTATAAACTCTACATTTCCTGAGAAAACGGAAGTGTGTTTTGAAAGAAGACACTCCATGTAACAGGAAGAACTTGACATGGCATCCCAAAACGTCAACAACCAATGCGCTCTGAGTCGTCATAACTGGACATGGAAAGTCCATGATCAAACGTCGATATGTGACGAGATCAGAATGAGAATGTGTTGGTTTTTCTACTGCGTCCTATATGGCTTTTGCCTTTTCATTTTCTCTTGCTCCATCGCTCTCCACAGCCACCCCACTCCATCATTTCCCTTATGTTCAGGGGGATTTGGTGCCCCCTCCTTCCCTCCTTCTGGGTGTCGCACTATGCAGCCCATAGGAAGATCCACCTTTGGAGATAAGTGACACTGTACCATACATTTTACTGTGGGATTACAATTCAGATGCTTTTGATACAACTGTTCTACTATTCTACTGCACTGCGTACATTTGTCACACACCTGGGAGGGTGTTCACAAGGTTTCCCCCCCGTCAGTCTTACACTCTGCCATACATGAACAGCATCAACACTTTTCACTGTTGGTCTCAATGGAAACTTTGTTCTCTTTCTCCTCTGTCTGGTTTGATACACAACAGAGGAAGTTGTGCGTGCTGTTTTTGGGATTTCTCCTCGCATGACGAAGGTTTGTGGCCTCGAGCTAGTTGCATGGCTGTGGATGGCAGACCTTGACACAATCAAAGGCATCAATTACAATCAGGCGTGTAATGGGGCTATCGCCATTGTTTGAAAAAGAGCTGATTTGCAAAAGGGGGGGGGGGGGGGGGGGGGCGTTTGACAGAAGACACATTTTTCGTGTAAGTAGAGAGACTCCACACGTGTGTGAGGCTGGATTTAAGTCGCCTAAGCAGATAAAAAACACAGACACGTACATCTTGGCAAACAATGAATCGCAATGTGGCCGTGTCTGTTAATTTTTTTAACAGCACTGAATGTATTCCAGCCAAACAAACACTTCATCATTGCAACAAACTAAAAGTGAGGCAGTTATTTTACTTCATCAGCTAAAATATTTGAGCGTTAAATGGTCTGTGCATGCTCATACCTCTGAGGGGCCACATCCAAAGGCATTATCAAGAGTCTGTCATTTGAGCTGAATCCAAAAGAAAAAATGTTGATGGTAAAAACGAATGCACGAGAGATTTATTTCAGCTTTAAAAGCCATAAATAGCATAGCTGTGTAGAATTTCCTTAGATGCCTTAAAAGAAAACTTTCCCCCAATGACCATTTGTCAATTACTCACCCTGTGCTACCTTAAATTCCTGAAGAAAACTTGCATGCCTTGGGTGAAGAAAAATCCAGAAATAGGAGAAAATTCTTGATGAATTGAGGTCATAGGCGAATGTGTTTAACAACAGCAGAACATTATCAAAACATCCGTTCACAAACTCTCACACAACACATACAGTATAAGCCAAATCTCATTTATCCAGTCGTATGCTCAGTACTTCCCAAACAGGCGGAGAACTGAACAGAGACAGAAACTTTCTAATCTATGCTCCTGTCAAAGCCAGACTGCATTGTCAAAAATGGATGCTCTACTGCTGCCTCAGTCAGTTTGTACTATTGTGTTACTTTGTTTGAAAGTGTTAGTTCGGCTTCAACAAAGTCACAAAATGACACAAACGAACTAACTGATCGAGGCAGTGGAAGCATGCAGCTCCCATGTTCAGCAAGTTACTGTTTTTGTCAGTGAAGACTGGCTTTGATGAAAGTAAAGATAAGTTTCTTTCCCCCATCTGTTTGGGAAGTACTGAAGATTTGACTGCCCGAGTTGTGTGAGTATTTGCCCAAGACTTCAGCTCATTAAGAATTTCCTCTCTTTTGGGATTCTTCGTTCACCGTGGAGATGTGCAAGGACAATAGAGTTTTCTTCACAAAGTCAGTGTAACACTGTGTGAGCTATTATACAAAATGGTCATTTGGGGGGGGGTAAAGTAATACTTTATTAACTTTTTGATATCAATGGACGGATTAGTGTATTCTTAAATCACATTTGGAAAAGTATTAAAAGGGGAAACGTGCTGTCTTTATCAGAATAAACAGCCCCCAGGATTCTTCTGGAGCTCAGTCAGACCCACTGGTAGATGTCCAAACCACAGCTTTGAGAGACTTTCCATTGGAATTCGTATCGGACCTGTCAGGGGGCCTCTAGGCTGGAACCTTGGTGCTGAGCGTCCTGAAGCCTATTTGCAAATTACCTCCTTCACCAGAGTGGAGGGTAGAATAACACACAGCAGCCTCCTGTCTGTCCAAGACCCAGCTACCTGGGTCAGCTACCGCAGGGAGAAGAGATATGGAGCAGGACCAAGGGGGAGGACGGGGGGTGTCAAACTTGGCTAACCAAACCCTACTGATACGAGACCTGTTGCTCCTTCCGCGCTCACCTACTGGTGTCCCATTTCTGTTATTATGGGAGTTTTTTAAAGGAAGTGTCCAGAGTTGTTAGCAGCAGACGTTTTAGTGGTTTTTGACACGGGGGTATAATAAAGCAGACTGAGGTAGACTTGAGCATGGTGTTCGTGTTCTAGATTTGCATGATGGATGGTGGCAGTGGCTGAGTGGGACAGGTTGCCTGCTCTAATGGGTCTCTGAGGAACTTAATCAGCCATTCCCACAGCGCTAAGGATAAATAACAAGCTGGACATTTCTGCTGCGGGGCGGTCTGGCCAAGAAAGAGCTGACTGATGGCACTCCTGCAAAAAATAGCCAGAGATCCCTTTAGCAAGATAATGAGCCTAATCAAGAATGACAGCTGAGAAACTGAGACACACACTCTATCTGTGTGAATCAATCTGTGTGCCCTCACAAGGCATCCAAATCTGTAGTGAAGGACAGCATAAGGTGTGTCGTTCCTGGTCAAACTACATTTTTAGGCTCTAAACAGCTTGCACAGCTACGTAATATCTGAAGAGCTCCACTGCAGTATCCTCAGTGGAAACTGGCCAGGGTGCAAAGAATTAAACTGACAAGAGCTCTCAGCATAAATATCTACTTAACACAGTGAAGTGCAGCATTTTTAAACACTCAGACACACTGTTATCCAGGTTTCTCATGCACATGCTCTTATGGGTTAGTGCATTAACATGATTGGGAACAAGTATGGCTGTGGCTACTTGAAATAAATGGCAACAGCTGTCAAGAATATATTGATGGAGTGTTTAGAAATGATTCTACAACAGATGGTTGGAAACAGCAAAAGAGGAGAGCAGAGTAGCCTGAGTCCCCATGGCTAATGAACTCACAGTAGAGAGTAATATCTGCAGCATGAGCTGATGAACTGAGGAAAACATTATATATGGTCTACTTTAAATAGTGGTGCCCCCAGAAATTTTTCATAGTGGTAACAAGATGGGGTCACTGCAAATCTTGAGGTAGCACACAAAAAACAAAACTCATAACTTAATTTCAGGAATTTGCATTTGCTGTTGAAGTAGGCTAGTTTAAAACTATGTCAACATGGAGAGTTAAGGATATACTTTGGTGTCTTATTTTACAAATAATATTACTTATTATCTGATGTGCATAGACTAATACCAGTGCAGTTTTGTTGGGATCAATCGTCCTTCAAATAGGCCGGTTGTCTCTTTCTTTAAAAAGACAAATATACAGCTTTAATTTGAAGAAGTACATTGATTGTAAGGAACAAAACATCTAGGAAAAAGCCTTCTCACATTTAGGGGAGACTCGTTGGTACCCATAGGACCTGTTTTCATTCAGATATCTTGAGGTGATAGTTTAGCAGCAGGATTTATATTTCTGCGTTGAATCAACAACATACCTATGGTGAAGACTTTACGTTCATGCACGTAGCCATAGGCTTGGACTAATAACATTAGCATGTTACATTTATTTGGAAAATGTTTTTAGTATAAGACAGTTGTTTTGTGAACTTTGTGAGTTGTAATGGAACTGAATTTTGTAACATTACCTTCGTTAAATGTTGCTGTTGTCCCAGGCTTAATATGAGTAGAGGAAAAGTCCTCTGGCTGCTAGGCTAATTTATACAATGTAAAATGCCATGATCTTGTGCTAAAAATATTAGCATGTTGTATTTGTGGGGAAAATGTGTCCAGCAAAAGAAAAGTGCTTTGTCTATGAATTCTGTGAGTCATAGTAAAGCCAATTTGTGTACTTGTGTTTGTAACTGTCTCTATTCAGCCATGTTTAATATGTGTGTTTGAATCAACTTAACTCCACAGCACGCGGATAAGTGTTTTGGAGGTGTAAGTGCAGAGTGACACAAAGACACACCACCGCACAAGTATAAATGCTCACAACAGCGTAGGCCATATGCGTAGATTACGGCGTAGAGTCTGCAAAGAGCTGTCTCACAAGTATAAATCCTGCTTCAAAGGGACCCCTGTGGAAAAGTCCATGCCAGTTGTTCATTAGCATTATTTAGCCCCTTTTTTGACAAGCTATGCCTTCATGGCACTAATGGATGCTTTAGGTTGTCTAGTTTCACAAGACATCAATACCTTCACTTTAAAAATGAGTGTGCCAAGGCCTCTTGAAGACAATAATATCAGCTTCCAATTGTAAAAGTGTGGTCCCCCCGTCCCCCTACCCCTGGGGCCACCACTGACTTTAAAGCTTAAATAGAGTCAAAACTGTAGCAGATAAAACCACGTACTCAGATCATGCTAGCCTCTAGAGGATAGTGTATAGATATTACAGACCTTCTCCTTTTACCTGAAGTGAAACTAGAGAAACACTGTTATGAAAATGTCAAACTCAAGCTGTGTTTAAGAAATTACAGAAGCTCCAAGAGAGAAACTGTGAATTGCAATCTAATCGTAAACAGTAATTATTGTAAATACAAACACTTTGTGGGATGACAGTGTTCTGTTTAATTTGTTGTTCGGTATCCTGTAATAATAAGGTAGACAAGCTCCAACAGCTACTGCGTTGAAAGGGATTTGAAGACAAATCAGCTGTGTACAAATCCTAATTATTATTTCTTCTGACACACTTTGCCTCCGCAATGTAACACGCTCTAATGAAGTCAAACTCCAGTGGTACTAATTTTTCCTCTCTGTAGTTTCAGAGACTTCCCCTGAACATATTTTTTTCTGATGCTGTCATTTTCTGTTTCTGCAGTAGGGTCTTGTTGGACCTCCAGTATACCACCTTGTATGTCAATGTGCTCTCCAGTCCACCGTCATCCAAGATACCAGGTTGAATGTAACATAAGCTTATAAGGAGATCATTTCCAAACGAGATGTGATAAGGAGAGCAAATTTGTCCTTCATGTTAGCCTCTCCTGACTGAAGCTGATGATCGTTGGCATTCAAATATCAAACTTATTTTGTAATGTTTGGCTCTCTGATCCATGTAGGCTAGAGGTTTAATACAGATTGTGTAACGGAGAGATGAAAGATGGGCAGGGCAGTGCTGTCTGTGTTTTAGGCGGGGGTGGCTGTGCTCCATCAACTTGGCCACAGCACCGGACAGATGGGAAACCTGCCCAGATGTAGAGGCTCTGCAGTTGCATCATAAATCTCTTGGCAACTGGTGTCATAATGGAGGTTCTGATGAAAAATTGGTGGTGTCCAAATATCTAAATAAAGCCACACAATGTAATGAAATTAGCACAAACTGAAAAGCAGATAAGAGTTGTGTACACTGATGTGATGCTGACGTTCCTCTGTCACAGTCTGAATGATACAATATGCTCATATCATTCTTTCCACTGCTGTATTTCAGTGTCAAAGAATTGTCTGTTTCCAGCCAAGTCTCCATGTCATCCCATCATGCAGACACATTTCCCTCACCATCTCTCTTTGGACCACATCACCATTTAAGGCTTTGTATTTAAGTTATTGCGTGTTGAGAGAGCAGCCTGACAACAAGACCGATGACTGAAAAGATTGCTCTGACGTGGGTGTGAGTTAATTCAGTTCTATCACAAACACTTACATCACATGGCAAATGGAGACGACAATACAATCTGACTTGGCGGTAGACTTCTCCTCGTGGGAAGACTCCCTGCTGCAGCAACACGGCAGAACAAAGTGAAAACACGACACATGATGAATAACATGCAAATAATCACCCAGTTGTTATTACTTAGAAGTTAACACCATCCAAGGTGCAGAGCTAAAGCAGGTGGAGGCTAAAGTGAGGAGCCTCCGGCAGCAGCTGCAGCTACAAGTAGGAAACACATCTGCAGTCAGATTGGATGTGAGTGTGAAAACCTTAAATAGCCTCCAAGTCACGGCAATAAAATGTGATGGTTGAGACAGTGGTGAAGTAGCTGACAGCACACTGATGTGTGACTTCGACTGTCCTTCCAGAGCAAATTCATTCAGGTTATAAGTAAAAGTGACTGCTAAGCCCAGTCACCAAGTCTCATCACGCCCTCTTCATATCTGAATCTGTCTCTATGTGCTGCCTGTCAGCGCTGCCTCCAGTCAGACAAGTACAAGTTGCATTACACCCTCCTTGCCCTTCTGCTTCAATATAAAGTTTGGTAGATCAGCTGAACTAAGTTGCTCACAAAACATGGCAGGTAGTGTAGTTGTTGAATAGTACAGCGGCTGAAAGAGCTCAATGCACTGCAACACTCACCAATTTGACCATGTACAGTACAGGCCAAAAGTTTGGACACACCTTCTCATTCAATGCGTTTTCTTTATTTTCATGACTATTTACATTGTAGATTCTCACTGAAGGCATCAAAACTATGAATGAACACATGTGGAGTTATGTACTTAACAAAAAAAGGTGAAATAACTGAAAACATGTTTTATATTCTGGTTTCTTCAAAATAGCCACCCTTTGCTCTGATTACTGCTTTGCACACTCTTGGCATTCTCTCCATGAGCTTCAAGAGGTAGTCACCTGAAATGGTTTCCACTTCACAGGTGTGCCTTATCAGGGTTAATTAGTGGAATTTCTTGCTTTATCAATGGGGTTGGGACCATCAGTTGTGTTGTGCAGAAGTCAGGTTAATACACAGCCGACAGCCCTATTGGACAACTGTTAAAATTCATATTATGGCAAGAACCAATCAGCTAACTAAAGAAAAACGAGTGGCCATCATTACTTTAAGAAATGTAGGTCAATCAGTCCGGAAAATTGCAAAAACTTTAAATGTGTCCCCAAGTGGAGTCGCAAAAACCATCAAGCGCTACAACGAAACTGGCACACATGAGGACCGACCCAGGAAAGGAAGACCAAGAGTCACCTCTGCTTCTGAGGATAAGTTCATCCGAGTCACCAGCCTCAGAAATCGCAAGTTAACAGCAGCTCAGATCAGAGACCAGATGAATGCCACACAGAGTTCTAGCAGCAGACCCATCTCTAGGACAACTGTTAAGAGGAGACTGCGCCAATCAAGCCTTCATGGTCAAATAGCTGCTAGGAAACCACTGCTAAGGAGAGGCAACAAGCAGAAGAGATTTGTTTGGGCCAAGAAACACAAGGAATGGACATTAGACCAGTGGAAATCTGTGCTTTGGTCTGATGAGTCCAAATTTGAGATCTTTGGTTCCAACCGCCGTGTCTTTGTGAGACGCAGAAAAGGTGAACGGATGGATTCCACATGCCTGGTTCCCACTGTGAAGCATGGAGGAGGAGGTGTGATGGTGTGGGGGTGTTTTGCTGGTGACACTGTTGGGGATTTATTCAAAATTGAAGGCACACTGAACCAGCATGGCTACCACAGCATCCTGCAGCGACATGCCATCCCATCCGGTTTGCGTTTAGTTGGACGATCATTTATTTTTCAACAGGACAATGACCCCAAACACACCTCCAGGCTGTGTAAGGGCTATTTGACCAAGAAGGAGAGTGATGGAGTGCTGCGGCAGATGACCTGGCCTCCACAGTCACCGGACCTGAACCCAATCGAGATGGTTTGGGGTGAGCTGGACCGCAGAGTGAAGGCAAAGGGGCCAACAAGTGCTAAACACCTCTGGGAACTCCTTCAAGACTGTTGGAAAACCATTTCAGGTGACTACCTCTTGAAGCTCATGGAGAGAATGCCAAGAGTGTGCAAAGCAGTAATCAGAGCAAAGGGTGGCTATTTTGAAGAAACTAGAATATAAAACATGTTTTCAGTTATTTCACCTTTTTTTGTTAAGTACATAACTCCACATGTGTTCATTCATAGTTTTGATGCCTTCAGTGAGAATCTACAATGTAAATAGTCATGAAAATAAAGAAAACGCATTGAATGAGAAGGTGTGTCCAAACTTTTGGCCTGTACTGTATATGCATATCAGAAAAATGCAATTAGAAGGGTATTCATATATTCATTATTAATGCTTTTCTCATTTTAAGTTGTTATGTGTTGAGCTCACTCGCCATCCATACTGAAGAATGCCAATATCAACTAGGAAAGGAGGAAATAAAGAAGCCATGACAAGGCAATTAACATGTTAATAGCAGAGTATGAAGGTCCAACCACAGTAAATGTACCACTTTGATTGTTCTATGCTAGTCAACTACATAGACGGACATCTGTGAATCTGCTGGTTAAAAACTTGTTAGTTACCAACTCTACTGATCTGACTCGTTGAGATCAGTGGAGTTGATAGTGCTGGGTTGTCTCTATCCAGCAGATTCTCAATCCCTGGGACGTCGAATACCACCGCTTTGTCACGCTCCTACTCTCTGTGATATTGATGCCAAGGCACCCTTTTGTGTCTTTATGATATGCACTGGGCGTTCAACTAACTCCAGTGGGAACCCATCCATGGCAGTATTTGACACTGAAAGCAACTGACGTGATGTGAAGTGCAAGAAAGCCTGTGTAGGTTTAAGGAGGGGAGGTGGGTCAAACCAAACCAGACTTTCATCCAGGAGTCCACAGTTTGTGTCCTGTGTGAAACTAAAAGTCAGTGCTACTATAATATACAGTTACAGTACAATATGCAATTTACATATGGTCAACATGCACTGATGTCAGTACAAATGCACTTATTTTAAACTGTACAAAACTGTAATGTGTTGTTTTGTATAGCAATCAAAGAATGGACTATATCAGTATAACATAGAACCCTCAATATGTGACACCTGCATATTTATGTAATATGTAACATATGAATCTTCTTTAAACTTCGTAGGCAACATGTTTTTTTTTCATGACAATTAAATTTGAATTAAAGATTAAATGATTAAATTAAAAAAAAAAATCTAAATAGAAGTAGACATAAGAAATAACACAGAGGTGCAAGTCATAGAATTCAGTTCTACAGACATGGAACCTCAAAAGAATTTCTATCTAAGTTCACTACAAGAACAAATTCGCTGTGAAGTAAGTGATGATGAGGCCAGGCTCACCCAAAATCCAACCAAGGGGAGAGTCCTCTTGGACATCAGGGAGGACTTGCTGGCCGACCTCCTCAACAAGAGCAGTGGGAGAATATCTGCGACCTGACCACTCCAACCAGTGAAACAACACTGCAGTTGGAAAGGATCAGCATAATGCTCAGAGAAACCCAGAACGATCTTGAGCAGCAGGCAAGCATCAGTGAGGACCTGCATGCTGAGCTGGAGCAGGTGAAGGGAGAGAAAGACGCCCTTCATAAAGACCTGGAGTAAATGAAGTTGAAGCTCACTGCTGAAAGGCAGTTGGAGAGAAAGACGTCCCAAGCTTCTAAAGAACTGCAGAAGCTCACCACCACTTTAAGCTATCTGTATGCCAAATTGGAGCAGATGAAGGGCGAGAAAGAGGCCCTTGATAAAGAGGTAGAGGCAAAAAGGTTGGAGGCCTGTCGTCACATGGAATTCCTTGCAGTGGCTAAAACCAACACTAAGCTTCAGTTAGAAAGCCAACTGGAATTCGAGAGGGCGCTAGCTCAGAAAAATCATGAGCAGCAGACCTCCATCATTAAGGTCCTGCAAGCTGAATTGGAGACGGTGAAGGGAGCTTAGGCAGAACTTCAAATAGACATGAACGCTCTCTCAGCAAGCAGACAGAGGAGGCTAAAAAGACTCTGGAGAGATCCCAGACCTCTCATCGCTTACAGATGGAGCATCAGAGAGCAGAGAGCAGAGCACTAGCAGCAGCCTTAAAAAGGGCAGAGGAGCTGCTGGAAATTGAATGCCTCAGCTTCATGCAGGAGAGGGAAAAATCCAGAGCAAACAAAAAGAGGACAATAATAAGCTCACAGCTTCTCTAAAGGCCGCTGAGAGGAAACTTATTGTCCTACATCTCCAATTGCAGAAGGAATAGGCTTACCTCACTACACCACTGGAGATGACTGAGAGCAACAACAAGAACTTTGTGGTTGCTCTCAAGAGAAAATATCAAGATAAGCTGCAGAGTGACTGTCTCCGATGGCAGCAGGAGAAAACCTCCCTGCTGGTTACATCCTGGCCGCCAGTGGCTGCAGGTTTGATTTTAACCTGCAGCCCTTTGCTGCATGTCATCCCCTCTCTCTCTCCTTTCACACTTCCCATTAAGATAAGATAAGTTTAGCAGCTTCACTGCCTATCAGTTATAACTCTAATTTGTGTGTGAACAACAGTGTCTAGGTTCCACCAAGACTTGAGCTTGGATTACTGGAGTCAGAGCCCAGAGTGCTGACCATTACACCATGGAACCAGAGTATTTTCTTTAGCTACCTGAAGTTGGTTCTTTAGTGGACTTTAAATTAAGGATTAAATATTAAATCATTAACTTCAGATTTGAAACATTGTTCCAAACTTCTAAAATTAAAACCCTCACCCAGAAAACAAGTAACATTTTTGCCACTGGGTCTCGTCTGGGATTTGAACCCTGGACCTCTTGCACCCAAAGCGAGAATCGTACTCCTAGACCAACGAGCCACAAAAAGGGTTGTCCAGGAGGTTGGTCAGTTGAGCATTTTCCCAGTTTATGCCATGTATTCATCCATTCACCCACCCATTTTCCTACCCTATCCTACCCAGGTTAGGTCTCAGTGGAAGCAAGCTTATCAAAGTCGCCCCCACACTCTTCACCACCTCGGCATTCTCCAGGTCTTCTTTAGGATCCAGACGCATTCCTAAGCAAAATGGGATATGTCATGGTGCTGTCGACATGTAGGTGCAGCGGTTATTTTCAGACTTCCTCCTTGGAATATCTGAGCTGCTCAACTATCCATAGAAACATCCTGTATAGGAAAGCAGTTTGGATGGCTTATGTGCATGCATCATCTCATTATTATGGTTGCTACCCAAAACTTTGGCCATGTTTTACAATCGAACACGCATCGACTGCTAAATCTAAGGCCCTGTCTTTCATTTTCCAATAATATAGGAAAAGTTTAGCAGCTTTACTGCCTATTAACCTTTAGGCTAATTTGTGTGTGAACAACAGCGTCTAGGTTCCACCAATACTTGAACTTGGATTACTGGATTTAGAGTCCAGAGTGCTGACCATTACACCATGGAACCAAAGCAAAGCAGGCATGCTATTTACAGTCTCACGAAGACATGCTACCCATTGCACTGAAGTCAATAAAAGAGTCATTTCTCTATGTGAAGTTCGTTCTTTAGTGGACTTTAAAGGATTAGGTATTAAAACATTGACTTCACATTTGAAACATTGTTTCAGACTTGTTAAATTAAACCCCTTACCCAGAAAACAAGTAACATTTTGAGACTTTGATTTCATCAAGTCACATCAGCTCTAAGTTTAAGTAACTGGTTTCCATTTGGCGTTACACCTATGACATCAGGGAGCATAGTTGTTTTACATCACACTGTAATAAACACACCACATGACACAAACTGTGCAGCCACTTCTGAGGCCCTGTGGGCTCGTCCGGGAGTTGAACCCGGGACCTCTCGCACCCGAAGCGAGAATCATACCCCTAGACCAACGAGCCACGTTAAATGCTTTTTTTTTGGCAATTTTCCCTCACCGAAAGACCTCTCCACTTTGTCCTTGGCTTGAACGCAATCTGCAAGTTGTATGATTGGCTTTTTCTACGACTCCACTGCCGGATTCAGCCTTGGGATGGTTTTGGACGACTGGACACATTTCACACAAAAGGTTCCACCAAGACTTGAGCTTGGATTTGTCTGTAAAATCAGTCAAACACAACTGTTCCATCCTAATGAAGTTGTTTGTGTGTAAAATCGAATCATGCGACTTTGATTTCATTAAGTCATATGAGCTTTAGGTTGAAAGATCTGCTTTCCCAAAGGAGTTACCTCTGCAACAACGGGGGGCATATCTGTTTCACATCACACTTGATAAAAATGGCACATTACCACAGCTACCCCTTAACACCGTGGGCTCGTCCGGGATTTGAACCCACCACCTCTCACACCCAAAGCAAGACTCATACTCTTTGACCAACAAGCCACAAAAGGTACTGCCTGGGTGGGTGCTCACTCAAGTGTTTTCTTCAGTTTATGCTGTGTACTCAACCATTCACCCGTGCATTTTCCTACCCTATCCTATCCAGGTTAGGTCTCAGTGGAAGCAAGCTTATTAAAAGTCGCCCACACGCTTTTCTCCTCTTGTGCATCCTCCAGGTGTTCATCAGGGATCCAGAGGCATTCCCAGGCAAAATGGGATATGTCGCGGTGTCGACAACGTGTAGGTGCAGCGGTTCTTTTCAGACTTCCACCTTGGAATATATGAGCTGCCCAACTATCCATAGAAACATCCTGTGTAGGAAAGCAGTTTGGATGGCTTACGTGCATCCGCGATCTCATTGTTGTGGTTGCTACCCAAAAGTTCGGCCATGCCTTACGATCGAACACCCATCAACTGCTAGATCCAAGGCTGTGTCTTTGGTTGTCTGATAATAAGAGAGAAGTTTAGCGTCTTTACTGCCTAGTAACCACAACTCTAAATGGTGTGTGAAGAACAGTGTCTACGTTCCACCAAAACTTGAACTTATATTACTAGATTCAGAGTCCAGAGTGCTGACCATTACACCATGGAATCCAAGACAAGCATGCATGCTATTAATGGTCTCATGAAGACATGCTTCCCATTGCACCAAAGTCAATAAAAGAGTAATTTCTCTGTCTATGTGAAGCTGTTTTTATAGTGGACTTTAAATTAAGGATTAAATATTAAACTATTGACTTCAGATTTGAAACATTGTTTGATGAAACTTTGCTTTGCTTAATGTCTGAATGCTACTTTTCACTTATCTTCAGCGGGTCCCACCCCACATTGAAATATATTTGATAAATGATGAAATCTCATAACTTCCCTGTCAAAACAGTGAAAGATTAACCACATATGTTAAAGTCTTTTGATGAAACCAAGTTGTACATTTAGATATTCAATCTGTTCACCCTCATTGTGGCTCCTACAGTTGAGGACCTCTGTTATGGCTGTCAGTGTGTGTTAAATCACCTGGAATCTCACCTCTCTGTAGGTCAAATGAATAATTCTTCTCTATCATTCTATTGCATGACATTGATCTTCTGGCAGCAGCAAGTATTGCCCAAAAGAGCTCTGAGCCCACACTGGATCACACACAACTCACCTATAAATAGTGTCCCACAGAGTCCTTCACCCCGAAGCATGCATGCAGACCATGTGATGGTCTGAATGGAAATCCAGCTGTCTGGAGAGGAGCCTGTTGTTTTGACAGTACGCTGCTGAATCTTCACATCTTGTCTCTGTCTCTGGAACTAATCAATCCTGACGCTGCGATACGCACAGGCCGCACCTGCGTCCTCTCAGGCTACCACACACACACACACACACACACACATAAGGTATATACACACTCGTGCATGCACGTAATTCTACACACACGACAGTTTTTCGGCTCAGAGACCACTGCAGTACTGCCTCTCCACATCAGTGAGGGCAGACGGAAGACAAAGTACATTCTGTCAGATGTAAAAAAAATAATAATAAAAAAAATTTAAAAAATGGAGCCATTTCCTGAGATGTGTATATCCCAGCTGCCAAAAAAACACACAAAACGGTGTGTTCAAAAGGTCTTGAGGGTTTGGCTGTTAATAGTGCTCTGTAAATCCTCAGGGGTGGCCATTTTGAGGAGATGGGGATCTGGGTTGTGTCTCTGACTCCTTTTTTCATGCTAACACTGTACACCTGCACAAGCACACATGACCGCTCATGCAAGATCACACACACATGACTGTGGAAGCTGGTATATGTTGGAATAAAGTCCAAACAGGGAAATAGAACAGAGTGGTTCTTTGCCAACTATTAGTCAGAGTCCATAATGGGTTTTGGAGGATTCCTACATGTCTGCACTGACATTTGGGTGAGCACTGGCACTGAAACTCTAAATTCGAGTTCTGGGAATCACACGCATCAGCAACTTCAGCTTCAAACTTTTCGAAACCAAACACATATTACACTATGTACTCTTGTCAGTAGGCTGGTGTGAAGGCTACAAATCAAATATAGAGTGTTCTCGTGTTGAAGAGAAGATTTATGGCATGGATGACAGGGAACCACCCAATGTGTTCATTTCCTGCGGTGTGCCAGAGCTCTGTCTACACACACACACACACACACACACACACACACACTAATTTCAATGATAATATCAAAAACTCATTCCAGTAGGGTTTTATTACACTGCATATCTACATGTACAAGTAGTCCTTAAAGCGAAGTATTTGACAGTGTGATTTTGATGAATGTCATTTTACAGGACTAAAGTTAATGTGGCCAGGATTCATGAGAGGGGCTTTCGACTGTGTTAAGCTTTTATTAGAACTCTTAAATGCTATTAGTACATATGCATTATATATGCATAAATGCGTATAAAATTGAGTTTCCAGAAGCATGTGAGGAGAATATTAATTTCATGTGTTACCACATATAACTGCAGTGGGATTAATGTGGCAAAGGGAGAGGGAAAATCAATCTAACTTTCATGTATCTGTTCATTTAACTTAAACATTGCACTACATTTAAAGTAACACACTATCCCGGCATTGGTCAATGTTCTGTTATTATGTTTGGGTTGGTCACTTGAAGAGTCTACAGCATGGCTATATCCACTGTATTTTTTACGGAAACACGGAGGCAAAACAGAACGCAGCCAGCTTCCGTTTTTTTTTTCCGGTCCAGCACTCTTGACCACTGTGTAAATGGGAATCGCCTTGTTGTTTACCTTGTTGAGTTTAGCTATATATATATATATATATATATATATATATATATACAGTACAGGCCAAAAGTTTGGACACACCTTCTCATTCAATGCGTTTTCTTTATTTTCATGACTATTTACATTGTAGATTCTCACTGAAGGCATCAAAACTATGAATGAACACATGTGGAGTTATGTACTTAACAAAAAAAGGTGAAATAACTGAAAACATGTTTTATATTCTAGTTTCTTCAAAATAGCCACCCTTTGCTCTGATTACTGCTTTGCACACTCTTGGCATTCTCTCCATGAGCTTCAAGAGGTAGTCACCTGAAATGGTTTCCACTTCACAGGTGTGCCTTATCAGGGTTAATTAGTGGAATTTCTTGCTTTATCAATGGGGTTGGGACCATCAGTTGTGTTGTGCAGAAGTCAGGTTAATACACAGCCGACAGCCCTATTGGACAACTGTTAAAATTCATATTATGGCAAGAACCAATCAGCTAACTAAAGAAAAACGAGTGGCCATCATTACTTTAAGAAATGAAGGTCAGTCAGTCCGGAAAATTGCAAAAACTTTAAATGTGTCCCCAAGTGGAGTCGCAGAAACCATCAAGCGCTACAACGAAACTGGCACACATGAGGACCGACCCAGGAAAGGAAGACCAAGAGTCACCTCTGCTTCTGAGGATAAGTTCATCCGAGTCACCAGCCTCAGAAATCGCAAGTTAACAGCAGCTCAGATCAGAGACCAGATGAATGCCACACAGAGTTCTAGCAGCAGACCCATCTCTAGAACAACTGTTAAGAGGAGACTGCGCCAATCAGGCCTTCATGGTCAAATAGCTGCTAGGAAACCACTGCTAAGGAGAGGCAACAAGCAGAAGAGATTTGTTTGGGCCAAGAAACACAAGGAATGGACATTAGACCAGTGGAAATCTGTGCTTTGGTCTGATGAGTCCAAATTTGAGATCTTTGGTTCCAACCGCCGTGTCTTTGTGAGACGCAGAAAAGGTGAACGGATGGATTCCACATGCCTGGTTCCCACTGTGAAGCATGGAGGAGGAGGTGTGATGGTGTGGGGGTGTTTTGCTGGTGACACTGTTGGGGATTTATTCAAAATTGAAGGCACACTGAACCAGCATGGCTACCACAGCATCCTGCAGCGACATGCCATCCCATCTGGTTTGCGTTTAGTTGGACGATCATTTATTTTTCAACAGGACAATGACCCCAAACACACCTCCAGGCTGTGTAAGGGCTATCTGACCAAGAAGGAGAGTGATGGAGTGCTGCGGCAGATGACCTGGCCTCCACAGTCACCGGACCTGAACCCAATCGAGATGGTTTGGGGTGAGCTGAACCGCAGAGTGAAGGCAAAGGGGCCAACAAGTGCTAAACATCTCTGGGAACTCCTTCAAGACTGTTGGAAAACCATTTCAGGTGACTACCTCTTGAAGCTCATGGAGAGAATGCCAAGAGTGTGCAAAGCAGTAATCAGAGCAAAGGGTGGCTATTTTGAAGAAACTAGAATATAAAACATGTTTTCAGTTATTTCACCTTTTTTTGTTAAGTACATAACTCCACATGTGTTCATTCATAGTTTTGATGCCTTCAGTGAGAATCTACAATGTAAATAGTCATGAAAATAAAGAAAACGCATTGAATGAGAAGGTGTGTCCAAACTTTTGGCCTGTACTGTATATATCACATTTTTCACGTCACTATATCACCATTTAGACTAATCTGATGTAAAGTCTGTAAACACAATGATTGAACAAACATTACTATTTCTGTGTGTGTAATTAATAACATGGTTATCGTAGATTAGCTGGGCTAACCGTTAGCTGTTAGCCATTAGCTGTTAGCGGTGTCTGTAATAACTCAATAAACGGTCCGTGAAAAAAAGGCACAACAGTACTTTGAGCTAAATGCTAACTTAAGCATGCTAACATGCTCACAATGACAAAACTTTGCGAATGTTTGGCAAGTAAAATGTTTACCTTGTTCAATATTTTTATAGAACATGTTAGCATGCTATCATTTGTTAATTAACACTAAAAACAAATTGGATAAATTAAAATTGTGATCCGATTGCAGCACTAGAGGAAAAGTCAAGTGATCCCCAAAGTCATTACTCGGCTGTGTTCTGGCTCCATGGTGCCAAATGTGAGGCAGCTTTGGCCTTTTTAATTTCTAACAAATTTGGCCCAGGTGTAGATATTACAGATACAGGTCTATTCCGGTTGACAAACGGCAAGCGGATAAAATGGCAACCAGCACCAAAACAGGTCCTGGCCTGTTTATGGTTGCTAAATCTGAGCCTGATTATGCATTGTAAACATGTGCCTATCCCAGCTGAGACACAGCTGATGGATGAAACAGCAGCCAGCACCAAAACAGAACTCTTGACCATTGGTGGTTGCCAAATCTGGTTCGACCCGATGTGGGCCTACTTATTTCTTCCAGCATGCCGAGTTTGGGCCGATGCTAGGCCAGTTCATTTTTGACAACAGCCCAGTGAAGGCAGTGTCTGCACCTGGAATTGGGCCAGCTGATTTGGCCCGATTCTGGGATGTCATTTATGCCAAATCTCAGCCAAATATAACAAATGAACGCGGCCCAGTTAATTTTATCCGGCTTGCCGGGTTCAGGCTGATTCAGAGCCAGGTCATTTTGGCTACCTGGGTATGATTCATCGTCAGGGCACAATGGATATCTGTACCAAATGTTATGCCAATCCATCCAGTATTGGTTGACATATTTCAGTCTGAACCAAAAATTGTGGACCAAACAACAGACCAACATTACTAAGCTTGTTAGCCACATAACCTAATAAGCTGAATTACCTACTTTGTTTTGAGGTCAGAGCGTTGACATTTGTTGAATAAATCTGTCAAGAAAATTATTATACTCATAAAAATTCCGTCATTACATCTTATTTTGATAGTGGTGCACTAGGCTGACCCAATATTGGCAACATGTGTTTCTTTTCAAACGATAATTACAAAATAGTTTGTGGCCCACAAATGTATCACAGCATATTTACCCACAATAAAATTTGACACAATAAAAGGCTCAGGAATCTCCCTCCTTAGTAACTAATGAACACCAAGATTGTATTTAAAAGACATACAGTAGCTTCTGTTACTGGCTAAAATAGTAGTAGATATTGCACAGCAACATAACACCAAAGAAAGACAATTTCCTTTCTGGACATCAAAACACTTCAATAATATGAAGCAGAGTCTCATCTTAATGCTTCTTCTATCAAGTAATAACAGTGGATATTGGGTCCAGAAGGGAGGACTTCTCAGCATCACGCACAGCTATCCACTCTGCAGTGCTGTGAGCGCACGGCTCAGGCTCCTTAGATCAAAGTGGTGATAGTTCATCAGCAAATACCACAAAATATTTGCTTGATAACAGCGGGCAGATTTATCAGATCAGAGTGTAATAAAACAAATTCCTTTCTCCAAGCCTGAACTCTCTTGGATGCAAGAGGTGCTAGGCACAGGGAATCCAGGGTTTATCAAATGCCATAAAAGAAATGTGAATATTTTTCTATAAGAACAGGGAATCAAGCTGCATGAGATGGGATTTTCTCCAAGGGAAGACAGTATTTTTGTATCTCATTTTACTTTACAAACTCAATGCTTTTTTGGCTGTAAATTATAAACTTGAATAAATCCACACTATATCGCTTTGGGTGTGATGATATCCCTTCACATTTATTTATAATTCTTCAGATGATTTAATTAACAGGCTGCTGCTGCACATAATAATGGTGTCAATGGGAAAGGATCCTTGACGTGATTTATCATTACCCCTCTAATTCAAGCTGCGCTCTACTAATAACAACTGACAAAATTAGATGCTTGCGTGAACGCTCAAGTGCTGAGAGGTTTACAGGCAAATGAGGACACGAGAGGACGGAAACATCTCTGTTTGTTTAAAGGCCACTCTGACACTAGATCCAAATAAACTAATAAACTCAACATGTATCTGTTAGGTTCGTTTTAGGAAAGCTTATACGAGTGTTAAAGTGGCAGTTACATCTTATAGCTAGACTTGATCAGAGAGAAGTTGAACCGTATGTGGTGAAGCTTCATGGCCAAAAATTTGGTCCATTTACTGTATTTTGAAAATCCTTTAGGACAAGGCAAAGACCATGTCTGTGAAACTGCTTGAACTTTCAACATACTAATGGCCCTCTCAGACAACAGACCCTTATGATGCAGGTCTACTGAATGCATGCTTGTGCTTTGAGGTAGATGCTAACATCAGCATGCTAAAATCCTCACAATGACGTAGGTATGTTTACCTTGTTCACCATCTTAGTTTAGTTTGTTAGCATGCTAACATTTGCTATTCAGCACTAAACAGCTTTAGAGTGCTGCAGCGATGATGTTTGTTTTGTAGGCTGATGCCGAAGTTAGCATCGCCCTGGTTCCCCCATAAAGCCAGTAAGATTTTCACATTGAATTTTGGATTCCTGCAGAAAATAAGCTCTATGGCAAACAAGAGTTTATGATACTGCAACATTTTGTTCAGCAAGATAATCTTCACAAATTGAGGCATATATTGCCATCGCCAGAGGTAAAAAGCTGAAGGCCAAAACACACCAACAGTGAATGCTGCACGTCAGAAAATTCGCCAATGTACAACCCTACAGCGACAGCAGCTAGACATGCGTAGGTGCCCCGGGTCCATGTCATTGGTCCGACAGCCCATTGGTTCAACATCCCATTAGTCCGACTGTCCGCGGTGCTGAAGGCTCGCGGCGGGCGTATGGTGCGCCGCAACCGGCTCTGGGTCAGCTGGGAAAGGCTTGAGGCGGAGCAGGCTCACGGCTTATGTGTTTGTCACTTTCTTTTTCATTTTAACCCACACCATGATCTTTTCCTGACCCTAACCAAGTGGTTTTTGTGCCTAAACCTAACCAGACCTTAACCACAGGGCATCATGATGATGTCGGAACAGACTTCGGAACAATGGGTTTAATATGGTCGGAACAATGGGCTGTCAAACCAATGGGCTGTCGGACCAATGGGCAGTTCCCCAGGGTGCCTCTGGATGCACTGCCCCATGGCACTTTGGGCCACTGTCCTATTTCCAGCCTGACCGCCCCAGGAATCAAATGCATTTTTCCCCCATTCGCTCTCTGCTTGTACATACTGGCTCCTTTTTTTCTGCTCCTCACCATTATGTAAAAAGAGAATTCTGTAGCTGAGGAATAAATGAGGAGAGACTTCTTGCTTGAGGTTCGAGAAATATCCCGAGCTAAATGACCCACAATGCTGTCATTATAAAGACAATGGGCAAAAACGATATTGCCTGGTGAGTCATAGCTCTGAAGATTGGCTTTTCAGGTGAGAAATCAAGTATAATTGGGGGCTCTCTATGACTTTAAGCTAATGCAGAGGTGGAGGAAGTACAGCTCTTTCAGTAAAAGTAGTGATAACTTTGCGTGGTCGTCTGTTGACGAGCTGCAGTGTAACGCCTCCAGTGTGTGTTACAGGCTTCACTTGAAGCATGTCACATGACACGCGGTGGCGCGGCGGCACCAGTTAGTTTTCAGCTAAACATTGGGCTATAGCCTATACAAACTGCATTACAGTTGCATGACTTGTTAGCAACTGCCTTTTTAAAGACACCAAAGCCTCAAGATTCGTGAGGGGGGTATTTTTTGATGTATTTTATGTCATAAACCAAACATGAAAGTGTCTTCAGCTTGCTTTAACCACAGACCTTATTTAGGCATCTAACTAAAACCCATTTACTGAAAAAAAAACATTGACTTTAAGACAAGGGAACCAGGAGTGCTGAAATACAAACTCACTTCCATGTTTAATGACTCATTTCTGGACCACTCTATAGTACAGCTGATGGGAATGCCATAAATTATGCTAGTATAATATTTAGTCATAAAAGTATTGGACAAATGAAATTACAACTTCGATGACAATCCCTCTAGTAGTTGAGAAATATTTCACCCAAAACCACAAATGTTAGCCTCGTGGTGCAAGAGGAAAAGTTAGGGGATCACCATGAACGTCTACCAAAGTTTGGGCCAATCCATCTAGTAAATATCTCACAGGTTAAGTGACGTCTTTGCCTAGCTGATGAGAATTATTAAAGTGATTATGGTTAATCCTCTGGGGACCACAAATGTCTGTGTAAGGTTTCATGGAAATTTTCAGATAGTTTGAGATATTTCAGTCCGTCCCAAAGTGGTGGACAGACTGACATTACTATCCCTGGAGCCCCTGCTGCTTGCATGCCTTGAAATCCTTTAGGATGGGGTAAAGGCTGTATCTGTGAAATCACTTGCAACAACTAAAACAGTACTCTCTGCTACTGCTGCAACCATCATGTCCAGTGTCATACAATTTCAAAGTCAGCAGGCTTTTAAATATCATATGGGAGGAAACCCAAAAGCCTCCTGAGGCCTAGAGCAAAAACTGAAAGCACATTGCTTCAGTAGCGTGACTCCACAGCCCAACAAATCAGCAAGCTTCACTGTTTCATTATTTGTCAAGATAAGTGAGGCGCACCTGTGTTATGAGAAGAAGATTCAAACTGGACTAGACAGCGCAGGCGGCCTCTGTGCATTCCAGTCCAATAAGGAAAGCTGGGCACCATGGTGAGCTCCGATCATGGGAGCAGACCTTCCATGTAGACATGTGAGAAACATCACAAGGCAGGCTGCTTCGTTCTCAGGGAAGGGCCTTTTGCTTGTCAGCGGGGTCTGAATTGTGGGGGCGGCTGTAATCGAAACACACCAGCCATATGTAGACACCGTGCTACCCCTTCCATATGGGATTATTTACATGTCGTCTTTGTTGTTCACTGATCAAAGTGGAGGAGATCCATTTGAGTTGATTTTATGACACATTTTTGCAAATTTGCAGGGGGGAACTTTAAATGCCCTGTAAAACCTGTTCCACAGCATGCGAGACCACCCCATTAAGTCTGCTATCCCACATGAATACAAAGGAAATCTGACTAAGGTCTGTAGATGTTGCTACAGACTGTGAAAAGGAATGTGTGTTTCTGAATGGTGGTGAATGCTACAAATCCATATGATATCCATAAATTAATCTTAAACCAACATCTACTGTCAATGTAAAAAAAATAAAAATAAAAAAAACGGCTGCGTGGGAACCAAAACAAAAGCAGAACACCATAAATTTATTGTGGAAAAAAAAGCAACATTGGGAAGAAAAGAAGTCTATTCTGGCACATTGTTCATCTTTATATTACAAAAAGGAGAAAAAGGCTACAAATCTCGATAATTTATACAAATACAACAACTTTCAAAAATAAATCTTTAATTTAGTAAACGCTCTGTGAACAAGTTTCTGCAATAACCCACCGCTTGAGATCCCTGAGCAGAGACACAGAGTTTTTTACATCTTCACTCAAGCAATAACAATGATCAGTGTTTGTTCATAAACACTTTATATACACAGGAGAACTTAGCGAGCTCTTTGACTATGGGGTGTGTGAGGTGCGGGGGCAGGAATGAACTGTCATTATCTTACCAGACATATCACTAGTGACCATCACAGTCAAAAACAGAACAGTGTTGACACCATTGTGACATATATTCAATGTTTTATCCTCCACTGTACTCGTGTACATCACATCTGCCAACTTCCTTCATTTTACATGTAAAAAACACAGTGCCAGCTGGTTCTGTTGCTAAGGTAACACAAAGCAATAACTTACAATGTATAAACTAAGGACACAGATAGTTCAGGAGGTTTGTGGCCAATGACAAACAAATGATCACAAATACTGTACATATTCTTACTTCCCGCAAGGTGCTGTTTCACTTACCGTATGCTGGCAACAACAAACAAACAGATAGATGTTAATTACACAGAATATATACAAAATGAGACCTTAAGACTGAGCTTTGACATTATGGGAAATACTTCATGTGATGAACCAAACTTGCTCAGTATCTGAGCGTCCGCTTTAAGTCTGGCTACTTTTTTGCTGCAAGATTTTCTGTATACTATATATACAATGTAGGTATATATTAGGATTCATTTATACAAACACAATGAAATTAGTTTTATTCCAACAAAAAACACAGGCATTAAAACATTTCCCTCAGCCGTGCTATATCTGTGATGAAAAGGTGTGCATCGGCATAGCGTTTGTATTTGGTTAGAAGAACTCTCATCGGTGTGAAAACTCCAGACGTGTGGGGAGACGTGTACTCAAGACTTTAGTACCTGCCTCTTTGTTGTCTGTGACTTCCACAGGAAGGTTTTTTTTTTATATTTCCATTCATAGCTTCTTACTGTTGCCGACAAATGAGTTACCATGGTGACTTGGCTTCTTTGCCAGTGCAGAACAAGAGGCAGTGGTGGTAAAAATGCCACCTGTATGCTACTGTACACTGCTAGAGAAGATCCACACCTTTTATAATAAGGCAGTACAATGTGAAAAGAGTCCCATTTCCTTTGCTTTTGAGTTTTCTTGCCAAAACATACTGTTTTTGGCAAAGTCCAGCCTTCGTGGAGCTTTTAGAGGCTATTGTTGTGCTGTAATGGCTACCATATTAAATTCCCTTTTCAAGCTTTCACCAAATATCAGGACATCTGCTACAAATGGTTTGCAATGATGGTGTGAATTTTCATGTCTTTATGATGAAGTGTGTGTAATCTCATGAGGAAAAAACAAAGTTTTAGATTGAGATTTTAGTAACCTAAAAACTTAATTTGGTGATTCTGAATGGTATCCAGGTCTTCATATTGCCTTTTTTTCCTTCATTAACAAGATTGAACGTCTGATAAAACCAAGAACTTCATTAAATGGTGATTGAAAATACCCTCAGTGCAGTGCTCTGAGATTCTTTTCTTTCTTTTATATTTTATCTCACACTGCTCAGGGACAAATTTCACCCCTTTGAACTACAATTGCTTATTTAGAAAACCCTAATTCATCACAAATGTTGAAGAATGTACCTATGGTCTCGCTTCAAGTTCAAGTGCTCTAGTTATAAAACAAAAAAAACAAAAAAACAAAAACGTGGTTCCTGTGAGAGCACTTATTTTGAACAAAGTTCTAAAGAGTCCAAATACCACGCAGTGCCTGCCAAACTGTGAGCAATGCTTCTGCTGCTGGCCTGAGGTGTATGCAGAGCTCAGGAGTTATTAGGAGGGCTGTGCTGCACAGTCATGGCCTCTCTGAGCAAACATCCTCCCTGAGTCTCTTCCGTCTTTCCTGGATGAGAAGAGCGAATGAGGAGCGTGTAGGCCGTCCTTTTTCCCCCCAGGTCTGGCGTGCAGATGGCAGGTAGGCGAGCAGGGTGAGCTCAGGGGCTCATGGTCCTCAGGCCCTGTTTCTCCATGATGTTCCACAGCTTACGCAAGTTGGACTGGGTGATGGTGTCATCCGGTTTCAGTTGAAGTGCTCGGAGGTAATTGGCTTCAGCTTCTTGCAGCTTCCCGTTGAGGTGGAGGATTGCCCCCAGATTCATCAAGGCGGCAGGATACTGAAACCAAAAGAAGAGAAAATCTTAGTATGAAACCGATCTTGTCCTAAAATGACTTAGTACACCTCAGGGTAGCTTTAAGCTTTGTTCCAAAGATACACCGCCTTTTCTGTTCCAGAATAGCAACACAGGAGTCATACCCTGTCACTGAGACATAGGTACAGTTACTATAAACACAGTGAGTCAGCTGCTCAGACATAGTAAGAGTGGGCTGACTTACTTACAATAACAGTTATTTACTCACTACTAATGAGAGGATTCATTTAATGAAAGTTTTAAATTTTACAACATCAGAGACGGGATATGATACGATACGATTAATAATGCAAATGAAGTCTTAAGTATTCACACTATGGGGGTATACATAATTTAACAGGGAACTGAATTTGACCAGAGATGTTTTATATCACTGAGCCACAGCCAGTTAATTGTCTGGGCACTGGACACCAACACACACACACACACACTTTGAACAGATGTTATTTCTGAATGTTAGAGCTTTAAACACTTTAAAATGGGAATTTTATTACAAAACCAGGGAAAATGTCACAGTGGATGTCTACATTAGTTTATGGAATAAACAGTTATTTTGTCCTTTTAAATAAAAGTCACATAGGACGAACATTTGGTCATCCTGTGAAGCTATACAGCAGACCAGTACACGTTATTGGTTCCTGTTTGTCAGATCACACAGACTGCGGTGCAGTGTTTGGAGTTTGGTAACCATGCTGCTTTGCGTGTCCCTGTGTCTTCTCTGTGGCCACAGATGTCAGAGGGAGCAACCACCACTTTGAAGTGGGTCTAGATGAATATACTGTAAATTCCTTCTGGTGCCAAGGGGCACTGCGACAGGCGGATGAGTCATGACGACATAAGTACAGGAAAAGTGTCCAGGGTGCAATCACGGTAAGACTGTTAAGTATCCAGGCCAAGGGAGGGGCCACATCTGATCTCCATTTTAGTCCGAAGTGTGGAAAAGATGTCTAATCCTGTAGCGAAGCTACTGTTTTACTGCTTGAGACTATTGTAATTTCTGTAATTGCAAGTCCTAGGAAACGAGGAATGTTTAAATAACACAATCTTGGTAAAAAATGGCCAATCATGTGGTTTTACTGCAGTGTTTGTGACTTTTTCTTATAATTATCACTCCATACATCATTGCCACATGGAGTGGCACATGATTATGTCATCCTGACATTTACTGATGTGCTGTACCACAAGAGCCTTAATTTATTTCTCATGGCTATTAACTAATCAAGACTAACTGTGGAGCAGTTGCATGAGAGAATGGTGTTTTCTATAAATGTTATGAGAAATCTGTGGAATGTTATGAGAAGTGTGTGGAAATGTGAATCATTCACAACAACAGCAGTGCTGCTGAAAAACAAAGACAGAGCTTATTAACAAAGACTAGAGTCACAGCTGTGCTACGTGGCTCTGTGAAGTGGTGCTTTGAGCTGAATGTTAATGTAACAATGTCAGTGTTAACGTTGCTGATGTTTTAGCAGGTTATGATTTGAGATTAGCATGTTAGCATGGTAACATTTGCTATTTAGGACAAGACAGAGTACAGCTGAGGCTGATGGTATTGTCATTAGATGTGCCAGTTTTCATAAAAGTTGGACAAATTTAAAAAAATTTACCTAAAAACAGCACTGAAAAACAAGTGAAGGGATTGCCCAAGTAATTAAGATTAATCCTGTGGGGAACATGATTGCGTCCAATAGAATATTGTGGCAATCCACTAAATAGTTATCAAGACATTTCAGTCTGAATCACAAATGTCAACCTTACGGTGGCACCATAGAACAAGTCAAGGGATCACCAGAGTCATTACGGTTCATCCTCTGGGAACCATGAAAGTCTGTACCAAATTTTCTGCCAATGCATTCATTAGACCAGGAGTCATCAACCTTTACTATCAAAAGAGCCTTTTTTTTTTTTTTTAATCTGTGTGGAGCTGCAAAACATATTTTTAATGAAGGTAAAACGGCCTATTAAGTCTAAATTTGCCTATACTAATAGTCTAAATGAGTATTCATTAATATGTTTTACCACAAGGTAGCTACTCTGCAGGGAACTATTTATGATTTTCGGTACTTTGCAGAGCTGGCAGCAAAAGCAAACAAATCTGTCCACACAGTACTAAATTCTCTATTTCATTCCAAGACTTATACTTTTTTGAATTTGGCTAACCAGCTAGGAAAACTCAAGATTAGCCACTGCTATTGAGGTTCGGTATCGAGGCAGTAGATGTATTACGCACATTTTAGTTGCTTAAATGTTAAAAAAATAAATAAATAAAAATATTTGGTACAGAGGCTTCACATTTTTACAGCTGGAGAGTGTAATAATTTCTTAAGTCCTACAACTTTTTAAAGCACATAAGATTCATTTATTATCTTTTTCTATACAACAAAAATCATGTTTTCGAACCAAAAAGACAAACAACCACAAATGACTATTTGAACCTAAACACTTCCCATACAGTATATGTATTGTAGTGAGTTTGAAGAGTCATTAGTTTATCCATGCAGCGAGAATACCTTTTCAGAGAGGTTACCAAACGCAGACAGTTTCAGATCCTATGGCCATTTATCTTGCTTTGTCCACACCGTGGGTTGTGTGAACTGCCCTCCTTTGCTATACTGTTCCACTCTTGTCTCACAAAACTCTCAAAACATCTCTCTGTTTTTCCAATGTCAAGCCTGAATGAGTGATGCTCCATGCATGTGAATTTCAATGGGAACAATATGTCCAATAGTGCTGCTTTTCTCATAGGGAGAATTAAACTGATGAATAAATCAAAGGGACTCTGGGATAATCCTGTTGTCCCTTAGAGAGACGCCACTTTTCCCCTCCACACATATAAACCATGCAACACATGCCTTGGGTAAAGTAAAGGCTGGCATGACCAACACTTTAACTGTTACTCACTGACTCCAAATGTTGTATTACCTTTACATACACATATTGCGCAATTACGTTAATCCCATAGCAAAACAAAACGTCTTCCCTGCATTTCAATTATTGTTCACAGGAGCAGCCAGAGTTCTTGATTTTAATGGTCGGGGTAATTCTGTGGCTGTTTGTGCAATAAATTACCTTCTGTTTGACCCACCATTTGAAGGTCAAACCACAAAATAACGCTGGGGGATCAATTTGCAAGTTGGGGGATTTTTACTACTCAGAATAATCCTAGCCAAAATATATAACTGTTTATACATATGGACATAGTTGAAAGTGACAGTGAAGGGGCCACACACAAATACTGTATCCACAACATGTAGGTGACAAGTGGGTGTATATTGGCAAAAGAGCGCTAATGCTATTCTGTGGAGTTGGTGAGGATCCAGTGTTAAGTGAACTGCGATGATCTCAGTCAAGGGCGTAGGTTTGGTTTCAGAAGATTATGAATCATTTATTATTAATCATAATAAATTAGGATTAAATTTGTATTTGTTACTGGCCATAATAATTTTCATAATACCAAAACATTTACACATTGCTCTAAACATCTACCTTATAATTTCCTTGGTTGATTTTTTTAGATAAATATTGTTATTACATTTTATAAAAATGCAGACTACCATTTCCAAAGTCAGCAATGGACCTTTGAACTCAATAAATAATCCTTTATTCATATATTTAACACAAAGAACACTACCTTTTTCTGCCTTATCTTTGATTGCGAATATTAGAGTAATTTTTAGGAAATTATCTGTAAATAAAAACAGCTAAAATGACTGTACTTAACACAAAAATGCAAAGGAGTTGGGGGAGCTTTTTCAGCTCTAAGAATAGCGTCAATCAAACAATCACCACTATGAAGGTAGGACAGCTTGTACGTTGCCTGAGAAGCCAAATATCTCGGACAAAAAACAGAGCCTGCAAATCACTCGTTACTGCTTGTAAAGCTTAACTGCGGTGAACGCACAGTAATAACTCAAGGCGATGATAGATGAAGATGACAATGTTTATATTTTGATCAACTCAGAGCCTCTCCCATCTGGATTTTTGTGGCTTGGTGTTTTTTTGGTTGATGAATCAAACTTAAGTTGTAAAAGTGATGGAGACTAAAAAAAGGACTTTGAAAAGTGGGGGGGAAGATGTACCCCCCCCCAGCCCCAGAGCAAATTACACCCTTGGCCTCAGTCTGTTTCTACGAGGTCAGCCAGTTCATATGGTAACATGACACCACATAAATGTCACTAATTGATAGAATAACAAAGGTCAGCTAATACCCAGCTTGCCATGCGGAGAAACAACAACTGTACATCTAACTGCATGTGCTGATCTGATGGCCTGGAATGTTTCAGTGAGGATTCAAGCTTCTTGTATCTTCTCTTTAGCCTGAGGCAACAGACTGAATTTGTGTTCTCACAAAACACACAATGGAAAGTTTTCCCTTCAGCCCCCTTCATAGATGCACTTCAAACCTGAAATTATCTAGACATTACCCGGAGGAGCTGTACGTGAGAGCGCAAATGAGCGAATCAGTTGGACCGGGCATTAAACTGACTTTACCCTGCCAGCTTTCTAGTACAAAGTTCATGTAATGTGCGATTTGGCCCATGTTTGAATACAGCAGGTAATTGTCTGGAGAATTCACAGCAAGCGAGTGAGCCTGTTAATGATGAGGCTCGCACAAAACTGGAAGAATCAAACTCTCAAGGGTGAGGAAGAAGGGTCATCTGCACAAAGATGACAACAAAAATGTCTAACTGGTGAGATTATGAGATTCTGGAACTTCTGTGGGTAAGGGCTAAAGCCTATATTGCAGACAGACAAAAGAAACGGCAAGAGACTCTGTTGTAAATGACCAAATTAAAAACCGGCTACGTGACAGCGATATAATCCGTATCATGTCCTGCCTCTTGTATGCTTTACCCAGGTGCCACCCCTCGCCTACATGAAATGGAGTATTTCCAATAGGTGAGAATGCTTCTGACACAGACAGTCCCCTGGACCTGATTCTCAGGACACTGTCCGCAGATGATACAGACTGTAGGAAAGGCCATTGGGGAGCAAACTTTTAACAAGATTTTTGCCAAGAATCAATGTCTGTCCAGAAAAGAGTAGGTTTTAGATGGATGAGAGATTGCCAAGATGCGTAAGAACAATTCTAAAATGTGCTTCGGACTGCTAGGTAGAAAGTCAACAGACTCCTGGTTTTCCTCTCAGTGCAGCTCAAAGGGGTCTTTTCTTCTCTGCTCTTGCAAGACTTATCAATTCCTGAGTTTAGTCTCCTTCCTTCACTCTCCCCTGTAGACTCCCCACCTTTCCTCACCAAAGCCTTTTCCCCTCTACTTCATATAGCTCTAAGACTTTTGTGATTTATATCCCTACTTCTGCATTCTTCCTCACACTTGCAACACTCTGCAAAACGTTCCCTTGTCAAAAGCTTTCATTTTTTCCTCATTTCCTGCTGCTCTGCAACCTCTCTGCCTGCATACCCTTCCCAAACCTGGCATGTAGCAGCAAAGGCACGGCCAGATGTGGAGTATATTAACCTAGACCGTAAAGCAACATATGCTGTAAAGGCTGAAAGAGTAAAAAGTGAAGTTAGGTTGGGGAATGAACAGACCATAATGACTTCAGATTGGGATTGAGGCACAGAATATCTACGTGGAATGAGGAAAGGGTGCACAGATCTACCAAAGCAACTGAAGCATCCCTTGAGATTTAGCTCGCTTAGATAGAGGGAATTGTAGGACTAAGGGACTAAATCCTTTGAATGGAGGGAATTGTCTTCTCTCACTCAGAGCGAGCAAACATATGTGCTTAATATAAAACACCAGTGTCTTTGGAGAGTGAAGAGTCATGCCGCAGTAAAGCATGACACGACAAATGAAGATGGACAGGGTACATGGCTTAAGTCAAGTCGCATCGGAAAGAACAAAGGATAATGGTAAAGAAGATGGATGAAGATGCTAAATTATAATTGTGCCTCAGCTGTAAGCAATACAAATGGCAAGAGGCATCCAAGCAAAAGTGACCAAGTAGGGGCAAAAAAAATTGCCTCTGTGTTTGGATGTGGACATCAAATGCGTGTTTGTACAATTACACATGCCAAGAAACAGTCATGTGGAAATTGAACGGATATGGCCGTGTAGAACTGTAAGGAACACAAACATCCTCTGCATGTTTTTACAGAAGTACATATCCATCTGGGGGCGGCACGGCAGTGGTCTTCTCAATGGCCAAGCCTGTATCCTCACAGTAACTCCAACAGTCATCTGTGTTAAGCTAGCAATAGTGTTAACCCAGACTGGTGACCTAAATTTACACTGACTCTCATTCATTGCATGTTGGATAGGATTCAGCCCCCATGACCCTTAAAGGTTTCCTGGGTCCAGACCTTTGAATCTGCCCATCCTACAAAGTTCGTGTTGACCGATTTGTCGGGCATTGTAACATGATATTTTAAGTGAAAATAAAGAACAACCAATGAACACAACGGAAGGACTCAAAAAGCCAATCAGTGCTATGGGTGGAGCTGCCACAGTTTTTGAGCTGTTTTCAAGCATTGTCTGAGGAATTATAACAACAATGGCGAAGGCTATAGCCAAGATAGGCGCTGCCGTGGCAATTTTAAATTGACATATTTTCTCAATATTGCCCAACATCGTAATTTGTTTTACTTTGTTCCGTTCTGCTCTTAAAACCCCTGCTAAACAGGTATGTTAGCATTGCTACGCATCAGTGTGGACTTTGAATGACATTAGTTCCAGGCAGACACGTTGGCCTCTAGTGACTGGTTAGGGAAAATTTAATACTCCTCCTTCATGGATATAGGTTAGAGAGGACACAGTGTCAGACTGAGGATGGAAACGAATTTTAACAAGCTGACAATTTTGTCATCATTTAACCTTAAAGGGACAAGCGGGTAAAGAAAATGACTGAACCATTAGAAAACCATCCAATACCTTTCATTGTTGGACAAAACATATAAATCCTCCTAGAAAAAGAAGCTTAAGCTCTTTCTCAAGGTGAGTTCCAATTTTTCAACAAAAATCCAACCTTTATGTATGAGGTTCTGCAAGCTTTGAGATAAAAAAAAGTGAGCAATAATTAAATGTGAGAACGTCCTTACAGCACAAAGAGGAGTGTGTACCTCTTATAAAAGAGAATTCATGGAAACACTCCCACAGCTCACCTTAAACTCTCTTACATTATTTATGTACGAGTTTGCACTGAAGCAATGTGGAGAATTATTTTTCTTACATCTGGGTTTAATTAGATGTTAAAAATATACAATTCTTTGGCAAAAGTTGAATGCTACACCGACACTGAGTACAACAAATGGGACAGCGGCTCAATTTCATGGTTTCTGTGGAAATCTTAAATTTTATCCCTTTGTTATACTCAACTTTTTTTGTTTTGTCTTTTTGTTTGTCCTTGTTTGTATATGTTACACTGGGGGTTGTGTGCATGCAAAGCCAAACTTTATTGTCTGTATAACACTGTCCAGATATAGTTTGATCATTAATCCTGAACTGATTTCTTCTAATCAAGCCGCAGGAACAAACAGGGTGACCACATGGCAAACATATTTTGCTTCCTCTGCGGCCCTCACTTAAACAACTCGACCCCTCCTGCCAAAGCTCTCAAAGACTGGACCCCATTCATTTTCAAGATGTCAGACTCCCCTCACTGAGTGTTGTTATCATTATTCTTTTCAACCTACGTACCCTGGCCTGTCCTTTGAAGCTGTGATGGATGCTATGCAAACAAACCTCTGAGCTCAGTGAAAACCTAGCTCTCATTTTTCTGAGACACACTGACAATGAAGGCCGTTGTGACAAGGCAGACCAGGCAGTAATAATATTGGAAAGCCACCCACACTATGATTGCACAGTGTCCATCAGGGTAAATAGTAATAGGGGTGATTAGCTAGTTGTGGTTGTACTCACATTGGGTCTGAGGCTCGCTGCTTGTCCATAATACTTCTCGGCTGCCTTATTCAGGCTGGCTTGTCTGTGAAGGGAAAAAAGAGAGAGAGGCAATCATTACTCATCTTTATTGCTGCTGGCTTCGTATGAGGCCTTGAACCCTGCATGTTTACTGGCACTCAGGGGTCACTGAGAAAATAACAGAAGGGAAGAGTATGAGGGATGAGAAAAGCCGATCCAATCGCCTGTAGGTCTCTCGTTCGATAGCATCTTTTGCTTGATAACATCTGTGCTGAGCAGTGCAGAGCAACCGCTTTCTGTTTAAATTGAACCTTGAGGTCAGGACATTTGGCTTATGGGGCACTTGAAGAAAACTCATCAACAAACTGAGGCTGATCAGGAATATTCGCTGTACATTTCTGTTTACAGCTGGTGGGGGAGGAGTGTGGTTTGAAATGCTGGATGTATACTGAGACAATGAAAGAATGCAAACAGCGTGGAAACCCAAAGTAATTCAATCATACTATCATAACAACCGGGACAGCAGAGTAGATGGTGCAGATGCACCGAAACCTGCTGCATATGCCACACTGCGACAGAAAGGATTTTTGGAGCAGATGGCTTATCGGCATGAGTCCCTGGAACCAGAAATCATCCATTCCTGAGGACATAAAACCTGCAGTCAAGACAGGATGTCCTATATTATGCTTTTTTATTTTCTTTCATAAGCCCCTGCTCTGCCTACTGTTATACACAAACCTGTGGCTCCTCTGTCACAAGGCCTTCCTGTTATTAATACCCCCATATCTCAGAAATCACCTTTATAGTACACAGCTGCATGCTTTTCACTGATGGTAACAATTGTCTCATTGCAAACAGTTTAACTTTGACGAAGTCAAGGACAGAGTCAACGACGGCGGGCTGTGGAGCCCCTTAAGTCGTAATGATCAAAGGAAGGGAGGCCGGTGGAACCACAGTTTCATTTAGGCTGTCGCGGTCTATTAAGGGATCATCATCCATGTGGTCCCAGATAAAAGGCAAAGCTTTTATTTTAGGATTACTAGATCAGTGGCCCAGGTAAATACATAGGATTTATGTTCATTCTGAAAGACATAAGGCAATCTGTTCTAATGTTCTTTTTTTTTATTCTTTCTTCATTAATGAGTAGACAATGCATGTTTTTCAGTTGCATATAACATGGTAAAGCTTTAACAGCTTAAATGTGGATTTTTCTTGGGTCTTATTTAAAAAGTAAAATATCAGGTGCAGAAATTGTGACTCTTAAGTCCACCATAAGTTTTGAGTCAAGTGGTGACCCTAGAAGCTGTCATTTAATACTGATTACTACAAAGGAATGCAATCTGATATCTTGTATCTTTAACCACTGGGCTAAGTGGAACAAAACACCAAGCGGCCACAGCCATGTTAACAACTCTTGAAGACTGAAGGCCTTTTTTTCTTCCGAATCGTTGCACGTCTAAAAATAAATACAACCTCAAATTGTGTCAATCGTATTTGCAAACTGAGTCCGACACTTTTGTCAGTCATTAAAATTTTCGGAACACATTAGATTTTCTGCGTTTTTCTCATCCCTCAGAAGCCTTTAGAAAACTGTTTGACCAAACATCAGTGACGAAAATGTGGCGGCGGGACACAGCTGTGACAAGATAGAGGAACGAGGCTCACAGAATCATTTCATAACTTAGATAGCTCACTTTCAGCAGGTCAGGTAGTTAAACAACGAATAGAACAATGAAACACATCGAAATTAGTGTGCAAAGTTTTTGTGTTTGTTTTTGATGATGATGATGATGATGATGATGATGATGAAGGAATTAAAAAAAAATGCATCCGAAGAAGACTGACTCGGTGTGCAAAGGCCGAATGCTAGCATTCTCACAATGACAAAGCTACCATGCTGATGTTAAGCAGGTATAATTAAATGTTCACAATCTTAGCTTAGCATGCTAACATTGGCTAATATGCACTTTATCTCTATAAAAATAATAAACAAATAAAAATCTGCATATGTATGCAGAATCTCTAGGTGAAGGTCCAAGACTGGTATCATAAGCGTTTTGGTTTCTGTTAGTAGTCTGCTTGTAGCCAAAGTAGTATTTATCAATCACGTTTGAATGGCAGGCAAACAGTCTGTGTGGAGTGGCGGAATGCATTGGCTGAAAATAGATTTTTGGAACCCACTGACTATCGTCCGACAGTAAGTTTTGTATGGCTTTGTATTACATTTTTTTCCCGCAGATATCTGCTTATAGAGATGAGCCAGAATGGTCGGTGCATGGAAAAGGAAGTCTGGGTACAGTGGATCAGCCTGAAATATTGGCCCTTGGCAAACAACCAGTGGTTTGTGAGATTAATATGCACTAAACACAAATAGAGCTGAGACTCATGGAAATTGCTAGACATTTTACTTAAAACCACATATGTCACCTTCACAATGCTTCTAAAGTCAGGGGATTACCAAAGTCAGTAGGATTCATCCTCTGGGAACCATGAATGTTTGTACAAAATTTCATGTTAATCCCTCAGATAGCTGTTGAGATCGTTCAGTCTGTGACCAAAGTGATAAACCAACTGACACTGCCATCACTAGAGTCCTGCGAACATGACCTACAAACACAGTTTTGACCTTAAAGAAGTTATCCTACATTTTATCCACTTGCATACTTCAGAATAACATAAGAACATGTCACTGCTGTTTATTTTTTTAGTACGACTGAATTTTTCCAGCTCTGTTCCAAAAAAGCATTTTACATTCCAAAGGCGATCCAGACATCGACTCGAGTTGCTGAATTTGTCCTGAGATTATAAATGTGGGTTTCACGTCCAACCACAACCATATGTTTGTTTGCCAGCAAAATATTTAGAAAGCACAACCTTCAGAGGAAAAAAAAAGTGCACAAATCTAATTATATAATATCATTATCACATTTATAAACACATTATCAGAGGAGAACTGGAGCGCTGCCACACCATGACCAAGAAGGCAGCGAGACCTCCTAAGGCTCCTCTGACTGTGGGTTCTGAGAGGGCTGAAGACAATGGAGGCCAAGTATGTAAACCACCGCCTGGGTTTAAACCCGAGGAAGAGTTACTGTGAGACTACAAGAGCGCAGGAATACAGAGAAGGATGGGAAAATGGAGTAGGAATGAAAAAAAAAAAAAATCCCCGGAGGAAAGGAATTCTTGACCATATTTCAAATCATCAACCCAACCACTGATCCTTTTACCCTGACATCTTGTTGTCTGGAGATGGTCTATTAACCCCAGACATGCACAAATCACAGCACTGACAGTGAGCGTGACATTGTTGCATACTAATGACTGAATGAACAAATTGCATTTTCAGCAGCAGCCAGATATTTGTGCTTAAACTGCAGCCGTCCCATCTGTCTCGAGCACAGAATTATCTTTTTTTCTAAGAGTAAGATTCTCTTTGTTGCAAGACAGACATCTTCCCTAAGGGCACAACTGTATGTAAAATACCTAATGTAACTTGCCAAGCAATATATTCTTTATATTACCGTTATAGGGTTATAAATTTAAACTAATTTATACACTTTCTGGAAATTTGGACAGTCAAATATACACTGGCATACCTAACATCATGATATGCTTGTATTATACAAAGTTATCGTTCAGATATGGTTTATTATATTTTTATATGAGACACATGGTTTGAGTCAGAATCTATAAGGTGAACTATGAGTGCATAAACTGTTCTAGTGTACATTTTTTAGAGATTCGTTTTCCCATGACTATCTGTGAATATACAGATTTAATGTTACTGTATTATGTAACTTTTGGCCCTGACTGAGATTTGACACATTAACAGGAAGTGCATCCCCACTGGCCTCACCATTAACCAACCTTTCCTGTCCTACATTCACACAATAAACAAGACTTTGTTTAAGAAAAATGTTCAAAGGAGGCAGAAGGAAATTATTAGTTTGGAAACTAAAAGGTCAAAACTCAAGGGCTCAGGAGGGCAGTAAAAGACATTTGCACGTCTGACAGCATTTGCCCCTCCTTTTAATTTCTTCCCTTCCCCCGTTTAGATTCACTTGTGTCCCCACCAGCTGAGGGCTTTTCCACGTCTGTGTCCAAGACAAACACATAAAGAACATGAGCTTTGGAGAAGTAAGACCCCATGCCAAGCAGGCAGAGAATAGTTCAGCCCGAGCACTGCTTGAAGCGCTCTTTAGCCGTCAGGGGTCTGGACCCTGGAAGAGGCTCTCAATACTGAAAACTGTTGGAGGTGAAGATCCTGCGTGATCAGACTGGTGGAGGAAGAGCT
This sequence comes from Epinephelus lanceolatus, assembly GCF_041903045.1. NCBI lineage: Eukaryota > Metazoa > Chordata > Actinopteri > Perciformes > Serranidae > Epinephelus > Epinephelus lanceolatus. Next base: position 32,789,127 of record NC_135738.1, on the reverse strand, counting down.
ATGCATATAGCAGCTGGGGAACAGTCTTATATAGAGCTGTGTAGGAAGGCTGTGGTCTTGGGTAAAGCAGCACCAGACTCTGGTGATTCAAGATGTGGGTAAATGATCTTAAAGGAATACTTGGACATTTTAGGAAACTCTTGCCAAGAGTTACATGTGAAGATCGACAGTACCACCTCAGGATAGTTGATAACAGTACCAGCGAATCTCAAAACCCAATTCAATTCCATTAAATTACATTTAATTTAAATTTTATTATTAATCCCTGATGATGTGTCTCCAATGCAAAGCACTAGTCTATGCGGGTTCAGAAGATCTGTGGATGGGGAAACTTATATCAATATATAGCCTACAGTATATTAACAGATTTCTCCTCCACTGTTGTTGTTATTTAGCACTTATACATGTAAGATGTGACAGTTGGTGTTTGTGGTGGCACCGCCCTTCCCCCACCGTGGACAGCTGGGTAGAAAGTAAAGGCCCAGACACACCAAACCAACATCAGAAAACCAACAGGGACGAGAGCCCCCTGCTGCATCGCCTTAAGTCGCTGTGTCTCCGCCAAAAAGTTGCACATGAACACACCAAACTGATGGCCAACAAGTACGTATGTTCTGCGCCTGTGTGAGAGGACATACCCGTCCACACAAGCAGGCAGCTGTAGTCCTCATTCAAAAAAGGAAACCGGAAGACTGTCTTGACGCTAGTTAGCCAGTTAGCATATTACACAAACCAATGTTGGAAGAACAGAGCATATTTACTGTGCGCCAGTGAACAAAAACACAAACCATCAGGAAATGTTTCTTCTAAAGGGTTCAAAGGCTAAAGAAAAATAATCTTACTTCATATAACAAGTTTGTTTCGACCTCACTCCCTCTTGACTTTAGCTCTTTGTTTACATACCTCACTTCTGTTTGTCCTTTCTGAGCTAAACTGCCATTCAGAGTGACTTCATTCTCTGACATGTATTCAACATGCTGAATTAGCAGAAAAAAGGCCAATTAGCACCAACAGTGCAGGACACATTGCACCAACAAGGGCCACAGACACTCACTAACAGCCCAACTTTGACGGACGGCTGACTGACGGCTTGGTGTGTCAGGGCCTTTAGCCAAAGTTGAACATTTTTCAACTCTCTCAACCACAATGTGCAGTGCTTAGCACAGAATAGCAGGCATATATGTTGCCCTGTCAGGTCCAGAAGAACTGCCCAGTATCAACAGTACTGGAGAAAAATTAGTACTGTCATGTCTTCAGAATTTTGGCATCGACTTGGTGCCTAAGTATCACTTCTTGTGACATCCCAAATTGTGACTGTGGGCTAAATATGAAGCTACAGCTAGAAGGTGATTAGTTTAGCTTAGCATTAGGACTGGAGACAGGGGTAAACAGCTACATGGCTCTGTCCAAAAGTTACCACAATCCACCCACCAGCTCTTTTAAAGCTCAATAATTAACATGCTACATTTCATTTGTTTAATCCATACCAGGACTGCAAAGTGTAGAAATGACACATTCGGTTTTACAAGCATGGGCTGCCGTCATGCGATATCAGCAGAATGAGAAGAACAAGAAAATCCTCTGTTAGGGTATTCCAGCTTTGGAGTGCTGATGTAATATTGTACTTTGCTGTTACCAATTTGACTTCAGTAACAACTGAGACCTGTTGAAAGCAGTGTATAGCTCCTGTGATATTAGCTGAGTTCACTGTATCAGTGTGATACTGGATTTTATTTAGATGTTACTGCTATGGTGTCTCTGCAGCAATTTCGCTCTTTGCACCTCTGTAGTTCTTTTCACCACGTGGACAATATTGTCAAAACTCCTGATTTCTCTGACTTGGAATTACAACTGCATACATTTTTCTGACTTGATTGCTCATAATTAGGCTACTTTGTGAACAATCTGAATGTGGCATATATATTGGGCTGTTTCCTGGCTGGGCGCAGTAACCTGTACACATCCCAGCATGTCGTTTTTCCATATAGGTTTTTTTAACCTGCAAGGCAGTGCTGGTGGGCAAACTCTGCTACGTTTGGATAGAGCCAAGCTAGTTGTTTCCTTCTGCTTCCAGTCTTTAGGCTAGCTAAGCTAACCAGCTGCTGGTCTTGGCTTCATGATTGTTTTTCACCTACCTCTCTGAAAGAATAAGAATATGCATATTTTCAAAAATGTCAAACTATTCCTTTAAAGACAACTACTTCCTGTCAGCAGGTAGCAGTCATTTAAAAAGCCCCGAGTTACACATGATGTGTTAAAACAGGGAACTCTCTACACTTGGCCATACTGTATAATTTTATAGGTTTATTTAGTCAGTGGGGCAGCATACTGCAAGTTGGCACATGACTTTATTTACAAATTTCCACTCATGGCTTGTGTTCAGAAACACAACAGCTTGTGGGCTGCTGAGGCTTTGCCGCTCAGGCTCATCAGCTGAACCTTTCACTAATTTGGAAGCAGACTTTCAAGTATGAGCCAGGCCCAGCAGAGAAAGAGTGAGACAGAGTGAGAGGGAGGTATAGAGGGAGTGAGAGAGAGCATATGAAGATACATAGCTGCACAGCACGCTAAGACAAACCAGCAGCTCTTGGGCTGGCAGTGCAGTGAGAAAAGAGGATTACAAAGTACAGCCAAGTAAATCACACTGGCTGAGGAGTAGTGTAAGCCCCTGGATAAACCGTGCAGACAGTAGACCTCCCTCTTTCATACACAGCCTCCTTTCTCCTCAGCCATGGAAAACTGTGGGCCACCCAACTCATCTACAAATACATACAGTGTCTTTGTGCATGTGCTGGGGCTATGGAAATCATCAAAAACAGAATTGTTCAAATCAAACACTCACCTGAGCATGTGGGCCGCACTGAAGACCACATCAAACTCCCCGCTGTCGAGGCGCGCGGCTTTCTCTGCCATCTCCGCCGCCTCCAGCAGCCGCGACTCCTCCAACAAAAACTGACCTGGCAGGGCAGGAGAGAACAACACCGCTGTTAAAACGCTAAGGGATCCCCATGGAGGCACAGAGGGATACACAGTCTGCAAGTGTTGCCTTTGGCCCTGGTCGAGCAACAGCCTGGTCTGCCCCTGTAATAATATGCTGAAACTCTAGATATGAGTACAACGTACCATCACTCTTTGGCCATATCTCAGAGCCATTTGTTCAGACAAACCGACCTTGATATATCTGTTTCTTTAAGATGGAAATGTTTCTCCCAGGAGGTTTGTGTCTCATTACGGGTGCGGCTGCATTTAGAGTCGACCTCCGTGGACCCGCAGAATGAGATGGGAACACGGGAGCCTGTCAGGGCCGTGAACTGAGGGTGGACTCCTCGGTCAGGGGCAGGGTTAGAGAGGAATTAATACCCTGTTGACATTGGTTAGCCCCGCTACTGTACCGGGATGCTAAACCACTATGTGAACCTAAGCATATTTCCTTAATAACTGTGGATGAAACTGAACCCGTGAGTACAAGCCTGAGGTGATGTAAACTGAGACTTCAGACCATGACTGAGTGTAAAACAGCTCCAGGTTGCAAACACCTCCGCAGTTATATGGAGGGTTTATGATATATCAAAGCACATGTATGGGTAATAAAGGACAGACAGCCCCTGCATCAATAAATGTGGGAGCCCCCCTATATTTTACAAAGCTGTGTATACAGACTTTGATACTGTAATTCTTGTTATCATGTTACAGCATGACTTTTCAGGGAATAGTGGAAGATCTAGTTCTGAACACTGAACCGGTTCCAGGACAGTGGGAGACCTGGGCTTTGGGGTTTTTCTGATGATTTACATTCAGTTAGTATCGAAACCACATATCCAACAATACATAACACCATTTTGGGTTTGTTTCTGTGCTAAATTGTGAACATATGAAACTGTAAACTATTAGCAGCCACCCTAATCAGACTAAGGTGCTGTAAAATGTATGATTTGTGCCTGAGTTTGCATAATGTGGACGCACAACCTTTAATTACTTGTCAGTTGCACGTCCATCTTTATCCTGTTCTTCGCCTCTGTAATGACACTCTTTCCTTGTGTGGATCAATATGGTCCAACTCAATTTAGACAGAGTTCTTAACCTTTAAAGGCAACAACATGGACATACAGTACTTCCACAAAATGCAAAAATCCACCATTTATCTGGCGTATTGATCTCTTCAAATGTCACAAACAAGCTGGTGCAATAGTAACAAGCTGACTCATCACTTTGTCATAAACTTCTGTGTCGGACAAAGTTTTAAAGGCTTTTAAATGAAATATTTAATTAACTTCTCAGCTTATTCAAACTTAATCTTATATGACAGTAAATACAAGAGGTGACACTGCAACTTTAAATCATGTGTGAGTCAAATGGAGATCATATAAAACAAGAGAGACGCTTAAATTGTCACGTTCCACATTTCCATCAAATAAAAGAGAACAATCTGAGGAAATCATCCCCTCTTGTTACGATCTTCCACTAATCACGTACGGACTGACACCGCAGCTGGATAGAGGAAGGGATGGCGAAGGGGTCAGACAACACTGTTGTCTGTACAACCCCTCAAAGTGCAGAAGTTCCTGCCTTTGTGCACACAAGTGCGGCGTGTTATGTGTTAAATCGACAAATAAAAGATTTGAGGATGTGAGAATAAAGTCGGGATATGTCAAATTAAAAGTAAAATAAGAAATAAAGCGATGCTTACCATAATGCATGTAGCAGTTGCCCTTTGTGGGATCCAGTTGGATGGCCTTCAGGAAGTACCTCTCCGCTTCTGTTTTCTGCCCCTGAGAGAGACGGATTAAACACAGTGTCATTATTGTTTCAACTGCTCCTCAAACCTACTCATTATAAAAATACCGCGCCCGGCTCAACGGCCAAAATACCTTTGTGTATACCTAATGTCCCTCTCCAAACCGCAGACCCACTTTAACAATAAATCTTAATAAATAGACATGAAACACATGAACCGCGAGTGTTATTCTTTCAAGCTCATGTGTCCTCCTGTCAAAGTACACACCGTCGTGCTTGGCACAGCGGACCAGACGGGGCAAAGGCTCATTCATTACACACTTTTATCTGTGCAAATAACACTTCCAGAGCATAACCGCAGGTTGCCGGTGTGTGTGGCCTGACCGCTATGAAACAAGACAGAGAGTAGTGTATAGAATAGAGTGAGAAGGTGGAAAGGAGAGAAGCGGAAAGGGACAGAATGTGAGCATGATCATATATCTATAGGGATCTTTAGGTTCACGTAAGCACACAAAGGTGCATGGCACACACACACTAATGGTTTTATAAGTGTGTACAGTGCTGCTCTAGCCTTTAGACAGATGAAAGAATCCATACTGGGAGCGTGAGCAAAGCATGATGAGGAGAGGCATCGCTAAAACCCCGTGGACCTCCAGGGCTCCCCTCAGGTCCTTTAGACTGTGACACGTAACCAATCACAGCACAAACAGAACAGAGCAGCTGGCCAATAGTCGTGCCAGCTGGGACTTTGACACATCCCTGCTCTCAGTTGGGCACCAGATGCCATCTGATCAACAATTAACAATGCGCACTCATCTATAAAAGCTGATTTTAGCATTAACAGTGCAACCATTAGTGTGCATTTCAAGAAACGATAATGCCTTTGCATGAATAAAACATATAATGTTAAACTGGAGTTGTGCCAAGTCTACAAGGGCTTGAGGTAAAATGCCAAAGCATCAGAAATAAAGATGAAGAAGGATTAAATTAAGATTGCATAAGCCAGGAAAAATAATGTATATGAACTGAGTGTGAAATACGGCAAATTGCTTCAGTTTAGTCAAATACAGGAACGGGCTCCAATCCAATCAGTACAGTGTAGCATTAATGACTGTATACTTAGTGGAGCGTATACGTTTTCAGTGAGCTGTAGATTCAATAAATACATAATTTTCTAATGTAAATATCTGAGTGGGGTTTCCCTTGATGCTGCGGAAAATCGAGCCCTTGCTAAGTATATGTTGAATAGAGCTGTTGGTGTCCAAGTACCGATCACAGCTCCAGCCTGAAAAGCATCATCTCTGTGTATTTTCATACTCGTATTCACAGATGTAGGAATGTGTATTTTTGAGGGCCAGCTGGTTTTATAATAACACAGGTCTACGTCTGTTTTTTAAACCTCAGAATTAAGCTTTCACACATTGAAATGAGTTGCAGTTGTGAGTAGATGGAGGATTTATATTATGACAAGTCTAAGTATATTAATGGATGCCATGCCCGGAGTTTGATATACGGCAGTTAGGAGTAAAGACCTCAAAACCGTAACAAGTTGCTCATTTCTCATTAAACGTCTTAAAAGAAATGTTATTACACCTCTTATTAATCCCCAGAGAGGCAACACTACTTGTTATATGACTTTACCCCCTGAAACTGGCAACTGCATCCTCTTTCATTTTCAAATTTCTGGATTATAACGCATTTGGCTCACCTGTATGTCTCTATGACTAATCATGAAACCCAACCATTATTGTTTTTCTCTGGTAAGTCAATCATGGTGGTGCTTCCAACCCAATGTGAGTTAACTCCGCCACCATCGAAGGTATGACCAGCACTGCTCAGGACAAGGAGAAAAATGATCAGGTTTCTCCTTATTCAACATTTTTTGAGCCAAAGTTCTGCGACCCAACCTTTGCTGTGTAAAGTTTTCGGCTTGGATCAGGAGAGGATAATGTCAAATGTAATTTAATAAGCTCTCTGACAGTGCCAATCTTCTCTGTCCATATAGTATGTGTTGTGTGTTGGAATAAGATGCGTGTTGCCCAGTGGGGAAAAGGAAAAAGGGCATCGTCAGTGTGTTGCACATGCCTGACTAACTAACAGTCTGCCATGAACAGACAAAGTGAAGCAAAAAATATAGGTTCTGGATCTTGGGTCGGATCTTCAATGTCGAAATACCCATCAGGCTCAGTTGGGTCAGGTGGTTAAGGCTCGGGTAAAGGGTGGGTTCAGGTTTCAGTTTTAGGCCTCTGCAAAACTCTAGTGTGTGCAAACAAGGCTAAAGCAGGATTTATACTGAGTCAGCTCTGTGCAAAGCCTAAGCAAGTGGCTTACGCTGTTGTAAGCATTTATACTTGTGCGGTGGTGTGTCTGTGTCACTCTGCAGTTACACCTCCAAAACACTAGTTGGCAGTGGTGTTTCTGTGAAGCGCTGTAAAGTTTAGTCGATTCAAAACACACCCAGAATACACATTAAACATGGCTTAATAGCAACAATTTCAAAGACAAGGACAAAATTGGCTTCACTATAACTCACGGTATTCACAGTATAAAGGCAGCCATTTGCCATTTTATGATTCATCCTGTCAACAAGGGATTAATGAGTACACTGTTATCTGTATCTGTTTAATCAGATAAATTATTTGGTTCCTTATCCGTACTCCTAGTGGGCGGGTTTAAATAGAAATGGGGTGAGGCTTGGCCGGAAGTGGGTTAGATCTGACGGTAAGTTTTGATTTTAAGTCTGAAACTGATACGGGTTGATCAGAAGCTGCTATATTATTTATTAGGAAACTATTTACAGAACAGACTAATGACACATTATACTCGGATGTTACTCACACGTGTAAAAAATACATTATCAGTACTGGATACTCATTTCATCTGAGTGTTCGGCTCAACCCTACTTTCAACTCTTTATAATGTGGACGAATGAGATCGACTTTCAAGGGTAAGGGATCATAAAGGCAAACTAGATTTTCTCCAGTCAAGTGCCAGACTATAAGAATGGAAATGCATGTGTAGTAATTTGTTTGCAGGACAGGATTTTTCTTCCTAAAGTGGAACCTATATACTGGAAAGAAATAATAATAACTGTATGTGACATGAGTGCTAATGGAGAGCACACAGCTGAACTGACAAAGACAAGACTCAGCGGAACCCTAAGCCAGGCTGCTTGCTGTCACCCCATTTCTACATTTCCTGACATGACAACGCTTCCTCTTTGTTGAATTGAAAGCACCTTGAGGCCGCTAGCATGGGGGCGGGGGTGGAAAACACAAATACAATATAGGAAGTTAATAACAAAATGCCAACAACCTTTCAAACCACACTTTCCATTAAATATATCCACTTCTCATTCTAGTCAGCTCATCGTGCGGATACAATATCCTCCCTTTTGTCACATACATGCTGAGCTTATTGGTGCGTGCCTCACACTTCAAATCTCCTGATAACATCAGATAAACTGCAGATGTAGCTCCGGCTCTGCGGTCACCGGGGTGATTATGAATGAAGCCTGCATCGTATTAGCTGCGGAAATGACGAGTAGATGACTGAATCCAATACTGCAGGCATCAGGGCGGCCGTGTCCATCTCTGACCTGCGGTGTGTACAGAGAGCCCGAATCACATCCTGATCCCTGGGGTGTCAGCGGAGGTGTGGAGGGGTCAGCGCAGCTGGGGGGACAATACTGATCTTACTTATTAACTCTCCCTTCCTCCTGTATTTTGTCTCCCCCTCATGCACACATCACAGCGACTCGTAACTCTCTGCCCCTCAGCTCAGCTACCAGCTCAGCTCCACCGTCCTCCTCTCACCCTTCTCTGACCCTGCTGCCAAGCCTTATCTCGCTGTCTCTCCACCTCTCCCGCAGGGATCTGAACCTCAAAACCCCTGACAGTATCTGAAGCATCTTCATCACTCACAGTGGTGCCATGGGGAGAGTGGAGGTGGGGGATGAAAGGAGCGGGGGCGGGTGGGCAGGTCAACTTTCTGCGCTGGTTTTGATCATGCTTAAATGCTGTTGTCATCACGCAAAGAGGCCACAGCTACAACAGGAAGAAAATACATAAGCCTAACTTCGAATTCATCGGTACAACTTTCCAGCACTTTTCAATATAAAAACTTCTTTCTCTCACAGTTCCCTAATGGATAAAGAGGCTCTAAGCTTGTCTAAACAACTAAGTTCCCTCCTCTGATGGCATTGTTTGCACTCACAGGATCACGGGGGCTCAAACCCTTCTATCATCCATCATGGTCAGAGATCTACAGAGATTCATCCCTGCAGGTTTGAGCTCTACTTTTCCCCAAAATCAATAACACTTTCTTAAATAAAATGAGTTTCTCTTCACGGCCCACTGAATTCTTCCCTGAGTCCACTTCAACAAGTCTTAACAGTCTCCACTAAAGAATTGTGTTGTTCCCATTGACTGTCCTCGCTGACAGTGTTCGGTCTCAGACAGTTTCTGATGTCCAGTGGCTTTTGTACAGAGAGGAATTCATGTCAGCTTAACAAGAGACTTTTATTTGAGGTGTCAGTTGAGCTACTCTTTAAGCTGACCATCAGTCTGACTACCGATGGCAAAATCAATCTAGTATAGTGCTGTGGCTCAATTTAATATAGACATATAATGATCTACAACCCTAAGAATACTTCACTGAAGACATGCTACCTAATGGCATTACTGAGCCCACGAGGAAGCATTAACGTAATTATCAGATTAATTGAGTAGTCTGACATTTTGCTTTGTTGCCGAGAGTTAGATGAAAAGATTGGCACCACTCTCATGTCTGTACCTTGAGGGAGCACAGGGTTGGTTGTGTCACTTTTTACTTTCATCTGAACCTCTCAAAAACCGTGTCCTTAATGAGATCCCTTTCAAAGTCTAATGAAAGCAAAAAATGTCTGATAAGAATGAAGTGGCCTTACTCTCCTTAAGCTTATTCTGTTCAAAGGTATGAAGTGTCAAATATGGCTTATGCACTTGTGACAACCATCGCCATTGTGGGGTTGGTATTTATAGGCAACAATATAACTTAAAGAAATCAGCTTAATACACTGTGTGATAGCAGAAAGCCTATTACGCAAAATAATTCACATAAGATAATGACTGTCACTGAGCCATGATGCAAAGAAAATGGCATTTAAAAATGTAGTTTGGTGGCTGCAAAGATACAGAGCTCATCTGACTTCTAAACTAGCGCATGCTGTACTCTGAGGGCTGTCTCAGGGTGAAAAGTACACGGAAAAGCTCTTAGACACTTTCATCATGTAGCCGGCAAGGTAACGAAAACAAGCATACCCAGGAGCACTGTGAAAGAAGTCGAGGGAATGCTGAACTGTGGTCCATCTAATGTAAGTCTCTTGATACATCCATGGTTTGATGATAGAAATTGACATACACAGTTCACCATGGACTTCATACGCTAATATTCACAACTTGGATTAATTACCTCCGCCAAGGAGGTTATGTTTTCACCGACATTTGTCTGTTTGTCTGCAAAGTAACTCGAAAAGTTCTGAATGGATTTTGATGAAATTTTCAGGAAAGGTTGATAATGGGACAAGGAACAGATGATAAAATTTGGGTGGTGATCGGTTGAAGCGAAGTGGATAAAATAATAAAATGGCGGGAAATCCGAGCTGCTTGGCGGAGGTCTGCGCTCTCCGAGTGCTCTAGTTTTTTTATGTAAACCTCTATGCATTCTTTTGATCAATGGACCCTTTAACAGTCTAAAGAATAGAAATAGTTGAGGGACGAGTGCATATTCAGATTTTAGGACCCAGCAGTTTCTTTTGTTCACTATGCCAGAGTTGTCCGGTAAATTTGAGTCCATTAAGCTATACTTTGGTGCTTATGGTTTCCGTTGATTGTACTGAATGATTGCATTGTGGAGAAGCTTCATATTTACCCTACAGACTCTACAGACAATGGTGTCAATCTTCTCATCTAACTCTTGGCAAGACCACATACAAGCCTATTTCCCAAAATGTATTTTTCAAGCATATTCCTTTACTTTTCATATGCCAGAAGTTACCAAGCCTGTTCAAGAAACAGTGAAGCAAATAACCTTTGTTAAAAAACACAAAGTGTCATTTTTACACAGCTTTTTGTACACATTAAAGAAATCAGATACAGCATGTTAATAGTTGAGCTTTAGAGGTGCTGATAGATGGATTTTGTCATGGACAGAACCAAGCCAGTCCATGTGTTAAGCACTGACCAGCTGCTGGTTGAAGCTTTGTATTTGTTGCACAGATATGAGAATGGTATCAATCATCTGATCAAGCTCTCTGCAAGAATGCAAACATGCTTATTCCTAATCATACTATTTCTATCTAAGGGCTTAATGTAAAGATTTGATGGAAAAACTCACAAAAATAGCCAAGACATGCCAGAAAAAAAAAGTTTTTACCAGTATGCTGAGGTAAATTATGTGTGGGTAAAATTCTTCCACACATATCAGCTGTGAAACACAAAAACTCACAATTTTGGAAAGACTACAAATAAAAAAGAACTTGAAAAAGACTCTGTTTCCATCGGGGAAATGAAAAGGGACAGGGCCAGGAAGACTGCAGCCTTTCAGTGGAGATCCAGATCCCACCGCTTCAGGCTACTGAGCACACTTACTACATCCTTTCATTAGGGCCCAGACTGTGAGAGAGACGGTGGTGTCAGCTGAAGAGAAGGCCTCCACCCTTCTTTTGACCGTATGTGAAACTCTTCCTCTAATTTGTTTATTTCTCCTCTGACAGTCTCTTTCAGCTCTAACTGCTCCTCTCGGTCAGCTCTACTCCAAACATGCCTATCTCGCAGCGATCTGCAACGGATGACTGTATGACCCGACAACATGAGCATCTCCTCGTAAACTCTGCGACTATGGAAACTGCTTCTCTCCTGAAACCTCTCCACATACACAGCAGCTTCTTTGGTCAGTGAAACACAGGTCAGCTGTGTGACCCTGCAAGGATATTGTCTCTGTCCTGGAAAATGCTGGTCAGAGGTCGATTTCTTTCTTTACAGCGCTCAGAGATTTCAATTCCCTACTCCCCAGAGCAACGTTGCAAACTCGCCAACTGCCTAATATCTGTTTTGCTGTTGGTTCAAAGTTACAAATGCAGTTTTTTGAGCTACTTTTTAAGAGCTAGTAACAAGTTACATGGACCAAAAACGGGACAGCCAGGACAAGGTTTTTAATCAGGAAGTCCTTTTCCCATGACAGAGGGGAACATCTTGAGAAACACAACGTGACAACCTTCCCTCGTTCTCAAGCGCCACTCTCTTCCAATCTTTCCTCTCTCACCCGCACACTATTGATTAACTGTAGAGACCTCAGGAGGACATTACTGTCGTCAGTAAAGAGCTGGGGAAAAGTGATGAAATACGAGGGGAGATGAAAGAGAGTGCAATAAAAAAGAAAGTGAAAAGAATTGAGAGAGTACAGGCAGAGTATGAGAACGGGTTCAGGGAGGCATTAAGTTAGACTGATGTCACCGATTTGGTAAAATGGACTTGCACTGGTATAGGGCCTTTCTAGTCTTTGACCACAAAAAGCACTTTCACACTACATGTCATATTCACCTATTCACACACACATTCATGACAAAAGGCCCGTTTCCATCAAACACTTCTGGTATGGTACCTTTGGAACCAAAAGTAACCCTTCAGACATGTTACCTAGACCCTAGCGCTTAGACCGCAAATAGTACCCTTAAATGTGGGCGTGGTTGTTGTCACTCACTGCTCTGTCCAGCACTCACTGTATTTCCTCATTATCAGTGACACAGATGGAAGTCTGCGCCTCGTTTATCATCTACAGAACGAGGCTGCACACCGACATTTTCAGAACAGAATAAAACGGTCTGCAGTGAGAGTCTCTCTCCATGGGATATTTAAAAATAGTGGGTTTGTGCATGTAGTCCTTCTCAGGCAAGCTCAGGGCTTTAGTGTTGATGTAGCCCACAGGAACCACACTCCACAACTTTGTTTCTCTGAGTGACGATTTGAGTATATGCCTTCACGTAATCTGGTTGAAATTAATATATATAAAGGCTTGAAGATCCACCCATTACTAAAAGTGTATGTCATATAAAAACTAGTAATGTGAAAGTAATGGTCAAAGTTGTCACAGTGAAATTTGAGGTGTGCTGATGGATTCACGTCATGAACTCATGCATTGAGTAACATTACAAGTCAACATTCCACCTTAAAAGTTGCCGGCAGTCTCCGACTCCAGCTGCTGCGAGAGGCAGCATAACATTTTATTTTATAGTTACAGTCTACTAATAAAACTCTCCGCGGTATGAACAGTGGTTACATGAGCCTCAAAACCAGCCACAGTTCGGCCCTGAGCAGAGTGACTGTCAACGGCTTTCAGTGTTCACAGCTCCACCTTTGAGTACGAGATCTGTGAGCTAGGTACCCCAACAGAAGGGGTACCAAAAATGGGGACGGTGCAGAACAGTTCCATTGGTACCATCCACAACTTTTCACAGTGGAAACTGAAAAAAAGTGTACCAAACTGAACTGAACCGTACCGTACTGCTTAGTGGAAACGGGTCTAAAATGATCAAAGTCTTACCGTCATAGCCAGGAGTTTGCCATAGGTGAGGTGTGCTGGAATGTGGTCTGGCTTGGCTCGCAGGGACTCTCTGTACCAGTGTTCAGCATCAGACAGCTTGTTTAGTCTTATGTAGGCCTCTCCTGTGAAAGCAAAAGTGAGAGTCGAGTCAGGGGTCACGCTGTCAGAGGTTATGTCATCACACATCTTCCCTTTGTTCAGCTGACGGTTTCAATAACAGAGCTGCAGTGAGATTGGACCTCAATCCAGAAACCATTATATGTTTTTACATACTTGTATAACAACTGGCACTGAGCTAAGAGAATGCAAATGTTAAGCTTTGTTTTAGAGCGCCACATTCATACTGCAGAGACAATTTATAGTCTACTTTCATTTTTATAACAGCAAATCTTTGATACCCAATCAGAATACTTATTTCTTAAAAACTGAAATTGGCAGAGTTCAGTGTGGCTTAAAAAAACTATGGAATATTACTGAGTTTATAACACACTCCCTCGCTCTCGCTGATCTGTCAGACATCATCCGATACCTCCCCCACCGCCTGATCTGACCCTCTGCCTGCTAACACCTGAAACAACAATAACCTCCCTTTCATAGCCGTCCAACAACACGTGTATTATTGCAAGAATTTGACAACATCGTCTAGTAATGGGACACAACACAGTTTAAATCAACATTACAACATATTTAGGGAAAGAAACAGAACATATCCCAGTTGTTAAACTTTCACTTGAACTGGAGTGTCCATGTTGTTTAGACTGGAGTGGACTGACACTTTAATTGAGAGGATTAGGACTAATCACTTCCCTGATCGGAAACTGATAAGCAACAGGTGTCACACGACTAATCACAACTCTGGGACTTTCTTTTAATGATCTGAAAACACTCTTTCTCCTTTTACTGCGAATGAGTGATAACGCTGTATAATAATACCTCTAACACACAGGCATGTTAAAAGCATCAAATTTAAGACGTGACTTCCTTTCATTGGGAAAAAAATTAGAGCTCCGAGCTTAAGGACTTTCCCCCTCGAGATGTAGAGTGATACATGAGAATATATTTTCAAGATGATATCCATCAGTGCAGCCTTATGTTTCAGATTTAAGTGTTGGAAATCCATAATATTGTAGACACATAATCACAAATGCTCTTGTCAACAGCTTACATCAAAAACAGCAAAGAGTGGATTAGAGGATGTCACAAATTTGGAGATGGTATTTAAAGATTGCCATATTCCCACGGCCAGCTTGTTGTGTTTTTCAGTCCAAACTGAGATTTATACTATTTGACAAGTGCAATACTGATAACTTTAGTTTAACAAATCATCTGTGTATTCAATATACAGGATTATCTGGATCTCAGAGATTTACCACCGTCCCTATTGGTGCATTGAAAGACTTAAGAAAATGTACAGGTCTGTTTTGACGTGACTGTTTCATTAGTTAACAGATTTTAAAGCAGCCAAAATAGTTGTCTCGCTGCCCTGGCTGCAGACCTCTGTATGAGATTAGCACAAATATCAACGCACAATTAGAAGTGACATCGAATCCAAGGAGCTGAAAAGCAGCCCCTCGGAGTGGAACATTCCTCGGCCCACCAGAGAGTGCTGGAGCGGGACCAGCAGGGTGCAGATTACCACCCAGGTCTGCCTCTGATGAAAGCTTCTGCTCCTTGGCGTCTGACAAACAGCATGAGAGCAGCGCACTGAGTGAAAACTGGAGATAGATATGAGCAGGTGTGCCAAATGTGCAAATCAGTTCAGCGAGGAAACAATCGCTAAGCCGCAGAAATCGCAGATCTCTGGCACGGTGCCTCCGCTACAGACACAGCGCTGCTCCTTAACGGTGACTGGAGCTTTCATCAACATTTTGACATAATCTCGGTAGCTCTGTCAAATTGCATTTTGCCAGCACACAAGCGAACCCGTGGCACTACCAAGTCTGGATTACAGACGTCCCAGGTTTCGAAATGTCTATGTGTGTAAGTAGCAGCATGTGTGTGAGAAAGAGAAAGCAGGAGGGAGACGGAGAGAGAGAAAAAAGGTAAAAAAAAAAAAAAAAAAAGGCAAAGAGAAAGCAGCTATAATGAGCCTGAAAGCAGCTGTTCTACAGCTGTAATCTAACAAGCTGGCTTGTTCTTGAAGTGAAAAGCAAATTAACTCTGTTTAACATGATATTGTAAAGCTTACTACTGTCTCAAAACACTGTTTAATAGCTTTAATTCAAGGCTCTCAAACAAGGATTTCACTGATATGAACTGATATAAGTGGTTGTTTGCTGTATCACTATCCAACACTCATTTTTTTGACAATTACTTCTATTCATACATTCATTTTCCCTAATTGCTTATCCTTGTGAGCATCATGGGGGGGTTGCTGGAGCCTATCCCAGCTGACATTGGGCGAGAGGCGGGGTACACCCTGGACAGATCACCAGACTATCACAGAGACATAGAGACAACCATTCACACTCACATTCACACCTACGGACAATTTAGAGTCACCAATTAACCTGCATGTCATTGGACACCAGAAGTACCAAGAAAAAACCCACACTTTTGGGGGAGAACATGCAAACTCCACACAGAAAGGCTCCCCCAAACTTTTTGGAGCACATCTTAGCCCTGGCTTAACCTAATAAAAGGCTGCAGAAGGCTAGATTGACCATAACCTCGTTTCCGTCTTCCTCCATCTTCTTATCTAATAAGCTAGAGCTTACAGTAAGCCCCAGGTTTAAGATTCACAACTGGAAATATGAACCCGGAGTTAACATCTTCTGAATTCTCATAGCCCTAGTGGTAAAACAAATGTTTGATTTCCTCTTTTTTGCTCATGAAAATATTGAATCATTAATGAACAGAGAAATCTGCAATCACAGACAGCAATCATTGTGTTGGTTATCTTCCAACTTTAACTTTCACAAGTGATTTTAACCGGTGTTTTTGGGGTAAATTCCCAAAAGGTCTGGGATACTCCTGCTCCACAATGAGTATTAGTCACAGACAGTATGAAATAAAGGATGTAGCTACCATGACATTACCCACTGGTTTTAGGCCTCAAGTTCAGACGTCACCATCTTGGTTTGTTGGAGCCAGAAGTGACCATAATTGGACGAGAGGGTGGAGCTGTGGGATAAGTGAGGGGTGGATTTCACTCCTAGACAGTAGTGATACCTTACAGACTGCCTGTCAGCTCAGTTGGCCCTTAAATATGCATACCTTTGAGCCTTATTTAAGTATAAATGGGTGAGTTATATAGTTCAACCCCTGTAGAGTTGAAATTAGCTGTAGAGACAAAAAACTCTTTTTTTTACTCAGGCTGTAAACACGTTATTTTTGCTGTAAAGTTGGGCATTTTCTTGCCTCTTGAGTCAGCTTCAACTGACCATTTGAGGAAAAGCAGTTCTTGGCATTTCTGCGTAGGCTTTATTTTTCAACCTCGGATGTTTCTGCTTTGTGCTGGCGAGCCCAAGACTATCCAACATTCAAAGCTACAAGTGTAAAACATCTAACCGGGCTGTAAGCAGTGGCCTTACTCACAATTAATAATCCACTAATGCTTACTGAAAGTTTGGTTCAGTTAAGATGCTGCCTGTCCAGAAGAAACAAAAAAGGTTTGTTTTAACAGACCCAGCACAACAAAGTAAAACAAAAACACATGATGTAAAGCAGCCAATTGCTCCAAAATAACCCGTCCCGTCAGTTCCGCTGTCTGATATTCTTCCTTAAAAACAACAGATTTTATGCTTGTGCTCTTGAAACAAAAGCAGCACTTACCCATCATGTTGTAGAGGCTCTGTGGTGCAAATTGTCTTGGCATTTTCTGTATTGCTTCTTTAAACACTGTGAGGGCCTCCTGTGAATGAAACAAACAAAAAAAAAGAAGGTGGGGGATGTTTGCATTAGAGAGCGGAGAGACCCCACCAGAGAAGCTGGCGCTGTGGTAACTAGTCATTCCTCCCCTGCAGCCGAGGCCCTGACACTGTGAATACACAGCGTGGAATTGGGGGTCGCCGGGAGGCTGGTTCATACAGAGTCGAGCAGAAAGGGTCTATCCTCAGTGTCACGCTTGTTAAGACGACTAGAGCGGTGTCACATATTGACTCTGGTATGTATAGAGTGCAGGTCCAGTGATTCACCTCAGAGTCCCTCAGAATTTAAATGGTCGAAGGAGCTGGAACCTCTTTATTGCTGAAGCAAATGTTGCGGTTAGAGGTTGGAGGAAGTGGGACTGTTCCCTTCCTCCAGCATGCCAACAATTTATAAAAGCCCTTATTGAATCTGCAGCGCCGCTGTTTCAGTCCTGATTGAATCAGCAGCATCAGTACTTATGTACATTATAAATGTGCAGCATTGGAAAACCAGTTCCTTTAGCCAGCACTGTAGGTCTTTAGGGGCGTGAAAGAAAGCGAATTTGTTAGAAACAGCCTGAGGATTATCTGCACAAAACATTGCGTCCCCTATGACACAAGCAATTCTGGAACATGTCCATATAAAACTGAACATTTTCTCAGTGTCCCAGAAGCTCCTCGGGCAACTGCCTGCATCTTATCTCAATTCACTATGGTTTTACATTTTCTAGCATGTACTGCACGTAAAGCAGCAGCCTCTGAGTGTGAGACAAAGTGTGTTTGCAGGCATGTTTCAAAATACATGAATGTGAGCCAAAAAATATTTTTGCACGTAAACTACACCAAATGAAGTCAAGACATTTTATATTTCATATACTGAGGGGCCAACATGTACATTATAAAGATAAAAAACAGGATTTTGAAGGAATGTCATCTCCACATAGCACATTTATTTCATATTGCAATGAACTTAACTGATAAATAACATTATGACTGTCTCAGCATATCTCTGTTTACCAAAATATATATGTAAGTTAAGGAATTCAGTGTAACTCACGTGCTGAAATATTTAGAAATATGTATCTTTAAGGTTTTTTTTTCAAAGCAATATGTGAGCTGTATTGTCTGAGGCCTGTCATGATGCCTATTTTTGCTGGATGATATATTATCCCAGAAATAATTGCGATAACCAATATTACTGTCATTTTGAGACCAGTTTTTGCCACTGATATAATGATAATATAACGGCATAATAACGCAAGTAGATCCTCTCGAAGAGCATTTAACTTTTAATTTTTAAGAATATTCAAACATTGGAAATGGAATATGAAAAAAAAAAAAACATTTTTAAAAGGGAGAACCTGGTAGGAAAGTATATAAAATAAAATTATAGTACCTTTAAAGGAGCTGACTGAAATTACTCAGTTTGAGACTCGATACAAAATTTGGCCAACAAAACCATGTGATGCCTCTTGCAACTAATAAAAAAAGCTTAGTGAAACTCCGGGAACACTGCAGTTACCTCCATAATCTAGCTGGCTCGTTGCCAGGGTTTTGGCAAATTAACGACTATCAGGACTGTGCCTTTTCCATTTCAAAAGTGCAGCTACAGGCTATTGTTTTTACCTATGAGAACTTTGTTTGAGTGAAAAAAAGGGAGATTCATAGCGCCGAAGTAATGGTCAGGAAAACCCTGTTATTTACTCTGTCATCATGCTGGCTGAAATGTTGGTGACATTCTTATGTAAAAAAACAAGCATCTAAACACAATAGGCAGTACTGAGGCCAGCAAAATGATCCAAGGTCATGTCTATATATTGTGCAATAAGTTGATAACACAGTTATCGTGACAGGCCTAACTTTTCTACAGTTTGAATCCATACCTCCTGGTGTCCCTGCTCATGGAGCAGCTTGCCCAGGTTGTACAAGCAGCTGGTGACTGAGCTCTTGTGTGCGTGGGGATCCTTCAGGTTCTCATCTGAGATGTCGGCGCAGGTCAGGAAAGTGCGCTTGGACTCATCTAGGCGACCCTGATTCATCAGGATGATGCCCGTGTTCAAGTAGGCCGCTGTTGGAGAAACAAAACATGGAGAATTGTGACAGTTCTGGCTGAACACTTGAGGTTCCCTGCCTTACCTGATTGGATCAGTTGTTTCCTTCAGCTGACTTATGTCAACATATTTATGCCGGTGTACAGTGTGGCCACTATTACCTGACTCTACTCAGTGTCACTCCGCTGATATGTTCATGCTTACAATGTTAACTACTACAGTTTCCTCCCTGACCCAAATGTCCTCTATATGTGGTCATTTTTTGAGTTAAGGTGTTCTTTAAGGGGAAACTGGATCTCTGAACAGAATCCATGTTGATGATTGGATTCATTGAGTGCTTGCTCAAAGAGAAGAGCCTTTTTCGCCAAATCTACAAGTGTCTCTTAAACCCCTTTTCCACCAACATGGTTCTGTTCTGATTTGTGCACCTAATTTTGGGCACTTCGGAGCATTTTGGAACCTGAAAAGTAAGTTCCAAGCTGGAACTAAAAATAACGATTTTCCTTGACCTGAAGTGCGAACAGTGATGACAGTAGGCGTGTAATATTCTTTTCTATTCTGACATAACTTGTTGGACCATGCTTGTTTTTTGGATAAAGACAAATATCTGTTTTAACAGAACAAAGCTTGCAGCTAATCAATGTGATTCAACATCCTGCTACTACTGTTTCCTTCAGTTGTGCACTGTGCAACACCTTCCATTGTTGACGCCTCCTTGATTACAACAGTTTTGCTAAAAACTGGTGGAAACATAGGCTAGTTCGCTAGATAGCACCAAGGTTTCAAGAATCCTGAACAGAACCGGTTAGCGAACCGGTCCAAATAGTTTTACTGGTTGTGCACTTTTCACTAAGTGGCTCACGTAGTCACTTTGTCTTTATGATTTCTTCTCTGTTGTATATTGCCCTTGTGAAGCACTTTGTGACCTATGTTTGCGAAAATGGCTATATAAATACGTTTTACTTGCTTACTTAAAAACCATTGCTAATTGGGTGGAAAAGTGGTGTCACTCATCTGAAGCCTCAGAGATCAATGCTGCTGAAGAGATGCATAATGATAATTTCTATATGTATAACCCCTCTGAGGCGGAATGATGAACCACTGTTGGCCTTATTAATGCTTTACTGTATATCCGACCTTTGCATGCATCCTGTGAGACACTCTGGATGCTTGTTAAACTTTTCTTTGAGTGGTCAAAGACAGCATCTAATAATCGATATGCGGCTGGAGAGTAATTAGTCTCTGTAGACCTGCCTCTCTAAACAACTCCCTATCAAGTCTGTCTGTTGGAATAAATTAACTTGATCCAGCAGATCAATCTGGAAGGCTCTTCTATAGGGTGTTGACGTGTAATCAAGTTAAGGCAGGGTGGATGAGAATCAAACAGTTGTTTTTCCATCAGACACGTTATCGTCTTCCTCTTCTGTCCTTGGAATTTGTTATCTTAAAAGCTCACATTATTTAATTCCACATCCTTGCACCTCACAGTTTCATCTGTGCTGCATTGTGTTGCATCAGATGGTCAAAATATAGGCTTTTTCTCCATTGCATAGATCTGCACTGACAGCAGAACAGATAAGAAAAACTACAGATAGACAAAAGCAAGTTTTTTCCTATTTCGTCCGCCTTCTAAATTGATTTCCTGTATGCAAAAATGTGACAGAAATCAATAGCACTTTATCACAAAACAGTACAGCTCTGCATATTAAATCAAAAATGCTACAGTTTGCTCTCGTTTGCTCCCAGTTAGGCAGTGAGTAATGGTTCAACCTTGAAAAACGCTTTTAACTGTCACATTGTAATTCTGCCATCAACATGTCTGCTGCTTGAGGTAATTAATTAACCTTGTTATTGGCTATAACAGATTGGATAATTGCACGCTAAATGGAAATTTTCTAGTCTAACCGCGATCTTGATTAGGTCGATAATTAATCCAAGGGAAGAAAGGAAGAGACGTTTAAGATTCTCTGTTTTTCTGTCATTGACTGATGCCTGGAACAATGGGGAGCTAATTTATTGCATGATCAGGTAAGATTGTGAGCGATTTGTTCTAATCAACCTGCTGACGACGGAAAATTTAATTCTAGCAAAAGCAGTTAAATTGTGGCTAATTCTCATGGTGGGGTGATAGGGAGCCAAAAACTGAGAGAAAGAAGAAGAAGCAGTGAACGTAGGAGGGATGAAATGAAATAGGAGCGTCATGGCCTGAATTCATAATAAATGACATCATGCAGCTGCCTGATCTGTTGACATGAGTCGGCTTTGAAAGCCAGTCAGACAGCTGCGTTGAATGTTGAGTTCAGTTGTATACCCACTGCCCTTTGCCACCTATTCCTCTCCCTTCACATGACCACAGCCTGTATGCACTGTTGCCTGGACACAGCACAGCCACAACCGCAAGAGCTGGAGATTGTCAATAAAAAAGAAGAGCTGTACTTACAAGCCAGAGTTGGCCGGCTCCCAATGGCCAGCTTATAGTAGTGGAGCGCCTCTGAGAACTTGTTGCTCTCCTGTAGCAGCAAACCGCTGGAGCAGACAAAAGGAGACACAGTACAGGCAGTTTAGAGCTTTAAAGAACGTTTAAAAGTCAAAAAGCCTCTGTTAGGATTAGACGAGGACACGGGCAGCTGATAAAAGTGAGGAGGAAGATTTAGATCTTAGCAAACCACAGACATTTGAGCATACATTTGAGTGTGAGGCTGTGGATGTTTTGTGTTTCCCCCTCAGGCTAAAACAGCATCATTAATAACCTTGTCAGACAGACAGCACTCTGGGGAATACAAGACAAGACGGCACTTCCTCTGAGAGAAACACTCTGATCAATGGACACACGCATGTAAAAGGAGAACTCCCACATTTGTCGCATACATTCCACAGTCACTCAGCTATGAATGAAGACGCACTTTAAAAGACAACCAAGTACACAAGCACAAAAGCGCATCGACAGCACTTAACAAAATCAAAAGGCAAAGGTACTTGAGCATTGAGAATAAGAAAATAAAAATACAACACAAACTCACAGGTTATACAGCATGTCAGCCATGTTGCTGCGGTAATAGAGGGCATTTCTGTACGCCTGTTCAGCCTCCTCCATCTTGCCCTGGCTCTTCAGGACGTTTCCAAGGTTGCCCCATGCTGATAGCGGGTTACAAAAGAAAAGGTTAATCAAACAGAATTAACTGTGAACACCTTCTTTAATTATTTTTTTCAGAATCTTAAAAAGCTCTTGAATTAAAGCAGCAGGACAGAACATTTCTATGGCAAGTAATCATATTCTTTTGTTATTCTCAGCCACTTACTGACACGGGTTCAGTGGTTTTCTTTAAATTCTAAAGAGAAAAGCATTATGGGTAAAGAAAAATGACGCACCAGGGGAGGTGTGAGCCAAAAGCACCAGTCATTTCTATAACAGTGTGTCTGAAAAGAAGACCACCACAGTGCTTTTGCTCAGCTAATGGCATTAGTGTTGAATGGCAGGGTGAAGCGACTGACAGGTGAAAAAAGGTTGCTGAGAGCTTTTATACATTTTGCGTGTGGAGTGTGAAATGAAATGTATGGGCAGAGTGATGGTGGCCAGTGTTGATTGCTTTGTAAAATAATACCATCACTGATCTGTTCTTAAGGTTTTTCTTTTTACAGTCTGCACAACAGAGATGTGGACTAGAGTCACATGACATGTATTTGAGTCGGACTCTAGTTACAAATTTGATGACTTTAGACTCAACAAAGTCAAAAAAGACTTGCAACTTGACTTGGAGTTTAACACCAATGACTCGTGACTTTACTTGGACTTGAGCCTTTTGACTTGAAAATACTTGATAGGCCAAAGATTAATTCAAAAGTGTGCCGTGAATCAATTCATTTACTCTTAATTCATTGCCCTTCATTTTCCTAATCTACTAACGCAAAAAATAGCCCCTTTTACACTGCCAGCTTTTCGGCAAATGTTGGGCCGTTTTGCCGAAAAGCTGCAATCCGCCTTGTAGGGTAGTCATATTGGCGGAACCCTTTTAGTTTAAACAGACCAAGGTGACCTTCCGCAACGGGAGGGGCTGTTGAAGACTTGTGGGAGGAGCTGTTGATGACACCGCATGTGCGACCCACTGGCGGTGGATAAACAGGAAACAGCTGATAGCAGGAATTAGCGCGCAGCTAGTAGCAAGAGGGAAACACAAACCTGACAGACACTGTAAAGATGAGCAACTGGGGAGACAAAGAATTGCGCGCCCTCATTGCCCTCGCAAACGAAGAGGCCATTAAAACCGTCAGATGACGGGGATGGTGAAGGACGGGCCAACTTACAAGAGAATTGCCGAAGGACTGACTAGCTGCGGCTTCCGTCCCATGTCACTGTTTACGTCACATGCTGAGCTACACGTTTTGTTACTTGCTCACGCCTCCCATTGCCCCAAAAAAGGTGCATTCTGTATAAACAAAAGTAGGCAGGCGGCATTTTGCTGCACTCCCCGATTTTGTTTTTATACTGCCAATGCTGAAAGAAGACTGATTGGGCTTTCCTGCAAATTTGCACAATTCCTGTTTAAAAAGGGCTACTGATACCAAGGATAATTTTGTTTGTGTACAAAAATTACACACTGGTCAACAAAAATACATTTCGACGAGCAAAACGTGCAGGTTGAAAATTACAAATGGCGAGGCAACAACTTCCAACTTTGTTTGGCACTCAAAGTTGCACAAAGAACGGTAAGCTGAAGCTAATATTAGCACAGTAAGCAAGCTAATGCTTAGTTTATGTTAGCTTAAAAGCTAAATAACTTTTTAAAACCCTTATTTTAAGAAATAAATCCAATTTTTACAAAGCATTTATGATTTTTGTGAATTTAATAAATCATTAGTCTGTCGTTTTGGCATTACATTTGGTGAAGAGCACATTATGACTTGTTTAGGACCTGGAATTTGATTCAGGACTTGACTGTCTTGAGTTGAGACTTTAGGGCAAGGACTTAAGACTTGAGCAAAATCATGACTTGGTCCCACCTCTGCTGCACAAGCATGACAATAATTATGATTAAACTGATTCAATGTGTCAAACAGTCATTAAATAAACATAGACAGGCCTAATGAAGTCATTGTTACATTATTTTGTTTCTTCTCGCACCTCGCAGTGCTGGCTCTTGATGCTTTTGTTGACACGTGTTGGAAGTGCTAAAATATGCAGCGTGCTTTTAAGTGACGTAATTACAGTATTTAGCTGTGGAAAATCATCATCATTATGGATCCCAGAAGAATATTCAGTATATACTGAGACAAGCAGATAAAAACAACCCGAGCATCCCTCATTCGACTGTGCTTCCAGTTACGCACAGATGAATTTATAAAGCATCTTTGTCGGATAAGAGTTCCTTTGTGCATCCTGAAATTTCACAGCTCAAACAATCCAATGAGTGTGCCTGTGTTTGAGGTTGGGTTCTGTTCAAATCTCATATTAGCTATAATGAATGTGAGTCGGGGACATTGCTGCTGCTCTGTTTCGGCTGATGGCCTGCCAAAACAAACAGCTGTCACGCCTCAGCTCCGCTCTGAATCTGAAAGGGAAATTAGCTAACACAACGTGTCCCCGCTATTGCCTTGCGAGTACCCTGCCCTGCTCCCCTCCTCAGCAGCTCTGACAACTTTGCTTCGGGTGGGGATCTGTGTCTGATGACCTTGAATATGAAGGCTATTGAATATTTTATCTGCTGTTAAAGGTGCCAATCAGAGACGTGTGATGGTGCCCTTCCAAGTGAGATGGGGCATTTGGTGTCATAAAACAGATTGCATGCTGGGTATAAGATGATGTGTGATAAAGAGGTACAGCTCTGTTGTATTCCTTGCAACAGTAAAATAAAGTGCATTTTTGAAGGATAAATTTAGCCTTGAGTAGTACAACTAACTGACTTGTACTCGTGAGCACTTGTATATTCTGCGGTGAGGCTGAGTGACGAAGAGAAGTCATTTTGAAGCAGCTTGACTTTGAATTATTCAGGGCGGCAGTAGAGCGACAGCACACATTATCAAATTCAAAACTGTGCCTAAGAGCTTGCTCGCTATTCAGACAGCAAAATATGATGGGTGAAAGAGGTTTTGGTGTGGGAATGTGTAGTAAAATTGTAAAAAAAGTGTGTGTGTGTGCACATGTTGGAGCTGTCGCACCTCTGTGCATGCTGATTCAGAATGAAAGAGCCTTACCTTTAGCAGGATTGACATAAATCCCTGACTTGTAGAGCATCTCCTCATTCTGCCAGTCCCGGTTCCTCAATACAGTTTTGACACTGAAAAGAAGAACCATGGCAGCGCTGCAGTACACCAACATGGCCCTGGTGGACCTGTGCCGCAGACGGACGTACAAAGACCTCACCCCCACCGCCACCAGCAAACAGAAGCCCATGCTGGGGATGTAGAGTACTCTCTCTGCTATCACAAACCCCACATAGAAAAACAAGTTTGTGGCAGGGAGGAAAGGGATAGCCAGCAGGCCCAGAGAGAACACCACAACATTTTCAGTGGTGGGCAGTGAAGTCCTGCTCTCATAGTGCTTTTTGGTACCATTCTGTGCACTGTTAATGCAAGCGTCTGTGTTGGAATTGTTCATATGTTCGTGATTGTTGTATTGGTAACTATGTCCGTTACTGTTCCCATTTCTGCCATTGGTGTAATGATGCGC
The DNA here is from genome assembly GCF_041903045.1 of Epinephelus lanceolatus. NCBI lineage: Eukaryota > Metazoa > Chordata > Actinopteri > Perciformes > Serranidae > Epinephelus > Epinephelus lanceolatus. Next base: position 32,763,250 of record NC_135738.1, on the reverse strand, counting down.
TTTGCCATTACTCTCCTTGCCTTTACCGATGTGGTGCATCCACAGGCTGAACCAAGCCAGCAGGAGCAATGCAAGGTAGAAGCCCACCGTGTGAATGTTCCTCCAATCAGCAAGGCTCCTGATCAAAGGCAGGGCGTCCATTGACCAATCAAAGCTGAGCATGTCCGGGCAAAGTAGAAGCCAGAAGTTGACAGCAGGCAGGTAGAAAAATGTCAGCATTCTGGTGAGGAGCGAGGGGGAGTCGGCTGCCGGGTTGTCAGAGTTGGAGAAGTTAGGCGGTTTGTTACCCATCCAGTAGAATCGGCAGGCCAATAGGATGGCTCCCCAGGCTGCCAGCAAAAACACATTCAGCAGCAGGTGGATGTTCTTTCTCTGGAGGACAAAGAAAACACAGGAACAGCGATCAAACCCTCAATCTGGTGGAAAGGAAAAGGAACAACTGTTGAGGAAAATATACTGCACATATGAGAGCATTGAGCCAAACCTAGTTTTCTGGGTGGTTATAATATTTATGACTCGAGGACCCTTACATTTACTATGACCAAGGCTACGGATTGGAAATTGATCAAAGGAAAGCCTGATCTTACGTCACTTCAGCTCAAGAATAACATAGCTACTACATGGTCTCAACAGTATAGCTGGATAATGAACAAATCAGTTGACTCTTTAAACCACTTTTTAAGCCAACCAAGAATGACAAAAAAATCACTAGCTTTTATTAAAGCCAGAACATTCACACTGAGTCAATTCATTGATTGTTTATTAATGAAGGTGACCCTACATCGGGACTTTCCACTCATGCATACATTTTTCCTCGGCGGCCTCTATAGACATATCAAAACAAACACAACCATTTGAACTCCATTCATCATATTACAGACTTGATATTAAACACTTTCCCAAATGCTGTGTGGGAACACTTATGAAATATTTATAGTGTGTTTGGTTGTTTAATACTTTGCTGGCAGAGCTTTGAAAAATGGCTGGACATATTTCGCCGCAAGCGTGTTCCAGTGTTCGGACCAAGTGACCTTTCTTATTGTGCTCATGTTGGAAATTCAACTAAGAAAAACTTAGAGCTTTTTCTTAAATAAGCAGCTGGAGCACGTACAGGTCCTGCAGTTTTAACTTCATATGTGCCTCAAAAACACATAAAAAATGGGAAATTCAGCACTACAGAGCCCAACAAAACATAGATGATCAATACATGAACTACGCAGCAACGTCTTGTTCTATTAGTCTCAGCAGTCTGAATCTAAATCTCCAGGGCATCATAGTCAGAGATGTTTTCTCAGATGAATTCCTTTTCATTATTTAAAGCTAAACCCAAGGCTACAATGGCCTAACCTCACATTACTTTTATATCAGTGGATGTGATCTTTCTTCATCTCCACATACCAAAGGGAGCAAACATGTCCCATCTGTGATTATAAACTTCATACCACCACTGCTTTGGGGGTATACTATTGATTTCCTCGCCTGTCTGTTGTCATATACAGATTGTATCAGCGAAGAGAGGCTTCAATAACCTCTGGGGACATCTGACTGCGGGGGAAAAGCTTTGTTGTCTGCTAATGATCACTGCTAATGCAACGAGCTACAGCTCAACACCCAGGCAACAGGAAATGAGACTGGGTGCACAGATGACAACACCATGACAGCTAATTACAGTATTTGCTGTGGTGCAATGGAGGGGGTAAACACAGCAGGAACACCTAAAAATACAATGCAATCAAACATGTTTATATGTTCAGTATGTTTACTGAAGCTTGGCAGGAGAACTCCTCCTCAAAATGATTCCTTGTTTTTGCAGGCAAGGAAATTCAGTCACTCCAGACATACACTTAAGAGCTCGGTAGAGCACCAAGTGCGCTTGTGTGGCTGAAGTGCAACAATGTGGATCTGAATACTAGCATACTGTATTCACAGTGGTTATGAAAATATCACAAACTTGAAAAAAAACCCTACTTGTATAAGGTCAGCTCTGTCAAAACCTTCAGGGGAGGCCTGACAACTACCCATGGTGCAGTATTTTATGATGATAAGCCACTGCTGAAGAAGTTACTCGGTCGCTTGGCAACAAAAGGTCATCGTTTCAATCCAGATCACCATTTCTCATTAATTTGAGCCACTGTCAAAGGTCAGCCCCCCGAGACAGTAAAGAAATACATTTTATATAGTGAGAATATATCCATAGAATTATGAGAAATATTACCAAATGGAGCTTAATAACACTAAATTAAAAGTATAAATCCAAGGTGCCGTGCAGGGACCTAATGGGTGAACTATTTCATCCAGTCAGCCATAATAAATGTGCTATAGCTGTAACCCCACTGTGACAGTGGATGCTCTAGCATGTAAAGAAAAGACCACAGCTAGGCAACCGACTACAATACAATACAACAATGGAGAATATGTCAAACTATCATCATTATCTCAATGCTATTAAAAATAAAAACAGGAAAATTACAAACATCTGTTTGGTGTGCACAGATACGACTGATAACATAATGCAAGGTTCCAAAAATGTGAGCAAAGTGGGGTTTTGTCATGTGAAAATTAAATGGGTGACTGAAACTGTGCCAGTTCAAGTGAAAGGCTAGAGCAGAAAGTGCATGGGAGCAAAAAATTCCGTTTAAATGTTCTGGTTAAAAAAGAAATAATAATTCCTATTTCCTGTTGAACAAAGAATAATACCATGACTATCTATCTTTTTAATTAGCCCTCAGTGACACACAGGAATGCAGCATCTATGTTCCTGCTGACTGTGGGACTAACCACTGAGGCGTGCTTAAAGGGACATTGTGTAACATTTTCAGTTGTTTATTGGCAAAAATCGATGTCTGCATTCATAAATATGTCATCAGTGGTGTACTATTACCTCCACCAATAATCTGACTTATTCTCGTAAAAGGAGAATTTCGGATTTGTTTGTACATTGTGCGGGTAAGTCGTCTGTGGGGTTCCATTACGTTTCGCCATCTTGAGAATACACCCGCCAGCAAGGGACATACAGCACCGCCTTTGTCGTTTTCGTTGAGAGCCAGGCCAGCACTGCGTGACTGAGGAGCCGAAGGAGAGGAGCAAGAGGCGCTTCGCTACTACCCTGGCAAATTTGAAACAAAGTCCCACTCTTTGAGCATAATGCAGGATCATGCATATGCAGCATCATGGGAGACGGAATCCTTGTCGCCAAGAAAGTGCAAAAGGGAATAGAAAAGGCAGCGTGACCGGCGAATTAAAAAAACGAAGGCCCACATCGGGGTAGCCTTTCCCAGGTAGAGAGAGCTGCTGAGGGAGAATTCTAATGCAATCACAGGCCAGCGCCGCTGTTGGCTGTTAGCCGCTGTTAGCGGCCAGTCACTAACAGCCTCATCCCTCTCCTCGCATCACTGTGCCGCTGTTAGCTGTTAGCCGCTGTTAGCTGCCAGTCGCTAACAGCCTCATCCCTCTCCTCGCATCACTGCACCGCTGTTAGCCGCTGTTAGCTGCTGTTAGCGCTGGCCTGTGATTGTATTACCTTTCTCCTTCAGCAGCTCTCTCCACCTGGGAAAGGCAACCCCAATGCTGACCCTTGTTTTTTTAATTCGCCGGTCACGCTGCCTTTTTGATTCCCTTTTGCACTTTCTTGGCGACGAGGATTCCGTCTCCCGTGATGCTGCATAATACATGATCCTGCATTATGCTCAAAGAGTGGGACTTTGTTATGCGGCAGTAGTGCCGCTGGCCACTAACAGCTGTTAGCGGCGCAGTAATGCGAGGAGAGGGATGAGGTGTGTGAGGTTGAGCCACTTGTCAGTTGTCAAAGGACAAGACGTGACTGGTTTGTTTCAATTTACATCCGCCCCAACAGTCCTACGTTGTAAACACAGCCAGCATGGTGAGGAGGGGGTTTGTCAGCTCGCGTCGCGTGTGTCTGTGTAGGAGCCTGAATGAATACTCCATGTAGTATCGGATGACATGGTTTCATCAGTGTTATCATAGCTTTTTGGTACACAGCGGCTACAGTTGTTGCAATACGTGTTTGAAACAGTGAGGCGCTAGAGTGCGCCATCTGTTTGAATGCAATATATGATTTCAACATTAGATGGGAGAAATTCCTACACACTGTGGCTTTAAAACAAACACATGAACACATCCAAAAAGACTAGATGGGATGTGTCCTTTAACTCAAGTTCAAAGAATAGTTGACAAGCTTGATACCATTTTTCTGTACAATAAATATAAAGCTACAGCTAGCAGCTTTATCTTAACTTAGCATAAATAATTAGCATAACAAAGTATGCTATATATCCCCAATGTAAAAAACACCATGTATTATTTTGTGTACTTAGATTTTTGTTCGGAGTTAACAAACATGCTATAATGTGTTCATTTGTGAGATTAAGAGATGTTGGTATGATGCATTTGGACAGAGCCAAGCTAGCCGTTTCCCGGTGGTCACTCTTTGTGCTAATCTAAGCTAACTGGCTGCTAGCTGTCGCCTTTTAACAAAATGTCACACTCCTTCAGTATTTGACAAGATGACAATATTTGATTGTCTTCTTTACTGTTATACCAATCCTGTCTCCAAGAACTTATTTCCATATGTTTCTTAATGATGTAGTTGCTGCAATGTAATTGCTGCCCTGCTACATTCATGTACCACGCAGGCTTCGGACAGTGGTGGTTCTGGAGGATGGTGGGCGTACAAAGTGCAGGACCTTGACACTAGTACTTCAGATTTGCCTCCTGGCTCCTGTCTAAGGTTTAGGCAACAAAAGCACTTTGGTTAACGTTAGGAAAAGATTGTGAATTTGGTTAGGCTACATTTTAATGAAAGACAAAATAACTAAGAGTCCTGTCTTGGGTTTCGGCAACTGACGCACTTCAGTTAAGGTTTGGGATAGATTGTGATTTTGGTTAAATGTTAATAAAAAAGCTAAGAATAATGCTATAATCACTACGAGTGGATACTGTTTGGGCGGAAAACATTTGAAATATGTTGTCAGTGAACATTTTGCTAAAAACTGAAAAATATTTTTAGTGAACATTTTATTGATTCGTTCAGTATCAGCATTTTTGCGACTTGCAAGATATTTTAGTTTGAAAAATTTCTTCATAATGTTACTAGCAAACATAATTTGCTTGACATTACATTTCTCTAAAAAAACATTTGCTGTTTCAAATTAATTGTACATGAATATTATTTCTAGGGCCAGTTCGACGTAGCCTACAATTTACATATGAGGTCTAAGGGTGCTTTCACACCTGCCCTGTTTGATTCAGTTCAACTGACCCCAAGTTCGTTTGACCCCTAAGTGTGGTTTGTTAGGGCAGTTTTTTTCAAAATTCTGAAAGCAACCGGACTGAGACCTTCTTGAAGAGGTGGTCTCTGTCTGGTTACAACCGAACTCTGGTGCGGTTCGTTTGTGGTGAGATCATGTTCCGATCTTGATCCGAACCAACTGCAGTCACATTACACATTGTTTGGGTTAAAAAAGCATGAGCATGTTACAGTCCTGGAGGATTATTAATGTGCAGCTCCTCCTGTACTGCCTTAATATGCACATTCAGTGCATCCAGTGCATCAACACATTGTTTTCTAGATGGAGCCGCGCCTTGTTTTCAAACTGTACGGTTTGACTAAAATGAACAATGCAAGCAATATAGAACACGATGACCAGCGCTAAAATCAACCCGCATAGTCGTCGCTCCATTGTGACATTAAAAAGTGTTGCATTTATCTTGCAGTGTAACGTTTTGTTTACTTCCAGGATTTTTCCCGCATGGACATTCTGACCAATCAAGAGCAGCTTTCTGACGCAGGCATTTGATCTGGTCCGCTTGTAAATGCTGCCGTGAGAACACGAACCAACTCTAGGCAATTATGCAACTGAACAGAAAGTCAGTCCCTGATTCCGACCAAAGCAAGCGAACTTTTGCACCCTAAAAGATACCCTAAAATAACACTGAACATACACTGACCAAGTAATACAAAGTTCCAAACAAGCAGCTACAGTTGATTAGTAAGGAGTGCACAAACGTGCTCATCAAATATACTGTAACAACTCCCCAAGGATATCAGTGACATTTAAATTGATCAATCCCCCAAAAGTACCACTCCCTACTACAAACTAAACTAAAAATCTGTCATGTGAACTTCATATGAACTTTTAGGATGGATTTAAGGATGGATGGAGGGGAGGAGATCATCCTCTTCAAATCTGACACACCAGGTTTCAATGTGCACTTTGAGTCAATCCCTAAAATCACCAGAGTGGAGTCCTGTGGCCACTTTTCAATCTGAGCAGGTGAGCAGAAACTCTACAAAGAGATGAAGTGGACTGAAGTGGTCCGTGAGGCCCAGGGGCTGTACTTTGTGCAGACTTTGCCAGCGAGGCTTGCTGAGCAGTGTTAATACATCTCAATCACTGCTTCAGGGAGATCCAGCTTGGATTTACGAGGCTCTTCTACAGGCTCTCAAGTCCCCTCTCCAGCCCAGGCGTGGGCTTATGAGACACCACCTCAAAGTTAACTTAAAGCACTCTAGAGGAGAGAGTGGAAGAGAACTTTCCTCTATTTTTAGAGTGAACAGGTCATCCAAAATTGGGTGTTATATGCATGGGGCAGAGTGCCAGCTTCCCAGCTAGACAACACCCTCCTCTGAGCTAATTTCTGTGCTGTTTATGGCTGATTTGTGCAGTACCTTTGATTCTGCAAAGCAGCTTTGTTCCCGCTGTGATGAGACCACCGTCCGTAGGGCAAGGAGCTGGCATGTGTGTTTCATGTTTTCGTGTATACACCTCTGAAGTGCTGACGACAACCTGGCACCGCTCCCATACATACTCATACCTGGCCCTGTGACAAACAGATATGTCATCCTGACTCTTCCCAGACGCAGCACAAACTCAGACACCACCACCTTAACCACATCCATATGTCGACGCTGAGGACCGAGGCGCTGTTTCATTTACATTCTTGTGCTGCACTTGCACATTGAGATTTCCCTCTTTCTATGCAGAATAAAGTCTTTGGGCAGTATTGAGAACATAAAACAATCCTTTGATTGCACCTCAGCACACATTTGTAACCCCACTGCTCCTCCTCTTGGCCTACTTTTCCAACTGCTCTGACTTTCTAAGGAAAATAAACGTGAAAGCAAAGACGTGTACAGGCAGCAAGCAAACAGGAAGTGCTCCAGAGATGATCTGGAGGACACATTACTGGGGGGACAACACAAACCCTAAGTCTATTATCTCTTGAATAAACAGACGTGCATCATCCATAATATGCCTGCGGTTAAAATGTCTACCATTCAAAAGCATAAGTTCAGTTACCAGCCGGGCAACGGCTCCCCGGGTGCTGTAGCTCTATTATGCAGGAAAACCAAGGCATTCCAGCTTTGTGTCTTTTGTTTTTAATCCAGTTTAGTATGAAATAAGTGATTTAGCAAAACCCCATAGGAGGCATGGGGGCAGTGTTTTTCTTTTTCTTCCCTTTTGTGTTTCAGGCGCAATCAGTTTAGAATTGAAACAATTTAGCTTTTATAAGCCAGGCATGTGAATAAAATATCCTTGGAGATGAAATGCAAAACAGGCCAATTACGGAATCCCTGTTTGTGCCTGTGCCTGCCTTTTTCCCCCTCCACACTTTGATTAGGTTGAATTGACTGAGTAGAAACCTCGATCTAAAAAGTTTTTTTTTTTTTTTTTTCTAACATCCGCCAGGGTGTTGTGAAAGAGGGTTTGTGGCAAAATAAAATAGGGAGACCTGAGAGAGAAATTTAATTAATTAGTTTGGAGAAAGTACGCCATTCTCTGGCTACACAGCCCTGTTTTGCATAATTGGCTGATGCACACACCATACCATTTTTCAACAGCATTTTAAGAGCCATCCATCACACGGCACATCTAACTAGCCCATCAAACTGCAGCGCCGTGACTGGCTCACACTCCAGCGAGCACCTCCGAGAAAATCCTGTGAAAGAAGAAGTGGCATGTCTGACCTATCCCCTCCTCTTCATCATTACTGAGATCAATTGTCTGCAGAGGGCCTTTCATCAAGATCCGGCTTCACATTGATAGACTTGTAATGGAAGTGAAAATGAGCTCTGGGTACCAATCAGAGAGTATAAGCACCTTCAAAGCCTTCAAACACACACACACACACCTACAGAGAGCTCAAATTCGGTAAGAGCGCCAGATCCCCTTAAAAAGTCTGCATACATTTTTCTACGGGTTTGATGGATGGAAATACACTGTGTCCTTGTTCTTTGACCGCTGGTTCAACTAATCAAGCCTGTGGCTGATGGACCACAAATTCACCACCTATCTTTTCTCCCTCTTATCAGCTGCAGCTGGTGTGATCCCCTCCTCTGAGATGGTAAAGAACCTTTGGTTGTAAAAACCTGGTTGTACGCGGGAAAGACAAGATAAGAGCCCGACTATTGCACTTCCTAACAACGTGTTATGGATTGCCAACAGTTGGTGCATGTTTTTAAAATGTGATTAAGCTGATGTCTGATAATTTGCTCTCATGCACTGAATATGCAAGCTGTTGCATTTTGTTTTGGACAGTTTTATAGCCATATATGCTGCAGTGACAAATAAACTGGGGAAAATTTTCAGCCTAAAAATTTCTGACTTAATCTACGGACTGTTAAATGTGTTCAGTTAGAGTTAGAGATAGGAGTTAAATCAATATGAAGCTAAAGCCGCAAGAAACAAAATCAGGTTACCAACACCTCTAAAACTCACTAAATAACATGTCATCTGTCTGGTCAGAAAAAAGTGGATATTTCTTTGCTGGGCAACATAACAACCTCTCGGGGATGACAAAACTCCATGTTAGCTGCAAGTTTTTTTTCTTTTGTTGAATTAACACTACAAGCGACAACGCAACAGCATGACCAGCTACACTGTTGCAAAGTCATTGCTGAAGTGTTCATCATCACGGCCTTGTATGCATCTGCTACAAAGGGCCTCAACTGAATGTCATCTGAAGCTATTTATTCATTTTCTGTAACCGCTTATCTTGTTGGAGGTCATGGCGGGGGTTGGAGCCTATCCCAGCTGACACTGGGCGAGAGGCGGGTACACCCTGGACAGGTCGCCAGACTATTACAGGGCTGACACTTGGAGACAGACAACCATGCTCACATTCACACCTACGACCAATTTAGAGTCGTCAATTAACCTAGCCTTTATGTTTTGGACTGTGGGAGGAAGCCAGAGTACCCACGATGACACACTGAGACTCCACACAGAGGGGCTTCCCACGCCGGGGTTTCGTACTGGGAACCCTCTTGCTGTGAGGCAACAATGTTAACCACTGCACCTCTATGCCACCCTCAAGTTATTCAGTTAAGAAAAGAAAAAAAGTATGTTTGTGAAGAAAAATATCCATGCTTTTAATCAATGCCTAAGTCCAATTTTAACATCACATTTCGCCACCCCATTCCACCGAAATGCACATAAAGCTAGCATAGCATCAGCTAACTACATTAATCAACACAGTGCCAAAGCTAAAAACAAAAACACATGATTCATTGACACTTCCTTGCATCATTGGAACACTGAAAAAAATCGACACCAGCTCAACTTATACGTGTAGCGCATCACGCTTAACTACAGTGACAAGTGTCGGGCGTCAGTTTATAGCTTCATGTCACTAGTGTGTCATTCTTAATGTGAACACAGCATTGGGATGGCGAAGGCACGACCCGCCCTACTCTGCCTCTGACTGGCTTACCCTGACATGCTTACCCTAAACAATCCCACTCCTCTTGCCTAAACCTTACCAACAAAGGCAACAAGAACTAGCCAATCACAGGGAAAGTAGGGCAGGTCATGCCTTCGCCATCCAAGGAAATAAGAAATTAGCTTGCTAACTGTTCTCCCTGTTTCCAGTCTTTGTGCTACACTAAGCTAACCGGCTAGCTTCATATTTACTATTCAGATATGAGAGTAGTATGAATCTTCTCTAAAACTAAAAACTAAAACCTCTAAAACTTGGCAAGAAGTGAATAAATATGCTAAACTTTATATTTAAATAAGCAACACTGAGTTTTGCAAAATGTTAAGCTGAAAGGTGACAGGCGTACTCACTTGCCTCAGCAAGTGAACACCCAAGAAATGTCTCTTTTTTCTCTTAATTTTTCCACAAACTACTGTATGGAAAGAGGTTCTAGCAATTTAGACCTTAGGTCATTCCATGGCACATGCAATAGAATTATGTTCCTAAATTTGTCATGCAGCTAAGATAAGCTACAAGATAAGTGCTGTCATCACTTTAGGATAGATAACTCTATAAATGACTGTGTAGGTGCAGTACATAGTTTACTTAGAGGCAAGAGGACAGCTAGATCGCGGGCTGAGTGGTGTGAAAGGTCACGGAGTCAAGCTCCACAGCGGACCTGCCTCGCGCCGCTCATGATCAAAGCTTTTAACCCGTGTGAACCCATCAGAAAACCCACAGAGTCAGCTGGTCTGGCTGGCAGATACACAGAGCACAAAGATGGGAGAGGGAGAGGATCTGCCTCAGAAAGAAGCAAAGCCCTGGAAAAAGGCCAGTGATGAGCAGCAATCCGTTGGAGACAAAAACAGACTTTTATTGACTGTGAAACCTTAAAGATAAGAGAATTTAAAACACGCTGCTTCCAGCAGTGAGGGGGATATGTGCGAGGCTACAAAGGAGGGAGGAGAAAGTGGGAAAGTGCGGTGCCTAAATCTGGATGAAAGCCACTGACAGGTGAAGTTTCTGTGCTAAATGTGAAAAAGAGAAACACCTTCTCTTTTACGTATTACTGCCCATCTCCAAAGACCTACCGTGAAAAAAGAGCAGGAATTTAAATGCACGTGGCGAAAGCAAATAAATCCAAGCAAGAAAATTTCCGACCAAGACGTCGTAAAACACGCCAGCTCATGCTCCCTTGGTCAGCTTTTATTAACCATAATCATTGAACCAACACGGGATCCATTTCTTTTGAAACCTTCACTCAACATTCCAGCTCGACTCACTTTAAACACACTTATTTTAGATGTCCCAATCAGGCTACGAAATGTCTTCTTTTCATGCTGGAGCCAGATGATCCTTGTTTAGGGGTCACAAAGGGTCTCCCTCTCCCAGTGCCATAATCACAGTACATTTATTTTGTCATCAGTGGCAATCAGGCATCTATAGATTTATAACGGCATAGGAAAAACATATCTCATTCTGTCAACCAGACGGTGCCTCTGGGGGGGATGAAATCTGAACTTCTGCTTGAGTTTAGATGAAGAAGCGTGTTATAGGTAGGCAGGAGGAAGATGAAGGAGTGCCCAGGGCAAAGAACATAAACAGCTAATCAATGGAAAATCCTCCACTTTGCCAACTTCTCAGTGGTTGCTGAAACTTGAGTTGATAAAACGTACGGAAAAGCAACAAAACTTCTCCCTGTATTTTCCAAAAGTTACAACAGTTTGATCTCTTGAAGTTTTCCGCACGCACCAACTTGACCCGTTCGCTCGAAGCGGCAAGAAAAATTTTGTTTTCTGTTATTTTTCGAAGTGCATTTGCCGAGTCACACGGCCACATCAAGGTCACGCATGGCGATTCGTTTAAAGTAAGTGAAAAGCCCAGAAAATGAAACAACTCTAAATTCATCTTCATTACTACTCAATACAAACTGAAGTCATATTCGGGAAAGGCGAAAGCATCAGGCAGACCAAACAATAAGGACATAATGACAATGGAAAACCCGAAGTCGACTCAAACCCTTAACATTTCATAGGAGATATTTATTGAGTGAAACCACAGTAATGGTTTGAAAAATAAACGGAGTGTTCCTTATTTCTGGTCCTTCGTTTCCCGTATTTATTTGTACTGCGAGGGCCAACTAGACTGTGTGACCACTACTGCAAATTTGCTGTGACAAGATGCTGATTCAAGCTCTACGGAGGGGAATGAAATGTGGGTTGGAGGGAAGTGCTTTATGCTCCGTGCTGCTCATGGGCTCTCGACAAAATAAATAAATAAATAAATAAATAAATAAGAATGTGCTGTTTCCGAGGCATGTTGTATCTAAATTAGATTAGTCCTGTCCATGCGTGGATTCCTGGTCATTACTATGCATTTGGGAGATCAGAGCCACTGTATTGCAGGGTTTAGGGAGGCGGTAAGCTCCTACAGAACATGCATAAATGAGGCACACAAAGCCAGAGCGAGGGTCCAAAGCCAGGCAGATATACTGTCAGAGGGATGTCAGATGTCGAGAATTGCTCCGATTGCATTTTTTCCCTGAACCACTTTTTGAAAATAGCTCTCTGGTGTGTCATGTTACGGTTGACCACCATGTCTCAGTGACAGCATGCCATTTGTTGCTGTTTATACTGGCTGGTAACAAGCACGAGAGGAGCTCAGGAAACGTAAAAAGATGACTTGCGGTGTGGGATGATGACGAACAGCAGAAACAAGCTTCAACCATGAAGAAGCCAAGGTCAAGATTCATCATCAAATGATAGTGTTCCTCTTTTTACCAGTGGAGCCTTGATTTTTTTTAGATAAATGAAAAGCAGTCCGAAGATTTTCTGAGTGTGTCTCTAAGGAGCAAGTCCACACTTACACACATCAACTAACAACATGAAAACAATGTGACAATATGAAAGGAGTCACTTGTAATGTTGCACCTGCAGAAAATTATCACCCTAATCTGCACGTCTGATCCGCTGTATGTACATTTACAGTGAGTTTCAGCTCATTGTTTAGCTCTCTGGCCACAACTTCTCTGTTTTGGTTCACTCTCACCGCTTTCACAGCATCATTTTTCAGCCACAGCGGGCAGCTATTTTCAGTGAAAAAGCTCCAAAACCCCACTGTACATTTTTTACTCAGCTCCAAACAGCAGACAGACAAAGTTTGGAACTATGGTGAACACAATGGAGCATTTATCAGCTTAAGAGACAGATATTTACATAACTGTTGGATGTGTAAATAAGCTACTGTTGCTAACAATTTCTCAACTTTTAAGGTGATGATGTGTCAATTTTGTGTTCATAACTTGTTAATGCTGGCCACAATTGGACAAATAAATCAGTTATTACATGTTTAAGTGAAACAGTGCATTGAACTAAATGCCAAATTTAACACGTTAACAAGCTAGCAATAACAATCAAATTGTTTAGCAGCTGTTCATGTTATTTTTCACCAAAATTAGCACATATATGCACACATACAAAGAGACAACAGACTGCTTTCACATTGCAGCAGATGAGTATGCCTTTCTGTTTTCATTTCTTCTGGTGTGTAATGTTTAATGCCATGGAGGCGCCAGAAATCAGGTTAGTAAACAGGAGAAAGCAGCATGAAGGCCTATCAAAATGGTATGTGACTCCTTTTTTACATGATCACTTACTTATTTAGTCTGTCTCTCGAAATCTATGCCGACTGAATTTTGAACATTGTTTGAGAGCTGCTGAGACGAAGGTGGACAGTATTTTGTGGCGGCCTATTATTGCATCATGCCGGCAAATGAGTCGAAATCAGCGCATCTACCCCGGTGTCATATTTCCATTACTGCCGATCAAAGCTGATGCTGGAGCCGATAAATACCCTTAACTACAGCCGAGTCATTTGACCATGGAGTAAAAGCAGACTGTAACCTTTTCCACAACAGACAAAAGTCAGATATTAGTGGGTGTTAATGGGTTTTTGTCAAGTGGAAAAGGGGTTGAAGTTTGTTGTGTTATGCTATTTTGGACTAAACACAAAGTACAGCTTAGGCTGAAGGGGAATGTCATAATTTTACAGATATGTGGTCATACACCAGTGAGCATTGGACAAATAAAAGTTTTGACCTTTAAAAATTGAATTAAAAATGTAACGTTTAAGTTTTTACAGATCATCCAGAGGGGAGCATAAATGTCTGCACAAAATTTCTATAGCAATCCATCCAATAATGGCAGATACATTTCAATCTGGACCAAAGTGGAGGACAAACAGACACTGTAATCCCTCGAGCACCTCAGCCAGCATGGCTAATTTAAAAGAGCAGGGTGGTTTAAATATAATAGGACCATCTTCCCTATCTGCTCACTGTGTTAAAATATAAATATGACATTTAGTCAATTTGCTACAAGAATAAAACTGAAGAGAACATAACAATAAAGGGTTATACAAGTAATAATAATGCATTATTTGCAGTTTAGACCGAGGCCTTTGTTGATAAGAAATACAAGGTGAATACACACACGCAGGTGGTGCTGCTCTTTTTCCAAAACTTAATTAAAAACCTGGAGCTTTCAGAGAATATCCGCCTGGTAGAATTAACTCAGAATCCCAAAAGGGCACTGCTTCATTTGTAAAAGAATGCAGCCATAGATCAAACTCATAAAATCATCCCAGAATCATAAAAGTCACTTAAGGACCATGAAATTACTTTAATTTGTAGTTTTCAGCAAAGACGTAAATCAAAAATGGCCAGAGACAGAGAGGAATATAAAGCGCACCCAGGAGAGACAAAGAGAAAGAGAGAAGGAGCCTGAGAGATCCGACAGAAAACCTTCAATGCTGTGAGAATACGCTGGCAAACATCTTTCTGTAGGTCTCAGAGCCTCCATATGCAGGATTGAACTCCCACAAGGGCACGATAACTCAATTCTACACCTGTACGCCCGGAGACTACCAATGAATCCTGGGATTGAGAGAAGAATTCCCAGATGTACTAGTGGAGAAATCAAGCACCTGCATGTCTCCTTTTGGTGCAATCTCTCTGTGACAGGATGGTGAAGGGTTTTCACAGCCAGGATATTAATGCATTATTAGTTATGAGTTGGATATCATGCCAGAGGTAAAACAAACTGTTATGCAAATGTGTATACATAATATAATTTAATAATATTATGAGTCTTGAAGGGAAGTTTTAAGCTGAGTTAATGTCGCAACATCAAGCATTGGTCACAAATAATGACAGGATTTAATCAATGTGACTCTCAACGCTACTGAACGTCTCTTCGCAGATCCCATTGTGGTGCAGGATTCTTTCCACAATTTGCATCCATGTTTACAACTGAAAGATTGTCCCGTGTGGCTTCGCTTTACCACTGCGATAATCATTCCAGTGTGTCACAGAGGAGAAATTAGAATTGGGCGTGGGCCAGAGTCCATTTAGTCCACGCGGTTGACTGAATCTTTAAGGACAAAAACTGCAACTCAGCAGCTAAACAAGAAAGAATTTGAAAACAATTAGAGAGTAGTGCAAGAGCAGAAATGAGGGGAAAATAGCTAAAGAGCAGCACTCTGTCTTTCATGGCTGCATTAACATGCCAAAAGGGTTAGACTGATAAACTGGGATATAAAAAAGACAAGAAGAAGAACTCAGTGGAAGATTTTGGGAATAATTCTGGACCAAAGATGCACCAATCTTATCTCAGATTTATTATCAAAAATTCACAATGTCTTCTTTGTGTTCCTCTCACAGAACAAACATTCATGATCACAAAATCATGTCGAGATAAAGTGGATATTTCAAAAAGGACACACTGTCCCTCCCTACACCAGACGATAACATGAGTCTCACATGGTTTAGCTAGATAACATTATGATTTTGAATTAACAAGTTCTGAGATCCTATCACAATCTTCATGTGACAACAGAGCAAATCATTATGACTCCACATCCTCGTCTTCCTAGAGCACAAGCCCATGGAGACATAATGCTGCCCATTATGTACGCTACACAGACTCATTTTTACTTTTCAGACCAGCAGATATCTCAGAATAAAAACCCCATCTTTAATACACACTGCCTACAGTTATATCTGTCGCAGCTACAACATGTATCTCAGTCATTTTCAGAAATAAACAGAAATGTAAACAACAATAATGCAGTTACAACACGCTAATAAGTATAGCTCAGCCCATAGGGATCAGTGGGTCAAATCCCCATCAGGACCAAATATGGAGCGTGGACTGGTAGCTGGAGAGGTGCCAGTTTGCCTCCATATAATGCATGTAATGGTCCTGTTTGTACATGTGTGTGTATGACAACAGAATGAAAAAATAATTAAGTACATCATCTTTCTTCTTTATGAATAAGTATTTAAATGAGGAGAAGAGAAGAGAAGAAAAAACAAAATGTGTGAGGAAAATGAATGACTACATGTGTATACCTAAATGCCACAAAGCAGCCAAAGTGCTTGTCACAAGCAGCCCAAGGCAACACTCCCAAGCCACCTGCTCTGTCTAACCACAGTCTAAAGCCCCAGGCTCTTCAGTTTAACATCACACACGACAGAGAAAAGCAGCAAATCATGTCAAACAAGAAGATGGAGTTAGGGAAAACCTGGCACCCCTGCTGGAAAAATACGGGAATCCTTGAATCTAAGAAAGGTTGACAACATTTGAAAATACCTAAACATTTTCCTGTATGTTCGGGACAAGATTGCTGTTACTTTTTGTCACAGCAAATAATGTTGTATGTGTAAAGTAAATGTTGTTAAGAACATGATCATATCTTGCCTTTACTGCTGTGACCATATAGCTTGCTCTGTTGTTTGGTTTGCTGGCTGATTTGTGGGTCGGTCCATAAAAATTTCCCCACCCTCCCACAGCCACGGGTTTTGTGCTGTGGCTGCAACTTGGCATTGAGGTTTGTGATTTTACACTGCTTTAATTTAAGTTGTAATTGAGAGCTTTTTTTTTCCCCTGTCTGCTTATATAAAGGTGCGAAACATTACCATTAAAACCAGCACTAATAGAGGCAAAAATTGTAGGCCCATATATAGTATATTTGTTTATTTATTTCAATAAACAAATTCGATTTTAATTGCCATTTTCATGTTAAAAAAAAAAAACCTAAATATATTTTTCCTAAGCCTTCATAAGCCTCTGAGCATAACCATATGTAGAACCCAATAACAGAGGTTTAGCAGCACTGTAAGGAAGGAGACGCACATCAACATGAAATATACTACACTTAAATACAGAATAAATGTTGGAAACCATTACTGAACAAATAAATAAATAAATAAAAATGCAGGTTTCATATGTGCTCAGAGAACAACCTCTATGACTCACTGAAATCCCATGATTAATAAACAGCTACAGCACCAGCTTGGTTTGTGAGTCCCCAGCCTGTGCATCCTAAAATAGAGCATCCAGCGTCTGATGGTTCATGGGGAGCGACAGGCCGTCTGACGGAGGAGCATCACACAGACTCTGCCTCCTCCTGAAAATGTCTCCAGCAGACTCTCTTTCCTTCCCTCTCTCTGTCCCCTGGCTGCCCCGTCCATTAACGTCTCTCCCCTCCTCTACAACACATTTTTTTTTTCTGCGTGTCTTTCGCACATGTCCCGCTTCTCTTCAGTTCTCGCCCCCTGTGCTGGGAGCGCCAGCAGTGATGATAGGACCTCTGCTGCAAAACGCAGCGGTCTTTTGTAGCAGCATGCAGAAGGGGAATTACTGCTGGGACTGAATCTATTCAGGTAATAGACTGGACCGCTCTGCCTTTAGGAGCCTTTGTGACTATCACAGGACGTGATGAGAGAACTTGTAGATAGGCCTACATTTGTCTCCTTTGTTTGTTTAAAGTGGCAGTCTGCCTGTTCCACATCTGAATGATTTCATTTCTCTCGTCCACCGGAAAGATTTTGGCAGCAGTTTATAGTATCTGGTGGTGCTTGTTTTGATTGGGATTTCTAAAAGCCATATTTACAGTGAGAAGTACACAAACAACTAACATGAGAAAAATCCCAAGAGTACTGTAAATCTGTTACAAGGCTTTGAGCTGCTCCGGTTCTCATATTCATTGTTTCGTAAAGCTCAATAAAAACATAACTCTAAAACTAATAGAGTTTGTGAACAACTCTGCACTGTGTAAAATTATGTACATAATCAAACTGTATTGTTTCGAACAAAATACTTCTTTCAGTTCAATTAGAGTAACAAAACTATGTAATTCAAAGAGAAAGAAAAAAGAATAAAATGCAGATTTATTCTGAAACTGCACTACATGTCCACATGAGACCTAACAAATGCTTTGACCCTTTTGTTTTTACTGGTATGGTAGCGGGAAGTCTCAGTAATGCAGCCCTGGCTGACTGATTTTACATGCCAGTTTATTTGCTGAGACCATAAAAAGGAGCCATAAATAGTAAGTATGTTCAGCAACTGAAACAAAGGCCCAAACTATATTTCACTTGTGTTGATGTACAAAACTATAGTTTGCAAATCTTTGAATATAAAATAACAACTGAGCTAAGAACATGTTGGAAGAGTCGGTCCGATGTGGTTCAGGGCTGTCCAGAGAGAGAAGATACACTGAAGCATGTCTCAGTTAATTAAAATGAGGTGAATTTCTTTACCCTGAGTTTGTTATTTGATGTAATATCTCTGCGTGAATCAATTCTCTCTTGTAAGAGCTTAATGATGCTGGGAAAACAGACAAACCAGCAGATCTATACAGGCATCCATTAAGACAACCCAATGCTGCGGGACACTGGTGCTGCGGGACATTCCTCTCCAGGACTGAGGTCTTACATAACATGCCACTATCGACATGCCGGCTATAAAAAGAACAGGGTATGTGATCATTTTCAGTGAGAAGCTAAGCAAGGGGTGGTGTGCAATATTTCAAGCCGCATGCTGTATTTCACTTTTGTTTTTCGTACTGACGCCAGTACGAAAAACGCCACTTTTGTTTTTCGTACTGACGCCAGGCTTTATTTCAGGGTTTGTTCACCCTTTTTCTCTCCGCTCCCATCTTCTCACAGCAGGCACAGTCAGGGTCACTGTTCTGGCTGTCGCTGGCACCCTGCCTGTCAGGTTCACTTACGCCTGATGGACGGTAGGCCGAAGCAAACCCAGCTCAAGTCACTTTCTATCACTGTGGTTGCGCTCGCCTCATTTTACCCCACAGCGAAGACATTCAGGGGTCGAAAGACCTGTTCAGTCATCTGTGTTTGGAATGTCTTCACTATTACCCTGCTACCGTATGTCTTATTCTGCAGAGTGGGAGACTAAAGTAACAGCAGCTTTTTATTAAGGAATAGTTCAACATTTTGGGAAGCACACATATTCCCTTTTTAGCTGAGAATTAAATGAGCAGATACCACTCATATCAAATATGTAGCAATTATAAGCAGCTGGTTAGCTTAGCTTAGCATAAAGAGTGGACACAGGGTGAAACAGCTAGCCTGGCTCAGTCCAAAGGTAACAAAATCCTCCAGCTAGCACCTGCAAAGCTCACTGATAACAAGTTATATCTCGTTTGTTTAATCTATCCAATACCTGACGAATAAAGAATGATAAATGGTTGTACAAGACCATCCTCCCCCCAAAACACGGCTGTACAGGTCGTCTGTGCAGGACACTTCTTATGTCCTACATTTTTGTTTATTGTTAGGCGGCGACTTCTAGTGGCCGCAAAAATTATGACAGGTACAAAGTAGGAAACCAAGTGACATAGTATAATCAGCAAGAAAGTCCATGTAGGGAGGATGTCGAGGTGGATGGATGGGTTAGAGAAGCACAGGACTTTCACCCAGTAGACTGATGTTCGTGTCCATGTTGACTTATTTTAATTTACCAATCAAACTTAAGTAATGTCCTTAACTTTTGTTTGTAGCTGAAGTTACGTAACAAATGCACTTATTTTAACCTGAAACATGATCTTTTTTACTAGACCTAACCAAGAAT
This sequence comes from Epinephelus lanceolatus, assembly GCF_041903045.1. Lineage (NCBI taxonomy): Eukaryota > Metazoa > Chordata > Actinopteri > Perciformes > Serranidae > Epinephelus > Epinephelus lanceolatus. The sequence continues at coordinate 32,743,598 of NC_135738.1, read as the reverse complement.
TTTTGTTACTGAACTGTGACAGTTTCACAAAGTTAACCATGTCTTTAAAACTGCAACTCTTACACCAAAAACACACCAGCGGCAAAAACTGCACGTAAAAAAATACGCCCCTATTATTTTTAATGCACAACCCCACACTGGCAGCAGCTAGACACGTCGGCGCTCCTGGACGTGCCACCCTGCAGCACCTTACACCACTGTCCTATTTCCAGCCTTGTCTTCCCCGGAATTGAAAGCATTTTTCCCTCACTCGCTCTGTAAATACCAGCTTGACACCTCTTGGCACAATGGATGTATAAAGAGAACTCTGTTGCTGTCTCATGTGTGACAAAAAATGGATGACGAGAGACTCGTTGAGGTTAAGAAATATCCCGAGCTTAATGACGCACGATCCCGTAGTTATAAGGACAATGGCCAAAAAGATATTGCCTGGCAAGTCATATCTCAGGAAATTGACTCTTCAGGTGAGAAATCAAGTTTAATTTAAGGGTCTCCAAACATGATTTTAAGCTAATGCAGAGGTGCAAGAGGTATAGATATTTCAGTAAAGGCAGCAATAACTTTGTGTGGTCATCTGTCAGTGAGCTGCAGTGCAACGCCTCCAGTGTATGCTAGGGGTGGTACTTGACATGCATCAAACGACGTGCCACGGCAGCACCTGTGTTCTCAGCTTTAGGCTACAAGCATGTGTCGCTGATACATTCTAGCTGTCATATTTCTCATTTTTGGAGTCATTTGCAAACAACGTACAGTACAGGCCAAAAGTTTGGACACACCTTCTCATTCAATGCATTTTCTTTATTTTCATGACTATTTACATTGTAGATTCTCACTGAAGGCATCAAAACTATGAATGAACACATGTGGAATTATGTACTTAACAAAAAAAGGTGAAATAACTGAAAACATGTTTTATATTCTAGTTTCTTCAAAATAGCCACCCTTTGCTCTGATTACTGCTTTGCACACTCTTGGCATTCTCTCCATGAGCTTCAAGAGGTAGTCACCTGAAATGGTTTCCACTTCACAGGTGTGCCTTATCAGGGTTAATTAGTGGAATTTCTTGCTTTATCAATGGGGTTGGGACCATCAGTTGTGTTGTGCAGAAGTCAGGTTAATACACAGCCGACAGCCCTATTGGACAACTGTTAAAATTCATATTATGGCAAGCACCAATCAGCTAACTAAAGAAAAACGGGTGGCCATCATTACTTTAAGAAATGAATGTCAGTCAGTCCGGAAAATTGCAAAAACTTTAAATGTGTCCCCAAGTGGAGTCGCAAAAACCATCAAGCGCTACAACGAAACTGGCACACATGAGGACCGACCCAGGAAAGGAAGACCAAGAGTCACCTCTGCTTCTGAGGATAAGTTCATCCGAGTCACCAGCCTCAGAAATCGCAAGTTAACAGCAGCTCAGATCAGAGACCAGATGAATGCCACACAGAGTTCTAGCAGCAGACCCATCTCTGGAACAACTGTTAAGAGGAGACTGCGCCAATCAGGCCTTCATGGTCAAATAGCTGCTAGGAAACCACTGCTAAGGAGAGGCAACAAGCAGAAGACCAGTGGAAATCTGTGCTTTGGTCTGAATTTGAGATCTTTGGTTCCAACCGCCGTGTCTTTGTGAGACGCAGAAAAGGTGAACGGATGGATTCCACATGCCTGGTTCCCACTGTGAAGCATGGAGGAGGAGGTGTGATGATGTGGGGGTGTTTTGCTGGTGACACTGTTGGGGATTTATTCAAAATTGAAGGCACACTGAACCAGCATGGCTACCACAGCATCCTGCAGCGACATGCCATCCCATCCGGTTTGCGTTTAGTTGGACGATCATTTATTTTTCAACAGGACAATGACCCCAAACACACCTCCAGGCTGTGTAAGGGCTATTTGACCAAGAAGGAGAGTGATGGAGTGCTGCGGCAGATGACCTGGCCTCCAGTCACCGGACCTGAACCCAATCGAGATGGTTTGGGGTGAGCTGGACCGCAGAGTGAAGGCAAAGGGGCCAACAAGTGCTAAACACCTCTGGGAACTCCTTCAAGACTGTTGGAAAACCATTTCAGGTGACTACCTCTTGAAGCTCATGGAGAGAATGCCAAGAGTGTGCAAAGCAGTAATCAGAGCAAAGGGTGGCTATTTTGAAGAAACTAGAATATAAAACATGTTTTCAGTTATTTCACCTTTTTTTGTTAAGTACATAACTCCACATGTGTTCATTCATAGTTTTGATGCCTTCAGTGAGAATCTACAATGTAAATAGTCATGAAAATAAAGAAAACGCATTGAATGAGAAGGTGTGTCCAAACTTTTGGCCTGTACTGTATTCTGTCATTCAGGTATGAGGACACGTTGGGTTCATGTGTGGGACTATTTCTTGAGCGCAGTAATTTCCTGGATTCTCCACTGTTTGCCTGGCGAGCTTACAGCAACAACAAGACTAATGTCGAGCTATTTCACCATGTTTCCACTCTGTGCTGAGCTAAGTGCTGGCTGCATCTTCATATTTACCATGCAGACATGAGAGTGGTACCAGTCTTCTCTTCTAACTCTGAGCAAGAAAGTGACTAAGCACGATACTGTCAAACTATTCCTTAGAGTTACACAACCAACAACATCTACCTGTATAACCTTTTGTTTTCTAGAAATGTGTTTCCATTATGCATGCCTCCCACTGCCCATCTCCATATCCAGACCAGAAGCGGTGGTGTGTATCCCCAAGTGAGAGGCAGGTGGGTGAGGGCAGGGGGCACTAGCTGAGCCCACCAGGCCCAATCCATCACACGGTGACAGGAGCCATTAGAGCATGGAGGAGCATCTGTGGAGCCCCAGGTAAGAATGTATTGGCAGGGCTGTGTTTCCTTTTACCTCATCTAATACACAGCAAGGGTATGTATGGATGTCATATTTTTTATGTAGGGTCTATAGCTCACACACACCTCAGCACATAAACATGCACTGCATTCATACATATGTTCAGAGGGACCCCCCATCTCTCATCTGGCCTCCCTGAGGTCAGGCCTCACCGACCTCACCAGCACCACCACACCTGAGCTCCCAGGTAAACTCTGTCAACTCTGTCACCCTCCAGACACAAACACACACACGGCGTAAGCAGTGACCTTGCGCTAATGGCCTAAGTGTGAACAGAAGACGGGAGGTGTGAAGAGATAAAGTGTGTGAGCTTGACATTCACTAAGGGCCAGCTGGGTCTTGTCCCAGATTTGAAAATCATTTTCAAGCAGCCGCGTCATCTGACGTTGGACTCAAACAAAAGCAATCGCAGAGGAATGTCTCCAGTTTCTCTGAAGACATATCTGAGCCTTTGTGTGCTCAGGAAGTCCTGATGGATGTACAGCATTGACATGACATCAGCAAGATAATTCCTCTTTATCCAGTTTACACTTTCCAAGCATCAGATTTCTGGATAGTGTTTTCAAAGGGTTGCTGAGTGTCAGCCCCTCAGGGACTGTGGCTCATACTGTACCTGCATGTTCACAATCAGCATTGTCTGCCCAGCGTGAAAAGAACTCACTGACACTTTCTCTCTGGTTGAAAATGTGGACAGGGAGTGTAGCATTATGTGGGCAGGACTGTCAAACAAAAGAAGAATGGATCCTCATGACTAAACAGAGCCGCACTTCTAAAGAAAAGGAGTCAAATTGTAGAGAAGATGTTTACATTGAATTATAGGGCAAAACAGGTCCTGTTTTTCCCATCACCAGAGCCTGCGTTCAGGCCAATTACACGGTCTTCAATTGTCTAAACATTTATTTTATTGGTCAACTAACAAAGAAAGAACACCTCAGTCCTCAGGAAAGACAATTTACTGCATTATGCTATGGAATAAACACTGTGAGATCACATTAAAAAGCATTCCTTCCTAAACTAAATTAGGAGCCCTATTGTGTTTCAGTATCTCTCATTGAAAATGAGCCTATTAACTAATGTTGTGCAGGAAACGCTCTCGTAAAAAAGCACGTATTTTCCACATAAATTTGCGGTTTACGCGATTGCCAACACTGTTACATTTGAATGCTGTAAACTCATTGCCTGGGAGTAGCTCGATGCATAAGAACACATGGCCATAAATGCTTTAATCAGGCACAAAGGCAACTGGAGAATATCACCACTGTAAAGGTCAGATTGAGTAAACAATTTAATGACAGGGCTTTTTTTTCCACTTTTGAAGACAGCACATGTCTTGGAGAGAAGTAATTAGAGCACACAGTTAGCTGTGGATTTACACTGGCACGGTTATCAACGATGTGAGTGCTGGTGGGTTCAACACTAAACATACAGGCTAATGACTGGAGGGAGGGAGAGGAAGGGGGGTAATGCTTGTTAAAAGGTATATCGGAGATTACGGGTCGCAGTAGGTTAAACTACATCCTAAAGGACAGGCCTATCTGTGTATTCTGTGTTTCAAATGGAATCTTCCACTTAGCCGTTTTCAAAAAGCGGTCATGTAGGTTACAGCGCTGATAGCGCTGAAAGTCACACAATGACACAAACTAAGTAAATGATAAGAGGTGGTGGTTACTAGTAACTCGTGTTCTGCCAGGTAAAATTACTGATTTTATCAATGGAGTCTGGTGGCTGTGGAGGGAGCAGCAGCATATACTATCTAAGCCTCCTTAAAAAAAAGGAGCACCTAAAAAAATAACATTAGTTTAAGTGTTTCCTATATTAAGATTATTTTATCACCTTAACTTGCCTTCAGACAGCTCTTTCTGACAGGAACAGAAGCTTTTTCTACGATCTCTTCAAAGCCACCAGACTCCATTGACAGAAATAGTAATTTTACCTCACAGCACATGGGAGTTGCTGGTCTACCACTGGCTCGATCATTTAGTTGAACTAAGGTGGTGTCCACAGCAGGAAGTAGGTTTATATGTTGCAACAACATTGTGCAGAAACCTATGTCTGGTGACATGATAAAAAGTTCGTAGAATGGCTTGGGAAAATAGTACTTTTAGGCCAAAACATCCACATTTAGACCAAAAATTTAAGTTTTGAGTTTGAATACAGGATGATTAAAAAACCTCAAAGATAAAAAAACAAAAAAAAAAAACAACACCAAAGCCATCCCTTTAACGCAGGCATATTCTGTAAGAAAGAACTGTTTTGACTGTATCATGCAGCACCAAGCCACCATATTTTTCTTGCAAAGGTTGCACTAGATCTCTTCTTAAAAGCTTTTCCCAAGGTTTGGATGCTAGAGAATGCCAAGAGCTTTGACTCCAGCGCCACCGTTAACCCAACATGTGCTTATTCAATTACCGTCTCAGCACTATTGTTTCTCTCTTGCCATCTTTCTCTGCTCTTTAATTCTTTCAGCTGGAGAAGTTCCTGTGCCGCTGACATGAACACGAGCAGAAGTAGTCAACTTGTATTAGCTTTTACGCTGAATGCACTGAATAATATTCACAGAATCTAGTGGAGATTATAAAGTTGGCATGCACTTGTCTAATCCCTTTAAGGATTTTGTATTGCCCAGGGACAATTACATTTGATGAATGGAAGAACTGGATCCATGTAAGCTCTGAAGCTGACATCACACAGACAAAAGCCTGCGAGAGGAGACTCATGCACAGTACACAAAGTAATTATGGTGTATTCAAACTGACAATATATTCTGACCTAATTTGAACACAGCATGCTTTAATGTAAGATCCCTCTTTTTAAACAATTATTTATCCTTAAAGCGATTGTTTTCTGGGTTTATTTTTTACATATGGGTAATTGCAGCCCATGCTTCTCCTCTTCCAAGCTCCGCTATGCAACATATAACCAATAAATCAAGATAATATCCATGCATTACCTCCTTCCCTCTGATTTCTATGCAGAGTGTCTACAGTTAAGGTCCCGATGAAATGAGTTATGAACCTACATGGAATTACAGTGAAGCTCCCCGTCTCGCCTGCCTACAACCTTCAAACCGCACACAGAAGCCGTAATGACACAATGGGAGATTTGCAGCAGATATAAAACTCTAATGTAATTGACTGCGCGCCACAATCAGATAAGAAGGCCCATTTCACCATTTCCAACGTTAAATGTCAGATGACTGCAGCTGAGCAGAGAGCTCGGTGATAAAAAGCAGCGTCGGCCCACCGTGGCCTGTCAGTCATGCGGCAAACCGGGCTCTTTAGTCCAACTGAAGAATGGGTTTCATGTACTCAAACAAAGAGAAAGTTGCGACATGGTGACAGTTACTTTGTCATGCTTTTATGCAATTCCCTCTTATCAGAGAACATTAATGTTACAGCGCTGCTTCTCCATTCATACACTTCAGCGTGGGTGACCAAGTTTGGAGCCGTAACTGGAGGTAGGGAGGTGTATTTATTGTCACTGTGATTTTCAGCTCCATACACAACTAATGATCATGCAGGCGGCTGAAGGCACAACTCGCCCTGAGGAATAACTCCCTTTGCTTATCATCAGTCAAAGTGACCGCCTCCCTCCGCAGAGACAAAGAGAGATGAATGTGTACGCTGCCGTAGTGGACACGATGCACACAACACTCATGCATATGAATCTATGATCACAGAGCGCCGTTACATTACAGGCGGACAAGAAACCTCCCAAGTTAACATGATTGACGTGATGATGACAGTTCTCTGTCCGTGCGTCCTTTTATGTTGTCTGCGGTGCGACTAAATGACACGCTAGGATAATGACAATTGTCAGCTTAAAGCTGCATGTCAGGAATTTGAAGCCATATGGAAAAATGTGCTGCTTTACAGTCTTTTCCAAACAGAATGAACAGTTTGTTGTTTTGCAGAGTGTTTCCAAAAGCGCCTGACAACCCACGCAGTTCCTTATTTGTTTCCTCAATGCAGAGTAACCCACTGTGAGTTTTCCTCTTAGCTGCAAAAGAATACTATTTCTCTTTTCAGACTCTAACTAGTGTGTTAGTAGATTTGGTCATTATACCAGAGTTTGTTGCTGGTTCACTTTAAACTTGTTGAACATGATATTGGCTTTTTTCCCTCCACATTTAATTGTGCACAAGACTGGACTAGGATGGCTGCAGTTAGGGGTGGACCCATGATAGCGATATTATCACGATACTTAAGTCACTATACAATATTATTGCGATATTGTGATATGCTGAGTATTGCGATACAATATTTTGCAATTTATTACCTTTTTTCCCAACTGCAAATTATTTCCCCAAAGGAAAACTCTGTCAACATCAATTTTACCTCATAAAAAAAGTTTTCACTCTGCTCATCTGACTTCAATCATCTTTATTGCAGCAAAAAGTGATGCAAAGCAGAGAGACTGACCAAAACTCTCATAAAACCACAATCCCCCATTCTTGTGCTGCATTTTTGCAAAAGGTCTGCAGTGTTTAATCCAGTGTGACTTAGTGTTTGTAGTATTCCCAGAATATTCTCATATGACACTGCTTGCAAATTGCATGTGTTATATCCAAGTCCTTCTATCCTTCCATGTTAACAAAAAAAACGTAAGTCCAGACGTTTGATTGAAATGCCGATGGCACGTTTCCGTTTTGATGAACTTCTTGCCAAATGCTGCTAAATAAGACCTCTGCCGACATCACCAGGAAAAAAAACATCAGCACCATCTAGTGGACTGAAAAAGCGATTGATTTTATTATTCTTGTATCAAAAGTTGTATTGATGATGATGATGTATATAATAAAAGATCGATACTTGGTACCCATGTATTGATACAATATCGCCACGCAAAATATCGTGACACTATGCTGTATCCATTTTCCCCCACCCCTAGCTGCAGTGTACAATTTTAAAAAATAAGGGCGTATGCTAGCAGCCTTCTACGTTATCATTTTGTTAAAGGAAGGCAGGGGTTGGTGTCAAGGGTCATTCATCATTTACCTTAGTAAATATATATTTATATATATATATATATATATATATATATTTTGCTAACGTTTCAGTATCAACAATGAAATCATTAGTACTGTGAATCTTACAAATGACTTTAGTGATGAAATCTCTTGTGACACTGCTTTGACTAGAAATGGCTGAAGAATTTCTAACATCACAGGGGGCTTAGGATAAAGGGTGTAAATCTTTGAGGCTAATTTCTGATTTGGGGCTATATGACTACATTTAACTTAACTTGCTGTTGAAGAATTTTAAAAGGCTTTAAACATCTGGCAACACAGGTTCCATCAGTGGCAAATATTTTCCAACCTTGAAAATATATCAGATCATGCTATCTTGCACTTTGTGATGCACAGAGATTCATGCGTTGGTCTTCTCTTGTCTTGACTATTGCGTTGCCCTTTTAACTGGACAACCCAAGAATTTAAAAAGATTTTAGCATCTTAACACTGGCTCCCTGTCTCCTTTAAATCTTATAACTAGTTCATACAGGTCTGAATGGTTTATCACATCTATACTTAACTTGCTCTACACTCCCAGCTCCTGTCTTCTAAGGGTAATGTAACACTAGAACATTAAATGCATACCAACAATGAAGACAAAGAAATATGGAGAGGAACCCTTGACTCACTACTGACCAAAACTGTGGATCAACTTTCCCATAAATGTTTGCCATGAGACTTAGAATTTTAAATTCCTTCAAGAAACATCTTAAGACTTTTAAATCTTGCTTTTTGTGCCTCAATTATGACAATCAATAATACTGTTACACAAAAACTACACAGCATCAGAGAAAAAACCTTTATCAGCATTAGCACTCTGGAATTCAGAAGCTACACTGGATGTGCCGCGCTGTGCTGTAGCAGAACACATCTGCCCCCGGAGACGCTGGCCAAGTTAGTTAACCACGATGGCAAGCCATGAAAGAAATCTGTAGGGCTCGCTCCATGCCAGAAGTGTAACTATCTGCCAGTCTGCGTGTATTTTTTTTCCCAAAGACAATTGGATCAGCAGGCTTTGTGGATTTTCGATCAAAAACTTGAAAAACTGTCAGCTATGAGGCATCATCTCCCTCGGCCCTCTTGGCCCTGTTTCCTCTCTAGTCTAGCCATGCCTGACAAGCCATTAGAAGGCCTGTCTGCCTGCGGCAATGGATGGGCCATACTCCAGAGGACACAGGGAGTCAGATAAGGCTTAAATCATGAGAGGACAGCGTGGAGAGGACAGCAGCAGAGGCCCTCACTCTTCATTTCCACACTGTGCTGAGCAATGAAAGGGAGGGGGTAGACTTGCTCTTCAATTAAAACATTTTTTCGCAGTCTTTCTATCTCAAAGTTTCTGCCTCTTCTCTAGCTGACCCCATCCCTCCTCTCCCCCGCGGCATATCTTTAAGTGTTGTTCTTTGCCGGGGCGTGTGAGAGAGCCACCCTTTCATTGGCTGTTCCGGAGCCCTTTTGTCACGTTTGTGCACACGTCTTGTTGAATTTGTTATGATGGGTTGAGAGTTGTGGATGTCACATTGACTAGACGGCAAACAGTAAATACTTCTGACAGGAGCTGTTGGCGAAAACGGGCTACTTGATAGCTGAATCCTTCAAAAGCAACAAGACAATATAAAATGGACATTACTTTTTGTTATCTCAGCTATTTCTTTTGAAAAATGTTTTCATTTTCTTCGCTTTACCTTGCCGTACGCAATGTGAATATACAAGCAAACACACACACACACACACAGATACTAACACACACACACTCTCATATATATATGAAAGAAGAAAGACCCTGAGACATAAAGTGATTTGTTCCAGTGCTGTAATGTGTATCGTGGCAAACAGCTCACTTCTCATCATTATGTTTTAGAAAGACATCATCTGTTTTAGAGTGATAAACACTAATGGGCCAATGAGCAGTTAGCTACTCATTGTCACTTCGGGTTTGGTTTAATTAACTTCTTATTGGTTAAACTGGATCTTAATTTTGATGTTTAGAATTTAGCCTATTAGAGTGAGTTTTCCCCCGAGGCAGAAAGAATTAAGCAATAAAACTCCCTCCTACCGATTACTATAATGATTTTTCTTTACCATAATGATCAATTACATTCCTCTCAGATTACCTATCAGTAGATGCATTAATAATCATTTATGGGTATAGCTATAAAACAGCAGTAGTGTTTGCGCCTTCTACACAGACAGAAAAATGACTCTGTTTGCTTTCCTTTCCCAACATGTGTTTCCTTGGATTTAATGGAAAACATGATAATCTGACCCGAATGACACAGCTGTGGATACATTCGCAAATGTTTTTCAAATTATTTTGCAAACAAAAAACACATAGTGCACACAAAGCGCACACCTATACATATCAGCTTTCCAATTCCGTTTGGCAGATTCAGGGAGCGGGTGCAGGAAATACATGTGGAAAAGCAGCACTGTGGGGCGAGAACAAACTGTTTACCTTGTAGAGGAGCATGATGACTTGTCGCAGTTTGAGCTTGTGGAAAACACACACATCGTACAGCGCCGACACGGCCAGGACGGTCACTCCGAGCTCCTTCCACAGCATGCTGCACGCAGCGCAGCCCAGGCTGCCCAGGAACCAGGCCAGGAGCCGCCAGGGCCCGGCGTGGCCCCGCAGCTTGCAGTGACGCATGTAGCACAGCAGGGACAGCAAGAAGAACAGGGCAGCGCCTTCATCAGCCCGGCCCACGACACCCGCCACCGCCTCGGTGTGGATGGGATGAGAGGCAAAGAGAAGGCCCGCCAGCAGGCTCCACAGGCCTCCTCCGAGCAGCAGGCGAGCCAGGGAGGTGAACAGGCCTGTCACGGCTCCGTGGAGGGCCACGTTAACCAGGTGGTAACCCCAGGGCTCCAGCCCACCCACAGCATGGTTTAGGCGGAAGGAGAGGGTGCAGAGGGGCCGGTAAGACTTATGGCTGCCGCTGTGTGTGAGTAAGGTGCCCCAGAAGTCATCGTAGAAGATATTAGTCCATGGGGTCTCTGGAAGCAGGTCCTGATTAGTCTTGATTGCACGGCTGTAAAGAGAACAAATAAAGGTCAGAGAAGGACACAAAAAACACAATGTACATACTTTAGATGGAAGGATCAAATCAATATTTGATACAGTACTGAACTCGGACATTTTTGTCAATTCAATTAATGTCACACTGCTTCACTGCCTGACCACTTTCCGCCCTGCCACATTCAATCAAAGTGCTACCTCTGAACCAGCGTTTATGGTATACACTATTTCTACTGGCAATGCACAGCGGATTCTCTGTGGAGGATGTAAAGCTATTCTTTACCAGTGCGGACGAAGCAGAAAATATAGGTTGCCATGAAATGAAACTTTGCATTTGCTTACAGCTTTACCCCGAGAGAGTGCGGTCATGTGGCATTCACAAACAGAAAATCAGAGGGCGAGCTCTGAGCTCTGGGCAGCTTTGCCACCGCAGCCACAGCTCTTACAGCTGTGGACTCGGGGGATTAAGCAAGAGCACCACGCCCTTTAACCACAAACAAATACGGGCACGCAGTAGGGGAACGCCATGTTGGCAAAATGCAGCTCGGAGAGAAGGCGTCCTGTGGTGACAATCGACATGGCAGCTCAGGGTTTGTCTGGGGACGACGCAGCAAAACAGAGAGATATGTCCACGGCTGAAAACATTTCTCAACAACAAATGTGTGCTTTCAACCTGTCTTTGCAGGCTGAGTAAGGGGCTGGTTCAGCCTCCCCTCCGTCAGGGATGAACCTGCGTGACCTAACCTAATGCTGCTACATCAGCCACAAGCTGTGCGTGTCAGTGGCTGAGGAGGACGGCCAGCAGGGGTCAAGGGAGGGGGGAAAAAGGGAAGACACGTTTCTCTCTACAGGAGTCCTTAAATGTTCAATGTTTTTCCCATCTTTTCTGTAACATTCTGAGGTGTCTGACAGAGTGACAGGCCTCTGCTGCATTCAACCCGGGAGAAGTCGGCGCAGATGATTTGAAGGCAACAGAATGAGCCTCCGCAGAGACGTGACGGTTGGCAATCGCAGAACAGAGGTGTTGTAATTAAAGGCGTGATAGATGGGACATGACACGTGATAACAAGACAAGAGCACCGGGTGGCAATGTGTCGTCACGGCAGTCACAATTAACACAGTCGGTTCAAAGAAATGGGTGGAGGAGAGGTGGGAGGGAGCGACAGACAGCATGACGAGAAAATGATTCATTTGATCTGTGAGTAAAATAAACAAAGGTGAGAAAAATGGAACAAAAAAGCAGTTGACTCAAGAGTAATGAACTGCCTCTTAAGCCGTTCTGAGGCTCTTAAGCATAACACTTCACCCTGGCAACTGAGTCCCTCAATATCAGAAAGCTCATGGGGAGATTGGTGTAGCGCAGCGGGGATTGCAGCATTCATCAAATCACAAAATGAATCCTCCCTCTCTGAGAAAAGCGAGCAGAAATAGCCCATCTTATGATGGATCTAAGGGAAATAAATACTACCTGGCCTCAGGATGTTGAAAGGGGCATAGAAATAATCAGCTGGGATATAATAGAAATGCCTCAGATGTCAGTGAACAGATGATTGGGTTTCTCCAGCTTCTCCAGTCAGACCGACGCAGGCTCCAGTTCTCCACTGGCCGGCTTAAGAGTCCGTAGCCCAACTCTCCACTTCATGACTCAGATATGCCAGTTTATTTTCTCTGGCCCATTTGTCAAGCGAGATCTTCATTCCGCCACAAGATGCTCACATAAGAGGCATTATGGTTCAATTACATCTCAAAGCCGTTTTGGAGACAAGTGCGCTCTTTTTCCACTGCACAGTGCGGTGGAGCCAGCGAGGCCAGATACATTATATATTGCCTCAAAACCACACCAGATTTTTCTGGCAGCGAAGCACACAGACAAAAGCCAGTGCCACTCACTCAGAAGCCCACCGCGTTTACAGCCTTGGCTTCCTGAGTTGCCGTGCACTGAGGTTTGACTCTCAGATGGTCTCCTGCCTATAGAAGCAGGCGGGTACCGAACGCGCTGTGGTTGACAAGCAGAGAATCAAGGAACACAGAGAAAGAAGGAGGGGTGTAACCTCCTAACCCGCTCTGCAACAACTACTCCGAGCACATGAATGGGAAACACCTACAGCTGAATTAACACATTTGCATCATAGTCCAACTAGTCGTGGGCGATCTTACCAATCTGTGCCCAATCATTACTCCATTGTTCTTCATCGTCATCAGATCTTACTTCTCGACCAGCTATAAGAGGCCAGCTGGAGAGGTAGATTGAGTTTCTGTGGCTGCTTTTGCCCATTCCTTAGTAGAGCTGGAGGCCAGGAGGACCTCTCTGTGCTCTGCAAACCTTTTCCAGCCGGGAGCACATTCCTCCTACCGACCGCGCGCCGACTCCCAAAGGAACAAGAGGATCGTGTGGCCACTAACAAGAGGAGCCCCTGAAAAACTCTTCTACCTCCCATTACTCTGTCTGGATCATCTAATGCTTGCTGCCAGCCTCAAATCCCCCACAACTTGAGTGGATTTCAATCTGTCATCAAAGCTGGTTTTCCATCCAAATGTAGTGCAAATTTTAACCAAATTTTTCAGGAAATCGGCAAAGGAAAATGCAAATTTGTGCACCACTGTTGTGTAAATATTGAGAGTTGGTTTGTCGAGATCAACGGTGGCGGGGGCATATTGAACACATAATATTACAGCTATTCACTCTTGGAAGAGTTCAATGCTGTGGGCATAAGCGTAATAAAAGCCATCTAGAGACGCCAAAGAAAGCTTGCAGTGGCCTATGCAATGACAGTTCACCTTTTACCGATACACCAACTTTCTACCTCTCCCAGGCGCAAAAACGTTTTTGTGATACTTGGAGACTTTTTTTTAACTTTTGCCATTCACATTCAGGTTTTTATTTTATGCACAGATTAAAAATGTGCATAAAAGAGGTGGATGGAAACAGTGGGTGGTGTCACAAAGTTCTATCCATGTTTAGAAAGTCTTTGATTATTTAAGTAAGTGCTTGTTTACTTATCTAAATACAGTATGGAAAATGCAGGGGAGATAATGCTAAGTAAGCTTTCTGTGCCTACATACTGTGCACACTGCACTAATTGGAATAACTGCAGTGAACCCACAGCCCCGACAAATCCTAAAAGCACTTCCTCATGCGAACATTTTTCGAAAAGTGTTTGATGACATCACCAAAACAACGACGTGTGATCGCGCTGAAGAGAGGAAACAAAGGCAACATGATGTCTGTTGTTCATTTCAAAGGCCTGACTAACTCTTCTCACAGCTTCACAAAAAAAAAAATCACTTTCACTCCAACACTTCAGAAAGCACACGCAGAACAATGAAAGCAGCCCATTTCTTCTACAGTGCAGTGACTGTTTCCAGGCTGTCAAAAAAGCTGTCAAATGTGTAAATGATTCTTTGTTTGGGCTCAAATGTTTCCTTTTTTTAAAGACAAAAACTGCCTTGCCCCCAAAGAGAGCCTTGCTTTTGTTACTCTGCTATGTAATTTAACATTTGCATAAATGAACATCTAATGAAGGACAATTGCTTACACAGAGCTGTAGACCATGTAATTATAAACCCAGAGTAAAACAATTTCCTACGTGGGCGTACCCAGAACCCTTTTTGCTGAGTTCAAAAGCATTTCCATGAAAAATGCTCCTGCTATCTCCTTAGCTGAGAAATAATCATACAAGAGCTAACCTCTTTACCCCTGGAACAGTTTCACTTATAATGTGAACGCACCAGCAGGGTGGAGAAAACTGCAATCACTACAGGATCCCTTGAAAAGAGGCGATCTGAAGATTGATTGGAGTCTAAGCGGCAGGCACACACACAGGAGATGAGGCTCGGATATTAGAAAGGAGATTGAAAACCAAGGACATGTCATCGGGATTTTCCCTTTACAACTACTCAATGAATTTTGAGATGAAGCCGTGAGTGAAATGGAGCTCGATGACCACAATAAAACCTTTTTAAAATCCTCCCAAGTCTGAAGGAAAAGCACATAAAAATAGGCAAACTATTCTCACCAAAGAATGCATATGCTGGGGCATCTGTCCGCAAATCACACAGGGGGGAAAGTATATGATTCATTTGGAAGTGAGAGACACTTGTGGCTGAAAATATCGGGGCAAACTGAAGGACATGCAACAAGTACAGCGGGTGACAGAAGTGCAGACTGACTTGTTTGGATAATGAAACACTGAAGAGAAAGTCGACCCTTTCAAATACAAGGCAAATAAAGATTTCCATTTGCGACAGCATGTGAAAAGAACATCAACTCTGGTGGGAGTTTGGGGAAAGTGATCGAAGGTCTGCCAACTATATGTCATCACCCGGCTTCAATATCTGAAAGAGGCACAGTGGTATTTTTAGACTGCCCACAGAGACATCGGGGTAGCCCGCTTAGTGTTTCCGGCAAGTTCTTTTGTCTAATGTTTCTTCCCATGGGCATGCTAGCAGGTCATTAATGGCATACCTCCACTGCACTTATGGTACCTAATATAGAAAAAAAAGTATTTTTCTACAGCCAAGAATACATATTCAGTCCATTTCTATACTAAAATGCTGTATAACTATGGGAATAATTAAAAAAATAACGTCTTAAAGGTCCCATATTGTAAAAAGTAAAATATCCATGTCTTATTTAATACAAAGCCGGTAAAGGTGCTTTATAAATACTGTGAAAGTATCGAAACCCACAGTCCACAGAGAATTGCACACAGCTCGTTATCAGAAAACTGTGCATTTAAACAAGCCGTCAGGATTTCCATGAATTTGTGATGTCACAACTTTACAGACTGTTTCAAAATTAAACTTTCTAAATGGGCAACTTTTTATTTCCTGTTGGAATGTTTGCAGTGTACATTAATGACATCTGCTGACAGGAAGTAAACAGGGACCCAAGCTGTTGCCCAGGAATGCAATTCCAGTCTAACCCTCTATAGAGACAAGGCGCATTTAAGTCCCGCCCCCACCAAAGGATCTCCCCTGACTTTGAATTGCATGAAGGTGTCTCCTTGTCATTAACGTCTGCTAGCAAACAATACAAAAATACCTAAAAGCTGCTTTGTGGTGGGATACACTACCAACATGGCAAAGAATACGAGCAGCCGAACCGAAAAACTCAGCTTTTAAGCAATAAGACGTAAGGCATCAGCAGGAAGATATCTTAAAACTGTGATATCCTTTCACTCGGTATGCCTACATGCAGCAAGCTTTTTGTTAATTTGGTCGGACAAACTGTCATGGTTGAAGCTTACTGAGCTATGTCAGGCTTGGTTTTGATCTCTGTTGGGATAAATGTTAGATGATGATGTTAAATGATGATCCAAACATTTGTTAATATCGAAGTATTTCACTATTGGTCATTCAGTGGGATCATTTCTTTAACATAAGCAAGACAAAGAGAAAAGGAAACTGAGAAAGACCAACAATATTGAGTTTGTTCATGTACGTTTTTCCTCTCTTGTAGACACAGGGTGTTAAAATAAACCTTTGACATGCTGATATCTAATGTTTTCAGCTAGCTAAAGGCATTTTGTTAGCATTTCAGCCCTCAGTCGTATATTGTGGCGCGGATAGATTTCCCCTCCAGTAGGCATGGCTTCTCGAGTATGACGTGTTGGGCTGCTTCTCTATAGACGAAATCACAATGTTTGTTTACAAAACTTTCAGGGTAGAAAATCCCAGTGTCACGAACATAAAATGGAATGGCGCTGAGCAAATGCTGCTTAAATTAGTTAGTTTTTAGCCTCCTAAAGGAAGGTTTACGTGTACACAACATATAGAATGTTATTACCACATTACCTTGCCGTGAAACAGCCCTTTCTGAACTGAAGCCAATATCTCAAAGCATCAGACTCCATTGACAAAAACAGTAATCTCACTAAGCAGGATACAAAGTTGTTGGTCTACCACTGCCTCAATTGGTTTGAATTGCAAGGTAATGTGGAGAAAATATTCCAACTATGGATACATTTAAACTGATATTGACTTTTTTTAGGTGGCGAAAATACATTTTGCTGCGCCCCCCATTCACAGCAGTACATTGTTTAGCTACTGTGGCAGCAGATTTGGTCTATCAAATTTAGCAAAGCAACACGGTTCATAAACTAGGCAAAGCAGGAACATCACACAGATTGGAATACTGTGTTTTACTATTTATCTTTAAACGTTACAGCTACAGCTGAAAATGACAACAGAAATTAAGAAGTTTGACGAATTCACGTATCTCTACGTTAAAATCATTTGTCAGTTGTCTACCTGGAAGTGATTATTGCTGTTAGCGTAACATCACAGTGATTCAATCAATAAAGATAGGAAGTGCAGCAACACTGTCGTTGCAGTCACTACCCCGGCTGCAGTGACAGTGCAAGATTGCAGATGTGTACGACCTGGAAACACTGACCAATCAGAGCAGTCTGACCTTTTTCAGGAGGGAGGCTAAAAGGCAGGTGCTAAAACAGAGTGTTTCAGACAAAGGGTGAGTACAGGTACATAGAGGCAAACAGTTTGAGAAAAATAAAGTGTTTTTTGAACATTAAAGCATGAAAACATGTTCTAGTTGAAACCCAAAATACAAGCATTAACCTGAAAATGAGCATAATATGGGACCATTAACATAATTTTAATAGCCTATTTAACAAAATACTTACGCTCTCAAATCTTTTCATGAATTAAACATAAATAATGTCCTATTTTGTGCCTTTAGGCTGCTGTGATTAATGAATTCAGTGGCATCGGAAAAGCAATCCAACTCTCAATAAGCTCATTTGAATACATCAATTATTAATGCACGGGGTGATGGAGATGAAATGCACAAAGATGGGGGAAAATAATTTTCAAAATGAGAGAGGGGGAAATCACTATTTTGGGGCATAAAACAAATAGCTTCCTGAAGCGCTGGGATATGGATGAATCCCGCCAAACACTGGTAATGGACGCCAAACAAGATAAAGTGCAATCAAGCATTAACATTTTAAGAACAGCTCAGCCAGGGAGGGAAAAAAGCACCTGGGTCGCGTTCAACATGGAGGAAAAAGTCCAAATTTGTTTTGGCTCACTCCTCCATTACTGTATCTCTGGGCTAAAAGGTAATTAATAACTCCAGTATCGGAGTGTCGCCGACTGTTTTGATATTTTAGCTTGAACGAGCGGGAAGCGCAGTGAATGAAAGATTAGGAAGGCTACAGAGGACAAACAGAGAAAGCAGTTGTGGGGCAGCTCACTGTAGCCAACACACCACCACTGAGGCCTCCGTAAAATCCCTATTGTGAAGAATGAATGGCTGCTTTCTTCCTTTTGACATATGTGATTAGTAAGCCCATAATAAAAGCTCTTAATAAAAGAAAACAGCCTCAGGGAGCGTTGAAGAGCACACACAAGATGAATTTTTTTTGTATGGCAATTTTTTTCCATCCAGGCACACAGCTCACGCAATTTCATTTTAATTTACTGAGCTGAAAATAACCTTTAGAGTAACCTCTAACATTTATCTTAATCTTTTTTTCTCGTCAAACTAATAATACATTACTTTATAGTACCAAAAAAAGAAAAAAATCATGTCTTTTTTCTACAGCTAGTGACGGCAAATGAAGCTGGGGGTGTTGCACTATTATTCCAGGCTGTGGACACCTGATGCCTCCTCTCCATCATTGTAATTGATGAGGGGCAGGAGAGTAAAGACGGATGACATGGTGGCGATGGACATAAAGGACAAAGGTCATTAATTATGGGCGGATCTGGGCTGAATCTACTCAGTGGTCCTAATGGAACAATTCTTCCTTTCAACTGTCTTTATCATCAGTGTGTGCATTATATAAGCTGATTTTTTCAGTGTACAGCAGCCTTTTTTACCTCGACCCGCTTCCTCCAAACTTGTATCTCTACACAGTATGATGTGGTGTAATGTGGTGCAGGTTTCTCCAAGTTGGAACGTATCCATTCGATCAAGATAGAAGCACTTCGTGAGTGTAAAATGGATGCACAAATACAGGACTTGTCGCCTCAAGCCCTGCTGAGAGTGTGTGTTTTTGTTACATTCTTTATCACACTGCAGACCTGCCTGCATGTATGCCGCACAAAAAGGGATCTCAGTAAAAGCTCACTAAAAAGGATCAAAGTGTTTTTCAGAGTGCAACATGCAACACTGTGTCCAATTCATCCAGCAGCATTCCCTAACTAAGTGGAATAAGTCCTTCCCTTCAGGGAGGGTATTTGCATTGCTCCACTGGCACAATCATACACACTCGCTCCATTTCATGGCACAGCAGACAAGCAAACACAAGGACACTGAGACACTGAGTCTGGAGCGGGGCAGGCTCGTCCAGCGCTGCGGCGTGTTTAAGCTCGGTGAATGCCCGTGCCTGCTGTCTAGCATCCCTGATCAGCCCTTTGTGCAGTACGGGATGGGCACAGTAGGGCATGACCTGAATGCTGATCCTCGGAGCTAACCAGCCAGCGAGCGAGCAAACCAACCAACCAGCGAGCCACACTTCTATCCAGCCAACCGGGGCTGGCGGAGCAGGAATCCTGGCAGCCAGGCATTGAATCTCATGGTGTAAAGTTGCCAGGGGCACGCATGAGACCTGCTCAAGCCTCTGATGCCCAGCAGAGGCCTTAGGGCCACGACCCTGTGTGATAAAGCTGTCTGGAAGTCTGTCGCTATTACTTTCTGAGCAACTCAAAACATTACACCAACTTTTGCCTTATATCTTATAGTCTAAAATATCCAAAACTTAATTAAAACAATGGCTATGAATGTTGTTGCCTTCTTTATGTTAAAGCTGAGAAAAGTACCACTGTCCAAACCAGGAGCACTCTGAGCTCACTGTCAGAGTGTGAAGTTGTCTGATGTTTATGGCGGATTCCAGGTGTAAGATCCAATTACAGGAGCTGAATGTGCAGAGCGCAGCAGGGTGATATACACTCTGATTATTGTATCCAATAAATCTGTCAGCAGGTGCAGGGCTGTGGCGAGACAGCAGAGAGCTGCTGGGTCGCCCCTGCAGGCCTCTCTCTCACACACACACCCCCCCTCTCTTTCTCAGGCACTAACTCTTCTCTTTTCTTCTGTCCAAACAGAAACTGTTGCTTTGTGTGCGTCACTACTTCTATCTTCAACAGGCTGCCTGGTTGGGAACGTGTGGTGGGCAGTCAGAGGAACTTTACGCCAAATCGTTGTCATAAGAGTTGCATGAAATTCAGTTGGCACCCCGGCACTTTTAAATACCAAAGTACAGACACCTGTATGAGTTCAGGTGGCTGTTGAGATACTTCAGCATGGACCAGATTTGGGGGACCATCCGACCCACAACCTGACATTGCCATCTCCAGAGCCACACTAGTGTAGCCAACAAAAACATTCAGATAACTGAAGACATATGGTTACGGAAAGCACAACAAGCTAACAAATCCCCAATTGATCATTCCTAGGAAAAAGGAATAAAATGCTTTAAAATTTGGGATCTGCCAAAAATGGGATCTGCCAAAAAATCAATCACTAGAAAAATACTCAACTTAGCACCATCTACTTCAGAAAACTGGAGTAATTGTGGAAGTACTTAAAATAGAAAAGTTGTCCTTGAGAATCCAAAAGAACATTTTTTTTCTTCTTATAAACTTCAATATTTTAATTAATTTACTTGACTGTCTTTAATTTGTTTGAATTCCTCCAATGGTCACATAATGGTCACCAAACTGAATAATCAAATTTCTCAGTGTCTCGTCAGGCTTTTTATCTACTTTAAAACCAAAGTGGAAAATTTAACCAAACAGGTTTTTATTAAATAAACGTCACAGCCCAACAAGAATCAAGAACAAGGTCTTTGTTCTCAGACTCGTTGTACCTCCATGTTTCCCCTCAGCCTGACCCATGTCTAATGCTGCGGTAGTCACCCAGGCTGTGTTCGGAGGGGGCCACTCCGAGGCACTCCTCCTCACAACAGGAGGGCTTTTGTCATGCTCTGACCTTTTCGGCCGCGTGGTAATAAATGCATTTGATTTGTGACTCCTCTCCTGTTTAGAGTGCCTCTCTTCCACATGCAGAAGGAGATCAGTGCAGGGGAGGCTGCTCTTCCTCGGCTTGTTGCCGTGTTGCGTGCAAGACCCATCCGGCCTGGCCTGCCACTGGGCCGTTTAAGCATTCTGATTTGGGCTCTCCATGGATGTTGACCCATGGAGGGGTTCAGTGAGACCCGCGCCAGATGAAGGGGACCAGCAGAGTGGAATGGAAAAATCCTGTGCAAGCCAGAGCTCAACAAATGAGCGAACGGATGGCCTGTCCAACATTTTGCCATCCTTCTTCCCAAACTCTTTTTTGCATGGAGGGGCTTTACGAGGCAGAGCAGCCCTGAAGGATGAGCCTGAATCATGG
Organism: Epinephelus lanceolatus; assembly: GCF_041903045.1. NCBI lineage: Eukaryota > Metazoa > Chordata > Actinopteri > Perciformes > Serranidae > Epinephelus > Epinephelus lanceolatus. Next base: position 32,722,331 of record NC_135738.1, on the reverse strand, counting down.
CACATCACCGCGGAGGCCTCTGCTCACTGATGTTTATTGCATGGGGGCTTAAGTGCAGGAAGAGCCTTTGAGAATGCCAGCAGAGCAGAAAGGAGAAGACATCTTTAGTGCCCCAACCATCTTATATCTGCAGCATTTGAAACAGCTGCGTCTTGTCCCAGGTCTCCTCACAGCTATAAAGCTCTTGTGTTTAAATCTGAAGAGTGCGGGAGGACTCCAGGAGCTCATCCTCCTGCAGGCGTTGTGATTAGTGGCTATTTTCTAGAAGCCCTGTGCAATCAATCAAACGCAAACAAATATAAGAGAACCAATCAGCTAAAGGCACTAACAGCACAGGAGAAAGACAGATGGAGCGCAGGAGAAAGAGAGCAATTGATTACTTTGCTCTTTGCTCAGATCACACTGTCATTAGCTTTGTATAAACCCCTAATGCAGACTTCTCTGCTCACCACAAGGCAGCAACCTAAACACAGCATGAAAGGTTATTTGGCGAATTGGGGCGCACGCACATACACAAAGAATCATTACATTAATGAATGGCAGCGTTCAAGGATGCAGCTCTGAGCGATCTCATTAGATACTATCACAACAGGCCAGTGTTCTCACACTGCTCTCAACCGAGCCTTTTTTTTTTTTTAACTCCCCCATTCGAGCTCCAGTTCCAAGCCCTAATTGAAGGCACATGTAGACCGCTCACACAGAGATGGAGAGCCCCCATCGACAGCCACGTGAATGTGTGGATGTGTGGAGGCTGTCAGTGCTAACGTGGAGAGACGAGGGGGTTGGTGCTCCATCAGGGATCAGCGAGGTCTTTCTGTGACAGACTGGACTGATGCAAAACTGATAACTGATATTGCCGCCTCATTAACTTTTGCTTGATCTCAGATAGTCAGGGCCAATGTGAGCTGGTGCACAGAGGGGAAATCAGGCTATGGCGTGATGCTAATCTGGTATTTATTTCAACTTAAATTGGAAACGGAAATCTAGGCTTTAAGGGGTTGACGCTTATATGTTGCAAAAATGGATGAAAGATCAGCTCTACTGTAGGCTACCACTTGGTAAACAGTGTTTACATGCACAACTGAACTATGATCAGAGAAAAACAGATTCATATAAAAGGAGAGAAAGAACGAGGACTCTACATCAGGTCCGTTTCCATGGCCTAAAGCCTCCTATTAATGCAAAAAGAACCTAAATATCTCCAGCGCCGCCTGCCATTGCGTGAGACACTATCTTGTAAACCTATAAACATGTCCAAGAGGAACCCAAATAGCCTCTTACGTGTTTTTAAAATGCTTTGTCTTCCACATGGTGTCAATTTGCATTTTTGCGTAGGAGCTCATTTACTTATTTAAAATTTTATGGCCACCAAAATCACACAAACCGCACCGCCTCCGTAACCAGCGCCTGCACTTTTTTTACAGACTTAGGATTTTCTTACTTGGTTTTCCCATTTAGAAAGTGCAGAATCTCTCAAATACATAAACACGAGTAAACACAGAAGATTATCCCATATGTTAGAATCATTACTGAAGAGCTTTTTATGTGTTCGCCACGACACGCAGCTCCTCTTTTACAGCACGCAAACTGTCACATATAGATATACCGTATCTTCCCAATATGGTGCAAAATCAAGTAACTCAAATGAAATGAAATGTTTCAACACTTGTGTAAAAATATATGAGACATTCTGCTGTTACAAATTCAGCGTACACGCATCCCATAATAGGTCTTTGTGCCCCGAAATGGACAAAAATGGAAAACCTCCTCTATTAACAGTAATGTTTCCTCCTGTGTCTCCATGTCTCCTCTCTATTGTATTGTCACTCCTGTCAGTGCTCCACAAAAGACTTTCCCCAGCTAATCTCCGTCTCTGAGTCAATAACATTCAGAGGCAATTTTCTTCACTTCCCATTGTCGGGCTAAATTGAATTCCAAACTAAGACACAACTTACACTGCAACCGTCAGCACTATTGGATTTTCTAAAACCATTTTGTTCAACACACCCAAAAGTTGGGCTGAGAAAATTCCACACTGTACGATATATACAACACTGGAAATAAAATATTAATAACAAACTCAGATATACTGCAAACACACTGATGAGGATGTATCGTAGCTTTGAATTACTGTGTGATGAAGTGAACAGTATCAACTGGACAAAGTGAGCAGTGATCGATGTGTTTGGCTGAGTTTCCTCTTCTGATAGCAGGTATCACACAGCAGCAATCTATAGTTTCTCCGTCCTGACTCCTGAGGGCAGGCCTGGTTGTTAGTCAGATAGCTGCTTGTTTTCTTGTTCCTAACTGGCTGGTGTAAAGGATCGGGGTCGTGTGACTCCACAGGGAGGGTTGCTTAATTTTTCCCTGAGAGGTTCGTGGTGAAAGTGAGAAACAGTCCCAGGTGTTCATGAAATACCCAGTGACATTCAGTCACTCATTTATTCAGTATCCTTATCCTGTTAGGGGTCGTGGGTGTGCTGGAGCCTATCCCAGCTGACATCGGGTAAGGCGGGGTACACCCTGGACAGGCTGCCAGACTATCACAGGGCTGACACATGGAGACAGACAACCATTCACGCTCACACTCACACTCACACTCAATTTAAACACGGCAATTTAAAGTCACTGATTAACCTGACCTGCATGGACTGTGGGCGTAAGCCAGAGAACCCGGGGAACATAAACCACATTTCACATTTCAAATTAAATCTGACTTATAAATAAAAAACCCTTCGATAAAGTTGGACGTATGGGCAGCACGCTGGCCTCAGAGGTTTTGAAGCTCGTATTTTTTTGATGAGAGGTTATAAAAGTTTGGCGTGACCAAGATCTGATGTTACAGAGAGTTTGTGGCAATAAAATGATGCTCTGTAAAGCGGGTTGAAAATTTTACATGGGTCAGATAGATATTATGAAAAAAATCGAATCCAGATCTGTACATGGAAACTTTTCAAACCCACCAATACCTCAAAAACTTACTTTGTAAAAACTGTGTTAAATACCACAGGCAGCATGGTGACCTGAATGAGTGAAACAAGGGGGGAAAAACAGGGGTTTTTTTTCTTCAAGGCCTCTGGTGAGGCTACCTAAGAGGTAGCTGTTCCCCTTTGATGTCTCCCCACGCTGTATCCCTGGTTAGCGGCAAAACAACAAAGCACCATGTGGTGTGGAGGACTTATTACTTGAGTGGACCGGCATTAACGACTGTATGTTACGCTTCACTCTCGCAGGTCTGCGCAGGCAAGCACAGACAAATCAATGCCATCCGTTCGGTAAACCAGAGCAAACTGCTGAATGATTTCACGAGGTACATAAAATGACATCCCTTTTACAGTTTCAAATGGTTACAATGAAATCCTAGTAGAAGAAGGATGGGGATTTCATTAAATTTACATCATTACCATTGTGCATGCCTCATGTTAATAAAGTGTCAGGGTGGTACCATCACTACGGGCCTTGACAGAAGTTTTCTAAATTAGCGAGGCCTCTGGTTTAATGAAAGAAAGAAGAAAGAAAGCTCCCTGACATGTGTGTCAAACATCAAAAAGCTCCACTCTACAGATAAAAAGGGAAGTTAATATGCCTCGGATATAAAGATTTATTGATGTAAAGTCAGACATGTTAGCGGACGTGGAGACAGAGGGACATATATTACGTTTTAAGCGTAGTATCCAGACTTCTGACGCCTGTTTTTTTGCCTCTTTAATTTGGTCAAGTATGATAAATATGTCTACAGGTCTGATTAAAAAAAGGCCTTTTCTGGGATTCATGTGGTCTGGATGGAGGTTACTCAACCGCCAGGGACCCCTGGGACTGAGGTCTGCTCTGTACGGCTGAGTTGTGTGCCATTAAAGCATGCATGAGGTTTTAATTTACTAATAACACTTGCATTTCATTTAGAGCAAATTTTAGAAACTGCACCACGTAAACAACAAACCCTCACTCAGGAAAAATGTTAATTAATTAACTCCTTCAAGCAAGAATCTCGTTTAATTTCCTCCAACAGTAAGGGAAGGAATGCTGGGGTTCTTGTATCCCAATGAATTTCTCCACATCATCAGCTCAGCTCAATAAACGGCCCAAATTGTCAGCAAAACCTCCTGAGCAACATGAAATCAAAAACCCCTTTTTCTCCTTCTTTACTTAGGCACATTCACGCTGACAGAAAGACTCGCATTCATCGCATTTCTGGAATACTTGTTGGTGGCATATTGTAGGTGGAGTGAACAAAGCTGAGGGAGTGAACGCTGAGACGCTGGGCCCCAAGATAGGAGGACAAAGGGCCAGGCAGAGCTCAGGCTAAGTGAAAGGGCCCTGACAAAAGGCTAAGAAGAAGAGGGCCTGGGTTGGAGGGAGAGGAGGCAAAGCCGGGGGCCTGTGTGCCCACGCACCGAGGCCCCGGGTGTTGGAGAGCCGCTGGAGCACGACCATGTGTGGTCCATTATCGCAACCGGCAAGCACTGAACACCACGCCTCCCTCAATGGGAAGACGGATGCCCCCTTGCTGATTGCCCCAAAACCTGGTAAAAAAGGCTCCAGGGAACAAAGGCACCCGCCCTGTTGGGAGAGAGCCATTGAAAAAGGTCGCAGGAGCATGCCTAGATGGGTTTACTCTTCTGCCGGATGGACAATGGAGCTGACAGGTGCTGGAGGAAGACAGACAAGGGGACAGAGCGAGAGAAAGGAGGCGGATGGGTTTGAGTGTGGAGGTGGATGACGAGGAGACACTTCTCAGAAGCAAATGGCTCCTGAGGAGAACACAACACATATTTATGTCCTACATTTTGAGTTGGCTTGTTTATTGACGGAGCAAACAATGGATCCCTGCCGAGTAAACGCGGCAATGTTGAATTGGTAAACAGTTCTAGACCGAAATATTGCCAGCGGAACTCTCTGCTGTTTGTGCTTATCTGTTTATAATGACGCCCGACACACAACCACACTCACAGTCATTTAACAAAAATGTCAATATTTCCAGCCTCACGCACTCAAGCAGAAGGACTTGTCATAACATGAGAATAAAGCCGTGACTCATCCTTCCGTTTATTCATTTGTCTTCATCCGATCTGACTGCGAATGCCGCAGCCCTTGGGAGCAGGAAACAGATGGAGCCATGTCCTTCATCAGATCAAAAAACAAAAAAGCCAGGGAGGCAGTTCAGGCCCTTCAGCGCCTCGTCTGAAGCCTCCACAAACACGCAGCCTCCATCTGCGTCAGCTGCTCTCTGCACTGTTTCCAGGTCAGCCAAAAGGGGGGCAGGGGCCAGGCAGCGTTTCTTCTCAGGAAACCTTTCCTTAAGGAATTAGGGTCAGTGGCTCTGCTTCGATGACCTCCCGAGTACTCAGGATCAGAGATCAGGGGAGAATGGAAGGAAGAAGAGGAGGACACTTACGTCATTCCCTGTCCCCCTCCCGTCTTGCCTATGGTGACCAGGTCTCTTACACAAGAGGCTTTAGAGCTGCATTATCCGCCGCTAACAGCACATGAGAAGGGGGTTCAGAGAGCAGCGGGCTGGTGATGCCGCTCATCAGACACTACATTACAATCCCTATCCTGGATGTCCAGCAGGCCATATCTCACAACTGTCACTACGTATCTGTCAGCGCTGAGCATGTACGGCATATAAACACGCACGCTTCAAACAGCACTCAGCAGCTTGTTACGCTCTGTGATGGATGCCTGGGAGTGGCCTGGATGTGCTGGAGAAGCTTAACAGTGCTCTCGTTTCCACGCAGTAGGCCGTGTTTGAAATCAGCTCAGATAAGGTTAAATAAACTGCAACACGCAGAATGCCTTTTGCTCCCGGACAGAGCGGTGTGTCTCACTGTTGTGAAATATGATGCTTAATGTTATGCAGCTGTAAAAGCAACTCTTTTTTGCTCTCATGGTAGCATTTAAGTGATAAAATGAAAAAGTCTGTCTAACCGTGCGTTCACACTGTGAGTAACAAGATCAACAAGTCACCAGAGGGCCATTGAGAGCTGAGAGAGTAGAGTAACTCAAAATTGTCCAAGAAGCCTGCAGGCAGAGAAAGGCCACCATGTGTGAACCTTTCAGGGACATGAGCTATTAACAGCCCAGAGATTTGCACGCTGTCTTTGTTTCAATGTAATATTCATAACAAACAAGTTTACCTGACAAGTGGGAAAAAGACAGAAGAGAATAGCAAACTGATGTTTTCTGAAAAATACATACAAACAAGTGTCTTTACCAGCTGCTACGAAATCGCAATGGCTGTTAGTGTTTTCATCTCGCATGTCTGTGTGTGTGTGTGTGTGTGTGTTTGTGTGTCATTGAGGCAAAACATGGTCCTGGAGACACCTTTTGTAGTGGGAATTACCACAGACGTCCTTCTGAATATTATGCTACTTGTTTATATGTCTGTCTGTCTGTGACCGTGCAAGATACAGCCACAAAACATTGCAGGTGTGTACCTGAGCAAGGGGGCTGGTAGAAGAGGACAGGAAGTGGGGAAGTGCCATTGCCTCTCCCTACTTTACACCCCTGATCAAATTGCAGCTCTGAAGAATTAAGCCAACATGGAAGTGCCAAAAACTGCAGTTCCTCTAATGGCCACTTGAGGCTGACTCCACAAGTGAGTCCACATGTTTACAGCCTGGTACAAAAAGCAGTTTTGGTGTGTAAAGTTACTTTCAACATTCATGACAATAGTGCGGGATGTGGATTTTTATATACCTCACCTGTTTACATGTTATTAAGGCTTCAATTTACATATAATTAAAGGAGGGCCTCTTGATTGACAGGCTGTTTGCCTATAGGGTCCTCAGCTTCTCAGTCAGATCTACCCTTCGCTCCTCCACAGCGCCAGTCTCATTCAAATTTCACACTTCAGGCTCCAAAAAACCAAAATGGCCTCAGCCAAAATGCCAAACTCGTGGCTTCAAAATGGGACTCCACAAACCAAAGAGTGAAGTCATGGTACCTAAGTTCATTATTTTTACAGTCTATGCCCCTGGCCCACCTTCGTTTTAAGTCAATGATCGCATAAAGATCCTGCACAAAACGATGATCTCTGATTTTTGGTTTATTTCAATTAAAGCTTCCTAATTGGATTTTCCATAAAGTTTTTACTACAGCTAAATTCACAAATCAGCAAAGTCAGTCTATAAGCTGATACTAGCTTTTTGCAGATGTATAAGTATCAGTGTCTGTGTCTACAAAAATGCCAAACCAATTCATAATTCATTAGCTAATTCAGGAACAGGGTGTCCTTTACATAGTTTGTCCATTAGAAAGACCTGACAAATTGATCTTTACACTGTTAAATGATTCTTTTGTTGTGAATCTTGGTCACAATTCTTAAAAAACAACCAAGGGATCTGTATTATGATTATTTGATTGGTTGTATGTTTATCATATTGGATTATACACACACTGAAATAGTCAAGCAGCAAAATAATGTAAAAACTAAACACATTAGCTCAAATAAAAGACAATGTATTTTTCTGTTAATTACGTTTAAAAGGCGGGGCCATATCGTAATTAAGAACTAGACGTTATGTACTTGGGAAAGCAGATGTTTCTTTGTTTGTAGCCCTCCTGTTGCCAGGCTAGCTAGTTTGTTTAAGTCTGTCATTTGGACCTACTCAGCCTTAAAGGTGCTAACCTACACGTAACAATTTAGGTGCTGTTTTAATGGTAACTAATGTTTCACTTCAGTGTTCAGTAGGAAAGATTCCCAAAAGTATTAGTCTGATAGTCTTATGGTCAAAAAGTCTATTTACAAAGATATATGTTGGAAAGGCAATAATGCCTTACGATAAAAATTGTCTTATATTAGAATCAGTATGATAATACAGCAAAATTCTGTTGGACCGGCTCCACCCTCATAGGAGAACAACCCATCTGGCTCACATTGTGAACACGCTGTGAAAACAGAGGTGGTGAGAGCTGATGAGACCATCATTAGAACATCTGGAAAGGAAACAGCACTATGACAGTTTAGTGGCTTTGTCTGTTAAACTGTGTGGTCAAGCAGTTAAACTCCCCTGATGTGTGGGGCGGATTCTTCTAAAACCAGCAAAACACAGAAACAACATTGGGTGAACAAACGAGAGGCAGCAAACAGGCGTTGTGCAACGTTGCTATGGGTGTGACCACCCAGGTCCAGCATCTGGGATTTAGTCTGGAAATGAGTCAAACACAATCCGGCACTGTGAAACACAAAGACTACCCACATGTTCTTCCTGTGGTGCGAAAATCAAAGCTCTTCCCTCTAAGATAAATATCACCGACAGAAATATCACACAATCTTTCATCATCAGGCCAAATTTGGAGAGGAAACAATCATTTTGCAGCGTGTGCAAACATGTAGGCTAATTTCCAAACATCTAGGGATGTCTGAGGAGGAACAATAATGTGATCACTGCCAAGAGGCCTCTACTCTATCTGTTTCCAGCCACTCTAACCTTCACTGCAGAAAATCCTTTGGCTTATTTCTCCCTGGACTGTTTGAATTAGCCTGGGATACGGCGTATCACACCATCAAGACAGGAACATTCAAACAAGTGAAACAGAGCCAGCTACGTGGAAACCCTCCACCCGAAAGACAAGGTGATAAGTTCATCCTTATTCAGTCTTCTCCTCTCACCGTCACTCCGCTCCCACCTCAGCGCGAGATAAAGACACGACATCCAGATATAAACCGAAAGAAGAGATCAAAGATGTTTGAGTTGAGCTGGCCAGAAATACCATTCTGAGGTGAAAGTTGCTCTCCAAGCATTTGTCCAAGTAACAAACTGTCATTCCTGGTATGTGCTACTGAATATAACTGGCTGGGAAGCCCTTCACAAAGGTATATTTTTCATCTTGCAACACCTCCAGCTATATTTCAGGCAGAGCCCTCAGGCATATGCAGAATATTAATAAATCAGGACAAAAAATCATCCAGAGTGCTGCTTTTGGATGTTTCCTACACACTGGGGAGTAATTTGTTATTGCAGGTGGCCCCTTACAAGCCCAGTGTTCCTTCTCAAGTATCCCAAATAAAGAAAACAAAGGCGCTCAGATTGGAAGTGAAGCGTTTTCTTTCTTTGCTCTGCACAGAGAGCATAAAACACAAAAAGTGCAGCCCCGGATGATTAAGTAGATAAGGGTTTAAAAACAATCTTTCACAGTTTTTTGCTTTCTAAGATGAGGCTGATGCCAGGGCTTGTGTGGCAAACACTTTGCATTTGTAAATTCACAGAAGTAGATTAGTCTTTTTCTCCCATAATCCCTTTGTTGCCCAGAGGAAGGGATTTGTGGGTCAAGTCTGAGGGGGTGGATGGGTTTAGTCTGAGTCCACCTACAGCAGTATGCAGGGAGAAGCTACGAAGCCTCGACCAGACAGGCAGGCAGGCGAAGCATCCGTGCCTCTGCGCCCCCTCCCCCACGTACACACACCCACACACATACACACATGCAAACACACACAAACACACACATGCATACATCTTCCCTCAGACAGGCCAGGAACAAACCATAATGGCACAATGACCTACAAACCACAACCCCACGGGAATTATTCACAAGCTTTTAAATCAGATTCCATTAAAAGTCAGCTGCAGCAGCAGTGCAGGGGCGAGGGGGGCACGTACCCCACCCCCGACCCTGAACCCGTGCATTCTAACACACTATCCTTTAATGAGCTCAAAACAAAAGACGTTCGCTGGTCATGCTGAACACTGCTGCTTTGTTTCAGACATACTGTATACTGGTGGTCCAGTCAAGGGATTATAACACAGCTAAAAATATACTTTCAAAGTAAAAAGAGAAAACAGAAAAGTTTAAAGCAGAACAAATTAGAATAAGAAGAAAACTTTCTTTCTACTGTACATATCTTTTTAATTCTGGCTGAGTTATCATCATAAATGTAGATCTTATTATGATAAGATAAAAGTAAGATTTAAGTAATTAACCCAACTACACCCAATTAATCCTTAGGTTAATGGCGTGTAATTTGAGATAAGAGAAAAAAAGCAGTCCCACATAACGCAGATGAGTCAGTAAACTGTAAAGACTCATAAAATCTAAAGTTATTCATCATGACTTAGATATTTACCAAAGCAGTGACTACAGCTCAGAGTAAAGCAAAACCTTTTTTCTTGTTTCTCGTCTCCTTTCAAGATGTGTAACTGAGAATTGGACCTGAGTGAAGTCAGCCAAAAAAATAAAGTGTTGCCCCTGTGTTACATGGTAGAAAATAACACTCTGCCTTCACACCTTTTAGTCATGGACATGTAATGGACTGTGAAAATAAATGTGTTCCTTTTTTGTTTATTCCCCCTCTTTCTGAGTATGACGGTTCGATCAGTGATGGATCACTGGTGGTCTGTCCATCCATCCATCCATGCATGGACGATTTCAACTGAGCTCAAGCTGGGTGTAAGAAAGTATAAATACCCTTGAGTATTGCAATATTACACTGTGTAATACCGTGAAAATTCTCAAAACCACAATTGATTTCAAATTAATAGTTTACATGTGAAAAATCGTGACAGTTGGTCATTTTGTGTTGTGCTCAAACTCCTGACCGCTAGACCCTTCAGCATAGTAATCTATCTTCAACCATTTGACTCTTCCACTCCAATATAACCACATATTGCTAGCATAAATGCAAAGATCACAGGATTATAAAACAAGCAGAGTTATAAAGGGCGCACTGCTAGCATTTACAGTTTTCCTAAACTTAGCTTTTTAAAAATTGCAATAAATCACCTTGCTTAAAGTATCGCAATATATCAAAAAATACTGAATCTAAACACCTGTATCGTGATACATACTGTATCACTAAATACTTGGCAATACACATCACTATAACATCAGCATGCTAACATGCTCACAAACAATACTGACATGCTAATGTTACAATGTCCACCTTCTTAGGTTGGCGTGTTAGCATGCTAATATTTGCTAAATAGCCTCAAACACAAAGATCAGCTGCGGCTGATGGGAATCTCATTTGTATTTTGTGCATTAGACAAACTGAAGTTCTAACGTGTTGACAGTACAAGCTGTGTGTGACATTTTATTCACAACTACAAATATGAACCTTGTAGTGTAGCTGTAGAGGATTCATCCTCTGGGGAACATGAATGGTTGTAAAACGTGTCATAGCAAATAAAGAGTTGTCGAGATATTTCAGTCTGGACCAAAGTGGTACACCAAACGACATCAGGAGCAGAGTAGGACAGGTCCTCACAAAATGTGTGTGGGATGATGCTGCATTCAAGACAACTCGGAAGTACAATATGGGACAAACGCTGTCCCACATTGATTCAAAACAGGACGCACCATTTACTTGTCAAACATGAGACAATCCTGTATTTTAAGGGATGAGTGGCAACACTGAGACCAATATTGCCACACTGATAAAATATAAAATCAAATATAGAATATACTGTAGTTTTATCATGGTATCTTTAATGAACACTGTAGCAGCAAGGCGAGCTACAGTCTGGTTGTAGCGTGTATTACTTGCAAGTGATAATACTATAAATACAGCTCTCTGTGTGTAAATAATTTGGCATTTAAGGGGAAAAATGTACATGAAAACATAAAAAAATACCTACACTGGCTGGCTGCCAATATTGTACATGCTTAACTGATAGACCACCGTGTTTCTGAATAACTCATTAAAGCAAATACTGCTTAATATCATACAAATGATTTTCACAAAATATGGTATTAAGCCCATGTTGTGTACATTACATAAACTGGAAGTGCAACTGGAAACAATTAACACTTTTACAGCTCTTTTCATTCCAGCTGTGTAAATTGCGCCTCTGTTTTATAGAGAGATTATGAAACAAAGCAGCTTGTTCACACAGTACAATTTAGGCAGTGTATGAAACGTCAGCAACCTTGAATCAGTCAATAAACGGTGACCACCTTCCAGGTTTTCTGAAATTGTTTGATCATTCACACCAAAAACCACACAGCATCTCAGGCTGCCAATCCCTGATCCAAGAAATACAGTGTTTATGATTCAATTTCCTCTCTGGATGGAGACAAAAGTAGCACTACTGGTGTAAGATAAAAGCAACTTACATACAAACAGCCTAATTCCTCTTGTTCTCAGTGCTCTGATGGACCACCTGTTAGACCTGATGCTCATTAGGCTGGAGACTGGGAGGCCGCCATGGGGCTGTTCTATCAAACAGTCAGACTCATCCTGGAGGAATCCGGCTGTAAAATGCACTCTCACTGGGAAATCACTCAGACGGGCTCATAAAAAAAGCACACACAAGCGTTTACTCACACCAGCTAGCACACACAGCCCCACTACGCCCCAAACAAACACACATTACTGAATCTGAACTGCTTTCCAATGAACGCGGAGGCAATCACTATCACCAGTCCTGAAGGACTCAAGGCCCATTATCCAGCGGGTTTGGATTTGATTTTCTCTTTGGGTGGCTCCAGCGTGACAAGTTGCTGGTGAAAATAGATTATCTCGCCAGGGAGTAAGAAATAACTTCCTTCAGCACAAAGTAGATGATGTCTTGTAAACATTTTGCACTCCCATTCTTCTGATGGAGGATATGTTGTCAGTGCTGACTGGTTTCCAGCACTTTCAGAATGTGTGACTTCCCTGTAGGTCTGGGTATTGTTTAAAAGGTTACAATACCAGTACCCTTAAAGTGATCGCATTACCAATAGAGATCATTCCATAACTTTTCTTTCTACTTCATTTGATACCCATTATGCAACACATTCTCACTGTGACCTCGTCACATATTGACGTGCTTGGTCACGGACTTTCCACGTCCACATGACGTGCAAGCTACCCTGGGTGCGTTGGTTGTTGACATTCTGCCTGTTATATGCATTGTCTTCTTTCAAGATACACTTCCGTTTTCACAGGAAATTTAATGTTAACATAGAGTCCCTTTCAAAATAAATGCAGTGCGCTAGTACAACACCGCGGATTGACGTTTTTTTTCCTTCAACAACAAACACACATGGTTGGGTTTAGTCAACAAAGCACATGGTTAGGTTTAGGAAAAAAGATCTTCCGGGACACGAACACTGCTCTCTTGGGTGAAAGTTGGTGTTTGTTGGACCCATCTACCACCACTCCCACCCATCCCCCTCAGACGTTTGCCGCCCTAATTTTCATCCTTGTCCCACCACATTTCCCCCTGACACAGCCTGGTGCCCTAAAACTATAACGGCAACCAGCTGTGTATCATGTCGATGTTAAAGGACTTTTTTTTTGTTGGTTTCTGACGCCGCAAGTCACTGCCCAAGCACCAGATTTCATCAACTTCAGAGTGAGACCGGGCTCCATCATCTGACTTTAAGCATTCAGTTGTGTAAAATGCCACCAGATGCCACAGGCGTGACGTATAGCCATACTTTCGACCATTCTGGTGGTGTCTCAGCACATTGAACTGCCCACTGTGTCAAATACACCGCGCCCAACTTCTCCACACCATTAGACTATGTGTGTTCTTGTTGCTGGGGTAGTGGGCTAATATCATTTCCCATTAAATCCAAGAATGATCACCTTGATTGGCTGCAAACATAACTAATCAAACTGTCATTTTCGTTCTAGATCTGGATACAAAAAGGATCAATGCAGGTATCTTTGACTGGAGATTTTTGTTAGTATGTGTCTGTACTGGGTTATTTTTGTCGATACCTTAAAGGGATCAAGTACTGATACCCAAACCTACTTCCCTGCATGGGCACATATCTATCAGACATCTCAGTAAATATCTGCTGCAGAAGAACGCTTTCCTAAAACCTAAAAATCTTTACAAAAATGTTTGTATTCAAAGACGTTTTCACTGTTTTAAATCTATAAGCTAAAGACATTACTTCTTAATATAATGGTTGTTAAGATCTCAGGTTTTTGACCTCCATAAATCATGCTTTACCCCACATTATTTAACTCCACTTGAAAAGGCCACAGCTTAAGAAAGAGGTCATACTCATATAAAAAATAGCTGAGATAGCACCACTCTGCAAGTCCCTTTGTCTCCTGTGATTACCCCTAATTCCTCTCACCAGAGCAACCAGATAACGTTAACCTCGCCTCAGATATTTATAGGTGTTAAATGTGCACGTGCTAATTCTTTACATCATCTGGTGGGTCGTTCTCTATTTATGTGATTCTTCTTGGGGAGCCAGCATCTCTGCAGCCAGATTGTGGAGGATGTTAAGTCTCCCGCAAACTACTCTGAGTCTCGGGATCAGGTTACACTGTTTTACATGAACACGGGAAGTTTTTCCAGGGGTAATGAGAATCTGTGCCAGCCCAGAAAAGTGCAAAGCGCACTCAGCGGGCCCCAGGGGCAGACAAAACAGCATTAAGTATTAAGGCTGCTTAAATGGAAAGAAATTCACTGTGTCAACCCAATTTCCTCATGACGGCGCAAGGAAGCCATAATCTCAAAAATAACATGTTGACAGAAGGTGTACGTTCATCTCGCTACCAGTTCTGTGGTAATGACCAAAACGGTGAGGTGGAAAGAAATTACATTGGCTTCCGTGTGTGATTCTATGACTCACAGAGGCAGATTAGTAATGATGAAATATTCAAGACTACTGTGGGAATGAATAAACTGCCATTCCCATTCACCTGATGTGGCATGTTATTATAGTCCAGAATAGCAATATTTCGGATGAGATATGCTCTTTAGTGCTATAGAAATTATTAGTCAAATGAAAATTATCATCAGCTATTGTGATTAATGATTGATTGTCATTTAAGAGGCAAAATTGTGAAATATTTTCTTTTTTTTCAGATTCTCAGATGTGAGGATTTGCAGCTTTTTCAGTGTTAATATATTTATATTGCCTACATTTAAAATGTCACCTTGAGCTCTGTGCAATTGTGAGAGGCTTTTTTTTTTTTTTACTATTTTCTGTGTAGGCAGTTAATCAATTAAACAACTCTTTAATCCAAAAGCAGATTAAACGATAAAGAAAATGATTAAATCAGCCTTGAAGCTATTTCAAACAAGCTAACAGTCAGTGTAAATGCTAATGTTGGCATGCTAATATGCTCTAAATGACAATAGTTACATGCTGATGTATGTTCACTATCTTGGCTTAATGGTTAGCATGTGACATATGCTAATTAGGTCTGAACACAAAGTACAGCTGAGGCTGATGGGAGTGTCACTGGTTTTGCTGGTGTTTAGTCATAAAATTTAGATCAGATCATGGTGCCAGAGGTAAAGTTAAGAGATCGACAAATAAAATTATGGCTCATTCTCTGGGGATCATGAATGTCTGAACAAACTTTCACAGCAAGCCATTGAGTAGTTGTTGAGATATTTCAGTCTGGACCAAAGTGGTAAACCAAACAAAATCAATATCCACAGAGCCATGAGGTTAGCATGGCTAAAAAGCATCAAAGCAACTGATTTGTATGGTATTACCCAGCCTTAGAGATAAATACAGAACATTGCAAAACGTGGTGATATAAGCCGACATCAGGAAGTGTGATCAGCAAACCACAAACACAACACTGAAACACTGAAAGATCAGACATGAAACTCAGACATAAAAAAGGGAAATAATGCTGCTGGTAAACACAGCTTTCTCCTTCATGCAGTAGTCATAAAGCCTTATTAGATCAATGTGACGTGAATTCTTCCAGAACAACACCTGCTGTGACGTCTCTACGGGCTATTTATGGCACAGTCCCTTAACTACATAAAGCTCGGGTGTTCTGCAAATCCTACGCCATCAGTCCAATCAGCCTCAGAAAGCTGCATGGGCGTGTGTTTGTGATTACATATCTGTGCATGAGCGAGAGACACACTGTCATCTCCAGCGTACCGCCACAACAAATCAGCACCAGCGAGCCCTTAATGCACTGATGTGCGTAATTATGAGCAAACTGCATGCTTAATGATGAAACAAGGGTCGAAACATGTTGAAGAGAAAAAGAGACAGAGACGGTGAGACACAGCTGCATGCAGATGTGAACAAAGCAGTGGGGTTTAATTATATGAACCTGCTAGCATGTCAGATCCCTGATAAGAGAGTTCAGAGGAGGACGGGCCTTCTCACAGGAGAGATTTACCGGCCTATTTGACCTAGAAGAAGTCAGTGAATTAAGAGTGGGAGGACGAACTCTTTTCAGCCTCCTGCTTACTGAGCCATATACAATCCAGAATTACTGTTGGGTCAATTTCTGGCTACACATTGCATCTCCCTTTTTAAACTTGACTTACGGTTCAGTAATACATTTGTCTTATTAATATAATTTTTTATTGGCCTCTTTTTTTCCACGCTGGTACCGTAGATTAGCTCAATGGATGGCAATGTTGGTTACTTATCTGCTACATAAGTCCAGATCGCAATATAACAACTAAATGGATTGCTAACTGCAATGACAGTTTTACATGCACGGCCCCCAGAGGATGAATCCTACATACTTTGGTGATCCCCTGACTCTATCTTAAGTGCCAAAAACTGTCAACATTTGTAATATAAAGTAAAATATCTTAACAAGTACCGGATATATTGATGTCACATGCTATATATTCAAAGGCCCTAGCGGATAAATTATAAGACTTCAGGGATTCTTCTGACAACCTAGGCAGCACTTTGTGTTACATGCTTATTAGCAAATATTAGCAGGCAAACAAGATAGATAGATAGATAGATAGATAGATAGAGCATTATACTATTGTTAGCATTGTCACTGTGAGCATGTTAGCATGCTAACAGGCTAGACTAAGATAAAGAGGAACTTTGCGGATAGGTAGATAGATATTTTTGCTAGCATTGTCACTGTGAGCATGTTAGCATGCTGATGTTAGCTCTCAAAGCACAGCTGCCAGCACGGCTGCAGACTCTCAGTGTTGCTGCTTGATAAATGACTCCACATTCAATAAATTAGCAAAATTGCTGTCAATATTTTCTGTCAATCAATTAATTGACTAGTCATTTCAGCAATGAAGGCAAGATACTTCACAACAATGGGACTAAACCACGACCATAGGGGCTCATAAATCTGAGCTAATTCTTGTCTCTTATGTGTCAGTGCAAAGAGCCAAATAGAGGAGGACTCATTTCTTGGTTTTGTTTACCAGAGCTCAGATAATCAATACAGCTATTGTCCTCTGTCAACTATTTCTGCCACTGTAATGAATGACTCCGACCACACAGCTCCAGCCAATACAGCAGGTACATATTTCCTGGGAGTGAGGTTGGAACAAAACGCTCATCTGTCAGTTTATCTATTGACGTTCAGTTCTGGCTCAGTATCTTATCGTTGCCCAAAAGTAATGGTGTGTGCTGGTGAACCACTGCAGAATAATGAAGTCACTTGCAGTGGATGCAATGGAGACCTCTGCTCTCTGCCATGCCTGTTATGCCAGTGCAACAGAGTGCATTCCTGGAGCTTGGCAGATATTAAAAATTCAAGTCACGCAAACTGGGTTAAAACGCCACACAGTGCACACATTTAGTTCGACTCAGTAGCCAAGGGTTCAGGCCAGACTCTTGCCTTTTGTGGCACAGAAATACACACTTTAGCACTTAAGAGTGTCGAGGAAGCTGTGGCCGTTGAGAGTTGCCAGCAGAAAAAGGCTGCTCAAATCAAAAGATGAAGGCAAGAATGAATTCATGATGTCTTGTCATTCTTGAATGACACTTGGTGGTTTATGGTGAAGGACGTGGGGGAGAGGACTAAACACACACGTCAGTGGTGTGAAGGCAGACATCATCCTCTGTACTGCCCTCCTCATCACTTCTATAATCCTTAGGGACGGCTTTGAGGGTTGCAAGCAAAGGACCTTCAGTGAGAAGCCTTCAGCAGCAGCACTCGAGGTGTACTCACAGGTTTTTATGAGGTGCAAAGTGAGGTATTATTCTCTCCAACCCCTCAGCCGCCTTTCCTTAGGGCGAGGAATTCTCTCTAAACCCCAAAGAAAAATACTTGTATATGGATTTTTATGACTTGAAAAGTGTACTTGCAATTGACCTATCCCCTCTTTTGGCTAGGGAAAAGCTGAGCTGGAACGGGATGCTGCCAAATCCTGCACTGCGTGGATTCTATACTGTACATGCAAACAGATGGATGAAGCGCTACGGCTGGTTTTCAAGTCGGAGCCACAATCCAGCAAGAAAAAACAGGCTCACAACATCTCTGCAATAGTGTCCTTCAATTGTATTATTCATGTTATCCCAACAAATTATTCAGGCCTTGCCCCGAGCAAGTGCCAGTATTTGGCTGAATTAATGGACACAGTTTTTCCCCACACATCGGGCATTGTAAGCCGCAATCAAGCTCACATCCCAAAGATGTGAGCTCATCTTTTTCCAATAGAGCAGAATTGTGGTTATTAATCTTTGCAACAACGTCTAATGTGGGATTTGAACTACACACACCACAGTGCCAGTGAGTGATGTCTCCATTCCTTTGTAGTGGGACTTCAAGTCATGGTATACCAAGAGACTTTGTTTGAGATCCACATTGCATTTTATGTCCTTGATATCACTTACAATGATGGGCAGTTAAAAAGAGTTATTATCTGCCTGTAGTATGGAAAACCACATGGTCAAACATATGGCCAGTAAAAACAAATGGCCTGTGTCACTGAGTTATGTTTTTTTTTCTAATAACATCACAAGTGTAGAGTGGCAAAATGGTTGGTTTATAGCCGAGGCCTGAATGAGAACAAAGAGCTGCAGCACCATTTCCACAGCCTCATCATGTAGTATTGATCTTCCTGTGGGTCATGGACCCCTTTTTTCCCCTCATCCCTCCCTCCACTCAGCTACGCCTCAGGACTGTACTTGTCATCTCATTTCACCGAGCCAGCAGGGGGGCTTTAACAAATCAATTACCAGTCTCTTGCTGGTTAGCTCTATTAGAGGCCACCATTGGCCCTTGGGTTTGGGGCAAAACACTATGTCAGCCAATGCTGCTCTATGTTTGACTCATGGAAACCCGGGAAGCCCCGCCAGCGCTGGCTGACAAAGGACTTGTACAGTTCATATCATCTCACGGAGAAATAGTGGTTTTTAAGAATGAGGCTGGCAACATTCTTTATTGTTCTCATTTGTCGACAAATCCCCAAAACAGACCAAAACCAAAAATAAACTGATCCAGCTAACAACTACTGTCTGTGTAGTCAAGACCGGATATAGCTCTGTGCCATAGAACGCCATTGTTGTCCAAACACTTGACATACTCCATCTTTACCATGAGAATGGGCACTGCAGTTTAGTTGATTTTCAGTCCCATGTGCACCGTCCTGCTGTTGTTTACACTCATGAGAGCACCACAAATATGTATTAATTCTCGACTATGCAACAAGTGCACTATTTCCTCCTGTAGCCAGACCACCTCCACAGTGCTGTGTCAGCACCAGAGAAAGGACTGGAATCACGGATTATAACTCTACCATAGAGGAAAAAAGTGCTTGGGCTTGTTTGTGTTTCTTTAAAACAATCACAGTCATCCACTGTGCCCAGGATGCAGTGACAATGCTCTTGCAAAATAGTGACGGGGGTGAACATGTTTTGGTGGAACATTTGCACATGGGAAGGCCGAGCATTGTCATTGAAATGCCCTACAAAAGACAGGTGCCCAAGAGGTGAAGCCTGACTATACTCAAGCTCTGGAGGAGCTCAGTGGACACATTAAAACCACAGACGATTTGCTGACTGTTTGTGGCTCTAGCAGAACATTATTAGGACGATATCACAGAAGCTCATGTGAAGTGGAACGGATCAGTAGGTTTGTGAAGTCACTGTCACTGGCTCATGCCGCTGCCAGGGTAAAAGATGTGGCAAATCAACTTCGACTGGCTGTGTCAGAAAATGGATCAACACCTGGCATGAGAGTCCTGCGAGATGGAGTCTCACAGAGTCGTTCACAAGTTGTTTTATTCATCACAAATCTTTACAACAATTCACTGAAACAACACAGCAGGCATGCCTCATTGCATGATCCAAATCTCAGTCAAAACTTGCTGTTTTCAGTGTGTAAGTTTCTAGCTTGGAGGTTGTTGTTTCCCTTAGGGAAAAGGATCTGGAAATGGTAACATGCAGATAGCAAAAGGAAGGGAGAATGGTAGCCAACATCAGCACCCAATGGCAGGTTTATAGCCACAGTTTACATCTGGTGAGTCAGACTACTGTATTTATGTCACCTTTACAAAAAAATACAGTGCCCAGCTGTTTAAGAAAATAACTAAAGGATACATTTGTTTTGTATATATTTATTTACATTTTCAATATTCAAAAATGGGCTTAGGGCTGAGTTTTGAGAAGGAGTGTAATGACAGCCTTATTCTTTAAACTTCTATTATACCACAAAAGACAGGATCAGGGATGTAAACAATTATAAAGATCATGTTTATGACTTCAATGGATGAAAAAAGTATGGAAGACATTAACTTGGATGCTTAGAATGAAGAAAATGGTAGACACTTTTACGTCTGAATAATATATGATACTGCACATAATTTGGTTCAGTTTCAGAAACAGCTCAGTGAAAAACAGCAACAGGATAATTCCTCTGCACTAGTCAATGTCAGCCAAACTTCCAGTTCCTCACAATCAGAGAGCATTCAGGGAAAAATGAACAGGTACTTTTTGTTCATTCTGAGCCAGGCGTAATCATTTCATGGCTTTCCGTAAAGTAGCAGATGATTTAGCTTTACCAAAACTCTTGAGGCAAACACTGCTGAACACTGAGCTGGTGTTTTTATCCAACTCATAAATCTCACAATTATCTGACTGGGCCTATACTGTATACTGCGGACGCTGGTCCCAAATAAACAGCCTTAAATCCTGCTCAAATAAACACAGCCCCAACAGCCATAAACACATCAGCAACTTGAGCTAATAACCCAAACCGAAGCTACTGAAAATAATGCGAGCGACTACGTGCTGTCAATCCCAGCAGACATATACTGAATGAGGAAACAGTGTTTACTTTTGGCATTCAGTTGACTGCTGCTGGAGATATGCCGGGATGTTCGTCCATAGTACTGGGTCCAGTTATGAATGATTTATATAAGTTTCAGTACATGTTTGTGTATTGTTGGACTGCCTCACTAACCTGCATTATTTTCAGGCACCAGGTTTTTCTGCTTTCATTTTCCTGCTAATAAACTGTAGTTGACCATCTAAGTATCTGCTAATGAGGGTAATAGAAAGGAGTATTTGTATTCCATAAAAAAACAATAAAAATGAGGAAAGCAGCTCAACATATCAAATGTTTATAAAGCCTTTCTGTGATAAGCAAAGGCGAGCATTCCAGCAAAACTAATGTTGGCTACTGCACAAAGCTGGCAGGAAGATAGACTCATAGATCAGCCAAAGGTTGCACCACACACAGCTAAACTTGCATCAGAGCAGCTTTATATTGGATCGACAAGGTTAAAGCTCTCCCGCTCTACATCTTACATCGGGGTCTCGTCATACTGCATCCAGCATTTTGATGAATAGTGTTTACTTAGTGCTTTGAGACTAACAACTCTGGATTCATTATGACACACAAAGTACCGTGATGTATTTATGTAGCGAGCAGCTGCCCCTTATTTGGTTAGTGTTGCTGTTTGTCCTCAACAAGGCAACAACCACTCTGCATTATCTGCAGACATGAAAATATTTAGAGCTGAACATCCAGGTATACATCAGGTCAATGGCACAAAGGTTTATGAATATGCAAGTGACCTCCGCTTCAAGGTTTAGAGCTGCCAGAAAGCGTTACCGTGCTGAGGTAAAAACATTGTGCATACACTATAGAGGAGAACTGGGTCTTATCTCCAGCTGGGGTCATGACAAAATGTCAATTCTTTGATCAATTTTTTAAATAACATCAAGATGTTTGACCAGTTTCGATGCACTTTGATCTCAATCATCAATTTTTTTTGGATGAATTCTCTGATCAAGATCAAATGCATCCCGCATTCAATGTTCTTTCATCTTCTCATAACCTTCAGTCCCTGTCTACACATATACAAATATTTTCCTCTTTGTATTAGCCTCCCATCTACAAGCACACAAAGTTTTACATCACTAAAACAGATTATTTTTTAACACCCTTTCTAAGATGTAGGTTTTTCAAGAGTCCTGTTACTTTGAATTGGTGGAGACAAGCGGCAACCTCCAAGGCTGAAAAATGAAGCCAACATGGAAGTGCCAAAAACTGCAGTTTCTTGAATGGCCACTTGAGGCTGGCTCCAAAACAGAGTAAATCCCCTGGATCCCCCTGAATTTTGTCTTGAAGTTATATATATTTAACGGTGGGACCACTTGTGTGACAGGCTGTCTGCAAGGTGTTGCTACAATACAAGCCAGATCCACCCCTCCCTCCTCCACAGCTCCACCCTCTCCTCCAAATTTGGTCACTTCTGGCTCTAAAAATCAAAGATGGTAACGGCCAATATTCCAAACTTGAGGCTTCAAAATGGGAGTCCACAAAGTAATGAGTGATGTCATGGTAGCTACATCCATTATTTTATACTTTCGATGCATGTGTAAAACAGAGCATATGGGAAACAATGACAACATCTCCTTAATTCGCACATGCCCATTGTTGCTGTGTGTAATGAGCATGTGCCAGAAACAGTAAAAACAACGGTTTGTTCGCATTCTGTTAGAACTGCTTGGTCTTATGACCACTTTACACTCACTTAGGCCTAATTCCAATACCCCCCCTTGTCCACTACCCCTTAGCCCTCGAAATGAAGCAACAAGGGGTAGAGGTTGAAATCTTTCCCTAGGAAATGGGACAACACTCACTACGTCACCGCGTCGGTTACATTCAAGTATACGTAACTATTTTAAACAGGAAGCCGTGAGACATCTACATTTCCAACCGGCATCTACAATGAAGTCTCCAGTTGAGTTCATCCTACCGATCACATCTGCAGTATTCATTAGAGGACTTCTGCTAGCTAGCTAATTAGCTAACCAGCTAACATTACGAGGCAGCTGGCGTGTTATCGTAATGTGAAAAATCCGACAATTTTGCAGAACAGGACAGATGACAGACGCCAGATAGTGCGAGCTAGCTAGCTAGCTAACAAACAACCTGATGACAGTAATGTTAGCTAGGTGGCTAGCTTTCTGTCAACTCCAATCTAGACATCGTGAATAGCAATAAAAAAATTGTTATACCAAATACACAATTATTCGAAAACGTTTTTACATAAGTTCCATGTTTATTTGCGAAATTATGCGTATATGTATGAACTTTTTTCCCTGCTCACTGGTAGGCACGGTGACGTCTACCCCTCGCTGGCAAGTCAGCATCTGAAATCCCTCGCTCCGAAGGGCTAGTTTCATACCCACTACCCCTTGTTATGCCCCCTATGCTCCCAAGGGGTAGGGCTAAGGGGGGGTATTGGGACGGACCCCAAGTATTACTCCACCACGTAATGGACGAACAGAGGCATCTACTGCGCCTGATGTTATTTGGTCCACCTCATTGTCTCAGTTTTGGATCATCAGGACCAGTCGAACCAGCAGATGGTGGGACAATTTTGAGAATGGGATTGTTGGGATGGTGGAAGGTAAACGTTCTCGTGTCCAGAGCAGCACTCGTACCTTAGAGTAAACTCTTTCGTCCTTATATTGAGGGGAATCAACGGTGACGAGATCTCAAGTGTTTTGAAAAATGTGGCCTGTACAATTTACTACCTTTGTGGCGAGGGGAGAATGTGGGAGACAGCTAACACCTGCGAGTGTTTGGAGTCGTTTTTACATTCTTGTGTGTACAGAGATGTTTTGTAAAATAAAGATCTGGTGGACAGATTCTTTTTTTTAATGAAGGAGAAAAGTATCAAACATATATAGGCTACATATGTAGACAGGGCCTCAGTTTAGTCAGGTATCCTAAGCAACCATTATTTTAATTTTTGCACATCGTCGCATGCAGAAAGAAAGGCATGGATCTAAATACAGAGAACTTTAACAGCCTCTCGAGCGGGGACTAAAAGGTTTAAACTCTTAATCTGGTTTAGATCGTGGGCGTCTACTGCTGCAGCAGCTGACTCACCCTTGGGAGTCCACTGACAGTTACACAGAAAGCCTCCTAAGTCAGACAAATCTGCAAATAATTAAAGCTTTTGGGGGGAATCCTGTTTTATTAATTAATATATCTCAAATCGTTTTTGAGGATGCAGCTGTTTAGATGAGAAAAGCATACAGTATCATCCATCTGTTACACTGTTTGAGCTACCTCTGCCAATATTATTATTATTACAGTATTATCTGTGGGGTTCAGATGAGGGAACCTGCAGGACTGAACGTAAGAATCTGTTTTTGATTATTGTGGACAACATTGGAACTGTGATGCATGTATAAAAACCTGGCAACGCAGACCTGTGGCTCTTCTTCAGCTCTGCTCGGGTTTCTACTCCCCACAGTGTTCCACTCACAGCCATTCATTCTCAGGCCAAGGAGACAACGATTAAATATATTTGAATGCAGATGAATAGCTTAGATTGTAAACGGGAAATGCAATACTGTGAAAGAAATGAACACTGTTGGCCTCCAAAAATAAATAAGCAATATTTCATACAGCTATTATGTGCATCAATCCGATACTGGACATGATGTGAGCTGGTGTCTGGGAGACAAGGTCTTGAATATTTAAATGCCATGAGGTCATTCATAATGATGATTATGTGATTATGGCAAAGCTATGAATGTGTCCTTTCCAACAATACACTCACTCAGACGGTGTATTGTAAAACTATTAGGCCTTGGCACAATATTGCAGTATGACTGTCAGGACATGAGCCAGAGTAATGTATCGAGGAAGTGCTCCACAGCACATCATTTTAAATTTTAACATAAAATATTTCCACTTCAAATATTGATTTTTGGAAAACCACAGCAGGGGGCCTCGCCTTGTGTGGAGCGAGTTGTGCAGACCAAGCATTGCTGAATCACAGCTCTAAGATGGGAAACAGTAATTGCAAAGGGAGAAAGCCAAGATTGCAATTTAGTGTAAAACACAAACTAGTCATGAAAACAACAGTCAATTACACTGGGAAAAACAAACGTGTTACTGTAGCCAAACTGAGAACGAGGGGTAATTGTGTGTGTTAAATAAATGAATACAGTAAAGATTAATAAAGTAGCCATGGATGCAGCTGTAACAAGTTGAGTGGTCTAATAATACCAGCAACAGGGCTGCACAATTAATCAGAGTATTAAAGGGATATTTCCAATTTTTTTGAAGTGGGGTTGTTTGGGCTACTTAGCCATAGACAGTATATTACATTTAGTGGATGTCAGTCAGCACGTTCCCAGTTTGGAGAAGCAGGCTGGAGTCTGACACGGACGCTAAGCAATCCACTGCTGTGGAGAGGTCCGCAAACAACACTCACTTTAGCCACCTAAAAAAGTCCCACCTAAGATAATCAACATCAGTTTAAGTTTATGCTATATCAAGAGTATTTTTACTGCTGTACCTTATTGTCAGGCAGTGATTTCCAACTGGAAAATTAAGTCGTTCCATCGTTCTCTTCAAAGCCAGACACAGAAGCTATGTGACCTTGGCGTTTCAAAGGGTTAGTTTGGATTCCCCAAAGTCACACAATAACATAAACTGACTAACTGATCGATGCAGTGGTAGACCAGCAGCTCCCACGTTTAGTGAGCTAAAATTACTGTTTTTGTGAATGGGGTCTGGTAGCTTTGATGAGAGCATAAACGGGGAACTGAAGCTGTTAATGACTCCCCTGTCGGAATGGGCTGTCTAAGAGGCTATATGCATGGCGTGTTTTTGCGCCATCATATTCATTGTTTTCGATGTAGACATACAGCAGGCACACTCAAACGCCACAGTGGCGCTGTCGTGGCGCGAACGCATTTTAGAATGCTTATTATTCAGAGTGCTAAGGCTGCACCTTGAGATGAAAAGTTAATAATTTCAGTGCAGGCTATAATACGGTGCTGGTTATAGTCGCTTCACCGTAGACGCAACCTGCTCCGCGTCCTTGAAAGTTGGCACAGAGTAGCGCTCAGCGCCTGACCTGGTGTTTTCCAGACAGTTAAAGACGCGGCATGTGTACAGCCCCTAATGGAAATGTAAAGCACTTAAAATACTCTCAATATAGCATACACCTAAACCGATGTTAATTTATTTAGGAGGGACTTTTTATAGGTAGCTAAAATATGTTTTGTTGCTGACCCCCATATACAACAGTACATTACTCAGCTTCCACACTGGACTCCTGCCTGCTTCTCCAAACAGGGGACATACCGATTGACATCTACTGTATGTAATATACCATCTATGGATACGAAACCTATACAACCACACTTCAAAAAAACAAGATATCCCTTTAACAAACTTGCAATATGGCCACATGAAATATCTAAATTGCAGGAGCTGCAATATGAAGGTAAAATGTGTCACAACATACCATTATAAATGAAGCACTTCTTCAGAGATGCCCCTGCCTTCGGATTGTATTCCAGACATATGGGAAAATGCTTCCCAGCAAAAATCACATCATCATTTTTTTATAATATTTTCTGTGAAAATGAAACACAAATATTACCACTAACTAAAACTGAAACTCAGTGGAATCACAATATCTGTCGAAATTAACTGTAATATGATTTTTTCCTTTTTTGCTCCCTAACTTGTACAACAGGGACAATCTCACTGACTAACTCAAAGAACTTTCTCTCAGATGCTTCTACATACTTTTGATCAATTTGTATGTATGTTTCTACTTCTCTGTTCTTTGCATGAAAAGTTGAGTCCCATAAATATTTCTGAAAATGTTTGCAAAAAATAACAATCTATGAGACACGAAATTTTGTCTTGAAAACAGGAAACAGATCCTTTATACATCCACAGAATTCAAATTTCCAGGTTTCCAAAGACCCTCTCGTTTGCTGATGTCGAGCTGTTACCGCAAATTAAAAGCTCATTGAGCACACAAACATGCCAGCGTGCTTCCTGCCAACTCATCTGTTCATTGTGACAACCTGTATCCATCATTCATCCGCATGATTTACAACCAACCGTCTCCAACAGTAGAGTGTGAGATACACCATAATCTCCTACATAAATCTGAACTGTACTTGTTGGCCACATGCAATACATCACATGCAAAACACTACACTTTTTGTGAGGTTTTAATTCCTCATGCAAGTGCGCTTTGAAGCTGAACCCACAGAGAGTACATTTTACATACAAATGTGTGCTGCTGTGACACTGCAGGCAAGAGACACATAAGTCATTCATTTTCCGTTATGGATTTACACTTCATTGGATGAATGAATGAATGAGTTCTGCAACGGCTGCAGGAAGATATTAATGAAATCCTTATTCACCTAATAAGAGCAAGCCATCTGTGTGCTCACTGGGAAACTATGGTGGATTGTTCCTTCCCTCAAAAATCAATAACCTGTGAATGAGCTGCTGGGGGTAGATGCTAGCTCCGGAGGAGAACAAGAGCATGAGCCGCTGGACATGCGGTTCAGGAGGTGACATACCCACAGCGCTGAGCAAGGTCTGTTGTCTCCCAACCACAGGGCCGGGTCTCGAGGGAGCGAACGAGCCCACGTGGCAGGTACCCCGAAGCCTGCCTGCTTTACTCCAGCTGTCATGAGGGAGAGTCATCAGCTCCATCAATCAAGTGGAGTGATGGGCGCGCTGCATTCGCAAATGTGTCGTAGCAGTGCTAAATGAGAAGCGGAGGCAGGGAAAGCAAGTCATTTAATCTAGTGTTTAGTGCTGATAATGTATTTTTCTTTACCAAAGTCTTGGAAATCTGCCAGCAGGGTGAGATAATTTCACCTCTTCCCACACAGAAATCGACTCCTCACAGGAAGTTTCATGGTGTAAGTGTCATTCTCTTCATCGCGTAATTTGTCTTTTTCCCAGATAATGGCGCTTGTTTCTAGAAAATAAAAGATTAACCCCCGAGCATGAGGCTAAAACATTTGCTAAGGTGAATACTGTTTTGGCAGAAAAAGATGGCTTGAGTGACAGTTTATTTGAACAATCATGAGCCTCGTGTGTCTGAAAGTTCGGGTCTTCATCGGGGGGACTCCGGCAGTCACTCACACAAATGAAAACAAAGCTGGTGAGCCAGCAGGGCCCGTGGATGAATTCCCCTTTAACTGCTTCCTAATTAAAACAGCCGCTGATGTTTCTAACATGTGGCAGCGAGAAATGTGTCTACTACACAGGCTGGACACGTTTAGAAGAGCCGCTCGGGGGATCCGGTGTGGTTTGGGGCCCTCTTAACATCTCATCAGGTAAATTTTGTAAGACCCCAAGGCAGCCGGAGTTCACAGTCAGGACAACATGTGCTCACCACAGACAGAAACAGATCAGCCTCGAGGCCTTCACAGTCACACTTAAACAATCAAGGATCAGACCTTCTATCTAATGCCATAATGCCCCATCAGTCATTCCTCCTCGCCAGCACTGCTCTTTTCTCCATTCTCTTTTGCATACCCTCAATCTCTCTCAGATTATAAATTTATTTTTCTAGAAAGCGCCTGTCTCATTATTCTGTCAGAGGAGCTGACAGCGCTTCTCTCCAGATCCTCAAACCTCAGGGGCTGGTAAAGGAAAAACAGTTGAGCACACTTTCTCCCAACCCAAACTTCCTCCCCAGCTCAAAAATAAACTCGGGCCAATTGTGTGTATCTCCCCGACGAAGAGGAAGACCTCACTTGGCAAAGCAGCCGGGAGGGGAAAGTCACACATGCGGAAGGTCAAAGATGAAGAGACGCACCGTGGCCACAGATACTGAGGGTCAGCGCTCAGCCAAAATAAACCACTGAAATCAACCCTGTAAACCATCATGGTTCTATCAATCTGTCACCAGCGTGATTTTATTCGCAATGACGGAGAGAGAGGGAGAGTGACTGAGAGAGAAAGAGAGTGCACGGGAGAGTTGGCTCTGTCTGTGAAATACAATACAACACAAGCTGTTCTCCATCTGGAGAGATGTCAGACTCGTCTGCCGCACCGAGCCATGACAAGCTACATTAGAACTAGTCAATTTACACCACATTTGATTGGATTTGTTAATGCCGTACATATCCAATCACAAAAAAGATATGGCCCTTTATTTAACATGACTAATTAGAAATAAAAATCATTTATTTTCGCAGCTCTACAGGTGTAGCTCATGAGGAGAAACACAAGGAGAAACAGAAGCATAAAGCCAGCACCAACAGTAGGAACTTAACCTACATATATATAACTGGCTTCATTCTTTCATAACCCACATAGCCATTTAGCGAAAAGCCCCCTAAGGCTGAGATTACAGCTCTGGATTGGATTCAACTCCTGCCCTCTCTCAGTGTAGCTATTTGATGAAAGGCTTGGCAAGGGTCACATCCAAGTGCGGTGGGTATTTTTTTTTTCTAAACTTACTTAAATGAAACTATACGAGGACCTGGGCCAGACTGGTCGTCTGGTTGTAAATAACCTGTGGTGTCCCAGAGGGTGGCATACTGCAGGCTGTTGTGCTTTGCACGCATTTTGCAGAGTACTAAAACCACGCACTGGGTTCCCAGGGCTCAACAGTATCAATTAGAGGCAGCTTGTGAAAAGATGTGCTTCCTCCGTTGCTGTGGTCTGGTCAGAGGTAGGAAGTGAGGGAAGAGAGAGGGAGGAGGTGACTCCTACAGCCGGGGCTGTTGGGGTCCACAAGAATTCAGTTTGCTCTGTCAGCTCGTACACAAGTCCACAAGAAAGAAAACAGTACCACTACACACACTTCACCAGTCCCCTCCTGTTTCCTTACTCTTCTCTGAGGTGTACAACCTCTTTACAGGTACCTCAATTCAGTGACTTGAGAAAACACGCAGCCTCAAGAACAAAGGCCACCAGGGGCACTTGTTTCCGTGTGTCCCGGTGTTACAAGCCTGAGGGGAGCAGCAGGTTACCCACAGTGGCTGAACAGGCCAGACCACAGGCCCTTCTGTGCTGCATTTGACTCACTTACCACACTTAGGAAACACCAGATACTGTAATCATACTTGAAAACCACTTTAACCACAATAATCACACAACTGAGAGACACTCCAACACTCGTGTCCTTTAAGGAATGAACCTGAACTGGAGACGAAGGGCAAAATCACTAACAGATGATGATGTCAAATTGATAGGAAATTTAGCACACTATCTTGTTCCACTGATGGCCAGCTGTACAGTGCTATAAGACGGTGTTTGTTTCCAAAGGGATAAACAGTAGCATTTGCCAGGTTGATCCAGACAACAAGATTTAGCACACAGTAATCTCTGTCAGTGCCACTGTGTTAAAATAGACCCAACAAGTCTTTCAAACAAAACGAGTAAATATGTTGTCTGTAACTGCCCTTTGTGTTTTCTGATCCGCCACCCCTATTGGCATGACAACATATTGTCAACACCTTCCAAAACAGTTACAAATCAATCCTGAAAAATAAATACATTTTACGATGTGACATTTTATGATATGGTGAAAGGTTGGTTAGGTTTCAGCACAAAAACGACTTGGTTAGGTTTAGGGGAATATCATGGTTTGTGTAAAAATTGCTTCGTCGTTAAGGTTAGGGGAGCTTCGTCGTCAGGGTTACAGTCATAAACACATGGTTACGGAATGGTCGCGGTTGTGAAAATATATGTCATTTCGAGGCACTTGCTGAATCAACTCTTTCTGACGTCCTTCTTGGGACGACAGTCTCAAAAGTCCTCAGTGGGGAATCTTCCATAGAGGAAAATGAGTGCTGCTGCTGCTGCACTGATTCAACCCACAAGCCTGCTGTCAACAGCTAAATGAAAATGAAAGAGAAACTGAGACAAACTCTGAGAGGCAACACATGGCTGATAAACAGGGAAGTACTGTAACACAGTGGTAAGGGAGTACACCACCGCACTTCAGAATATGAAAGCAGCAAGTCAGGTTATTCTGAAAAGTTATAACTGTTAAATCCATTGCCAATAACACCAAACCCTCCACAGTGAGAGCACCAACATGTCAATTTGCAATGTAAAATATGTTTAACCATTCTTGATTTTACTTTTTCATTACTAAAATATGGCGTATAATTAAAAAACAACACCAATTATAAATGACAAAAATATGGCGAACATTCTGTCAGCTTTGGCAACCAAAAGCTGATGGCTGGTTTCCAGCTCTACAACTTGTCAGGCCGCATTTCCCAGAGTGCACTGACTGGCTCATCATCTTTCCAAAGAAACATCCATGCCACCCAAAACTAACAAGTTGAGCTGGCATATTCATAACACAAAGAAGCTTCTGTTAGTTCAGAATCCTCTGCCCTCTTTCCTCTGTCTCGCCACTTGAAAACGCAAACCCGGAGCACGCACGACCGTAATGAGTTCACCCAATTGGTCCTGACAGGTTTGGTCCACGAAGCTGCAGCGGTTTTCTGCTCTGTCCAAACAGTGAACACTGAGGTCTTGCTTCTTTGTCCTTCATAAACAACAGAGCAACACAACCAGCGCTTAATTCCCCTCTATTTAGGGACAAATGGCCTCCTTCATTGGGTCCAGGGAGAACAGAGGGACCACACAGCCCCTTCTTCTTACAATGGACAAAGGCACTGCCCCCGGACCAGCCAACTTGTGTCATAACCTTATCGAAACGAGCCAGTGCTTCTTGTCAGAGAATAAGGCCACCGAGATGGAGAGGCCCGGTGAAGAGGAGTAGCCTTCTCCTCTTCCTTACTGAAAAGGGCAAACTATAGCATCCCTGTTGGATATGGGGGACAGGGGAGTTTTTGTTTCTAATGGCTTGGGGTTCTCTGCTTACACGTTGTGCCCCCTCTCATCCACAGCGCTGTTAATCCCATTAATATGAAGAGGGCCAAGAGCCTGAGAGTGGCCACGGCTTAAGAGCCATCAGCCAGCATTAGCCCTCGAAATCCAAACCCTTGTCTAGACCCATTAACAACTTAGCTCGGCAGAGTCAAATCATTTGAAACCCGCGTCTAATGATGGGAGCATAACCTATAGCCCGCATTCACCCGTCAAAACACTGTTGTCAGGAATGCGCGGACCTGACACACCAGATGCGCCCTGTTATTTGATTATAAATCCCACTAATCTCATGCTGTTGGTCAAACAGCACATTTGATCCATCATTTTTGACTTAGTGTATTCCTTGGCTGCTTTAATGCCTTTCACGCATTATTGAGTAGCTGTGCTGAACGGCTGCCATGCAATACTGACCATGTGAGGGATTTACTTATTGGATGATTCAGTCCGGTATTAAACATTATTCCCATTTAAGGTGATTATTATCGTGTGTGTGTAGGTCTGTCTGTGTGCAGTATACTGTATGTGTGTGTGCTACTATAACCACATGATGTATTAGGAGAGATAATCTGTTGGCTTTTAATTAAATAGCCAGGCAAGGAGCACTGAGAATACCCAAATAGGACTAAGGTTAACGTCTTGTGCAGTGCAGCAGAGACAATCTCTAATGCCTCGGTCCACCAATAGGCAGCTAACATCTACATATGGCTACATTTCTCATTCCACAGCATACCAGTCTGGTGATTATAAAGCATTAAAGCCTGATTAATGCAGCTTTGAAGCAGCTTGCCTTGGCTGGGCTGGAGCACAGCGAGGGCTTTCAAGAGATGATGGCCATGGTGACTGCTCATGAGCAGCTTTCAATCACACAGTGAGAACAGTGACCGAGTATCACTCATGACAATCAACTGAAGCAAGCAATCAGGCGAGTGATTCAGCTCTCTACAACCTGCCACACCTATTTAGTTTCATCATCATCATCATCAGATAGCAGTTTGTTCTGGCAATCAAAGGGAGTTACCTTCAGCTCCACGCTGTGTAATCAACTCGTCAAGCCATCACAGGTAGTTAAGACTCAGGTGTGTATCAAGTTTCTCAAGAGTCTAGACATCATCTGGACCTGGAGGTTCAGGTTTTCTGTGGCGTCAAAGGAGCACGTTGGCTGTGTAAAGTGTCAGTCAGGATTACTGTGAGTGAAAAACTTGGACTGCTGCTCAGAGGTGCACCACAACCTGCTACTGTTCACACACTAATCAGATGTGGGCACTTAACAGTTGAAAAAGTAGAGTCCATGGCCATAGTGGCTCTAAAAGGCTATACTTAAAGGGGCAAAAAGCGAAATCGTTTCACGGCTAGGTTTGCTGTTGTGAACTGCCTGTAGACCAAAACAAAGTGTTTCATGAGCCACACCTCCCTCTACCTCTGCTCTCCAACACCGCCCACCCCCCACTTGCCTCATTACCTATCTGCGTGTGTAGCTGAGCACCGCAGCACCTCCACGGACTATTACATCCAGACGGTCCCGGTTTTTCTTCCGCAGGCTTCACTTCACTCAGCTGCCCGATATACCCGCTGCTTCTTCCCACTTTAACCTGAATAACAAACCAGGGTGCGGTGCTCCGGTTGGATCCAAACGGAGAGCCGGGGCTAGCTGGGAAGCTAGCGGAGGCTAACTGGCTGTGCTTCCCTCTGGTCATGCTGCAGCTAACGCTCCGCTAGCCACTCCCAGCTAACTCCTGTTTGTTATTCAGGTTAAAGTGGGTAGAAGCAGCGGGTCTGTCGGGCAGCTGAGTGTAGTGGAGCCTGAGGAGGAAGCACCGGTCAGCCCTAGCAGGTGGCAGCCGACTAGTGCTACCTGCTAACGCTAACGTTCCTACTCTTCTACGTGAGCCCGCCAGGCACGGGCTCACGGGCTTGTGAGTTAGCACTAGTCAGCTGCCACCGGCTACTGGAGTAACTTACAGCTATGGAGCGCTTCTACCAGCTCTTCTAGTTATTACATTACATGTATGCCATCACTCACTGGCTGTAGCCTTTTATAGGGAGGGAGGGCCAAAGGCTTCGAGAGGAGGAAGGAGGCAGCGATTCACATGAACATACATGAACGTGCAGCCGGACCGGCTTGTAAACAATGGGCTGGAGATCAACACAGAGAGAGAGTGTGTAAGGTCATGCTATACTCCAGAAGAAATTACACCTCTAGTTCTTCACTTAGTGATTTTTTTTTTCCACCTAGGTGGAAGGAAGTTCAGGAGGTGGTCAGGCGTGCAAAGGCTTCTTCGGCCCCAGGGCCTAATGGAGTCCCCTACCGGGTTTATAAAAGTGCGCCTGATACCCTTAAATTTTTGTGGAAACAGCTAAGAATAGTTTGGGAAAAACAAATTATACCAAGAGCATGGCGTAGGGCAGGGGGTGTCCTCATTCCTAAGGAGAAGGAGTCTGTGGACCTTAGCCAGTTCCGGATGATTTCTCTCTTGAATGTGGAGGGGAAGATTTTCTTTAGTGTAGTAGCGCAGAGACTAGCTAGCTACTTAGAAAGGAATAGCTTAATAGATACCATGGTGCAGAAGGCAGGAATACCAGGTTTTTCAGGGTGTTTAGAGCATACTAGCATGATCTGGCACCAGATTCAGGCAGCGAAGATTAACAAAAGGGACCTACATGTAATATTTTTAGATCTTGCAAATGCGTTTGGTTCAGTACCGCACAGCCTCATTTGGAGTGCGTTTGACTACTTCAGAGTGCCACAGGTAGTTGTTAACTTAGTGAAAGCATATTTTCAGGATATTAGGTTGTGTCTAAGTACAGCAGGTTTCACAACAGGTTGGCAGAGGCTAGAAATAGGCATCATGGCAGGGTGTACAATT
The DNA here is from genome assembly GCF_041903045.1 of Epinephelus lanceolatus. Lineage (NCBI taxonomy): Eukaryota > Metazoa > Chordata > Actinopteri > Perciformes > Serranidae > Epinephelus > Epinephelus lanceolatus. The sequence goes on along the minus strand of NC_135738.1, from coordinate 32,687,717 downwards.
TCTCCATTAGCATTTACTATGGCAATGGAAGTAATCATCAGGGCTTCTAAGTGGGTGGTAGGTGGGGAGAGACGGCAGAATGGGTTGCATCTTCCACCAGTTAGGGCTTACATGGACGACATGACACTGGTGACCACAACAATGCCATGTACAAAGAGGCTACTAGAGAAGGTAAATAAGAACCTCAAGTGGGCCAGCATGAAAATCAAGCCTAGTAAATCTAGAAGCATCTCGATATGTAGAGGGAAGTTAAGTGATAGGAAGTTTGTCATAGATGATGAGGACATCCCAACAATTAGGGAAAAGTCAGTAAAGAGCTTAGGTAGGTGGTACAATGTAGAGTTGAATGATAAGGAACAGGTGGTGAAATTTAGAAAAGATGTGGCTGAAGGATTGGATAGAATAGATAAATCAGAACTTCCAGGAAAGTTGAAGTTGTGGTGTTTGCAATTTGGGCTATATCCTAGGTTAATGTGGCCATTGTCAGTTTATGAAATTCCAATATCTGTTGTGGAGAGAATGGAAAGGTCGGTTAGCTCCTACATTAGGAAGTGGTTGGGCGCTCCTAGGTGCCTAAGTAGTGTTGCATTGTATGGAAAAGGGATACTTCAGCTGCCAGTATCTAGTTTAACAGAGGAATTTAAATGTACCAAGGTCAGGACAGAGCTCTTGTTATCTGGGAGTAAGGACGTGGTAGTTAGGAGTGTGGTTCCAAATCCAACCAAGGGGAGGAAGTGGAACCCAAGATCGGCAGTTCAGGAGGCAGAGGCAGCTCTTAGACATGCAGAGATTGTAGGTAATGTTCAGTTTGGCCGGGGAGGCCTGGGGCTTGGCTCAGGTAAACCGGTATGGAATACAGCAGGCCTCAAAGATAAAAGAAAGTTGGTTGTAGAACAGATACGCAGACAGGAAGAGATAGTAAGGGGTGCAAAGGTAGTGGCCCAGGCTAAACAGGGACAGTGGTTGAATTGGGAAAGTGTAGAGAAGAGGAAGCTTAGTTGGAGGGACCTGTGGAGTATGGAGGAGAATCGTATTAGATTCCTGGTAGGGGCTACATACGATGTGTTACCAACCCCCCAGAACCTAAAACTGTGGGTAAATGAGGACCCATCATGCCCATTGTGTTCACGTACCGCAACTTTAAAGCATATTTTGTCAGGCTGTAAAGTTGGCTTGTCACAAGGCCGATATACATGGCGACATAATCAGGTGTTGAAATGTTTAGCTGCAGGCATCGAAGGGAAACGAAGACAGGTGAATTCAGAAGGTGTTAAGGATAGGGGCTTAGTAATTCAGTTTGTCCGTGAGGGAGAGAAATACAGAAGGGATAAGTTAGTGAGGAGGCAAGGGTGTGGCCGCCTAGAAGGTGCTTGTGATTGGGAAATGCAAGTAGATTTAGGGGGAAAGCCTGTTGTTCCTCAGGAAATAGTCTGTACCAGGCAGAGGCCTGACTTAGTGTTGTGGTCAGTGAGTCAACAGATAGTTTATTTCATTGAGCTGACAGTTCCTTGGGAAGACTCAGTGGAAGAAGCCTATGAAAGAAAAAAGCTTAGATATGCAGACTTAGGAGCAGAAGCTGAGCAGCGAGGATGGAAGACTAGGATTTGTCCAGTGGAAGTGGGGTGTAGGGGATTCATAGCAAGATCAACTGTCTCACTCCTGGGGGAACTCGGAGTGCGGGGACATAATTTGAGGAAGACAGTGAGGGAAATGTCAGATGAAGCAATTAAATGCAGCCAGTTTATCTATTACAGAAGAAATAATGTCAGCTGGGGGCCAGCAGGGGGAACTACTAAGCAGGGCACATAATTCCTTGAGATCAGGTGGAGAGATCCACTTCCTGTCAGGAGAAATCCAGGAAGAGGAAGTATTTAAGTGTGGGAGTGGCCTATTGGAATCCATTTTGTTTGAGGCCATGCGGCAAGGTGAGTGTGCTTGCTGATCCTGTAAGTCCAGTTAGCTCCTTTAACTTTAGCTTATATTGTAGTTATGCTATGTAGTGTGTGAAATAGAGTATGGTGAATGTGACAGGAAAGCTAGTATCAGCATTGCTTCTGCCTGGAGCTCGCATGTATGGAGCCTGGGTTTGGTTGAAGATGGCAGTGCTGTTTGGGCTGAGAAAGCCATGTGTAAGTAAGAAGGAAATCCAGGAAGAGGAAGGTTATTTAAGTGTGGGAGTGGCCTATTTGAATCCATTTTGTTTGAGACCATGCTGCAAAGTGAGTGTGTTTGCTGATCCTGTGAGTTCATTTATCTCCTTTAACTTTAGCTTACATTGTAGTTATGCTATGTAGCGTGTGAAATAGAGTATGGTGAATGTGCTAGTAAAGGTAGTATCAGCATTGCTTCTGCCTGGAGCTCGCATAAACGGAGCCTGGGCTTGGTTGAAGTTGGCAGTGCTGTTTGGGCTGAGATCACTGTCCAGCCTCCTGGAGGTGTCATTGTTGTGAGGGCTCGTCCTGGGGAGGTAGACTGTACAGCCTAACCCGGCGGGGGAGTGTGATAGCCTAACAAGGCTTCCTTCCCTGGGTCTACCTCCTCTGTGGTAGTATAGGTAAGGTAAAGGAGGTTGTTCGGTTAGTGTGGGGAGCAGTGAGACCTGGCATTAGGGGAGTGTCTCTGGGATGCCAGAGATCACTGTCTAGCCTCCTGGAGGTGTCGTGGGACTAACTAGACGAAACACCGGTGAAAGGAGGTTCCCACCCGATGACCCCAAAGACATGTTAGTTATCACTGCTCACGGGTCTGTATAGTTAAGCCTTGCCATAATAGCTTATCGTAGGGCTTAGGAGGATTATTCACTGAGTGCTGATCCCTTTTTTTTTTGTTTTTTATTAGAGCACAAACTTCTTGTGTTTATCTGAATTTTAATTCCTTCAATCTAGAAATGATGAATTTCGCTTATTGCTCCTTTAAGTAAAGGGTGCTTTCAGCTACATGCAAATCTCACAATGACAATAACATGCTGAAATTAAACAAGTGTAATATTATAATAAGTGTCAATAGTTTTGCAGGAGTTTGGCCATAAACCAAAGTTTTGAGGAAACTGGAATTTTTGACTGGAACTGACCTTTTCTCACTAGAGAAACTGGCTGTAGCTTTTAGAGACAGAGAAAAAGTCAGGGGATAACCAAAGTAATTAGGATTCATCCTCTGGGGACCATGAATGTACTTAGAAAGTTTAATGGCAGCCCATCAGATAGCTGGTGGGATATTTTAGTCTGGACCAATGACTGCATATAAAAATGGACAACACATCTCCATCTTCTTCCACATTACAAAAATGAAGCCAGAATATCCCAGATACGGCCGCTGCCATCTTGCGCTGGCGATGTCATTTGGAGCCAGAATCTGCCCAGTAGTTCCCGTCCAACCAATCAGGAGCAGCGCCACTGATCACAGGCACCCTGACTAGCACAAACAGCTGTCAATCATGACATCGTACCTTTTTTTTATAGCATCAAATAACTAATTAAAACCAAACTTATCAGAAAAATGACCACCTGAACATACTGCGTGATATGAATTCCTTTAATGAATATTTGAGAACTTTTCCTTTGGAGGGGGCGGGGGTTATGACCTTTACTGCAGCCTGTGGGGGGTGATCTAAATGTTTTGGCTCCACTTTGGGGGAGCTGTTATGTTGTCCATCTTTATCTTTGACTCTATGCAGTTTAGACCCAAGTGGTGGACTGACTAACTGACATCCACAGAGCCATGTGGCTAGCATGGCTAAACTTATTAGCGCAATAACAATCACTGTTTAGGCTGACATGCATTGGCCTTGTTTTTAATCTTGTAGCTGGGATAATAGACTTTAATTTTTGTGTTTTAGTGAAGTAGTATGCTTGATTGAGGAACCACAAGATCCAGGTAGTGCCTTTTCCTGTGGTTTTTTATGTCTATTTATCTTTGGCATTTCTGTACTGTAATTATTTATAGGCTGACGTATTGGTCTCACCAAATTCCAGAAAGTGATGCAAAATATTTCTTTAGTTTCTTGTGGAAAAAAGGCTTTTCAAACTTTTCATTGTAAGAGCAGTGAGGGAGCTGCTGGAAGGAGAAAGTTCACTCAAGCCTACCACAGATCACACAGTGGAAGCTGCCGTCCCATTCAGGGCCACACAGCAGTCCGAGCAGCTTATCTAACTGTTTTGACAGTCACTGAGAAACCTGGTGACCCAGAATGGAAAGGTAGGTAAAAGGAAGTCCACAGTTAGGCAACAGGATTGCAGTGTTCTGCTGCGATGTGTGCATTTCCCCACGTTTTACATGTTAGGAAGTGCACCAATAAAACACTTTCTCGAATTTAATCGCTGTTGCACATTTTCCAAATATGCAGGTATTTCAGATTTTTCCTTTCTGCCCTCACCACAGGGAATGCACTACAAAGTCCAGCGTTTTTAAAACGAACTTTAGGAGCTGAAATTCAATAACCAAGATACAGTATAATGAAGTCTTATTCTGGGCCTGATGACAGTGAGGGAGAAAAGGGAGCATCATATCTAGTCAGCTGTTTCCTATTGACCTAAATATGAACTCAGTCCGTCCAAGGCTCCGAGGCTTCAAGTGATTCTGTAGGGTTTTGCGGGCGGGGGAAGCAACTCACAAACATATCAGAACCCCTCATTAATGGTATTTTTAGAAACAAATGAATTTCTGCCAGGACAGCTTATCTTGCAATTGTGGCGAGGGTGAAAATACAATTTCTACCCTCATCGGCTATCTGTTGGAAAATGAGAGCTTAGGAAAATGGAGATCCAATCTATCTGTGGTCAGACACTGAGCTGATGTTTCCGGGCTGGTGTAGCTCAAGTAAAGAGGGCCACAGTATCGGCACATCCTAATGCGAGATTCATCCATTTGTGTGCAATGACTAGATGGCAGGAGATTAGTTACTGTTTCAGTGACGCTCTGGCATTGTGAGAGAAAAATGAGAAAAAGAATTGGAATGAAAAGAACGAAAATAACTTTTTACTTTTACAAGTTTGTTGACAGCTACTGTGTCTGGAATGTGAACAGTCTAGAGTTGGAGCACGGTAACTGTGTATAATCTGTAAACGTTGGTCAGAAATCACAAACACTGTCTTCCCCTCATCTGAGAAAATCTATCAGAGAAAGTGTGGGGCCAACAAGATTGGGCAGGATGCCTCCCACATATCTCCTTCCTCTCCTGCCAACAGATTGTACTCCCTGGTGATTTGAGGGAGGAAACGCAGGAACATCATAGTTTCCTCTCCTCCAGACAACACATCCATTGCACAATGAAAATAGCCAGTACCACAATTGTCATCAGTGATTTTTATCTTTTGTTTGAATTTTTATTTGTCATTTATCTGCAAAAACTGATTTTATTGACCAGAGACACTCTACTTACAGTGTCACCTTTAAAATTGCTATAGCCTTGAGAGTGTAAATCTAATATTCCAGCCTGGTCTCACTGCCAGCGCGTAAAAATACACCACTTGGGCAGTAGCTCTGGCGCCATTATTGTAATGTTTACCATCTGTTTACCCCAATACATTGTCGACTCCAATGTAAACCTATCCATGTCATTATTAGACATTCAGTGGACGTAGTTTAAAAGCATGAAAGTTCACTCAAGGTGGGCGGGAGTGGATGGGTCCAACAAAGATCGGACTCTGACCCAAGAGACTGGAGTTCAAGACCAACAAACATGTTATGGTGTTTGTGCCATTATAGCCATGTGTTTTTTTTATAGCAACACACAACTGCCTTTTCGAGTCGAGTGTTTCTTAGCGACATCTGTGATCTTTTCCTAAACATAACCAAGTAGTTCTGTAGCCTAAACCTAACCACAGACCCCGTTTGTGCCACAAGAAGTCGAGTGCTTCTTAGCAATATCCACAGTCTTTTCCTAATCATAACTAAGTAGTTTTGTTGCATAAACCTATCCACCAACCGCTAACGTGAGTCACCTCAATTGACTAACATCAGCCACGATCTATGCCAAACCGCAGATCCCTACTTATCACCGACCCTTCTGTATCAAGATACAATGCAAAAGGCTGCCCTGGCTTTGTTCAGTAACATTGGGGCTTCTGCCCAAGCAGCAAAATATGACAAGTATGGATGAGGTAACGGTGATATTCATTCTCCTTTCAGCTCTGTTTTGTCCTACATCAACTCTCGAAGGGAAAATGTGATCCTTTAGCTGCTAAATGTGACCTTATGTTCCCTAGCTAGTTGCTAAATTTATTTGTCTGCTGTTTGGTGCTGAGAAAGTAGAATAAAAGGCGCTTTTAGAGCTTTTATGCTGAAAACAGATGCTTGTTGTGTCCGCAAAACACTATGAGAGCAGTCAGAGTGAAGCAAAATGATAAATTTGGAACCTTAAAACCAAAACAATTAGCTGAAAGATGCTATAAAGCCAATGCCCAGTGGATTCGTAACTATAAGCAACTCCTTTTATATTACTTATAACCATCTGATCCACAGTTACTCTAAAAATATTGATTTTCGGCACAAAATACAATAATATGACCACATGTGCTTTTTTCATGAGGCCATCTTCACTGACTCTGTTACGTGCTGTCTGTGCCATTGGGCACTTTGATGTCTCCATCCTGGCAACTACAGGCAAACACAACATCCTCCATTTGAATCCACTTCAAACCTTCCCCTTCAAACTGCAGAAGGGAGAAAAACCCTAAACTGCTTACCAAACGGGACCATCTGGAGGCAGTCGTTGGATGATGGGAGCTGGAGGACTGAAAGGCTTTGGGGGGTTGTTTAAGGGAAGGCAGACAGAAAAAGAGAGAGAGAGAGAGGGAGAACTGAGCAGCTACGTCTACCAAACCATGTCGTGAGTCCCTCTCTGCAGGCAGGACGGTAATTACAGGGAGCAGACAGAGAGAGCCTGACTGGGAAAAAAAGCGGAGATACTCAAACTGCTGGGTTGCCGCCCTTGAGCCCTCAACATAACCGCAACCAGCCCATCCTGCAGTATAGGCCATGAGAGTAGGGTTCCAGATCAGTGCGCTGACATACAGAGCCAAGGAGGAGGCAGCCAAGGGCACAGACGGCGGCACAGCCTACGTCAGGCCAGGTAGGTCAACACAGGCTGGCTTCCACCTCACAAGGACCACACAGAGCCTTCAGAATGTTAACACAGGCATATAAGACTCGAAATTGAGCTGTGTTTGCCTGTGCATCTCTGAGGAAACTGCCTACAATACATGATAAATAAATAAATAAATAAAATTACGCACAAAAACCCACCAAAAATAAATGAATAAAGATTCACTACTGTTTTTTTCCGTAACCCGGTTGGTATGATCATTAAACAACATGAGTCATTGCCCAAAGCACTGTGTGGCTTCTTTGCCTTCATCGACTCCAGAGCTCACATCAAACTGCATCAGCGTGAAACGTTCGGTTCTGCCCCCCCCCCCCCCCCCATCCCGACTTCTCTAATAAAGCTTTCAGGGCATGGAGCAGAGCAGCGTCTCGCCTTTACCAACTGTCTGAACATTATAAATCATCGGCCATGCCCAGGGAGGCAGCGTCCTTCAGTGTGACCCACAACCTTCACACATCCTCACACAGTCAAACATCACACCAGGGCAGAAAAATGAGCTGGGTGCAGTTCATCACATCCGTCAAGCTCCTGACAGGGAACGATAATCCATAAAACCAGTGTGTGGGGAGGCTGAATATACCTTGAAAACAGCTCAATGTTTTCAGCTGTTAAATGGAGAGAGTGGCTGCTTTTTTGACTTCACTGCTAGTGTGTTCACCTTGTTTAACCTGTGGCATAGTGAGGCTGACACCCTCTGGTCGGCTGATCGATTGGTTGGTCAAAATGCTTTTGTGCGACCGAATTCTCATTGGTCCGACAATCACTGTTGTTACTTTCATAAAGCTGTGTCCACCAAAGCTTTTTAGCTTAAATGCCAGGCGCTCTTCCAAAACAACGCCCAGTTGGGAGCAATCGAGTGCTTTGGAGATGCAGCATTTTTTTCAGCTGAGATGCATCTGGTTGCTACCTGTGAACTCAAAAATGCTGGCACAAGGTAGAGTACTTGCTCTGACCCTTCACTAAATCAGTGATTCTCAGCCATGGATGTATAAAGAAAAAAGGATACAGCATTGGAGGCGGGGCCCCGTTCATTCCTATGGAAGCTGCTCAGTGGTGCATGAAGCCAAAAACCATCACTTCAATACTTTGTGGCCCGTAGACCAAGCACACTAGAGACTTCCGCCAACCAAGCCAGCTGCTTCCGCTTTAACGCTTTGCTTTGCTATGTCATTTCATGGGGGTTTTGACGCTAAAAAAATGTATCAGTTGATTTACCAACATCACTTTCACATTTTAAGTCAATGGTAATCATCCAATGGATGTGATTACGCTGTATGGCCACTATGAAGATTGGCTTCAAAGCCCAGTGCACCTCCTCAACCAGAGGTCCGGGAGCTCCAGGGGTCCTCAAGGAAGTTCCGGGGTGTCCCCAGAAAAATGGGCAATAGTTTATTTTCAGTGTTTAATTCACTATAGAAGTGAGATCAATGTGGATAAGAGTCATAAGAGGGGCTATTCTAATAATAGGTTTCACATCCCTTTACTGTTATCTCCTCCTGACAACCATAGAATTCTGGTCGTATCTGACCACCAAAGTCTTTTCAGATGTTTTATGAAATCTTATAAAATGGAGATCCATGACCTAATGTATATTAATTTAGGGGTCCTTGAAATGAAATAGGTTGAGAATTTTTGCTTTAGATGAAGGAAAGGCTGATGCACGTATGGAGAGAGGACGGACCCGCCTATCTGTGCTATAAGTACTAATTTTTCCTTGGGCATGTCACAGTTGGTCTTTGTGGTGTCTATCCCACCCCTCTTCTACATTGGATGAAAGTGACAAGAGCAGTTATTTACCAAAAGTTAAACCTTTTTCATCTTTTGGCAACCAGAAGAAAAAAAAAAACAAACGTGTGGGATAGACACTTCACTCCTTGTCACACTGTTGGCATTTGTACCATGTAAATATGCAGAACTCAAAAACTATGATGGCTTTAGGAAAAGAAAAGTTTTAGTAGAAACAAAGCTACCAGGTATTTTTTAAACAGTAGCTGACTAAGATTTTCTTTGGTTGAGTACAGCCCTTTGGCACAGAACCCGTGGCAAACATTTTGCCACCTGCAATCAAGCTAATACCATGTGAATGCATTCACCAGACTTTGCTCTTATACCGCAGGCTCCTAGCGTGCAGGCTTACAGCAAGTCACACAAAATTGCACCAGTAATTCTCCTCTGACATTTATCTGGGCTCTACCATTCCTTCACTCAGCCCTAACTGTAGATTACAGCAGCAGCAGAGATATGAACTACATGACGTATGATTCCCATTTTCCAGTGCAGGTGTCAAAGCTGTGTATGTGTTAATGATGAGTGCGTCCAGGGGAGGGAGAGGAAATGCTCCCCAGGGTGATTTGGCACTGTGGAGCAGGCCACTCTTCTAGACTGTCGTTTTTATCGAGGGAGGGGCCATGACTGACTGCATGGTCAAAGACTGCATGCATGGGATTATGTTTTTACAGCCTGGAGGATAACATTTCGTAAAACACACATGTAAACCGTTTCTTCCCTTTTACTGTGACCTCCTGATGGTCTTGGTTACTATGTAGGGAATGCATAAAGTTTGCTCAAATTATTGTGTAACCAGTCAGCTCAGTGATAAGAAGTAGGCTGTGACTGAGAGTTTTTTGTTTTTCTCGGACACTGCCTTCACCATGATAAGAATATATAGAGAGAAAGCAACACATCATTACGTATTCCACCGCCGTACGAGACTACCAGCCAATTGATTAAAAACCCTCAGGTGTTTTTCATGCCAGCTTTGTAGCTCCTAGACATTTTACATGCACCCATACACACGCCACAATTTTGGATCCTAACTTTTAATCACTTGCTGAGTTAAGTCAATGCATTAGTTTCACAGCCAGAAGCAAAGAAGTAGCACAATCTGTCTTCTCACAGAGAGAAATCAATGTTCCACTGTGACAAAATATCCATATTTAATTCCTCTGCAACTATTTCTCATAAACATTCAATGGAAGCCACAGAGTTTTCTTTTTCTTTTAGATACACAACAAATAAAACATCAAATACGGATCTTTCTTTAGAGCTAGGGATGTCAATTGTTTGGCCTAACCGTTTATCAATTGAAAAATGTTATGCGTGTCTGTCTATTGGTCAAGTTTGCCTCAGTTTAACGCACTGCACACCACCAGGGTCTGGTGGGCGCTAATGTTAGCTAGCAGCACTACTCATTTGATGATTACTGCTTATAACACCGTCCTGACCCAAAAGCATTGCTATGGAAACAAGGTGGCCATCCTCCGGTCTCCCCCAACGTTGCTGCAGTCTAAGCGGCCCAATTCTGAGCTGCACATCCCCTTTAACATTGTTCACTACTGTTAGCTCTGTCACTGCTATTAGCAGCATTAGCACTGCTAGTGGTGCTAACATAGTAAACAGTGCTAAAGGGATTTTTCCATTGGGTTTTGGGTTATTAAAGAAAATATGCTCTGTCAACTCTGAAAAAAGCTAACGTTAGGCTAAAACCAAACTACACCATGGACGGTCGCATAATGTCGCCAGTCATTTAACCAATCATTTAACCACTTATTAGCAACCACCTTTTTTAAAACACCTAAAAGCTTCAAAATTCAAGAGGGAGTGCTTACTGATGTATTTTATTTTGTAGGAAAAAAAATGTGTTAACAACAGTCCACTGACCCATTGACTTAGAGACGAGGGAACCGGGAGTGCAAAAATGCTAACTTATTTCCGGGTTTTAGGACTCATTCTTCCACCACTACATGAAGCTGCTTAATCAGCGGGGCCACCTGGTGGGAGGTTGGAGGGTGGGCACAATGTTTCCACAGCAATGCTGTCCTACGCCCCACCACTGGGACAACATTGCTAGCGGTAATCGCCAAATCGGCAGCGCCACTAACTAGCTCCCACCTAGCTAGCCTGGCTGGTGCACAGTGCAGAGCAGCCAAGGCTGACGTTAGCGAACTAGTAGAGACTAGATGGAAGGCAGAGGGTTAACACATCTAATGAGCTGTCAGCAAAGCCAACAGAAAATAAAATAAAAGGCAAGACATTTTCATCACAGAACATTAACATTTCCCCACCTCTACATGGATAGCACTTTGAAATGTAGCGCTAAAGCTTACTTAGTCAATGAAGTGCCGGACCAAAAAGAAAGGCCTCTCGAATTTCACATAATTTTGCATTTTCTTCTTAAAATTAAATGGTTAGTTACCAGTTAATGAGTGTCGGGCTATTGAAAGCAAAATTAACAGAAAGTGACATCCCTATTTTGAGCACAAGACCTCACATTCTGAAATGCTGATGGCCTTTGAGTTTAAGAAAAAAACATTATTTGAATGATTCATAAATTACTGTCAGACTTACAGTTAAAATAAATCCTACCCAAGAGCTGCAGGGTGTTGGGTAATGGCAAGCTCGCAGTTTGATTTATCGTCATTCACACATTCAGCATTTTCCATCATGACAGCTTCTTTACCATCACCGAGTCACATCAGCTTCTTTTCTGCTCCAGCAAAGCATTAGCATTAGTTAGATCACTCTCTGTGTCCAGGGCTGTTTTTCCTGAGCAAAATTACATATCTCTGTCGCACCCACCCTTCCTCTATCTCCCTCCTTCCCCCCGGCTCAGCCCAGGGGGACAGGAGACGGCTGCTAATTGCGAGCCAGAACCAAACGCATGGTGTTAAAAACAGATAACGCTGGATGACAGATAGCCTGCAATAAAAATCATGTCAGACACACAATACGTCAGAGAAAATCTTACAATAAAAAAATCCCCAGCCACGATTGGAGAACTCTGTCAATCTGTTTCACAAGAAGCCTGAAATAACTTGGATCAAAACTCGCATGGTAATAAATAACATTATGTTAACATCTCCTCACAGAATATCAGGGTTGGGCTTTCTGTCTTACATTAAAACTTGGAGGCTGGAGGCTCCACGCAGCAGCAGCTGACTCTGCAGCAGCAGCAGCAGTGGTAGGTAGCCTCTCACCTCTGCACAGCATTGCCACTCCCTGACAGGTTTATGGACACAGAACACCATCTTTCTTGCACGTGAGTTTGCTGGAATCACCTGACCATAACACAAAGTGCAGAGCGACTCTACCACACACAAAGAACTTCAGCGAAAAAGGCCTTTGGGGATGTGTTGAAGCAAGAAGTGTTCTCCACACACGGCTAAGTTGTAGAGGAAATACACCACCAGTTGCTATGGAGGGTGTTAATGTAGTGTTTGTTCAGTAAGCTGTGTCCTCTGGGTGTGTTTTAAAAGCTGCACCTGTTTAACAAACTGCCGGGGCAAAGCACACAGAGGATTACGAACTGCACAATAGTGTGGTGAAAACAGGTGTATTCCTTGTATCTATAAATATGAGCTCATTATGAGTAATCCTTAAAGCAAGCAGCAACACAGCGGTGGCAGGGAAACGATGGCTCTGACCTACATCAAGGCATGGATGGTGCATAAATGAGCCCGAGGCACTGACAACCATCCAGCCATCAAATATCAAACGGCCAGCTATGAGTAATGCATTACCCCCGCAGTTACAGCAGCAGCGGCTGAAGCCATGCACTAACTGATGGTCTCGAGTGGAGGAGGAGGAGGATGACAACTTACTGCCTATTTTTAAGTAAATTAATAATAAAATACTTTGCTCAAAGTTTCAGCAGGCTGCACACTCGCAGCAGTTGGGCGAAGGGACTTCTGCTGTGAGGTGAGGAGACATATTCCTCCTCTAGAGATCAATTATTTCCTCGGCTCAACTCAAGACTTAGAGCAAGTCCAGAGTCTGGAGACTGCAACACTTTGCTCTGAGGCACAGTGCCTATTTACTGCTGCTTTCACTGCTCATCCTATTAAGAACTGCAGGAAGATATTACTGAGAGAATGCTGCAGGAATGTCACTGGAAATGTGAAGATACTGTATGATCATGATGTCTCAACACACACACAAGTGTCTGCAGGAATGAAGCAGTGATTTCCAACTTGCTGACACACTGTAAGACACTACAGATAAACAAGGATAAACACAGCTGCAGTTCGATCACTCTCCAGTAACAAACTCTATTGATAAATTGACACTTTCCTGAAGGCAGGCTGGTTGTGTTAATTGAAAAGTCCACGAGTTGCTGCTGCAATAAAACGCTGCTCACTCAGAGTTACGGCAACATCATGAATGAAGCCTATCATCATTCATGTGCTGTTGCGTGGAGCTGATAAGGTCCAGGTGAGGACACACAGTGGGGACAGTGACGTTAGTAAAATGGGGCTGGATGTCATTCATTCACTCAAGTACCTGTCATCGTAGCAGAAATCGGCGCCCAGAGTGTTGACATACAGGACCAGAGCCACGGCGCCGCACAGCAATTCTGCAAACATTTCTCTGCCCCTCACACACGTAGAGAAATTATTAAAAAAATAAGAAAAAAATAATAAAAGAGACAAAGATGTAAAGCGAGACAGAGAAAAGCAGCGAATCCCGATCTGTTCCCTCTCAGTCCCCGTCTTTGTCAGGATGTCTCTGCGAAAACAAGTCCGTCTCTCCCCCCATCATCCTCGGCGAAGTGCACAAAGTGGATAATCCATAGGTGGCTTTCTCTCTAACCCATGTTGGGTCCGAGCTGCGGAGCTTTTTATCCTGCGGGGAGTTGGGGCAGAAAATAAAACACGAGCAGCGTTTGGTGAATCTGTGACAGCACGCCTTCCCGACACGGAGGAGGATCAGCTCTCTGATGCTCAGCGGCCGCTGCTGGGTAAACGTCGGGAGGGAGAGCGCTGTCAAGGCCGCCATTTTGATATACACAACTTCCGGTTGGCTTTTCAAAATGAAGCTCGCTGATTAAAGTTGCATTTTATCAGCAAAACTTGTGTCAAATTGAATAAGAGGAATTGTGATATTAGGACGCTTTCTTGCAGTTTCATTAAAAATATCTTACAATCTTATTAGGACAGAAAAAAGAAAAAGTAATGCGTCACTAGCATATTTTATGCAATGATGTAGACTATATTTCACATTACTTACCACTGAACATAATTCTGCCTTTTGTACAGAAATACACAATGTTGCCGCCCATTTTAAAACACCGAATAATCCATTTCTGCTTTATCTAATTTTTTTAAACTAATTTAATATGTTGTTACATGCTAATCTCACCCAAAACAGCGATTAAAAAATATATATAAAATAAAGATTAATCATAGAAATGTATCTTTATTACAGTTTCCACACAAAGTCACGTTTCTAATACTTAATTTTCAATTTTTAATCGTTCCTATGCTTTAACACTGATTTAAATTTACTCCACTTCCGCTCCTGCTCGTGCTGTCTCTGTGCAATTGACGCAGTCGTGATCCAAACGCATGTGGTTAGGAGATCTCCCGCGCATGCGCACTGCCTCTCCTCCGGAGCTGGGGATAAATCACACTACATGATGCTGAGACCCGTTGGTAAGGGTCATTTACTACCACTAACAGTAGTCCATAATATGGAGGTGGTCCTCAGAGTGACGTTCAGGGACATTTAGGAGTTATTCAGGTGGGTCCTATGAATTCTCCGAACATAATCATGAATATTAAATTCCATTTGATTGTTATTTCATTCCTCAGGGGTTCCCACCTTAATGAATGTATTATTATTCCAGCAGAGGTGCCACTCTCCTCCTCTACCAACAGCAGCGTGGAGTACCTGATGGTAGAGACTATTAAGTATCTGTTCATGCTTAATTAGGATGCATAATAATTAAACCCTGAAGCTGTATAAAGTGAAGCAGCATTGATGTAAAATCATTTAGTGTGTTGTGAATGATTTTAGTGAATCCCAGAATTTTTATTCTGATGCTGATCTGGCTTCGATAATCTAAACATAAATGATCACAGCTGCAGAAAACAGTGGCTATAAAAGGAACATTATGTGTGCTTTGACTTCTGTTCAGTGAAAAAAAGGGAAAGGGATGGTGTGCTTTTACTAGAGATCATAGTTTTGTAAGTGAACTACTGTCAGTCAGCTGACTAGATCCTGTCTGAGCGGAGACCGCTTTGATCAAAAAGACTGGTTGTCTCATTAAATCATAAACGGAAAAAAAGTTTTCCTTCAGCTGATGTGAAGAATCTGTGACATGTTCATCACACTGGCTACTAAAAGTCTTGTCAGTGTCATTTCCAGTAATTGCTTCCTATTGCTTTAGGTTTTATCAGGCTTTGAAAAAAAATGACTGCACACAGTATAGCTGGCCCCACGGTGACCAGTAGAGGGCTCACCGTGCATGATGTCTGTGGGGAGAACTACTCAGTCATTATTTCAGTCTGTGTTGAACAACTAAGTGCATTATCCTTAATTAAAATTGCATCAATTATCCAATTATGAGCTTATTGTTCCAAAGTGACCCATTTAAAACAGTAAGAGTGAAATAATACAACGAGAGGTAACTTCAGTGTCTGGTTATTATTATACTTTCCTAGATTGGATCTTGTGTCATCAATTTCAGACTGAACAACATGCTTTAATTTCCAAAAACAATATGCAGCATATTAGATTCAAAGCCTTCCACCCTTCATGGCTGTTAAAATGTTCTTGGACTCACCTTCACAGAGGATATTTTACACAGCAAGTAAGAGACGAGCAGCAAGGAGAGGAGGAAAAAAGAATAATTGTGAAAGTGCTCCGCAGACAAAGCATGAAGCCTTGCCCACAGCATATTGATTCAGGGTTGTTTCAATAGACAGACCCCATCTGTCGACGCAGACTTCAATGTAGCCTTTCACAGGACAGCAGCAGGACACTACCATGTAACACATTTCAGGAATTAATTAGAGTGATCACAGCAACCGGCACAAGGTTTTTGCTTCTGGTCTACAACTCGCCAAGGACTGATTAAATATCCAAACATGGATGTTCCGACTGTGTTTTCACATCAGGCTCAGAGCATGTGAACATGTGTTTGAATGCCTCACTGTTCTCTACAAAAGGATAATTTAATTGCTTGTGCTTTATTTTCCACAACTGGCAGCAGTGGCAAGTAATTTACTCCAGTGCTGCACTCAAGCACAATTTTGAGGTACTTTACTAGAGATAGAAATGTTCAGTTGATGCCACTTTGTGCTTCTACTCCACTACATTTCTGAGGGAAATGTACTTTTTACCCAACACATTCATTTACCAGATATTATTACATGGATGTAACAGGCCTACTGTGCACAGGCCAAGAGACAAAAAGTTTCAGGGGGCCTTCACCTGCAAAATGTCACTTGAGGAGACACATACCAACCAGGAAGAGTCACAAAATGACCCCAAAGAAACATAAAATGACTACAAAGAGACACATAAAGACCAGACAGAGAAACAAAATGACTACAAAGAGATGCGAAACAACCACAAATAGGACGCAGCAACAGAGTGCCCAGCTGCATTCTCGCTGAGTCGCCAATAAAGTGTTGTTCATGTACTCATTACCACGGTTATGTCACCACAGGCTTGTGTGTGTCTGCTACCTGCCACAGAGAACTAATAAACGTCATTAAAAGTTCGTGTTTGGACATAAAGTATATGCTTGTGACTCCGTTTTAACATTACATTTCACTGCCCCATATGCAGCACAATATACAGAAAGCTAGCATAGCATGGCGTCAGCTAACTAAGCTAAATAACAGTACCATGGCTAAAAACAAACCATATGATTGGCTGATGCTTCACTGTGTCATTGGAGTGCTTAAAAAATTGTGGCCAGCTCAACTTTTGTTTGTAGCGTGTCACGTCCGTCAGCAGCGTCAAGTCAAGCGTCAGTTTGTGGCTTTATGTCACTGGCTTTTATTGAAAATGAGATGTAGTCTGATGCTGTGTCTCTCATAGTGTGAAAGAAGCAAAAGAGACAAATAACTTCAACAGAAAGATGCAAATGGCTGCAAAGAGCCAAAAAAAATGACCACAAAGAGACACATAACGACTACAGAGAGATGCCAGACGACCACAAAAAGACACAAAAAACAGGGAGATGGGTAAACATTACAAAGAGATGCAAAACAACAAAAAGACATAAACAATAATATAGTCTGAAGCCATTTTTACACAGAGATCCCACGAAAGGCCTCCTTTGGATTTTTACAGAGAACTTAATGAGGGTGGCATCATTCCGCCCCAGTGTGTGACTATAAACTGCTTAGTGGCTTTATAGAATCACAAGAGGCATGGCGAACATGACATGTAACACAGCAGCGCGGGCCTCATAGTGTGACATAAAACATATGCATCGGCAGCAGTTTCTAAACAACAACAATGGCATCAACATGGCAATAACAATTATTTACCTTCCCTGTAATATGGTGACTGATCTCGTCCTCTGCTCAGAGGGTAAGGAGCTCCTGAATCCCATTGTTTTCCCAATGAGCAGAAATGTACTGTTCTTCTTTTTTGAGTTAGCCGCTAACTGCTAACAGCTACTTTCAAATCTCCCACATAGGGTGCACGCATAACACGTCATCAAAATGTTACACCCATCTTGCCCATGGTCACATCCAGCAAGCTCTCCTTTTTATACAGACACTGTTTCAGTGTTCTTAAAGACCAGACCAATCTGTCCACTGTTTCACAATCATACCTTAAATACAGAACATCAAGGCACCATAATGGTGCGATATTCCAGGCTGTGTAAAAGGGGCTTGCGTGTCTTGCTTAAATATAAAACATGAATACTTCTTACACCACTGACCCCTGGATCATGTGGGGAAGGGAATCATGTTTACATTATTTACCATTTCTACAGCAATGCAGTGAAATATTGTTAAGATTAAAATGCTATTTATATGATATCAAATTTAATGTATTTAAAGTATTTATATTGGAACCCCTGTGTGAGGGCATCACTGTGGCTGTACATTATGAAGATAAGTTCTCAGCTTCACACATGTAAAGTGTCCACTAAAGTGAAAACACGTGTAAGTGTGTGTGGGTGAAGGAGAGAAAAGAGGGGGTGCTGCGGGGTGCTTCAGCCTGATGTGTGTGACAGAGGAAGACCTCCCTGAATGTCTTTGGATCCTGGATGGTTTGAAAGAATTACAGGGACACTGCTTTGGCTGTTAGATAATTACAGGTTCAGACCCACGTCTGAGGGCCAAATCACTTCTGCATGGAAAAAAAAAGAAACGAAGAAGAAACGCAAGTGTGGTAAAATAGAAAGTGATGCTTAACGCAGGCTCTCTTAAGTATGGCTTCGCACGAAGCCAAGAGGCTTAATCGACTTTGTGGGTGTTTTGGAGGGACTGACATTCAGCAGAATATCAAGCAAGATGTGATGTGTGATCTGGATCCCTTCACACTTCTGCTTTTCAACCTGTACTCCCAAACTCTCCGGCAATCAGGAAAAACACGAGATCATTAGTTTGAGGCTGCGAATACTCATCTCGACACAGCTTAGTCAGCAGTAAACCATCATCAGCAAATTGCTTTTCACTTCAGAGTTGATGGCGCAGTCGGAGAGAACGTAACGCTGACGGACAGATCAAGTGGAGGCGGAAGAAGCATGTGTCTGTCAAACAGGACGCAGTGGCATTTCCATTAATATAATTTGTCTCTTTTTCATTAGGGAGTTAGCAAGTCTATCCATGTGGCAGGTCCATTAACTGTGACGGGGCTGGAGCTGGAGGAGCAGGAAGTTTGATGGACTTTGTACTGCTAAGAGAAAGGTCTTGGGAGATTCAAACTGTTTGGTTGTGTGACATTAGGAAGATTACATTGAACCTGGTCCTTCTGAATATACAATATATGGAGATAACTGCTTGCGTACACTCATACATAGGTCCTCCACCACATCTCCGTGTGCGATGGTGCGTAGAGAACAACATTTCCAATTTAAAAAGCAATTAAATTCCGAGAAGAGAATCAACTGTATTATCAAAGCACCCAGCTGCAGCTTGCTATTATCTTTGGCATGAACCTGCTTAAATCAGTGGTACATAACCCAAGGTTCTTTGGCTGCACTGTTTTTTTTTTCTCCCTTCAAGTAACCACCACCATCTTAGGAGTCTATCAGCTCAGTCTGCGTCTTGCTTTGAACCCCAATGCCCCCTGCAGCAGCAGCCACGCTGCTGTGTCTCTCACAACTCTAAGCAGAGATGGGAAAGTCTTGATCTTTGGCGAGGAAGGGAACCCTGTCTTTTCTCTTTTAAGTCCTAAGTTCTGAGGCGGATTCTTGTTATTTGCCGAAATGAAAGCAAGCTGGAGAGAGTAAGCCACGGATGAACGACTTTGATTTTTTACCTTCTTTTACCCACACATCAGCCGCCACCTCAACTGATAAGTAGCAGAGAATTCAGCATTTGCAATGTTAAAACATTCACGTGCGATTAGAAGCTCCAAAGGATCAGTGCACGCATTTCACAGCGGCAGAAACGGTTCAGTTTTAATAGCCAGCAAGAGGCAGGAGGGTGATTATTTATGGCACCAAAACAGAAAGGAAGGAGAACAATAAAAACCGCCTGCAAGAACAGAAAACCAACCGATCATCCACAAAATGAACATTTTCCACGCTGCATTTCAACACTTTGTATGAAACCTGTTATATTAAATGTCCACTTTAATTTCTGTTATCATTAGCAACACAGGATTCAGTAACTTCCAATTCTCTTTTTGATTAAGCCCCAATTCTCCACAGGATGAAAATGCCAACACAGCAGCAGCCTGCTATAAATAAAAACAATGGATCTCAAAGTAAAGTATAGTAAAGCTGGAGCTCAGCATAGCCAAGAACTCCCATCTGTTTATGCTATACAGACATAGGCATTGTCAGAGGAATGCTGCGGCTTTTTTTTCAGCATGCCATTTTTTACTGTTAACCCAAAGAAAGGGGATAACTGCAACTGATCAGGAGATCGCTGTGGCCGTGTGGTGGTGGTGGTGGCATGCTTCCCACAAGTGCATGTCTAACTGTGCCAGCCTATACGTGTCCTGCCAGCCGCATGCCGCCTGTGTCCTTTTCAGCACGGTCGCAGACTACAGGAGCACTCATACTCATCTGCATAATGAAATTACCCAGAGCAAGGTCTTTCCACGGATGAATCAACGTCTCCACTCCAGAGACAATCGCTGAAACCTCTGTTATTCCTAACCTCCACCTGTATAACCCATGCTCGCAACTGGCAGGTTCCACTGCACATTAGAGCGACATGGATTTGTACTGGATCCTTCTGTAACCTTTAAATAAACAAAAAGGACACTTCTTGGACAAAGGATGTTTATGTGACCGCATTTCCATGGAGCACAATGACCCATTGCTGCAGCAAGTTTTGTGTTTGCCCCTGCAGATATTGGATGCAGCCAGACATCTTGGAAGTAGCCTTCCTGCTCTATCCCGCAACAAAGAGTCAATAAAGCTGTGCCGTGGTCTATAAATAAGTGACATAAAACGGAGAGATTGCTAAAACATATTGTAATAAAAGACTATTTTAAGTTGCACACAGAACGCAAGAGGTTGATGATTATCTATAAAAACTGTTTGATCTGTAGCAATAACCTAGAATATGAATGATCACTTTAATGAGGCTCAATGGACGTCTTAAGCTTAGGTAGCTCATCTCCTCTAAATCCTATAAATATGTTCAATAAGAGGATGTTTACAGCCATTTTAACGAACACACAGCTCCCCGAATCTGTCCCAGCAACCTGAGCAGGCTGTGATTCCCAGAGCAGTAGTTGTGTGGGTGTGTATGTGTGTTTAAAAAGTAGGATAGTGTACAGCATGTGTGCCAGAAAGACAGGTTGTGTGGGTCTGGATGTTTTGCACCCACACACACATACAAACCAGCATGTCTGTTTATAAGAGCGTGTGTTTATACATCAATCCCAGTCGTTTTTGATGTGTAACATTTGGTCCTCAGCCCGCCTCTGATGAGAACCGCAGCTGATCGGGGTTAATGTGTTCTGCAGAGGATAGGAGCGGAGAGGCGAGCCGAGGGATCCTTTAAAACGTCAGCTCAGGTCTCCTCTGCCTGCTCCTCCTGCTCTCAGCCTCCACTCCTCTGTGTAAGTGCACACCAGAGGAGGACTTACTATGAATAAAGGTCTTGTTGATGTTAAGGAATTGTGTATTTTTTGATGTCATGTCTTGAGACAGAGTTAGACAGAATTACATGGTCACCGGGCCCCGTCATGAGTCTCTTGGCTCGGCTGCAGTTCGGCAGATGTTTGAAGGAGCGGCGTTCTCTGCAGATGACTTAGACAACCAGTGGATGGAAATAATGGAGCTTGTTCATAAAATGCCAGTTGCTAAATATACCTCCAAGAAAAAAACGTACAGCTTTTTAATTTTTACAAGAGGCTTTTTTCACAGCAGACATTTTGACATATCATAGCAGGAAAAAGTCTCCACACACAGTTCTGGGAAGACGTGTGATCAATCAAATTATGAGAAAACACCTGTGTGGGTATACCACAAGTGTGTAGGGCATTTAAAGCAGCTATGATTAATATTTTTTTACAAGAATATGTGATGAGAATTTGATGTCATAATGGCGATGAACCACAGAGCATTATCACCTGACTCTGCAGTTCCCTCTGCTCTCACCTGAGCTGTCAGAAAAAAAGTGTTGTCATTTCACATTTTTGCAAACCACGAATATGTTACAGATGCATGTTAATACGTATCCTATCAATGTTACAGGTGATAATATATAAGCTGACTTTGTCATCGGGAGGTGGAGGGGATGGTGGGCAGTGTGTAACCTAGGTGAGACGCTTGCCAAGTTGCAGACGCCTGCAGACTACTGTTCGAAACCAGCAACAATTGTTTTTCTGCAATCCTTTGTCTCCATGTGGCACTGGTAGCACCAAACCTGTGTGTTTTTACCGACACTGGCAATGTTTCCCAGTGGTGCTTCCCAAAACAGTTTGAGCCACTAAACCTGGGTGTTTTTCACCAACCTGTCCCTGCTCTTCCAGCAGCTTTTGTCCCTCCAAACATGGCTGTTTTAGCCAAAACAGGATCTTTTCCAAACCATTACCAAGCAATGTTTGTCCCCCAAGCTAACTACACCTTCACCACAGCATTGTTGAGAAACATAGAGCTTAAGTGTATTCACTACAAAATAATGTACCAAGGTAACGTATCTGTGTATGCACAAACACAAACATTTTTTTTCCGGTGATTGGTTTGCAGCTCTAAAGAGTTTTTAAATGTCTTTCAGCTCATTGTTTTCATTTTCTGGTCCTGAACTTCACTGTTTTGGTTCACTTTCACCACTCAGTGTCGTTTTAGACCACAGCAGGCAGCTGTTTTCAATGGAAAAACCTCTAAAACCCCACTGCGCAATACCTGCTCAGCACCAAGCAGCAGACAGACACAGTTAGTGAGTGGCTGATGAACATAGTGGAGCATTTAGCAGCTAAAGAGGCAGACATTTCTTGATAGATCTAAGATATAAGTGAATTTTACACGAGAGACATGACTCCAAATGAAGGATAAAGTTGTTGGCTAGAAAGGCAACTACCGACTAAGCTTGGCACATCAACTTCAAACAGTCTGGTCTCACTGAAGTACATAAAATGACTACGACCCAATGGAATGCCAATGGAAAGTCACTGGGATCCTTTGAGGTGAACCCAACAAATTCCCTGTTTCAACAATGTCATGCAATGGGCGGTGGTTAATATTACGACCCTATAGGCAGTAGAAACAGCGACAAACTCCATGTAGGTAGGAGGTTGGGGTGGTGGAGGAGTCAAACAACTTAGGACCTTCCAGCCCGTTCTCATTTCAAACTCGTCAGGTACTGCTGTTTGTCAGTGATCTGAGTGTTAGATACTGAGGCTAGAATACCGGTGCACAGGCATGGACTTCTGAGTCAGACACCATGAATCATGGCCTGGCACCGTCTGTGTGTAACAGTGGCATCAGGGGCAAACACAGCCAGACAACAACGCAAGTTATTGGACAAATAGTCCAAGTGGGGTGGGCGGGAGCGGTAGTGAAAGGGACCAACAATCACTGACCTTCAAAAGTCAGGGATGACTTATTTTAACTTTAAGACTTCCGTACTTTATGTACTTAAGTCATGTGATGTTGCGTCCTGTACGTAACAATTGTACTTATTTAACCAAAGCCACGATCTTTTTTAAACCTCACCAAGATTTTTTTCCCCCACTAGACATAAGCAAGTAGTTTTGGTGCCCAAACCTGACAAAACTGCGAATGTGTAATTTAAACACATTATGTTCCACCATCATGTGATGTGGTGTTAAGAGATCATGGTCATCTTACATATTTCTGAGAAATGAGTTTGACTTAAAAGGTGATAATATGTCAGTGTTGTGACAACAGCTAGTTTCTGCCACCCTCATGACCAACAAAGCAATTAATGGTAGTATTCAATTACTGTATACGTAGGGCTCTTTCACACCTACCTCATTTGGTCTGCACTTTTGGATTTTCCCATTCGATCCAAGCCAATATTTCAGGTGTTAAACCTCTTCATGAACCACAGTCTGGATCAAAAAGCTGAACCTTGGTCTGACGAAAAGAAGTGGTCTCAGCCTGGATCAAACTGAACCACGGTTTGGTAGGTTTCTGGTGTGAGAACATTTTTGGGACCGTTTAGACTTTCCGACCAATTACAGGAAGTTTTGGCAAGCTATAGTTAAGTGTAAAGGGTAGTGTCAAGCCTCAGTGCGTAGTGTGTATATATGTGGTTTAACAACAGGGAGAGTGACGGTGGCAGTGCTCAAAGCAGACAGATGTAGGCATTCAGAGCAGAGGAGGAATTAGCAGTAAAGTTGTCAAGTGGTTGTAAATTTACAGTGAAGGTTTTAGTTTGTCCACGCATAACACAGTATAACAAAATGAGCCATGGTAGCATATGGAAGAGGAGGAGACGACTTTTTAATAAGTGAGTTGGAAAAATTTCACAAAATCTCTGACACCTTTCAATCATTTTCCAAGAGGATGAGAGTAAAGGGATACTAGGGGACCAGAGAGCCCGTCTACACACAGGTGTGTCATGTATAGTTCTTTAGTGAGCTTGCACAATTGCAATGTGAAACCAGAACTAACCTGATCAAATAAATGAACACTAGGGGTGGAAATCACCAAGGACTTGTGATACAATATTATCATGATATTGCGATATGCTGTGTATTGCGATACCCCAAAGGAAAACTTTGTCACCATCAATTTTACCTCATAATATAAAGTTGTCAGTCTGTTCATCTGACTTTAATCATTTTTATTGCAGGAAAAAGTGATGCAAAGCAGACAGACTAATCAACACCATCATAAAACCTGTCAGAAATACTGCATACACTTGACAAACTGAACTGAAGGCAGATTTAACGCCCTCTGTGAGACCAGATTAAGAGCGTGAGCCAAACACCTCACATGCAGGTATCCAGCTAACTGAATGGCAACACCCATGTTAGAAGCATTGTCTGTTGCAACAACAATCCCCCATTCTTGTGTTGCATTTTGCAGGTCTGCACCAGCACCATCTAGTGGACCAAAAGAGCAATTGATGGTATTATTCTAGTACTATTAGTTGTATTAAAATGTGTGTTTCCAATACTTAATGATGTACTTGGCGTCCATGTATCGATGCAATATCGCCATGCAAAATATTGCGATGCTATGCTGTATTGATTTTTTCCCCCATGAACACTGACAAAAATGCAAATCTTGGTTTGGACTTCAAGCACAACACCAGCCAGCTAATTCTAAGCTAAACATTTAACTATATGGAATGACTCTCCAATGTTTTGTCAGACTTCATACAGTGGCTTGGAGGAACAGTGGGACCGACTGGGAGCCTTCCCTAATTTTTTCCATGAATGAGTTGATAGCTAGGAGCAGCCATAGATGCTATCAGAGAGGACTCACAGAAAGTTGATTGAATTGAATGAATTACTGAAAGATGTTCCTGGCGAAAGAGATTTTATTGTCTGTCTTTTGACAATTATCGGTCAAATCAATTTTTATCAAGATGTTCTCCTGAATGTCATTAGCATAGGGAACCAATTTAGACTGCAGGCTTTGCATATAAAATCAAAATCAAATGTGAAGCTCTCAGAGTGGTCTCATGGTGTGTCTTGCATCAGCAATAACTCCGTCGACGGTGCACTCCTACGCCGTAAACATGCTGTTTGATTTATGGTGGGGTGAGCACATAGTGGAGAGTGACTAGTCACTGAATGCTAATGTGCCAAAGTTAAGCCTTGCATACAAATGTCTTGAACCCCCACCCCGCCTTTGCCAACACACTTCTAACACTATTTCTATTTCTGCCCTCTTCTCTTTCTCTCCTTTGTGCCCGCTCTCCTGCTCCGACTTACTTTTCTGCTCTCTCTTGGGAGACAACACGCAAGTTGACAAATTGTTGTTGGGCCGCTCTCATGCTTTTCTACGTAGTGGAATAGTTTCAGCGGTGAAGACAACACACAAGCAAGTGGCTCCAACGTTTTCCTTTGTTCTCCTTCTGCTTTCTTTTCCTCTCAGCTCCAATAGTGTTCAGAGCCAGATATTCACATGGTGCCTCAGTGTTGAAGTGGAGCCACACACCAGGATTTCAGGCTGGGTATATGTGGAGGAGACACACAGAAAACTCTGTTTGGGGCAAACAGAACTGCACTTAGGCTGTAATTTGTCCATATAATGTGGTCTGGGGGATTATGTGCTATTATACATCAGAGGAAACCGATGTCTTTTACACTGGTAATAATGTCATTACAAGTATGAAAGAACAGAGACAAGTGTCATCAGTGACAAACAAGCAGGATGAAGCACATCAGGCAGAACATGTTCCGAAATCAGCTGTTTTCCTGCTAAATACTTAATGAGTTTCATGTGTCACAGATTCAATTCTGGGATTTAGTGACATACTGCAATGATTTTGTCCTTTCCTGGTGTAATGCACACCACTCGGGGCCCTGATCAAACATAACATACTGTAATACCATTTCAATTTGTTGTTCAAAGATCAAAGGAAAAAGCAGTGCCAGATTCAACTGAGTGGAAGTGACACATGACAGTGTGCTCTACTAGTGCTGCTCTTAGTTATTGTGTAGCACGATGACAGATCTCAGCGACAGTTCTGGGCTGCTACCAGTGGCAGATCTTCCTGTACCCCCAGGCACAGGTGCATAGGTGAGCAGTTGGCTTGATGAGGTGGGTGTGGTAGACCGGCAGGAGTGGGAGATGTGTGGATAGGTGATAGGCTGGCAGGCAGGTGTGGAGGAGAGGCGGGGTTGGTGGAAATTTACTGGGTTAACTGAGAGAGTGGCATTTATGGCAGGTCGGAGGTGCACACTGTGACATTTAATTTGAAACAGGAAAGGTCGGCATATACTTAGTTACAGACTTTCACCATGACTTTTGCTTACAGCGCCAACCCTGCTGTTGCAGTCAAGCCCAAAATTTCACATAAATACATGTTAAAATGGAGAATTGTGAACTTAGACACAGTCACACAGCAGAAGGGAGCTGCTTTCACTGGAGCTGTACCCACTGATCAAGTTCCTTTTTGCTCAATTCAGCACAACTCTTCCTGCATCAGCTCTGGTTGGCCTTCCAAAGGCTGCGCAGCCATTATTGGAACGCCGATATTGATAGCTATTAAAATATCCTATAAGCACCAATTACCAAAAGGGGAATTTTGTCATTGTGGTGGTACCTTTTCCGGCATCACAACATGTAATATTCACCTCTGTTTCAATCAGTGTCTTATTCTCACCTTGTCATAATGGTGGCAGCACCCATTCTGACGGTGTAACACATAATAGTCACTAACATTTTATAAATATAAGGCTTGTGTTATACAGATACGGCCTTTCCTTAAACAAACCGATGAGGCAACCTGATCTCAGGTTGAATAAGGTTATCCTCTCTTTCCTCCGTCCTTAACTGCCATTTTGACCACAGCGTGCTTGTTAGCTAGCTAGCTTGCTAATTCCGCTATGCTTTTATGCTAACGTCACAGAAAATGAGCCAAACAAAGTTGTCACTCATCTGTTGATAGCAATGTGCTTTCCTATGCTGTGACAAGAGTGTGTGAAGGAAGCATTAACTTGTTACATTTAACTCATGTAGCAACCTGATCTCACAGAAATACGTGAAATGACCACGACCTCTTAACACCGCATTCCGTGGCGGCAGCACGTAATGGGTTGAAATTACGTGCTGCCACCACGAAAACAATGCCAATATAAAGTCAATTAGGGTCCTCTCCCGTGGTGGACACACGGATTCCCTGATTCAATCACGTCACGTCAACCTCGTTTTCCTCAATGATATCTTTAACATTCCTGTATACACACAAAAACGCGGAAGTGTCCTTGATATTAAAACGGCAAATACATTCCCCTGTTATAATTTCCCACCAATAATAATAATAATAATGATGATAATAACGTGATAGTTCAGCTGTTCTAGATATTTGTTATAGCCTATTCAAATATTCAATCACAAAAACGCCGTTTCTAGAGAACTTGCTAAAATATCTGAAATGAACCATCATACCTACTTTTTCTTAACATATTTCATCTAGGTGCAGTGTCATTACTAGTTCAGCTTTACTAGACATTTGATATACTCAGTAGATGTATCTTTTTACGACCCTGTTTTACAACAAGGCACAAAAAACCTACCGTCCCAAAAACGCCGTTTTTAGAGTACTATCTAAAATAACTATGATTAGCCAATATCCTTGCTTTTTTTCTTAACATAGTCCATCTAGGTGCAGTGTAATAACTACTTCGGCTTTACTAGATATTAGATTTATTCAGTAGATCTAGCTTTTTACAACCCTATTTTACATGCCGCAAACGAACCTACTGTCCCAAAAACGCAGTTTCTAGTGTATTAGCTAAAATATCGAAAATTAGCCGACATCTTTACTTTTTCTTACCATAGTTCATCTAGGTGGAGTGTAATAACTAGTTTGGCTTTACTTGATATTAGATATATTAAGTAGATATATCTTTTTACAATCCTATTTAGAGCCCTACTTTGCAAATCAGAAGAACTACAACTATGTTGCTGATATGTATCAAACTGCATGGCGCGGTCCCAGGGAATTGTAGTTTTTTAAAAATCTAAGCGTTTTTCCCAGATTTGGAAGATGTAAATATTGAATTGAGAGTACACTGTGGACTTTAAGGGGATGGTAAACACATTGGTGAAATCAGATTTTAAATATCTAATTTCTAAATGGGTGAAAATTAATTTTATCCATATTTTATCCATATCTGACAGCATCCACACTCACATGATAGCTGAGGTCAAGAGCTCACTATAACAGTTGGTCCCATGTCTGTACCCCCTTTCGTTGCTGAGTTATAAGCCCTCAAACATGCACTGAGGTCAAGGTTCAAAGGTGGCTGAAAGCAGGAGCCGTGTAGAATCTTCATACTGACATATGTCACTCTCCAGGTTGAGCTTTAGCTCTACGACAAAGTTTAGATTTTTTCATTTTTTGGACACAAGCCATGCCAGGTGTAGTTTCAGAGAGCACTTTGAAGGCCCCGTGTATAAAATGAGTTTTGTTTGTTTCTTTGCTTGTTTTTTTCTTTTTTTACTGTAGATAGTTAGTAAAATGAGTCATCCTCAGACAATACAATACTACTAAAAAGTAAAACCAATAATAACAATAATGAAATAAGCAAAAATAATATTAAAATCATATTGAAATGTTAAAATCTATTTACAGAGTGGAATGGTAGCCTAATAGATAACTTAGATAATATTTATTATTGTTTAGACACTTTATTATTGCTTAGATACTATTTAGCCTATTATTGTATTTACTTTTAGCATGTTCTACTTTTGAGTAATTTCCGAGAAGTTATGATAAAAAAAAAAAAAAATTACAGACTATAGGAGACAACCTCTTCAATGTCTCACGTCAATTAATTAACACGATTTGTTGGCTTTTTATAATGCCTTTTTTTTTTTTTTTTTTTTGCTGCTGTCTCCAGTTGAGAGTGGTGATTTGCTAAATACATTCTACAATAATAATTAGATTAACATTTGGTCTATAATATTGTTGGCTATATTACGGATTTTAATTAAAAAAAACGGAAGAATAAAAGAAATAAACACCGAAATAATTACTTTTTTTTATTGATACTCCTCTCTGACACACACACACACACACACACATTGAACACGCGATTAAATGAATGAATGAATGAATGAATGAACATTGGAAGTGGTTCAGCTGCAGTCCCGCCGGCTGGCTCACATTGAGATTACATTTGTTTTTTATTACTAACAAAATGCTTTATATTGACCGTATGAATGGTTCTGTTTTCAAATAAATATTTGGAATCGAAAATATGCTTTGGTGTACTTTTACAGAGTTTTGCAATATGTATATAGCCTACCTGTATCAAAATATATAATGTATAATTTTCAGCAGCGGTTTGTGTGACAGCTGCCACGGTCGGACGTATAACCAGCGGGGCAGCCGTTCTGTGGCGCTGGCTTGGGGTCCACTCTCCCCTGGTGGAGTGGAGGGTGGCTGGGTTGCCAGGGGCAGACGGCTCCATGTGATGGTGTTTCCTCTCTGGTTCTTCCGTGCTCAGCCTTATTTTTATCTTCTTATTTATTTATTTATTACTGGCGTTTGGATTCAGTTACGGCAGATGGATGGCAATCTGAAATGGAATGAAGCCCACAGACGGCAGACAGCAGCTACAAAACAGTAATGGAACGCGCCCCATCCGCCCACAGCACAATGCTCTTAAAGCCCTATGTTATCAAAAGCTGGCAAAATACATTTATTTTATTTTATGGCCTTGACATTAACCTGTCATATTGTTGAGTTATCAAGGACACTTCCGCGTTTTTGTGTGTATACAGGAATGTTAAAGATATCATTGAGGAAAACGAGGTTGACGTGATGTGATTGAATCCGTGTGTCCACCACGGGAGAGGATCCTAATTGACTTTACATTGGCATTGTTTTCGTGGTGGCAGCACGTAATTTCAACCCATTACGTGCTGCCACCACGGAATGCGGTGTTAATAGGTCGTGGTCATTTCACGTATTTCTGTGAGATCAGGTTGCATGTAGTGACTGGCTAGGTAGCTAGCTTGCCAATTCCACCATGCTATCATGCTACACTGGTAGGGAATACAGCACCTTTTCATTTCAAAAGAGCAATGGCCAATGGGGAAACACCAGAATTAAGTCATGACTCACTCTGACTAGTGGTGTAACTTCATTTACTCACTCACTCATAGACAGACTTTCGCATTGATGTATTAAGAGACCTGGATGCAGCACTGGCTGCAGGCCCCATTCATTCCTATGAAAGTTGCTCAGTGGTGCATGAAGAGAATTGAGCTGTCTTTCTGCAGTATAAAATTATGTGGATGATCAGCGCTGCTTCCACATTATTGGGCCCACAGAGCAGGTGCACCGGAGACTTTGGGCCACAGGCCATGGCCGAGCATGCCCGAGCCTCTGACTTCCGGTTTAGTGCTCCACTAACTTGAATCGGGATAAGATAATTTAATCTTGCAGCTCTTTTAGACTTTCCAAAAGTTATTAGACTGAATGGATTAAATCTTAATAGTGGAATGAGTAATTTCACGGGGGTTGTGACGTTGTGACGAGATTTCAACCAGCAGCAGAAACGAAAGGCGAATCCCGACAGTTGTGGGTTGAACGGGGGTCACAGACACAGACAGCAATGTATTCCTGTCAAATACGGTGGCCATAGGCTTACCGGCGACGGAGAAGTCCGGCTCCAATAATGTCCTCTTCTTGGCGTCATGACTGCCCAAAAGTACCTGGACAGCCAAGCCGTGGCAGCACACAGGTATGTGACATGTCAGAGGAGAAACGAGCCGTTCACATTTCTCTCTTTGTGGCAGGTAACGGTCCACAAACCTCACCGCACTTTAGGGACTGTTCTTTACTTATGAAGGGACTGTTCTTTACTTGTCAGGGGAGGAGGGTGGCTGGTTGATTTTTATTTTATTTATATATTTTATTTCAATCCCCCCTATGTTAATCACTCATTGATGCTGTTTTTGAAGTATGAATAAGTCAATAAGTAATTTATTCCATTGAAATATCATTGATGTATTATAGAAAAGTGATTTATCTTTTTATAAATGACAAAAGGCACATCGGCCTCATTTTCGCTGTGGTATCGTGATACTACTCAGAACCATGATATTTTCATTGGTATCGTGCAGTGGGATCCAATTTTGGTACCGTGACAACACTAATCTGGAGGGGGTTCATCTGCAAAAACTAATGAAAAACTAAATGGTATTCGGTATTCGGCCAAGCGTTTAATTTTATTCAGCTTTGGCCACAAATTTTCATTTTGGTGCATCCCTAATCATACTACTACTACTACTACTAATAATAATAATGATAATAATAATAATTAATATTATTAATTAGGGAGCTGCTTTCTCTGAAGCTGTTCCCACTGATCAAGGTTCTTTTTTTATTTATTTTTATTTTTATTCTATTCATATACACATTATTAGTTATTTATTTAGTTATTTAATTATTTATTGGAGAGGCTTGTCTGGGATGCAGAATGTCCTTGCACTGGCTGCTCCTCTGCAGCACACATACATATGAACAACAGCAGAATAAAGAAAATATGACCCCTGCAACTTGAAAGACTGGAAATGTGATCGAGCCTGAAAGTCTCAATGTATCAAAATGTACATAACCAGGGCCTGTGCATTCATTTGAGATGTCTTCAATGTCTAAAATCTTATCTGACAAGTCTGAGTTCCATGGCACATTTTGTAAAACAAGCTGAGGACAACAGCATATGGGCTCTGTGTGCAGTGGCGTTTGCCAGCTCACGCAATGCGAGACGAAGAGATGACAGATACTAAACAAAGAGCTCGAGCGCTCGAAATACCACAATACCACAAGCAGCCTCGACATATTTTCCGTCAAATGTAATGAAATTGGATTTAAATGTTGCATAGACACATGAGCATCTGCCAGGCCCAACGTACACGGACTCAGACTGGGAGACGATTTCATGTGATAGGTCAGCTAAAAAATAAATGTTTTTTCTTCTTTCAGAAAACTAAGAATGTGTTTTCAACTCCACTGCTATTTTGGCGTATCACAGAGCTCTAACTGAATGTTACAGCAGGCTATTTTCCACCATCATAATTTCTGGTTTTCAGTGAAAAAGAATGGGGTGCAGCAGATGTTGTTTGCCACTGATTGCCATTATTCCCACTGCCCAAAGCTGGCAAGCAGTCCATCTGGAGCCCAATGTTTAAAAATGAAAATCAGCTCTATATGTGCCCCTAGAGCAGATATTAGACTGTACTGTGGTGTACTTCCAGAATACTGATGCGATAAGTGCAGTAGCCCATTATTGTTAATCAGAATTGAATCAGTGACAGGCAGGAACATTGTAAAAGAGAGAGCGTATTTAGAAGTGCACAGTCCATATACAGAATCCTTCATCGTCAAAGCCCTGGAGATAATATGCAGAGAGAAATAGCTCCAGCTCCCATCTGAAATTACAGAGAGTGCTCTGATACTGCAGCTCTGCAGCCTCATATCACAAATAATGACCATGAGTGAAATTCCTCCACACGCATAATGATGTCTTTTGTCCTCGCTGCGCTTCGGGCGCCGTGATATTTCAAACTGTTTATATCGTCAGCTAGGATTACACAGACCCTTTGCTCTGCAATTCCACCACACTCCCCTGTGATATAGGATACAGTGTCACTGAGGCTCTAATGGGCCCTTTAATCTGCACATCCTTTCAACAGCCCAGCCAGGCGCAGCAGACATGGGTGGGGACAGATGTGGAGGATGTCGAGGAAAATATTTTGACTGGTGATAAACAGTGGCTTGATAATGTTTGGACATTTTTCTGCAACATTTCAATTTTGAAGGAGATTGTGTTGTGCAGGTCTATGTGTTTGTTTGAGTTTATTTTTGTCTCGGACATCTGGAAGTGATTCAATGAAGGATTTTAACCTTTTATGTACTGAGATCAACAGGTTGTTGTTTTCACTTCCTTTTATTTAATTAGACGTTCTAATGTTTTTAATAAAGTGTGCAACTTTTACGCACAAACATCAACCCACAACTCTTTCATAAAGGTTACATCCCATGCAAACAATATGTGCAGCCCAATGTCATATAACGTGATGTTTTGACTCACCTAAGTGAGTTGCCCACTGAGGTTACACTGGGGAATTTCCCACAGGGAATTTCCCTGCCATTCAGAGGGACCCAGCCTACCCTCTTCTGTCCAGGGGATTTTGTCCTTATTATAATCCACTAAAAAGTGTCTGATCTTATATCCATCACCTTACAGACACACACGCACAGATGAGGAAACTCTTCCTAACCTTGTCAACAGATCCTTGACAGGTTAAAATCTGCTGATCAATCAAATGTTTTAGTTGCAAGCTTTGGACAGTTTGCAGCATCTGTCATGTATCATTTAGTACCTTTTCCAATGCACCTGTCCCTCAACCTCTCCTTAATGCTGGAAGCCATGCAAACAGCAAGAAGTCCATTTAGCATATTTCATGATGGAAACTGATGAGGAACAATTTACCAGTCCGTTCTCTTTCCCAGGACGTCAAATACAGCAGCTTGGTCAGTGGCCATCGGCGTCTGATTCCACCACACAAGGCACCCTTAAGCATCTGTATAGGACGTACCAGGCTTTCAACGAACTCCAATGTAAAACCATCCATGACAATGACATAATATAGACCCTTTTAGGGCCGATGTCTTTTTATCAGCTGGATGCAAAACACAACTCAACACCACAGGGCTGTAGGCTACATAGGAGTCTTAAAATGTCTCTTGTTGTGTCATCGGGTTCCAAAACAGAAGGAGTCATGACTCAAAACTGAAATTTTATGGCATACCAGCCACCACTGCTCATTAACAAAAACAAAGACAACTATGGTTAAATGTGATAAGACGAAAGGACTGGACGGGGGCGATCATCAAAAATGCAGTGCACACTTCATATCAGGTTAGGGAAAAAGCATTAACTGTTGTAGGGATGAATGAGGTCATGTATATTAAGGGTTATCATGTCCACCTCATCAAATTGGGGAGTTACTAAGAGGAATATTGGATTTCTCCTTTTTAGAGCATTAGCTAACATTAGGTTCGATAGCAAAACAAATCGGAGGACACAGTTCAAATGCTGTCCTCCAGCATTTTGTCCTTCAGCAATCCTGTTAAATCACACTGCTCTGTTTCCCCAGATAAAACACCTAGACTACGCTCTACCACTCGGAGAGTGCGGTGCTCTGGATCCAACAATGCTCCAAATTTGTGAACTGTCCTGTTTGTACCAGAGTGCGCTCCGACACTCCAAATGAGTATTTCAGAGCGCACCCCATTCAGAGAGACTCATATCATCTTCCTTCTTTGTCTAAAACAAGGCAACAGAACTTGCTAGCTAGCTAGCACTAGCTATTGTCTGTGCCTAAATTCACAGTCAATTTGCGGTATTGTAACGGCGTAAGCGTTCATTTTGAAAGAGACTCTAAGTAAACGTTAAATTTCCTGTCAAAACTGAAGTGTATCTTGAAAGAAGAGAACTTGACATGGTGTCCACAACCAACACACTCAGGGTACCTTGCACGTCATATGTGAATGTGGAAAGTCTATGACCAAAATGTCAATTGTGATGAGGAGTGAGAATGTGTTGGGTAGATGGGTCAAACAAACACAGAACTTTCAGTGTTCAAGTCCCATGTGAAACATTTAGTTTTGGCTACGTAATGTAGATAAAATTGCATGACATACGTGTCACATGACAGTTGTTAAGTTACTTGAGTCATACTTTTCCTGTGAACATGGAAGTTTATTTTGAAAAGGCACTATGCCTGTAATGAGCAGAAATGGACACATTGTCCCTGAGCATCCACAACTGACACTACAGGGGTACCTAGAGCATCATAATTTGAAGCAAAGGGCCACTGACCAAGCTGCTGTATTTGATGAGCCAGGAGTGATTATGATGATGTCACCAGGATCTAATGAAAGACACCATTGAGCTGCATTATGGCATTCCAGAGTTTTTGAAGCTTGGTCTATACCAGAGACTAAAAGCCAGGATAGCTCAGCCTCTGCTGCTCTATTTTGACCACTGTCGTGTTTTTTCTCTCTCCCAACTTTATCGAAGTGCAAAATTGCTCTACTATCCCTTTAACATAAATTTGTTTTCAGAACTTCGAAATCTGGAGAACAATTACATTCTCTCTAGTGTTTCTGAATATTAGACAGCTGCCAGAGACTGTGATTATTTAGATTAGTAACAAAGGTCACAACAGTGATTAATGTGACTTAAACCATTAAACCAATGTCAACAAAGCAGACACACCTTATTAAATTGAACTATTATCACATCAAACACGTTTATTGGTTCTCATTAAGTATATGCTGTCCATGGATAGATAGATGGTAAATGTATTTTCCATTGCGAAATTGGCCTGGTTTCATTTGCTGTAAAAGTCTGAGTGTCGCCAATTTATCAGTGGGATTGTTGCTGTGAATACTAATGGCAGACTGTGTATTCCAGACTTTGCATGCGTGGAAGCATTATCAGGTTAATGATGATGATGATGATGATGATGATGATGATGATCAGTGGGTGGATCAGCCTTGAATTTTTCATTGATAATTACGCAACAAATCATCGAAGCAATTTTCCGTCCTTTCGCAATCATTTAGAGCAGGTTAGGCAAAGTTCAGTTTAACAAATTGTTTTCATAAAGGGAGGAAGAATAATAGATAAACTTAATGAAAACACAACAGAACACTTTGTTCCACCTCTACTCAAAGTCATAACAGACATAATGTACATTTCTCTCCTTGAGGGATACCTGCAGTGTATGGCCGAAAGTATGAGGACACCCCGTGTTGTTTTTTTAAATGGTTTGGGCTAGGCTTCTTACCTTTAGTTAAGTCTAAGGACAATACTGTAGGCGATGACCCTTTTAATTGAAATTAATGTAAGGAAAAATAAGATTAAAGAAATCCAGTGGTGCAGCTCCAGCAGATATGATGTGTGTATTACAATATACATAATAGTGTTTCATTGTGCAACGCTAAAGCCAAATACTGGGTGGACTTGATGTATTGTTGCCCATATGCAATAAACACTACAGAGGCCAGAGTTCTGGATGTTGGAGATGCAGGAAACACACATACAAGTTAAAGTGTCCACATACTTATGGCTATATAGTCTAACGTTCCATTGGGAGAGGGCTTAATGTAGGTGGCCTTCACCCTGTGCTTCTCCCTGGCCTTTATTTTCCTCCCCAGTCCTCTCATCACTTCTACTTCCAGCTCTCTGTCAGCTGTGGTTGTTGTCCTGAACTCGCCACTCACAGCCTGTGAGTGTGTGTGGCTGAGCCTCATGCTCTAAACACTGGTCATTTTCACTCTCAGCATGCAATAATGCCACGAGAGCAGAGCACAAAGAAGCCGTTCTAGCTGGTTTCTCCTTTTTTTTACTGGAACGGAGAGAGGGAATGAAATTTTGTACGGCGAGACGAAAACGCGTGCTATTTTAGAAATCTTTGGCAGCTTCAGAAATCAGGACACAAGGCCTTCCCTTAGGCTGTGTCAATATGTGTGTTGCTCTGCGTGCCTAAAATTAACTAGCCCATTTGTTTTGGACAATGACCCGTTGCTTTGAAACCATGAATGAATGTGAAAGTCCTGCCATGTACTAATATGATACGGAAACTTTTTATGCCTTTGGAGCAGGTAACTAATGTGTTTAAGATGTTGAAGAAGACCTCTGGCAGCCAATAAGACTCATTTTCCACTCTATTTGTGCAACAAGTTCTCCACTTTCCACTTCCCATAAAGAGTCTCTCTTTGGTTCCAGCAAAAGTTGTCAAGTGCATCTCTTCCAGTTTTCTGACTTCTTCTTTACTGCTGCGTCTGGAGGCAGTGATGGAGTTTGTTTACTACTGCCAGACGCACAAGCACAGTGTTGCCATTGTATATCTGCGTGCTTTGCGTGAGTATCACAACGGGAGAGTGCACACTATTACAATCAACAGGATGTGACAATGCAATGCCCCAAGTGGCCCTCTCTCTCCCGGCTTTAAACCAACATGCGAACATCTTGAAGTGCTTAATCTCATCAAGGCTTCTTTTTTCTTTCTCTTCATGCAGCCGCTCTCCTTTAGAAGTGGCAGGCCGGCTGGACTGAACACACTCCACCCATATGCAGCATCCCAGAAAGTGTGGACTGAGGCCTGTGAGAAACCAATTAGCCTCTGGCTAAATCCTTTGATGATAAGGAGCAGAGGTTTATCCACACAGTAGGGACAGAGCAGAGATATTTTTGAAGCTGGAAAAACAGCACCTCCTGCAGGAGGGACTGAGTAAGGAAAAAGGGAAAATGAGGACTGAATACAGGTGTAGTGTTTTGGACGGATGAATTAGGACTGCAGAGAAGAAGTGCTCCACGGTGATGCAGTAAAATTCACATCCAAATACTGAAGTGAGGCTGTAGAATATGGAGGAGTTATTTCTCACTGGATTCATAATCACTGCCAGTGTTTCTTTTCCTGCTCCCAGCGTCCCAGAGAAGAGCTTAGGGGCAGGCAATCAAAAGGAGTCCGAGGCAGAGCGAACCTGGAGACAGGCTCGTCGCAGTGTGGAAGCTGCAGCACTGAGGTCACAGATCTCTCTCCCATCCCACACACTCGCATTACAAAGCCACTGTTCATCCATAAATCTCCACTGATCCAGCCATCTGGAGCCCATCCTCACACACACAAACCCCTCTCTCAGGCATTGACCTCACTCGCACAAGTCCCATGTACAACAGCCCAAGCATGATATCACTCCGCTTTATCTCATTGTACAAACATAGGCTGATCTGGGCTCACACGTGGAATTTCTATGTTATAAAATACAAGTACAGTGCACACATGCATGCACACGCGCTGCAGACAGTGAATCAGAGGCAAAAGGGGTTGTGCATCAAGCAGTGAAATGACTTAAGAGCGGAAAGTTCTGCAAAGCCGAGCATCGCATTTCCACGCTTCAAAGAAAGGTTTGACTCCATAAGCTCAGCTAGACACTGGCTGTTGGGTTTGAGTAAGCCACAGCTCGGCGTGTGTCAGGCAGATATTGGTTTACCCCGGATTCAAAGTCTCCTGCTAGTGAGCTACATTTCACTTTGACAGTTTGCAGCTCCATGTTTCATAGTTTCAAGAAAAGCAAACAGGTGCAGGATCCTGGCTGTGCACCAAGACAGAACACATGCAGGAATGTTAGACTGTTGCTCAAAATAAAGCCTCTGAACCATCATATAAATAAAACAACTATCCGAGGCAGGAGCTTTTGTGAAAGCAGAGCTGGTTTAACACATGAACATCAGAAGGAGCCCACAGTGTGACAAATGGATGTGGGGATGCTGGAGCTGGTACTGGAACGCTGCTCCAGGATGTTGTTGCAGTGCTTAGAGATGGACAAAACATTCCACGTTCACTTTCACCTGGCCTCCTAACTCTACGGTATTTAAAGTGAAGGTTAATTTTAATGGTCTCCATGGTGAAACTAAGCAAGCGTTTCTACCACAACATAAAAAATGTACATTTTGACCAAATTATTTTAATAGAGCTTTAACTGTACAGTTACATAATTAGAGTGAAAAATATATACACTGCATTATCCTTCATATTCAACTTTGCCAATATAAAGAATTAATGTATGTCAAATTGCCCATTTTGAGCAGTTTAGCCGCATCTGAAACTGCTTAAAGGGACAGTTCACCCCCAAATCAAAAATACATATTTTTCCTCTTACCTGTAGTGCTATTAATCAGTCTAAATTGTTTTGGTGTGAGTTGCCGAGTGTTGGAGATATCGGCCGTAGAGATGTCCGCCTTTTCTCCTATATTATGGAAGTGGATGGCACTCGACTTCTGGTGCTTTAAGTGGCCAAAAAAATACATTTTAAAAACTCAACAGCAATGTTTTTGTCTAGCAATG
This sequence comes from Epinephelus lanceolatus, assembly GCF_041903045.1. Classification (NCBI taxonomy): domain Eukaryota; kingdom Metazoa; phylum Chordata; class Actinopteri; order Perciformes; family Serranidae; genus Epinephelus; species Epinephelus lanceolatus. Next base: position 32,648,658 of record NC_135738.1, on the reverse strand, counting down.
TTTTTGGCCTGGTTACTCAAGATAATGTGAGCAAATCATGTAGGATCAATTTTCTTTGTACCGAACTACACCCACCAACTGTATCACTGCCCAGAAGGAAGCGTGCATACAGCTAGCTCACTGAACTAGCAAACACTACAGCTCAGGCACAGAGGACGCCATGAATGTTTATATCTTGTACTGTCGCAAGCATGAGCCTGTCATCCATTAGTAGATGCATGCTTCCTTTTGCACAGTGATACAGTTGGTGTTTTTTGGGTGTAATATGTATTTATTTATTTCATTTTTGGGTCAAATGTCCCTTTAATCATGAATGGCAACCCACAGAGACACCAGCTTTCATAGGTACTTTCTATTTTAGAGCTATCTGCATATGTATGAAGAATCTGTAGGCAAGGGTACAATAGTTCAGTATCAAAAGCATTCTCATTTGTTTGTAGTCTGTTTGTAGTCCAAGTTGGAACAAAACGATGGAGTAGCAAACAAGATTGGCTGAAATGCAATTTTTAAATGGCTCTCATCAGATGATATTTTAGTTTTATAAATATGTATCTGCCTTTAATATACAGATATCTGTTTATAGAGATAAGCCAAATGTTATCTGGACTTGTCTCAAGTTGTTAATTAAACTGTTGGCACAGGAAAAACAAAATCTTGGCCAGCATATCCACTGGCTACACCAGAACCCTTTAAATATTGGCGGTTGCCTCCAGAGGCTTCATCATCATCAGACCAATAGCTGATGGGTTCTGAGGTTGTACTGAGTGTTACAGGGAGACAGGGAGACATTTTGTAATTATAATGAACTGACCTTTTGAAAGACAAAGAAAAACATACACGTATGGACAAAGTTATACAACGACAGCATGTTAATGTTGCTCATTAAAAGCAAACAGCAGCTCATGTGACACATTTGACAGACAGGTGCACCTTTTCTCTTTTATGTATACAGTACTATTATCATGAGAGAGCTATTGATCGAAGAGACCCAGGGAACGATGAATAAACACTGATGTAAATGGATGCAAATTAAATGCTAATGCCGTACACTGATGCCTCCTGAAGTGAGCTGACCTGTCTGATCTGCATTTGGAACAAACCCATCAGGATTCAGCACTTGAGGTTGTATCTCACACGCAGAACAGACACAGTGACATTTAAAGGACACGCACAGATGAATGTCTTCTCTGCAGTAATTAAGCCTTCACAATGGGCTCTGTAATTACAGTAAATGTTACACTGACTGATGTATTATCTCTCCATTATGTCTGTATTTGCATGTGTTTGTTTTTATGTATTTGGGTGGATCTTTCTTTCTTTCTTTTTATTAGGATCCCCATTAGCACCAGCAACAGCATCGGCTATTCTTCCTGGGGTCCAACATACATACAACATACACATAAACATTCTCACTTACACATAACAAACACAAATCAAATATATATTTACACATAACAAAACAAAACAAAGCAACGACAGCTCCCGTGGTAATAAACAAACCACGCAGGAAAATATAATGGTCATCATTTAACGGACATCACAGATTTACAAAATCCCTTAACTCATTTTCCACATTCAGATTTCATTCTGTATTTCAGTACTACCTTAAATAATGTAATATTAATACACCAAAAAAAGAAAATCAGTCTGAAATGACCTTATCCTCGTATTTTGCCCACATTTGACACACATTAATTCCAAAAAGGGTATACACTGACTGCATTTCCATTCAAACTAAAATTATTCCAATTTAACAATATTAAATATGTTAAATCATAATTCATTAAATACTAAGAGATACTGTTTTAACTGCATTTTGAACCGATCTGTATTACTTTCATGAGCAATATGAACTGGCAGAGAATTCCAGCCAGCCATAGCTCTATACAGAACTGTTCTCTGTATTATACCTGTTCTCACTTTCGGCAATATGAACCTCCTTTCTGATGCACTTCTTGTTAGATAACTATGTTGAGCAAAATGGGAGAGTAATCTTTCATACAATAATTTCGGTGTCACAAGTATATTTCTTAGAAAAATAATAAAGCATAGGTAGACCTTTGTCTTATAGATAACCAGCCCAGACTATCATGCATGCTGGTCACATTGGTTCTGTAAGAACACGACAGAGCACACAGATCAGCATTCTAACTGGCGCCAAGCAGTTCTGGAAAAACCTGGGCTACTCAGGTCGATTATTACACACCTCCGAACCAGTTTAACATCATTTGTGTTCAGCTAAGTTTTGAAATTCTTTATACCACCAAGTAAAAAGTCCTGCATGAGAAATCCTACTTACGTAAACATACTTGGAACCAAGCTTAAAGGTCCAGCGTGTAGGATTAGGGATATATATTGGCAGCAAAAATATTATATTCATAACTATGTTTTCATTAGTTTAGAATCACCTTAAACTAAGACTCACACTGTTTTCATTACCTTAGAATGAGCTTTGCGGAGTCTGCCGTGTAGCCTAGAACAGAAAAAAACAAACACTGGCTCTTGATAGGGCCATTTGCATTTTCATGTTAACAACCAAAGTTCTCTAACACAAGACGTGAGAGAAGTTTCAGCTTGCTGCAATCTGGAATCGCCCCACTAAATGCCACTAAATCCTAGTTAGTTTTAACTTCTGTATACACAGTTGGGTAGCTCAGTCCAGTGGTTACCAACCTGGGGGTGAAGCCCACTCCAAAGGGTCACAACATAAATCTAGAGGGTCATAAGCTGTTAAACAGGAGAGGCAAGACGAAAAACAAAGTTCTGCTCTACACATTTTTGATTGGACACATTTGGATGGAATTTCTGCCTTGTTTTTGGGAAATAATAGACAGTTTTACCCCTCCGGGCATTTGACAATTATCTGGGGATGGCAGTAGCTCAGCCCATAGGGACTTGGCTTGGGAACCAGAGGGTTCAAGTCTCTGTATGGACAAAGTATGGAGTGTGGACTGGTGGCTGGAGAGGTGCTAGTTTGCCGCCTGGGCACTGCCGAAATGCCCTTGAGCAAGGCACTGAACCCCCAACTGCTCAGGGCACCTGTCCAAGGCAGCCCCCTCGCTCTGACATCCCTCCATTTAATGCATGTATAGGTGCTGCTCTTGCATGCGCATTTCAGGCCTGTGTGTATATGACAGTAGAGTGGAAAAAACTGAATTTCCCCTTGGGGATTAATAAAGTAGGCTATATCTTCTTCTTTTTTCAAAAAGACCATAACATGTTTAGACTAGAAATCACTCTTTGGAGCTGATATAGCTGAAATGTGACAAGGGGCCCTAACTTAGAACAAAGGAATACTTTGCACATGTATTTCCAAACAGGTACATAGGAGAGGGATGAGCAGAACACAACTTGTAGACAATCAGGCCTGATGAAGGTCTAATTACTGAAATGTTGCAGCATTAAAATCAAAGGTGCGCTACCTTCACACTACTTTGGTACTATGGGTACAGCCGGACAGTTTCTCCCCTACTGTCAATCATTAGCTTTCTTTGACTTTTGGCAGTACAATTTCTTTTCTGATGTAGCTACATTGCCTTTTATTTTGATTCATGCACCTCTTTTGCCATGTGTAAAGGCAGATACTCCTCAGCATGTAAGTAAGCAGTGTATTTTCCTCTAGTTGTCCCTCATCAGAACAGCTCAGACAGTGGGATATTTGTGGTCTCTTGCATCCGAGACTATTGTATTAAAAAACACAGTCATGGAGACAGTTACTGCTGAAATTAGACACTACTGCAGCTCCTGGAGGCTGGATATGTGGACGGACCGTTACTATTGCACTCACAGGACTCAGTTAAAGAGATATGTGGAAAAATCGATAAAAAAGAAAACACAAACGCATCTGTAATTCAGCTGTGTGTTTGAAAAGTTTGCTGCACTGTGCAAAGAAGTTCCTCTCTGTCAGGCTTTATTGCTGCTACAGAAAGATACATCTACAGCAGTGACCCATTGTGGTGGTGTAACATCTATCCAGAGAGAACCCGCAAAATCAATAACAGCTCTGCTGTCTTTATTTGTGATGAACCAATTCTCACAATATTCAAGCCTCAGGGGGATGAAGTCAACAGACCTCTAAGATTTCTATTCAGACCAACCCACTGTTCATAGCCAAAACCACAATCCAGAGGAAGAGGATTATTTGACATGCAAACAATGCAGCAGACAGAGAAGGGACTTTAAATCAGAGGCCATGTGGGAGCCATCACCTCTCTCTATGGCATTGCATCATGTCCATAACTCACCACTCATACTCCCACTCAGCAATCAGCTGTCTGTCTCAGAGAGCATGAGATAATGTATCAACGGCCTGTATACACAGGAGGACATTCAGTGTCTCTCCCAGCAGGTTTGGAAACACCAAGGCCCCAGGTGTGACTGTTTATGAAGCAATTATGTGACAAAGAGAATTCCCCTTCTGTCAGAGACACTGTCATCCAGTGGCCTCCAGAGCAGCAAGCTTTACACAGTAATGGGCCACTTGTGATGTCTGCGGTTCCCCTGTGATTTGGGCTGTAGTCAAGTAAAGTGTTCAGCTGTATTATGTATGCAGAAAACTGGCAGGTGGCTGTTTTGACTTGTCAAAACCATGAATCAACAATATATCTCTCCAGTATGAATATTTAGCCAAATTGGGTTATAAAGGGTCCAAACAGCAATTGATGAATCACGATTCAACCTAAACATCACATGCAACATTGGAAAAATACTGCCTATTAAAGCTTCAGCTGTAGAGTTGATTTGTTGCAGCTTAGCCTTTAATGCAATACAGGAAATTCCACACAATGAAATCTGTGAGCCCATCAGCTGTAAAAATGAAGGATAGATGCATGTTGAGAAACATCTGAGCTGACCTGCAAAAATGCAGTCTGGTCTGAATATACTGTACTGAGAAACAATAAAGGTTGTGATGGTCATGCTGATCCACATGAAAGAGCTTTAAAGGGGATAACCATGAGCGTCATTGTCCCAATAATAATGTTTTCTGTCACTTGCCTATCTTATGAGCCAAATACCAATATATCAATGTATCATCCCACACTGACTCGGAGACAAACTTGCTGGATGCACATCACCTCAGGAAACTGACATTTTTTGCACTCCGAGTCAATTTTTTTCCTCTGGCACTTTCAGTGATGCGTAATCTTCACACAGCTGTTAAAATCACACAGCTCTCCTGCTGTTTATATGTTGTGAACTCATTAACAGTATTGTTAATGTTTGATTAATGCTCCCAGAGTGTCTGTTAGCTTAGTCTGTTAGGTTCCACTATAGATCTCCCCTGCCCTTTACAGCAGGCTGAGGAATAAAATCATTGAATCATAAAACAGTGCTGTTTTCTTCTCGTGAAATCCTCATTCAGCCTTCTTGAAAACGATTTTTGTCCATTAAATTTCTAATATCTGTCAGCACGAAGACAGTTTAGCAGCCAATACCAGCTCAGCTCATTGGGAGCTAACAGACAACTGGTTCTAACAGAGACAGATGAACAGAGGTAGGAGCTGTGTGGATTGAGTGAACTGAGCCTGTCGGTTGCGTTTACACACCCCTCATGACTGGGTTTAAATGCGGATTCCAAGTTGACAGCAAGGATGGGGCTCTGTTAGGCTGCGCAGTCAACACATTCTCACTCCAACCTCGTCAAATATCGACGTTTGATCATGGACCTTCCATGTCAAGATACGATGTGAAAGGTACCTTAGGTACATTTGTTGTTGACGTTCTGGGACGCTATGTCAAATTATGTCTGTTACATGCATTGCCTTCTTTCAAAATACACTTCCGTTTTCACAGGAACTATAACTTTTACATACAGTCTCTTTCAAAATAAATGCACTACGTCAGTTCAACAATGCAAATTGACTTTTTTTTTCCTTCAAAAACAAAATCACGTGGTTAGGTTTAGGAAAAAAAGAACAGGGTTTGGCTGTAGAATCTTACGGGACATGAGCACTGCTCTCCCGGGTGACCACAGGTGTTTGTTGGAGCCATACACCACCCCTCCCACCCACCCTTTTTGTTCATCTCCCGCCGCATTTACCCCAGATGTCTCTGAGAGCCGTTAATCTATGATGGCATGTATCATGCCGATGTTAAAGGACAGCCTTTTTTTTTGTCAGTGTCTGATGTTAGATGCCACAAGTCACTGCCCAAGCGCACTTCAGAGTGAGACTGACCTTGCACAGCAGTACTTTGAGCTGAATGTGGGCAAGCTAACAAGCTAACAACAATGACGATGCTAACATGCTGATAAGGGTTGGCATAATAGATTATCACCACATGATTATCATGGCCAAAAGAAATTGGGATAACAATATTATCGTGATATATAGAAAATTTTAAGTAATAATAGTTATAACTCAAATTCATCTTCATCTTCAGCTATGTTTATTTGTCTATTTTTTTGGGGTGGGTGGGGGTGTTGGTAGGTGGAGAGGAAGACAAAGCGAGAAAGAAACGAAACAGAAACAATTTCAGAGGTGCTTGATTATTTACACAATATCATATGTGTATTATTAACACGATATCAGTAATTAATTTTTATAAATATTATGGCTAATGCTGATGTTAGCTAGTTTACCAGGTATAATGTTTACATTGTTTACTCTCTAGGTTTGGTGTGTTTGCATGCTAACATTTGCAAGTTAGCACTAAATATGAATATGGATCATGATATTAAAAAAAAAAAAAAAAAAAAAATTGGACAAATTTGAATTTTGTCTAAAAGTGTTGTGATTAACCCAAGTTCCTTTCATTACCTGTAACTGCTTATCCTATTCAGGTCAACTGGGGGCTGGGGCTTATCCAAGCTGATATTGGGGATAGAGACAGACAACCATTCATGCTCACATTCACAATTTAGCCAACAGTTAAGCTAACTATGAGAAGGAGCGGGAGAAAACCCATGCTGTCACATTGAGAACATGCAAACTCCAAGCTGGCCAGCAGGCTTAAACCCTCTTTCTGTGAGGCGACATCATGCCACCCATAAACCTGAGTTGAGTATAAGAACTAAACCTGAGGGGGACATGAATGCCTAAATCAAATTTCAAGACAATCCATCCCATAGACTGTACTCAAAACCCCAATGTGAACTTCATGGCGGCGCTAAAGGTAAAGTCAGATCACCAAAGTCATCAAGAATGATTGTCTGAGAACCTTGACCGTGTGTGCCATGTATAGTGCCAATCCATCATAAAGCTAAATGTTGAGATATTTCACTGGAGAGGTGAAAACCAATGGTCACAGAAAAGGCAAATGAGTTTAACAGCTTCTCATATATAATTCACCACCAATAAACTTTGTAGGTGATTTGAGGAATGAAGAATCAAATGCGCACATGCACATGCAAAGATAAAGAATCCCAGTGATGAATCTGTCCCATCTGCCGAACTGAAATTTATCTGACAATAACACGCAGATGTTAATTGGGAGCATTAAAAAAACTCCAAGCTGCATAAATGAAAAATAAGTAGCTGTTCCTGTCCCTGGGCTACAATACCTCAGAACTGTTGGTGCAGATAATCATGTATTCTCTGTAGAGAACATAAACCTCATGACATAAATAACGATAACATAATCCAGATCCCCAGTTTCATTCGACACATTTTTGACAGCAGCCACCAAACCCTGGTGGAAAAGTATGTTTTAATAATCACTTCATGGAATCAAAGAACAACATCTGGTAGAGTACTGCCGGAGCCCCATCCACCATCATCTGCGAAACAAGCTAAATTACACAAAATCATCCACAATATGGGGCTCACGTGTTTCTGATTTGATTTGCTTGGATGCACATGCAATTTGTCTCAAATTCCCCAATTTGAATTTATCTTCTAAAATGAAAAGGATTGCAGTTGCGTCTGTTTATGTCATGCAAAAGGCCAGTCTATCAGGTTAATTAACGATCTGCGGCTTAATAGCTTCCTACGAAAGACTGTTTCATACTACTCACACCATATACTCCCCATACAGACCAGTTCTCTTCCTTCACTTGGCTGACAACTGGATTACTGTGAGCTTCCACAGCCTTCTCCCACAGCTCCCCATACACTCATCATCCAGGATACACTGGGTGTGGAGTTACAGGAACGACCGGAGGCCAAAGCAGCTTCAGGTCAGCAAAGTAATTTGTAAATTCCACCTGTGAATGCAAGGTGTAGCTAACAAAACTAGCAATATCTTATGACCCATTTAGATTGTAGAAGAATTAGTAGAATTAGTAGAACTGTAGAATTTCCTGTGTGTGTTGCCTCACGCTGATCTTCAGAGCAAAGATCAGGGCATTTTTGATGGATACAGTAGGTATCTCCTTTAAAGCCACATGTTTGCTGTCATAAACACACAACTGTTCTCCTTTAACACACAGTCCGCACAGCATTGTGAACGAGTCATTCACAGAGAAATAAATGAGCTGCTGCCAGCGGTTTCAACTTACGATACGACAATGAGCATCAGCGGGGGATATGAGAAGAACTGTTTTGTATTTCAAAAGCAGTTGTTTTGAGGAACCTTAACTTGAGAGTGACATTTTGGGGGTGAACCACATGTCGAAAGCGCTGTTATCCATAGAAAGAGGATGTCAGCATGGATTTGCCATGGCAGGAGGTTCTGGATGGGATATAGGCGAAACCCTTTCAACCTCGGTATGAAAAAACATATACAGTTTTTCAACCACCAACAACACATGAGTCATTGCATCACTTGTCACAATTATGAGTAGGCAGTGTGTTAAACCTAACATTTCGTCATCTACCACATTTTTGGAGCATGTCTTTCCATGAAAAACGAGTGCACCAAAATAAAATATAAAACAAGAAGAAGCGTTTTTTCCAGAAAGAAGGCTCAAAAAAGCTATTATGAAAGCCCATTTTGAAAGTGCCTATAGAATATGGTGACATCTTTCCTGACACTTGATAACATGCTGTGCTGTGTAATAATGAGAAAATGTTAAATTTTGACACAACACAATATTCATCATATTACAAAATGTTACACCAATATCCATGGATGACATGACCATCTTAATAGCGTTAGTCAGCTTAGCTTGGTTAGCGCAGTTTACATTCATGTCTATGAAAACTTGGATGATTCACACACATCTTCCCCACGGCAGCACAGAAGATCTGTGCAATCAGCACAGTTTCAAGGTGGAAGCCCAAGATTCACCTTTCAGTATGCGGCCAAATGTCTCCCCTTCTGTTCCTGAGTTATAACATTGAGTAATGGTCAGAAAAGTGTTTTGCAGAACATTATGATGTCACAGTAGAGCTGACCTTTGACTTTTTGATATAAAATGTCATAATTTCATCATTATATCCCATTAGACATTTGGGTGAAAATCTGTCATAATTACACATGAATTCTCGAGTTATAGCCAAAAACATGTTTTGTAAGGTCACAGTGACCTTGACCTCTGATCACCAAATTCTAATCAGTTCATTTTTGAGTCCAAGTGAACATTTGTGCCAAATTTGAAGAAATTCTCTCAAGGCATTCTTGAGATATTGCGTTTACAAGAATGAAAGGGATGCAAGGTCATAGTGACCTTGACCTTTGACCACCACATTCTAATAAGTTCGTTGTTAAGTGGACATTTGTGTCAAATTTGAAGAAATTCCCTCAGGGTCTTGAGGTATCACATTCACAAGGAGGAGACTGATTCAAGTTCACAGTAATCTTGATCTTTGACCTTTAACCACCGAAATCTAATCAGTTCATCCTTGAGTCCACGTGAACATTTGTGCAACATTTGAATTAACCACCACCAAATGTAACGTAGCTGTGGTTTACAGAAACATTTAATGCAAACATTTTTTTCTGGCAAATGGGTTGACTAAGTGCAGGGAGTGTGTATTTTGGGAGAAACTGGACTTGGGGCATTTGTTGTTGGGAAAATGGGCTGTCGGAGAAATGGGACTTTTTTCATATTACTGGGGTTTTAGAAATTTGGGTTGTCCAAACAATGGACAGTTCATGCTATAGGTGGACAATGTTACATTTGTTTCCTAGAAACCAATTTATACATCACTCAAGTCTTTTAATATTCTTTTAATATCAAAACCCACTCCACAGGATGATTTATGCAGCCAGTCACAAAAGTAAAAATCTGTTTGGAGGCAGGGCGCTCAGTGTCTGACAAACAGATCAGAGCTCAGATGATTGCACATGCAGAGAGAAAGCAATGACTCATAATCAGTAGCCCCCTCGCTCATTAGCTCTATGTGCAATACATCACAAGTAGAGCTGTGTATATATTTAATCCAGCTCAAATGGTGCAATTTCCTGTGTTTAGGAGAATTTAATTTCACACTAAACCCTCTGCAAAGTAACAGCCTTGGGGGTTTATATTGTTTCTGTGTGTTTCTTCTCTTTTTCCTATACAGCTCCCTATACAGCTTTTGGTTGAAAGCCTCGCTGAAGACACAGAAAAGCCTCCAAACACACAACGTAGAATATTTTCTACCGAGCCTCCAGGAAATCATCCATATGTTTGGCAGACTAATGTGAAGGGAAGAAATAAAATAAAACCACAGAAAACCTTTGGGATGATTTAGCTAGACTATACCAGGTATCTTTAGTGTGAATCTCCATTGTGAGGCCTAGAGCACTGTATTTATGTGCATTATTTGAAAAGCAAACCCGACACCCAGACATGATTTACCTTCTCACCCTGTGTGTCTGTTTGTCTCAGAGTTCAGCAGATGAGCTTCTCGTGAGCCAAGTTTTATTTTACTATACACCCAGATGTAACACATATCAGCCCATCTCATCATTTATCTCTGTGTTTACACATAACAGTCCCCTTATCATAAACTTTGGCCATAAAACATAAAGAAACTGTTCACATGCAATCCATTATTAGACTGCACTCTGGCTTTGAGTTTTGAACAGATGACAGATAACGGAAACTTGAAAGAGCCCATATTTTCCCCTTTGCTTTGATACTGATGCATTCCACCCTCATCACTGTGGCAGGACGTTGAAGAAAAGGAAAATTAAAAAGATGCTTACTTACATCTTCAAATGTTGCAGTCAGGGCATAATAAATCAACTATATAAATGCACGCTTTTCACAAAAATATGAATTCAGTACATAAAAAAAAAATCACTTTTTATAATTTATGTTTTAGGTAATAAGATGCACATTTCATTATGGAAACATGTTTTTCTTTGATATAACCTCAAGCAAAACATTGGTAGCAAAGTATTAAATCCATGTGAGAGCAGCCTGTAACCATAACATTTGTCAAAGTTAAAGCTCCTCTCCAGACACGTTTTCAAGTATGTTGCTTATACTAAAACTAATATTTTGTCGAACATGGTTATCTCACATTTAAAAACTGTGAAAAGGGGCAGGAGGCAGATTTACTCTTCACCCCCAGAGAAATTTGCTAGCCATAAGTTTCACTTTCAGCTTCAGCACTGCCCTCACCATAGGTTAACCAGTGAAAAAGTAGTGTGTTTCAAGATGGCTAACAGCATTACAGGACACATTGGAGAGTTTCAGCCATACTTGTTGAGCCTGAGTTAGACACAGACTAAAATTAGGAGTCTGTTGTGCACCAAAACTGGCAACTAGCAGATGTATCAGAATGCTAAGTCTAGTTAGCATCGGTTGTTTGTTAGCTTGTAGCCTAACTAGCAGTGGCTGACATCGCGTTACGCCTCATTTCCACGTACGGAAACGAGGCAACCGTAAGTCCATTCATTCCTATGAGAATCTCTGTGATATCAGATGTGCCTGTGAAACTCTTCTCCTCTGTAATATTTCAGTCCAGAAATTATGTTTAAAAAAAAAATCTAACTTTTGCAGTGGATTTTGAAGAGAACGTATGACAGTGTGCTAGCTTAGCTAACAGGCTGCTAACGGGCTAACAGGCTATTTTCTTCAATCCAGTTGCCTGTTGATTGTCAGGTGAGTTTTTATGATTAAAAAGAACTTGTTTATCTAGTTTTAACACACTGTGAATCTGAGTAATGTTATTCTGCTAAAATGTGGTTATGCATTATAGACAATCAGATTGTCGTTATGACTCGTTCAGCCGATCATACACCTTTTTAATGAAATATTTAACAAAACATGCCGATATCCATCCTGTTTTTGTCCTGGTAATGTTCCAAGCTCATGTTCCAAACCAGGGGATGGCAAAAACAAATTAGCCTCTCCTCTATGATTACAGGTAGTTTCTATCGGGTTTCCATGTATCCGTAAAGAAATGCACTTCCTTGCGTTGGACACTAGAGGCATCATGTGTATATTTACGGATCTATGGATACCAGTCACCACTATGAGGATTTTGGTAGATAGAGTAAGAATGCTCCAGGGTTCACTTAACATCCAAAAACTGCACACTCTACCAAGTTTGCTATCAATTCTTTCACTATGCTAATACTAACTGTCACTCTCTGCTTTGACAGGTCCACTCTGTGCTCAAGGTTTCAGTTTCTTTGCCAGTGTTGTGTCAAAGACTCTTATGTTACAATATGTGCTTCTTGTATAAGACTTCAATTGGCTTTGGTATTAGTGACGTACAGTACAGGCCAAAAGTTTGGACACACCTTCTCATTCAATGCGTTTTCTTTATTTTCATGACTATTTACATTGTAGATACTCACTGAAGGCATCAAAACTATGAATGAACACATGTGGAGTTATGTACTTAACAAAAAAAGGTGAAATAACTGAAAACATGTTTTATATTCTAGTTTCTTCAAAATAGCCACCCTTTGCTCTGATTACTGCTTTGCACACTCTTGGCATTCTCTCGATGAGCTTCAAGAGGTAGTCACCTGAAATGGTTTCCACTTCACAGGTGTGCCTTATCAGGGTTAATTAGTGGAATTTCTTGCTTTATCAATGGGATTGGGACCATCAGTTGTGTTGTGCAGAAGTCAGGTTAATACACAGCCGACAGCCCTATTGGACAACTGTTAAAATTCATATTATGGCAAGAACCAATCAGCTAACTAAAGAAAAACGAGTGGCCATCATTACTTTAAGAAATGAAGGTCAGTCAGTCCGGAAAATTGCAAAAACTTTAAATGTGTCCCCAAGTGGAGTCGCAAAAACCATCAAGCACTACAACGAAACTGGCACACATGAGGACCGACCCAGGAAAGGAAGACCAAGAGTCACCTCTGCTTCTGAGGATAAGTTCATCCGAGTCACCAGCCTCAGAAATCGCAAGTTAACAGCAGCTCAGATCAGAGACCAGATGAATGCCACACAGAGTTCTAGCAGCAGACCCATCTCTAGAACAACTGTTAAGAGGAGACTGCGCCAATCAGGCCTTCATGGTCAAATAGCTGCTAGGAAACCACTGCTAAGGAGAGGCAACAAGCAGAAGAGATTTGTTTGGGCCAAGAAACACAAGGAATGGACATTAGACCAGTGGAAATCTGTGCTTTGGTCTGATGAGTCCAAATTTGAGATCTTTGGTTCCAACCGCCGTGTCTTTGTGAGATGCAGAAAAGGTGAACGGATGGATTCCACATGCCTGGTTCCCACTGTGAAGCATGGAGGAGGAGGTGTGATGGTGTGGGGGTGTTTTGCTGGTGACACTGTTGGCGATTTATTCAAAATTGAAGGCACACTGAACCAGCATGGCTACCACAGCATCCTGCAGCGACATGCCATCCCATCCGGTTTGCGTTTAGTTGGACGATCATTTATTTTTCAACAGGGCAATGACCCCAAACACACCTCCAGGCTGTGTAAGGGCTATTTGACCAAGAAGGAGAGTGATGGAGTGCTGCGGCAGATGACCTGGCCTCCACAGTCACCGGACCTGAACCCAATCGAGATGGTTTGGGGTGAGCTGGACCGCAGAGTGAAGGCAAAGGGGCCAACAAGTGCTAAACACCTCTGGGAACTCCTTCAAGACTGTTGGAAAACCATTTCAGGTGACTACCTTTGAAGCTCATCGAGAGAATGCCAAGAGTGTGCAAAGCAGTAATCAGAGCAAAGGGTGGCTATTTTGAAGAAACTAGAATATAAAACATGTTTTCAGTTATTTCACCTTTTTTTGTTAAGTACATAACTCCACATGTGTTCATTCATAGTTTTGATGCCTTCAGTGAGAATCTACAATGTAAATAGTCATGAAAATAAAGAAAACGCATTGAATGAGAAGGTGTGTCCAAACTTTTGGCCTGTACTGTACCTAATCTAGCTTGCCCGGCGTATGTTTAAATCTCAGATTTTAGAAAGTGCACAGACATCATGAAAACACCTCTCTAGTGACAAACTTTGTACAGACACATGTCAGTATAGTCAAGGTCAGGCATTTTAAGGGACATAAACACAAGAAAAACACATTTTTGACTAGAGGAGGGATTTAAATACACCCTATGGATCATGGTTTATCAGACAAAAATGGCAACATGGTGGTGCAATGGTTACTCGTGGGGAGTTTGAAGCCTGGGAGGAGCCCTTCTGTGCAGAGTTTGTATGTTCTCCCCATGTCAGTGTGGGTTTCTCCGTGTACTCCCACAGTCCAAAGACATGCAGTTTAGTTTAAATAGTGACTCTTAATTGGCCATATGTGTGAATGTGAGCGTGAATGTCTTTCTCTATGTGTTAGCCCTGCTGTATGCGATAGGCTCCAGCCCCAACGCGACACCTAACAGGAAAAGCGGCTACGGAAAAGGAGCAAATGAATGTATCTGAAAATGTCTGACATAATGGCCATATGTCACAGTAACAACAACAAATAAATAAAAATCACCAGTTTATTTCTTATGCCTGTATTCAGAGAAACCAAAAACCCAACTGTAGTCCTACTTTAAAAAACAACTGAAACTGCTTTATGCATGTTCATCAGAAATCGTCACTATTCCTTTTCTGCTACTGGATTTATGTAACAGCATTTGAATTTCTTGAGAACAAGCTCTTTCCAATCTCCAAGTCTGGAGCAGGGATCATACACGTTTACAGTCTGTCATAACAAAGTACATTCAGACTTAAAATGATCTACTCAGATGGTAATGACAGCTTTGAGTAAGACAACAACTGCTTGTCATATGTATGGTGAGCCCACACGAGCGTCACAGCGAGCCAAAACATTCCCTTCTCTGGGGACTTCATGAAAAGCCACATCGCCTTAGTGTTACCATCTGAAAGTCATTGGCTTCAAACTGACAGAGGTTTTGCTCTCAGTAACTGACATCTTAAAAGCCCCCCGAAACTTTTTTCTTTTAATGATCAACTCATGCATGGTAGCTGCAACACAATATCCCACACTGGTAAGAAATGATTTAGAAAAAAATTTAAGAGTATGTTCCCGAAATAAGAGCTAATGCGCCTATTAGAGCGGTGAAGAGTCTTTTTGAACATTTTCCTTTACTCAAAGCTCCCGCTAACCAAAGTTAGGCCTTTAATTATGTATCTGTAAGGATGGTTGGCATGGAAAACATCAATATTGATTCTGTAATGTTGAGCTGGTGTCGTTGTAAGCATCTCTGCGAAGGGAACATGAGTGCTCTAATATGATTGATGTCTGGCTCTCAGATAATTTCAGTCTTCACTGCATGGCGAGAGCATGCTAAACAAAAAACATGAGCGTGTTTAGGTCAGTTAGAGTCTGGCAAATACTACACATAATGTTCCCACCACCATAATATTCATATTGATGTTTTCAATCTGGCACCGCTTCAGGACTAATGCAACAAACAGACTGCCATAGCACATATGTGTGTTTTTACTGTGACCAGAATCAAAGTGAATACTGGCTGTACAATGCAGTGTCCTCAGGGGGGGGGTTATTAGCCCCCATGTTGCACTGTATGTTAATATTGTTGGAGAACAGTGACCCATGTGCACAACTCATCACATCGATTCAGAGGATATCTTTGGCCTATAAAACAACAGTAAGCCTGGAACAAATCACCAACAGTAATTTGTGTACTGCAGAACAAAAGACTAACTTCCCATTAAACAATTATGCTAGCATTAAAGAATGTCTTTTGTTGTTGCTTGCACGGTATTATTGTAACAAATCTTCAATGCATCCTCATCTCGCTGACCCCTTACTGTAAAGAGCGAAACAGGGCTTGCATGCAGAACGCAGCCCGGCCTTTCCACCCAGGTACAGTCCGAGAGAATTTATCGACCATGTGGTGAGCACATTCATACAATACTTCATCATGTGCTGGAAAACAGGAGGTTTGATTCATGGTTTCTTGCTCAGCTTGATGGCTCTTATCTTTTTTTTTCTGACAGCAGTCTTTGCTTTTCAAAACCAAAACAATAAAAACTGGAAACACATGGCGAGATGGAACAAAACCAAAATGACCTGCTGTGCTCTCCTCGTGCAGCCACAGAAGAGCATTTGTTTTCAAATGCCTTCTTAATTTATTTATTGAATCATCGTGTTCAGTGTATGTTTGAGGTGAGCAGAATGAGGTAATCTTCAGCTGAAGACGTAGGGGTTATAACGTGATTGACGGAGGAATTTGTTTCAAAGGTTAGAAGATAGATTTGATTAGTGATGTATTTATTTAATTAAGTTGTGCCAACTTGGGGAAAACAACTGCAAATGCCAGAGGCCCTAAGATCATCTGTATACAGTAAACTGAATGTAGAAATGCCTCCACTACAAGCACTGACTATGTACACATGCACAAATGATTCCAGTTTTGCCCTTATTCTGAAAAAGACTAAGTTCCAACTATGTCCTTTAAATGGCTGATGAAAATGAATATTCCACTAATGTTCCTGTTTACATGCAGCCATGCATACCCCCAGTTAAAGCCCAGTTCAGACCAATGATTCGCGGCAAGATGATACAGTTTTAGAACGTTGCAGAGAAAAGTTGCAGCGGTGTGAACTGGCCGGTCTGAGCTTGACTTAAGCTAGCTAATGGTGTCACCTACATCTCAGCTGGTCAAAATGCCGGCAGCTGGTTTTCGAATGTAAAGCTGGTCACCTGTTTCTATAGCCGGTCAACTTGTCCCCACCGAGCCCTCTGTTTCAGTGCCAGTGTTTGATGGTGGGTTCGCTATTGCTGCTGTATGTGCTCATGCCCCCCCACAAACATACATTTTCATTTACTGATTAATTGGCGCTGGTTGCTCATATTATTTTGGTGTATTTATAATGAATACAGTCCATCTGATGCTTGTTTTATGCTTTTCGCTGTTCACTGTAGCCAGTATCTCACTATCACTATCCTCATTCATATTTTAAGAAGCTACAATCAGCCACAACAGAAGCATGAAAAGCTGGAAATCAGAACGGAAATACAGAGTGGCTGGAATGGTTGGAGTTGCTTGTACTATTTTGCTTCTTGACATCATAATAGGATGTTTTCATTTTTTCACCAGTGTTAGACTTGTTCGACTATGCGAACAAAGCCTCTCTCTTTCATTAGGTGTTGTGATATCTGTGCATATCCAAAAACCTATTGATATCCAAGTCTCTGATAGTGTCATCTTCTGAACTTTTGGGCATGAATCACTAACCCACAGCCTTGCAACTGACTTTGTTGGTTTGTGTACAACATATAGAGCTGACGTAAACAGACAAAAGGACACGTGCTGCAAACTGCCATAACCCCATTTGAGATGCACTCTGAATGCGTTGTATACATGTCCAAACAATACTCCTAAAGCCTGAATAATACTGACAAATTCAACCAGGTCATACTAAGAAACTGTCAAAGTCTGGGACTTGGGCAGTGACTTGCGGCGTCAGACACTGACTAGCAAAGCCGTCCTTTTTTTTTAAAGATATTTTTTGGGGCTTTTTAGCCTTTAATGTATAGGACAGACAAGTGTGAAGGGGGGAGAGAGAGGGAGTCAAATTCTGTATTTTGTCATGGTTGGAATAATAGTGGAATGTTAGTGTGCATGTAAACATAGTCATTATAACATGTCTGAATGTACATTAGCTTTCAAAAGTCAGTGACTGAGGGCACATGTATACTGTGTTTATTCCTCAGAGCAGGAAACACATATCAGTTATCCAGGTAATTTAGTCTTATGGCTATAAACTGTTGAAATATTGAATAAAAATGAAGAAATGCCATTTAATGTTTGCCAAAGGTGTAGCAATTATTAATTTCATGTCTCATTTTTAGGTATGTTTTGGGAGGTTAGTATTGTCATGACAAAAATGAGCCAGATGATGAACTGGCTTTAAACAGAGAAATACTTGAAAAAGAAGAATAATCTCATATAATGAAAAGATTCTTCTCAATTGTTCAAACATATTATTTCAGTATTAAGCTTTATTGTTTCTGGGATGTTTTTTATTAGGATGTACCTCAAGGGAAGGATGATGGATGATAATCAGAGCAGCACTGTGGAAAATGTGCACGAAAAAGGTTTCAGGAAACAGAAAATACATCTCAACATCCAGAAACACTACGTTTATTTTTCCATTGTCGTTGTGTTTATGTGAACTCATGCTGGCTGTTGAAGGAAAAAAGAGATAAAAGTGAGTTGAACAATAACAATCACATTATGCAAAGGAATGAAGTGGTCCAGAGCAGAATGGACTGATGTACAACAAAATAACTTTCCATTGTACTACAGTCATCTGCAAATCTGGACTTGCCGGGGATGAATCATGGTGGATCTTCAGATTTTATTGTTTTGTTTTGTTTATAGATTTTTCTCTTTTTTTTTCTCTGAAACGGAGGATTTTTTTTGTTGATTAAAGCCAAAACAGACTCCTCCACCATCAGATTATCGTTCCTCGCAGTTTATTTCCTCGCACTTCCTCTGCCAGAACTGGAGCTTGTTTGAGGACAGGTCCAAAGTGCTCCCAGTACTAGCAACACTCAAACGTGATTAATATGGTGAGAGAGGCCAGCACAACTCCGCCATTAACAAAACGTAAGGAGCAGAAACTGAAGTCAAGAACGTGTCATCCATCATGGATTAAAAATGACTTCATTTTAGGTGATTACTTGGAGGGGTGTTGTGTGTGTGCTCCGCATAGCTGGACATATTTCTTTCCCAGCAGACATTTATTACATTCATTTCAATTGTTTTATTTCAAGGTCAAACGTAGAGTATGTTTAGAATATGTCACTGGATATGTTGGACCAGCGAAAGTAAGAGTAAAGGAATGTAGCTCTACCGTTTCCAAGGGTGAAAGTTAAGCATGAAAAATCATGAACGTCAAATTAGCAACAGGTGATTTCTGTTACACAGTCATACATCAACTTAATTCTTTTAATGTAGCAATTCCTGGACACACTTCCCAGCTACATCATGCCCCATGGATATATTCAAGTTAAATTGGGTTATTTGTAATGACTGTAGCCGGACATCCATTCTCTGAGTCCAGAATATGAGTGGATTAATTTACAGCTGGAATCAGGGTGTCACCAGACATTACATTAAATCAAAAACACATTCTTTGTACATAGTTTAGCACCTTAAAGAGGATTTAAAATCAATGATATACACATTTGTAAGGCAAAACCCCTAATTATTTTTTTCTATTGCCTGCAGGCTTCATTGCATTAGATTCTCTTCACATTACACTCTGTAATAGAGGAAGAACAACCCCTATAATTCTTAACTTGAGAAAGTCTAAAAGGCTCATTAATTGGAAAGTGGGAGCATTTCTCTTGATATTACATCATGGTCATGGGTGCTTTGTTATTGTTTTGAGACTGGCTCAATAATTGCGCACAGAACACCTCTTTGTCTGGGATTTCCCTGTAGAACGGAAGAGTTCACATTCATCATGACTCACACAACACCGTTTCAAATTGACTTTCCCATGAGCGAACTGTAAGAAGCCACCCGAAACTTCCAGCTCTGTAAAGCCGTGCGGACGTCTACATGGTAATCTAGTGAAATAATCCATAACAAGTACCAGGATACTTCACACGCGGTCTATTCATAGGAACATCTGCAACAGCTCCAGGATGTGGGCTAGAGAAAGGCACTATAGTTAGATTTATTTCAGGGCAGACTGGAATTGCAGCTAAGTGGCTTGGGTTTGAGATAGAGACTTGTGACAGCTCTCATTTCACTTCGCACTTTGACAGGCGTAAAACACATCAAACATTCAGCTTTAGTTGGACTGAATTTACTGTATAATGTTGACCAAGATCTATATCGTTCACTATATATCCCTTTTGGCTATGAATATAATACCCCAAGACAGTCCAGACCCCCTGAGGCTGAAAGGTCAAACCATATAAGTGTTATGTTTTTAAAATTGCTTTAACTGAAGTAAACAAGCCACTCATGGTGCACTTAATCCCTCACTGCGGCAGTACTTGGATGAGTCTCTTTCATGGCATGAATGTAGACATTTTTATTCACAGAATATTTTGTTCTGCCAACCGCCATCCTCTGCAGCCAACAGCAACTTTTCAGCACCTCCACAAAGGATCCCTGACGTTATGTCAGCGTAGCTAACTACTATAGCTAGCCAGCTGTCAAGGGTGTAAAATAAATTTACAGTGCCTCTTAAGACTTTGATGGAGCTGGCCAGTGTTTGGCAGTGAGGCCAAAGGTAGTAACATAGAACACTAAAGTGGTTACTTTTTTCAGTAACGAGTTGTATAAGGGATTACAATTTAAAATGTAATTGCATTACAGTTTGAGGTCAGCTTCTTTGCTGTCTTACTGTTGGATGGTTATAGTGATCTCCCTGCGTTCAGTGGAGATACCATTGCGATACACGTCAGCTTGGCACAAGAGCTGAGGTGAACACAAAATCGTTCTCATTCCCAGGTTATCAAACATCAACACTTTGTTGTGGCATCTGATGATGATGCACAAGGCACCCTTTAGCGTCTTTATGTGGGCTTTCACCTAATTCCATTGCAAATCCGTGGAGAGTGGAGGCTCGTCATTTTTCCTCAAACCATGATCTTTTCCTAAACCTAACCATAAATATTTGGTTCCTAAACCTAACCAGAGGTTTATTTGAAAAGTGTATAAATGTAACACGCAGAAACTGAGGGGTACCTAGCGTGTCATAGTTTGAAGCATAAGCCAATGACCAAGCTGCTGTATTTGACAAGTGGAAAGTGAGAACGTCTGGTGGAGGCAGTTAGCCTCTACCAAAACATGAAAAATGCAACTCCAATAACTCCAAAACAGTCTTAATCACATGTTGTGTCTTTTTAGCTAGCTTCCCCAATGTGAGCCACTATAAGCGTGGAGAGTCAGTCAGCTGGGTTTTGTTGGAAGGTGTGTGAACCCAGAGCTTAATTGTGAAAACAAGACTTATGAGCTGCATCTAGCGACCAGAGCTGACATTAAGCTAGCTGTTCATATCAGTTAATATCTCTAAACTGTGAGCAGCAGGCTGCATGTTAAGTCAGTGTCTCAAATAATGTTACTAATTGTACATTCTGTGTTTGGAGCCACTCAACACAGAACAGAGGTTTGTAGGGTAATTATTAGCCCCTGCGTCATCCATGAAAACATGGAGCATACAACTTGTCAAGTACTACCCCATACTTTAGCAATTACTTTTGCTGTTATCAGTACCTTTTTGCCTAATAGTGGACATAAGATATACAAAGTTAAAAATTAGACTTCATCTATCCATTTTTATTTGTTATACAGGGCTGGGTCATGGGGGCAGTAGGATGAACAAAGTAGTCCGGACATCCCTCTCCCCAGCAATGCTTTCCAACTCCTCCTGGGGGATCTCAATGCGTTCCCAGGCCAGATAAGATATATAATCCCTCAAGCGTGTTCTGGGCTATTCCGAGGCCTCCTACCAGTTGGACGTGCCCAGAAAACCTCCAGTGGGAGGTGTCCGGGAGGCATCCTGATCAGATGCCTGACCACCTCAACTGACCCCTTTCAACATGAAGGAGCAGCAGATGTGTCTAGATGTCTGAGCTCCTCACGCTATCCCTAAGGCTGGGCCAGCTACCCTATGGAGGAATCTCATTTTGGCCACTTGTATGCATAATCTTATTCTTTCAGTCACTACCCAAAGCTCATGACCATAGGTGAGGGTTGGGACATAGATGAAATGATTAACTGAGGGCTTTGCATTCTGGAAAATGCTTCACCACAATGGTCCGGCGCAATGCCCGCATCACTGTAGACGCCACGCCAAACTGCATGTCCATCTTATGCTCCATTGTACCCTCACTCGTGAACAAGACCCCAAAATACTTGAACTCCTCCACTTGGGCTAGTAGCTCTCTCCCAACCCAGAGGGGGCAATCCACTGCATCACTTTATCTAGTTTTTGAACATATCCATCCTCTGATCCCAATCCAAGCAAAATCAGTGACCCACCTAAATCCGATGAGTTAAAGTGTGGCACCATCTGCCACCCCTAAAAGCCTCTTGGTAACATTTTGTGTTGGCAGGAGACTGTCTCACTAAAGATTCAACAGGACAAGAACGAGACCTCTTCAGAGCTTCCGGTCGCAGCAAGAGAAGCAGAAACACTAACCAGGATTAATGGCAATGCTCTCTCATCTATAAAATGCTGCACATACCACGACACTGTTAAGCTCATCCAGAAAACCTCTTTGAGTTATGGCTCACTGGTTGACATTTACAGTTATTATCTTAAGCCAAAAGTTAATATATCCAATCGTTTTATATTATCTTTTAGGTTCTCCTTTGGATACATCCCAAATCATGACTTGCACGAATAACAGAATGTTTCTGGTGTAAAAGAGCACTCTGGAAAATAGACTGACTTTATATAATGCCTTGCTGTGATGTAGCCTGTGATATACAAGTTGGGAAATCTATCAAATCTAGTGCAGGAATAGGACATATAATGGATAACGTCGGTGAAATTCAGCTCTAGTTAGAATCATATCCATGAACTACAATTTTGAAGAGACCATTTGATCAGGTTTAAATCAACATTTACAAAAGTCTGGTGTGATTCTTGTGTTAATTCACATCTGACAGACCAATGAAAGTCATCCTGCACTCAGAAACCCAAGTATTTAAGTCTCCCACAGGACGGTTAAAATAACGACCTGCTGCACATCAGGTTGTGGAACCTTTCTTTTCTGGCCTGCCCGTCAGTCTGACTGATGCCATGGCCTTCAGAGGACCTGGCAAAACACGTGGCTGGTACTTCTGTGGTATTTGCCTTCTGGTCGGAGCAGACATTTACAAGATGTGCCACCCAGTGAGAAGGCAGTGCCCATTCATCACAGTGATTATCAGTGGGAGGTCCAGTGTCTCCATCTCTGTCTCTCTCACTGCATGTCTTATCCAGCAGTGTCAAAAGACACATTCCTTATGACTCTCATGTTAAAATGTACAAGATATAATATGGCATTTGGTCCTCAGATCAGGTGTAACCATAATACACGACCTATGCACTCAATAATTCACCCTAAAACCAATCCCCCACCTTTAGAAGTCAGAGCTGTTTTACTCCCCTGCAGACAGCTGAAGGTCTCTGAGGCTGCTGAGCTACGTGTACCACACTCTGGTTTACTGACTCTCGCTATGCGAAAAAGATTGCGTTTTGGCAGGAGTGCTGACAGAGGGCCAAGGTGGAAAGAATCAGTAGGAGCCTGTCTGTGGAAAAGAAGCTGTAGCTCTAAACTGAAGCCCCCTGATCCCTTGAGGAGGATACAGTTCTCACCACACTCTTATTCTGCGGTGCTTCAGGGTGATATTAAACTTATTGAGAGAGCTTTAAAACCAGTTACATTATGGCAATTCTCACAGGGGAAAGTAAGTATGATGCTTCTCCACAGCTTTTAACAAAAACTACAACTAGATGTAAATGAAATTCACCAGCAGAAACCTATAATATAATATGACATGATATTTGTAAGTGAGAAATCCAGCTGCATGCTCTCTGTAAACCAAGAGAAATAGAGATTTCTTAAGTAATCCGAATGAGGTAAATACTGTGTAATGCAGCTTCTCAAAAGTAGGAAAACATGCACTTCCATGTCAACAAAATTTAAGAGTTAGGACCTTTGTTTGTAGCTCTATCAAAATTGTTTGTTCAGCTGTACTAGTGTATAATTTCCTCTTGTCATTTGGCTTTAGTTACTGTCTGAAAAATGTCTGATAAGTAATATAAAAGACTGAATTCTGGATT
This sequence comes from Epinephelus lanceolatus, assembly GCF_041903045.1. Lineage (NCBI taxonomy): Eukaryota > Metazoa > Chordata > Actinopteri > Perciformes > Serranidae > Epinephelus > Epinephelus lanceolatus. Next base: position 32,624,630 of record NC_135738.1, on the reverse strand, counting down.
TCCTATCTTAGTGTTTGGAAACCACAGCTGGATTCGGCCACTGGACGAAGTATTTACTGTTCCAGAGAGAAGCAGGATTGATGTATAAGTATCATTTACACTCGATAATGTTCTTTGCCTAACACAAACCAGAATGGAAGAAAACTTGCTTCTTACCATAAGGTACAAAGTACTGTTTTTCTTGTGATTTTACAGTTGAATTTTAACACAAAATACCATCCATCCATTTTAATCTCCTTAACTGGGGCCAGGTCGCGGGGGCAGCAGGCCAAACAAAGCACCCCAGACATCCCTCTACCCAGCAAACCTTTTCCAGCTCCTCCTGGAGGACCCAAAGGCATTCCCAGGCCAGATGAGATATGTAATCCCTCCAGCCTGTTCAGGTTCTGCCCCGGAGTCTCCTACCAGTGGGACGTGCTCAAAACACCTCTAACGGGAGGCGCTCAGAAGGCATCTTAATCAGATGCCTCAATCACCTCAACTGACCCCTTTCATGGCAAAGGAGTAGCGGCTCTACTTCCAAGCTCCCTCTGGATCTCCAATCTCCTCACCCTATCTCTAGGCTGAGCCCAGCTACCCCGTGGAGGAAACTCATTTTGGCCACTTGTATCTGCGATCTCATTCTTTCAGTCCCTACCCAGAGCTCATGACCATAGATGAGGGTTGGGACGTAGATGGACCAGTATATCAAAAGCTTCACCTTCCAGCTCAGCTCCATTTTCACCTCGATGGTCTGGTGCAGTGCCCGCATCATTGCAGAAGCCGCACCAAACCGCTAATCCAGCTCACACTCCATTCTACAAAAACAGCAAAAACAGAGCAACATTAACATTCATTTTGAATCACGTCTCGCCAATTACTGAATATATCACTCTCTTTTAGCTCTGTTTTTGGTCTCCACCACTTCCTGGAGGAAATATCTGGCTCTTAAAGGTGTAGTGTGTAGGATTTAGTGGCATCTAGCAGTGAGATTGCAGATTACAACCACCTGAAACTTCTCCCATGTGCCAAGGGTGTAGGAGAACTGAAGTAGGTAACAGCAAAATGAAAATGGCCTTATCTAGAGCCAGTGTTTGGTTTGTCCGTTCTAGGCTACTGTAGAAAAACACGGTGGACTCTACGTAAACGGCTCATTCCAAGGTAACAAAAAAACACAGCAATTGTTTTTTTCAGGTGATTATAAACTAATGAAAACATAGGTGTGAATATTATATTCTATTTATGCAATACATCCCCTTTAATCCAACACACCAGACCTTTAAGTGGCCAATGCTACACTTTATTTACCCGCTAGTTGGCCGAAAACAAGGCTGATGAAAGAGGGAAGATGAAACAATAATTGAGGGCTGGAAAGTCGTAAAAAAAAATGAGCTCAATGTGGTTATAAAGCTCTGTAGAGCCAGGGATAATTCTCTGTGGGTCCATCATTACAAGCAACCTGTTTCACATACAAGTGGTCATGTGATCCACTGCTAATACAAAAATATTGATATAGTGGCTTTATTGTCATTAGATTGTCATTAAATGGCATCTATTGGTTGCCATCTAAAGTCAACATTTTACAGATTATTATTATCACAATCATGACATGTCCAATATTTCTTTCATGTTATGTCTTTTAAAATCATTTAACTTGTTTATAGTCACTAATTCTTGCAAATGCTTTTATGCTTTTGCAGCAACAGTGACATGATGCCCGCTGGCTCAGTTTTTTCTTTCACTCCCTGTACTGAGAGCAGCTCATAAACTATTTATTTTGGCGAAAAGTTGCCAAGCAATTCATCCTAAAAAACACTGAGACATACACAGAACTTCTGAGCAGCCTTTCATTTTTCTTTCTTGAACACAGAAAAAAACTGACAGATTTTTTAACACTGTACTCACAAACACCCTATTTTAAAGAGAGGGCTGTCACATCCTGGGTTTGTTGACCAAATACTGTGTGCCGATGCACACAGACACATGTGACACACTGCTGACTATTGGGGAACTTCTCAACCATTTCAAGATGTGCAGTGCAGTCTGAGGTATACTCTGTGTGCTACATTAACATGCACTTTACTTCATCGTGTTCACCTCTTTAAGGGTTTCCTTTTGACACATACTTTGTCTTTCAGCAGTGTGATTTTGATCTGATCACCCTCAAGACCCACTCAGATTCTTTGTTTGTTCGTGACAGACTCAAAGATCATTTACATTTTACTGAAACAGACAACAGAGGAATGAGACTCGTACATAAGAGACTGTCTCACCAAAAGACCGGGCTCGCTACCAGCTTCAATCAATCATGTATGTATGGCCAGTTGGAAATATATTTTTACATATTTACCACCTTGCATATTTTTCTGTATAACACTAGACTGGTTTGAAAAGTTTAGGAGACACCACAGTCTATGGGAGACACACAGGAGGCCCTCTATTCTCAGATGTCAAAGGTTGATAGGAAGTTAAGGGGTGTTAAAATGTTGCAAGACATAGTATTCTGTTTTATTACCGGATACACATAAACTCAAGTCTCAGTGTGCTTGCAAATATGTGTTTAATTGCTTTATTGCAATGCTGTATTCAGATTAAGTTATAAAGTGTGGTGCGCTGCCAGCTAGTTCTGCCAGAGCATGTTTCATTTCACTTATCCACCTACTGCCTGTTTTAGGTCACCAGAACCTACAGGCACATGTGGGGGAACCTGTCAGGTTTCCGCTTTATGAAGGAAAACCTCTGATGTCATCTTACTCTCCGGCCCAAAACTATCACCTTTCCACACACAGCTGGGCAATGGACCAGAGATGAGGGGGAAATGGCTGGAAATCTGCTGCACGTAAGCGAGTGTAGCAGATGAGTCAGTGAAGACTGGATAATTGATTTCATGAGGTGAAGTCAGGTTGTTGAGAGAGTGAACAAACTGTACCATCAACCTTTTTAAAAAAGATTTTCTTTACTATGTTTCTACGATACTGAAAAATATACTCTATTCTGATAACTCGCAATAAAAGCACAACAAAAGCATAACTAAAAACAAAAATAGAAAATCCAGCTGTGATAAAATTCAAATTTATCATTGTTCTGGCAGGACGTGTGAACTACGACCTTTATGACATGACAGAGGGAGATGGTGTTTTATTCTGGTCTCTTGTGTGGTTAGACAGCAAAACAAGTCTTAGTTTGGCTTAACAACAATTTCAGATGATTTATCCTAAGACGGGGCCATGGCATGATTGAAATAACACCCACAACTCATTTCTGCAAGCAGCATTTATCTCGAAGCTGTGGAGGCCAGAAAATTGGCCTTTTTTCTTCCTCTGAGTACAAAATTTGACTCCTGTGGGTTGTAAAATGGGACTTGTGAAAAGCCTGAGCCAAATAAAAGATAAAAAGATAATGTTTTCACTCGCACAGGTTATGGAAGCTGCTGAGAATAAAGCAGCTGGGACACATTTTTCAAACACCACACTTGGTAAGTAACAGGGGAAATGATTCTGCAAGGCTCAAGGGTTCTTTTACAAAATAAAACGTGCTTTATTGTGGGTCTAAAAGTCAATTTGCTCCTTCAGAACACAGTTCATTATGCTGGAATCAGCAGTCGGTTCAAGGATAGAAAGTGACAATATTATAAGGTTAAAGTTCTCCTATACTCAAAAATGTGTTTTTCTTCTGGTTATGTCCTTTAAAATGTCTGACCTTAAATATACTGACTTGTATCTGTGCACAGTTTGTCACCAAAGAGGTGTTTTCACATTCCTCTACAGAAGGGGTGATGTCTGTGCATTTCCCTAAAATCTGAGATTCAAACTGGGTGAGCCAAGTTAAGTATGTCACCAATATGAAAGCCAATTGATGTCTAATATGGAATACACCTATCATCAAGGTGACAGACTTCAACACAACACCAGCAAAGGAACCTGAAACCTCCAGCACAGAACAGACATTAGCATTAGCACGTACCCCTTTTCCACCAAAATTAGCATGTGTATGCAGGTTTTTTAACACCCACTATAGATGCCACAGTAGATGAGTAAACCTTTCTAGTTTTTTGTTGGCGTGTCACGTTCAGGCCGGAAAACAACTTAGTAAACAGTAAGGCAGCATGGAGGCCAGTGAAAATGTTACAATGGTTACTTATTTTTTTTAATATTTTTTCTCTTACTTAGTCAGTCTGCCTTTAAAATTCACTGCCAGCTAAATCAAGATTGATGTTTGAGTGCTGCTTGGAATGAGAAAGACAATATTTTCTAGCAGCCCATCATTGCATTTCGCTAGAAGAGGGGCTAAAACTAGCTCGTCCATCCGTGTGTTGTATTTCCATCACTGCCAATTGGAGCCAATCAGTGTAAATCACTAGTTTCATCATGATAAGATGTTGTAATGATTCTTTGGACAATGATATCACGAACATGATATCTGCTGATATAATTAAGTCTGCCGGCCAGGTGGTTACGTCATGTTTTCAGAGTATTTACTCTTACAACAGCATTGTTTACATACGGCATGTGCTTTGTCTGTTGACCCGTATTTTCTCTGAAATCCAATCCTGAAAACCATCCTTGGTTGCTTGCCATTATCTTCCTGGTGCTCTTTGGTGATACAGAATTTCAACATTAAGGCGTATCCTAAAGATGATTATATGGATCAGTATTTTCACTATGCATCTAAGATATTGGATTGTTGAGTCATTTGTCCCAGGTTTGAATGTTAACTACAACCCTTCCCATTAAAGCTAGATGTTAGCGAGTGTTAGTGGCTTTTTATGCAGTGGGAAATAGGCTGTTTTGACAGCAAACATGGTGGAGTGTGCAGTTTTTGGATGTAAACTGGACCCTGGTGCGACCTTCCACAATCCATAAACTTCATAGTAACAGATATTATTGTATGTTTCACAAACACCGATGTGGTGTTAGCCACTGCCAGCTAGCCTACAAGTTCACAAAAAAAAAATGCTAACTACAATTCTGAAACATCTGCTAGTAGTCCATTTTGGTGTGCAAGAGACTCCCTTACCTGACTCTGGGTCTGACCGAGGCTCAGACATGTTTGTCTGAATTTCTGCAATATTTCCTCTAACACTAACACGTTATCTTGATGTGCACTGCTCTTTCACTGGTCAAAATGGAAAGCAAAACTTACCACACACAAATTCCTCAGTGACAGAGAGAGAGTAGATCTGCCACCAGCCCCTTTTTAGACTGTTTTGACTGTTATGTGGGAAAAACAGGTTAGACAAAGTACAAGTAAGTATTACTTTACAACATGTCTGGAGGGACTTGAAAAAAATAGTTTGCACATAGGAATATAAGGAATATTTGATACATTTGCCAATAGTTATGTATATGAGAAGAGCAATACCACTTCCATATGTAGCCTATAGGCCCTATACTTTAAGCTAGTGCTAGCAGGTGGGTAGCTTGGGTCCATGTCATTGGTTCGACAGCCCATTGGTTCGACATCCCATTAGTCCGACTGTCCGCGGTGCTGAACGGCTTGCGCCGGGCGTATGGTGCGCCGCGACCGGCTTGAGGTGGAGCAGGCTCACGGCTTATGTGTTTGTCATTTTCTTTTTCATTTTAACCCACACCATGATCTTTTCCTGACCCTAACCAAGTGGTTTTTGTGCCTAAACCTAACCAGACCTTAACCACAGGGCATCATGATGATTTCAGAATGGACTTCGGAACAATGAGTTAAATATGGTCGGAACAATGGGATGTCGAACCAATGGGCTGTCGAACTAATGGGCAGTTCCCGGGTGGCTTAGCTTAGCTTAGCATCGAGAGCAGAAGTGATGAAAGACAGTTAGCCAAAATGTTCTAGCACGTTTGACCAGTTAACTTGTTAGTGTATATCTAGTTTGTTTAATCTGCACAAACACCAGAGTAGCTCCGCTAGGTGATATTATCTAAAGACTAACTGCAAAGATGATAAAAGAGTCTGTAAAGGTACACAAGCGCAGTGAGATAATGGGAAAGTCAGTGTGGTCAGTGTGAACACATGAGAGAACCTGTGAAACAATGGGAAACACATGTTCCCATAGTCCCATGGGGAGGGGACTACGGCAAGTGGTACTTACATGCAATCATGTCTAATGGCATGAGTCCAGTTTTAAGAGGGAATGGAAATCCCTGATGCAAATGTACAGTAAGGCTGAGTGCAGATATTCAACACTGGTGACCAGAACAGTTCCTCTAATTAGTTTCAGGTAATGTGTTCATCATGATGGAATCCACAGAGAGTAACTGGGGTGGATTGGTGACACAACAATGGCAGCTTTGGAAGCTTCCCATTATGTCACACATGAGGCAAAATATTCTGGCCCTCAGTGTATCAGCAGCCATCCTGTAAATGGAGCATGTAATAGCTTGTCTCGTACAATAAGACTGTGTGTGATAAGAAGAGATCGCAGCAGTACGCTTGCTTTGCATGCACACTACCATGTTTCCAACTTGGCAGCGGTCAGGGGCCAGGTTGCCACATGAGTGCGCGCCAACCATCACCACATCCTTGGAAAATAAGTCAGATTGGTCAGATCTTTCATCGCTGTAATGTAAAAATACTTGGAAATAGTAGCATAGAGAGGGAGGACATGAGGGATGAAGTTGTTTGTGACAGAAGTATGCCACATGTGGTAACATCAAATTAAGCGTAGCTCCAGGACAACATCAGCAAAAAAACAAAATAAACATTTTCCACTTTATATTTACTCTCCCAAACCAATGCAGGAAGCATTTGCATTTCTGTCTGAATAAAATTCCTCTCACACACGATAGCATGAATGAACAGCACGCTGGAGTATTTTCCCTCTTTTGCAGAAATATGTAGATAACAGAATGGAAGAACTTATCCATCATAAGATCATTTCTACCACTTAGCAGCGATAAATTAACCATGACACTCTATCTCCATATCCAGAGCTCATTAGGGTGAGCGTTTGGCTGCAAATGAAGTCCACAGGTGCAGAGCTTTAACAGCATTAACCTACTTTAGAGTGCCACCTACAGGTTCTAGTGAGAAAGTGAGGCTCCCATTCAAAGAAACCATATGAGAGAGATGAAACAACTTAGATTACAGAAAGGTTCATTCACTAGGTTAGTTTTGTTAAATAATTTCTGATGCATGTTTAAAGTATATGCAAGGTTATTTATCATTAAATATAAAGTTAAGACGCTAAAGTCATCTTGAGGCTGCAACTGAACCATTGCCAGTGAACCTGAAGAAAAGGGACACAAATGAAGCCTGAGTGCCAGTTGGGAACCTCTAGGTGAGCATAAGAGCAAACACACTGTATCATAGCTGTCTGAAGTGGCCTAAATTTGGAGGCCTTGTAGGTGACAGCAACCCTTCGAAGTAGCTCTGACCTACATGAAAGTTTTCAATTGTTTACCCAGACTGCAGAGGTGCAATGACAAAAGTTCCCACTCTTCATAAAATCTCTCTGCTGTGACACAGAAATGTGAATGAGTTTTCCCCTGGCACCGAAACCCAAGACTGAAAGCACAAAAGAGCACGTATAGACAACCAAACCCCAAACCCAAAGCCACAGAGATACACAATGACACAGCAAATGCCACAGTTCTGAATGGAATAACTGTCCATATGCCCAGCCACTGGCATATCTCTGATCACCGCCACATAGCGTGATCCCAGAGGCACTGAAAGACCTCTAAAGCAGTGCCACAGATGACTCCAGGCCCCCAACCACACACCCTCCCATACTCCAAAATGCAGAGCAGAATGAAACTCTCCAAGTGTGATGTCACTCCTTCCAAGGCCTTAAACCAGAGCAGTGTGGTGACACTCTCCCTCTCCTCTCCGTCTTGCCACTCTGTTCTAGTTCTCCTCTCTGCTGGTTGAAATGGCTCCCAGAGGTCCTGTACTAGTGGATCTTTGCTCGACTTTAAAGTCTGGCTGTACTTTCCTATACCCATGTGAGCCTCATGGATGATAGTGTTGAAAGAAATGTGTCCCTCTTAAGAAAACTTGAGGAGGCAATCAATTATGTTCTTTAAAGCAAACACTGTACTGTGAGAAATATCATATTCACTGACTATAGAATTTGAAACCAGTGAGATCAAACGGAGAATTAGCACAACGATTTTCTTGCTCTTGTCTGCTTCACTCATGCAAGAAATTAGTGCCATTCCAAAGACCATTCGTCAGTGTCTCAAAGTGTAAACACATCTGGCTCCGAAATCTCAACTGGAGCATCGCCTCGCGTGCATCTGTTTGCTGCAAATCAGCCTTTTAAAAACAACTTGAAGAGGAGACAGTCAAAGCTCAAGGGTCCTCATCACCGCCACACATGTGGAACATACATGTTGTTTCAGTCGGTGAAGTCGGGAAACTGGAACAGACGTGGCCTGGGAGAGTTTTTACATCGACTTATCTGCTGTGCAATGGAGCAGACACTTTTTTATGGTACATTATAAGACTGTTCCCCCTGTAGATTAGACCCACTTGTTATAAGACTGGGTCCAAGCTCATCTGTGCCATTTATTAGACTATATCTGTCCAGATGGACGGTATAAAAACCTGCTGCAGTATGTTGGAAGGTCAATAAGTATAATATTAACTTCTTCAAAAGCAGCTGATTAAACATGAGTATCATGGTTTATAGTGGGAAAAAACTGGTGTTGAAATGCTATTCATTTAATTTCACTGAATCCATTAGAGGTCCTTTACTGCCCTCATCCGAGGGTCATTGGTATTACAGCTGCACAACTATTTATTATCTCCTTAAAATCATGTAGTAACGTGAGAAGAAGAAATTGCCCAAGTTAACGCCAAGTCAACCAGCTACAACACTGAAAAGCTGCTTATGCAATAAAACACAGACCCATAGAAGACTAATAAGACAATATCATAACATATAATATAATATAATATAATGTTCATTCTGCCTGTATAGTACCTTTTTTTAGGAAACCTACAGATGTTGCATTAATGATGGGTCCTCTCTATTCAAGTGTCCCAGTATGACATGACAGTGTTACAGTGAACCTGCATGCACAATACCAGGACCCTGAAACTGAAGCAGCTACATGGAATTCATTCATTTTGTTATTTATGGTTTTCCAACTGTGACATGTTAAAATGTTTTCCACATTACAAGCCTATGAGTTCTTTTACTTTTTATAAGGGGGTAGGCGACCTGTGGCTCCGATGCTGCATGCGGCTCTTTAGCCCCTCTCCAATGGCTCCCTATGGCTTTCACCAAAAATTGGGCTGCATGGAAATGAATCACGCTTACTTTTGAACATTTTATTTTTCGTAATTCTTACAATATCCAAAATGTGTAACCCATGAGCATAGAAAAAAAATTAAAAATGTTTTAACATTTTGTCATAGCTATGTCTGTGGCCTTACGCCTTTTCTCTAAATTTTGCAAAACATCAAGAGCGATGGCTTGTCTTGAGTCTCCTTAGCGAAGCTAGCTGTGGTTAGCTGTGGATACCAAATCCAGAAAGGAAAAGTCTTGGAAGCAGTCTTGGACAGATTTGCTCACTATCACAGGGCTGACATATAGAGACAGACAACAACAACCATTCACACCTACAGACAATTTAGAGTCAACCTATCCCCAACCTGCATGTCTTTGGACTGTGGGAGGAAGCTAGAGTACCCAGAGAAAACCCACGCTGACACAGGGAAGACATGCAAACTACACCACCATGCCGCCCTGCAAGGTACCAAACATTCAAATACCTTACAGCAGAGTAGCCACATAATGGTAAAACATATCAATGATTAGACCTATTGGTAATGTTGATAAGCTAATTTTGACTTAATAAGGCTGTGTTACCTTTATTATAAGGCTCAAATATATTTTGCAGCTCCAAACAGATTAATTTTTTTTTTTTTTTGACAAAAAATGGCTCTTCTCGTAGTAAAGGTTGTCGTCTCCTGTTTTAATAGAATAAACTTTAACTTGAGTAACTTTTTTGATGCAGGCGCTTGTAATGGAGCACTGTCATATCAAAATGTTTGATATGTAGCCTTTCAATGGGCTTATAATTTGATGTTTGTCTGTTTATCCTGCTCATCTGGTTTCATGCTTTGTATAAGCAGACTATCCCAAATAACATTCTTACAAAATGTCTACATGTCAGTATACAGTAGAGTAGAGTATTGCATATTCCATACTGTAGGCTATGTTGAAATATGTTTTGGTAATTTCCCCATATTATAATAACAAAGATGATTATCACGGAAGACGTTCAACAAGTTTTACTCAACAGATAAAAAATATAGAAGTAGCCCCGATGCTTTCATGGGAAAAAAAGTTACCGCCCTGTCGCAAAGAACTTCACAAATTAATTTTGAGTTATGAGATTAATAGGCTGTTATGTTAAAATCTGCATGAAAGAAAACATGTTATCATTTAAAGTGTTTCTTATATAGCTTTCTGGAAGCATATCCAAATCAGACACGTACTAGTCCTCGTTTTGAGGAAAGGTATCCCACCTCAAAAGTCAAATCTTCTCTCTCAGATTATAAAGATAATGGGCTTGGGACATGACAGTTTCTGTATGTTAACTTGGAAAGCAGATCTGAACACTAATGTTACAGAAAAAGAATGGGATCATATTTGTGAAAATATTCCAAGGGTATTAAGAGACAAGATACTTAATGGTTTTTATTGGACCCCCTCCAGACTGTTAAAGCTTTAGCTCAGGAATGCTTCTTCTCCTCCTCTGGGAATGTGATTCATAACTATTATATAAGGGCTCATGAACGTATATAAAACAATACCTTGACTAACTTTGAGTTTTGCCCAGGGCTGTATGTTCTCAGTGGCCCATAAATGACACTTCACTGTGGAGCCAGGGACTTAATTCAGACCAATATGATGGTGGGGAAGTTAATTATAATGAGAAACTGGAGGAAACCAGGTGAGCCCTCTTTTAAGGAATGGTTCACAGAGTTGGTAGAAGTTACATTTTATGAACAAATCTCTTTCATTTGTAAGGACAGGACAAAATACACGTGGCTAAGTGGAGAAAGAACTTGGAGTACATTGCTGGTGTGGATGTACCTTGAAGTTAGAAAACTTTAATGAGGTGATGAGGCTGAATCTGGTTCATGTCAAATGTACATCATGTTCCCAAAACTGATTGCCTCTTTAATTGTGAACAGGGAAAAAAAGACACAACCCTTGCAACAGTGGAAAAGAAATTGTATAATTAGAATTTGATGTGCATGCAACAGAAATGGAACCGAAGAAGGATGAATACTGAAGAGTTTCAGAAAAGAAATGATCAGGAAAGTCGATGTGAAACAACAGCCTGTAACAATCAATCAAACAGGGAAACAAAACTGGACACTAACCTGTCCTCAAATGTATGTTCCTGGGTGAAACTAGCCCTCATCACAGGGAACAGGATAGTGCTGAGACACTGGAAGTCAAAAGTGGATAGCTTCTTTTGAGCAGCTTATTCACAAAGTTAATAATAGTGTAAAGGTTTTCAGATACTTTTGGGGTCCCTATCTGGAAAAGTTTGGTAATGCTGATTAACGTGTCAAAGGATATCTCTGAGTCCTATCCTTGCTCTGTGTGCATTAATGTGTTTATGCTGAGTGGAAGAATATGATGAGGTGTAAATGTTACACGACAGCCTGTGTTACACAATGCCAAGAAAAATGTGCGTGTCCTTTTCTTTGTTCCTTATTATTTTTTTTAAGTTAAAATGTTGTTTGTACATCTGTAAGGTACTGTCTGTTGTAATGCTGAAAAAGCAAAAAAATTAAATCATAAAAAAGGGGAAACACAACTTCTACAACTATCACAACTTTTTTTAAAGGAATAACTGTTTATGTATTGTTATTTACCCATTTTTATATTATTATTTTATTTAGTTATTGTGGGGTGTTTGTTTCCCTCTAGTGTATGTGCATATATTTGAATTGTTAACACTCTGTGACATTGTTTATGTAAAAAAAATTAAATACAAAAATATGCAAAAAGTTAAATAAAATATTAATGTAAAAAAGTATTTCTTCTATGTTTGGCATGTGAGAAAAGTTTTCTTCTAACAAAGAGAAGAAAACTAAGAAGACAGAAGGAGGGAGGAAAGAAGCCTCTAACTTACTTCGTCTTACTTCCGTGTTGGTGTTGCTATGGTTACCAATGATGACTTTGCTAAAGTCCCTCCCTCAAAGTTTGCTCCGTCAGTTCTCAGTCAAATTCCTGCACTCACACCACTTCACTTGTAAACACTGAGGTGAACCAAAGCGGATAAAGCTGACACAAACCGAGTCAATGAATTCCTGCCACCTGAATTTCCACCTTTCATTCACCGGTACGTACAATTAACTTACTTTAACAGTTAACTAGTTAACACGTTAGCTAAACTAACTGACAGTCTGCGCTTTGCTTTGCTGTTAGCTTTACGTCACAACTACTACTAGCTGTTAAAGGGAAGTCCTTCCTAGTTGACGTTAATTCAGTATATGTAGGCTGACGTTAAAAAGCTATATGTACACAATATGCTACTATAGTGTGAAGGCTTTATCTGCCACAGGAAGTTTCACAGTGAAAGAAAGTGTGGGCACAGGGAAGGAAGTGGACGTTTTATCTTGTTACACGTGTGTTTTGTGAAACTGGAACCTGTCCTCTGTCATTTACTGTCTATTGTTTTGCTTATCACAAGCCTCCCTTTCTTCTATCTGCATTATGTTTACATATTTCAAGCGTATATGTAAGTTTCTAGACGTTTCTGATGTAACAGTTAAGCAGGCTTGACAGGTGTAACAGGGAAATTGCAGTCTTTCTTTCACAGACAACCCCCAGCAGCTACAGATGGCGATGGTTGTTGTGATATGTGGAAATGGTCGTGACCTCTCTCCAGGAAGTAACTTTTAACTTGGCGACGTGAAGTTAGTTGTTATACCTGAAATACCTCTAGGGTGTCAGGCAAATTTGGGTATTCCATGAGTAACTTTGATTTGTTGTGCTGTGCAGAATTCTTTTGCGTCACAATCCATTACTGCAGGCTGTGAAAAGTAAAAACAAACAAAAAAAAAAAAAAAAATCATTGAAGTTAGGGACCGTCAAAAAAGTGCAACAATATAGGTCCGAGCCTAGATAAAAACTGTTCTACACCATGAACACAACGCATGACAGCTGTCAAAGCAGCTTCATCTTTTATTGTAGCTTTTGAAATATTAGGTAGGCTACTTTTTGTATCATAGATACTTAAAACCAACTCTTGTATCATCTGGGCACATTTAAACACAATGTTTATTTATTTATTTCTAATAAATCATGCCACATATTTCATCAAGATTTTACTCTGTAGTTTTGCAATTCACTATAAACAACCATTACATTTAATTGCAAAAGACATAGCTTTATTTGTGCCTCTTTAAGACCTGGGCTGGTCTACATCTGTTGTTCTCAAATGGTGTGCCATGATGCAAATCCAGGGTGCTGTGGGATTTTGCGATTACCAGACATTATTATTGCAATATTCAACTTGGCCTTTACAAAAAGTTTTGAATGAATTCTTAATTGACTGCATCAGTATATTGTGTGCACCCATTTTCTAATAAAGAAGCAAACTCTACCTAAAAAAATGTGATTTCATTTAATTTAAAAAACCTTCACGGGGAACCTATTTGTCGCTGTTTGCACGTGGTAATTGTAAGTGTGTGACACATCACATTATGTTACATTATTTCCCATTCAATGAGGATGTGTTATTGGGGCTTTGACAAACATTTATGTTGTGGTAAGAGTGATAACACACGTTATAGAGGCTATTATGCACAGATATTAATATAGGTGTGCCTTGAGATTTTGGCTTGCTTTTGGTTTGACTTGGGCAAAAAAAAGTTTGTAAACCACTGGTCTACATCATGTCATAGAAGGCTGACATTGTTATGGCCTTTTTTTAAGTCAGGCCATTGTTGTTGGTAGTGACTTATGCAAGAGTGACTTTTTTTTTTTTTTAAGTCAGTGCAAAAGAAACAAAAGAAGCATCTTGTGCAGAAACCTGTTGTGGTCACAACGACAGACCACAACCTACATTTGTCTCTCTGTAGTCCTGACCACAGTGTCAGTGTGTGCTTAAAATGTAGACAAGCATAACTCATGTCTATCCAACAGACTGAATCTCCTGTGCATCTATTCTGGTGAATGTAGTGACTATTTAAGACTGTAGCTGCACAGTCATCTGTCAGCCTGACAGATTGAACTGTTCCAGGAGTTGTCAGGCTTTTATTCGTTCCTTTGTGTTGCTTTAAACACAGTTTAAATTTCTGTTTGAACTTATATTGCTTCGTCAGCATTATGTGCTGTAGCTCTAACAGCTGTTCATGTCAAAGCCTAAACTAGATAAGGTAACTGTATGCAAAGCAGTAAGCTCCAGCCTTTAGAAGTTGGATCCTAGGAAAATGACAAATGGTACAAATATTTTTGTATTCCCTAGATTTATAATTGAGTTATTGATTTATTTATTTAGTGAAGTGCGACAAGGCAGTCCAGTGTTAAATTAGGTGCCAGATGTGGTTAAAAGTCTTTCCGTTTCATATCTGTGTGGAAGTATGTACACTGGCAAAAGCCCTCTGAGTGTTTATCTTGTCTGATATCCTTCTACTGTAGTCCTAGGTCACTGACCACCTGTCTAAATACACTTTACAAGTTTTAACAAAGGAACCGTAAACCTCTCTGTGGCTTCTGGCCAATAGAACAGTCTGTGAAGATTAGACAATATTATGTATAATCGTGTGCCAGAGCACAAAAACACTACATCACTCTTTCCAAACACCCATTCACCTTTAGTTCCCTTTCTTATTTCCTCTGTCATGCTTAAGCGTTGTTGCTCACTGTGGGTTGGTGACTTTCCTCATGAGGGTTGTCATGCGTGGCAAGATGTTGCTCAATGTTTTAGCTCAAACTTAAGAGCATGACATATTCAGAAATAGCAAGTATTTCTTAAAGAAAATTTGTAAAAGATAATAACAAGTTCTCACACTTTTTAAGTACCTCTTTGAAACCATGCTTTTTTTTAGAAACATATAGATATTTTTAGATGTTTATTTTGTTATTAAGATCTGGTATATCTTCATATAAATAAATAGAAGATACGAACAGTAAAATCAATTTAAATTTAACTACTACTACTAGAATTGTAAGGTGTGTATGTCTTGTGTCTTTGACCCTGCCTCTCCTCTGCCCTTCTACCTGCCTACATGCATGTCTCTTTACTTCCTGTCTGTTTGACTTACGCCAGTCCCTCGTGTCTACATTTGCGTGGGTCAACACACACTCTCTGATGCTCTTGCTCATGAATCGACTGTGCCAACTCACGGTGCACAGCAGCCTCCAGAAGCCAGTCTTCCAAACCAGCGCACATGTAGTTCCCCCATGAAACCCACCGCTAAGTGAGTTATATCAGTCAATATTTCCAGGAAGACAAGACCCTCCTCGTCATACCACAACTTTCCTTTCAGTTTTGTGTTTACTTGTCAGATGACGTTAGTCTCAACAAGGCCCATTGCCCCTGAAGTAAAGGAAAAGAGCAGCAGATGTACAGCACACCGTGGGTCATGTTTAACATTGTGTGACTAAATGTAAATCAGACTGATAATGTGTGTGCGAGACGGCAAAAGGGCAAGACAGAACATTAATGAACATACAGGTTTACATAATGGCACTCACTGGCTGTTTTTGTAATGTGAAAGTACAATTACCAGGATAACTAATTAAAACTGAATCAAAGTGCCCTTCTTAGGCACAAATGCACTAATCAAATTCTCTTAAGTCTGTTTATTTAATGCATGTTTATTTGAGTTATTTATATTTTTTAACAGTTATTAGAGCTCAAACTGAAGACTCTCTCTCCTGTCTCCCTCCTAGCTTTCATCGACTAATTAAAGAGGCGGTTGCTAAGAGATGACAATCTGTGACATTGGTTGGAGCCTCTGATGTAGAGCAGCCTGAAGCTCGACTTCTCCACCATCTCTTTCCTCCACACCTCTGTCTGTAACGCGGCTCATGTGAAGAACGCACTCATATCAACAGACTCACAGATACCATGGCAGCTTTTACTGCTCCTTGTGCCACCAACAACGCCACGACCACCACGGTGGCCCGAACTGCATGGCAAAGGCAAGGAGGCAGCGACGAGGTGGATAAAAGTGAGAATGGGGACGTGGGACAAAACACTATTGTGGAGAAGACCCATGAGTTCTTCCAGATGTGTGACATCGAGAGCAAGGGCTTCATCACCCGACGTGACATGCAGGTGAGGTTGACTGACCTCTAATGTCACCCTTCTTGCATGAACTTAGTTAAAATGATTCAGTGATTTAAAGCTAGGGTTTTTTCTGCAGCAGAAAATGATAGAAACACTTTGTTACTAACTTATAATTACTTTTGGAGACACAGCCAGTGCTGCGATTTTTAGCATCCACAGTTTACAGGGCATCGTAATACTTTTTAGAAAAAAACTCCTCATTCATCCAGAATGAGCATAAAACGCAGGGACACTGTGCACTCATTAATGATGCTAAACAGACGCAGAGAGGACACATGCACCTTATTCAAAGCGGCATAAAAGAGACTGAGACACGCGGAAGCTTTGTCATGACACTCCTACACTCACATTATTGTGCAGATTCACTTGCCCCTCGGATATTCATCCCTGCCGTGGGTAATCCTTTGATGAAGCACTTGTAGCCTCTCGCTCTGAGGAGCATAAATACACAGAAAGGAAGGCTTTGATCCCGTGTTTATGATAATGGATTGGAAATTAGATGGCGAGCAGGACAGCGGTCCGGTCCTTCTCACTTCTATTCTGTACTTAAAAGCAGCACTTGTTGCTGTTAGTTATATTTGTTTTACACTTTCCAATACTCCTGTCAAAGGTTGCAGATGATCTAATAAGCTAAATGAGAGGTACTGATGACATTTATGTGCACTCTTGATCACTATTTTGTTTCACACTGTGACCATTGATGTGCTGTTCTACTGCTTGCTGACATAAGGAATATGTTCTGCCCAGATAACACACTTTACAAGAACAGCTGATGATCCCATGCAGATGCTACCCGTTCCCCGTCCCTCCCCTAGATTGTATGGGGTTGTCTCTGTCAACATTTGCAGCAGAGTAAACAGGGCATAAAAACCCAAGCTGCTTACAGAGGTGTGGCTGTGTTGGCTTTTGTTGGAAATGATCCAGTGGTTACTGTCATGGTCAGGAGGTTTTTTGTCACACTCTCACGTCCCTTCTTGGATTAACCCTTTGGTCGAGGGGCAGCTGCTACTCCTCCTCCTCCCCTTTCAAATAGTAGCTCAGTCTACCTAAAATATTCCTTTAATTCCTTTAACTTGAGCCAACATCTGTTCCTGTGGAGCTACCCAGTGGTCAATCATTGAAGACTGTAGCTGCTCTGAGAAGATTCCAGGTGTTCATGTGTTTAACTGTATGAGTGTGAAGCACTGAGTTGCTGAAAATGAAGTGTGTCCATTAGATGTTTTCTGGTTAGCAGAAGAATGAGAAAGAGGCTGTTTGGAATATAACTCACATCTGGTGCTATTAGGGCCAATTTAGTCTAATATTGACTGGTAAAAATATCTGGGAAGGAACCACCAACTGTTCCGTTACACACGACAGCCGCTGCACTAATGACTGTCCTTATAAATCTCAAGTAGCAGTTGTTATAGCTACAGAATTGTTAATGTCCTTGAGGCTTTGTTCATGCCAATAGCAGCTGTGTTTTGTGTCTTTTTAAATAGAGGCTGAACCGCGAGCTCCCTCTCAGTGCAGAGGAGTTGGAAAATGTATTTGATACCCTTGATTCCGACGGCAATGGATTCCTCACCCTGGACGAGTTCTCCTCCGGCTTTAGTACGTTTTCAGTCTGTTTCTACTTAAAATGATGCTACTATCAGTTGTAGGTGAAGTCTGGTGTTTTGAATGTGTGCTCAACCTCTTGTTTTTTTTCTAGGTGAGTTTTTATTCGGTCAGAAGATTTCTGTAGAGGAGGGCATGGAGGAGAAGAACTCCTGTAAGAGCCCGGCAGAGGTCCTGTATCAGAGCCAGTGGGATGAGATCCTGGCAAGAGGAGATGAGGAAGAAGAGGAGAAACACTTCAGCGTGCTTATGGAGAGCCTCGGAGCCAACCATGTCTTTGAGGAGTGAGTATTGTACCGTGTGTTCTTGTGTTTACAGCATGTTGTCAGGTCTACGTCATATCTTTGCACACATTGTCGACGTCTGCTTTGAGTCTACACTACATTTTAAGTGACTTAGCCTGAGACTGTAATCAGCTGTGCAAACTAAACAAGAGTTGGAAGTTTCCACTCTGAAGCAAAGCTGTTCCTGAGCTCCCTCTCTGAGCAATCTGTGCTTCCCCTCTCTGACCAATTGAATGTTCAAATCTGTTTAATGTAATAAGATACGATATTTAAAAGCATTCACAAACGTATCTGAATCATTTGATACAATATTCAAAGGTCATTAATAACTCTTGTTGAGGTCTGTTTAGACATTGCTTTGTTAGACTGAAAGATATACTTGATAATGACAGGATCTTGTGAAATGCATGACTAGACTCACCTTTAGCAAACAACTCCAGCTCAATAAAAGTAAACAGTAGTGGAGGTGGATGCCAGATTTACACATCCTATTGGCTTCCGCCTACCCGGTTAGCGCCAGTTGACATTTTATATTAGTTCAGTTTGTGCAGCGCTAACTGATATTGATGTTTGCAGGAGATTAAGTGTTTGTAACTGTTGAAAAGTCTTTCAAAGATTTGTTTGACTTTCTGTACCTTATCAGAGTTAACAGGCACATTACATTGTTGCGTATGGAAACATAATTATATACTTTTTACCTTTCTGTCATCACACAGTTTTGATTGTCTCACAGCTGATTTTAAGGCAAATGGCAATACATGAATCATTGTTTATACTCAGTATTTTGGTGTTTTGTCAGTGCATTAGCTGCAAACTCTGGAACACACAAAAGCATTCAAGCTTTCTGACTTTTTGCTGCAATAATAAATTGATTTTTCAAGGCAAAAAACATCATGTCCTTTTAAAAACCACAATAATCTAGTAGCTGAGCTGCTGCCTATATGTTATTGTGTCGGATTGTTGCTGTGCTGGAATTTTAACCCACGTCCTTGAAACAGTTTTTCTATTAGCTTTCTAAAACAGAATAATGAATTTCTCATGAAACCTCATGACAAACACTGCAAATGTTATTAAAGAAATTGACTTTGATGCTGTACCCTTTAACCCGGGGGTGTCAAATACATGGCCCAGGGGCCAGAACCGGCCCGCCAAAGGGTCCAATCCGGCCCTCACGATGACTTAGCACACCTAATGTTGATGCACATTTGAAAGCTGAGAGGTTTCAGGAGATATTTAAAAAACAGTGAATACTTTCTGTGGTCATATTTAAAGATATTAAACATGGTGCAAAATATTGTCAACCAGCAGCTTCAGTAAAAAAGGATCTGTATCCATCTTCTGTCTTAAAACAATATGGGTGGAACCGTGCTGCTGAGGCACTGACAAAACAAAACTTCAGGTTGTAAATGATTTGTAGGGCAGCTCATGACTTAAGCTACCTCTTCAATAGCTTCCACTTTGATGGAAAATTATGAAAAACGTCACATGTAATGGAAGTGAGTAGTAGACTGACTGAATGTGGAAAAACTGAGACATACTGTTGAATTTGCACATAATTTTTCTTATGATATCGTTGGCTGTTCATTTCTTTTGGAAATGGATCAACATTTTTAGAATTTTTTAGAATGATTTTCTTTACACTAAAAAAAGGAAAAATCTGAACGGGATGTCTTTATAGGTTATTATGCAGTGATTTTACCAGTTCGGCCCACTTGAGATCAAATTGGGCTGTATGCAGCCCCTGAACTAAAATGAGTTTGACACCCCTGCTTTAACCCGTGTTTCTCTTCTTTCTGTGCCATTAGTCGTGCTGAGGTACGCAGTTTGTGGGCGCAGCTGCGTCGGGATGAACCTCACCTTTTATCCAATTTTGAGGACTTCCTGGCCAGAGTGACATCCCAGATCAAAGACGCCAACCAAGAGAAGACGGAGATGGAGAGCGCTCTCAAAAGGTCAGGGGCATCTTCATTTGGGCCTATCAACGCGGTCATTCAAAACTATACTAAACTTCATGAGTTAAGTAAAGTATTACTGTAGTTCAGAGATGTAATGTGTTCACTTTAAAAAAACGACACCAATCACTCTTCTCCTTTAGTCACTTAGACACAAAAGCACGGGAAAATAGGGTTCAGGTTGAGAAATCCCAAAGTTCCCCTTTAAGCTTTAGAGCCTGCTATGGCTTTTAATGTTGTAAGAATCCCAAAATATTTACAAGTTGATTAGTCACACGCAATTTTTTTAATTAGATTACTATCTAGTACAGATTACTATCTCGGTAATTCAGAGAAACAAAGGCAGATTTTTTTAAACTTTTTTTTTTTTTTGCAGAATCTTGAGATAATAATAATCTCGTTAATTAGAAAAAACAGAACAAATAATTCTATTTTTTTAAGTGAATGCATCATGCTTTCCTTTTGAAGTATTTTAATCAAGGCAGTTGTTTCAGGTTAATTCTTTGAGGTACACACTGTACCAGCACGTCACTGCATCTGCATTTCATCCACACAGGAAAGCAGCAACACATGATGATGAGATCAAGCGCCTATATGAGGAAATGGAGCAGCAAATAAAAAATGAAAAAGACAGGATTGTTCTGCAGGTACAAACCTATGATATAAAACAAGTTTTTCCTTTTTTGTTGCAAAATCTATCTTAAATACTGTACATCTTCTTTCCTCATCACCCTGGCACTTTGTCCTCTTGCCCTCATCTGTTATCCCTGCACTAAAGGACTATGAGCGCTATCTGTCTCGTAGTCATGACCTGGAGCTGCAGCTGTCTGCTAAGGAGAAAGAGCTGGAACAGATCTTTCAGAAACAGAGAAGGGTAAGTGAGAGATAGCAAAAATATTTCACACACAGACACAGACACACAGACACACACACGCACATATTTTCTCACTTTAATTATCCCATAGGGAAATTCAACTGACAGAGTAACAACACATATGAGACACATTAAACAAGATGACAGATAACAGAATGCTGTAAATAAGCTAATAAAGTGATTTAGTACCATAAACACGCCTATTAAAGTATCATCATATAACACAATGACAGATCTCTGTACCCAGTGCCTCACACAGTTTCTCACATGTTCATGCTCCATAACTCACAATTTTTCAAGTACATAATATTCATAAGAACTGGAGGTATTTAGTGATGCTGAATTTCGCCATGTGAGGTTTATTCTCCAGACTGTGACCTAGGCTGGGTGGTATTTTAATACCATCAAAAATACAGAGCTCCTCTTTCTATTAAGCTGATTCAGAGACGCTGTTTTGAACCAATGTAGTTTAGTGGACAGCACCCACAACTAGAGGTCAGATTAAACTGGTGGAAGAGGCAGCTGAGCTGAGGAAGATGGTGACAGCGAATGGTGGGGATACTGTTACAGGACTAATTTAAAAATAAAATATACATTTGCCCCAGTTTTGGAGTATTACCACCTATAACTTTATCTCGAGATATTTTTTCTTCCAGCTACAAAAACTTGATCTAGAAACAGAAAGGTATGAATGCCAAAACATACTCATTACCACAGTCCAACGGTTGCCATAGAGCAGATTTGCATAGCAGCATTAACCTCCTTTTAACACTCTTTTATGGAGTTGTTATGTTGTTGGTTTTATCGAACACAATCTAATCGATGCTCCTCTAGTGAGCCTCTCCCAAAGCAGCAACAGCAGCTTGTCTTGATAGATACTGTTAGATCTTAACAGATTCTGTCACACCTCCATTTACACTCTTGCACTCAGGCTCTTCAGGGTAATTAGTGAACTTCAATTAATTCTGGTCACACCAACAAGGACTTTTCTTCTTCTCACAGCTTCTTATCACCTCTAATTAATAACTCAGCTGTTTCAAAGAACAGTCAAAGCATCTGTATCTGTTAGTGGAATTCATGGTACAAATGCAGTTTGTCAGACAATATTTAGCAGCTGTTTGAAGGTATTGTGTCGTCACATCATGCTGTCTCCTGATGTTCATCCTGTGACTTTAGGCTAAAAAGGTCACTGTACATTTAACTGCCACGCATTTAGTTGGAGTAGATTGCGTGAGTTAATACCACTAGGAGTCACTAAAGTCACATATTTCTATCTTCCCACATACAGTACAGTGTTACAGATTTTATTTTTGTGGATGTGATCAAAGAGGGACTTCAACATGTCACATGTGAATAACACTGGCTGTATGGAATGATACACATGATTCAGTTACATTTAATCAAAGTCACTACTCCACCAATAAATGGGCCCACATGACACACATTATCAAAAGCAAAAAGATCAAAGAATATCATTACTCTGCTCGTTTCTTCTTTGTGACCCATGATCTTTTACCAGTTGGAGCATCAGTGCCAGGAACTGCACAGTGAGCAACATGTGACCAAGGTGGAGAACGTGAAGCTGAAGCACACGAATGACGAGTTAGCACGGGAGCTGGACCACACCAGCCAAGAGCTGATCTTGGCACAGGAACAGCTGAGTCTGCTGCAGGAGCAGTCCACACGGCTTCACGAGGAGAAGGAGATGTGAGTTGTAGCTATTACTGCTTACTCAGGCTTCTTTATAACTCCTGCCCTGATTATTTGGCCTCGCAGTTTCTTATTTCTTGCTCATTGGTCAGAATAAAATCATGTGGCACAAGGCAGTAAAACACACCAACATGATACATACCTTATACACAATTCATACTGCCAATAGAGTCCACTGATGTTTATTCTTATACACTGCCCATCTGCTTTGTTTTATAAAGACGAGTTTTATTTTCCAAATGCTGTGATGCTGCATCTTGAAGAGAGTAGACAGGAAAAGACAAGATGTCACTGTCACACACTCTCTCGAGCCCATCAACTCATTTTGCCTTTCTGTGCTCTGGGTCATATTTTCTCCCTAGTTTTTAATAAAGTGTAGCCACAGCATACACTGTGTCTGTCTGCTCACAGAGTATTTGTAATAAAGGATGCATTGTTGTTCAACACAGTGAAATATACAGACTGACGGAGGGACTGCAGCGTGAGCGATCGAGCCTCCTCAAACAACTGGACCTTTTGAGGTATGGATCTAGAAGGCGCAGCTGTACTGGCCCCACTTCAGACAACACAAAACCCAATACAGAGACGTGATATGCATATTTATATTGTGTTTTGAAATCATTAGGCATTTAATAATTAAGCCTAATGATTTGAGCCATTGAGCAAAGGTCACTCTTGTAGCCTTGTCTAGTCGACAACTGAGTCAGTGCTTATAGTGTAAAAAGTGTTTATTTTTGTTTATTAATTTGTCTGTTTGCACACCTGTTGTGTCACTGTGCTCACTAGTGTAATGATCACAGTACACAGCAAGACTGATTGGTTTTTGAGCTTCAAAACATACCTAGGTTATCTAACAGTGAATAAGCCACAGGGATTTCTACCTTGGAGCTGCTTGTTCTGCAACTTTCTGTCAGCCAGCAATTAAAGCTCCTGGTTCAAGGATTTAAGCTAGAGCCTGCTAGTCTTTCCTCAGCTGACATATTGTAATGAGCTAAGGGAAGACCTTTACCATATACCTGGGGAAAGCAGGATGCTCCAGAACCATCATGGTTGACATATTGTCAATAGAAAACAGTATATTAAACAAGGCTAGGCATTCAAATTAACATTGACTTTGGAGAGTATTAAAAAGTTGAATCTTATGAAAAAACTTTAGATTATCACTCTCTTTTCAAAATATTCATTCATTTTTCCTTTGTTTTATGCATGCAGGGAAATGAACAAACATTTACGGGATGAAAAGGACATATCCTATCAGGTATGAGCTGCTGTTATTAAAGTGGAATTAATACCCTGTTTTATTGATATGCCCCCTGTCAGTCCTCTTTTTAATGCTTAGAGGGTTAGAAAAAAAACATGTGACAACCAGAGCCCAGAATAGCACCCTAAAATTTAGATGGAATCGTGAATCTCATGCTGCAAAATGAATAAAAACGTCATGTTTTATTTATGCAGAGTTCTAAAAAAATACCAAGTCTGAAGCAGAGGCCTTCAATCAATGCTGTGAAACACACAAGTTCAAATATCTTCAGAAGGTAAACCATCATCAAGCGGTGCATTGTAATTTATTTAGTCTTTGTTGTGTCAAATGGATCACAAGCCACAGTTTGTACAGTATATGTTCTGTTGTTGTCATCAAGTGTTGGATCTGTGTTGTGTCCATTAGCACTCTGGTGTGGGCTGTAATGTTACCCTCTATCTGCAGTGAGGATGAAGAGGAGCTGACCACCAGCTCAGTGAGGCACAACCTCGCCAACGTATCACGCCAGTCCTCTTGCATAGCAGCAGCAAGAGGGCACTTGCAGAGGATCATCTCCATCGAGGAGGACCACCTGCCACACTTACTCCAGACTGACTGTCAGGCTCAGACTCCACTTCAGGAGTGTAGTGAAGGAGAGGAGGCCTCAGATAATGAGGAAAATATAGACTTGGTGATGAGTGATATTTATCCAGGCGCATCTTCTGCCCAGCAGCAACAGTCGAACGGAGACGTGGAGAAAAGGGAGGCCCCCACATCTCCGAGGGGTCAGCCTGTTGGCAAGGAAACCAGCATGAATGTAAGTAAGAACTGACATATATTTCTTCTTTTCCATGCCAGGTAATACATACAGGGAGGAGATATATAAAATTTCTCTGTGATGTGGCACCACTATGTATGACCCTGTTGTAGCCTTCCTCACAAACCAATTGTTTAAAGTGAGATCCTATATCCTTTTTTAATCCTCTGCTACTATACTTCCTGTTTCTCCAGGAGGAAGGTGGTCCCTTGGCTCCTGACCGCCTCTTCAAGATCGTCCTGGTTGGGAACTCTAGCGTAGGAAAGACCTCCCTCCTTCGGCGGTTTTGCGACGGCGCCTTCCACCCTGGCACTTCTGCCACTGTTGGTGCGTACTGTACAGTGCAAACACACCCTTGTTAGTTCCTGTGAGCAAAGGCAACAAAAACACCCAGCAATGTTGTTGACTTCAGGCTCTGTATGTCTGTGCTTACAAAGCGCTTGAATGTCACACTGTTGATTTTTTTTCACAGTTAGACTGAGTACAGCAGTGTCGGCAGTGAAAGGACAGGCTGTAAGACAGAATATAGACCTGTGCTGTGGCTAGATAATCTGCTTAGCCTGTATGCTGTGGTCCCTTAATTATTACACAGTATGACACAATAATA
The DNA here is from genome assembly GCF_041903045.1 of Epinephelus lanceolatus. NCBI lineage: Eukaryota > Metazoa > Chordata > Actinopteri > Perciformes > Serranidae > Epinephelus > Epinephelus lanceolatus. The sequence goes on along the minus strand of NC_135738.1, from coordinate 32,599,300 downwards.
CAATTGAAAGCATAAAACTGTGTATTTAATTATAACGATAATTTGTGTATAGTATGATATGTTGTCCTGTGCAGAGTCTCAGGGAACAGCTCACCAGCTGAGCTCTAATACATTGTTACCTGTCTAGGATCTAATAAAACGCGGAGGGAGACACTCTCTAGGTCAACGTAAGAAATCCTCTTGAACATAAAAGCATCAGGTTTTGGTCTTCCAAACTTCATCATAGTGAAATATTTGGTTTATAGCACATTTATTTGGTTTGGCCTGTGCAGGATATAAATCTTCAAACTTTATTCCCTAAAGCTGTCGGAGGATTTCATTCTGATAAAGATAAAATACAAGTGCTAGAGGGCTGCTGTCAAGGTGCCTCAGTTACGCCTCTGAAATTCTATTATGCATTAATATTTATAAAGTTTGGTAGTCGCACAGTAGAGAGAACCTCAGGGTTTTCTTCAAGTAAAAATGTCCAGCTTCAATGTTACAGCTTCTACCATTAATCGGAGCATTATTTATCCTATATAAACATAACCACATTTAACGTTTTACCTTAAAATGCAGGTACATGTATAGATTTGCTCATAGGTACATACGGATACATTCGTCTGTCCTGTGTTGTTGGAACAGTATACAGCAAACCATAATAAAACTCAATTTTTGTCTTGTCTGCATGTGCAGGTATAGATTACAGTGTAAAGACAATAGCTGTGGACAACAGCCAGGTGGCACTGCAGATGTGGGATACAGCAGGACAGGAGAGGTGAGGCATCCGCACATGAAGTGAAGGAAAAGAGATGATCACATTCAGCTGTGGCATTTTGATGAGGTCACTGTGTTCTTGAATTCTTAGACGTTACACTGAGTCAGTTTTCCTCTACAAATTGAAAAAAAGTGTTTTGAACTTATTGCACTTCATTTAGTTCTCATTTTAAAACATTATTTCCTGTATATTTTGCAAGTTGTGCAAATGCAGGTGAAGCCAAGAGGGAGTTTTCAGGGATTTCTGAGGTACCAGAAAACACAACACTTCCTCTTTTCTTCTCCTCATTCCTCCTCCTGCAGGTATCGCAGCATCACCAAACAATTCTTTCGCAAGGCAGATGGTGTGGTTGTGATGTATGACATCACAGCCGAGCAGAGCTTCACAGCTGTCAGACAGTGGCTGACGAGCGTAAAGGTAAGACAGTAACGTTCACCCTGTGCTGCGTACAGTCTTCACAGAGACACCAGAAAGGAATGTTTTGGTTTTACTTTGTGTTTCTGTGCAGTTGTTGCTCTATTTGAAATCCATACAGCACATTGAAAAGAAACACAGTGGGTATATATATTGAATATATATTCCACTTTATAATAATGTAGAAGATAGAGGACAACGAAAGGTTAGCTGGTGAATTTGTTTTACAGCATTGCCTCTACAGTACACAGCACTGGCTGGTTTCTCACAAGGGAGCCAGCAGAAACCGGAAAGCTGGTGGCCTAGTCTTTAAACTGCAAAGCACTCTTTTAAGATTTGTCTCTTTGTTTCTGTATTCTTTGATTTTCCTCTTTCACAGGAAGGTGCAGGCGAGGACATCCCCATCATGCTCTTGGGAAACAAAACAGACAAGGAGATTGAGAGACAAGTTCAGAAAGGAGTGGGCGAAAGACTAGCCAAGGTCTGTTCATGTGTTTTGTCCCCTAAGCTCAAGGTCTTCAGTGGACAAATCGGTACTGGGTCGTCAGACAGCTGTAACAAAGTGGTGCTTTTCTTTTTTTAGCTTTGATAAATGAAAGAAACATGATGACAGAATAGAAGAGAGTTTCATGTGGAAGTGACTCCAGTGTGATTCTGAGGTCGTTTTTTATTCCTCTAATCTCTGTCATGTCAAGTAGTTTGTATATGTGACAGGAAAGAACCATGTGAGCTAATAATGTTACATGAGAAATATTTTTTTTTCTTTGTGCTTTTTGCAGCTATTAGTACAGAATTGACTTAAAGGAATACTCCACCCCCAAAATGAACATTTGTTTATCAGTTACTCACCCCATTCATTCATCTTCTAACCGCTCCGTCGCGGGGGGGGCTGGAGCCTATCCCAGCTGACATTGGGTGAGAGGCAGGGTACACCCTGGACAGGTCGCCAGACTATCGCAGGGCTGACACATAGAGACAAACAACCATTCACGCTCACATTCACACCTACGGAGAATTTAGAGTTATCAATTAACCTAGTCCCTAGTCCTTTGGACTGTGGGAAGAAGCCGGAGTGCCCAGAGAGAACCCACGCTGACAACATGCAAACTCCGCACAGAAGGGCTCCCACACCCAGGATCGAACCGGCAATCCTCTTGCTGTGAGGCGACAGTACTAACCACCACACCACCGTGCCGCCCTACTCATCCCATGTTACTTTTAATTCATTAAGAAAACTTTGTTTTTCTTTCATGCCTCCACAGTGAACGAAGAATCCAAAAACAAAGAAAATTCAGTACAGTTTAAACTTTTTTTCACTATTATTAGCCCTTACCCTGGGCCATCACATGTTGATAATGAGCACCCCCATCTCAGGGCCGTTTGGTCTCAGGGGGCCCCAAAACCCCTTTTTTTGGGACATATTTCTGGTGAAATTATTTAAATGCAAATATAAGGGCACTACGATGGCATAAATAGTCATACAAGTATGAAATTTGGCAAGGAGTATCCTGACACAAAGGGGTAAGTAGCCAAATAAGATTCTGGGGCTTGCTGCCATTTTATTTCAAAATATCACACACAATATCCCCAAAAAAACAAAAAAAATAACTGTCCGTTTGACAAATTCCCATTAAAAAAAGGGATTATTTTTCATTACTTTGTGTTTAATATCACTGCTTCACTTGTACGTAGAAAACTTCCCAAGTTGACAAGCTTCAATTTGAGCCCATGTTGACCTTTTTCAAATCAATCTTAAAAGCACAGAAAACTGAATTTTCAGTCAATAGCCTACTTAACAGCAATGTGAACCCAGAGGTGTTGAGTTCACCAAACTTTTATGTTAAAAATGTACAGAATGGGACCCCAGCATTTAGAAACTGTGGGATGCTAACTTGAATATGTTGGGAAATTTGCATAATTAGCATAGATTAGGATAATCACCTATATAGACTATATTTCAGCAACTGCTTCGCTGATTTGGACAGTATTGGAGTGGTTTTGGGGTTACTGGGGATGCTGAATCCATTTCTAACATTTTCAAAAATTCAAAAAAGCTGTTTCAACCAGATGTAGCCATATTTCATCTCCCGGGGGCCAGTCATAGGCTCAGTACTTCCCAAACACATGCATTTTGGCTAAAACTTTACTGTTTAAAACACTTGCACATAAAAAGTGCAGGCGTGCTACTCATCCATGTGGAAGACTGTTTATGTGGATTTGTTTTAAACCGTAAGGTTTAAGTGACAATGCATGCGTGTGGGAAATTCTGAGGATATGGCTGGGTAAATTGGATTATACTGCACGAGTTGTGTGTTGCTTTTGTTGACTTCAATTCATCCTGAATTTTCTTTGTTTTTGGATTCTTCGTCCACTGTGGAGGCATGCAAGAAAAACAATGCTTATTCACAAACACAGATCATTTGGGGGGGGGGGGTGAATTACTCCTTTAAATGTTTTTGATCAGCTTACAGTGATCACTGTGCAACAAGTAAAATAATGTCTGCCTCTATTTCAGGACTGCCAAATGATCTTCTACGAGTGCAGCGCATACTCTGGACACAACGTGGTGGAGTCTATGATCCATTTAGCCAGGTGAGCTCAAGTAAAGGCCTTTGTGTTTGAGTTTATGCAACAGGAAACAAAGACCAATTGTGTTTGACTAAATATGGAGCAACTGTCTGCTTGTACAGCTTCCACAGTGAGATTATCTCTGTACTGAAGTAAGGCCTGTGATAGAGAGCCAATTGTTTCATTTGTTCTGTGTTGGAGGCACAAAGGACTTTTTCTTATCAGCTGGTTCAGGAGAACAGAACACAAAGCAGCACTCACTCCTGAGTGAAAATACCTGGCATTGGAAGTGCATGATTCAAGTGTTCCTATCATTGTGTAAAACATATTCTGTCTCCTCTGTGTGAGAATGATTTTTTTTAATCAATTAGAAGTGTACGGTAAACATGTGCTGCAGTTTGCTTCATGTAATCTCTATTACTGCTTGACATTATGGCTCTACTACTGGGGTCGCTCCATGCTGTGACAATACAGCAAAACAGCATTTATTACACATCAACATGACAAGTAAGCTGGCAGTGTTGCACCCAGGGAGAGCCTACATGCTTCATACAGATCTGAGAGACAGAGCAGAACATGGATGCAGTAGCGATAACAGCTGCAAAGCACATGTACTTTTTCAGAGTGAATTTGAGCACAAAGGACACGTAGTAGTGTGTTCTGCCAGATCTGGTTCATTTGTTTCTGCGTCACTGTCTCCCTCAGAATTCTGAAAGAACAAGAGGACAGAGAGAAGGAGAAGACGGTCCAGCTGGCCGACAGCCCCTCTGAGAAGAAGAGAACCTGCTGCTAGCAGTTAAAGAGTTAACACATACACAGTAGCACTACCCTTTACTAAGATACACAATGTGATAGCGTGACCACATGTGCCACTGAATGTCAGCACAACTGTTTTTCTCGCGGTCTTCCACCCTGTGGCACCTTGTGGCACATCCCAACACCAGAATGAACTGTATGTACGTTGTCATGTGTCACAGATGTTATTGCACTATTATAAACAGTCTACTCTTTATGTTTACCCAAGTTGTTTGCAGTTTGAAAATAACCTCAAATTGCAATTTTCTGACGAAAAGTTCGAAGGTTCCTTTTGAGGGTTTGAGAGATGAACAACAAATTTAAGTCAAACTGAGACTTTTTCATTTTTTAAATATACAATGTTGTACAGTCTAACTGTGGCACAAAATATTTATTTAGCTTCCAAAGATGCTTTATCTGTCCCATGTGGGCTTTTTACTATGTGTATTAATATATTCATTCAGTGTTATGTGTATATTCTTTTAGCTTTTTAGCTTCTTCACCTTTTGTAGACATACACTTGGACACAATAACACAAACAACTGTAAAATTTAACGGGTTATCAAGCAGCCTTGCAGCGTTGTAAACACTACCTTAGTGAAGCTATTTGTGTTCAGGTTGTGGTGAAACTTTAGGGTGTTAATTTAACTATTTTAGTGGCATGATGCATTACAGGATATTGCATGGGTGTTTCAGTTAATTCACCTGGTGAACAAAATAAAATAAATAAATCCAAATGTCAGCACTCACAAATATCATATATATCAGTCTTTTAATAACGCATAGCAGTATCACAAACGGACGCGTTTCAGCACTTGGCTTTCCTCAGCGTTAATGCTGAGGAAAGCCAAGTGCTGAAACGCGACATTTGGATTTATTCAGTTTGTGAGTTTTGGGTCGGCACCCTGTGATTTTTCAGACGGTGAGTCGAGCACGTCAATTCTTTTTTTTTTGTGAACAAAATAAAATAACCATGTCGCACAGGACAGAAGTGACGTGCTTCTGTCCTTTTCCCAGTGAATTAACGAAAATCATTGTGCAGTTTAAATAAGAAAAAAAAGGAAAATTATAAGCTTTAAATGTGGTATTTGTTGCAGGGCTTTCATATGTAACAATATTTTATTTTATAGGCATTTGTGTTATTTTGGCCTCCACACATTATAATGGTTTTGGTGTTGTTTTTGTTGTAATTGTACTGAAGGTTGTTAGGCTACCTGAGCATTTAGCTCAGTTTAATACAGTTTTATTTCTCCCCTGTAGACCACATGAAGTTTAGTGAAGAACTTATTTAATTCATATCACCTTATTATGCCTTGGTGCCAAGTGTTTTATGAAAATGGTGTTACGATAACATGTAAAGTAAGTTATATAATCTACGTGTTATGGGAAGTTCACATTTCAAAAGGTTGTGGTAAAAAGTTCCTATTTTACTCTTTTGATATTGCACTATGGTCACTAATAGCGCTCCACTACTGCCAGTGTCTTGCACATCACTTTAATGTACATATAAACATGTAAATACATAAAACAAACACATAAATAAATAATCGTTCATGTTGATATTGTTGTAAGTGACGTGTTCTTCCTGGTACATTGAAACTAAAATAAGTTACACAGCATCACCCAGTGGACAAGTTTGGACATTGCTGTTTATTCAGTTATTAAGTTGACATGACAATATGTGAAACAACATATTTATTATTTTTGTGGAATTAACATGCCAGTTTATTATCATTGTTATAACTTATAAACTATATGGCAAACTAGGTCTGTGTGTAGTTTGAGCAGCTGACTGTCAGAATAAGTTTTCCATAAAGTTGTAACCGGACAGATTCCACAGGTGCGCTTTCAATATGAGTATCTTTATAAATAAATAATGTGACTTATCATGTATAGTTGGTTGTAAGCATAACATAACTTTATATTGCATAACTGTACCAGCCAGCGTCTGGTAAAATATGCAGGATTAAAAGAACTGTGTGCTCTGAGGCGGCAGCAGTCAGTTGGACACCCCGCTATTTGTTGATTGTTACGAGCATTAGTTGCATGCTTTATAAATGTAGTTTCCTCCATGGTGCTCCCAGGTGCTCATACTGTGCGTTTGGTTACAGCCCTAAAGAGATTCATTAGGGCCTCTGCACATATAAGACGTGGGAATAGAGGCTGGTTCTTGGCTGTCACTGGACGCAATATCATATAACACATAATTACAATCTGGGAAAGATAATATATTAGTAGATGGTTTTAAAAAAATAAACAGCTTATTATATTTTGTATTGTTCTGTGTATTGGTTGCCGACCCCTGCACCAGGATTATTAAAGGAACACTTCTTCAAAACTTTGCTTTTCTCCGTGCCTCCAAACTGAACGAAGAATCCAAAGCAGAGAAATTTCTTGATGAATTGGAGTAACAGCAAAACTATATCAAAACTATATCAAAACAGCCATTTACATAATCCAAGTCTCATTTATCCAGTCATACGCGCAGTGCTTTCCAAACATGATTTTGCCAAAAAAAAAACAAAAAAAAACCCCACCTTCACATAAACACTCTCATGCACAGAAATGTAGTGCACTTCCAATATTTACGAGGAAGTGCTTTAAATAGTACGGCTTAAGTGAAGTGCATGTGTTTTCATATAGTTTTGCTGGTGTTAAATGTGGACCCCCTTCAATTCATCAAGAATTTTCTCAATTTTTGGATTCTTTGTTCACCGTGGGGACATGCGAGAAAAATAAAGTTTTCTTCCCTATTCCAATGTTAACACAGGGTGAGTAATTCATATACAAATAGTCTTTTGTTGGCTGGAGTATTCCTTTAATGTGACATAATGTTTGCCCAGATCAATGTGTGTCTTAATGAAGAACACCCCTCATTGGACACCTACAGTATTCATTGACCTTAGTAAGAGCACAGGTGAAATGGAAAGATGGTTTTCATCAGCTTCAATGCACTGCTGCTGGAACTGTGTGTGATGCAATGCATTTTAGTCTGAGATACAGCCTGTAAAATCTGGTACCACATCGTGTGAGGGTACTCCAGAAACTAGCTCGTTACAAGAAATATAATTCGTAGCCTCATGAGGGTCAAACCAAGATATTGGTACAGGGGTCCTGTGGGTGATCATGCATTATTAAAATACTTCTCTGATATCAGAGAGCTAGTTGCTATGTGGGCCTAGATTTCTTGACATGAATTGTGCCTGGATGCAGACCAAAGAAGCTTCATGGCTTGGGCCTGTGATTTAAGTGACATCTAACATTAATAAACCAATGAAAGGAGAGTGGCAAGCATCTACATATGACACTATCGAAATAAAGCATAATCCAGCAGTGGAACTAGGAACACTTCGGCACTTGGTCAAGGCATTGAGGATGGGGGAAGGTATGTTATTGGCATGTCAACATCACTTTCTTAAACTGACAACACAGGCAGGGCACATCTGGAGTCCGAGCTGTGCAACAGTGTGACACCTTCTATTACACACACACACACACACAAAGCTACTAGTACACTGACTATGCAAACACGTGTTACCTTTCACGTTACACATACATGTACGTACGCAGGGTTGTCCTTGGCTGTGGTTTTGATTGCTGTAAGTTCCAACATTGTTAAATTGATACAACTATAAATGAAAAAAGTGTTTGTCTGGTAACCATTCCCTACAGTACAGAATATGACATAAGAACTACACCTTAAATTTATTGTCTACTCATAGCAGAATGTGGATGATACAGTAATTGATTACATGAGCTCTACTGTAATTTAAAAGATGGCGACTGTCCCTCCATACGGTCCGGGTTATTGTTAAAACAAATATTCAGCAAACCACACAGGTACATCACTCCATCTCACATATACGCACATCAATAATCAATAACATTCATCGAGACTAGGAAATATTCCTGACCTCTTTTTGTTGGCGTTACATTCAGAATTGTTTAACAGTCAGCATGAGTAACTTCCTGCCTTCGTCAAACACTGGAGTGACAATAGTGATGTTGTCAACGGGGCCACCTCTGCTTGGTCTTGGGCCTGGTCTTTTCTCTTATTCTGTCCCCTCTTACATCACACTATGTGTCTGTCTGTGGTCATGGGAGTGTCTCTGTCTCCCTCTGCTGCTCAGGGGTTGTTCTCAGTGGACCAACAACGTCCCCCGGTCAAACTTTTAACGCATCTTGTAGTCGTGAGATATGGCCGCTTCACACAGCTGCCCTTTGAAATCCAGCTCGAAGGTAAAGTCCAAGTCGCGCTGCAGGTTGAAAGAAGAAAAGAAAGGTAATGGTCAGGGAGAGGGGACGGTAATGATCAAGAGGAAACTGAGAAAAAGATGTAAGACCTGAGACTATCAGACTTTGTTTTTTGGCCTGACAGCAGAACATGGTGTCAAATAAGCACAGAGTGTTTGTGTGAGACAACAGGAGGAAGTGAGCCCTGCTTCTCCACCCCAGAGGGGGAGGAGAGGACAAGGTCAACAATAGAAGCTGTTGTTTGTCTGGAAGTCACTGCAGTGCTGCTGCCTACTTGACCGCTATCCAACACTGAGGAGAAAACAATCTGCCGTGGGCAGGCAGCGCAGGAAGTGAGTCATGTCTTAGCTGAAATATATAGGATATAAGAGGAGCTCAAATCTGAATCAAGGAAATAAAATGAAGGCAACAGCCAAGAACATAAATATAGAATGGGATTATTACAATAATAATAATAATAATAATAATAATATATGAAAAAGATTATAAATAACGACAGCAAAACATTTACATAAAACAGCCTATAGCTGTTTTAGAATGAGAGATCTGTACAGTTTTTTGCAGGATGTTCAGAAATATTGATCAGGGGATGTACAAAAGTTCACACTATAGCAAATATGTTATAGTCAATAGATAATAATTATGTTATGCACTGTATTATATTTTTATTCTAAATTTTCTTACACATAAACACACAATAATTCAGTGATTCACTTAATCACTTCAGGGTCCAGTGTGTAGGATTTAGAGGGATTTATTGGCAGAAATGGAGAAATGGAATAATATGCATAACTATGTTCTCATTCTATTCTTTATGTATTCATATAATCATCTGAAATTAAATCAGTGTGTTTTTTTATTTTGTTTTTTTATCTTAAAATTGGCTGTTTATAGTAACATACAGAGCATGTCCTCTTCTACAGAGTTTGTCATGTTCTTTATACAGAACAGACAAACCAAACACTTGCTCTTAATATGACCCTTTGTGTTTTTGCGTCAGCCACAGTAGCTCTCCTACACCAGGGGTCAGCAACCTTAACTACCAAAAGAGCCGTTTTTGACAAAAAAAATTATTTTAAAAAATCTGCCTGGGGCCATAAAACATATTTAAGCCTTACTGTAACACTGTGTCTTAGTCTAAATTAAGCTATCGACATTAAAAGTAAGTCAAATTGAGCATTCATACACTCAGAGGCTGCTCTGCAGTGGGCTATTTATGATTATTATTATTTGAGTGTTTTGGTATAAGTTTGCAGAGGTGCTAGTGAAAGCAAATGAATCCATCTTTTACTTTTATGTATTTGGAATCCATTGCTAGCCTAGGTGGGGATAGTGCTTTTATTCAAAGCACAGGCTACACATTTTTACAGTTGGAGAATATAAGAATTTCGTGAATCACTTGGTTAGTTGGTTGCAATCTGCAATCTCACCACTAGATGCCACTAAATCCCACACACTACTTCCCTAAAGGCAGATATCATTAACATCGGTGTAATAACTCCACAGACCACTCACACATTAGACTGGACAATACTCACAATGTTCTTCTCATTGGGCTTCATAGCAATACTGCCGACGATCTCCTCTCCTCTGCGCACAGTCAAGTAGTCCTCCAGGTAAAACACTGTCTGCTTCCAGTGGGTGTATTGAGCGTCTGGTGCTGAGACACACACACATACACAGAAACACACACATCAAAGTGCACATCAGCCATTTTAATCTTAGAACAAAACAGCTTTTTTACTTTAGTAATGGTTAATGCATAATGTATTGGTGCTTTATAGATCAATTATAAGCTATTAATAAGAAGTATTGACTTGTTGGGAGAAAAACCCTTTGGCTGGTGTTTAGCTCACACTGACTGATCTCTTGAAGAAAGGCCCGACCAAAATCAAGTTACTACAAATGATTAAGATTTAGAACTTCAAATACAACAAATCCTTAATTAATGACTGAGCCTAAAATCATAGATTCATGTTTGTTTTTCCAAAATCTGGCAACCCAAAGTTGTGCTTATTATTTATTTACTTATAAATGATACATAAAGCATTTGTAAATGATTCATGAGCCATTACGAAAGCCATTAGTTACAGTTTAGCCTGTTATACAGGCTGCCTGACAAGAAAGTTTCACCAACAAAGTTTAAAACTTTGGCAACACACCAAACATCTCAGATGCAAGGCAGCAGTCAATATGTCACCCCCTTCATTCATTCCTCCACCCAGTTAACCTTCTTCAGTATCACCAAGGATCTAATGTCTATATGCCAGCAGACACTGGACAGGAAGCAGAGAGACACCATGGACAGGTTGTTTGTCCATCATGGGGCTAACAGACATAGAAATACAGTCTTCTATCCGTCTGATGTGAATGTCAGGGAGGGAACAAACACAAAGAGCACAGAGAAAGAGCTGGGTACTGTCAGTGTCCAGTTGTGGAGCAATGATGCATAAAGAGCAGGTAGCTCAACCTGAGTTCAAAATGACAGCGCCGAAGTAAAAGGCAGGAAATGCATGACTGCGTTCTTGACCTCTCCACTGTTGCTGGAGTCGATGTGCTTTCATCGCTTTGTATATATTGCGCCACCTGATGTGCCCTTGTCTGTGTGTATGTGTTTGTGAGTGTGTATGGAAATAGACAGGTAATATCTGACACCCAAGCCCAAAAATAGGTGTGAGTATACCTTGGTGCTCTGACCATCACCGATCGCTTGGCTGGAACTCAAAAGGTCAGTAGCTCTTAAATCGAATTTCTGCCAGCTGTCCCGGGGCAGCGTGGTACCTCTGCCTTTAAAGACGAGCTCTTTGTGTGTCCAGAGATGAAAGGGCTTGTCAATCAGCATGGCCACTGCACAGGCCCCGCTCACATTTTCGGGCAGAGTTCAATAAAGACACTGACAAGCTAGCTGCGTTTCTTATGCTAATGCAGTAGATGAGATGGCATTTCTTCTGACCAGCATGAATTCTAATCTTTGACCTGTGCTTGCTTTTTTCTCCTTGGCTGAGAGTGTGTGTGTGGGTGGGTGTGATGCGGCTGTCGTATGGGGAATCAATTGCACACGCTGGCTCGCTATGTGCAAGTTTAGATCTGTATCTTAAAGTTCTGGCAGGCGAGAAGTCTTCTGGTCTGACATTGGAAAACTTGCTTGACAGACAATCTTGCAGAAAATCAATAGACAGGAAGTGAGTAGGGCGGCGAAAGCTAAGGTTAGGAAAGTATATATGTCCTCCTGAAAATTATACAAGGTCCCGGTGATGCCAAAATTGAACTAAAAAAAAGATAATCAGTGCCAGAAGGCCGACAGATCTAATGCTCACAATAATAGGCATCATTTCAATGTATGATATTTACCACCACCACTAGAGGTCAGTCACACACAGACTTTGACACAACATCCCCAGCTCACCCCAGCCCAGCACTGTTTGGATCATGTCAATCAGCCTGATCCAAACTGCTCTAATGTAAACTGACAATGACATTTACTATTGTGATGGATGCCTTTAAAGTCTCAGCACAGACCACATGAGAAACAAATGGTCTTTTATGAATGAGTGGAGGGCCACTGTGTAACCTGGGATGTTTTGAGCCTGTTACTCCCATTTGACTTCAGCTACATTAATACTGCTAGCTCCTCGTGAAGCTGTCCAACTGATGCTCTTGATTTCAGGCTCCTGGGAGTATTGGGTTCCACATAAAATGTTTGCTTGAGGATGTTTTCTGTCTGCACAATGCAGAGACATTCGCTTCCTGTTTGTATGAAACGGGTCCAGCAATATCCTCCCCTGCTCTCTATTTTTTTCCTCCCTTGCAGTAGTGTATTAAGTGCTTGCTACCAGCATGAACTATACTCCCTCCAACCTTATGTCAGACACTCTTGGTGACCTCTGGCAAGGAAACCTGTCAAGAAACATACATTAAGTTAATGTAAACGGAAAGTTGACGTTTGGGAATATTCAACTGGACATGTTGTAGTCAAAATAAATTAATTTGCTTTTATGCCAAGAAAAGGATAAGATCATCACAAATCACACACAGTCACAAATTTGATGTCTTTAGACTCAACTTGACAAAATCAGAAAAAGACTTGCTACTTGACTTGTATGTGAACACCAGGGACTCATTACTTCACTTGGACTTGAGCCTTTTGACCTGAAAATACTTGATACCTTCCCCCCGAGTCATTCTGGACAGAGAAAGTTAGACATTCTTCAATATGAGATGAGTTAAATACAACAAGACAGGAATAAAAAATATGAAAATATGAATACAACATTTATTTTGTTGCTGTAGTCTAGTTGATGGTGCTATATGTTATGAAAGTGCAATGTCAGTGCATTACTTGTTTTATGATAAAGTTTAGTTTAACTTGTTTTAACAAACTTGTTTTAACAAGTAAATACATTTTTTAAAGCATTCAGTAATTTTGTAAATGTACTTTATTCTTACCCTGTTGGTAAAACAATGTGGTGAAAAGCACATTGTAGGACTTGAAACTCAAAGTTTAGGACTTGGGACTTGACTTGTTAGTTGTCAGTCTCGACTTGGGACTTGAGTGCAAAGACTTGATGCTTACTTTTGACTAGCAAAACATTGACTTTGTCCCACATGTTATGATTACCCTCTCATATCTGCTGTCTGCTACAACCAGGAAATGGCTAGCTTAGCTTAGCTTAGCATAAAAACTTATGACAGAGGGAAACAGCTAGCCCGGCTCTGGTTGAAGGTACACATTTTAACCTAACTAATTAACACATCACCACACAATATTCTGTTGTACACTTTTTGTTCACTTGTTTGGCGGTGTGTGCTGCCACGCATTCAAACTGAGATCAATTTGTTATTAGTCATGAGGCCGTAACTTTCCCTTGTTCCCTTGCTGCGAATCAGGAGGGCTTGCTTCTTTTACATTGCAAATTTCATCTCTATGGGGCTCACTAAAGCCATCAAGGCAAGACAGCACATTAATGAGGAACCAAAAGCACCCACAGCTTCAGCACTCTGCTGTGCTGTCAGTAGCCTTGAGGGAGATACTGAACCTGACCTCTGAGTAGAGCTGTTTTATTGCTGTGAGGGCTGGTAAGAAGAAAAAGATTCTTTTTAAAATTTTAAGATTATCATTATAGTCACTGTAATATAATGCACACATACACCAAGATCCGTCTATGTATACTAAGAGAAAGGCATCTTACCAGTGGAGAAACCAGTCTTCTTATGACACTTGGTGAACTCGATGTTGAAGTAGGTGACCAGTGCATGGATGTAGTCGTTCCTCTGGATCTGCAGGCAGAACGCTGAGGTAAATGAGAGATCCTCAGCCTTCACTGTGTAGATGTCCACCTCCTGCAGGAGTAAAGAGACAGACTCTTCTCAAATATCTGGAGCACATATACAAAACCCTGACACAACAAGTCATTAGCCACATCAAGCTCTCCCCAGTCCCATCTTATTCTTTTTAAGAAATATTTAGACATTTTGGGAAGTATGTGTATTTGTTTTCTAAGATTTAGGTGAGAAGATCCCACTCTTATACCTGTTAAATATGAAGCCACTGCTGCTAGCAGCTGGTTAGCTTAGCACAAATACTGAAAATGAGGGAAACAGCTAGCCAGCTTAAAAACTGTGCAAAAACTAAAGTAGTGAAACAAATTGATGTAGATTGGACAAACTACTTCATTTCAGTTCATATGGACAAATGCCAGGAATGTTCTCGATCCACATGACTTGAGCTCGAGTCAGACTTGAGTCTCAAATTTGATGACTCGTCTTGAAAAAAAATCAAAGCTTGCTACTTGACATGGACTTTAACACCAGTGACTCGTAACTTTACTTTGACTTGAACCTTTTGACATGAAAATACTTGATACCTTCCCCCAGGTCCAAAGATTAAAAAGCATGTTATTTAAAAAGTGTGTCACCAATCAATTTGTTTCCCTTCATTTCCTGAAGCAACTAACTTTAATACTTTTCATTCACATCAACACATAAATCCCCAGATCCACTTTGTTTGAACAAATACCACAGCATCTAATCAAGCAGCAGGAAAGAACCATTAGGGACTAACATTATGTTACTGAGCACCAGCTGGAAAAAAAATCATTTTGTTTGTGTACAAAACTATATGGTGAAAAAAAACCTCAACATTTTAAGTTGCACAAAGAAAGGTAGGTCAAGGCTAATATTAACATACCAAAAAAACTTCATTTAAAAGCCTAGTCCTGATTAAACGCCTGGTCCCTTTTACTAGCCAGGTGTGGCTACACATTTTGACAAATAAACGCCTGTCTTTATGAGACGCCAGGTCCTTTGGATGTATAAAACCAGGTTGTTGGCTACCCACTTGAGCTAACGTTAGCTGCTTAGATTGCACATACAAATATAAATGCCTCAACCTTTTGTCGATATGGAGGTGTTACACAGCATGGTTAGATTCTTCACAGTTCAGCTGTTAAGCTCATTTTACTGAAACATGAGCACCAAATAAGTAATTTATTCAGATTTACCAGCCTGGTAAACAAGAGGGACAAAAGTGGCCTAAGGTCACACTATGTGTTCATTCCTAAATTACCTGGTGAGATATTCATATGCCCTTTGTCTGTAAGGGTCCAGCTATCAAAAGGGTTTTTCATAAAAATGAATCCAGTTTTGTGTGAAAGGAATTAAAGGCCTGTCCCACATAGACGCCTGTCCCTAATATACGCTGGTTAATTTAAGTGTTTCAACCAAATAATAGCCCTGTTCTATTAATTGAAGTTTTACAGTAGTCAGTGAGCTAATGCTTAGCTAACATTAGCTTAATAGCTAAGTGAATTTGTAACAAGCTTGTTTTAACAAATACATACAAAGTTTTAAAAGAATTCCTGTTTTTTTTTGTAAAATTAATGAATTATTGTACTGTTGTTAAAATCCCATCACGTTTGGTGAAGAGAGCATTATGACTTGTTTAGGACTCAAAATTCAAAGTTTAGGACTTGAGACTTGTCTTGGGACTTGCCTGTCTTGACCTGGGATTTGACTTGGAAGTTTGGTGCAAAGGCTTTAGGCTTACTTGTGACTTGCAGAACAATGACCTGTTTCCACCCTTGACAAATACAGTATACATAGAGAATTACACAACAGGTCAATGCAATGTATCACTGACTAGACATAACATTTTAAATAGTTAGCTTTAGATATGCTGGTAGTGCAATGTTTATTCCTTGGACAGAGCCAAGCTAGCTGTTTTTCCAAACTCTAAACCCAAACCCCACTGGGACTGACTTGATTTTTAGAGTTCAGACACAAGAACAGTATTGTTCTTCTCATTCAACTCTTGGCTAAAGAGCGGACAGCCTACAACATATTTTCCAACTGCCGAACCACTCCTTTACATTGTACTGTAGTTTTATTCTGACCTCAACCAGACCCTTGTTTTTGTGCTGTAGTAAAAACAAAATCAGGAAATACAACACAGCTTATATCTGCAGACATATAGAATCACCATTAGACTCCACTGTGCCGAGATCCTAATAACCATCTAGAATGAGGCCAGTAACTCTCGTGTAGGCGGAACAAGGGTAATATGCCTGGGATCATCTGGGAGCTCTAACTATTGTGAGGCTCCAGGTGTTCATGCATGCTGCTAGCAACCCCAAATCTGTAAATGTCCCCTGGTTCCATTCAGTTTAACAGGGTATCTGATAACCCATCGTCCCACTGGGCCATGTTTCAGAGAACAACATGTTATTCCAGATCCTGGTTTACTGTCGGCTGAACACCACTGCGCCGACGTATCATGTTAGCTTTGATCACTGAGTAACAGAGGGGAGTGCAGCTCACCTGAAACCCCTCAGTACCCTGCAGGGTAAACATGTAGGCAGAGGTGTGATAATCTTGTTTCATGTACCATTGACAATATTAGATATTCACTGCTAGCTTGCTGGCTTTGGTGCCAGATGCCATATTTACTGAGGATGAATGAGCCGTATGTTTGCTGGCAATAAAAACAATGCAGGTTTAATGTCAGATCCCCCCTGCTGTCTTTTGAAAATAATCACTCCCGTAAACACATTTACCACATATTTGCTCTGGTCATGCATTATAAACTTCTCAAAGTCACATTTCAAAGTTTAAGACAGCAATATTTTTCAGCCTTGCAATTACTCTAAAGGCAAAATAAAAATGTTAAGAGCAATATCATGCAGGTTGTGAAGGTAAATTAATTATTTTCTGCGAGATTATACTCTGCACTGATCCTCACTGAGTATTGCTACCAAAGCTTCGTGCAGCAGTTTAATAACATGAGGTCCTGTGTGTACTACTCCTTGGCTATACAACCTTAATGAGGTCAGTCAGTAATCCATTTAAAGACAGTAAAGTGTGTCAGTAGGGTATCATTGTTGTAAGGCTTTTTTTTTAGATCCAGAGACAAGCAGCATTTCCATCAGCTTCATAGAGATTTTTATTAAACTCTCATGACTGATGTCTTTGCTGGGCTTTATGTAATATCTCACTGAATTTAAAATGAAATGCTGTCTGATGGCAAAGGACATAAAAAAAAAAAAACTGGGTGCTTGACAATCAGCAACCTGAAGAAAGCAACGTTGAAGTCAAGGTATGATCGCACAACAATTTTCCAGCGGGACAGAGGTGAGACAGGGCAGAGCCGTCCAATCAATGCCAGTGATAAGAAGGTCACAACGACAAGGAGCACAATCAGGAAGACTAGACAGGCTGCTATTGACATGCATGGCACAGCAGTCTGATCAGTCTAATCCACACAGTGAGAGGCACAGACAGGGCAACAGCTACACATCAAGGTCGTACTCATACCAGCAACAGCATGTCACACAATATGTTTACTAATCAATCAATGTCAATGAGTAGTTATGGCTAATGTATGTGTGTGTTCCACCACTGTAATTATGCATTATAGTTTATAATCGCCACCTTAATTAGCATTCTCTGCTAATGTGTTCACATTGTACAGTTTAATCACTCCTTATCACAGACTGTATGGTCGATTTGTTTAATTCTGACACGTTTCTTTTCAGCTGACAAATGAACGAGCATTAGAAAACAGTGGTAACTGTGTGTTGTACGGTACATACTTTGGTAATAATCAGGGATTTAAATGTTGAGAAAACAATGTCACCACAAGCTCCATTTAGTAGCTGCTCTTGGGCTTTTGATTATATCATATGCTCTTTATCACTAGATGGAATTTTCCCTGTTGTCATGGTGATGTGCATGTTCAGATTTCCATTTTTCTGAGCACTTACATCCAATCCACTTTATTTACAAAGTACATCTAAAAACAACAGTTGACCAAAGTGCTGTACAGTCAAAAATAACAAAAAAAAGAACACAATAACTTCGATGTACACGTTAGCTCAAAAAAGGTGGGGATATGGCTGAGAGCTCCAGAAAAGCCAGTAAGTGGACCTTGTTACTCATTAGCGGATTGCACCTTTCAGTCCACCATGGCTAGAAAGTCCTTAAAGCTACAGTAGATGGCCTGACTTCTATGAAAAAAATAACTTATTATGTTTGCTGAAATTATTACTATATCCAGACAATAGTACATGAGACTGATAGTTTGTGCAAAAATCATGTCCCTCTGGCTCCTCCTAGTGCTCCAAGTAACTTTTGCAAGAATCTTCCGTGCCTGAATGAAATAACCAATCAGATCCAGAAGTCTGTATCCCAGGATCAATCACTGCTTCTGCCAGAGGATTTTTTTCACCAAGTATTTGTCTGATGTACCACTGTCAGGATATAGTGACATTTTCAGCAAATATGACAAAAGTTTTTTTTTTAATTTACCCACTGTGGCTTTAAAGTGCTCAGGAAAAATGGAAAGTTTGAAAGTAACTTGATATGATATCAAATATAAGTACTGAATGTAAAAATACAAGTAATTGCTGATAATAAAAAAGCAAGCTTTTAGAATTTTGAGAACTACAAAGTATATTTATACTTTAAAAACGCAGTATACATTACACTTGCAGAAAAACAAGTTTTTTCACAACTTAATGAAAAAAAATCCAGTTTTTCCTTCGCTCCCATTCTTTTACTTATGCATCTGTCCCTTTCTTCTACCTTTCTTCCTCCCTTTCTTCTCTATTTTGTAGTAAGTAACTACTGCTCAGGGAAAATGTGTTGGAGTAAAATTATACATTTTATTGAGGAAGTGCAATGGTGTAAAAATAAAAGTTGACAAAAATATAAAAACTCAAGTACAGTACAGATACTCCAAATAATCAAAGTAATATTACTTAGTTACATTACAACAGTAGAGCTAACTGCTAATGTCACTGTGGTAACATGCTCACAGTGACAATGCTAACATGCTGATGCTAAGCAGGGTAATCATTACCATGACAGCCATTTTAGTTTGGTGTCCTAGCATGCTAACATTTGCTAATTAGCACTGAACACAAAGTACAACTGAGGCTGATGGAAATGTCATTATTTTTTGCAGGTATTTCTTAATGAACTTAAATAGAATGCTCGAGGAATGGCTCCTGAAATGATAACGACAAATGAGGGAACATTTTACCTCTCATGGTTCCCTTGTCTCAAAGTCAGCAGGTTTTTTTTAATGGATTTTTGGTTAGACGCCTGCAATATGGTCAGTGGTTAACACAAGCTTAAGAGACATTTTGTTATATGATGTAAAATACACAGTAAATACCCCCCAGGTGGTTGCTGGCATGCGGCTACATGAGACTACAGAACAACATCATGCTACACCGGTTTAAAAGTCTTGATAGGGTCATCGGTGGCTTAGTGGTAGAGCAGGTGCCCCACGCACAAGGCTGTTGCTGCAGCGGCCGGGGTTCGAGTCTTGCCCGTGGCCCTTTGCTGCATGTCACTCCCTCTCTCTCTCCCCCTTTCACGCTAGACTGTCCTGTCAATTAAAGGCTAAAACGCCCAGAAAAATATCTTTAAAAAAAAACAAAGTCTTGTTATAGTGGAGACGTTAGCTTCTTAGTGTAGTTTGTTTATACCCTGATGTTAGCATTTTACCCCTGGAGATTGCATTAAGGCTTCAGTAATCTTTAAAGTGGTGTTAATCTGTGAGGATTATCTTGCTGAACAACATGTAGAAGTATAGTCATTTTTTGGCAATAATCCAACATCCAGTGGAAAAGTCCCATTGACTTTTGGACAAGGGAATCACTGCAATGCTAACTTCCGCAGTGGCCTACAGAAAAATGTTGTCCTTGGGGCACTCTGTGTTGGACAAACTGAAATCTGGATCAAAACAGGCAGCTAGATTCAAAGTAAGGGGATTGCAAAGTGAGGTTAGTCAAGTTTTTATCCTGAGGGAGACATGAATGTATGCACCAAATTTAATGACAATACATGATGAAGTTGTTGAGAAATTTCACTCAAAACCACCAATGTTAATCTCATGGTGGCGCAAGAGGGAAGTCAGCAAATCACCAAAGTCACAGGCATTCATTCATCTATATCTGTACCAAATTACATGCCAATCCATTCAGTTAAGAAATATTTCGGTAGACAGACTAATCGACCGACTAACATGCTGCCATGCCATCCCAAGAAAACTGTATACACCAATGTAAATTATCATCTGACCTGCACTGGGTCTACAGCTGACATTTAGTCAGGCTTTGTGGTGAACTGATCTACCATTAACCAAAACACTGTCAGTATTTTACTCACCTTGATAAGGCAGGAGTTGGTCACCACCTGTTTGGGGTCCACTACGTCCACCAGTGGCTCCTTCATGGCCACATTTCGGATACAGGTCATATCGAAGCCATATACGTTCTCCCACCCTGGTAGACACAGCATCACTGAGTTACTCCGCCAGCATGTTTTCAGTTACTCTTTATAAACTGCAAACACATGATATACTGTAGTTCTCTTCTTTTGATTCAGTTTACTCAATTTTCGAGGGTGGGGAAAGCTGCAGGGGATTCAAACAGTCGGGCTGCAGCTGTAAAACAACACCAGTCTGGGTCTTAGTCACAGAGCTTCCCAGAATACTGTGATGTATGACCCTGGAGTTAGACCTCCTGTCAGTTTGGAACAATTTTCATTTTGACGGACGAAAGTCACATTCTGTTCGGGGATAATTTGTAAACACGGGCCTCCTTGAACGCAGCCTCCACTCTTGCATTGAATATCCCTGCAGCTTTAGCTAAACCATTCCATACATTATTCATTAAGCTCCTTAAGATAGAGTGTGAGCAAACATCTCTATCATGACCCAAAAGGAGAGAGCTACTTGAGAGCTTAGGAGAGCGGGTGATAATCAACAGGTCACAAACCCCAGGGGAATTGCAGTGTACTGTATTTGCATTTTTTGCTGCCCACTTAACTAAGGCAGTGTGAAGCCCAGAGAAACACTAATGACCACAGGATGCTCTTAGAATACTGGAGTGCTTCAGCGGGCCACTTAGAATTCAGCCTAAAGGTCATATTTGGCCCGGAGAGAAAGAAGTTTGTGGTCAATATGTGCACTCG
This sequence comes from Epinephelus lanceolatus, assembly GCF_041903045.1. NCBI lineage: Eukaryota > Metazoa > Chordata > Actinopteri > Perciformes > Serranidae > Epinephelus > Epinephelus lanceolatus. The sequence goes on along the minus strand of NC_135738.1, from coordinate 32,578,035 downwards.
TCAATTTGTGTAAACTTCACACACACTCAGAAACTAAAGTATCCTGACATCATTGGAAAGCATTGTGATGCAGCGAGCCAATGTGATTATGACTTTCCCATGGTGCAGTGTGGTTGTATAATTTCCCAGATGTATGGGGGAGTGTGAGTAGGTGGCCTGTTGGCTATTGTTCTTTTTCTGTGCCTGTTGTCATCTAGGTTGTGCACTGGCTTAACACTGACTCTAATGCTTTGGGTCCAGCAGCAAAACATCGCCCACAGTCCTCCTGGCAGGTTCAGAGTGGGAAGATACAGCGATGGAGAGCCTTGTTGACTTATAATATCAATTATCTCCCCCAGTGTTATGCCTGAGGAAAAGTTCAAAATCATTTGCAGAGCTGGATAGGCTGCGTATGAGTGCGCCCACAGTTGTGTGAGTACAACATGGTTCATTTACAATGTAAAGACATAATCCTGGTTGTAGCCTGCCAAGAGCTGTGCAGAGTACACTGAGAGCAGTGCAAGTAAGTGCCATCCCACAGTCCAGGTTCAGGTGATACACACATACCCAGCCCCACACACTGAACTTACAGTGTATTTTGAAGTCTTTGTACTGCCTGTCCTCTATGGCCACCACGTACAGGGAGGCACGGTCAGGAAACATTAATCCACCGGGTTTCTGTTTGACAAATGAGGCAAGGAAATACGTCTGCAATTAATCCCGAACACATTATAAAAGATCTACATTACAGCTTCGGTGACATTTCATTCCTCTGCCAAGTACAGCACAAGTTTAAATTATGATGTTATTGCTCCCTCTGCGCACAGACTGGAATAGCAGAGCTGTTCATGATGTATAACTACAGGACTGACCATTATTTTCCAATAACATAAGATAATAAACAATAAACAATAGCCTAATATGAGTCGTGGTGGTTAATAATGTAACAGTCCTGTTATTGAGATTTCTTATTAATATAATATGTCTCCTCAATCCTTGCATTTTTTCCTGTTAATGTAATAAATACTGCATTATTATATTAACAATAAAGTTTTGTTTTGTTTTTTTTAAGATATTTTTGGGGCATTTTTGCCTTTATAGATAGGACAGTTAAGCGTGAAGGGGGGAGAGAAAGAGGGGTAATGACATGCAGCAAAGGGCCACAAGCTGTAGTCGAACCCAGGCCGCTGCGGCAACAGCCTTGTACGTGGGGCGCCTGCTCTACCACTAAGCCACCAACGCCCCATTTTAACAATAAAGTTAATGTATCTCTGGTTTCAGCTGTAGCAACATAGGTATTAAACTATCCCCCATCAGGGGAGCTGATATTATACAGTACATATATATAATTAAAGTAAAATTACAGTGTATTTCAACATGGTGGAGTTCCCATAAATGAGTTTATTGTGACTCTATGGGTCACTCTATCTCTGCCAATAAATGTGAGTTTATAGCATCTATTAACGAAGCTCTATACAACATCAGAGCATTAATAAAGCAGCAAACAACTATTTACTATGCACAGTTACAGTGGAGTAATGGCATCCTGAGCTGCAAGTTTTTTCGAAGATGGCGAAAGCATGTCCCGCCCTATGCTGCCTTACTCTGACTCTGACTGGCTTACCCTGATATTATTACCCTAACCTTAACCCAGGGGTCGGCAACCTTTACTAACAAAAGAGCCATTATTAGCCAAAAAATGGGAAAAAAAATATTTGTGGGCATGTTTGAGCCTCCTAATAAAAGTAACATAGTCTTTTAAGATGAATTTACTGATGGATCTAAATGAGCATTCATTGATATGTTTTAGCACAAGGTGGCTCCTCTACAGTGGGCTGTTTTTGGTTATTTGGTACTTTAACGTTGCAGCATGACTCATGACTACTGTAGCCATCGCTAGTGGTGTTTTTAGAGGAAAAGGCGCCAGGCCACAAATGTAGGATGCACATTTTAGGTTAAAAAAAATTAGAATTTTTTTTTAATTGTTGTATAGCCATGCATTTTTACAGTTGAAGATTGTATGAATCACTTTAAGCCTACAACAATGAATTATGTTAAGAAAAAACAAGTTAATCACTTCTGTATAATTATCTGTCAAAGCCACAGGGAGCCACTGGAGAGGGGCTTCAGAGCCACATGTGGCACTGAAGCCGCAGGTTACCTACCCCTGCCCTAACCAATTTTACTCTTTATGCCTAAACCTAAATAATCCAACCAATGAAGGCAACACGTACTAGCCAATCAGAGGGAGAGCAGGGCAGGTCATGTTTTCACCATCCTAGGCAAAAAATTTGGCTTATTATTGAAGAGTAGAGCCCAACTTCCAGTTCCCAACTGGTTTATATTGTTAGCTTTGTTAACACTGTTGCCATTGTTAGCACTGTTCACTCTGTTAGCATCTTTAGCTACTAGCCACCGGCTCAGCTACCTCCATGTTGAGAGCCATGTGCAGATATCCACTGAATCATAGATACGCTCTAAATATTGTACAGAGCTCCTTTAATTAGGACTTGTCACCTTATCATAAGAGACAGCATGCTTATTTTCCCCATACTATGAATAAAGCTTAAAAATTACAAAACTAATAATTTTTAACTAACTTAATTATAATTTTTTAAACACAAATGTCAACCTATGTTAGGATCGGGATTGTTACAGTACTTGCTAGTAATATTACTACATTTGTGATTCACCTCATGGTCACAGTGATGGTTTATTTCATCCCAGGGCTATCAGTTCCTGATGTTACTGCAGATGACATCATGTCCACACACACACCAACATACACACACTCCACACATCCTACCAGCCACTTGTCCCTGGCAAAGATGACGGTGTTGAGCATGGATTCGTAGAAGAGGCAGTAGCCCATCCACTCAGATATTATGATGTCAACCTTCTCAACGGGAAGCTCCACCTCCTCCACCTTTCCTTTGAAGATGGTGATCACTGCAACACACAACATATCTATAAAGTCATAACCAGTGCTCATATTTTGATAAAAAGTGTCTTACTCAAATGTTACAGGGTTTGTAAAAGGAGTGACGATGCTTTAAAGTGTATTTACAAGTATGTAGGACATGTTGAAATGCAGATTTATGTGTCCAATTAGACAACGTTATATCAGTGTGTGCAAGAAATCAACTGGCGTGTGATAAAAGCAAAAGAAAGATACAAAGAAACAAAGTGAGAGCGGTGACACATCAGTTGGTACAGTATGTGCAGACATGGTGTTCTTATGGAAATCACGCCAGCTGGGGTTTATAATAGATGACTGGATCTTTGCCCTCTGCGAGATTAGCTGACTTCAGCTTTGTTTGTTCTGCCTTGAGAAGAAGTTATTGAAGAGTTTTCCTGCTGATACAAAGTGTCTGTCAGGATGACATGCAAACCCTGTTAACCCCTACTGGTGATTGCTTCCTGCTTATTCACTGTCTGAGAATCAGAGCGAACATTAAACTCTCCTTTCAATTAATGGTGCGTACTTGATATTCATAGGTTCATAGACAGAACACTGGCTGACGGGGTGGTTTATGGGGCTATCATTTGGTAGATGCACAGTCAGTAACTTGGGAGTAAATTTGCTCTCAAAGTTACAGAGGTGTTATGATTTAAACATATGCTTTGAAGTTACATAAGTTGGCAGCATGTTTGTGCAAATGAATACAAATGAGGCGGCCCGGTGGCGTATGGACTGATGAATGCAGGATCAGAATGAGGCTGTCCGCACAGATGAACGATCATTCAAAATCCTGAACAGTGGGCACCCATCACTGCCTCTCTTTCTCTCCTCATGCCCCCCCCCCCCCCCCCCCCCCCCCCCCCCCCCTCCTCATTCACTATGTATGTCACGACTATAAGCTAGTTTGTTGCTCTCCTCTCTCAGATAAAGTGCAGTGTCATCAGAACGGAGAGGAGGGGAACAGCTGCAGCTCTTACCGCTGTCGAGGTGGTTGGACTTGATGATCCTCTCTGAGTACTCTGATATACTGGAACACTCAATCTGGCCAGGGAAAAAAAAGACGGAAAAATATTCAATAACCATTCAATAACAAGCATGATTTGATGAAGGGCTGTGATGCTTTGGGAAGAATATCTTTAATGGGATGTTTACTTCACCTGCAATAACATGCCCTCAGAGTGCCTGTAATGCAGAGTCGGTAAACTTTAAATGTTTCTGCTGTACTGATGTTTACAGGAACGCCTCAGATAAAAGCTCAGATCAGCAGAAATAGACCAGCCCAGACGCCGGAATAAAATGTTGCTGTTGTACATTTCTGCAAACCACTGATACACTGATGATACATTACATGTGTACATTTTATCAATATTTCCTCTGTAAATGAGGTCAGATTACATGTATACGAGCTGAGTTCCACCTCAGGAAGAGGAGGGAATGGTGAATGGCGTGAAATCTACACAAAATGGCTGCCAAGCACCCTAACTGGCCAACCTGATCCAGCAGACCATTGTTCAAGACCAGTGACATTTCCAGCAGGTTTCATGCTGACTAAACTGTGTTTTTTCACAGCGATGTCAAAACATTTCCTGCCATATTTTTAGCAACCAAACCATTTTTTTAAGCGTTTTTCAACGTGATCCATTCTTAACCCTACCCAAGTGTTTTGTGCCAAAACCTAACCACACTTTAACCACAGTGTTGTCACAACATAGCATTGAAAACTGCTCAGTAAAGAAACATTTAAGCTTCAATATATCTGCTACATATGAAAGATACAAATTTAATATGGCGTGGTCTGGGAAAATATTCATTATTCAATCATTTTCTGTAACCGCTTATCCTGTTGGGGGTTGTGTGCTGGAGCCTATCCCAGCTGATGGTGGCCAAGACGTGGGGTACACCCTAGTCAGGTCACCAGTCAGGACTGACACATAGAGACAGACAACCATTCACACTCACATTCACACCTACGGCCGATTTAGAGTCACCAATTAACCTGCATGTCTTTGGACTGTGGGAGGAAGCTGGAGTACCCTGAGGCAAACTCTGCAGAGAAGGGCTCCCTGACCCAGAGCTTGAACCAGGAGTCCTTTTTCTGTGTGGTGACAATGCTAACCACTGCACCACCATGCCACCCGTAAAATGTACAGATGGCTCAAATTAAAGAAAGATGCAAAGAGATTCCAGGAACATCCCATCACTTCTATGATTTACATCCTGATATTTGCAGTCTATCATATGCTTTGCTACATTAGACAGCTGGAGTTGTAACAGGTAGCCCCTTAAGACTAGCACTGGAAAAAGTAAAAAAAATAGTTGAATAGTCTAGTTGCTCTGGCTTCCTGTCCCTGTCTTCAGCCCCTACTCACTTTCCCCAGGTCTTGTACTCTTCTCTTACTCCTCCACACCTGCTATCCTCAAACCATCCACTAGATGCCCTCAGACTCTCTTGCCAGTCCTGGTCACCTGACATCTCCTCCCACCTGCACACCTGTTCCCATTTTCCTCATCAGGCTGCAGTTACCTGACTTTCCCTGCATGCTTTCTCACCTGTTTCACTTTACCTCATCAGCCCTGCAGTTTTTTTCCCTCAAACCATCCCAGTTTGTTAAAGATTTGTTATTTTCCTGCTGTGTACTATTGATTTTGATTGATTCAGCCTAGCCTGAACCTTAACCTGGACCTGTATCAGTCTGATTCATGGACTTGTGACTCTCTGTCTAACCTTTTTGGATGTGTTTGCCTGTTTGGACTGCTCATCTGGTTTTGACCCTCGTCTACTCATGATCAGGTAAGGTCTTGTACCATTTTATTTGATTAATAAAGCTCTGTATCAGTCTGCATAGTAGTCTGTATGTGGGTCCTATTCCAGTTCCCCTGCTTACTTACTGTGATTGCTTCATTATAGGTCTTAGTCCTGCATGAGAAATCCAACTTAAAGGGGCAAAAAGCGAAATCGTTTCACCGCTAGTTTTGCTGTTGTGCACTGCCTGTAGACCAAAACAAAGTGTGTCATGAGCCACTCCCCCCTCTCGAACAGTGTGTTAAATGAGCGGGCAGCTGGCTCGCGGGCTGCCTGCTAGGCTAAAACATGGCTCTCACTCACGGAGAAGAGTAGGAACGTTCGCGTTAGCTCCCGGATCCCCTAGCCGGGATCCGAGTCGGCTAGAGCCCGCCAGGCTGCCCGCCTGGCTCGCGGGCTGCTCAAGCTCCGGACATTAATCCATCCCGGCGTTTCCTCCGCAGCCTCCACTTCACCCAGCTTCACTCAGCTACCCAATAAACCCGCTGCTTCTTCCCACTATAACGTGAAGCGATGTTTTAGCCTGGTGGGCAGCCCGCGCGCCAGCTGCCCGCTAGGCTAAAACATCACTCTCACTCACGGAGAAGAGGAGGAACGGTGTTAGCACTAGCTGAGACGGCTGCCACCGACTACTGGAGTAACTTACAGCTATGGAGCGCTTCTATCAGCTCTTCTAGTCACTGAGCCTCGCCTCCATCTCAGCACATATATTACAAAATTCACATTCACATGAACGTACATGAACACGCAGCCGGACCAGCTTGTAAACAATGGGCTGGAGATCAACACAGAGAGAGAGTGTGTGAGGTCATGCTATACTCCAGAAGAAATTACACCTCTAGTTCTTCATATAGCAATTTTTTAATTTCTCCAATCTAGAAATGATGAATTTCGCTTATTGCTCCTTTAAGTATTAGCAGCAAACGTCAAGTAAATACTTGTTATGTCCCCGTGACCCATATATTGTTATACATGACATTATTCAACTGCTAATACTGATGCTTCAGAGTATTGGAAGTAGCATAGTTCCTGTTGTAGCTGATGAAGGTATAGCTTGTTTTAACTTCCTTATTGTTAAGTTGTTTAGTCCACTGATTCCTAACCAAGGGGTCGAGCCCCTCCAAAGGGTCACAAGATAATTTCGGGGGGACATAAGGTTATTAATGGAAGAGCAGCAGAGAAAAAAAACTAAGGTCTGCGAAACAAATTTATATTCATTTTTTGACAGATGTTTTGCTTTAGGAAATGATAGATGATTTGACCTCTTTGGCTGTTGAACATTTATTTGAAGACCATGTGACAAGTTAAAGTGGAAATGACCCTTAGGTGGAACTGTTAACAACTCATAATCATCTGAAATGTGACGAGGTGCTTCAACTTCACACTGCTTTGTTCTGAGAGGTCTAAAAGGTTGGAAACAACTGGCTTCATCTTTAACAATAAATAGTATTTTAAAGCTTATTATTTTCTTTATGTAATATCTTAATTTGAAAAGTAACTATAGATGTTAAATAAATGCTCTGGAGTAATAAGTAGAAGATTTCCCCCTGAAATTGCAAATATTTTTATGTATAAATGTGTGCTTCAAAAGCACAGCTCACAATTTTCTCTTAATGAACTCTGATGTCCCTTCATGTCCAACAAGACAAGCAGAGGATATTTATTTTCCCTATTACCGCACAACACTTGGGCAATATGCTTTGAAACACAGAGGACCATTACTCTGGAACACCAGTCCTCACTTCATTAAAAGCTGCCCATCATTACTCTCATTTAAATCTAATATGAAAAGACATATTATGTGTTATGTGTATGTGTCTGTTTCATTTACGATTATTATATTATCTTGTTTTGTCTGTTATATTCCCATGTTCAGGAGAGAAATATTATTTGTAATATAATAGATTGAAATTCTAGAAGGGAAGTTTGCACTCTATGCTACTTCGGGTTTCTTACCTCTCCTGCACAATCCCTGCCATTTTATTTTTATATACTTGTTTTTAATCATATCTTTTGTGCTAATAAAATTCAAATTCAAAAACATAGCTGAGTAGAGGTATAAAGCAGCATAAATAGTAAAGTCCAAGTCCCTCAAACTTGTACTCAGTAATTGAATAAATGCACTTTCCACCGCTGATAAAGAAGGATGATGCTATTGTGTAGATATTATCAGGATGCTATTTTTTCTTCAGAGGGTTAATGGAAGAGTGATGTTCACTACTGTATGTCCCGTGTGTGGTCCATACAGGCGATGGCAATCCCGTCTCCTCTCGCTCTCCAGGGATTTATCACAGTGAGCACCAATTCCTGTGTAATTTGGAGTAAAGACAAGTCCGGAATTGAGTCTTTATTTTTGATTTATTGCTCCTGGCATAAACGTCTGTCCAACACTGCAGCCACCATAATGTGCTCTCTGGGGTAGAAAACAAGGTCATGTTTGTTATGTATCTCTCTGTGGATGGCTTCCAGCGCAGCGCTGCTGAATACAACCTCACTTGAAAAAGATTTCAAAATCAAAGACTGGGCAGATGGACCTTTGCCAGTTTTAAGAAAAGGGATGGGACGTGGGGACACAATAGCTCACCGGCTTTGTGTTTGTGAAGACATTTTGCTGAGGGATTTTTTTTCCCCCGTCTGCAGCATTTGATAGCAATAAGGAGCTTTTTATCACTTACAGTGTGTTTGTGACTTAGTGAGTTTGACAGCAGCAGGTGCACCGGGGTTAATTTTACATTGCAAGAAGCGTCCTGCAAAAAGCTGAAAATAGAAGAAGATAAAAGAATCCAAAGGGATAGAAATTACAAGGTGACCAGCATCAGTGCCTGTCTCTAAAACGCTGCCAGAGCATCTTACTTTAAGTAATTAAGGTGAAGATTAGTCGCTGCTCAACTGCAACCAGCCATTTAGCGCCAATGGGACCTTCAACTTCTAGTTTCATTAGTCTTTTGACATTTTAAATTCTTTTAAATTATCCTCACCCCACTGCTTTCTTTCCTTTCGTCTTATTGCTCTCCTCCTTCTCTCTAAACCCACATCTCTGTCGCATTTAACTCTGTGCCCTTTCTGTTATACCTTTTCTTTTCTGTCCTCTTTTTTCCCCTCCGACTTCTGAGCTCTCCGCTTGACACACTGTGTACTTCCTGTTCTGCCCACCAATGCATGACTGATTTATCGAGGTGCCAGCAATAACAGAGTTATAACATCATAAAAGCTCCTCCATTCATCAGAATAAACTCAGGACACTTTTAGTAAACAGCTCCCAAACAAAATGAGAACATAATTCAGGAGGAGGCATTTGTCAATACCAACCTCTTATAGCATCAGTGAGCCTGAGAGTATAGATTTTCACCTGAGTGTTTGTACACTCTGTTCTACCTACCCTGGGACTCTGTTTGTCAGAGGTGTGTGGACTTATTCAGGCTGCAAGAGATCCATCTGGTCGTAATCAAGCAGGGGACTCGAAAGAACTCTAGGTGCTGTGGATTGTAGAAAAAAAACAAAAAATGGGCAAAGCCAGGCTGGGACCCTCGTGGAGAGAGAAGGCTGAAAAATAGGGGTACTCAGCTGTTGCCTCGGACTGTCATGGAAGAATAAGGTCTACGAGGGCTTTTATTTGGAGGCAGAAATGGATTGGATATGCTGTATGAGCAATACACCAAGGCTCAATCCAAATACACTCCTTGCCTCTACCACGTAACCCTTTCCCCTCTGTTTTCTGCGTTCACGTCTAGGGTGATTCTTGTTGGGATAGAAGGGTAGGGTGAAGTTTTGGGGCTACATGGCCCTTTTCAGAGGCACACTCCAAACTGAGAGTTATGAGAAAGGGTTAGGTTAAGTAACAGAAGAAACCTACAAACGTATTTCCTTTGTCAATAACATTTTTTTTTTTTTTTTAAGTTTTTTTTGGGGGCATTTTTGCCTTTAATGCACAGGACAGGCAAGTATGAAAGGGGGAGAGAGAGAGGGAATGACATGCAGCAAAGGGCCACGAGCTGGATTCGAGCCCGGTCCGCCACGGCAACAGCCCTGTACATGGGGCGCCCGCTCCACCACCAAGCCACCGACGCCCCATTAATAACATTTTTTTTGCTGATGCTCAGGTAGCTAACATTACATTGTTATTGCTGATATTTGCATGACAATCCCACATTTTGACATACTATGTCATGTGATGACTAAAATTTAACTTAAGTTGAGCAGCAAAGTTGCTGCATTGTAACCACTCCGCTAATACCAGTGCAGACTGGCAGGGTATTTGGATGCTAGTTGCCTTTTTATCTGGTTGCCCTGTCTCAGCCAGAATACGCCCGCATCTACCATGCCAAATTGGGCCCAGATTTGGCAACCAGCACTGGGCAGGACCCATTTTGGTGCTGGTCGGCGATTCATACACCTGCTGTTTGTCAGCTGGAATTGGCCCGTAATTGCTGATACTGATACTCGCTGATACTAGTGAATGAGACGCATCTGTTATACAGGCCAAAGCTGACTCACATTTGGCACCATGGAGCCGAAACACAGCCAAGTCACTCAGCTGGAATTGGGCTGAGTTCTATGACCAGAATTGAAAAGCTAATGTTAGGCTATAAACAATAATATAATATAATAATAATATAAACACACTACAGCCTCAGTCTTAACGTCACCATCACAACAAGGCTGTAGCCTGTGTTCAACATGGTGACTGTAGTCTTATTTAACCACTTGTTAGCAACCGCCTTTTTAAAGACACCTGAAAATTCAGAATTCACAAGTGGGGTTATTACTAATGTATTTTCTGTTGTAAAACAAAATGTAAAAGTCTCTTAAGTTTGCGTTAACCACAGACCTCTATTTCATCTAACCAAAAACCTATTCAAAAAAACCCACTGACTTTGAGATGGAGGAACCGGGAGTGCTAAAATGCTACCTCATTTCTGGGTTTAAGGACTGATTCCTGCTCCATCCTGTGAAGCTCATTTGATTGATAAAGTGAAACTTAAAATCTGTGGATATTCTCATTTATCCAGGTCAATTCCATTCTGGCAACAATTTAATCGTAGGCAACTGGACTTTGATTTTGTCTTCTAGACAAAATCAAAGTCCAGTTGCCTACGATTTAATTGTTGCCAGAATGAAACTTAAAATGTGAATGAATCACAATAAACACAATAAAAGATATCATCATGGATATATCCTTCTATTTTGCAGCAGAACATACATCCTGATATTAAATTCTGCCCTTCGCTTTCTAGCTGAGGACTCTCGTTTCCCCACTGAGCATACAGGGTGTAGGGACTTGACATTAGCACTGCTTCCCTGGAGCAGCCCTATTCTCTGCCGCCTATTAGTGGAGGACCAGTCAGGGGGCTGCTGGTGGCACCTGTCAACTGCTCACACACAACACCCATTCACCTGCCCATTAAAAACCAGACTGTATGAACTGTGTAAACAAACAGGAATGCCTAGTATTACACCAGGGGTATGCATGTGAACATGAGATAGGAGTGCATGTGTGTATTTCTGCGATAATAAGTGCTGCCAACATCAGCTGTCTAATTGGCAACGATTCCTCGTCATCACTCTCTGAATCTCTGTTGGAGGAGGCAGCCATTAGCCATGTGTCCATCAGTGTCACGCTTCAGCTGGAGCACCGAGGCCTCGAGGCGTGTTTAGGGTCAACACACCCTCACATGGTGCCTCTTGCACCTCTCGCTAGTGTCAAGAAGAGTCATTGTCACCACAGTTGTCCCTGTGGGCTCCCACTAGTCCTTCTCTCCGGAGACACGGCAAATACAAGTTTCTAACTTTGCCCAGGTGTCGTGCACTTCTTCCCTCTGAGCTGTTAACCTGTGAGTCTTAAGTCGGAAATGAGTTATGAAAGACGAGAGCCATGCTTGTGAATGTCGTAGTCAATGTAAATTAAGTTCCAATTGGTTGTAATTCAGTTTGATTTTATTTTGATTTCTGTTGTTTTATATGATTTGAAAGCTTCTTAAAGCTGTCTTGTTTTTGATTGTAAATTCTACAACAAATATATAGGCTTTAAAGGGGAACTATGTCCATTTTTTGAAAGTCATACATGTTAGTCCTATGGTCCAAAACAGTCCAAAAATATTTGTAAACATGAGCAACTCTCTTGCAAATCCAAAAACTAGAGGGCTAAAACTCAAATTTGTGATATCATAAATAAAGTCTGCATAGACAATGAATTGGGAAAGATGTTCTAGATCAGTGGTTATCAACTGGTGGATCGCGGTCCAAAAGTGGGTTGCGGGTCCATTCTGAATGGACCGAAAGTGATTCGCAAACGTGTCAGTTTTGTAAAAAACACACTTCAAAAATTTCTGGCACAGAGCTTTTATTTTGAAGAGCCATTTCCTGCCGTAGAGTGAGTACAAGTATGACGCTAAATATTTTAAACTGTGTGGACCTTGAACTAATGACTAAAGAGACATCCAGAACCCATGGCTGGTCCAGCTGGGAACCATTGTTTTAGATGACACTGGGAGCACCCAGGGTAATGATCTGAATATATGAGTACAATTTCTGTTTCAGACCTGAGGACACTATAATAGACTAAAGCTCATTTGAGCATTAAAAAGAAAACAAACATTCTGTGGGTCCATAAAATCAGGCCACTATTCCTCGTCTATGGAGCAGCTCCAAACTTTATACCCTATGACATCACAAGTTTGAGACTTACTTCTCTGCTTTCTGGCTTTGGGATAAATGGGATAGTGCACCCAAAAATGAAAATTCTGCCATTATTTACTCACCCATATGCCGAGGGAGGCTCAGGTGAAGTTTTAGAGTCCTCACAACACTTTGGGAGATCCAAGGGGAGAGTGGGTAGCAACACAACTCCACCTAATGGAGGCTTGCGCGAGACTGTGAGACATGGGCACCATGTTCATGTGTGTTCACGTGCTTTCGCTGGTCTTGTGCGCAAGCGTGCACACATGAATGCGGTCTACAGAGAGACAGTTAGAGCTACAGGCTACAATGAGGCTAAAAACAGAGTTCAAATGACGTTTTTCCAAACAACTTTTTATGTCAGGGCTTCAGGACACTTGGATCACTACGGACGAGTAGTATGGAGATACTTTGTGGTTTCAATTATATGTTTTTGGACGTTTTAATCTGGGGCACCGTAAGCCTCTATTAGGTGGAACTGTGCTGCTACCCACTCTCTCCTGGGATCTCTGCAAGTGTTGTGAGGACTCTAAAACTTCACCTGAGCCTCCATTGGCATATGGGTGAGTAGATAATCAGTGAATTTTCATGTTTTTTCAGCTGATGGACAGGTCTGCAATGGAAGCATGTGGTGTAACTGAACACCGTCACTGTATTTCTATGAAAAATGTTTATTTTTGACACAGACAGGGGGAAATAAGGTCCAGGATGAAAAATGCTGAAGTTATTCTTAAAATCAACACTCATGGTCTATCAAAATCTGAGAAAAGTATCAGCTATTTTTAATGGAAAGTAACTAAAGCCTGTTGGAAATGTCACTAGATTACGTATGTCCCGTATTTACACACAGTGTATAATTTTTTTTTAAAAGTTTGGAACAACTTAACTCTATCTGGCTTTATCATTATATTTAAGTATTTTAATATCAAAAACCTTCAATGAGGCTGTTTTGTAGACTACGAAACTGCATTGTAAAGAGTAGAGAGGATCTACTGGAATAAACTCACCAATATAACCTCTATATATTTTGAGAAAAAAAAACTTGAATAGTCAAGGTGAATCATTTGAAACAAAAACTCAAGTCAGATTTGTTGCCAGGTTTTGAAAAAGGAGCTTTCGGAGCCTTAAAAGTTGCAAAATGTAGAGTGAAAGTTGCCAAGTTGGCAACTCTCTTTGGCTTGCTACACACACAGCTTTATTCACCAACCACTTCTGTACTTTGGCTCTTTTATCTTTTAGGTTTTAAGTGTATAGCAGAGAGCAGTCTTCTAAAGAGTCGTTGATACTCGTGAATGGGACGCAAAATGATTTACTGAGCTGTTGACGTCCAAGACTGGAGCAGATCCTGCCAATGTGCACTGTAAACAGGCCTCTGATCCTGCCCAACACGTATTAAACCACCTGTTTAAAATATATTTCATGACGATTTGTTTTCAGAGTCGCTTTGGGTGTTTGCACCCTCATATACCTGCCTGCAGATCAAGTTTACATTGGCCCTCTGCTGCTTCATGCTGGGCAGGCAGCGTGTGGAGTGAAGTTGTTGCCATATGGTTTTATATCAGGGGTCGATGAGAGCTGGAATACACACAGTTTATTTGCCATACCTGTTGGTGTTTATTTGAAATCCCACATACTGCTTTCCTGCTGGCAACCGTCCATGTTGTTTTAATGTACAATGCCTCTGCAAATAACATTATTAGATATTTTCTGTTACGTTATCAGGGAGCAAAAAACTTGAACAAACAAAGAATGAGTGCCTGATAAGTGTTTTTAACAATATTTGAGTTTAATTTTCATTCTAATTATATACTGACAATGTAGAATAGATTATATTAAATGTGTGCTCATTTATGAGTCTGATACATATGGATTTCAGCGCCAGAGTCTTTTATGAGCTCTCTGTGGATCCACATTGGAGGTTATCACTTTTCCTTTTGTATGTAACGAGGTCCACATGACAGAGTGATGTTCTTGTTGGCCAGGAGCCCAGCCCTTCCACCTCACAGGCCCATCGCTCACATAGAGCTTTATGAGCTTTAGGTATGATTAAGGTATCGGGCAGAACTCAAACTGAGAGCATCGAAGTCAAAGGTGAACTAAATCCCTGAAATCGTAGCCCCATTTATGTGCATAAATCCTTTCCAGATGGACAGAAGGAACACAAGTGTGAGGTGAAGCACAAAGTGAAGCAGATAATTCAGTTTAAAGTACAAAGAGAGGGATAGAGGACCTGAGCGAGAGACGGAGAAGCAAAGCAAACACGAGACACGCGGCAAAGTCACACACACATATATATAAACACATAATGTCAACCAGCAGCTCAGAATAAGTCTCTTGGCAATTCCAAGTTAATCATTCCTCCCCTGAAGCAAACACACGCTGTCTGGAGCAAAAATAAGTTCCACATGGTTATACCAAACTGGTGCCGTGTGTCCAGCGTGTATCCTCAGACCTGCCCTGACTGGCAATTACTTCTGCTCCAGTACACGATAACAGGAAGACCTCTTAAGTCGCTACGGCTCAGGCTGTCAACCTGCCTGAGGCCACTTTTATCACCCGCCTGTCACACGAGATATCCCTGGAACGATTATAGGGAGCCTGACGGAAATGGTTAACATGTATGTACAGAGAGACAGTCGCACACATACAGCACATGCACACAGGCTGGGCTCCGCAGCGATTGGACCCTAATGGTTCAGCATGATAATGCTCCACTGAGAGGAGACATGTCTCACCCCATACACGTGCTTTGCCCCCGCCTTGGCTGCAAACATGGACAGGATCCCGGTCCCGCTTCCAACGTCCAGCACTATCTTGTCCTTGAAGACATGCTTGTTGTGGTACATGGAGTTCCTGTAGGTGAGCGTCCTCACTTCGTCCTTCAGCATCTCCTGGTTGAGTACATGACAGAGAATATCAGGAAGATGTTGACACAACTAACCCCTGTGGAGGGTGACAATTTGTTTTGTTGAATTAAAAACATTGGCTGGATTTTCTGTGACATGTGCAGTGGAGCGGTGACAAATAACACACAGCCTTCACTTAATCTCACTCTATTACGTCTCAGCCGTATGCTTCTATATTCAAATCCATAGTTGGTGTTTCTGAATAAGCCCCGTGAGCCTCCCGGCTCAGCCTGTCTGCATCTCTTACCGAGCGCATGCATGTGTGAGTGTGAAGAATATTCAGAAGTGACAAAAAAAACACACCTGACCTACTTTCCAAAAATCTAAAAAAAATTCATCTCACAGGTCACACAAGGAACGTGCTCCCTTCATACAGCCTTTAACACACTCTGTCTCCTCTCCCTACAATGCAGCTGAAGGTAACAATGTGGAAAAATTCAAATATCATCTTGAATAGTTGAAATATGAGACACATAAAGAAATAAAGATTAAAAAAAGAATATATATATATATATATATATATATATATATATATATATATATATATATATATATAGTTAATAATGGCTCATTGTTGCGCAGGATTAAAGTTATTTTAATCAAAGCTGCCTCATTCTCCATCAAGTCCAGACAGACTGTGTGCAGAGCTTAAGAAGTGCATGTGCCCTGAGTTAAGCCTCCCAGGCAGAAATTTTTCTCAGGCAGTGCTCAGACCTCATGTCCTTTGATGAGATTGGCTTGCTGTAACCCAAACCATGGTTCTAACTGTCTGTGACATATAGGATTTGGTTGTTATAGATTGTTGAGGCAGTCCAGAGCAGGAGGAGGCTGGGAGGCTCAGTTCAGGAAAAATGTCACACGATCATTTTGAAAGTGCCTTACCAACACACAATAAGAAGCAAAGGAAAAACAACATGGAGACCAATGTCAGCAGAGAACAAAGGTAACTATTAGTGCCAGTTTGTGGTTTCCTAATGGCCATGAGGACCCTCATGAAGTAAATTTTGTCATCTGCCCAAGTCTGAGAGAGTCTGCTCATCCTGCAGTATGATGAAGGCTTTAGTGTGGCCTTTTAAAGTTGGACTGCATCCAGATTTGATTCACTTTTGCCTGATTTTGTTTTATTTTCAAAACAAACGTCAGGCAAAATCCATTGGAAAATGGTTTTGAGCTCCTTTTAAAGGAAAATTATTTTGTTTTTGTCATTTTATTACTACTTGGGACTTAACATTTGTAATTTAGCCATCACTCCTATTGGTTTTGATCATGTTTTATCCACAGACTTCATTGCTGAGATCTATGGGCAATAAAGCCACCGTCTTAGAGGTGCATGAAGAAACCAGACCACAGATAAAACAGGAAGTCTGCGGTTTAACTTTATTATCTGAGCCGCTTATGGGGAAGTGATTAGGCGAACACAACTATCCATTTAAACGTCAACTTAGAGGGATATCTCCTGGTTCCACTGTGATCTGTTGCATCTCTAAATACTGAGTGGCATTACCTAACAACATCTTGTGCAGTTTTGATACACTGCAGTATAAATACGGGGACATTAATCATATAAGACTTTTATTTGTGACTTAACATTGTTGCAAAAATTTGCAGATGTATGCAAAGCTACCATTATCTGATGATGAATTAGTGCTACAAGGAAGATGCATTATTCCACAGATCATGTATTAACTGAAAGGAGTACATGAGTCAATGCTTGTCCTTGAGCTTGTGATGGAAATGCACAAACTAGATTTTGGTTCCCGACTTCAGTTCCTGACAGTAATTGGTGAAAAACAGTCAGCATGCATGTTTCACATCTGTCACATCTGAGAACAGACAACAGAAGAAGATGTTTTTGATTCTCACTGTGAAAGGACATACAGGCGTACCTCATGAATGCCAAAGTGGGCGTAAGAGTCAAAGTAGTAGTCCCGTGAGGTCATCTCCTCCGGGCTAAGGAACTTGGACATCTTCCCCCGCCCAGGACAGCTAGGGAGGCTGGCAGCATGGGGCGTGTGCGGCGGCAGAGGAGGCCGTGAGGCATGCTGTATGGAAGGCACCGGCTTGGGCAACGAGGTGGGCTGCGCCGATTGGGACGGAATTATGCGGATTGGCCGCGGCTGTGGCTGTGGTTGCTAGAAAGAGAGAGATAAAGAAGGGAGAAAAAAAAACACTTCATTGAGGCTGAGGACTCTGGGCGTTTGTTATTCAAATCACTTAAGAAACAGAACGAGGAAGTAACAGCAACTGGCGATTGGCTTAGACTCATCAGCCGTTTCCCCACTTTCATCTGCTGTCATGCCTCTCAGCTCATCTGTCAGTCTTCTGTTCCATGAAGCAGCATGGTGAGTTCACAGAGACCAAAGAGTCCACTGAGCCTGGAGAATACTCTGATTACTGACATGAAGTCCGCCTGTCTGTCAACAGAAGGCAGAGATGGCAAGAAAGCTCTGCTCTGCACAGACGGTACACCCATAATGCCTTGATTATCACCTCTAAGGCCAGCTGGGAAGGTCTAGCCTTGGTGTGTGTGCATGTGTTGATATGTGTGTGTGAGAGACAGACAGATAGAGAGAGAGAAACAGACTCCCAGCATCTCAGCTTTGAGCCAGTAAGCCATTCTGGTGTTTATTCTCCGTCCAACTCTCAGCCTTCTAAAAATAAATGATAAATAATTGGCAAGGTGGACGAAAATAGATGGTGTTGACAGCAACGCTTTAGTATCATAACAGTATATTTAATTTTTAATCTGCGAGGAGAACACATTCAAAGGCTCATGTCTCAGGGAAGCTAATGAAGGTAAAGCAACAGTTCCATCTAAAACACATCATTTCTCATGCACCTTATGTCCTGTAATTTTAGATATAAAGTATTTTCCACTATTTCTATTTCCTCTTCAGTTTGCATTTATGCAGTCTGATCTCGCAGCACACTCTGACACAGGCTGCAGCTGGAATTTTATTTTGCTACTTTATATTTCAGAGCCTCCATTTATGTGCCGCATCTTCACCTCCAACTGAGGCCATTCAGCTCTTCAAAAAGCAGTTTTCCATTGTTGCCGTTGAGGCAATGAACAGCTGAGATAAGCTCATCTTAGCTGCTGAGATTACAACAATAACCTGTAGGAGCCAGTCCAACTCTACAACTATGATTTCAGGTATTTTCAGATCATTCTCCTACTTTAATCTTCACTTTGAAGTTCGTCCTTTATCCTTTAATTTAATCTAACAAGGAGGCCTTGTAACAGAGTGAACACGGTGGATAACCTTACCTATAGATGAAGTCTATGACTTACAGCACCAGCGCTGTGTGGAACATGGATCTAGTGGACTTACAGTGGGATTTCTGTCAGCTGGATTGATTTTTCCTTGTTTGTGAGAGTCGATTCTCTCCCTCCCTCCCTCCCTCCCTCCCTTCTCCTCCTCCTACTGCATCTATCCCTTTAAGATGGCCATCATATTTATTTTTGTCCTCTTTTTTCCTGCTGGGCTTAAATGCCACAGACTGGGACACAGTGACCAAGAAATGATGTGAGATAATAACTGATCACAGCATGGCAGGCTCACACTAAAGCTGACCTGGGCCAGTTACATCAGGTGTTCACTAATGATGCATTATGCAAGCTGCATGCAATTTCTGTCAGTCAGTGTGGCCAACACTTTGGTCCAGACTGAAATATGTCGACAGGTACTGGATGGATTCTCTTGCAAGTTTGTGCAGATATTCATGTTCCCCAGAGGATGTATCCTACCGACTCCTCTGACTAAACCTCTTGTGCTATCATGAGGTAATTTAAAAATGTTCCCCGGGGTCACCCACACAAATTTGTGGGCAGGACAGTTTTCTTGGCTTGAGACATTGCTATCTCTGTGGTGGCTAAACAGAGTTTTACTATTCAAACTGCATTTGAAACATCCATCTCCCTTTAGCCTTTTGCTGTTGAACTGCAAGGACAGCCCTTATCCATCTCTTGCGATGTTAGTTTATATCAAGAGTCAGAGGACCCTGGGAACAGAGGGATGACCCAAACTAGGATGGGGATCATGGTAAATCTGTACCTGCCAATCATTAGCATATTAGTATTGTCATTGTGAGCATGTTAGTACTGTATGCTGGTGTTAGCGCACCATTGTCCCTGTTTATGGAGCCACTAGCTCAGCTGTAGATTCTTAAGTCTTGTGAATGACATCTCATTTCATAGTTACCCAGATACTCCTGCTGCCATAGACATCGATTAAATCATGCAAAACTTAAAGCTACATTTGTATGGAAACTCTAAAATGCTCTTGAATGAGCTCGAATTGCAATATTCATTCGGTCATTTTCCATAACAGCTTATCCTGTTGGGGGTTGCAGGGGGCGCTATACCCACTAACATTAGGCGAGAGGCAGGGTACAGGTCGCCACACTATCGCAGGGCTGACACATAGAGACAGACAACCATTCACACTCACATTCACACCTACGGCCAATTTAGAGTCACCAAGTAACCTGCATGTCTTTGGATTGTTGGAGGCTGAAGCTGAAGCTGGAGCACCCAGAGAAAACCCATGCTGACACATACTCCACACAGGAGCGCTCCCCCACCCTGGGTTCAAACCACCAAACAGAGGGTTCGGACCAGGAAACCCTCTTGCTGTGAGGCGACAACGCTGACCACTGTACTACCATGCCGCCCAGGCTATAATAATTTGAGTACTGCAGTCTATTCTAAATTGATTTGAAGCTGATGGTACACATAATATTAGAGATGAGGCAAAACTTTCTTTGAAAAGAAAAATTCTGAGTAACAATGGCTTAAAAGTGCTGTGTTCGTTTTTGAAAGACTTGACAAAGACCTGCAGTAGTCGAAACATGTTGGTTCTTTTAATGATTTAACCACTAGAATAAAGGCTTTTTAATATTTCCTTCATTATTTTTTATATTTCTCGGAGTGCCTGGGTTGCCTTCCTGTCACTGCTGTGATGGTGAATACGGAAAAAGTAAAAACAAGTTGGGTGTGCCTACTTTATTTGTGTGGAACCTGTTGACAAACTAGAATTAGGTCAAACTAATTATATACATTACATGAAAATACAATGTTCTAGTTTACTGAACTCAAATTTATTAGTTAACTTTTACAAATGTAAATCATGTAGCCAGTAAGTATATTCTTTATGTTCATATAACATAAATGTCTAATTATGGTAAGCTTAAATGTCTCTTATTGATCAAGTGTGTTTTTAAGTTAGAGCTATTGCCCCTTTGCTAAGTCCCGCCCCTGCACACAGACTGGCCAATTATAATGTAGCATCTGGCAGCTCAAACCAGGGTCCGACAACAACACAGCTGTGCTCCATTGACTCTAATGCACTTGTTTCAGATTTCCTTCATTTTCAGGCTGGTTTTGTGGATTTGGAGCTAAATGTTGTGCCTTGGGCACGTCATGTGTTAATGATACTCGTTATGTTGAGAGGTTGGAAAAAGATATACGTTTCTTCCCTGTTCCAAAACTTGCCTTGTCTGCTTCTCTCTGGAATGACTATTTCATTTTTCCAAAAATATGATAATATTTCACCAGGGAGTGCAGTTAGTTACAGTGTGGGCTCCATGCTTACTGCGACAGCTTGAGAGACCATCACAAGGGGCGGGGCTTATGGAAAGGTCAATTATATACATCACATAAAAACCCAATGTTCTAGTTAACTGAACTCAAATGTATTAGTTTACTTTTACAAATGTGAAACATGTAGCCAGTAAAAATATGCTTTAAGTTCATATAACGTAAATGTCTAATTTGGGTAAGCTTAAATATCTCTTATAGATCAGGTGTGTTTTAAAGTTGGATCAATTCACAATCAGTGTGTTACCGTAATACAAGTTCATTTACTGAGATGAGCTTAACATTTTTGCTTTTAACTAACCTAAAACAATTTTGTGAAACCTGTTGGCAAAATAAATAAATTGAAGTCACTACAAAGTACAAACAGTTGTTGTACAAGTTTGTCCTTACAGCAGTGAGCATGAGAACATTGAGAGGCATCAGTGTCTAAGCTGACCAAAGTTTACAGAGTTTTTGATTGCGAGAACATTGTGAGGAACTTGTAATTAAAAAAGGGAGACACCAACTGTTGAACTTCTCTTAATCCTTTAAGCCATGATGTTGATCTGAAAAGGGAGCACTTGAGTACAGCACAACAAATGAACCTACTATTTCTTTTAAGGATATTCTCACAACATGCGAATCATCGAGGAGGCTTTACTGTAACTGCACAGAGATGTGTTTGAACTCATGCATTACTTCATTCATACTATCTGAAATGCCAAGCAGATGTTTCCATTTAGCAACTGACCTAAAGTTAAACTGAGCTCAGCTATGAGATGCCGACACTCTCAGGTGTAAAGACTGCAGATAAAATCTCGGCATCCTCTAAAAATAACTCACAACAGCAGAAGCAAAAAACAGGATTTGATAAACAGCTGGCTCCCAGCCAACACTCAAAGAGTCAATAATTACAAGACAGGGCCACAGAAGGGGTGATTAAGACTGCCAAGATTAATACTGAATCGATGTGGGACTTTCTAAAAGTTGCAATGCAGAAAAAGGGAAAACGCTGCGGGCCGTCATTAACGGGAAGATTAAAGTAGACTTGGGGCGTAGTGTGGTCAGAGGAGAGCAGCTGCAGAGAGTGTAACTGAGATCTCCTAAAACAGGAAGGAGAGGGTGGCACACGTCCTTGCCTCTGACCCATCCAGAGAGATAAACACATTTGGGGTTGTGTTTCAGACTGGATCATCGTCCCTATATGGAGGTGAGAATAGTTATATGAGAAGGACATTCAATTGGCACCTGTATTTGTACCTGAAGATGACCCAGGTTTGGATACTGTTACTCCTGAAAGTCAGGGATGACATCAGTAGGTTGAACTTTGTCCACTGAAGTGTTTCAATGCATATCCAGAAACAAAATGTACCAGATAGATGACTTAAAGGCTATAATGGCCTACTGAGGAGCTTTTTACTGTGATAAGGTCAAAGGAGATCAGCACTGCAGTCAGGAAAGAGAATCACTTTGGTCCTCTGCCATTACGCCACTTAGGTGCCTCTGAGAACACAAATATTCCAACACGGCAGAGAGCAGCGGAAGACAGAGATGCATCCGTCCAGGCAGTGTCTTCTTATCATAATGTATCAGATGCCTGCTTCCCTCAGACGTGAGCGCATTGATAAAACGCTGAGAGTTTGAGCAAGGCTTCTCCTATGAATAAACTTGCTTTGAGGTAACTTTTCTCTCATGAATACTGTTAAATGCAGCGACATGAGGGCGGTCTCAACATCACAGGGTGCTTTTAAGCATTACTTATCAGCACTGCTCCTTCAGCATCCAGTCACACTGTGAATACAGATGTGCCACCGCACTCAATAAAACACTGGGCTCATGTTGTGCTGCTATGAATTTATAGCTCAGGATAAAAAAGCCACAGTAGGTGAATTCTTGATCACATAATGTGCGTTTGGGAAAATCAGATTTTTTGGGGGGGACTCAAACTGTTCCCTGCATCCTGGGGATCCCCATCCAGAGCCCTATAGGGAGCCATGAATATAGTCTTTCACCTCGCTGACGCATTAAGTCTTGAGCTTATCCTACTTTCCTCAAACACTGCTCCACACATCAGGTCCCAGCGTTTCCTCTGCAAGGTGCTGCAGTACCTTGGACAGCGCAAGTAGCAAGCAGCAGCAGCATCCTCTGTCCCGTTCAGCCTCATCATGCTCACAGCATGCTTCTTATTAGATCTGGATCGTTTTATGTAAAGAGATTAAAATATATATTTTTAGACGCTGTCTGAGTGAACGGGTGAGGAAGAGCAGATCTTCCTTGCAACATCCTGTCAGTGAACACTGACAGCACAGCACAGCACACTGAACTGCAGAACACACTAACAGTGGGAGCTACACGGTTAAAAAGAAAATGCATATTGCATCAAAATGCACGCATATTTTTCCCCATACGTGTGCTCGGTGTTGGGAATGCTCTGCACAAAATGCCTGTTCCCCTGCAGACACTGAGCCTAACTGCTGTCTCACTATCCGGACAGCACCCTGCATTCAGTCCGAACTGCAACTTCTGCTAAAGCTAGGACCACATGCTGCAGGATGCATTCAAAGCACTGTCATTTTTTCTAACTTCTTAAAATCAAAGGTGTCTCTCACACTTACCTCAATGCTCTCAGACTCCGCCATTTTTCTCCTGAGGAGCATGCAGCGGGACGAGTGCTTAATTCCCATAGGAGCCAGCAGAAAAAAATGTGCTCACACTTAATAGAAGTAACCAGAATATGAAAAACAGTATGCTTTTTTCCTCATTTAGTTCATTATCATTAAATAAATCTCACTCACATCCCCAAATTGCAATGTTCTTTATAAATTCTAAGACTGGAAAAAGACACAAAACTACAAGAGCACCCGAAAGCATTGCAGCAGCTGTTGCCATAAAGTGTAGTGGGTTCCATGGTGCAAAAGTTTGCAGTCCACCGGTGTGCTTTCCTGGAGAGCAGGAGAGGAAAAGGCATCATTTGGCATCAAATGAGAGATGTTATAGATAGAAATGCATCGTCCTGTCCCCATGACCCGGCAGAGCGCAGAGAGGAGGCTCAGCAGATTGCAGCAGTGAAAAAGCAGCAGATTGTCATGAAAACACTGTTTTAGCCCCAGTTTGATTGATTCCTCTACCGCAACATTGTTTCTAAAAATAGACCCGCTGCTGCCTCGCAGAGTGGAAAGACACGCCGCCGAGTACACGCGCAGAAAACGTGCCCCGCCAAATTCTTATTACCACACGCCACCATTAATGCTTCCCCCTGCTTTTCATTTTTTAATGAAACTCCTGTGGAAATCCAGCTCCATTTATTATTCCGCTCTCCATCCTGGCAAAGTGCTGAACGCCAGCCTGTCTGCCTGCCTGCCCAGAGAAAGTTGGAGCCGGCTCTCACTGCCCCCTGTTGAAGAGCGAGGACGCTCTGTGCTCAGGTTGCACACACACACACACACATGCACACACACGCATTGAGAGAGAGATAATGTGAGAAAATGACAACTCCTGTGTCAGAGAGCTGGCTGCTGTTTGTACTCCTGTTATATGCTTCACCTGCTCTGCTCACTCCACAGATGAACCAGGACAACCTCAACACACACATATTCACACACACACTTCTCCTTGATGCCTCCTCTCTCTGCTTTTAACATAAAACTGACTTTTTTTTAACTTCATTGTCACTAATAATTCCCACACCTTTGATTCAGCCCAAACTGCGGTGCTTTTCCAAAATGACTGCACACTGCCATTGCTGACAGGACTGTTTCATAACTAAGCGTGTGCTACTGTATCTCTTGTCTCTGAAGTCTTCTGCTTTTGCGCTGGAGTCTATTTTGAGGAGAGGCCATCCCTCTCTACCACCCACACCACTCACCACTTGTTACATTATTCAGCAGAGAGGGTAGGCAGACAGTCTCCAGGCAGTAGGCAGGCACCGGGATAGGGGACCTGCCTAGATGCTCTTTTTGTTGCCCACACCTCGTGTCATCACACACATAAATATCTGTTAACGACCTGCTTTATGGATACATAGGCTACAATATGTGCAGAAATATATTCGGGCAGAGTCTGCTGCTGCCAAGGCTGGAGTCTGCTGTCATGATGTTGCTCCAGAGAGGCGAGGACCCCTCAACAAGCGAACCACCCAGAGACAGAGGTTGACACCTATCAGAGGGGTCACTTCTACATCTGCCCAGTTAGCACGAGCTAACACAGTAGCAGTGGCAAACATCAAAACGGTCCCAACAAACAATCTAACACTGAAACAGCTCGACTCTGTCAGCTCAGATTCCACCTATTTTCAATGGTAAAAAACCACTTCTCACTGAATGGTTTATGATTGCAAGCTATTTCTCTCCCTCTCCTACAGATAGTCACCCACACTATCTCCTCCCGTTTAGACGACTGTAACTCTCTATACACTGGTATTAGTCAGCCCTCTCTGTCCCGCCTCCAGCTGCTTCAAAACACTGATGCCAGACTCTTATAGGTACCCAGAGGTGAGACCATGTCACACTTGTTTTGGCCTCTCTCTACTGGCTCCTTTTTAAAAATTGACTTTAAGGTTCTCCTGTTTGTGTACAAAGCCCTTAACGGTCTGACCCCATCCTACATCGCAGACCCTCTAACCCCCTATTCTACGCCCACGTCCCTCAGGTCAGCTGACCAGGGGTTCCTGGCTGTCCCACGCTCCAGACTTAAGCTCAGGGGTGATTGTGCCTTTGCTGTGTCTGCCCCCAAACTGTGGAACAGCAGCCCCCTCCCAATTAAATCTGCCCCCACCATTGACTCATTGAAGTCCAGGCTCAAACCTACTTTTATTCATTAGCGTTTGAATCCCCCTGATGTGGTTTTCCCTGATGCGTGCCTGTGTGTGTTGTCTCTTATTCCTCTCTTATTCCTTTTGTACAGCACTTTTGTCAAGGTGAATTGTTTTTACATGATTTTAAATGTGCTTTATAAATAAATTTGAGTTGAGTTGAGTGAACAACGGTCGGCTCGTGACAAAAGAATTTCTAAATGAGCCTCACTAATCCAGGCAATTATTAGCAAACAACAGTCTACAGCTATGCTAGTGTCTCTGTGAGGCTGTTCTTAGATACAGCTGTACTTGACCCTTTTGCTAACTTTAGCATGCTAACATACTCACAATGTCAGCACTAACATGTTTAGCAGGTATAATGTTTACCATGTGTTAAGAGTATTAGCTTGCTAACGTGTTAATTTGTACTGATAAAGTAAAGCGACTGATGTCTTTAGTTTAGCAGGTAATTGGTCACTGAATTCCACTGACTGTGTCACATCAGCAAGGTTTTCAAAACAGTGCCAGGGCAGCTATAATCAAACATGGCTTTGGATATTTGTAGCATCTTTACCACAAATTCATCACATTTCTGCAAACAGTAAAATCTCAGTCATTATTAAACGTCAGATGGAAGTTGAAATTGACGGTGCAAAGTGTCACGACAATAAAATCAAATGATCACCAATGGAGAATAATGCTCGGATTTATCGCTCATAAATAATTTAAGCTTAACTTTATAAAAGTGCCTTTGATTGACATTTTACAGAATGCTGTGCAAACTGTAAGAATAATAATACAATCAGTGAAATCAGCAAACAACTGAAGAAAAAAATGTTATCTGTCACTCAACCTATATTATCATATCAATATGTTAAAACCATGTGTACGCCTGGTCTGAGGAATATTCTTTGTTTATAAATACTGGTTTATGCATGGAAAAAGACACGTCCATGGTGTTTGTATGTACACATTGTTTATGCATCTGGCCCCTGGAGCAACTCCAATACAATTCGTCCAATAGTTGTGAAGATATTTTACTCTAAAAAACAAATGTCAAACTAATGGTGGCACAAGTAGAAAAGTCAAGGGATCACTTAAGTCAGTAGGATTTATCCTCAGGGGACCATGAATGTCTGTACAAACTTAAATGGCAGTCAATCCAGTTGTTGTTGAGGTATTTCACTCTGGACCGACAGACAGTGCCATCTTTAGAGCCACGCTAAAAACACCTGACAAGGCCATAAATTCAGAGTCCTGCCAGAGCGTGAGGATCAATATTTCACCACGCAGACAATTGATCATGCAGTCAAGCAGATCGCAGATAAGATGTTCTTTGATCTTGGTGTAATTACTCTCCTGTAATGTGCGGTATCATTTGTGACAATGGCAGCGGATGACTTGGCTTTCTCGCTGGGTCGTCGTTCCTCTTCAGTCTCACAGTGGGAGGATCAGATGCACTGAAATCACTTCAATTACCTCATTTTGTCTGCCTCTGATGTGTATCTTCTGGTCTTTTATCATCGCACGGCTGACTGCTGCCGAAAATACCTCAACTTTTTTTTTTTTTTGGATAACAGAGCAATGCTAAGATCAATGGTAATAGTCCATTGTCCGGAGTTAGAATAATTGCTTCCTCCTCTCTGATGTAGCCAGTGTGTGTGTGTGTGTGTGTGTGTGTGTGTGTGTGTGTGTGCATAAGGGGCCGGTCATTATCACAAGAGAACACCGCAGCCTTGTGAAGCTTAATTAGGCAATACTGCCTCTTTCATTTCAACATGAACTTTCTGGATTCCACTTATACACTTACAAACACGCAGAAGTAGCAGAAGCAGCTTGGACCTTATTAGCTTCGCTGTACAGTGAGCGCTACAGGAACAACTGTCAGACGTTGTTTAATTACGTGCTTACAGTTTACTATTCAGCCTGGGCAGCTGTACAAAGATTAGCACTCTTGTATCTGCTGCTTCACTTATTCATCCAGTTCAAATTTAATAAATATGCAGACTGTATTTCATTTGCCCAGCTGTCGTCTCTCCTGCACCCCTGTTTGATTTTGGCTAAGCATTTGTTCATTTGGTGACTATTTACTCAGAGATCACTGTGGGTTCGTCCTCAGCCGCCAAGTGAAGGAACTGTTCCGACTGTTTGATAAAAAATTCTTGTCAGTTCACTGAGCAAATATGACATTTCACACATGAATTCTGGCGCCAAAAAAACACGGAGAAGATGTTCAGCACAGGCTTGTATTTCTAGTGTAACTAAGGAGCTTTGAAAGAAAACAAGTGCTAACGGTTGCCTGCTTGTGCAGGAAAATCCAAATGTGCAAAGTCTGATTGGTTGGAGGTTTTTATTTCTGGTTTCCTCACCCCAAACACCTCTCTTCTAACTAGAGTCCTATTTCTCTGATTCAAATACAAAAGCACAAACACCAGCCTTTGATGTCCGCACAATGCATGAGCACATCATTTACTAGCGAGCACAATGTAGCTGTTTGTAGGAGGTTTTCACACGTGGACGAAAATAGGATTTTAACAAAGACACTGAGTGTTTTCCCCCGCTGCGCTGTTCTTCAGCTTTGTGGACATCTCCATGTGTAGATTTCAAATAATTTTTTAAAACTCCCCCTATCTTGTTAAAACACTTTAATATCTTTACTGTAATATATTGGCCCATAATGATGACATTAAGATGTTACTGTTTATCTCATTAACAAGATAAGGAACATGGTGTCATGCCTGGATGAACATACTGTGACATAAATAGAGGAAATTAATAAGATACAGAGATGAAGCAAAAGTTAGGAGCAGGCTTTTCATAACAGATAGGACATAATAGAATACAAAAGAAATAAAGTCTTCCATGTGGCAACATAATGCTGCATTCAGGTTATATCAGATTTATTGTACTTACTAGTTTCCAACTTGTAAATAGTGTTCATGTCAACATTTAAGTCACAGTTATGAAAGCTCTGAAATACGCGACTTGGTAATTAATATTACAAAAGTTGCAAAAACCAAAAGCCAAAGTCTGTCGCTCAAGGTAATTAAACACAACTTTAGTGAACATAATGTATTGTAAATGCACAGTATTTTAACCCACACGTCCCCACTGCAAAAATAATTGGAGGTCAACATTATTGCCATTAAGAGGCATTGGCACGCTCATTTTTTAAGCTATGTAGTGGTGTCTTGTGAAAGTAGACAACCAAAAGCATCCATTGGGGCCATGTTGGAATAGCTCATCCAGAAGGGGTTAGATAACGCTCCAAAGGGAACAACCACGGCCATTTTTTTAAATGTAAATACGTTTTATGAGTATCCACGAGTCTTCCCCTTAACTTGAGAAGGCTTGTACTTACATTTTTTGTTTCTTACAGTCAAAATACTCCTTCAAATTAAAGTTGTATATCCTCCTGAGACCTGAACTTCTGTTTGGTATGAATTTTTAATGTCTCCTAGCTATTTGAGATCAGTAGGACCCGATAAGTATAAAAATGAAACAATAACGATAATTAAGTTCCAATGTCTTCAAACATGTACTTTCTAATTAACAGTGTCCTAACTTGTTACTGTTGCTAACATTGGTCAGATTTGTGGCCATATCATTATTAATCATAAGCAAACAATTTTCAGCCATAAACGTGATCAAGTTTTGGATCTTGTCCACCTTTGACTGACTTGGCAGAGATGGCTGCCATCTTGTTTTTGCATGGATTAGTGTATTGTGCTCTTACTACCACTAGATGCCACAAAAGTGTCCACAAACAAGGACAACAGGTCTAAGTTAAAAAGAATAAAGTATAAGGTCAAGTAAACCCAAAATGTGAAGGGCACAGGGTCTCAGGAGGATATTTGTCTTTTTAAGTAAAAGGACAGCCAGCCTATCACATGTATGTACAGATACATGACAGAATTGTTGTGGAACTCAAAATGTGAACTGCACTGGTAATAGTGTATGCACATCAGACAATACATAAGATTAACTGTGTTATGAGAATCCAAAATGTATCAATCACTCAGCATTAATAGAAGAAAACAAAAACAACCCCAGGTTTCTTTTCAGCACTGTAGCCAGGCTGACTGAGAGTCAAAGCTCTATTGAGCCTTGTATTCCTTTAGCCCTTAGCAGTAATGATTTTATGAGCTTTTTTAATGACAAAATTCTAACTATTAGAGGCAAAATTCACTCCTGTCCTCAGATAGTACATATCTAACCTCAAACACAGCTGTAAGACCTAATATATATTTAGATTGCTTCTCCCTGATTTCTCTTCAAGAACTGACTGCAGTGATTTCTTCATCTAAATCATCAACGTGTCTCTTAGACCCCATCCCAACTAGGCTACTTAAGGAGGTCTTTCCTTTAGTTAACACTCATATATTAGATATGATCAATATATCCTTATTAACAGGCTATGTACCACAGTCTTTTAAGGTAGCTGTAATTAAACCTCTCCTAAAAAAGTCCACCCTGGATCCAGAGGTGTTAGCCAACTATAGACCAATATCTAATCTTCCCTTTCTTTCAAAGATCCTTGAGAAAGTAGTCGCAGACCAGCTGTGTGATTTTCTCCATGATAATAATTTTATTTGTGAAATTTCAGTCAGGATTTAGAGTGCATCATAGCACTGAGACAGCACTAGTTAAAATTACAGATGACCTTCTGATTGCTTCAGACAAAGGACTCTTTATTAGATCTTAGTGCGGCGTTTGACACTATTGACCATCAAATTCTACTGCAGAGACTGGAACACTTAATTGGCCCAAAAGGTTCTGCACTAAGCTGGTTTAAATCTTATTTATCTGATCGTTTTCAGTTTGTTCACGTTCATAATGAGTCATCCTTATGTACTAAAGTTTGTTTTGGAGTTCCGCAAGGTTCTGTGCTCGGACCAATCCTATTTACTCTATATATGCTTCCTTTAGGTAACATCATTAGAAATCACTCTGTAAATTTCCACTGTTATGCGGATGATACACAGTTGTATTTATCTATGAAGCCAGAAGAAAGTAATCAATTAACTAAACTTCATAATTGCCTTAAAGACATAAAAACCTGGATGAGCACCAATTTCCTAGCCTGGTTCCAGACCATAGACCCCGCCCACTCAACTGAGTAGGCTTGTATTACTGGTCTGGCATACTTCAATGAATTTATGATTTATCTTGTCCAAACGATGGACGGACCAATGAACGCCGGGGGTCTAGCGATTAGCCAATCAGCGCCACGCTGATGTCAAGCTGTACGCCAGTGGGTAACTGGTGAGGATAGTAACAATGGCGACCGCTACAGATCCTACAGACCACATTAACGATGCTATCGAGGTATTTCGCCACTACTCGCGTTAATGGAGGACCAAATTAAGAAAGCTGCTAAACTGGATTTAACGGCGATGCAGCTGGGCGTGCACGACAATGAAGATTTTAAACGGGCAATGCTTGCTTGTTTTCGGCACCCCCGAGACATGGATACTAATGACATCAGATTCTGGGTGAGTCGTTGATCTCTACTGATTGGTTAGGGAAAAATCAAATTCCCTCCCCCTTGTAAATCACCTTCAATGGAGGCCATGTCAGACTGAAGGTTCTGGGAGCTTCAGTCTGACACTCAGGCTACCAATTTCCTGCTGTTAAATTCAGACAAAACTGAAGTTATTGTTCTTGGCCCCAAACAACTCAGAGACTCTTTATCTGATGACATAGTTTCTCTAGATGGCATTGCTCTGGCCTCTAGCACTACCGTAAGAAACTTCGGAGTAACATTTGATCAAGATTTGTCTTTTAATTCTCATTTAAAACAAACCTCACGGACTGCATTTTTTCATCTGCATAATATTGCGAAAATTAGGCCTATCCTGACCCGAAAAGATGCAGAAAAATTGGTCCATGCTTTTGTTACCTCAAGGCTGGATTACTGTAACTCTCTCTATTATCAGGTAGCTCTAGTAAGTCCTTAAAAACTCTCCAGCTAATTCAGAAAGCAGCAGCACGTGTACTAACAGGAACTAAGGAATGTGATCATATTTCTCCTGTTTTAGCTTCTCTGCACTGGCTCCCTGTAAAATCCAGAATTGAATTTAAAATTCTACTGTTAACTTATAAAGCTCTAAATGGTCAAGCTCCGTCATATCTTAGAGAGCTCATAGTGCCATATTATCCCACCAGAACACTGCGCTCTGAGAATGCAGGGTTACTCGTGGTCCCTAAAGTCTCCAAAAGTAGATCAGGAGCCAGAGCCTTCAGCTATCAGGCTCCTCTCCTGTGGAATCATCTTCCTGTTACGGTCCGGGAGGCAGACACCGTATCCACATTTAAGACTAGACTTAAGACTTTCCTCTTTGATAAAGCTTATAGTTAGGGCTGGCTCAGGCTTGCCTTGTACCAGCCCCTAGTTAGGCTGACTTAGGCCTAGTCTGCCGGAGGACCCCCCTATGATACACCGGGCACCTTCTCTCCTTCTCTCTCTCTCTCTCTCTCTCTCTTGTATCCTATTACTGCATCTTGCTAACTCGGCCCTTCTGGATGTCACTAACGCAGCTTCTTCTCTGGAGCCTTTGTGCTCCACTGTCTCTCAGGTTAATTCGTATTGCAGCGGTGCCTGGACAGCGTGACGTGTGTGGTTGTGCTGCTGCCGTGGTCCTGCCAGATGCCTCCTGCTGCTGCTGTTATCATTAGTCATACTTCTACTGTTATTATACACATATGATTATTGTCACACATGTATACTATCAGATATTAATATATTATTATTAATTATAATATTATACTTTCATTAATGTTGTTGTAAGCTACTACCATTACTGTCTATCCTGCATCTCTCTCTGTCTCTCTCTCTCTCTCTCTCTCTCTCTCTCTCTGTCTCATTGTGTCATATGGTTTACTGTTCATTTATTATGTTGATCTGTTCTGTACGACATCTATTGCTCGTCTGTCCGTCCTGGAAGAGAGATCCGTCCTCAGTTGCTCTTCCTGAGGTTTCTACCGTTTTTTTCCCCGTTAAAGGGGTTTTTTTGGGAAGTTTTTCCTTATCCGCTGTGAGGGTCATAAGGACAGAGGGATGACGTATGCTGTAAAGCCCTGTGAGGCAAATTGTGATTTGTGATATTGGGCTTTATAAATAAAATTGATTGATTGATTGATTGATCAGTATGTGATTCCTTAACTCTCCATTGACATAGTTTTCAAGTGGCCTATACTGTATATGTCAACAGCATAATACATTTCCTTTAATTCAGTTATAGCTTTTGGTTTTGGTGTGCAACCCCAAGTTTTTCAGTGGCCCCATCTGGCCATCCCTATGAAAAATTTCTGGGGGTGCCACTGCACACATGACCAGCTCTATAATCTGATAAGTGTTGCCATTTGTTTGATGACGTGAGTACTCTCAGGCAGTAAACATGGGAATCTTTTCACCTCTAATACCCATCCTGTAAGACATTAATGCAGCATATTGTCAGGACTTATTCAGCATAGCCAGTTTAACAAAAGGGCCTCATATTTCTCTCTCTGTCCAAAAGAAGGAGGGAGATATAGTGCTCCCTATGCTTCCCTCATATTAATTTAATATGGGTCGGCCTATTCATTCTCATGATAAGGAAAATCCTGGTCATCAAACTGCTGAAACCACTGCCTCCTTTGAGGTTTTATTATTAACTGCTGGTTTGAATTATTCTGTAACCATTTCCTGGAAATACGATTTAATAACAAATCTGAGGTTTTAAATTAAAACCCAGTTGATTTCATGATGAAACATTGGTGGATATGCGTGACTTTGATGCTGCACTGCTGCCAGTTGATCTGACAGTGTCCTGTATTTCTGTGTTGCAGTATCAGGTGGCCAAACTTCAGACCCACCTGAATTAGTAATGCCAACATCAAAAGTTAGAGCAGCAGAGGAAAAGCTGCTGCCTTTATTAATCATTTGTAAAGGTGGCTGAGAGTGCTGCTCATTTATGACTGTCTGTGCAGTGTCAAGTGTGTGTCTACACACTGTCACAATCATTCTGCAGCAGTTGCAGTGAAGTGGGTCTTACATCTCCACCCACAGCATGTCACAGCAGTTCATTCATCATTCACCTCCAGATATCTATATTTTCACTTACAGACACCTTACCTACACAAGAAAAATATCTCTTTTAAAGATGCTGAAATGTTTAAAGTGTATCCCCATGACATCTGCAGATGTGTTCTCTGTATTTTGAACGTTTTCCAACCATTATCAGCTGCTCAGTCATTGTCACACTGTATACAAGTGCCCCATATGTCATCCAATTATATTTACCATCCCTTGGCTTTCCTCCAACCTAATGCAGCTGATTTGATTTGGCTTGGGATTTGGATGCAAATAGCTTCCACAGTATCTTTACCATACTACTGTATCATTTTCACCATAGGAAGGTACCTTATTTTCCATGTAAAGCACTACAATAGACTTCATGAGTGTAAAGAAAAAGCTTGACATTGTGGGAAATACACTCATTCGCTGTCTTGCCAAGAAGTAGATAAGGAGATTGACACCATGTTCATCTCTATACAGCTAACGCTTTAGCTTAGCATAAAGACTGTAAATGTGAAAACACTACTTTAACAAAATGTAACAGCACCTCAAAATCTCAATAATTACCACATTATATCTTATTTGTTTCATGCACATAGCCACCTTGAAATGAGATTAGTGGGTTAGCAAGGTTTGTTCCATAAAGGTGGCCCTCTTTTTATCTTGCTAAATCTCTATGGTAACCTATGCTTCACAGCTAATCTGGTTGGGACCATTTTTGTTCAGTTTTGTCTTAAAATAATCTAAAAAGGCCTTTCTGCTTTTTTTTTTTTTTTTTAAATAGTTACATTATATAGTCAATAATCAATCTATGAGTGATAGTTTCTAAAATATTTCTTGTTTTTTGTGAAATTGTAGACTTTTTTTGCCAAGCGAAACTAATGTATATCAGTGATGCAGGAAATCTGAACAAGAATATTATTTTATTTTATTCACAAGGTTGTTCTTGCTCTCACTAAACTTCTAAATATGTTTGTATTCTCTGATCCATCTGCCGATGCTGGCTCTAAAAGAAGCCTTCTATTAACCTCAGGTAGCATTATAAATTAATAGTTCACTATATTATTTATCAGGATGGCATTTACTAACATATGAAAGGCTGTAAAATTCCATAAAACTATATGATAAAGGTTACCTCTTTGAATCATGGTTTTATGATTGGTCCTGATCTGCTGAAGTCTGTTTTACGCTGCTGGTATTTTACAGCTAATGCAGTTAGAAAATTGATGGGTCTGTTGGTATTTATCGCAGATAATACTCAATCAGTAACATTTATAGTTTACTGTAAACTATAAATGTTACTCAATCAGTAACATTTATAGTTTACAGTAACACTTTGATTTGCCCAAAAACTAAAGGGATTTCCATGTATCCTTCAGTATGGGACAGGGACATAAATACAGTTTTTGACTAAACGTTAAAACTGCAGCAACAATCAGAGCTGTAGACTGGGCAGCCATCACTAATGAGAAAAACAGAGCAATGAAATAAATGTATTAACTTGTGAATCAACACAGAAAGTCATTTTCTTTTTATATTTATCAAAGGTGGAAGTAGGAGAAGAATGTGCAGGAAGCCTGTAGAAGAAAGTTGATAACCACCTCCCGTTATCTCGCACTGGGGCTTCAGGGTTTGTGGAGCCAGCTAAGGCAAAGACAGCCTGGCGCTGTCGAGCTTGCTTCGTGGTACACCCCTCAGGAGCAGTAACTTTTTGAAGCCTTGTCGTCATGATGAGGTTGCCAGGCAACCAGCAAAGACTTCAGGAAGTTACTGCTCTTGGCCAACAAATAGTCCAACATATAACCCCCACATAAAACAGAAACTTGTTGTTTTCACAGTTAAGGATTAAACAAACTGCTGGGCTACTGGAAAGAAAGACAAACTGCTAATTAGGCACCTTGTGGTGGTTTTAAAATGGAACAAAACTTCACACACAGATTCGCATCACAGTCATATAGTGCCTACATGTCTTCTCTTCATATCTAGTCAAAGTCAGATCTTGGGCAGTGGGTACATCGTCTGAGATGTACCCTGGTGGATCATTGGCCTAAGTGAGGCAGGTAAGCCTTGGACTTCATTACTGCTACTCATCAGGGTGTTGTTTCACCATCAAGTCCAAAAACAGGCTTTGTTGCTAATGGCTTTCTTTCCACAATTCATTAATCCCTCCCTTACAGTTTACAAAACCTGCCTCATATATTCCCCCTCACTTTCCTCAAACACACCGATAAGACACGAAGCAACAGTAGACCCGATAGCTCCCTTTCAAAAGCTGCGATCATCTGCGGTGTTTGCTGTCAGTTGTGTCAGTGTAAGAACAAAACCAGAATGATTTCATATCAGTGGTCGGATACAAAACACTCACACACGCTACAGTTAAGCGCTGTTGCTGTTTTTAGCATGGTGGCTGTGTTGCTTGGCTCTCTTTTGTTCTGTGTTGATTAGACCTCAGTGTTGTGAAATGAGGCTGAGAATGTAGCCGTCATTCACGCCTACTGCAACACAGTGTACATGATGAGATGAGTGACAGATCAAAGGCTGACTGGGAACGTTATTAAGCTCTTTCCGTGTGTTGTGGTTAAATGTTGCCTGATTATGTGAGGTTGTTTTTAGCCGGTTTATCAGATACCCTGCAGTCATGGATTGGTGACAGTGATTGGCTTCTGATGATAAACTGTGTTTACACTGACATTTAAATGAGTCATGGTGATGATGAGGTTTGCAGCAGCATAATGCACGTTGCATTGTCTTAAAAGAATAGTCTTTGTTGGTGTAGTGAGTCAGCATAATTAACTTGGAAATTTTGATTAATGAAGCTGTGCAAGGTTACCATATCTGGTAGCATGATGGAAGTTTGATAACATTAAAATGCAACCTCCAGATTAACACTCCCACACCCATCCAACAAGTCAGAGATCAATCCAATGCCAGAAACCATAAGAGACTGATCAATAATTACAGAGAGGTCATTGATCACTGCTGGAGGCGCTGCAAGTACGAGCAGCATGCTGGTGTATTTTTATATCCCCGAAACAGAAAACTTGGCAAATTATGTGTATCATAGTTTCACAGACTTTTGCTCACATTAGAAGTGTTGTTTCAAAGACAAAGCCTTGTGTTTCCAACTCATTATCAGCTGCTCCACCGAGCGCTCTGTGGGTTAGGTCTCTGCATTGGAAATGGATCAAATGGAGCCAGCTGAATAAATTTACTGTCGCATGTGTTTTGACTTTGATGAGGCAAGGTGGTAGTTTGAGTAGACTCACGCGGGAGCAACAGGAAATTCGGGCACGTAGAATCCATGTTCACGCGCCGGTACACATGCTCTCACAAAGCACTCCTCATTCTCCAAATGGCTTTTGTCATTCCAGCATCTTTTTGATATCCTTTTGTTGTTGCCCGTTTGATAGGACAAGAAGAGACTTGGCAAACTGACAGGTTCATTGGTCCATGTTGCTTTGAGAGACTAAACAAGCAAACCTGCTGCTGTCAAATCCACCTGACTAACAATGGTTGAAAATATTCTGGTTAATGCAAAGTACAGTTGTTCTGATACTCATACCTGTGTCAGAAATGCCTCTGATACTGCCTAAAATGCTGGGCAAGGTATCAGTTACCCCCTTTACACCTTGCATTAACATGCGTTTTTTCCAATCGGATTGCAATTGGATTGCTCTTGACCACATGAAAGCACAGGTGTTAATACACTCAAAATGCATTGAGGACGGATTGTTCTCCAATCTGCCAAACCAATTCTGAAGGTGGTCAAGGATGCATTGTGACCACATCGAACAAAATTGTAAATGCAAATGCGTCTCCAATCCACATGCAACAACTCCATGGGCGAAAATATGTAAGCGAGGTGCGCCAGCTGGACACAGGAAGAAGGAAGAAGGAAGAAGATGACAACAACAACATCCCTCACCGTGTAGCGACTGCCAAGAAAAAGGAAACACAGATGATAGCCGAGGATAGAGTCATGGTGAGACAAAGTGTCTGCTCTCCATTTGGTCTGACAAAAGTGTCCATACAATAACGCGACTTCACGGGCGGCTAACATCTTGTTGTTTTTCGCACAGGATATGACATTATAGTCTGCTGCTGGAAATGGTTGCAGAAGAAGAGGAGGAGGATGTGATGTCAGCTGAAGGAAGCGTGATTGAATAGCAAATGGTTCTGGATGTGGACACCAGAGACACATATTAATATCA
This sequence comes from Epinephelus lanceolatus, assembly GCF_041903045.1. Classification (NCBI taxonomy): domain Eukaryota; kingdom Metazoa; phylum Chordata; class Actinopteri; order Perciformes; family Serranidae; genus Epinephelus; species Epinephelus lanceolatus. The sequence continues at coordinate 32,540,070 of NC_135738.1, read as the reverse complement.
GGTATAAATGTATGTGGTGAAGCACTATCCGATGCATGTTGATGCCAGGTGTACAATAATGACAGTAATCATTTATCATCCATACACTGTTAGTATACAGCTGTTAATTTTTGAATGAATGAATCCCTTTCTTGTCAATGCATATTCACATACCGCGAAATTTGCCGTCTCTCATAAGAGAAAAACTGTTCCATTCACTCTGCCCAAACACACACTCATATACCCACACATGAAAATAGCAACTGTCAGGTGTACTGGATCAGGGTGGAATTCCCAGAGTACTATCAAAAACAACAACCCTTTCGTTTATGAGAGCTCTCAACCACTGCATCTGTGCACGCTGCCATCTTGCCACTCTAACTGTTTATGCCTCTACAGCGGCGACAGCCTTGGCCCGAGCATTATGTCTGTGAGTTGTTCATCTATTTGTCTGTTCGTCTGTCCATATGTCCATATGTCCATATGTCCGTCCCATTCTCGTAAACCTTAAGATATTGCGCTTATGAGAATGGGGCGGACCCATTCTCATAAGCGCAATATCTCAAGAATGTCTGGGGGGAATTCTCTCAAATTTGGCACAAGCATCCACTTGGACACAACGATGAACTGATTAGAATTTGGTTGTCAACAGTCAAAGGTTACTCTGACTTTACAAAACATATTTTTGGCTATACCTCAAGAATTCCTATGCTAATTATGACAATTTCACACGAATGTCTAACAGGATATAATCATGAGGTGTCAACATTTTACATCCAAAAGATCAAGGTTCAGCTTCACTGTGACTTTAAAGTAATCTGCAAAAGCTTGATTCTGTCCATTACTCAATGCCATAACTCAGGAACAGAAGGGGAGACATTTGGTCAGATACTGAATTGGTGACATTAAACTTGGGTGTCCACCTTGAAACTGTGCTGATTGTATAGATGTAGATTATTGTTTAGAAAATGTGTGTTTATGTTCAAACCAATTGACAAAAGGTGAGGTGGTGTTGGGGGGTTGCGGCCGATAACAAAATGTGCATGCCTGGTAAACAGGTTATAATGGATGTATGGATGGATGGATGTACGGATGTACGGATGTATGGATGGATGGATGGATGGATGGATAGAAGCACTAAAGCATTGAAGCAGATGTTTATTTGACAAAGATTATTGGGTAACAATACTGCTTTTCTCAAATTTTGACAGGTTGCTGACCTAAAAGTAAAGATGAAGATGGGAGATACAGTAGGCAGATGGAAACATACACACACAATCACAGTATCTTTAAGTGAACACATAGAGAAATTTGGATAAATTGAGATTGAGTACCTCCGATGGCTACTGAGAATCAGACCAAGGTCTAAGCCTGGTTGTGCTTCCGGTCTTTGCGCTAAACTCGACCCCATCAAGGGCTTATGTATCGAATGCTCAGTTATGACATTAGTCCAAAATTTCTGTCACATGACATTACTTCTGTTCTTTAATAGCTGCTTCTAAACAACTCTGATACCTCCATACACTCTAGAGGTATTTACTCACCAGCAGACTAGCTGAACATTAGTCCTGGCAACAACACAGACATCAAACTTCTACAATCTTACCAAGACCTTTCTCCCTCAATTATAGCCTCTCACAGACTTTGCCACGGTTACAATACTTGGGGATGTTGTGTCTCTGTTAACTGTGTGGTTAAGTGGGGGAGACAATTGAAATATACACCACCAGACAATGCAATATCAGATTCAATCTGTGCACTCCCACCACAGAGGATGTGCAAGAACCTAAAACTTTTTAACAAAAAAATAAAACCAGCAAGAAGAAAAGGGACAGACTCTGCCAGAAATAGATGCTTAAAAGGCTGAGTCACAACCAGCAAAACTGCAGCAGTCACTGTTCCTGTCTTTCCTACAACCACACCCTGTGAGAAATTGAGGTCGTGCTGAGCGATGAGGTGAGTGATGTTACAGCCGCGTAGGAGCGCACTCGTGGCGTGACCTACATCGTTTGGCCTAAAATCAAACAGTTTTGGGGTCTTGAGGTATTATGAGGGAGAATCATCATGTCACATCCTGAGGCTGCCAGTGTGAAGAAGATGCAGGTGCTGCAGGTTATTTTTAATCACTACTGACTGAAATCGTAAGCATTCAATTGTCAGTGATTTTAGGTCGACGTCGGGTTATCTGACACAAAGGAAACGAAAACAGAGCCTAAAAGACTTAAATACTGTGTGACCACCTACGGCGAGACTACTGGCATATCTAGGCAGTGTGCACAAAGGCAGACTATGCATTTCTTAGGAATCTTATGAGATAGGTACACAAAGTCCACAAAGAAGAGTTCATGCTGTATATAAATGACTGGGGAGACGAAAGTATATCGTCTGTATCAAAATGTTGCCAGGGAACAAAGGGTTAAATGCGTTTGCCTTGTTGCAGTTTTCTTGCATTCAGCCCTTGCTCTCTTTCTTCCTCTCGCCTGTTTTCCTCTCTCCCGCTAGTTCCTGCAGTTGTGTGACACACTCTGGGGAGAGGATCCATATTTAATGACCCAGCGGTAGCTGCATGGAAATGGGCCACTGTAGAACCCAGCAACAGGCCCACTGGCTCATTTTAATGCTGCACAGATATTTTAGGCAGACAGTGAACTTGTATTAATGAAAACCGCGTCATTTCCCGATGGGACAACCATGGCAGGGTGCTAACTAAACTTTTCAATGGGTCATTGACACAGAATGCTAAACAGCTGAGGCTCGCACAAGATTGGAAGGTTTTCAGATTATGTTTTTGGCTTGATATTCTTAAAGTGGAGGAAAAACTCAGAGCTATTGTAACTCGAATTTTATTATTTCTAACTTGTTGATTGTGTGAGACGGGTAATTCAAAACACCGACTGCTCATTGGTCTTCATTTCTAAAATTTCTGAGAGCCTCTTCAATACTTATTTATCTATTCAGGTCGAATAGCTGCCTCTCCACGCTGACCTGTTATTTATTGTGAGTCTTCATAATGAAGCCCTTATCGCTCACTCGTTTTCAATAAGAGCTGTCCGTGTGTGTGTGTGTGTGGCTCTGTTGCAGCTGTTTGTTTTGTTTGCTCTATCATCACGATCTCCATCTCATTATAAAGAGACTAAAGCCCAGATTGATGTACAATGTGCCTTTTAAGCTCGTCTACTCAAGTAAAAGTGCGGTGGTTTAGATCACACTGCCAGGCAGCACGTTCGCAGAATATAAATCATCCAAATACAGCCCTGCAAAACATCTGGACACTGAACAGGTGTCAGTGTGGCAGCCTGCACCAAAGTTTAAAACTTTTAGTTTAGTTTTCGTCAAAGCTAAATATGGTACGCCAGTTCAGAATGATTGATTAAGCTGTTTTAATTAGGACTTTCATGCTGTAACATAGTAAATCATAATGTGAAAATATTGTTTGACAAACTGGCCACATCTCACATATCACATCTGTCATGAGCTTGCCATGTATGCATACACTGTGTAGCCGGCAGAGTATAAACAAGAACTTAATGAGTATTTAAGCAGCGAGCAACTCTGTGTTTGCATGTTCCACCAGCCTCCATTGTGTGTGTGTGTGTGTGTGTGTGTGTGTGTGTGTGTGTGTGTGAGAGTTAATGTGTATCTGTGCGCATAAATCCCTCCAAACCCCAAAGCCAGGTTATGAAACCCATTTCATGTGTTCATCAGAGCTTGACGGGGCTCACCATGTTTGTTATGACTCCCCGTGGAGTCATTTAGCATTAGGGCCGCGGTGATTTAAACCTCAGTGTTGTGTCCCGAGGCCTAACACGTCTCTTAAATGCAGATTAAATGCAGCAACCTAAACATTTAGAAAGGCAGACATTTCTACAACTACCTTTCACTCAGCGACTCCATTTAACACTTGTCATTGCAAGTGCCTCTTGTCTGGGTAAAATCCAGATGAGATTTAAGACACTTTCATTTACATAACTGTGTAATAGAAGTGCCCGTCTCTGTTGGCCAGATTGCAAATCAGATTACAGTCTGTCTTTGTTTTCCCAGTTTACATGCAAATCAGGGTCGGCCCTTTCCTAGCCCAGAAGGAGAGGGGCATGCTCATGAAGCTGTTTGGTAATTGGCAAATGAAGAAAAAGTAGTAAAGTTAAACAAGAACATTTTTGTTAGCATTAGCTGACTTTCCATAACCTTTGTTGTTGTTGTTGTTGCCTTGGGACAAAGAACAACAGCTAATTTTGGTGTAATTTCAGTGTAACTTTAGCTGCTGTTATCACAAGTCCAGAGGAGACGGATCATAGATGTATTAAGATAATTAGACATTGAGTGGATATTTCCACAGACTGCTTTCTGACCTGGTTAGACCCTTGGAAGAGAGGGTCCATGTCATTGGTCCGACAGCCCATTGGTCCGACGGTCCGCGGTGCTGAAGGGCTCCCGGCAGGCGTATTTCTGCCTTGATGGTGCGCCGCGACCAGCTCTGAGTCAGCTGGGAAAGGCTTGAGGCGGAGCAGGCTCACGGCTTATGTGTTTGTCACTTTCTTTTTCATTTTAACCCACACCATGATCTTTTCCCGACCCTAACCAAGAGGTTTTTGTGCCTAAACCTAACCAGACCTTAACCACAGGGCATCATAATGATTTCGGAACGACGGGACTTTGGAACAATGAGTTTAATATGGTCGGAACAATGGAATGTCGGACTAATGGGATGTCGGACCAATGTGCAGTTCCCGGAGGAGAAAAGATTACCTACGTGTCTTGGAGAAATGGATGCAACGTTTGGCCAGAATGCATCTTAAACTGCCTCCAGACTTGGTGACAATCAGATTTCACTACGTCTTAAATGCTTTTTGGATGCACATATGCTCTGGATTGCTATTCGATCCAACCAAGACGTATGAAGTGACTCAGTGTACATGGGGTCTGTATTTAGGCCACAAATGTCCAGCGAACTGCAGACAACATCACACTTGTCAGCAACATTGGGTGCCTTAGCTGGTGTAATAAAGCTAAGTTAATCACAGTTAATTTAGACTGTGATTATCACCCTGTCAATATGACGTAAATCCTCATACAATGTATATGAACATCCATCAGGCTCTAACAGCCAATTGGCCCTGCTTGGTATGCAGGAGCAAGGAGGGCTATAAAACGGCTCATTGCAGGTGACATCCTCCTGAGGGCATCCTGCCAATATAAAGGCTGAAAACTCATTCTTTCTGGAGCACCAATTCATATTCATTACTTTCTCACATCTGTGGAACATGACAGATTGATTGAGACTGCCTGAAAATGCAGACCCATACTGTTTCTCCGTTAGCCAACTTTCCATCAGCAATAACCGCATTCCTGTGTGACTTGATTAATTATCGCTGGTGTCTCAGGAGCACAGCGCCAACTGGAGAGGGCCTGGGTGGAGACAGGATAAGAATGAAGCGGCTGAACATCAGGGAGAGTAGGGCACTCTCAAAGAGGGTAACAGTAGCGTCCACGAGACCAGAGGAGGAAATCCTTGAAGGAGAAAGTGAGGATGATGCACACCAACTAGTTAACTTTACAGTAAGTTTCCAAAGGCAGGGATGGGGGAAGTAGTTACATCTACTCCCAAAGTGAAATAACCCTTGCATTCAAAATGTTATTCATGTAAAAGCACAGACGTATCATGTATTTAAGAAGTACTATAATATAGTACTTCTTAAAAACATGATACGTCATGATACGTATTTAAGAAGTACTATAATATAGTACTTCTTAAAAACATGATACGTCTGTGCTTTTACATGAATAACATTCATGTATAATATACAATATTATAGTATATTATACTATAATATAAACTTGTTTGACTATTATTACTGTGTGTAGCATTTTAATGTTGTGGCTGTAATTTAATTTTAATTTAATTTAACTTTACATACAGTAAGCCACACTCACTTTATTAGGTACACCTCGGCAGTCTAATGCAATACAATATATCTGTTCTACTATAAAGTTATTTAAATATATTTAATATACAAACTTATAAACTTTAATGTTTTTCGTAACTATACACTCATTCTAAATTTGATGCCTACAACAGGTTTTAAAAAAGTTGGGACAGAGGCATGTTTACCACCATGTTACATCATCTTTTCTCTTGGCAACACTCAATAAGTGTTTGGAGACTGAGGACACTCATTGTTGAGGTTCTGAATGTGACAATCTTTCCCATTCTTGCTTGATTTACAATTTTAGTTGATCAACAGTCTGCAGTCAGTCTTATCATATTTTGCGCTTCGTTATGCTTCACAAATTTTCAGGTCTGGACTGCAGGCAGGTCAGTCTAGTACCCGCACTCTTTTACTACAAGGCTACGCTGTTGTAACACAGAATGTGTCTCATTGTCTCGCTGGAATAAGTAAAGACGTCCCCAAAAAAGACATCATCTGGCAAATGTTGGTTCAAAACCTGTCTGTACCTTTCAGTATTCATGGTGCCTTCATAGCTGTGAAAGTTACCCATGATGCCATGGACACTAACACAGCCCCATACCATTACAGATGCTGCATTTGAACTTTGAGCTGGGAACAGTCTGGATGGTCCTTTTCCTCTTTAGCCCTGAGGACACGACGTCCATGATTTCCAGAAACAATGTGAAATGCGGACTCGTCAGACCACAGCACACTTTACCACCTTTTGTCAGTCCATCTCAGATGAGCCTGGGTTCAAAGAAATCTAAAGCGTTTCTGCATGTTGTTGATATATGGCTTTCACTTTGCATGGCAGAGTCTTAATTTACAGTTGTAGATGCAGTGTAAACTGACAATGGTTTTCCAAAGTGTTCCTGTGCCCATGTAGTAATATCCTTTGTACAGTCATTTTGGTTATATATGCAGTGCCACCTGAGGGGTTAATAGTCGCAGGCTTCAGAGTTGGTTTTCAGCCTTGTCCCTTTCTGTGGATTCCCTGGATCCTTTGATGATAATATGGATTTTAGATGGTGAAATCACTCATTTCCCTGCAACTGTGCTTTGAGAAACTGTTTTTAAACTGTTTGACTATTTTCCCATGTGGTTTTTCTTGTGCTGTCTTTGCTTGTAAGCCACTAAGCCTTTTGAGGATGTCCCTTTCATATCCAATAATGATACATTAATCTGTCACTAATTAATCTGTTTACCTGTGAAATGTTCCAAACAGGTGTTTTCAGCATTTCACAACTTTCCCAGCCTTCTGTTGCCGCTGCCCCCACCTTTTTGGAACATGCTGCAGGCATCAGGTTTTGAATTAACATATATTTACCAGAAACATTAAAGTTCCTCAGTTTGAATAATATTAAATATCTTATCTTTGTAATGTGTTCAATTAAATATGGATCAATCAAAAGATTTACAGATCCATATATTCTGTTTTTATTTATGTTTTACACACAGTTTTTGGCATCGGTGTTGTATAAAAAAGCTTAAACATCAAACTTATATTACGTAAGGCCACCCTCTAGAGATTGACAACCAGTCAAAAAACACAAATCACAACCTGTGACCATGACACTCTGTCCAATTTATCCTTATAAAATGGTTCATATGATATCTCAAGAATGAGCACCCAAGGAATGACAGCAGTTAAAGTAATGTTACATAAGTTAGGGTTAAGGCAATAAAGTTACTTTGGTTAGATTTAGAAAAATAAATATGGTGACCTTACCACGACTCAAAGTTCACTTGATTTCACATGGTTCCAAACACTGGTCTCCTGGGGGAAAGTCCTGTGTTTTGTGGCCCATCCACCACCCCAACCTGCTTCATTAGGGGGACTACTTCCTTCTTTATTCCCATCAGCACATTGGCCATGTGATCACAGCCTTCCAGATTATGTTAGCTATACACGCATAACTGGCTCATGATTAAGTGGGATGTATACAAATTGTGCTGCATTACTTTTCGGAAGTATACATACAAACAATGCATGAGAAAAGCCTGTCTGTTGTAGTTTCCAGTTGAAGGAAATACTGAAGTCTTCAGCTTGGTCCATGCTTATCTGTTCACCAGCAAGCAGATAACTTTAACTGTGGGCCAATTTGTGCAGGGTAGTACAAAGTGGGTTTATCACAGCTTCTTTAGAAAAAGCTGCCTGCTGTGTCTGAAAAACAAGATTGGTGAGAGCAGCGAGAGTGAACCAAAACTTTTCATTTGCAGTGCAGAAAAACCAAAGCAAGCAGAAACGGAAGATGTGAAAACCTTCTGCAGAGCTCAGAGGAACTTCAGAGTCAGGTGTAGGCTGTTTGTCGTAAGGTTTGTAACTATGGGCAAAACCTTTCGCATTAGGCCTGCACATCACTGACCCATTGTTGGTATAAAATATTGAGTATTGTGGCTTAAAGTTGCTTTAACACTGCAAAACTGTAATACTTGGGTCAGTGTAATTAATCTAACACTGTCCAGAGGAAAAGCAAAAGAGTTGATTTATTATCAGACTGAGCATCTGATCGATAGCTCCAAAATCTATTCACCTTCATTTCCTCAAGAAAACAATTAGCCTACAGAAATCAATCAACCCCTGACATGAGTTAAAGCTGCAATTCATGATGTGGTGTAAACTCTCAAAACTCTGAATTCATGTTTTGACAGTATAGGGATTATAAATCCCGGCTAGTGACAGCCCCGCTGATGTGTGTATTGATGGGTCTCTGTTCGCCTGTGGAGCAAGCGAAGATGGTGACTGTCTATCTGGGCCCAGCTGTGGCTCAGCAAGATAAGAGCTACCTGGCTGCTATCTCCCTGACTTTGATGACTGCAGATGACAGGGGATGATGGACAGTAAACCTTATTATGGATTTGACATTCAGATCAGGGGGATCAGAAGTACAGAGGCAGGGCCTCAGAGGGCATCGATGAAGGCTGTCTGCGGTCTTGACTGTCTGCTGGAGCACTGCGTTTGTATAACAAGGCTCGGGACTTTGCTTCCGTCATTTTGCAGAGGTTCCATTGATTTAGATTTCAGTGATACAAGCCTAGATGGACAAAGTCAGTTGATTTAGGTATTTTAAAACTGTAGAAGTAGGAATCAATTTCAAATGCATAAAAGCTCACTTTTCAGGTCAACATGCTCATCTACAATGCTTGACTTGTAGTAACACAGACAGATGTTCTTTAGCATTGTTCAGAAGAACATCTCTCTTTTTGTTCTTTCTGATGAACAGCACAGATCTCAGACATATACAGGCTTTACATGAAAGCTGATCATTTATCTTGGTGCATCAAGCTGCCACTCCATGACTCTTAAATGTGATCTTAGCTTCAACAATAAAGATCCTCCAAGATAAGTGTGCTCATAAAAGACGAGCCACACTCTGTGAGTCAATGGCAGTAGCTCCAAAGACACTTGACCTCAACCGAGCTAAAAATAAGTTGATATTTCTTCCTCCAGTGGCAGTTTAAGAGTTTCTTGGTCGCTCTCAGTGAGATACGTTTGGCGGGTAATTTGGAGGTTAAAAAGATAAGGATGGTGGGGATATTCAGTCTTCCTGACTTATAAAAGGAGGACAGGAACACCAAGCTGTCCCTGATGCATTTAACAGCAGTTTGTCATCGACCTTGTAGAAAAAGCCAAGACAGAAAAGACACAAATTCTTTTCTGTTGCCTTCCATAGTTTCAAATGTGCATTATTATTTCATCCAGCCAGTTCATGAAATGTTGTAAAAGTAACAGGCTACAGTCAAATATTACAGTATTCTTGTACTGAGTGTGGAAAACCGAAGCAATAACTGCTTGTCACTCAAGATGCCACTAAAAATCAAGAGGAAAAACCTGTCAAGTGTGTGTCTTTTTTATTGCCTTTTCAAAACCAAAACCAAGACCACAACCGCAAAAAGGGATCATATGAAAAGTGTGGTTTTTTTCCTGCAAACATTAGCATGTTTGGCTAACTAGCTTAACACCTTAAGTAGAAATGATAATGTAATGTTAACTATTAAAGGCATGGAGCACATTACTAACTTCCTTATTTTGTGGGGTTACAGGTTGCGTTAGAAAAAGCCAGTCTAGTCAACCAAACACCAAAACAGGGACTTCTTAGAACAAAAATAATAATAGCCTATGCTCAGTGGTGTAGGAATGGGTAGGTTACCAAAGAGGAAGTGGGTATACTCTCCTATGTATTCCAATGACTTTTTGGCTGATACATGGGTATACTGTAAAAAGCCAGAAAAAGAGGTGGGTATGCCCTGTATACCTGCGTATACCCTCCACTACACCACTGATTATACTCTTAACTTTTTCCTTTTCAGACTGTTCTTTAATCATTCTAACATGTTATATTCAACTTCAGCTTCAGTCTTTTAGCATGATATGTAGCCATCAAGAATGAGAATGTAAAAATATGTCACACACTGAAGAATGGGGGCGCCATCTTGTGAGGTACATTCTGTGTTAACTCTGTTACCAAAGCATATGCACTCAGTACAAAAACAAGAAAGTTTACAATTTCCAGGTATGTGAGTGGAGGAAGGGCTTTAATGTCTGTAATCCAGTCTTGGGTTGCCAAGTCTCATGTATCTATGTTGTTCATGATTAGGTTGTCCAAATACAGTCACTTGTCCACCTGAGCAGGCACAGATAACGGAGTGTGTTCCTCACAGTATGGCGTCCCCATCCTTAAAAATTTAACATGGCATGATGTCATCTTCACATTCCCTATTACATATTCAAGACCTTTTAACATGGTTCTTGTTTTAAAACGGATGGTCAGACACAGAATTTTCAACCACTCACTGAGGTTTTTTTTTTTTTTTTTTAAGTATCATACATCCAGCATGTAGGGTTTGAGCTGCATTCACATGGAATCAGGCAGATGGTAGACGGCAGAAGGACATCTCTTTCTGGACAATGTGGGAAGAATAAACAGTGTGATGGAATGGCAGTAGGGTACGGTAAACAAAACATGATGACGATATGTTTCAATGGTGATGCTGTACTGTTCTGTTCTGTTCTGTTCTAGCAATGTCCAGATCATCATGTTGTATCTGGTTGTAAATTCCATAGTGAGGCATGGCAAAAAGTTCAAGTATTTCAGTTAGGAACACTTTAGTGAAAGAAAATTTAATTTCCATTTGTAGTATTATATTTTGTTGTATGGCTCTGTTCTGGGGCCTCTCTGCCTTTCCTAGGCCTACGCAGAGAGCCTCTGCCACACACCTGATTGGAAAGCCCTTCCACGTGCAAACAAGGAAAGCCTGAGGCACAGAGAGCACACCTCTCTGCCCTTCCATGTGCCTACATGGAAAACCTAAGGCAGGGAGAGCAGCAGCAAAGACCCTTGGGAACAAAACAGAACCAGCATCAATGTCAAAAAGAAATGACATTGATAATTCAGACTCAATATGAAAAGGAGGAGCTGAGGTGGAGGCAGGTTTGTCAATCGGTTGCATAGAAAGGGATCATGTGATCGATCAGCTGACTCCCCTCCATCAATCAGCATCAGGGTCATATATAGGCAGAAATGGAATATGATATTCATATCTATGTTTTTCTTTAGTGTGTAAAGCCTGAAACTGAGGATTGTCGTGCTTTCATTACCTTAGAATGAGCCATTAATATAAACATACGAAGTGGGTCCTCTTCCACGGAGTCAGCCATGTTGTTTCCATATAACCCAGAACAGACTAACTAAACACTGTCACCCTACAGGGCAAGTTTTGCTTTCGAGTTTTTGCATTTTGGCATCAGCTACTGTAGTTAGGAGAAGTTTCAGTTGGTTGCAATCACCAGCCTCATTGCTGTTGCCACTAAATCCTGAACACTAGACCTTTAATTAGCTTTCTATCTATCAACTGTTATTAACTAGAAATGAAAGGCTGCTTTTGTCCACCTTGCAAATTAAGAACCTGCAGTTTCTGATGTCCATAATAAAAACCTTGTCAACTTCAGACATTCATTGTTCTCCGAATGCAACCCACCACACAAAATACACACTGTATAAAAGAGGCATTCATAGCAAAACTGTGAAATGGCTCACTCTGATGAATGCATGATTCATTTCTTATGTGCGTCACTGTATCTATTTTGTTTGAAGAGCAATCATACTTTGCTCTTTCTTTATATAAAAGGCCAGGTAAAGTGCTCCTACATCTCCCTCATTTATTTAATCCAGGTCTTTCATGTGACAGCTGTATAGCAGGGTTTGGATCACATTATGCCTGTTTATTTGAGATGGTGATGAGAAAGTTAAACCATGAAAGGGACTGATCAACCTGTTCCTCCCCTCAGTACACGCAGGGACAGGCTGATATGAGGGTTTTTTAAGGCTTTAAAGCAGTGCATTAACACACCCACAATCCTCCAAATGAACACCATCAAGAAGAAGCCAAGCCCGAACTATATTACAGGCCCACATATTGGACACACACACACAATCATGGGACCTGCTTGGACTGAACATGCGCATACAAACACAAACAGGCGAAAGCCCACTTTGTAAATGTACCCTCCACCTAAGGATAATTCAGTGAAGTCTAGACTGAATGATCAGGCATGAATCAGCCTCAGAGCCCACTGTGCTGGTCTTAGACACACACACACACACACACACACACACACACACACACACACACAGACGTACACACACAAAGCCAGGTTCTTGCGAGTTAATTAGAAAGCAGTGCTGACGGGGAAGAGAAGAGCTCTGAGGGCTCTTTCTCCATCAGTGGCTCCTAACCAATCTTACCAATCTTCTCTAATCAGGTTTAACTCTGTTTGACTGTGAGGGGAAAAAGAGGCGATGCAGGGTGAGCTTGAGATTTCTCAGTCAAAGCGCTCAGACTGAGTGCTTCCACTTCCCCCTTTTACCTGCACTTGGTTTGTAACGTGATTACAGCTCAGGGTAAAAAGCTCTGAAGAGGCATCCAAATTCACTTTGTGGTTGTAAGGAATAGGTCCTAATTCACACCAGGTGTAGAGTAGACCTTTGTGTTTGGGAAATGGGTATTGAATATTTCACAAATTGGTAACATTGTTTGAGCTCATCGCTGCGTTACACTGCACACTGCTGAAGATGTGAGGCATCTATTAGTGAGACTCAAGTGATTATTGTTTTAAATCTGGAAACAGTGCAGAACACACACTGGAATCATTCTTTATCTTCATATCATCTTTTATGCTCCAAGACACACTTAAATTCTCACAGATGACTAATAGATACAAGCTACATTGAACTTTTGGAATGAAATATGCACATTCACTTTCTCGCCAAGAATTAAAGTAGAAGTTTGACATTACTGTTGTTGCCTGTTTTGTAAATAGGAAAAGGGTTTCTGCAGAGTTCACTAAGCTATTTTCAAAACTTTTTTTTGACAATATTTTAGCAGCCAAAGTATAATAGATCTACTGTGGTTATATTTCTCAACGGTATGCGATAATTCTTAGTGACAAATCAAATTAAATTGTGAGCTGGATAGGACCTCCTAGCAGCTGTAGCTAGTAATAGTAAATTTCAGCTTATCGATTATATACTCTGGTTTTTGCACCAATTAAAAACCAGATATAATTTTAATGACTGAGCTTTTGTGGGGCTGGTAATCTGATTTTGTATATTTACCCATGTACTATACTTAAAGGTGCTATGGATATTAGCCACTAGATGTTGCATTCACCTTTCCCCCTCCATTGCATTAACATCACTACACCGCTGTTGCCCGAAGCACAAGTGGTTGCCAGTTCGTTGCACAACCTGCATATTTCATGGTCAAGTGGAGTGAGACTCAGACAGACTCAGCCATGTTTAGTACTGAATCTTTTGTGGTAGAGTAATAAATTAATTTTGCAACATGCAGCTATACATTAGCTTTATATTTAGGTTACACTGTGAAGTGGTGTTTCAAGATTCATGTAACTTTATATAGCATTATATTGGCTAATATGGCTAGCCAGCTTTAGGTAACAGCGCGTCATGACAAAAAAGAAGTTCCCCCCTATTGGTTTTATGCCTCAGTGTATTTAGAGAGGAGAAAGGCCACTGATTTAAATTGCAGGCAAGGAAAGAACATGCTTTTCATATATGCTCATATATCAGTAGGCTACAAAGAGACTGCTGCTGCAGAAGTGGAAGCTCCACACAGGGCTAACTGCTAGCATCACACAGCTAACACTACCCAGTAATTATTTACGTACTTAACGACAGAGTTGAGCCATTTCGGTGAACTGCAGTGTGAGTTCACTGAGACCATTTAACAGCTCAGAGTCGGATGTTTCCTGCTGCTGCTATGTCACCTTTTGCGAATGGGCAGATGTTGCACTGATCCCATGTGATACCAACGCCGTTATACTGTTGGCACACAAGTCTTTGTAGAATCTGACATCACATACAGACCAACCCGGTCTTATTCCAAAGTCAATGAATACTGGCGCTTGGGCAATGACTTCCACATCAGTCTTTTGGCGTGATATACAACCAGGCACTGTCAGTATGTAACAGCACCTAATTCCCCTTAGGGGAAAACGTAGCTGGACAGCAATGCAAGTTAAGAGGCCAAAAAGTCTGATTAGGGTTGGGTGGTTGCCTAAACCTAACTCTGTCCATTTGTTGTTGAAGGTGTTGTACCAACGTGGTACATTTATTTTGAAAGGGACTGCATGCAAACTGTACATCTCCTGTGAAAATGGATGTGTATTTTGAAAAGACACAATGGATGATAAAGGGTGAAGTTGACACTATGACATTTATTCATTTTATTCCACACCTTTTAAAAGCTTTGTGGAGTGGGCTTATTTTTTAAATTATGCATCTACATAAATCAATTAAACCTTTAAGTAGGCTACTTGTTCTCTCCTTGAGTATGGTAATTTTTCGCTACTTTAGGTCCTCTACTCCACTACTTACAATACTTACGATACTCCAATACTTACCTGGCAGGGGAGATACCATGATCAAGAAGGTGGTTCACCCAGGGCGAGGCTCGCTCATTGCACTCCGATTGAGCTGACCTCTGCGAATTCCCCAAATGTGGGAATCTCGACTGTCTCGACTGCATAATTTCTGGTAGTGGGGGACTGCGTTCACGCTCTCCCCTGATATTTCTTTTTTTTTGGAGGCGGTAGTAGCTCAGTCCATAGGGACTTGGGTTGGGAACCAGAGGGTCGCCTGTTCGAGTCCCCGTCCGGACCAAAATATGGAGCGTGGACTGGTGGCTGGAGAGGGGCCAGTTCACCTCCTGGGCACTGCCGAGGTGCCCTTGAGCAAGGCACTGAACCCCCCAACTGCTCGGGGCACCTCACCAAGGGCAGCCCCCTCACTCTGACATCTCTCCACTTTGTGCATGTATAGGTCCTGTTTGTGCATGTGTTTGTCTTTCGGACCTGTGTGTAATTGACAAGCAAGAGTGAAAACATTGAATTTCTCCTCAGGGGGATTAATAAAGTAAATAAAGTTAAACTTAAACTACATTTCAGGAGCAAAAATTGTACTTCTTACTGCACTACATGTACTTGACAGCATTAGTTAAGTTGCAGATGCAGTTAAAGGCGCTGTATGTAAGAATGTGGCCAAAACAGTTACTGCACTCAAATTCAAAATACTGCCGCGAGTCATGCTGGAGATTGATTTGTTTGCCCACGGGCGGCTGCCGTGGCAGGGCTGCGTCGCCGCGTCCCTGATCTTCCGTTTTCCAGCGGACCGTTCGAGCAAGTCCGGCTTCTCTGCTGCTAACGCTGCTGCCGGGATACAGCTGAAGAGAAGCCGGCTGCTCATGCTGGGACACTGCTAATGAGCTACATGAGCTACTGAGCTACAGCAGCACGGTAAGCAGCATCTGCTGTAGCTCAGTTGTAACTGTAACTGATGCTGAGACTCTACTGACTGTGTGACTGGTAGACGGCGGCGGGTGGCGCAACAGGCCAAAACACAAATTCAAAACATAAACATGATTTGCGGACCGTAAAATATTTTTTTAAATGCGAATATTCTGGCTGTACTATTGTTGTCGGTGAGATCAGTATGTTATATTAACATTATTCCTTAGTCTCTGCGACATATTAGGAGGATTTTACGACTATTTGCTTTAGATTTCTTACATATAGCTCCTTTAAATAATACTAGATATGTGTGGTCATATGCCTACAAAGTTGCGTGGTGATCGGTGAAACCCTTGAGATGTTATACACCTTTTTGTGATGAGCCATGCCCTCTGCAATATTCATCGCCTTATAGAAGTTCACTTTTAGTAAGTTTTCCAACTTTTGCCAAGAGGGAACTTTAGATATTGGTCCCTAGATTATGTTCAACGAGATTCGTGCAGATCGGTCAAACTTCCTAGGAAGAGATCGATTTTAAGTGTTTTTCAATAAATTCAAAATGGCGGAAAATCTATAAACAGGACGTTATGGGTTCTTGAGGCAAATTTGTTCCTCATGAGGAGAGGCATCTCTGTGCATCATTCATTCACATTCTCCCATGACCCTCTACCACTGTGCCAAATTTCACATGGATTGACCAAGTCAGTGAGGAGAAAAACATAGAACAGACACACAGAGTTTTCGTCATTATATAGTTAGATAAAGACTAAACTTTAAATATCCCATGGTGAAATTCACAAGCTACCCAGCAGAATGTAGTGTATAAATAGGTCTAGTAAAAAATTAACCCACTTTTGCTAGCTACAAAATTAAAATGAAGTTCACATTAATGCATTAATGATTATAATTTAATAACATATATTACCCTGAAATGGGACATTCTGCAAAAGTGCTATGGAAGTATATTTAAATGCTAATACTTTTGTGCTTTTGCTTTACTGCTAGTTGTTCATATTTAGCGTATTAACATACCACAGTGGTATCAATCTTCTCATCTAACTCTGGCAAGAATATGCATCTCCCCAAAATGTTGAGTTATTTCTTTAAATAGCCTCTATTCTAAAGTCTTCAGGTTGAGCCCATAAATATCTTTCACTTCTTTTCATTACATCTGCTTGTGTGTTACTTGCTCTGCAGCAGTTTGGCCACTGCAACATCTGCCAGGTGCCACCGGGTAAGAAGGAGGCAGGTGGCTCAGAGGGCCCGGTGGTGGTGAACGTAATGTTCGTCATGTCATCTCCATGTTGATGCATCGTTTCACAGGACGCAGCCGCCGTCTGCCGAGAGGAACAGTTAGGGCACTGCAGATGCTCTCTCATCTCCTCTAATGGTGAGGACCGCCTCACACACACACACACACACACACACACACACACAATCACACACACATCACGAACACACACGCACAGATTTCCCACTGCTTTCATGGCTGCTGCTCCAATTACTCTTGCTAAGTTGAACAAATCCATCAGAAGTAAGTGAAGGAGTGACAGTGGCTCATTTGTGATGACAGTCGTGTCTGTTTGGGCACCATCACAGGTTGATTTCACAGTGAAGTCAACAGGAGACAGTCAGTGATGCAGTCAATTTATTTAGGAAAACATTTGAGAGGACACCCTCAGCAACACAGTCTGAATACAAGATGAACAAATTGGGATGTTTTACAGCTAAATCCTCAAAATAAAACATCCCACAGTGCACACAGAAAACAAACAAGCTGTTTATTATTTAAAGAGATGGCAAATGTCGACTTAAACAACCAGACTTAAACTGTGGTTTTGCAATGAGTGAGCGTTTGTCACATTACTGACAATAATGATCAACTCTTATCTTACGGAGTGCTTCGGAGTGCTTTTTAATGTTCGCCATCAAGAGGAGGAGGAGAAGAGGAAGGAATCCAATTTCCATCTTCTGCATGAAGCTATTTCCAGGAGTTCTCAATCCTTTACTCCTCTAATTAATCTGAATTTATTAAAATGTAAAAATAGACATTGCCTGCATATGTGTGTGTCATGAACAGATTTGTTTAACCTCGTCTTATTGCCATGAGCGGCTACATGCTCCCATTGTAACATATTGGATTTGTTTCTGCTCTGCTGTCGTGAGGTATTTGCTTGCAGTGTGGTCACAGCCACCAGAGGTTTGTGCAGTAAAACAGAAAGTCTTTATCCTGCTGACCCAACACAGAAGTTAATGTGCCGGACTCTGCTGGACTATTGCTACACCAGAAACATAACTATTTGTATGTGTGTACGCACAGCCATTTTTGTTTACACTGTGTGAATATATGAAGGGTGTAAGACACTCGCAGCATCATTAGAGACACTAGGATGGCAGTTGTAATGAGTCAGGAATCACTCAGAGATTAGCATCATTAACCTCTGCTGCTGCTGCTGCTGCTGCTGCTGCTGCTGTCGATTCTCCAGGCTTCTGTTATTTCAGCCATGAATTTTTTGCATCGGAAAAAAGGGAGGGTTTCCACATGAGATTTTCCTTCCATTTTTTTTTTCATGTTATTATTTTTTTTCTTGCAGTGGTTGGGATTATTTTACATATTTTGGCACGACTTGTCAATAGGAAAAAACTGCTTGTTTTTATGAAGTCATGCATTCTTGCTCCACACAAAAGCTGCAGGGATATGGTCGGGGTTTTACAGGACTTTGACACTGAAGGTTTGAATTGGAGTTCTCTGTTCGGTTTGTGGTTTAGGCTACAAAAGTTCAGTTCAGTTAAGGTTAGGCATCAGTTGTAGTTTGTGTGTCTGTGTTATGATTCAAGGCATCATTCGAAGCGTTGGGTTTTTCCAAATTTAACCAAGACAACAGTTGCTCCCTAACCTCAGGGGTCCAGTGTTTAGGTTGAGGTGAAGGAAGCCCATAGATTATAAATGTCATCTGGCCTGGGAACGTCTCAGGATCTCCTAAGGGGGAGCTGGAAAGCATTTCTGTGGTGAGGGAAGTCTGGAGTACTTTACTCAGCCTGCTGCCCCCGCACCCAGGCCCCAGACAAGCGGATAAAAAACGAAGGATGGATGGATGGATGGAACATATTATTCCTAACTACATTTTCATTAATGTATAATCACTTGAAAACACAGTTGTGTTTTCATTAGCTTAGAACGAGCCGTTCACAGTCACTGGCCACTTACCAGGTTGGACCCCCTTTAGCCTTCAGACTTGCCTTAATTCTTGGTGGCATAGATGCAACAAGGTGCTGGAAACATTCCTCAGAGATTTTGGTCCATAATGACATGATAGCATCACACAGTTGCTGCAGATTTGTCGGCTGCATATCCATGATGCGAATCTCCTGTTCCACCACATCCCAAAGGTGCTCTATTGGATTGAGATCTGGTGAGTGTGGAGGCCATTGGAGTACAGTGAACTCATTGTCATGTTTAAGAAACCAGTTTGAGATGATTTGAGCTTTGTGACATGGTGCATTATCCTGCTGGAAGTAGCCATCAGAGGATGAGTACACTGTGGTCATAAAGGGATGGACACGGTCAGCAACAATACTCAGTTGGTACTAAGGGGCCCAAAGTGTGCCGAGAAAATATCCCCACACCATTACACCACCACCACCAACCTGAACCATTGATACAAGGCAGGATGGTTCCATGCTTTCATGTCGTTAACCCCAAATTCTGACCCTACCATCTGCTTGTTGCAGCAGAAATCGAGACTCATCACACCAGGCAACAATTTTCCAATCTTCTATTGTCCAATTTTGATGAGCCTGTGTGAATTGTAGCCTCAGTTTCCTGTTGTTAGCTGACAGGAGTGGCACCTGGTGTGGTTTTCTGCTGCTGTAGCCCATCTGCTTCAAGGTTTGATGTGTTGTTCGGTCAGAGATGGTCTTCTGCATACCTTGGTTGTAACCAGTGGTTATTTGAGTTACTGTTGCCTTTCTATCATCTTGTTACCTCAGCAGTTTCTGAAACACTCAGACCAGCCCGTCGGGCAACAACAACCATGCCATGTTCAGAGTAACTTAAATCACCTTTCATCCCCATCCTCATGCTTGTTTTTAACTTCAGCAGGTCACCTTGACCATGTCTACATGCCTAAAAGCATTGAGTTGCTGCCATGTGATCGGCTGATTAGCTTTTTGTGTTAATGAGCAGTTGAACGGGTGTATGTAATAAAGTGGCCGGTGAGTGTATATCTAGATATGGATTAAGTCCTCTGCTATTTTGTGCCACCATGTTACCACAGTAGCCACAGTAGTTCAAGTCAGCCACTGTAGTTCTCCTGCAAGGTTGGCCCACGGGAGAAGTTTCAGTTGCTTGCAATATAAATCTTTACTGCTAAATGCCATTAAATCCTATACCTTTAACCGAACACTTGGGTTTCTTAAATGTAACCATAAAATTTTAGTCACACTTCACTTTCCAGGAGTGGATATTGTAAGGAAAACAATTCAACTGACAGTGAAATGTTCGGTATAAACATTTTGCAACTTTGCAAATACAGTCATTAAAAAATGTTTGTCATTACTGTATGAAGCAATAAAGGTGCTACAGTTCCACTATATTATCTTTTGTAAACCATTTTATTTGGACACTAAACCAAAACAGAGTGCATCTGAGGCATGAAAACTGTGCACAAACTGCTACGGCTAATACAGTGGGTCAAATTTGAACCAGGAAGTTGGTCTGTGAGCTTTGATGGATGGTTACAACACGAGGGTTGTGTCAACACCTAATCTGGTGCGTGCAAAGTTAATATTACCATCAGGAATGATGGCCAAAACTATAAAAGTAGGATTTGAGTTTTAATAAAGCAGAATTATCCGTTAATACTTCACCTGCTTTTAAAGATCTAAATTTATTTTTTCATATTTTCCCAGAGGATAGGATAGATTTTATGTTATCTTTCCTTACTCATGCATCTGCCTCAGGCTTTTCTCCTCCACTGCGCCTCATCCATTCTCACCTCTTGATACCTTCAGTGTCTGCCGCCAGCTTTGCCTGAAGATTTAAGACCCCAGGCCTGACCAGCAGGTGATGTCCGCTGTGCCTACAGCTCCCCATAAACACTGACCACTTATTCATTTTCACCCTGTCCCCCAAGGTCCATGGCCATATAGCAAAAACCATGACAGCCAGGGGTCCGGTCCCAGGCTCTCGGCCCCACAGCCGCTCAGCCCTGATAGCATAGAGAGCTGCACATGGGCTGCCAGCTGATAAATGAGCTGACAAGCCTTCTCCCCGTTACTCATTTCCCTCCTGAGGGAGGTACAGAAAAGAGAAAAAATAGAAAGCATTAGAAAGGGAGAAAGAGAGGAAGATGGGAAGAAAAAAAATGAATTGACTTTGCGGCAGGGCTATTTTTAGCAAGCCTGTAATGTGCTCCATTAGTTTGAGAGGGTACAAGAGGGAGGAGAGGGCTGAGGGGGGTTAAGGAGGGAGACAGGTGAGATAGAGGGGATTGAGTGGAAGATAAAAGGATGGAAAAGGTGAGGGGCAGCATGGAGGATGGGAAGAATGAGCTCGATGCAGAAAGGTAGGAGATAAAAGGAACAATGGCAGAAAAGAGAGATTACGCAAACACACAGCACATCATTAAAAAGCAAAGACATATAAGAGTGCACATGACAAGAGAATACATTGTGTTTGCTTGCAATCATTTCTTGAACTAATTGCCTCTCTGCTGCTCCACAGTAACTCCATCTGAACATCCACAGTGTTTTTTTTTCCTCTCTCGTTAAAGCTGAATTCTAATTTTACTCGGCATTGTGCTGCTGATGTATGTCTGAGGTGTGGTAAATAGATCTGACAAAAAAAGTTGTTGGGTCTGTTATCTTCCGTGACAGGTAATTACAAAAGACACTCTCTACAATGTCTTGTAAAGTGTTTTGTGCATTTTTCTGTCAGTTCTTATTCCTATATTCGGTGTGTTTGGCTGCAAACACATTTTTCATCAGAAGAAAACCAGTCTCTGTCTGGCCGGGGCTCTGGGATCGTGTTCAGCTTTAGTTAGGATAGGACAGGAATGTATATGTAGATAAGACAACAGGCAGTGTTTGGATAAAAGGTTTTCTGTATACCTTGGCTCATGCAGGCTCATTGTTCACATCCAAGACAATCTGCCTGATACCGCCGGTACTGCTTCACCATAATGAGCAACAAGGCCCCGGACGGCCATTTTGGCTCTGTGTGGCCTAGGTGGACTTAGATTTCCTGGCAACCCAGTGCTACAGACACATTAGCAGTAAATAATGCAACATGCTCTTCATTCTGGATCTACGGTAGGTCTTAAAACTGTAGTCTTCCTTGTCTAGGACTCAGGGACATGGGTGAAACAATCCTTTTAAAGGGCTTCTTATTGAAATAGGGAGAGGTCGGGAGAAATTTACGCTGGTATCAAGTGGACTTTAATGCTTCCTCAACATCTATCACACCGGCTTTTACAACACAGCTCAGACCAATTCTTGTTTTCGAATCGTGGTGAGAACAGAGAGCTTCAATCTGTTGACAGGAGACCCCTGCCCTCCCCAGCCACGCTTCATTACCATCATTCATCTCGCAATTACTTGATTTGGTTGGTCAGAGAAAGAGAGTCTGGAGCAGCAGATTTAGCGCCAGTTTTACCACCCACGCCACATATCTGCAGCTCTGCTATGATCACATGCGTGTTTGAATGCCTTTCTGCCATTTGTATTGTTTGCCTACAGCAGGGTGATAAGCTGTGAACAGAAAGGCAGTGGGCTGGAGGAGAGAGAAATAAGAGGGGGGAAAAAAGCTGTTTACATTAGATGTTCTCTGTTACAATCAGAGCACACAAAGCTGTGGTCTGCTGCCCACAAACACAATCCAGTCAAAGTGTCACAAGCTGGATCTACACAAACAATAAGCGGTCTCATGCTCTAATGGACCTGAATGAAACACAAACACATTTCTCTGAGCGTCTCTATCATCTCTGCAGCAGGGTTCATTTTGCAGCACAAGCAACATAGTTTGGGAAAAAGCACTCGTTTGTAGCCTATATATCAAACCTTGCAAGAAACATATAGATTCATACAAATGCATACTGCATATTCAAAGCTGCACTAATTTCTAATTCTGTGTCACTCTGCAAGTCCCCCGAGCTCTACAGAACATTTAGCTCCTTTCAGCTCAGTGTTTTGGTTTTGCCTGTTCTGTTCTCAGATTGAAACTGTTTAAATCAATTTTGTCAACTGCGCTGCTCCCTCGTGGTTATTTGATAGCAATATGAGTGCAGGGAATGTGCCACAAGTGTTAATGAGGCAAAGTAGAAATCACAATCTGTTACATTGTTGCCTTGGATACGTACCTGTCTGTGAGTGTTTTATCAAGCATTTGACACTGTCAGCAGAATAAACAGCATTGCATTTTTCTATTGCTGTAACCTGAGTCTCAAATAGAGTTAATTGGGATGGATTGCTACTATAGCTGTAAGATGGTAACTAGTATTTTTGGCTGTGTGACTTTTTGTCTTTTTAAAGTTGGAATCATATGGTGTTAAATGAATGAGTTAAATGAATATTGGTTTGATTGCTCACAGTTTGTACATTTTGTTGATGTTTTACACTTGTATATCTTGATTACCCATAAAACTTCAAATAATAGCCCCAGGCTATTATTTGCTTAAATCACTTAAATCAACTCTTACCTTTCTTGCATTTCACACAGCACTTAGAAAAAATTTGAACATCCACAACTACCGCCTCCCTCCAAAGTCCCATCCTCCTCCTCCTGCAACTCCACCTCCTTCCAAAGGCCTACTCCCCCCTCCTCCATTACGTCCTCATAGACGTAGGCGTTGGCATGGTAACGTTAGATACACGGAAGAGGAGGGCAAGTGTAACATTACAAATGCATCCCCGGAGTTTTAAAACTCAACCGGAGTCAGTGATGACTGATGAGTTTTAGAATAAGGTTACAGTGCTAACGTTAGATAGTAATGGTAACGTTACTAGTAAGTGGAAAGGCACAAAGAAGATAGCATTAATGTTTCAGAGGCTACGCTAGAGTAGGCTAGGCTAGGTTAGCCATTAGCAACTGGATGCTGTGTTGTCATAATGTTATGAACTGAACTGAACTTCTTTATTTGTAATTTTTATGCGCAGCACAAAAAACGAACTGACATTTCACATACCCCAAGTAAAAAGAAACAAAACATTTAAAAACAATTTGTGTAACGTAACAAGAAAGAACATATAGTGCAATAGTAAAATGAATAGGGTCGACATTTCACAGTCAAAAACTCCACATCCTGAGAGCAGAACTGGGAGATCCTCTTCACATCACAGCACCATGAATTGCTTGTGTATACACCACGGAGCTTACCAGATGATGCTACCGTCCTGTCTGCTCTGTGTAGTGTTAGCCTCCTTAGCTCAACACCGGCGTCTTATATGTCACCATTCATCCATGTCTCAGTGAACACAAGGATGCAGCAGTCCCTCACTCCTCAGTGAGTGGATCTCCATTGTCGGATGTAATCCATTTCGTGTCCAGCGAGCGGACGTTCGCCAGAAGGCCGCTGGGAACAGCTGGTTTGATGGGGTTAGCTGTTAGCATAGAGCTAACCCCTCCACGCTTCCCCGGCTTGAACCGCATCCTGTCACAGTGCTGTCAGTGTCTTCCCTTCGGGACAGCTCCAGGCGAATCCATGGTCATCTCTAGTTTATATCCACAAGCGTCCCTGTTACTAGTTTATATCCACAAGCGTCCCTGTTACTAACCTGTTTGTTGTCTCAGACTCAGGGGTGGAGGGTGTGTGTGTGTGTGTGTGTGTGTGGGGGGGGGGGGTTGCGCAAGCGGTTACATCTGATGGAGGCCTCCACGTGGGGAAGACAGACAGGACAGGAGAAAACTCTGACCAATCACTGCATTGGGTCCAAATGTAGTGATTGGTCGGAGTTTTCTTAGAACCATATGAGAATGGTATAATTATGAGTTTTTACCTCTGGTGGAATTCACTTACATTTCAGTGTGCCATCAGCTTATAAATAGCATTTTAACCTAAACAAAGAAAAGTGTACAACAGGCCTATAATTGGGACAGGCGTCTATATGGGACATATAGCCACATATGCCTTTTATTCCTTTCACACAAAACTGTTGCTCAGCAAAGATGGGACATACAGTCAAATTGTTAAAAATGAGGCTTCAGATGAATCAGTATGAATCATTGTTTTGATCTGGCTCCGGCAGCAGAGACAGAGTGAGTTACAGCACATGAGGATAATGGCACCCGGCATACCAGTATTGTTAAAACAATACTTACAACTTCGACTAAAAGAATATGAATTACTTATAGAATAATCGAGAAATGAACACAAAATTTGAGCCAACAACCTGCTTTTATACATTGGAAGAACTTCTGTTGAAAAAAGAACTGCTTGGCAACCAGACGAGGCCTCTAATTGAGACAGGCCTTTATTTGACGAAATGTGTAGACACACCAGGCTAGGAAAATGGACTGGGCGTTTAATTGGCTCCAGGCTTTTAACTGAAGTTTTACGGTAAATATCCATAATTAGTTAAGTTCTGTATTCTTAACTCATACTTTAAGCTAGCTGTCTAGTTTGATCAAGATAACTCACTACGAGGATAGGGCCTGTGACTCAACTGTTGGTTGACTCTCACTGCTGTCATTTTTTTTTCTTTATTCTTAAATTAATTTAACCCACTATATGCTATGGACCTAGCATCTAATGGCAGACAGACAAGCTGGTGAACATAGTTGAGCATTTAGTAGCTACAGAGCTGACATATTTTCATACAGGGGTTCATATATGTTACAAAAACTGCACATACAATGGTTTATATGATATCAAAAGAATTTGCACCCCATGAGTGTCATTACATACATACATAAAGTAAAGTTACATGGGTTAGGCTTAGGAAAACACTGGTCTCCTGGGGAAAAGTCCTGTGTTGTTTGACCCATCCACCACCCCAAGTAACCTCCTTTCAGGGACTTTTGGTCTTTATCCTATACAAATGTTTGCGCATTACTTTTCATAAGTATTCGCACAAACAGTGCATGAGAACAGCCTGACAGAGCCAGATATTTCCCTCAGGATTCGGTGGAGACCTAAACAGAACTTAAAGGACAGTAAATATTGTGCTTTAATTCAGCAGGTGAACACAAACATAACTCCAAATGAATGCTAATGTTACTGTGTATATGGGGGCATGTAAGCAACTGTTTGCTAATGCTTTTTTTCATGTCAACCTCATAATTTGGTGAGGAAACATCATTTTGTGCTGCCCCCAAGTGGCCAAAATATGATTGCTGATTTAATGTTTTTGGTACCACATCAGAATTTTGTCAACTCTCAACTTTGTTTCATTCTATTACACGACAGTAATACAGTTGCCTTTGATGCTTGGTGAAAATCCTGAGTGTATTTATTACAACATTGAGGAGGTGGGCTGTTACACCATTTTATATACAATCAATGTTGATTGTGAATTTTACTTGTAATAAATTATAATAATGTATCTGCTAGACCTTCCATAGCTTGACACATAGTGATGGAATAAGATCATTAAGAAGTGAAGCGTTACCATGTCAATATTTTAAAACGCAAGCTCTTTTTCCCTCTGGCCAGTCTGGGAGTCTCAATTCTCTCAATTTGTCATCAATTATTACAAACACGGCTGGTTTCAAAGAGTGTTTCAAACGTTAATGCCTTGACTCATGTTCTTCCCCTGCCAAGAAACACTGACTTTCTTCATTTGTGGATATTATGACGGCATGTGTGTTAGTCACATTACAATGGCTGTGGACATCTGTTTATCCCTCCTTTCTGTTACCATGGACTCTTCTTTATTTTGCCCATAATCAACCCACATCTGAAATGTGGTTGGCATAAAGATGGAGGTGTAAAGAGTAGTTTAAAACAGAAAAGAAAGGGTGGAAAAATCCTGTAAGTATGTCTCACTTGCTGGGTGGAACTCGTGAGGCTGTGCTGGAGTACAAAAAGATTAAAAGTAATTCGGGACCGTGGGTAAGCAGAGGCTTCTGCAGGCCATTTTTAAGCAAAAGCTGTTTGTACATCTCACCAGATGTTTTTTTCTGCTTTGCTTTAAGGTTGAAAGTAAAGGAAAAAAAGTCTCCTTTTCTGTTTGTTCTTTCAGGGTTGTTGTTTTTTTTGCATTTTCTAGATGCCCAAAGTTGCAAAAGCGTATTTTAGAATTATGTTCTTCTCACCAGTGGCGATGATGCTGTTGACTGTTGGACTCTGACAAGCAGTGAGCCCTCCAGGTCGGTGCAGATGGTGCTGGCATCATGGTCAAACTGGGTTTAAATTGGATCGAGAGAATCACTGGCGTACACACAAACAGAGCACTGGAAAGACGGGGTTGAATGGAGGTCTGGAAGAACGGCGGACTCTTTGGTTGGCGTGGTGTAAAGCCAATTTGCAGGCAGCCAACTGAACAGTGGGTCACCACAATCTTAATCAGCCCAATGAAAAGCATATTTACAATCATTGGACTTAGAGGAATGACCTTTCCACAGATTTTTCCATTAAGATATTTTGGTAAACATGGAGTAAAGCAATGGTTTGGCATGCTCTTAGATGTAAGAGAAACCCTTGCCTGAGCATGCATACTTTCGATGATTGGGTTTGACAGAAATTAACATGGAAGCATATTATTGTTCTCAAAATGAACTCTAATCCAGGATAGGAGGAATACCTTCAAAACAAGAAATTATGAATCAGAAACAGACACAAATTTGCATCCTCCAGACAAGAATATAATAATTTTCTCAGTTTCCCTCACAGCCACTACAGCATCATCATCATCAACCCATCCTTGTTCCCTTTGGCACCACCTGGTAGCCAAGTGGAAACACATTGTGATTAAATCTGTCCTTTATCCTCTCTGTTTCCACTCTCATTGCCACTCCTGTCTCCTGCTCTCTCTGTTTCTCTCTCCATTTGCTGTTTATTCAGACTGTCTTTTCTCTGTCTGGCACACGGGGCGAAATACTAATCCAGCCTTCTGGATCTCCGGTCCCATTCGCTTTTGTTAATGACAGTGCCATGTGTCACTTAGAGTGGCTGAGCCGAGGAGGGAGCAGGAAAATGTTGTTCTTTCAATGACAGACAATTTGTATATTACTCACATCTGTCACTGAGTATTTTGTAAATGGAAAATATCTGTACAAACTTCATGGCAATATATATGATAAATAGTGTCCTTTCTCGAGCTTGTACGTGGTATTTCACACATTTGTAATGAGCAGGACAAATGATGTTGAGCTGCTGCTTTAAAGGCTGTTTTCATTTTCTGCGTGTTGGCTGGTTGCCTCTCTGTGTGTTTGCTCAAAGGTTATCTGAAGCGTTGTCTAATTGGTACGAGGGAAACGAAAGTGATGTTGGAAATTTTATAAACAGCAAACAGTGGAAAATTCGACCATGTGCTTTGCATCTGCGTCCGCTCTGTTCTCAACTTGGTTTCACAGTTGATTGCAGATTCAAGTCTGCTGGTATTATCCACAAAATCCATTCAGAACAGTTCTCACAGTTTCTCAGACCACAGGGAAATATCCACAAAAGTTTTAAGAACTTCAAAGTAGGGCTGGATATCATTAAAAAAAATATAATACCAATACCACTACCCATAAAATGAAACCGATACCAATAGAGAAGATACCCATAATGCACAGTGGCTGACATTATAGTGGCAGCTTGACATGCTGAACTACCAACTCCATCAAACACACCGTGCTCGACTTCATTACAACACAGACTGTCCCTATGTATGGGTTGTAGCTGCTGCTGAGCAAGCTGTGACCATTTAATGGCTCAGTGTTCGATGTTAGCCGCTGTTGCCAATATTAGTTCATGCTAACTGGGCAGACAATGAACTGACCATTTGCCAAGGAGAGCAGCTTCAAAGACGGCAGCAAAAGCAAGTTTGTTGGGCGGGTTTAACTGCTCAGTGCTGCTGTTGCTGCTGCTGTGTTAGCTTGTGCTAGCCAGCCAAATGTTGAACTGACTTTTTGCCGCGGAGAGTGGCTCCGAAGACTGCAACAAAAGAAAGCATGCTAATCCAGCAGACGGGATCAGACAGGATCAGACTGTTGATGCAGAAAGGATTGAATGCAGGATTCGCCCACCTGATACAACTTGCTATAGTTTTTGGTTTTTTTTGGTCGATCCCTTAACGGTATCGAATACCCAGCCCTACGCCAAAGGTGAAATTACACTGGAGAGAGGATTTTAGAAGCGCAGGTCCAGTCTGCAGATATCACTCATCATTTCAGAATCTACTTCATTTACAATATGTTATGCAGCTCCATCCATAGCTGCCCCTCAATATCAGTGCAGGAGGATTTCAAAGCAGTGATAAGAGCTGTAATCCAGAGCTGGGCAGCACAGCCAGATTTGAATTTGCTGTTCTATGATGGCTTCTTTGGAGTCCATTGGAATAGCTGCATTATTTATAGCCATTCGTCAGCCATAGATGAAATGTTTTCTGTATTACAAAGAACTGTATGAATGGGTGCATGATTCTGGGAAGGGCAATGTGCCACCATGATGTCTCTGTCTGACAACTGAGATAGAAATCTATTTCTGTTTGAATTTTGATAGTGAATTTAGCCATTTTTGCGTAAAAAAGAGACAGAGAGAGAGAGAGATAAACGGATGAGTTAAAAAATTTGTCTGAGGTTCAGTTGTCATGGAGGGGCATTAGCTAGAGATCAAAACCATTTGTGGACCTGACAGGGAACATGTTTATTTCTGCCGTAAAGCATTTTAACATGGTGGTCTATGGGGATGGATTCAGCCAGCCTCAAGTGGCCACTCAAGGAACTGCAGGTTTCGGCACTTCTGCGTTGGCTTCATTTTTCAGCCCTGGAGGTTGCCACTTGAACTTATCAAGACCTAGGAGTCCACAGTCATGCCAGCAGCTCTGTGAAGCTGTAGTTAGGCACAGTGTGTGCACAATTTCAGTGTTAACATGCTAATGGTTAGCAATGTCACCATCTCAGATTAGCATGTTAGCATGCTACTATTTGCTAATTAGCACTAATACAAATAATCAATAAAAAGTATGGCTTTTGCAGGTATTTACTCATAAAGCATTGGACAGATTAAAATTTTGAGCTGGTTATGGTGCTAAATATAATATGAAAGGGACAGTTCACCCAAAAATCCAAAACACATGTAGGTAGGTAGTGCTATTTTTCAGTCTAGATTGTTTTAGTGTGAGTTCCAGAGTGCTGGAGGTATCCACTGTATAGATGTCTGTCTTTTCTTGAATATAATGGAACTTGTGGTGCTCAAAGCTCAAAAAAGCATTTGAAAAACTCAAAAAAGCAGTGTCTCTTTCCAGAAATCTTGACCCGGTTACTCAAGATAATTCAGACCTTGTTTTAAGTAGTTTCATGTAGGAACTATTTTCCTTCTACCAAGCTACACCCGCCAACCAATGGAATCTACTCAAACTAAAGCCCAGTTCAGACCAGAGATTCACAACAAAATGAGTTGAAACATGCAACTACTTACAATGCGCCGTTCTGCAACATTCTAAAAACCTGCCGGTTCACACCAATGCAACTAGATGAGATGGCGTATCATCCCTATGCAACAACTCTCTATACGCCCGTTCTGATTTACAGCTTTTCAGGCTTATTTTGTGGCCGAATATAATTTGTAGTTTCTTAAAATATGTATCAAGATAGTGATAGTGAGATACTGGCTACAGCTGCATTTGTAGTAGTGATGAAATGGCAAACAAAATTAGCATCAGGACTGTATTCATTACAAATATGCCACAGTAATATAAGTAAGCAGCACCAAATAATAAGTCACTGGGAATGTGTGCGTGAGGGGGCATAAGCACATACAGCAAGCAGCATCTGACACTGTGAAGACTGAAACAGAGGGCTTGGCAGAGACAAAGCACCTGCTGCAGCAGGCGAACACGTCGTCTGTGGCCATTTTGACTTAACCAGTGGACTTCTCTACAAGCCGATTGGCTGTAGAAACAGTTGACGAGCATTACATTATAAAACCAGCTGCTGGCGATTTGACCCACTGAGTTGCAGGTGACATCATCAGCCAGCTTGAGTCAAGCTCAGACTGGTCAGTTCACACCCCTGCAACTTTTCTCTGCAACATTCTAAAACGGTTTTGTTTCATCATGAATCATTGGTCCAAACTGGGCTTAATAATTAAATTCTGATAGTACCACCAAGCTAGCAAATAATACATCTTAGCTGAGGAGGACACCGTTAATAACATAGCTCACACTATCAAGAGCACAAACCCTTTGTCCATGAGTAGATGCACGCTTCCTTCTGTGTGGCTATACTGTTAGCTGGCAGAGTTTGGTACAAGGAAAATAGTTCCTACACAAAACTGCTGACAACAAAGTCTGCGGATTATTCTGGGTAACCGGGTCATGGTTTCTGGAGAGGGATATTGCTGTTGAGTTTTTCAAATTGTATCTCTGGGTGCTTTGAGCATCACAAGCTGAGTGCCATCTAGTTCTAATATATTCAAGAGAAGGCAGACATCTCCACACATCTCCAATTCACACTACAGGTAACAAGGGAAAAAAAGTAAATGTCTTGAATATGAGTTGAGCACAGCCTCTGTTTCCCCAGAAAAAAACAACCCACAAACATTTTACTGATATCTTTTAAGTCTACATGAAGGGACTCCATAGGCTGATTCTGGGCAGAGTATCACTGTAAAAACTAGTACAGTGAATCTCATGAGCAGAAATTGAGATATCCATCTTTCTCACAACTTTCCTGTGTGTCACACTGGTGCTGCTTGGTTTTCTGCGGACTCCAACATCATACAGCTGCTTGATAAATATAGCACTTGTGGCTCCAGTGGGTCACTGCAAGGGCAACTGCAGACAAGAGGCTGCAATGCCAAGCATCCCCCCAGCCTCTCCCTGCCTCTCCCTGTCTCCCCTGGTCCTCCACTGTCTCCCCCTGTGCCCTCTGGTCTATAACTGTCTCCACCTGCCTCTTCCCTCCTCCCCTCCTCTTTCTGTTTCCTCTAGTCCATTGATGTCTACCCCCTGTCTGTCCTTGTTTCCATCCCTTCCCTCATATCCCTCTGGCACTTTTTGGGCACCAAAGGCCGGATGTCTGTTCTTGTTACTGCTTCTGTAGTGAATCTGCTGCAGCTTAAAATGCCATATTGGTGGCATCATTGCCATGTGATCCTGTTTTAACTGAGTTATATTGAAATTTTGGTAATTTATTGTGATTTATAGTCTATTTGATAACAGTTTACTTGCAGCTTAAGGTTTAAAAGACTCGTATATCTCATTGGAACTCGTAGGATGGTAAATAATATAGTGGGTAGACGCCTAAGCCGGAAAACAACCAAGTCTCTAACACCCTTATCTGTCAGGAGGACGACAGGAGGAAAACAGTAACTCTAAATCTGCAATACACTTTATGATGAAACTCCATTCATGTGCCTCAAAAGCAAGAGCTCAATAAACGAGTTGAATGAAATATTTATCAGCACGATGATAGGCTGTAGACATCTCTGTAGCTCACAGCTGTGCCTTTATCTGAAGCGCTATGATCCTTAAATGTATTCCACAGATTTTTCCATTTACTCTGGGGAGAGCAGTTCTTTTAAAGTGAATGACGTCTCTTTATTATGAAGGATGAAGCTGAAGAGCACTGACCGTGAAGGAACCTGTATCACATGTATCTTTAAGTTTAAGTCACCCTTTTCTCTAATGAGCTCCAGACTCACCACTTCACCTCCAACACTTTGTTGCCTCAAATTAACTTTGTGGTCCATCACATATTGGCAGTGGAATTTGTTGTACTTTTGGGGTGAAACATATTGCTAATAATGTGGCATGTATCTATGTTGAAACTATTGTTCACTGCAGTGAGATCAAATATTGTAGATCAGATGATGTTAATGAACTTAATGACTTTGTAATTTATTTACATTACACCTCATCAGCAGTTGAGAAAAAGAGAGTCAATCTGGGAGGCACTATGTGTAAACAAGCCGTGTGTGTGCATATAGAGCGTGAGTGCTGAGTTATGAGCTTGTGTCTTTCCATTTGTGTGAGCAGCTTGTATGTTTGAACAGTCAAGTTCATTCGAAGCCTAATGGAGGGTGACTTTTTTCACTTTGTGCAGGAACTCCTGAGGCATTGCGTACACATTGCAAATTGTTAGGGCAACTTCCTCTTCAATAATGCACACTAATGAGGTGAATCTGGGTAAAATTCAGTAGCTCCCATTGATTTCCACCATTTAATATGTACGCTAAGTATCACAAAGTCATGCAAGAGGACATTAGAAGTGCATCATTGGCTCAGGTATTATGTCAAAAAGATTTTCCGCCATGGTCTGACAGTCCGCTGCTTTGGTCCAGATTAAAGTATCTCCACAACTATTAGATGAATATCCATGGTCTAGACATCCACAGTGCCCAGAGGATGCAGCCCAAGGACTTTGGTGGGACTTAGGGGGAGCCATGCTATCCCTCATACAATTGCCGCCCTCCCACTGGCGCCCCTGGTGGAAATAACTGGAGGCCAACATTACTGTCTCTAAGAGGCTGTGATGCACTAATTTTATAAGCCAGTGTGAAGCTATCTTGTGAAACTAGACAACCTAAGATATCCATAAGCATCAACCATGTTGGCATAGCTTGTTTAACGCTTAGGCAAAATTTTGAATAGGGAACAATTGGCGTGGCAAAATCTGGTTGGATTAATTTAGAGTGACACCCATAGTCAGTTGATAGTGTAGAAGCTGAGGCAGAAGTGAGGCAGAGAGATTTCTGAATGAAATGAGAGTGTAAAGAAAGTTTACCTGACTGACGTTTCGCTAATCCTGCTTTGTATCAACGGTTCAGGCTGCTGGTGGTGGTGAAATGGTGTGGGAGATATTTTCTTGGCGCACTTTGGGCCCCTTAGTACCAGCTGAGCATTGTTTAAACCCCACAGCCTACCTGAGTATTGTTGCTGACCGTGTCCATCCCTTTATGACCACAGTGTACCCATCTTCTGATGGGTACTTCCAGCAGGATACCGCGGCATGTCACAAGGCTCAGAACATCTCAAACTGGTTTCTTGAACATGACAATGAGTTCACTGTACTCCAGTGGCCTCCACAGTCACCAGATCTCAACCCAATAGAGCACCTTTGGGATGTGGTGGAGGAGCATCATGGATGTGCAGCTGACAAATCTGCAGCCACTGTGTGATGCTATCATGTCAATATGGACCAATATCTCTGAGTGCTGTTTCCAGCACCTTGTTGAATCTATGCCACCAAGAATCAAGGCAGTTCTGAAGGCAAAAGGGGGTCCAACCTGGTACTGGCACGGTGTACCTAATAAGTGGCCAGTGAGTTTAACTCAGTATGCGATTCCTTGACTCTCCATATTGATATAGTTTTCAACCAGCCTACAGTTCAACAGCATAATCCAATTTCTGAAATTCAGTTGGTCTGGTTTTAGTGTGCCACCCTCAAGATTTTCATTGGCCCCATCTGGCCACCCCTATGAAAAACATCTGGGGACGCCACTGGTCTATAAATCTATTCTTTTCAAACCAAATCACAATCTTTTTCCAAACTTCAACCAAGAAAACCCTTTCTGGCAGAAAGCTCTGTAGGAAAACTTCTCCCAACAGCCCACAGTACTGCCCAACAAATCTATTAGCGTGACTGTGGACTCTTCTTGTTCTGTTATTTTGTACTTACAGGGAAATAGTGAAAAAAACTCACCCAACTGTGCCCAAAAGAATCATTGTATGTCATACGCATAACAGTATCATGTTCCATAATGCTGATTATGACAGTAGGAATCTAATTACAAGCCTCACAGTGTATTCTTGACAATATCATATGGGTTACATGGATGCAAGAACTAAACAAAAATATATATAAACTGGAGTGAATACTGTGCTGTACATTTATTCACACACAGGGACACATATTCAAACATGTATATACACAAGAACACGTACATGGTAAAACTGCAGCAGTGGCTAGCTGGCCACAAGGTGAGCCGCACAGTCCCTCACATCTCCTCAGGAGACTCCTGTCATGCTGTTTTTTCCTTTCAGAAAAGAGGCTTTGCCAGAGGTTATAGCACTATTTCGTTCTCTACCAGACCTGAACTTCTGTTCAGCTCTTATTAGGCCCTTAAGGACTTTTCCCTTGTAGTTCTTTTATGTTTTGTCAGGTGATATGTCACTGAAACTAAGTACGATTACTTTTGCATTTCAAGTGCTCTATTTTTGCACCCGGAGCTGCCTTTATCTCATTGTAGCCTGCGCTGTTTCATTAAAGTGACATGATGCAGTGGTGTTCAGTAAAGAGTGGTGAAGAAAGACAGATTTTCTTTTACTATGGTTTCTGGATTCTTTCTGTTTATGTCCTAAGGGATTTGTATTATATTAAATCACTTTTAAGTGCTGTATATTGTTATAGCTGGAGTCCCATGGAAACATTAAATATGCATGCCTATAACACTGCAGGATTATATACTTCGGCAATATTGTAGAGAAAAAACAAGACTTCCATGTCTCAGTTTTGAACTTAGACCCTCCTGGCTGATGTTACAACGGTCTCACAGAAAAGACGTCTGCTTATACCAGGGCAAAGGCCCCTGCTCCAGATTTCAGAAACACTTGAGTCTCTAAGCAGCCATTTTGCCTCATAGCCTGTGTTATTACCCAGGTGATATGAGTCAGACCGCTTGAAATTGAGGAGATTTAACCTCGCCCTCTCTCCCTGGTAAAGTCACACACCGCCTGCCAGTAACACTTTTTAATTTTAGGTCCTGATGACAATAGAAAGTGATGTGATTTCTGGAAGCATGGGCTGTTTCAAGGTTGTTTTCCTGCAGCCTGGTGTGTTTCTGCAAACAGCAGTCATCAGCATTCATGTCAGGAAATTAGAAAACTGGGGCTGTCTGGCAGCGTTATGACTGAGAGAGAGCAGATTTGTCTCCGGTTGATGCTGTGTAGGGGAACCATAAATGTTGCAGGGAAGAAAAAGAGGAAAACAGAGAGGGAAGAACGAAAGGCTGCTGCAAGAGAGACAGAGTGGTTGATAACCAGCGCAAGGACTGAAGGGCAAGATGGTGTTGGGGAGATAACAGACCGAATGAGGGAGAGTAAAACAAACATGTAGCCGGAGAGCAGACGAAGCGAGAAACGGCAGACGTCTCTGTTACAAGAGACTCGTAGAGCTGTAGTTCTGTCAGCACAGGCGGTCCAACCTGCTGGCCCACCAGCAGTTATAGCCCACACAGGGGTGGTAGCCCTCAACACAGCCGGGTTTTACTGCCACTCACACACTCACACAGCCGAACCCATAGGGTCAGGCAGGGAGAATAGGCTTTCCTCATAAAGGAACATTCCTCCCCTTTATATGCCATGTGTTAAATATTTAAAGGCAAGTGGCTATTTCTTTGATCACAGAAGTCATTAGTGAGGTAACACTGAGTTCACCTGCGCTGTTCTGATGCTGCCTCGTGACAGCGTGTTGGAAGACACTAACACTGTGAGGAATCTGAAGGTCTAATCTGTAATATCTGTCTACAAATACATGCAATAGAATGTAGACACCATGTAAGAATGGTTTATGATTGTGATCAAGTGAGAACAGCTCAGCATTTTGACAGATCTGCTTACTGGCTTTCTTGTTGTGAGTTAGACAAGAAGATTGATACTACTTTTATTTGTACAGTCAGTATAAAGCAATTGCCAGTGTCCCATTAGCTTAGCTTAGCACACAGACTGGAGTCGAACGCACCACTGTCATGGTTCTAGGGTTTTGTTGTAGTTTAATTCCTGTTTTGTTTTGAAGGTCACTCTCCTTATGTGTCATGGTTTGTTTTACTCTCTACCTTTGTTTGTCAATACCTCACCTGTTTCCTTTAGACCAGGTCAGACCAAAGGTTTGCGACGAGACGAAACTGTTTTAAAATACAGCAGTGTGAACTCAAGCCGGATGATGGTGCCAGCTCCAACTCAGCTGGTCAAATCTCCAGTGGCTGTGTTTGAGAACATAAGGCTGGTCACCTGTTTCAACAGCCAATCAGCTTGTAGTGAAGGCCACTGGTCAAGTTAAAATGTCCGAAGACGGCATGTTCGGCAGGTGCTTCATCCCCACCCAGCCCTCTGTTTCCATCCTCACGGTGTGCCGGTGTCGGATGGTGGGTTGCTGCTGCTTCTCCCTGTATTGTGCTTATTCCCCCTCACACACAAACAATCTCATTTACTGATTAATTGGCGATGGTTATTTATATTACTGTGGCAAATCTACATGAATACAGTCCATCTGATGCTTGTTTTGTTTCTGTTTTTCACCATTTCATCACTACTACAAATGCAACTGTAGCCAGTATCTCACTATCACTATCTTCACTCATATTTTAAGAAGTTACAAATTATATTCAGCCACAAAATAAGCCTGAAAAGCTGAAAATCAGAGCAGAAGTACAGAGAGTTATTGCATAGACATGAAACACCATCTCATCTAGTTGCATTGGTGTGAACCAGCAGGTTTTTAGAATGTTGCAGAATGGCGCATTGCAAGTTGTTGCCTGTTTAACCTTGTCACATTGTGAATCTTTGGTCTGAACTGGCCATTACACCCCTGCTTTGCATTGGTCCTGTTTGTCCTTCCTTGTTTTCAGAGTTTTTCCTGCTCACCTGTATTGTATTAGTCTCATATGAGTCACCCCAGTGTTACCTACCACATCCTTGTTGTCTCCATTGTTTGCCAGTCCTTGTCCTTTTGCCATCGCCTGCCTTCTCCAGCTGTGTCCTGTTCTTGTGATCAGTTCTCTGTGTATACACACCTGCATGTTTCTCTTTTGTTCCTCATGTTTTCCCTCCAACCAGTTCTGTTTTCCTTGGTATGCTGTAACCTGGGTTTGGTAAATAAGATGCTTAAGTTCTTGTTGCCTTTGTATTGCATCTGTAACTGAAACGTCTTTAATACATTCAATAGGATTGTATTGGGGAGTGTCACAGCCACATCACAATGAATTTATAATCAGAGCAGATCCATTAAGGTCAATAAATGTAAGAAGTCCAAAGTTAGTAAAAGTATAAGTTATACATTATACAAGAAAGAAACTACGGAGATAAAGTGACTACCCGAGCCACGTTTTTAAAAAAGTGCAACATTAAAAACACAATACACAATGAAAAAAACACACACAACACAAAAAGAATACACAAAATATGAATAAAATACAGACCCAGTGCATGAAGGTTATGCAAACGCCTGTCAAAACAGGTAAAAGAAACAGCAGAATCAGCAGAGCGTAAGGGTACAGGTAGAGCATTTCATAATTTATCTGCCGTGGCTTCACAGCTCGATCCCCATGTGTATTAAGGCAGGTACATGAGACAGACAGCAACTTTAGCATATTTGACTCAGGGGAGTGAGCTGAAGAGTAAGGTTGAAGTAGTTCAGTCACATAAGCCGGAGCCTGACTGTGTAATGCTCTGTAAGTAAGAATGAGAACTTTAAACGGGATCCTATACACATCAGGGAGCCAGTCAAGAGATCTAAGTATAGGAGTAATGTGAGATTGTCTATTTGACGTAGCGAGTAGTCTATGGCAGCATTCTGGATTGCCTGTAGATGATCAAGTTCATTCATGTGTTTGAACAGAGGGAGTTTGTAACATGCATGCTATTAACCAGCTCAGCAGAAAAAGGATGTTTTTGGTACATGCGCCCACTGTGCAAATTTCATAGGAATGACAGGGACACCATTTTGGAACAAGGAATCAAGATTTTTAATACATCCATGCTGGAAATGTGGGGAGGAAGACAGTCCTGGTTTTGACTAAAGCAGTGGTTCAAGTCAAGCTTGTAAAAAAAACACTCTTTTTTTAAGTACGGTGTATTTTTGGCACAGAGCTTTTACTTTGAAGTGCCGTTTCCTGCTGTAGAGTGAGTAAACAACAGACAGATACTTGACAGAGACAACAAACTAGCCCAGTGACATGGCCAAACACAGATATGTTGCTGAATATATTAAACTGTGTGGACCTTGAACTAATGACTAAGAAGAAATCTGGACCCTGCGGCTGGACCAGTTGGAAACCACTGGTCTAAAGGTACCAAAATCTGCCTACCAGCATCTCTAAAGTAATTAACACATTGGATCTTGTTTGTTGAATCCATGGTGGTGCAGTGGTTAGCATTGTTGCCTCACAGCTAGACTGTTCCTGGTTTGAACCCAAGGAGAGGAAGTCCTTAAGTGTTTGCATGTTCTCCGCATGTCAGTATGGGTTTTCTCCAGGTACTCCAGCTTCCTCCCACAGTCCAAAGACATGCAGGTTAACTGGTGACTCTAAATTGTCCGTAGGTGTGAATATGAGCATGAATGGTTGTCTGTCTGTATGTGTTAGCCCTGTGATAGGCTGGCGACCTGTCCAGGGTGTACCCTGCCGCTTGCTTTTTTGTCGGGATAGGCTGACCCCAACAGGATAAGCAGTTATGTAAAATGAATGAATCTGTGCTAAATTAAGCTAACTGGCTGCTGACGGTAGCTTCATATTTACCATACAGACATGACAGTGGGGATGCATTTTAGGGATTAGGGATGCAACTAACAATTATTTTCTTTACAGATTCTCAGTTAGTTGATGCATTGCTTTGCCAATAAACTGTCAGAAAACTGTCCCAGAGCCCAAGGTGACATCTTAAAATAGTATGTTTTAGTCAACCAACAGTACAAAGATTATATTATGAAGATATTTAGTTAATTATTGTGTATGACAAATACAAGCATCAAATTCTCACATTAGGAGGCAGGAGACGTTTGGCTTTTGTTTTTTTTTTAAAAAAATTATTAAAATGATTATTTGATGATCAAAATAGTTGCCAAATCATTTTCTGTCATTCAGCTTATTGATTAATCGACTAATCATTGCAGCTGTAGTGTCAGTCTTCTTATGTAACTCTTAACAAGAAAGCAATTTGCTATGTGTGGTATACTGTATATCAGGATGGATGGGTTTATGGTCAAATGTTTGGATATGAGTGCACAGTAAACAATAGGATGGACACAGTAACTGGAAACTGTTATAATAGCATCCAATGTAATTGCTTATATTTTTGTACCCATCATTATGTATTTATATTATTTATGGGAAAATGACAATAATGGACTCTCTCTCTCTCTTTCTCTCTTTTTTCTCCCTGTCAAGGACAATCCAATACAGTGAAACCTTCAGCCATCTGGACTTCAGTGCTTAGCTGCGGGGCAGCGGCTGTAGAGGCGTAACAGGGCAGGTACAGTCCATCACACCGCACTGCTGGATACCACAGGCTGGTTAACAAAACCAACACACAGACACTGACACACATACTTTGTATCTCTGCAATCATCACACCTTTCACCAAGAAGTCTTCTGCATGCAAACAGTGACATCATTCAGTGTTTAAAGTGCCCACAGGGAGAGCAGTGAGACCCCGAAGTGTAATAGGAACAAGCTAGTCTCACTCTAGCTGTTAAAAAGGATTATTTACTGCACATTCCAATTATGCAGATGCTCTCTTACTCGTAAACTCTGGCTGTGGTTAGATGCTCCTTCTTGCATAGTTTTACAATTCCACTACTGTATGTACATGATTAAATGTATTGTTCAGCAGACAGAAAAAAAACTGAGTGAACCATAAAATACTTCCATTGGGGAGCATTTGCATCCAGACATAGCATTTAGTTTCTTTCCACTGAGCTGGCAGCGTTTACTGAATTGTTATGTGTAATTTATTTTATTTTATGTCGTTAAAATGCCATTTTATTGCAATTGCTTTAATTATTGCATTTTTGCTTTTGGTTCTCAGTCATTAGAAAGCTGCTGAACAAGGTGCCAATGACCATTTTACATTGTAGAGGTAATGTTACAACTGCGTCCTTGATATAAGACCTAAAATGAAAACACAGCGGTACTTTTTGCTTCTAATACTACTATGTGGAGGCCTATTACCTGTTTCATTGGATAACAGCCGTCGGCCAAACAGCTAAGTGAACAAAAACAGAAGAAAAAGTGTTACAGGGGTGAGTCATGTCTTTGATTCCTGTTTCAACAGTTTGGCCATTTGACCCTATTCAAGTCTACCGCAGGCGTTTAACAAGGCAAGGTCAGAAACTCTTGCTGTTTCCCTCACTGGATCGACCTACAAGCTCTGCCCAGTTAAATCAAATTACACTCCACAGGTTTAAAGAAAAGCGAACAAGCTGATT
Source organism: Epinephelus lanceolatus (assembly GCF_041903045.1). Taxonomy (NCBI): domain Eukaryota; kingdom Metazoa; phylum Chordata; class Actinopteri; order Perciformes; family Serranidae; genus Epinephelus; species Epinephelus lanceolatus. The sequence goes on along the minus strand of NC_135738.1, from coordinate 32,499,050 downwards.
TTACAGTAAAGCTGTTCTGTACATCAACACATTGACTTTGATTGAAGATACAGTGCTCCTCTTTGTTGTCTGTTTGCCCTCTAAAATAAATAAATGTTTGCTTCTGAAGATGGATTGCAGAGGTTTATCCGAGGTGTAGGGTCACATCATCATTCACATCGACTGAAACATCACAGACACAGCTAACAAAGTCAAGAAAAATGGACTACAGTCACATTCTCGGTCGCCAGCAGAGCAGCTGACATTGTTCTTGACGTTTATTGTCACTGGCAAAAAAAAAAAGCATCACAGTACTATGTCTTTTGATAAACCGGAGCATTTCTGTTTTGTTCCACACAACATAGGAGGATCCAATGAGTCACGGACAGAAAGAAGACATGATTAAAAGGACACTGGTTTTGGTATGGTGGTATTTCACTTTGAAATCCTGCCTCAGTGCTCCTACTAAGATCAGATAAAGCATTAGAATAAGAAAAAACAGTGGGACTGCTGATAAGATCTTTAGTTGGTTACTCCTTCAGCCCAAATAAACCTGTAGTCAATCACTGTGGCTGTAAGGCAGTCAGGTTATATTAAATAGACTGTCTTTGTAAATAAGCCCTTGCAAACTAATGTCCAGGGATAAAGTACTGAGGTAAGTTTAATGTTTGGCTTAAAGAATAATTTAACACCAGGTTGAAAAACAGTGTTTTACTGCACTACCTGTAGTGACATCACTGAGTGCTGGAGTCCAGCTGTACATCGCTGCAGCATAATGAAAACTCAAACCACTGGAGGTATAATAGTGGGGCGGCATAGCTCAATATTTTTCTAAAATCGTTCAATTTTGTGATAAAAGTGGCGCTTTTATCGCAAAAATGAACAATTTTTTAGCTATGCCGTTCAATTTATTTGTTTGTTAGCAGAATTATACAAAAACTGCCTCACTGATTTTCACAAAATTTCGGTGGAGGGATGTTACACATGACGACTTAGAATACTTTAAATTTTGGTGGTGATCCAACTTAGGGGGCGTGTCCACGGGCCGCCCCCACGTGGCCGCCCATTCACTTCCATTAATTTTTTGGATGAGGATTACGTGAAAACTGTCCAACCAATTTTCACAAAACTTGGTGGAGGCATATAGCATGGTCCAACTTAGAAGCCATTACATTTTGGAGTGGATCCAACTAACAGGACGGGTCCATGGGCAGGTAGGATTCAATTGCCTGTTCTGACCACCAGGGGGCGAGTTTCTGATGCCCCAATATCCAGATTTGTTCTAAATATATAGTCAATACATCTGCCAAATTTGGTGCTTTTATCACAAAAATGAACGATTTTATAGCTACGCCGGCCCACTATAAGCAAAGGGGGTGTTAAATTCACACAGATCACACAGAACGTGTTTTATCAGCTGGAATCAGCTTTTTGTAATTGTTTTTAATGAGAGTGAAGCTTTTTGCTTACGGTTTTACATTGCGATGTGCCTCACGTTTCTTCACTCTAGGCACCTGGCGATTTTGCTGGAACGCTCAGAACTCAACTTGTTGAAAAAACTTTAACTCAGAGTGGAAAAGCGCCCAGCGTCATTTCAATCAAGAGAGACAGAAGAATGAAGAATGATTGACTACAGGGGAAGGTTAGTGTAAGGAGGTGATGGGGTGGTTGCCTAGCAACAATAAAAGGGTGCAGCAAGCGTTTTGTTTTTGTTTTTTTCTTCGTTTTTTACTAGTGGCATTCAATTTTATTAAAAAGGCAGTGTGGTGTGCTTCACGTTTTATAACCTGGAAAAAACACTTTCTGTGTGATCAGGGCCAAAGCGATCGAAAAATGTGTTAGCCTACCTACTCTACATCATCAATTAAAGGAATACTTTGATTTCTTGGGAAATGTACTCGTGCTTTTTTGCAGAGAGCTAGATGAGAAGATTGATACCACTTTCATGTCTGTACTAAATCTGAAGATGGAGTGAGCAGGTGGTTGGATTACAGCATAAAGACTGGAAACAAGGGGAAACAGCTAGCCTGGCACTGTCCAGAGTTTAAAAATTCTGCCAACCAAAACCTTCAAGGATCACCAATTAACACATTATATCGTGCTTGATTATGTGTAGACTCTGGGAAGGCCAAGAAATAGTTCCAGCAAGCATCTCCCCATGATTACTACAACTTTTAATTTTTATTTTTTTGTTTATGTGCAGATTAATAAGACAAGATGCAATAGGAAGTTAATGAGATTGTGAGCTTAAGAGATGCTGGTAGGCTGATTTTTTTTTACATTTCACACTCCTTATTTGTCAAACTTATAGTTTCCTACTTCTCATACAAACAGAAGAAAAAAAAAAGTGTCAATCCGAACAAAAGCTACTGTACGTTAAGTGTGGCGACTCTTAAAGTTCTAAAAGATACTTATCAGTTTGTTAAGAGAGTAACTGTGGTGTTTGATGAAGTGATAATTGCTCTGGCCCCAAAATTAGTAAGAGCTGAAAAATGCTCTCTATCCCTTCCTTTATTTCTGTCCAGTATTGCTACAAAACTGGACAGAAATAGAATATGTGGGTATAGTTGGCTTCTACCTCCCCACATTTTCGCCACCAGCTTGGTGTTCTCTCTCCAGAGTACTTTGCTTGGATAGCAGGTATTAAAGAGAAGTGCATGATGGTGGCAGCTACCGAAGGACCGTGGAACAGAAGACTGCCCTAGAAGCCTTCGCTTCCAGGAAGGACGTTTTTGCCATTTTACTGACGGGATACGGCAAAAGCATAATATATCAGTTAGCCCCACTGGTCAGCAAACAAATGGGGCTTAGTGCAATGAATACGTCACCTTGTTATTTGCTCTGATTGGATATCTTGCTATCCAACTGCGTGCGGCGGCATTTAATATGCCTCAGTTAGTGCCGCCCCTTGGGTAGGAAGGGTGTATCGGTGAGGGTCAGACTCAAAATCTTTCTAGGTTTGAGTCTGGATTTCCAGGCTAGTTGACTGTGGCTCCGGCTTAATATTGGTACAAGAAGCTAAGGTGACCAGTGAGGTAAGGCTTTGAACTGCCATATCAGAGGCTACACTTTAAGACGTTCTGAGTGACGATGATTGGCACTTCCTGCAGAGTATGGCGACCTCACATTTCGCTTCATATATTAAGAAATATGAGTATGTGGCAGGTAAATCCAAGCATTTTGTATCTTGAATCTCAGCTCTGGTCATAAAAAAAGGAATAAGGTTATGTCCCAAAATGTCAAACTACTCCTTTAACGAAGGTGACCTTTGAAACACTGAACCATTCCTATTTTTTTATATTCAGCGCTCTGAACTTTCTGCGACAACTTCATGTTTTGTTCCACCAAGGTGAGCCATGCAGCTTTTTTTGGGGGGGGGCTGAAGATCCATAAATAAAAGTCTATCCTTGGGGAATCGCTCCCATATGGCTCCATCCACACTGATTAATCAGGTTGATGTAGATAGCATGCACTTTGGCTGGGGTCCCTGTTGTTTGCTATCAAAACTCTTCAGCTCACATGGATCCATTTAAAGGCCACTCTGTTGCTCAGCAGAGCTTAATGCTCTATTTAAACCTTTAACAAGCGACTCTGTGGATATGAAACAGCTTGTCAATCACATCGCTTTCTTCAGAGGGGGGGCCAGTAGTTGATGACAGCGAGAGAGTGGAACAGATTTATTGATGATAAAGCTGCGTTTGCAATCTGGTTCAAGGTCTTGCTACTTTGCTTGTAGGCCTTGCCGATAATCTTAAGATGTTTCTCATGTCATTTTAGTTTATGTTTGTATTTTTCTGTTGATGGTTTCCACATGTAAGAGAGCATGTGGCATGACTAGAGCTGTTGGGGGAAGGGCTGCCTGCTACTTCTGCCTCTCCTCTGCTTGGCTCTGTCTTTCCAATAGCAACCTTTATCGCACACAAACCTGTGTACAAACACACACACACACACACACACACACACACACACAGCATCGGTGTCATCAGCAGATGGGCGCTGAGCAGCTTCATTAATCCTACTCCAGAAGGATCAGATAATTAGACACCTTAATTGGAGTTTAAAGACTTTAATAAGTAAAATGCCACTTTTCCTCTCTCACACAAGCAGTTCATGTGCTCCATCTTACACTCACAGTGAACGAAACCATGCAGAGAATAAAAAATTAGCTTTTAAGTTCCACTTAACCAGTGGAGCATGAGAGCTTTATTGTTTTTGTGTTGTATTTTATTTATTTAAAACTATAATGTTCCAGCATAACAGTAACCAGTTCCCAAAAGGTGATTTATGAGATTTAGCAGGATTTTAATTGGATTCATTTAAGTGCTTGTTGTCGTGGGTGTTGGCATTGCATTGATAGAGACCCATAATCTGGCCTGGCTCTTTTTTCTGTCAATCGGGGTATTGTCATCTTTGATAGTAATGAATAAAAAAATAATAGAAGGATCTGCTGTACTTGCGTGCTCTGGGACAGAGATACAAAAAATTAAATGAAAAGAAAATGTAATAGGCAACCAGAAAAAAACAAGCTTATTAAACTTTCTTCCCTGTAGGTTGATGTCAGTGCAAAAGAAAATGCATGTGGGCTCTATGTCTCAGCCGGCTATTATCCCCGCTGTATCGGCATGAGACCTGGAGGGACCTCATTCTGCTTTCTGAGAATACCACAGCCTCTCTGCATATAATTCCATTAAAATACCTTGAACAACAGCAAGAGCAAGGACAACAAATATAAAATTGGAGAACAGAGGTTATATGGTACGTGCATAATGATGCAAGCAAATACATTTATACATTGATATAAATATTATGTATTGATATATCAATATTATGCTTTATTTATGTATTTCTGATACTGTTTGCATGCATTTATAACTGTTTGATGAATGAGATCCATTTACTCACACCGCTGATTGATGGCATTGTCACTTGAGAGGACATAAAAAGCGATCTTAGTTAGACAGTGAAAAATAGCAACTCACGTGCCTGTCATGTTGCTCCTCTTTACTAATCACTCCTGTTTACACACTGAGAGATTGTTTTAGAGTATTACACTATCATTAGTCATGTTCATTTAAGATCTGTATCATAATAACAGTTAAAAATGGCTCAACTGAGCTATCTTTAGACCTGGATTAGACTTTAGTCACTCTTACATTGCTTCTTCAAGGTGGGAATATCATGCCGTTGTGCCAACTCACTGTGTTGTATGTAAGGTGTGATGGTGGAGTGTGTGGACAGAGTCGTCTCGTCTTTCAATCGGATACGTAAGGTAGTTACAGTGCTGAAACAGTGTCTGTATAAAAAGGACATTGGTAGGATGGGGTGTGATGTTTTGATGATGTGTTATGTGCGTGGCCGCACTGCAGGAGATTTAAAAAGTAGCTGTTAGCTGTTAGCAGTTAGCGGCTAACTCAAAGAGGAAGAACAGAGGCTGTGAATATCCGAGCAATGATGTGGGGGCACCTTACCCTCCAAGCAGAGTACGAGATCAGTTGCCATAATACAGTGATGGTAAACAATTGTTCGGGACCACTATAGTCAAGGAAAACCTTATTTCCATTTGCAGTATTATATTTGGTGGTATGGCTCTGTTCTGGGGCCTCTCTGACTTTCCTCAGGCTTCAAAGAAAGCCCAAGGTGACGAAAGCACACCTCTCCACCCCTCTGTGTGCCTACATGGAGGGCCTTAAGACAGAGAGAGCACACTTCTCTGCCCTTCCATGTGCCTACATGGAAAGAGTAAGGCAGGGTGAGCAGGAGAACATACCTTCCAGGAACAGAACAGAGCCAGCATCATTGACAAACAGAAATGACACTGATAAGTTGGACACTGCATGAAAAGGGAGGAGCTGGGGTGGAGGCGGGTTGCAGAAGAAGCAGGCAGGCCAGAGCTGTTTAAATAGGGCGCCCTGAATGAGATTTGCCAATCAGTTGTATAGAAAGGAATCATGTGATCTATCAGCTGACTCCTTTTCATCAATCAACTGCTCCATCAGTTGATTGGACTGTTAAAAATCAGATGATGTAGCTGGGATGTGAGCTGAGCTTGACATCATGTCCTGCCTGAACTAACGCTATGCTCAATTTATTACCATGTTATGCCATTGTTACTGTTTAGAAAGTGCTGCAGATGCAAATGCCATATGTCACGCTAGAGGCTGATGCTGTTGTGTGACATGTCACACCCATCACACCTCTTTTGGTTGTGCAATGCCAGAATCCAGTGTATAGTCAAGTATCATGTATTTATTACCATCAAGAACAAGAGCTAATGGGAAATTAACACAAATAAACAAGTTAGCTAACAAACAATAAGAATAACTAACACACAATAAGAGAATAAGATATGTCCAAATGTGCAGATTTTGTCTTCCTTTTGTTTCTGTTCTGCAGCCCACATGGCTTTTACCTTTTCATTTTCTCTTACTCTTATGCTCTACGCATACACTTCACTCCATCCACCTTATGCTTGATTCTTTCATATGCCAAAAAAAAAAAATTGAGCGTGGGTGGCAATTTAAGGCTCCAGGAACCGCTACCAATTGATTACAATACCATTTGATTTTGATCAGAACACTGTATCTGAATGTGAATTTGGCATTCTGCTTGATTACTCTGACAGTCCTTTGCTATTAATAGCAAACAGTGGGTCCAATTTCTACATCTGATTATGCTGGCTAGTTTAGCGGCACACTGTGGTGCATACTTTATAAAGTAAATTCTCAGTGTGAATCAGAATCCAGCCAGTTTAATTCCAGGTCCACTCACAGGTTCTTGCTTGTGAGCCAGAAGCGTCTCGGTTTAAATCCAGCTGACATCTGTTGTGTCCTGGGGTGAAAACTGCGCTCATGCAGTTGTGTAGTGTAAATTAACCTCAGTGTTCTGCTTATACAAATGTTATTGCTCATTTTTCTGTTCTGCACTAATTAGCAGTGGGGTGAGGTTAACAGATACCAGAACAAAACCAGGTTTCCTGAATGGTTACGCCTTTGTATGACATATACGCACAAACTTCCCTATCTGTTATTTGTTAAAACAGCAGTGCGCACTTGTCCGTCTTCTTAGCCTCAACTGGAAACTCACATGTATCATACCAACAGATCTGACAGTTACATGTGATTACAGTGTCTTACACTGGTGTCCAGTTGTGCTCCAACATCAATATACAGTTTACTCTAGCAGGAGCAGAAAATGTGCCGACATGACTTTGGCAAATGTAAGTAATTGTTAATGATGTGTGTAATCAGCCGATCACTCAGTGTTGATATTACTGATGACAGTGAGCAAAGGAGTCTGGGAGATGATTAGTGCATGTGATCATGCAGGTAATCACTAGCATTCATTGTACTGTACCAGCGAGGTTTGTATCGAGCCATGTGTCAATATTTAGAATCTAGGTTGATGAAGCTTTCAGGCAAATATCAATTTACATAGAATTTCACTTTTTTTTTTTTACAAAAAAGAAAAAAAAGTGCACTTTCAAGTTAACTTTTGCAATAAATAGACATAACATGCAGGTTTATGAGGCATGACAGCCACAGAAACGTTCCTCCGGATAATCAAAATGTAAACAGGATTACTGTAATATGACGAGCTGTCAGTGGATACAGTCGTCTGAAAAGCTCAAACAGACAAAAATAATGAAAACATGCTTTATTCTGCTACAACTTATTGTAGCTATAATGTAACTTCACAAAAAAAACATCTTTATGCATTTGCATGGAAAACAACGACAGGGATTTCACTACAGCCTGAAATTAATTCAACTTCAAAAGAGACATCATCCACGCTTGCCAACATTTCTGAGTGCAGTGTATTTGCATTTGGGGCTCTGTATATTTGTGCCTTAGGACTCTACGTGTCTCTTGTAGGAGAAACCAGCCCCTGGGCTCTGCTGCCAGCCCATTACAAAACTGTCAGTTTGTTATTATGTGGAGGTGGACTGTTTTTAGAGGGGGTGAGAGGAGATGATTGGATTGGCCATTACTGAAGCCCACTGCGACTCCACCTGCTGATGGTATATTGCTCCTACTAACAGCGTATTCATCCCGCACCGGTCCCATTTTCTGATTGCTCTGACATGCAGCAGAAGTACTCCCACCTGAGTTTGTGCTTGTTGTTTGTTGCAGAGCTTTTTCTGTATATATAAATTGTGATCTGCTGTGATTTAATCTCTGCCTCAGACAGAGAGGAAGCGGGAAAGAATTAAGCCTCAGAAAAATGTCATTATAGAGGAGGACTGAAGGAACTTTGACATTATTGTTGGTTGTGACAGATTATCTGTATGTTTTGTTGTCTTCGTTCAAAATTCTGCTAATGAAGAGTTGGGAAGGTCAACTCTACACATAGGATGCTGTATAGCACTCACATTGGTGTTTTTTTTTGTTAAATTGGTTCAGCCTCATTAAAAGTTCATACTTTGGTCAAGTTATGAAAAAACTTTCCCACTTGATGTCAAAAAGGTCTAAAGGCCTGGTCACACTAGATTTAAAATAGTTGTAGTGAATACAGTTCATCCCAATAAAATGCTCAAGGTCAAAGGAAAATTTATGTGACACTCTAGTTTTACACCATCCTCTTGAATTTAACCTCTTGTGTTGAATTATTAATCGCTTCATGAAGGACAGGAGTAAATTGTGGAAAATTGAGCTAAGCTAACAAGCTAACGACCTTGCAAATTGATCACAAGCTTGTTAACTCAGAGAGATATACACTGCTCAAAAATACCAGAGAATGCAATTTCTGAAGAAATTGCATGTGTGAATGCTGTATTCTGAATGGCTGTCTTTAATGTGAAAGAATGTCACTGAATAGTTGAATGGTACCAATACTGTGGAATATTTAAAAGCTGATGCTACACTGCATTGCTGGCTTAAATATGTAAAAAGATGTGGAATTATAAGGAATAGATAGAAAGGTGGGAATGGGCTTAATCAGTATGAATGTTATTGAAAACTTGAATGAATGGTATCAATTTCAAGCTGACGCTACACTGCAATGCTGGCTTTAAATGTTGTTGAGTACCATTAATGAATGGATGGTGTGGAACATTTTAAGTTTTTTTGAAAAGCTGATGCTACACTGCAATGCTAGTTTTAAACATTAAATAATACCATTAATGTATAAATGATGTGAAATATTAAAAAAAAAAAAAAAAAGACAAGCTGACACTACACTGCAATGCTGGCTTAAATGTGCATGGATGTCATTGAATAGTTGAATGATACCAATATACCAATATATCAAGGTTTTTGAAAAGCTGATGCTACACTACAATGCTGACTTAAATATATAAGAAAAAGGTGAAGTAATAGGAACAGTTGGAGAAGTGGTATGGCGTTTAATTTGTATGAACTACAAGTACTGAGCACTAATTGTATAATATTACAATATGTATTTAACATTTATAATCCTAAAAGTAGCGACAGTAGTATTAGTAGTTAAGGCTGTAGTAGTTTATGAAAGATGGAAAACACTGATATAAAACTTTTACATGTCCTTTAAAATGGAGCTTCTGCTGCTTTTATCTCTGCATTTGAGATTCAGAAACATGCACACACCTACCCGTCTGTGTTTGTGTGCCTTGAATAACTTGAATAAATCATTCATCAATATCTGATGTGTGATTTAAGCGTTCCCTCAATATTTTTGAGCAGTGCGTTTTCCCTCTTTCATGAGTCTTTAGTGAATGAAATGATGTAAGAGAGAGCACCACCTGACAAGCATGTTAACGCTAAGCTTGCCAGCTATAGCAGCTTGTCAACTGGCTGTGGGAGTACTTGTCACTATGTCAACATACTTCTAGAACCAAATATATATCACAAAGAAACAGAGGTACATTTCTGGCCTTAAAAAAATGTAGCATTAAAGAATTTTTTCAACTTATCTGTGACTGCATATTTCGAGCTATTTTATCCCTCTCTAACAAGTTTTCAGTGAATGAAATGATGTACTATGGATTAGCGTTAGCTTGGCTTGACAATGTCACCAAACTGCTCGAACCTTTTACAAGGAAACACAGATTGATTTATGGCCTTAAAATGTATGAAACTACTAAAACTATTAACTTACTTGTGACTGCATAGTTTGAGTTTTATTGTCGGATATTTATGTTTTCATTCTGGACACCATGAAGCAGGATTGAGAGTGTTTTGTAAAAACTTATAATTATGTGAACACCTGTTATGCAGCCTAGTGAAGCAAACAGCTTTGCTCCATATTAAAAAAGTTGGCCCCTAAGTTTGCATGAACCGCAACTGGAAGTTGTACTTTTCCATTTCAGTCCGTTAATGCAGCGCTGGCACAGAACAGACAGAAACCCAGATGCATACGGTCAATTACAAGCTGTTCAGACCCCAAATACCATTTCAAAAACATTTATCCTTTTTAGAAATCTGTCTAAAACAGGAACAGACCTTAAATTTCTGGAGACTGCAAAGGGCTTCGTAGGTGGCATGTCAGTGGCTTCAGAGCTGATTTTGGCATCAGAATAAACATGCCAGGAATCATTACTGACAAGATGGCCTGTTCTAAGGAATATCTTACCTGTTCATCCATGTCACCCAGGTAAGGCTGAAATGCAGCTGTGATCCCTCTGCTGCCAGTTGTGAATGAGATGAGCCTCATAACCTCAATCCCTTGACTTGACCTAAAGAATTACTCTTTTATTCCTCAGTTCTGCTCTCATTAAACCTTATAAGATCTAGAGTTGAGCACCCCACATTCGTTATGTGTTACACTAAATCAATATCTCTTCAGATCATATTGTAGTGTATTACCACGTACCATGTAATGTAGTTCTACCATTATAATGCTATTAGGAGTCTGTCTGTGCTCTAATATGATTAACTGAGACGTCTTGGCTCAATTGGGGGTTCTGCAGTGTAACGGCCAACGGCCAACCTTGTCCTGTGACAGAAGTTTGGAGCAGATGATTTGTTACAGCCTGCAAACCTGGGCCTTTAATCATCAAGTTCCTAACTACTGATCTGGACAAGTCATATATTACGTAATTCTTCCCTAAAAGTCTCAGGCCATTGGTCTTGTTTTTTTTGTTGTTTTTTTTTTTTTGTCCACTGAGGAGCTTTATGGCTGTGGCCTTCCAAGTACATGGCTATGCGAGACCTTAATCTAAACAGTCGAGGCCCTCGGGCCAGCTCTGACAACTTATTATCTAGCCATGCCATCTGTACCAAAAGACAAGGAGAATGTACGCTGCCATCCTCAGGCTGCAAAAGACTCATTACAGCTTACATATACACTACTGTATGTTTAGAGAGGGTGATTAGTGGAGCATGGCTGCCAAGGTACACCCCAGTGCTCCAGATGGCTGGCTTTCAGATGCTCCTTATCGTGCACACTCAGACACTCGTCACAGGGGCCTCGCAGACAGACGGACAGACTGAGAGACATCCAGGCAGCACTTTGATGATGTCAGCCGCGAGGGACCTTTGAGAATGCTCCATAGATGTATTTGCATTATCCCTCAATTTGCAGCACAAAGAGAGGGTGGCGTGGTGATAATGTAAATAATTATCGGGAGCGTAAAAATTATGCCTGTGAGCTTATTTTGAATACGGTATTATAATTATGGTGATCACAGCTTTAGTGCCTGGTCAGTATTAAAAATATAGTTTTGGTTTGTTTAATTCGCTGGCTCTGCAGCATTTCAGGGCATATTTTTGTAACTGTTCTACGAAGAAAAAAACAATTTCCTCTCATTACCACAATAGACAGATGTTGCCTTGAATACAGATGCAAGATGTGTGTTTACGCTCTGCTGTCATTCTCAGATTCCCTGTGGTTAGATTAACCTGTTTGCAGGCATTTAGGAGTGAAGACAGAGCTGTGATGATCAGATGAGTCATGAGAACGCAGCAAATGAACAGTGGAGTGTAAACTGCAATCAATCCGTCATGACTCCTAATTAGCCCCACAGTGGGGAAAAAGGCAGGTTCACCCTTCAACCCGACCTTGCGCTCGTAATTGTTCTAACACATGAACACATACGCACCGTATGGCTCACTTCTTCTTGTCTGTGTGTTCACCGCTCTTTCTTTTCCCTCTAGTTTCTCTTTCTTACAACTAATTACTGCTCTACTGGAATAACTGCAGAGTCCCAGTTCCCATAGTAACTATAATGTGCAAGCTTTCACACCATAAAAAGTCTCCCCGGACACCCACCCACCTCATTTTATGGAGAATACTGGCTTTCACTGTGCTGTGACAGAGATCAGATTTTACATGGGGTTTCTGGTGTGTTCTGCAGAAATACATGGAAATATTTTTACAGTAGATGACGCTTAAAAAAGAAAACTTGCTGGGCTCAGAATGGGGAGCTGACCAAACCTTGTCGGCCTTACACTGTGGCTCTTTTGGAAGTTGACAGAGTGCAGAAGCTAACTAAATCTCAATCATGTGGTGTCTGTGATCTATTAGACACTCGATCAGCTTAGTCAACATCCTCAGGGTGGCCACATGCACACACAGCCACCTTGCCAAGTCATCTGTTGTACAACATCAGAAACCGTGTCCACGGATGATTGATGCGGATGACGCAGTGTAATTACATCAGCATCAGTCCATCGCCACATGGTCCCACACACAGAGAGCACAACCCCTGCTCTAATTGCACAAAGATGGTTAGAGAGGATGTTTGTTTATTTGCAGGCTGGTTGTTGGTGGACTGTGATGTGTTTATTTGTTTTCAATCGACCTGCAGTGCCATGTGGCAGAAAAGCTGTAACTGATAAAATGTGGATCTTTCCTCCATTCATTACTCTGCCTTTGCTGGCATTAACTTGCAGCGCCAGCAAAAACTTTGCTTGAGTCATTTCACATCAGAAAGTAGTAAAGCAACTATTCAATGTCAAAATTCAGTATCATAATTAAGTCATTCTTAATGATTTTAATCCTGGTTGATTTGGCAATAACATGTTTAATTTTATACTAAGGAAACACTCCTTCAGCTGCGACTTTGCCAGAAATATAAGGGATGGGCAACTTATGTATCATTTTACAGTGCAGCCAAACAAACTGCCATTGTTTTACTGAAGAAGTCAGCCAATAGATACATTTTTAATGAACAATTGTAGTCAGTGCTAACTGGTTGGTACAGTACATTGTGGTTCCTGTGACTGCTTTGCAATTAAAGTCACTCTCTGTATGGCCAACAGTGGGAATGGATTAGTGACAGCAACTTGAACATCTCAGTGTCTATCATTGAAATCCTAAAAGAGGAACACCGCCCTGAACACTTGCAAGTTTTAAAAACATTCATGACAGCGTTACGGGACAAGGTATACAGAGATGCAGTTGAGAGGAAGGCGTTCTCAAGCTTTCTGAAAGTCTTGTCCCGACTGTGTGATGAACTTCAGGCTGCCAGTTGTGAGAATCAGGACCTGCGGACTGTCACCCAGTTGCAGCTGACCGCTGAGTGCTTCAGGGTTCAGAGGAATGCTTATGTCTTATCTAGCTAATAAATACATCATGGAGAAATTTCAGTCAGGTTTTAGGGCTCGTCACAGCAGAGAATCTGCCCTTCTCAAAGGGTCAAATAACCCACTGCTGTTTTTAGATAGTGGTAAATGTGACTTTTTAATCCTACTAGACCTTAGTGCGGCCTTTGACACTGTCGATCATTGTATTTTATTAAACCATCTCAAGCACCGGGTGGCATCCAGGGCACCACCCTCAAGTGGTTTGTCTCCTATTTATTGGACAGGTCTTTTGCTGTTAAGATTGGTGGTCTCTCCTCTTCTGCTGCCTGTATCACTTGTGGTGTACCTCAAGGCTCTATCTTTGGGCCCATTTTATTTGCACTGTACATGCTTCCATTAGGCTCCATTTTCCATCAGCACAATGTCTCCTTTCACTGTTATGCCGACGACAAACGTATGTACCTTTCCTTTAACCCATCGGGTTCCAGCTCCATCATATTAAATGATAACAAAACAGACTTTATTGTTTTTGGCTCCCTCAACACCACAGGCAGCATAGTCAGCCACTAAGGACCACTCACATCATACTTTCATACCCATGCCAGGAGTCCTGGTGTCAAATTTGACAATCAAGTCAACTCTTGGGTGAAAGGCTGTTATTTTCAACTAAGAAACACTGCAAAACCCAAGTCTATCATCTCTCACAATGACATGACAACTGTAACCACTGCATTAATCTCCTTAAGGCTGGACTATTGCAACTCTCTGTAACGGGGTGTCTGCCAGTCATCTTTGTCTCATCTGCAGTTCTTCCAAAATGCTACAGCAAGACTCCTCACTGGTGCCAGAAAAAGAGACAGCTTTACACCAGAGCTAGCATCCCTTCACTGGCTACCTATCAAATACATGATTGATTTTAAGATTCTTTTATTTGTGTTTAAAGACAAACATGGGCTGGCACCCCCAGTATATTGCTGAACTTCTCTGCCCCTACTCCAACTCCCGACATCTTAAATCCTCAGAACAATGTCTTTTAACTGTCCCACAATCGAGGCTAGAGGGTAAGGGAGATCGTGGCTTTGTGGTAGCTGCTTCAAAGCTTTGGATTAGCCTTCCACTCTCAATCAAGTCCTCCCCCTCCACTGACACTTTTAAGACAGATCTTAAAAGGTACAGTATATGTTTTCGATGGCCTTTGGTTGTTTGTAGTGGCTTTAATATCTTAGTATTTTATAATCTTTTTTACGTATGTAATTGTTCTTACCAGGGTTACCAGATAATACTGGTAACCCTGATTAAAGGAGTAAAAACAGAATTTAAAAGTTAACCTCAATAAAAGCCAGCATGTAGTATTCCCCCAAGGTGTGTAACAAGGCATTTCAATCCAGCGTGAGAATGGCAACCGCCACTAACAGTGAAAGATCTTAGAGGTAATTAAAGCATGTAATACATTCAATAGCTTTTGCTGAAAAGAATTTTTGAAAATAAATGGCAACAAAATGTGGCTTTGATTCCTTGAAAATCTCAAGGATTACAACTTTATGCCATCTGTTTCATAAGTTTCAAAAAGCCAAAACATCTTTAACATATTTGAAGCTTGTGGGATTGTATGTCGTTTGACAACCTTCCATTTGTCATAAATTGGAGTGTGAGACCTTACTGCTGGCAAATTGCTTTTGATGATCACAGCGGGACGACTGGAAATTGGCTCATCATCTTTGTCGCTTACACCAACAGAAGATTCTTGCTCTTTGTTCACAGGGCTATTGTTGAGAAAAATAAATCTTGAGACACGGCCTCTCCTTCCGTCTAATCTCACTGACAGTCAGTCAATCACTCTTCTGTGTTTCGGTGTGCCAATAACCCACGAAACACACGCCACCGTGGAATCAACTCAGTAATAAGCAGGAGAAAAGCCATGGGTGTTTTGTGACACTGTCAGAAGGTCAGAAAATCGCAAAGGAAGCGTCCACGGAGGTCTTAACTCTGCTATTGCAGTGTGCAGAGTAGTTTCTTACCACTCTATGATAGCCTGCAGTGGATTACTGTTAAACAAACTCAGCTTCCCGCCTCCTGCTTGCAGGTGTTTATTGGTGGCTTATGTCTCCTTCTCTGGTGAGAAAAGCCTGTTATCCCTAATCAAACCTCCAAATATGCATTTCAATCAGCCTGAAATTTTCAAGAAAGTACAGTTCAGATTTTTCAGTTTAAAGGGTTTTAAGTGGTAGTGATCAGTAGGTGTTTAAAGAAGGTACATTGGTTTTCTTCTGCTGCATTCCCAAAGCTGCATTAAGGGATTTTCGTCTGGTAGAGGACAGAAAGTAAACTTCCATAATATGTCCACTTACTTCTGAACTTTTGTCCTGAAAATATTTTTACTGAGCAGTTCACTTCAAACACAGATATCGGTTTAACAATTATAAAGTCAATAGATGTGTTATACCACTCAGTATTTAATCATTGTGTAAAAAAACAAACTCACAGTAACCACAACAACACAGTTACAATAAACTCAGGAGATGACCACACCCTTTCATTTTAACCCACCCAAACTGACTGTAAAACCTCACTCATTTTTCCAGGTTTGTGTGATACTATGAAATGTTGAGGGTGTAGAATATAGACTGACAGCTGGGATGAATCAACCACTGACAAGCCAAAGTCAAAATAATGACCTGAAAGCAGTAGCATTCCATAGCATTGCAAGTGTTGATTCTCAGTGGGATTAGTAGTACAAGAAACCCTATCACATTAAAGGGGAACCCTTTGGCTAGACAAGATCGTTACCATTGTATGATTCTGTACTATGGTATGGCTAAAATTAGGGAAAGATCATGGTTATAGAAAGTAATCTACAGTAAGGGCAAGGCAAGTAAAATATGATTAAGATTGGGGAAAAATCTGTATTACTCCTGGTTAACAAAAAGGCAAGAATTAATTGCAGTTATGTGAGCTCCAGTCTCCTACACAATAGTTTGACCTGAGGCCTGTACTACCAAGCCAGTTCAATTTACCCAGGATATCTTTCCGTTATCTGGCTCAGCTAAACCTAACATTGGGTTGATGGGTCAACAAACACCAGACTTTCACCTAAGAGGCTACTGTTTGTGTCCCATGTGAAACTAAAATTCAACGAGGGCTTCTTTAACTTAACATACTTATATCCTTTGCATAGTTATGTCATGTTCATTGATGCACTTATTTGACATACAATGTAATTATGTCCCTTACGTAACAAGAACAAGTAATTGACCGAAACACAATCTTTCTCTAAACCTAACCAAGTAGTTTTGCTGCCTAAACCCAACAGTGCCGCCCACCACCACATAATTTCAACACGAGATGTACCACTACCATGTAATACAGCGTTCAGAGGTCATGGTCATTTCACATATTTTTGATCAGAAACTGCTGTGAAAGTTTGTACTGCTACACACTCATCCATTCACCCGACTTTCACACTTATACTTTTTGCTACATTAAGGACAATCTGCTTCCCACATTGGCATGATACACTGGAAGTGGACATAAATCATTATGTGCCGCATTAGGAAGGAAATTAATTGATAAATTGATTCAGCTTGTATTTCCACATGGAACTGAGCACGGCTGCTGAAAATCAGCAGCTCTCATCCTTGGATGCTGCCTCTCATATTTTTATATTCAGTCTGCACAGCTAAGTTGGCATCCTAATGCAGAGCAGGCGGCTGGTGCGATGATGAAAACCAAACAGCGAATGGAACGGGTCGATGGCAGGGGGAGACCAGAAGCAGCTGCAGCAAATCTTTTTGGCTTAATCATGCGGCTGGTGAGGAATTTATCAGCAGTTTGCCCCTTTGGGATCCAAGTCCTTGACCTCTCAGCTGGTCTTCATGGATGGCTATTACTGCAGCAAAAATCAGGGAAGTAGACACTCACTGTGAAAGGTGTTATAGTTTTAGGAGAATGTCTTCAGGAGGTATAGGGAAAACTGTTTGTTCTTGTTCTACTTACTGATTTACTGTTGATCTGTCAGCTGCTGTGTGTCAGCCTTTACTGCCCGTATTAAAAACATTGGTTTGGTGAACGCCAATTACACGTTTTGAAGCCCAAAGGCATATAAAGGACCACAATTTTCACTTACCTCAGGGTTCATTTGTGACAAAGATGAATGATGTGTATTACTGTAATAGCTTTTAAAGTAGCTTCCCACAGGGGTAGTGTCGACTGCAAGCATATAGAGCCCCGTTGTTCACTAACTGCTCGATGTTAAAACCAGCGAAATGCAGCATGTAATCTAATATGAGCAAAGCTATTTAGGATATTATATGAGCTGCCATGGTGAGGTCCCTGCTGAGATTTTGAGTCATAAAACCAAAGCCCTTTTCCACCCTGCAATCAACAGTTAGTGTGAAGGTTTAACTACTGAGGGAAAGCCTTGGGCCTTTGGTCCCTAGGACACTCCCAGAGAGGGAGCGCTTTGACATATGGACACGGAGGAAACCAAGCATCTGCAGGAAAAAAGAAAAAATATGAACGAAAACCCATCTCCTCTATTTTTATGAATTGACATTTTATATTTCTCTGTGTGAGATCTGCATAGCTAGTTGAGAGAGCCATGTCTGTCCTGTTATTTGTTCCAGAGTTCATTTCTCAGACAATGACACTGCTGGGATGCTCATTATCACACACTGTGTTGGAGAATGAAGTGTGTCCTGAGCCCAGCTGTGAGTCTGAGTCCATCTCCTATTGGTCACTGCAGGAAATCTTTTGCACCGAAGGAGCTCATTGACTATTGACCCATTGATTTGCATGCCACCCTGCAGTGACCGGTGAGGGCTGACCGTTCTTTTCTTGTCCAGCTCTGCAGTGTGTGGTGTATGATACTGAGCTGCAAATACAGCCGTTTTGTTTGAAGGCCATTGGTTTAGACAGCAGAGGTGTAACAGTAGCGGGAGGCTCTGTGAATAATTAATAACAAGGTTTCACTGCCACTTTGATCCTTTGCCAGTCACACACTGTCATGTCAAATAACTGTTATTTGGAAATGGTGTGGTGTTTATTGGAGTCTATTGTCATACTGCCATCTCACACATTGCACCATTATTACACATCAAATTTTGTTTACAGGTCCAGAGGAGTACCACTGCGTATGTGAAAAAGTTGTATGAAGCCTTTTGCGGCTCCAGAGGGAGCAGTGTGAAGTCTAATAAATTGCCTCAAATGATGTCACTTGAATCAGCATCGGCTCGGGGTTAAAGATTGAAAAAGAAAAAAATCTGGTTGTGAAGTGAGATAGACGTGAGCTTGCTGGACCTCCGTACCTCTTCATCTTTGCTTGAGGCCAGCAGCTTGAGGGTTTCTCAACAGCTACTAGCATAACACACCCAAATCTCTGATGAAATTGTTGGCATGCTGGGTAATTGAAGCCTAGTTCATACATAAACCGTTCTAGAGAAAAGCAGAGAAAAGTTCAAGCTGGCTGATGGTGTCATCTGTGACTTAGCTTGTCAAGTCTCCAGCAACACATTTTCACGCCGACCTTGTCACATTTTGACGTTTGGTCATGGACTTTCCACGTCCTGATATGACGTGAAAGGTACCCTGGGTGCTTTATTTGTTGATGTTCTGGGACACCATGTCAAGTTCTGCCTGTTACATGCATTGTATCCTCTAAAAATACACTTCCTTTTTCACAGGAAATTTGTCATTTACATACAGTCATTTACACCATTCTCCCAGGTGAAAGTCGGTGTTTGTTGGACCCATCCACCACCCCTCCCATCCACGACTACTGGGACTTTTGGCGCCTTAACTTTTGTTCTTCTCCCAAAGCGTTTCCCTCATGATGCCGCCAAGAGCCGTTAAACTATAACGGCAACCGGCCACATATCATGCCAACGTTAAAGGACGGCTTTTTTCGTCAGTGTCTGGCACCGCAAGTCACTGCCCAAGCACCAGATTTTGATGATTTCGGAGTGAGACCTGGTTGCTCCAGCACCAGGTTGTAGGGGTCCATGTCATTGGTTCGACAGCCCATTGGTTCGACATCCCATTAGTCCGACTGTCTGCGGTGCTGAACGGCTCGCGGCGGGCATATGGTGTGCCGCGACCGGCTTGAGGCGGAGCAGGCTCACGACTTATGAGTTTGTCACTTTCTTTTTCATTTTAACCCACACCATGATCTTTTCCTGACCCTAACCAAGTGGTTTTTGTGCCTAAACCTAACCAGACCTTAACCACAGGGCATCATGATGATTTTGGAACGGACTTCGGAACAATGAGTTTAATATGGTCGGAACAATGGGATGTTGAACCAATGGGTTGTCGAACCAATGGGCAGTTCCCGGTTGTAGGACATAATGCATGTCACCTTTTTCAGCCAATCAGTTTGTAGCAAGGTCCGCTAGCCAAGTCGGTTACATACTGTTAGCAGATGGCGTGTTCGCACGCTCTGGCATTTGCTGACAACAGTCCTCTGTCCCTGCCGAGCCCGAGTCCGATTACATCCCCACAACACGTATGTTGGTCCGCGTTCTCATGGTTTGGTTGGACGATGGGCCACCGCTGCTGCTTGCTTTATGTACATGTCCCACAAACACACTCATTGACTGATTTATCAACGCAGGTATCTCTCTATTACTATCTTCATTCACATTTTAAATGCTACAAATTATATTCAGTTACAAAACAAGCCAGAGAGGCTGGAAATCAGAACAAAAGTACAGAGATTTAGTGCTATGAAGTCAATATGCCAACTTGTCTAGTCACATTGGTGTAAATTGCCAGGTTTTTAGAATGTTGCAAACAAGCACACTGGAAGTAGTTGAAAGTTTCACCTGTCTCATTGTGAATCTGGTCTGTACTGGGCTGTAGGCACCACATTTTGGCAAGGAAGAAAAATGTGTGGTAAAAAAGGTGATATGTCTCTTTCTGCTGCATGAATTTTGATTGTTTGCAAATCTCTCACTTTATGTAGTTCTTGCTGCTCTCCACACTGAAGCAATGAATAATTTGTTTTCTGACCTTTAAAAAAATCAAGGGTTCAGTCCTCCAGTCTATAGTCTCGAGTACTCCAGGCACACACAGCATTAATCTACTACATAACCTTCACAGCTATGATTCAGAAAGACCTAATATTTTTTAGCCTATTAGAAATCAGCCTGGTGTCCCCGAAGAAAGGCAAATAGTGGAGCATTAAGACGTGAGTGAAGACTGATTGAGAACTCGAGCATCTCAGCTCAGTTTGTTCAAGGTCGTCGCTCCTGTCTGTGCTCTGACACAGCTGGGACGCACATCTTACACCTGTGCCAGAGACCAGTCTGCACAGAGGGCCCTGCAGCTACAACAACAAACACACGCTGATTGGACTTTAAATTAATGAGCTACACCTAATTGGGTCTGATTAAGACCATTAAAGTGTATTCGCAGAATTAGTCAGTGTCCTTCGTCAGCTGAAGATTAGCTGTGGTCTGTGAGTCACAAACATATCAGGGATGTACAGTAAGAGACAAGATGAAGACAAAGGAACGACTATGGAAACATCTCATATCTGTGAGACACAATTCAGGGACTTAGTAGGGATTTGTATGAATGCAAGTTTACGCTGTGATATGTATATTATTTATTGAGTTCTTTGGCTTTTATCTACATATGGTAATGTATTGGCATTTATGCAACTGTATTACAAGTCTAAAGTAACACAGAGGGCAAATTACAACAGTTCAGCCCTCTTTAGGAAAATGTAAATAATTTATACTTGAATATGTCAGAGCTAATAGACTGTTAAACTAGTATAAACAAACCAGGTACCCTTAACCAGTGGTGGAAGAAGGATTCACTTTCTTTACTTAAATAAAAGTAGCAATACCACACTGTGAAAATACTTCAGTACAAGTCAAAGTTCTGCACTCAGATCCTCACTGTAGTAGAAGTATTTAACTATTATCAGCAAATTTTTACCTACGTATCAAATCAGAACTACTCATTATGCAGTGATGGTGATATACATGATGTTTTTGGATTAATATTATCGATTATCAATATGTATGTCACATTTTACTGCTATGGATGTTTATGGTTGTGCTAATTTAAACTCTTTATTCTGTTTGGTGATTTTATCTACAGCGATATTCAACTTGCTTTGCCCGGGGGCCACTTTTGCAAAATGACAGGAGGCAAGGGACCAGTTCATAAACAACAATAATCTTTATCATATATAATAAGTGAATTTCCTGTTGTCTGGTTGCCTGGGTGCGTTGGTTGTTGATGTTCTGGGACGTTACATGCTTTGTCTTCTTTTAAAATACACTTTAACATTTACATACAGTCTCTTTCAAAATAAACGCACTACTTCAGTACAACAAACGTGAATAGATGTTTTTTTTTTTTTTCATCTAACAACAATCTAACAACAACACATGTGGCTGGGTTTAGGCAACAAAAGCGCGTGGTTAGGTTTAGGAAAAAAGAACAGGGTTTGGCTTTAGAATCTCAAGGGACACAAACACCGCTCTCCCAGGTGAAAGTTGGTCCCATACACCACCCCTCCCACCCGCCCTACCTGCACGGACTTTTGCTGCCTTAACTTTCATTCTTGTCCCATCACGTTTCCCTGACACCGCAGACTGCTGTGAAACTATAACGACGACCAGCCGTGTATCATGCCAACATTAAAGAATGCCTTTTTTTTGTCAGTGTCTGACACAGCAAGTCACTGCCCAAGTGCCGGATTTCAATGACGAAGAGTGAGACCAGGTTGCCCTGGCACTATTTGTTAAACAAGCTTTTTTATGCTTTTTTATGCACTCTGGGACCTTATTTACATTAAAAGTACAAAAAACATTCCCAATACAAATCAATTTATGTATGTTATCTTTTTCAAAAAAAGTCAGCAAGCCATCCAGCACCCTATCATGGGCCAGATTGGCCTGCGGGCCTTAAGTTGAGTATCATTGTTAAAGATGCTTGTAGCATTGCTGTCTTGTGAGAACCACTCTCTCTAAAGAGTCACTAAGAGCCTCTATGAATATTTACCAGCTGATTAAAGATGGTTTTTAAATAGTTTATTTAGCTTAAAATTGAATTTTCTCGGCACATTAAGAAACACTTCGTCCTCCACCTAATCAGAAAAATACAAATCACCAAATTTGAAGATGCATGGTTTTTACTGGACAGGAGGGATGAAAAATTGTAAACTGAAAAGTAAACCTGTCAGACAGATGGAGATGATGAAAGCTGCTTAAAATGGAAGACTTAAAGTTAAGTCCAAGTATCTCAAATTTCAACTTAAGTATAGTTCTTAGGTAAATGTACTTTGTTAAATACCACCACGCCCTTAACACTAACAGATTGATGATGTAATTTAGGGGCTTTTTTCAGCTGAGGCCACATAAAATAATCCTGCCTGCAGTCAAGATGTTTTGGAGAAAAGTGCTCTCTAAATTGGCAGCTGCTGAGTATAAAATCTGTCACTCATCATCTAATCATGGTGATAAGATCCATAATAGTAATAACACCTTACAACTGCTGTCCCTGCTGTTCAGTTCTCCACCTGTCTAATTCTCCACACTTTATAATTAATACACTATGATGCTAGGCTTCATATTTGGAAAACTACACTATAATTTTTCTCATAATTGCAGTGATTAATGAATCGTGCCACTTGCCAGACTCTCAAATGATGCCTAAAGAGAAATCATAAAGTGAGCAGAGCAGAACACATGTCAGTTTTCCCAGAAGTCCAAATCTATTTTTTTCCCAGCATGCTGTGCTGTGCACATTCATCTTTGTTCTAGGTGAGAGTAAAAATGCACGACAGGCTTCACTGATTCTCATGGGCGTGCAGGTACTGTGCGAGTCTGGCTCTCCTCCAGGTGCTTCCCACACTGGCTATTCAGTCATCAGCACAGCATGCCTCACCTGGACTGCTCGCTCATATATACTTCTGCTGCTGAGAGGAGAGGTGAAATCAGAGTCCTAATATGACCCCTGCTGTGATACAAATTATTCGTCATATGAAGATGTACATTTTGGGAAGTTGGTGGGTTCTTCATGATAGCCATGCGAGACACACTGCCATATGACCATCACAGAGCATCCCCCTCACTCACTAAGGACTCAGAAGGACTCCTGACCAAACCCTGGCTGGGACTGTTCGTAAGCTGCACTGATTTCCAATTCATTAGATGTCAGCTTGTGAATTCCCATGCCAGCGGGAGAGAAGCAATTATGGTGGATAAAACCTATTAGAATAAAAATCTCTGTATTTAAAGGACTCTATGCCAAGAGTTAGTTTGAAGAACCTGCAAAAAATGGGGGCATAAACCCTTTTTTGGTACCGAGGACAGCAGGGAAAAATATTTTTTTAGAAATTGACAAGTGATACAACTTTAACGCTATCCCAGAGGTGGGACCGAGTCACTGTTTGCAAGTCACCACTAAGTCTCAAGTCTTTGCACCTGAGTCCTGAGTCCCAAATCTAGACAACTTAAGTCCTTAACTTTGAGTTTCATCACCTAAACAAGTCATAATGTGCTCTCTGCCAAACTTAATGCCATTTAAAAACAGAAAAATAATATAATACATTTACAAAAATCATAAATACTTTTTTAAAAATTGTATTCATTTGTTAAAACAAGATTGTTAAAACAAGTGCCACTGAATTTAATCAGAAAAAAGGAATGTTGACATTGCACTTCCATATAGTAGTATTAACCAGTGCCACAACAGAATGAATTCTGTATGTTTCTCTCCTGGCTTGCATCTCGTATTACAAAAGTTAATTAATTTTCCATTATTGCTTATCCTGTTAGGGGTCGTGGGGGGGCTGCAGCCTATCCCAGGCGACACTGGGTGAGAGGTGGGGTTCACCCTGGACAGGATGCCAGACTATCACAGGACTGACACATAGAGACAGACAACCATTCATGCTCACATTCACAACTACAGCCATTTTAGAGTTACTAATTAACCTAACCTGCATGTCTTTGGACTGTGGGAGGAAGCCAGAGTACCCTGAGAAAACCCATGCTGACACTTGGAGAACATGAAAACCCAGGGGCTCCCCCACCCCAGGTTTCAACCAGGAACTGTCTTGCTGTTAGGCGCAATGCTAGCCACTGCACCATCGTGCTGTCCTTTTGGCAATATGTCTATCACTTTTCCTTCCGAAAAGGATTTGGGGGAGGGTATCAAGTATTTTAAGTTAAAATACTCAAAACGCGAGGCACTGATGACTAAGTGTATTAGTCTATGTCATGTTGCAAGTCTCTTTTGATTTCGTCAGGTTGAGTCTGATGTCATCAGATTTGTGACTCGAGTCAGACACAACTTCAACTTATACGACTTGACTCCACACCTCTGCTGTAATATCATGTATATTTATAACAAATGATCTATTTTGGTACAGAGGATGGGTACCAAAACAGGAAGGAATAGTTTGACTTGCATTTTGTGACATAGCCTCGTTCAGTTTCTTGCTGAGAATTACATGAGCAGACTGATACCACTCTCATGTGTATCTATTGAATATGAAGCTATAGCCAACAGCTGGTTAGTCTGTCTTCAAGTAGCCTAAGCATAAAATATAAAATTATTGCCTTAACATTGTGATACCACTACTGCACTTAAACAACACTAATGGGAAAGGCCGGTATAGAGAGGAGCTTTTAAGTGCACATTCATAACATTCAGTTTAAACACATCAGGTTTTTTTCTCTGCTCAAATGATCCCATCCATCAAGGGACCAGCATGTGCAGTCTAATGATTATGTCTTTTAAATTTGTCTCAGTAATACTCTGTTAATGGCATTGTAACCATGACAGCAGGGGAATCTACAGACACTCATGATGAGTGATGAGTTCAAGTTTTCCCACCCGTACAGCAGACTTTCTCCTACTGTCCAACCAAGAAAACCAACATAAGATGATGATATTTTGAAAAGCACCTGAAGGTACCTTAAATTAGAAGAATTTATTGCAATTTTATTTCAGGGTTTCTGTTCTGCTTCTGATAATAATGACAACTTAGGGACTACAGCACCTCCAACAGACACGATTAACAGGATTTTAATGGTTGGAAATTCAAAATAATGTACATGTGTGTGGGCAAATTTACTATATGTTTTTCTCATATACTCACACTTTTTAATGACAAACAGTATTTCATAATTCCTCATGTTTTGTTCTCCTGTACTCAACTACAAAAATAAATTTGCTTGAACAGTGTGTTTATGTGCGTTTCCTCTCCCTAGTTGCAGCACGTTCCCAAAGGGACAGTTTGGGATAACATGTTGGCTTTGATGCCTTTAAATTTCCTCTCCATACTCTTTACTCACTTTAATCTGTTAATTACACACATGGCAGAAGAAAAGCCTGATGGCTGGCTAAACACCATGCATGTTTGTGATTTGGACATTTGAACACTGTATGGTGTTGTTTACTGGCTGCTTTTGTATTGATTCATAAAGTAATTAAATCCAAATCAGGGACTGAAAAAAAGCCAAAATGATGGATTTGAAGCTCATCAGCTCTTTTTTAAGATTAATCCAACAGCCAAACACTGACAGCTTGTATCCAAAACAAGGAAAGAAAACAAAAAGTTGATGTACTTTAATTCACAATATTTATTTGAGGAAATGGTATATTGCCCATCTGGAAAAAAGTGTCTTTCTCTCCAAAGGCTATGTTGTGGCAGTTGCAGTCACCAGATCTCAACCCAATTGAACACCTATGGGAGATTTTGAACCAAACCCTGATCGTCAAAACACCAAATGAGGGAATATCTTTTGGAAGGACGGTGTTCATTTCTCCAGTAGAGTTCCAGAGATGGTAGTCCAATGTTTATGTTTACCTTGTTCAGTTTTTTCTACTTAAAAGACAGGGACAATTTGCGTCAATAGGTAGGCTAAATATGGAGCTCCCAAAGGCTCCATTCTGGGGCCTTTTGGAAACCAATAAAATATGTTTCCATGATTATGCAGATTTACATAATTATGTCATCAAGGGACTATGGCCCAATACAATCTGACTAACTTTATTAAAAACCTCATCGATTGGATGTGCCACAGTTTTCCTCAATCAAAAAAGACAAAACTGAGGTAATTCCTTTTGTGAGCCAAGGAGGACTGATTGAAAGTCAGTGCTCACCTTCAATTGCCAATGAATTTGACCTGAATTTAACAGCCACATTAAAACAATTACAAAGTCAGCCTACTATCACTTTAAGAACACATCAAGGACAAAAGCACTATGTCTCAGCAGCTTGGAAAACTTGTCAATGCATTTATCTTCAGTAAACTTGACTACTGTTACAGTGTCTTTACAGGTGTCGTCAGAAGATGATCAGACAACTCCAGCTGATTCAGAACACTGCTGATGAAGTCCTCACTAAGACTAAGAAAAGTAGATCACATCACTCCAGTTCTGAGATCTTTGGCTTCCTGTCAGTCAGAGAACTGACTTAAAAAAACCTCTGTCAACAGGGTCTCATTTCCAAGTCCTTAAATATGACACTTGGGCGGTGACTTCCGGCGTCAGACACCAACGAAAAAAGCTGTCCTTTCACATTGGCATGACACATGGCTGGTTGCTATTATTGTGTAATGGTGCCCAGCGGTGTCAGGGGGAAATGCAGCCAGACAACAACATAAGTTAAAGGGCTAAAAAGTCTGAGTAGGGTGGATGGGACCGACAACCACTGATTTTCACCTGGGAAGCTGGTGTTGGCTTCCTAGATCAATGTAAAGCCAAACCCTGTCATTTTTTTCCAAACCTAACCACATGCTTTAGTTGCCTAAACCTAACCATGTGCGAATATTGGCTAAAAACAAATTTCAATTAAAAAGGCTAACAATATGCAAACTGTACATTCCAAGTGCAAACTGAAGTGTTTTGAAAACACACAATGCATGTATCAGGCTGAAGTTGACATAGTGCCCCAGAATGTCAATAGCAGTAGCACCCAGGGTAGTCTCGCTCTCCAGACCTTTCTCAAGAAAGGCCACAGCAACGGTGCGCTTGCAAAAATATTGCCAGGGGGAAACAGGTTTTGGTGTAACACACCAACAAAAATATCGCCTACAGGACGCGAACCATGGCAGAAAAATGGCTACATCCCCACAAGACCAAACACCACAAAAGTTAGTAAAGGATGTGTTGAAAACGGTTGAAAACTGCTACACAACCGGAGGTGGTAGGGTGGGACTTCAGTGGGTGGCTCGTTCCGCCCAGTGAGAGGCTGATCTATGCAGCGGACTTCCGCCCACTCAGGCTACATCCAGGATACCTTGCACATCATATGTAGTGTTAGGGACCCCCTTGAAAAGGAGATGCTACATCTCAAGGGGCTATCCTTTAATAATAAATTTCAAATATATCGACATGAAAAGTCCATTACCAATCATTGATATGTGACGAAGTGAGAATGTGTTGGAACAGTTAAGGGCCAAAATACAATTCTGACCTTCTGCTGCAGTATGAATCATGAAGACCTCTCAGGTCTTCTGGGACAGGTCAGCTTTGTGTCCTTAGAGTCAAGACTAAACATAGAGAAGCAGAGTTAAGTATTTTTAGTGTTTTCTATTTTTTGCACCACTTATCTGGAACAGATTCCTAGAAAACTGCACGTCCACTGCAAGTTTTTTTTAAATTGAGGCTTAAGATTTTCAGTTTGCCACTTACTTATATTTTTCTTATACTGCTCTGCAACTTTTATTCTGCCGTTGTCTTAGGATGTTCAAGCTTGTTTTATTTATTTTATTCTCTTGCTTTTTAATGGTGTTTTAATTGTATTCAAATGTTGTTTTATGATGTGTTTCTCTTGCATTTTTGTCTGAATGCTTTGGATGTTTTTGGTAGAGAAATTAAAATAGCCTTGTTACTGAAACTTGTCTTGCCTTGTCTTTTTGTCTCACTTTTTCACATCCGCCAAATTAATATTGTCTAATAGGCTATAGTTCTACCTCTGAGACTATAATCTCAATAAATCAAACGGGTTAGAGTTTTTATGGGCTCCCCAGCCCCTGTAATTCTCATATAAAGCTCCGGAGCTCTGGCACGCCTGTAGGAGTCACTAACAGCCCCCTTCTCCTTCCTCAAACTTCATTTCCTCCTTGACCAACCAGAAAACTCTGTTTCCAATTCATCATCAAACAGAGACACATAGCGGGCACCGAAAGTTGGAAGAGAGGTCTGACTTTTTTTGGGGGGGAATAGCGCATTCATAGATTTCTTTGGCAGGACAGAAGCGGAATAAAGTACTAAAGAGGTCCGAGTGGAAAGTTTGGGCTGAAGTCGCGTGGCGGTGATTTGTCTTGACCAACGTCTGCTCCTCTTTCCCTGGCGCGTGACAGGTTGCGGCGGTAACTTCACAGGAAGTTTAACAGGTAAGAGACTGTTTACTTTTCGGTTGTTTACTGACACTGTTTGTTTATGTGCCATATATTCAGCGTAACGTGGTGACAACGCAGTCTAGTGCGCCGTCAAACTTTATTGTGTGGTGTTAAGTTACCTTTTTACTGTCCCAGCTCCAGCGTGTCACCTACATGATTTAAAAACATCCACAATATGACGTCGTCAAAATGTTAAGGCGAATTACATGTGGCAGGTTGTAATGACTTTATGATATATTTAACTACTGTGTGAATATTCCTATAATGTTGCACTGTAAGTTGTTTCAGAGTGTCTGTAGAAAAGACGTTTGAGTGTTTAGTGGTTTCAAAACCCTGTTAAGACCATAATAACACCCTTACTGTTATTATTTTTGGCAGGGCGTCATGAGTTCGCCACATGCCAAGAAGCTTTGAATGTGAGCTTGCATAGTGACAAAACTCAGGCCTCACACACACCAAACAAAAATCTGTTTACGTGTTAAATCAGTCTATTTAAAAAATAGTTATGACTGCATAAAAGTCAGTTTATTAATGAAGCTCCTCTGCCTCTGTTATATGTGGTATTAATGACACATTCTCAGCCAGCACATTTTGGTACGAGTTACATTATAAGTTGACACACGTAAGCCTGGAGGAATGTCAGGAATCAAAGCATAAATTCTGAGTCCTTTCAGAGGCAACAGCTGAATGAGATGCTGCTCATTCAACAATAGGCTCATCACTGGAGTTCCTCTCTGATTGTGCCTTCTTTTCAGCCTTGTGTGTTTGAGCACAGACACTCCGATGAGCCTAATCACTCTGCTTGTGTTTGGCCATGTCTCAGCATCACCAAAGGTGGCTGGAAATGTGAGTTTAAACTTGATCACTGAGGAGGAAAAGCCTTCAGTGCTGCCAGTGAGGCTGTTTCTAGCCTTGGCTTCTGGGGTTAAGAGCTCCTGTGGTGGTGATTGATAGTGAGAGGTGAATATCCCATTCACTGAGGGATCTACCAGATGTGGAGACAGCTCTGCATACTTTGATGCACCTCGGCATCTTTTGTTTTCCACTTTATAGCTTGTTGACCACTATTAGTCGTAGTTCTTGGCTTATTTTATTAATCATTATTGCTTAAAGGGGGGGGAGGGTTTGTTTTTGATTTATCCCATGCTTTAGTTAATCTCTCACTCCCTCAGGGGAAGTGTTGGATTCACAGTGACACATTATGAAGTAAGGAATATACCTCCGAGACCCAACACTGAAGTCAAGTGGGGCTGTATCAAAACAGGAGCCCTTTTTTTACTTCACGTGCCATGGTGGTATGCTGTGTATCATGTCTATTCTGGTGTATGGGAGGGGAGAGAGAGGTCTTCCACCGTCTGACCCGACATTCCTGCGTTGCGCATGGCGAGG
This sequence comes from Epinephelus lanceolatus, assembly GCF_041903045.1. Taxonomy (NCBI): domain Eukaryota; kingdom Metazoa; phylum Chordata; class Actinopteri; order Perciformes; family Serranidae; genus Epinephelus; species Epinephelus lanceolatus. The sequence goes on along the minus strand of NC_135738.1, from coordinate 32,468,872 downwards.
GTTCAGCGCCCTCCGGGCCTATGACCCCCTGTTGAGAAAAAAAAAATACATTTTCTACTGAATTTTGCTCTTGTGTTTAATTATTTTCACCAAGTTTTTGGAGGCTGAATCATGTTGGCTGCCCTCTAACCATGTAAATCTACCGTAACCCATTTAATTACAAACAAGGGCTCACAGTGGATTAGATATTAACTGTTGGATTCATTTCCCAGTCATATCTACTGCCATACCCACCAGCAACATACTCAAAGGAGGAACAAAATAAGCGGCTTGAGCACTCAGCTGCATCTCATTGTATTCAGCTCGGTTTACATAATGAAACCAACATACTTGCTGACATCAAAGGTTGCTAACTTTTCTCTATGACTATTTTGCATCACTTACAATCATAACCTTTGTCAAGAGTTTTTTTTTTCCTCTGGGACCCACTGGCTGATTCTCTGCAGTGGTAAAACAAAAGCAGCAATGTGAGCCTCCGACTGTGTTTACTTCCTCAGCTTTCTCTGTCACCACAGAGCTCGGCTCTCTGTTCTGTTCTGTCCCTTCATGAAAGTTCCTATTCTGTGGGACGAGGGGGGCAGGACCGTCCGTGCTGGGCAGATCTCATTCCACCAGGCCTCACAATAGACAAGCTGTGCTGCTATATCAACATTTATTTCTCTCATCTATCCCTCCCTTTTTTTCTCTGCCACTTTAATCACTTCCCTCTGGGCCAATCAGCAACAGGAAGAGCAAGGCCGTGCACCGCAGTCTTTGTCTGTGTGAGATATCTCTGGTTCTGTGCTGCTGACTGGCTGCCATGACTCACTGTGACTTTGCATCTTGTGCCAGAGAAGCCTGTACTATAGTCCATATTTCAGGCTCGAGTCTAACCATTTTTATTTGTGCCCTACTCAAGCCGCGCATTCATGAGATGCAGCTCGGATATCTAACGCTGAGCCATATATACACTGCGAGCAGCACATTCTGTGCCTATATTTTGACCTCGCTATGTGAATGGCAAGTGGTTGTTTACAGTCAAGTCTATTTCCGAGGAAGGATCCTGCCTTGTTGGCCTGAAGGTGCACCAGATTTGTGTTTGCAACAGAATTTTTGGCTGAGTCAGTGTGACCAGCGGAAAGAGACACATTGTGTTTCAAATTAATTTCCATAGGAAACTTTTTTTTAATTTCCTCTGTCAAATTCACGTTTTGCCAAATCATTACACTATAATTAAGTTGGTCTGCAAAACTTTATCAAGACCATAAGAGCCACAGACAAAGTGCAGCACGCCATTCTCCTAGTTTGAACCCATGACACTGTATCTTGTGTAGCTGTTGGAATTTATCACCATTACATGTGGAAGTGAGGTCTCGACTGCTGCTGTCTGCTCTACTTTCACGCTGTACGTATCATGCAGTTTTGTTTCAGTGCAGAGCGGGATTTGTAATGTCAGACTTGTTGACTTTAGCAAGCAGGGCTTCCTCTCCTGACGGCCTGTGTAGATATAGCCTGTGTCGGTTGCTTTTGTTCGTGTTGGCAAGCTGACGTGTGGAATTTTTTTTCCTGTTTGATCTCAAAGTCAAGAGCCACCAGTAGCGGAGACATAAAGAGCTTCGCATGCCAAATATTTCTAAGATGATGTAGCTAGAGTAATGTGCGAGAATACAAATTTAGTTACATGAGAAGAAATGGTGAAACATAGCAACAAATTATAATGTAAATTACATAAAATATCCCATTATGCTGCAACAGATAACTTAACCTTCCTATTATTTTGAAGAAACATAACATCCAATATGTCGTGGGTCAAGTTGATCCACAAATACACTAAAAAACAGGCATGCACAGGCATTCTGCAACACATCAGTGTATCCACATGACCCTAGATGAGGAAAAGTTAAAGAATATCAGGAAGGAATAGGGAAGGTGATCAATATTTAAGACAACTCAAAATCAAAAATGGGTCGATCTGACCTGCAACATACTATTAATTAAAATAAGGTAATATTTGTTATATATTGTAGTGTTCATTTGAGTTTTTATGATAAAATGTGAGCTTGTCTTTGTGATGAGTCTTTCTCTTCCTATCTTATCAAATGATGTTGCACTGCATCATTTATATAAGAAAAGCATACACATTTCTCTTCACTGCTTACTTACTTATGCAAATATTGAGCATTAGTGGAGCTCAGACTGTCACCCCAGCTCTCCCCCCACTGAATACTTTTCTGTCGCTTTGTATCGTTTAGATTATTTTTCATTTTTTAGGACTGGGTTTCAGAGGAGCACCTGGGTTGTATTTAATGGTATTTTTATGTTAATGAAACACAGACATTCCTTTATACACAGTCCATGCCCATACCCATTAATCAATTTCAAGTCAAAGCCAGTGTTGTAAGTCATAGTGTGACTGTCACAGCTGAGCTGAGAGCTCTGGCTTAGTGTTTCCTTTTGGAGGGACTGGGTCACATTACTGTAGCCATATTTTATGTGTGATGGGACGGTGTTGATTTTATTTGTCATTGGTTACTCTCGGTTTGGAAGGGATTTCTGTTTTATTTGACTGTCCATATCCTGTTTGGACTCTGGTAGCCTGTTAAAGATATTATTGATGATTGTAGCCGGTCCAGGAATGGATGGATCTCGTTATCCAGCTCCAGACCACATTTGACCAATATGTGTGAGAGATGGCTCCAGTGACTTTGATCATGCAGTACCTGAGTAACACTGAACATGTAACGTCTCGGCTTTCAGCATTTTAGCTGTATAACTGCACTGTATAAAATGTAACAGTTTATTTAGCGCAAGTGCTCTTGGAAAAGGGACAAAGCACAGGGAGTGTCAGCTGTTAACGATTCAGACTTTTTTAGGCGTTAAGAATACGTTCAGCTACATCAGATTACACTGTTGTGTTTGGAGATTTCTTTGGTCTCACATAAGAGGAAGAAACATAATAATGCAATGCAATTTAGTGTCTGAAAATGTACATTGCCACCAGCCTCCACACATTTAAACCAAATTGCGAAACAGTAAGTTTTATAACCTGTAACTGCAAGCCTTAACTCTCTAATGGCCGGTATACACTGTGCGATTTTGGGCTGTCCCAGACGAAAGATGGCCATCGTGAGAGAAATGTGGCGATATCTTTAGTCGTGGCTCTAAAATGGTGGTCTTATGTCACATTGTGAGACAGGTTCAAGGACGGCCGATGTCAACGTCTTGTGACCAAAGATAACCTGAGATAAAATTCTGACGGTGTTAGATATTTAGGATGACTATCTCACAGTGTGACAGCTGCTATGACCTATGTCTACTAATGAACCAATAGAAATGCAGCACGAAATGACACAATGGTCACTGCGACACCGGCGCTAAACCCAAACAAATGATCGCTTGCCATGGAGGTAAAACGAACAAAAAGAAGTCTGTGGAACTCCTAGAAAGAGGAAAGTTTGGTGGAGCTGTGGCAGCAGAAGCCTTGTTTATTTGATGTTTCCTCCAGCTGCTATCATGACCGCGAGAAAAAAGACGCTGCATGGAAGGAAACTGCGGAGGAACTGCAACTTCCAGGTGAGCAGTACGCCAGGTGGATGACGTACGCTGATGCGGTGCACGCTGATGACGTTGCATATTGATGTACGTCGTAACCTGCGATTCAGTAGTAAACGGCCATCGTAAAATCTACACACATTAAACTTGACGTCGTACCAAAGTTTATTAGATCCACGTCTCACAGTGTGTCATGCAATGGTCTTATAAGATTGCTAAAATCGCACAGTGCATAGGGCATAAGAGAAGGCATAAGATGACAGACAGTGTTGTAGTCAAAACCACCTAAACTGAGACCAAGTCATGACCAAAACCAGAGTATATTGAGACTGAGACAAGACCAAGACTTTGAATGGCTGGGACTAGGGCTGGGTGGTATGTCCTGAAAATTATATCACGGTATCTTTAGGCTATATCTCGATACACAATATACATCTTGATATTTTTTAAATCTCCTTAAGCACTTCATCAATGTTAGGACTGGGAGACTAAATCAAACAAAACAATATTTCTGACCAAATTCCCCCTCTGATGCGACAAAGTTGTACGGACGACTTTTTCCCCCCCAGAAAATATTAACACATTAAGATGTTTGATCAATAATCATCAATAATGTGGATATAAGTGGGTTAAGGCAAGCGTTAAAACAAATATATAAGTCTGGGAACGTGATACATTTACAAACCTATCAATATACTTACCAATATAATATAATCAAAAACAACTTTCTGACGAAGGTCCACAATTCTTGAAGATAGCATTTACTACAGGATTTTTGTTTTGTCATTGTTTACTTTTACATTAAACTTGTGTCCCTCACATCCCCTTTTTTGACTCAGTGTTGAGGATTAGGGACGACGGCTCATTTGAAATTGAAAACTGAATTTTTTTTAATTAATCATTTTTGAAATTTCCATTTGCAGTTTTGGACGGCTTACACTATTATCAGGTGTGACAGAGGCTGGCATCAATCATAACCATTCAAATCTGCTCCTCTAATCCTCTTTGAAGGCCGTGCTCTCCTGTATACAACAGACTGTTTTGTAATGGGAATTCAAGGCTGGCGTCTCACAATAGGAACTCCTTTTCGTCTATGTTGACTTGATGTTTGTGTAGATGGCCAGCATCTGTTACGTGTGTAACAATGCACATTGACAAGCCAAACATTTGGCAGCACTTTATCATGTTGGCACTATGAACTATAGAGCTCTTTCTGTCGCTGTACAAATTGCAGTGCTTGAGGTGGAATATTAAGGCTGTCACAACCTGTTGCAGGAGATATTCATTTGTTGTGTCCCCGACAACCTGACATTTCTTGAAGGATGTGTGGTAATGGTAGTTCTGAATGAGTCAAGAAATACACAGTGACGTGGAGAAATAACTTATAAAATATCCTGAAAGCCTTTCTCAGAGTTGTGTGAACTGATACGTGTGCTGTTGCTTGTTTCTCCTGAAACTCCTCTTTCTCTTCTGCTCCTATTCTGATGATTAGCAATGTGGCTGTTTTGCATGGTGCTGCGTGGGGCACAAAAATGAAAGACATTTGTAGATATTTGTTTGTAAGAATAGGGTGCACGCTTTAAATTAAAAAACAAAAATAGCAAGCTAAACTTTACCCTTTGAATTAAAGGCTACAGATGAAAGACCTACCTGTCTGGCCACCCATCAACACCGGTCATCACTTTGATGGTTAGTCACCAAAATGCCAAAAGTGCAAGGGTGGGAATGTGCCTGTGCTTGTTTGATGAACACATCAACTTTTGACAGTACACATTGCCATGTACAATGTACCATTCTGGAAAATACATTTAAAAAAGAGTGAGTGGAGTTCATGTAAATATGAACCATTATTACCAATATGTTACATTTATTTTTGCTAAACAAATGATCCCTTCCCAGTTGTTATAAAGTGTCAAACATATTAGGATTTCAAGCACTCTCAGTTGCAACAACCTAAGCAACCTCTGAAAGAAAACAAGAGAGAAAAGGAAAAAAATCAATAGCATATTTCCCACTCTGCCACCTTTGTTGGCACAACTTCAGCAGGCGGCCCCTCCTGTCCTGTCTTGTCTGCTCTTAAATGCTTGTTGGTACAATAAAAAAGATCCTCAAAAGAGTAATTCGTTACCAGCTTTGAACCTGCTGTGATAAACCTTACACAAGAGAGCCTCATTGGCAAGGCAGAGCCAGCTCTCCTCCTGCTTCATGCCAGTGCTCTAATCAAAAGCACCTTTGTGAGCCACTACAGAGCCCGCTGCCTCTTGGATTGAGCCCTCACCATGGCAGTTGAACCCTTTAAACATGATCTGCTCTGCTTTAGATGCTTATTGGCCACTTAATCTGTAACTGTTTTCAAACCTCGCTCAACCTTTCATCGCTTGTGAATCCTAATTTAGGGAAGAGGTCAGCCATAAGTGATGCATCCACTTGTTACCAAACATGTCTGGGGCTGATTATATTTATACAGCTTGTTTGTGGGAACACTGCCCCTTTCTGTCCCACATGTGACGAATTTAGAAAGGATGGCAGATTGCATTGGCTTCATTTATCATCCATTCATCAAGCTATTGCCAAAATAAGTACAGACTCGTAAGTTGAAATGATTTAAAAAACATGTCTGATTCCTAAAAGTTTTGCAGTAGAGTATATGTTGCTTTTAATGAACAGTGTGTAGGATTTAGGGGCATTAGTTGCATCTAGTGGTGAGGATTGCAGATTGTAACCAGGTGAAATGTCTCACGGTTAGAATTCCTTCAGTGTTCGTTGTTCAGGAGGTTCTTACTGGGAGTTGAATTATCTGCGGAGGTCTTTTCCTCTCCAAAACAAAACAACCCAGTGATTTAAACTGGTAAAAACACTGAATAAAGCAGTTTCAAGTTAAAAACCTGGGTTTTCCCGATGCTGCATGTTGGGGAGGGGCTGCTTACTGTGGTGTCTGACACCAAAATGCAAATGGTTCTTTCTGGAGCTAGTGTTTGGTTTGTCCATTTTGGGCCACGGTAGTAACATGGCGATATAACGTGGTGGTGGACAATTATATTATATTCCATTCCTGTCCTCCTAAACCCTACACACCCAGTTGTTTATGCACAATGCCCTAAACTGAACACATTTGGTTTATTAAAATAAAGAAACCACAATTTCCCAAAATGCAATGAAGCTCTGTGCTTGCACAAACTTTAAGTGGGCTGCTAAATAATGGCCACAGTGAACACTGAACATAACATAAGGACCAGGGTGATTTTCTTAGGTAAATACCTGGTCTGAATTCAAGTTTGTGGTAAAATCTTTTGCCTTTCCTTCTCTGCATTAACCTGCCAACACGCTGAACGCTGAGGAAAACATTTTGCTTTGCTGTCAAATGTTCTGTTTTAATGATACATTTAAAGATCCCAGAAGGACATAAAATATATTGGACGTAGTTATTTCAGAGCATCTGGAGCCACACATCATTGAAGGCTGCAGTTTTTGCTGGCCACTCTATACCATCAGTGGAATATAGGCCTCTGTCTCACGGGTCATTTGCTTTTCAATTTCACTCTGATTTGTATTCCTGTCATGTTATGGCAAGGTAAACGTGTTGAAATCATACATATTTCTGCACCTTTTTGCCGGTTGACTGCCACTGACAAGTTGGTGGAGTCATCCAATCATCCATCCGCTTATTGAGGCTCTTCAGATGTGATCTTAAACAGGCTTTTTCAGTGTTTCCCACAGAATTAGAGTGCATGTGTGGTGGCAGCTGGCGCTGGGAGGCAACAACAAAGTTCCTTTGTATCATTCTGTTTTCCATCATGAAATTTTAAGGTTTTTAAGGTCTGTGAATTCATGGCAGACAGAGCTCTGTGTAAGTTCTTTTTTTCCTCAGCAGCTGATTATGACTTGCGAGGTGGATAAGTCGATCTGTTCACAGTCAATCCATTCACGGCTGATGTGATCTGATCAGATCGATGGATGAGAGGAGCATCTGCTGTGAGTGAATGCAAACTTTTAGACCCAGCAGAATTAACTGTGAAGTTTCTTTGAACTTTCAATGCGCCTGATGTTTTGCTGCTCCATCTATACCTAAAGTATGTCCTGCACTAACAGAAAGGTATATAAAAATATTCAAGTAGCACTCCACTGAACAATCTAGCTCCAAGTCCTCCATTAGTCCTCCACTTTGGTCCAGACAAAGATATTTGTTCAGCTACTGAATGGATTGTCATGAAATTTAGTACAGACGATCCTGGTCACCTGAGGATGAATCATAAGAACCTTGTTGATCATTTCACTTTTCATCTTGTGCAACCAGCAGGTTGATTTAGTGAACTATCATAACAATTATTGCATCAGTTACGATGAAATTTGGTACATATATCCATGGTGCCAAGAAGATAAATATTAATGGCTTTGGTAATTCTCTGACTTTTCATAAAGTGCCACCATGAGGTCAGAATTTCAGTGTGTCCAATGGTTTATGGTTTCATGCCTGCAAAACTAGTGTTAGCATGCTAACATGGTCAATTAAGACATGGTAAGAGTTTACCAGATTAATAGTATGATAGCAGTGTCACTGTAAGCATGTTAGCATTACAGTATTAGCATTTAGCTTAAGGCACTGCTGTATAAAACTCTAACAGAGATACTTTTTCTCCTGCTTGCTCAGCTGAAAATTGATGTCCTTGTGTGAACCCTAAAAACAAATGACAGAGTGGACTCAGTGTGTCTTCAAAAGATTCCCTGCAAGAACAGACAGAGAACAGAGTGTATGTCTTTTTGTCTACATGTATATGTCTTTGATAAAGAGACACAAAGACATTGCCAACATGAAACAAAGAATCTTGAGCCCAATATTCAGTGGAAGTGTAAGAATGTGAGAGTTTGATGAGTGACGTGTTTATTTACCCAGTGGAGGGCTGCAAGCAGATCCTTTGGCAAAGCTATTCCTGAGCTCGTCCTGTAACCTCTGACCTTAGAGACAGGAGACACAGTTTGACAAGTATGACGCTCAGGCGACAGTTTAACCTTTTGATGTCAAAAATCGGGGATGTTTGATAGGTGTGATATTTTCATCTTGTCATTATATTTGATGTTTTGACATTTTCTGGAAAAAAAGAAAAACACCAAGGAACGAATACATTTCCCTAAGATTAACATCAGTTTATATTCATCTAGGTCCTGTTTTTTCTTACAATGGTTTCCCAATTTCCTGCTGTGTTGTTTGTGTTTACACAGCAGCAAAAGCAAAGCATTTCATGTTTATTCAAGAGGAGTGGAATTTCTTTTGCTGTGGTCCACTAACTGCATAATAGGCCAAACAGGCAATTTTGGGTTTTTCTAGGTCTTGGCCTTCAGATGCTTAGGAAAATTCAGTGAAAGTGCAAGCATACACTTCAGCCATGCAGCTTAATTAGTGTATTTCCCAACTAAGTTTTTGATTCATCTGTAAATATTCTGGTGTGTGGATATTGATGGTGGAACCATTAAATGTTCTTACAACAGTTTGAACTCAGTGACAGTAACCGGCCTTTGAAAAGAAGCAATTAATTCAATTTAATTGAATGTCAAGAAGATTATTTTTAACCTCCACCAAGCCTAACCATTTTTTTGTAAAATTAAGATTTAATAGACTATATCCTCCAGCTACCACTTGACTGAATGTATCCATAGCCTGCAAAAACTGACTCGTCTTTGTTCTCATAGATTAACTTATTGTATGAACTTTGAATCAACCAGACATAAGTCTAAACCCTGAGGCATGGACATCTGCTTAACGCTTGATTTATCCATAGCTGTTTCATGCATTATTAAATAGCAATAGTGTTAGAAAAGCTCAAAGCTTCAATAGCCACATGTTTTGGGGTATACATTGCAGCTTTTTCAGTTGTTTACAGGCTATGTTGTTGATTTCTGAGTGTTCAAAATGGAGAAGTGGATGTCTGGTTTCTTTTATTCGTGTGAATGCAATCAAATTTCAATATGAGTGCTGTTTTGCGAAGTGGGGATGCTGTTCGATCGAGGGCAATGAACTGGAGTATTGTTGTGAATAACTGGCAGTTTCTTTACATTGTTGTTACAAAATGAGTTCCTTCAGCCAACCTGTTAAAATCTGGCTGAGCCTTTTTCCCTCTTGCCAAGGGCATTTAGAACATCTTCAGGCCATGCTCAGTTACCCAGGATGGTTATAAATGGCCAGCTCACCAAACAATTTAACTCCTTCTCTCTCTCTCTCTCTTTCTCTCTCTCTGTTTGTCACTCTCTTTCTCTCTGCATACTGTTGAAATCTGTACTGAGCATCTTTGCACGCTCTTTACTGCAAATGGCAGTCACAGCCACTGTTGAGAAAGCTGACCCTGAAAGTGAAAAATAGGGCACAGTTTCAATAAACTGCACACAGCTCACTCATGTTAATCATTGTTACAGTCTGTGATTTAAAGGATCTGATGCCGATGATTCAAGCATTCTTAGCTGCAGTTTGAAGGCAGTAATTTTAATTCTTTTAAATTGAGAGACCAGCGACTTTGGGTAAACTGAGAGATGTATTTTTTCTACAAAAGGTTTCCTACCACAGCTAGGAAACCTAGCAGGTGTCACAATTACCAGGGAGGAAGCGTCCTCTTGTGTGGGGTGTATCTTCTTATTTGCTATCAATCTGATGAATAGTTTATTCTTTATGCCTTCATACTTGACATGCATCAAATGAACCAGTCTCATACTGTATGTATTATTCAGTGAAGTTTGCCTCATTTTCCAAGCTTAAGAGGTAAAACTACCCCATACTGTGCCACTCAATTTGACTTCTCATTTTCATCAAGCCAAAGGGGATAGGCCTATTTGTTCTGTGTTCTGACAAAGAGGCACCCCGCTTATATCAAAGTATGAACGTGCACTCAGGGCCTAGACGGTCACGGAGCTCGCCAAAGCGTGCACTGCTGCTTCCTGCCAAACCACGCCCATCTAAATGAATGCCAAGTTTATAGGGAATCCCAGTGAATGAACTCTCCCACACGGGGCTATGTTACCTTACTATTACCTAACCAAGCAAGAGTAAGCAGAGTAGTGTCTGTTTTCAAGTTTGATTTTGTTCTGTTGCTACCTCCTGGAATTTATTTGAATGGCAGACATTTTGAGTTACCATAGTAGGAGAAACAATGTAATAAACAACATTAGTGATGGCTCCATTCCATTAGGTGCCCTAGTAAGCCATATTAGTTAGCAAGTATGTATAATAGCAGTGATGTTATTTTTCACGCCTGTGCTTGTTCTACTGTGGCATGTCAAAATAGAATAGAAGACTTTATTGTCATTGTACATTGCACAACGAAATTACGTGTAGTACCCTCGGCAAGATAACACAATAAAAAGGACACACAGTATATAAAAAAAACAGCAGCAAGGTTAGGTAAAGTGCAACGGTGCAGTTCAAAGTGCAAAGGTCAGTTCCTCAGTTTGGGGCTGGTGTGTATGTGAGTGCAGGGGGGTTGATGGAGGCCACAGCCCTGGGGAAAAAGCTGTTCCTCAGTCTATTTGTCCTTGCTTTGAGGGCCCTGTACCTCCGTCCTGAGGGCAGGGGAGAGAACAGTCTGTGACCCGGGTGGGTGGGATCTGTGGCAATGCTGCTGGCCTTCCTCTGGAGGCGGCCAGCGTACACTGAGTCCAGGTCTGGGAGAGGACTTCCCACAATCCTCTGGGCTGTGAATTATGAATTATGACTGAAATTATTGTGAAGCTTCAGACTACACCAATTATGACTTTGACTTTATCTTTAATTTAGCATGAAAAGTAGGTTCCCTATAGACACATATTGTAGCAGCAACTACCACAGAATTGCTTTTGAGTATTTTGCCAGGTGTCTGTCTGTCTGTCTGTCTGTCTGTCTGTCTTTGGACAGATTTTGCCAATGCAATAACATCACAACTATGCAAGATGCAGTCATGACACTTTACAGGTGTGTAACTGCGATCACTATGAAGCCTGAGTTTGACGATGGAAGTAGTCCGAGCAAGGGCACCAGTAGCTGGGGGTAAGAAATAGGGAACTGGCCATTGGTCCCCCCCACTTTGCCCTCCCCAGCCCACCTTTGTTTTAAGTCATGGATGGCTGTATCGCAGCTGGAGTACAAGATGATCTCTAGTTTGCAACTATTTTGATAAAGAATCCCTTTTTTCAATCAGAATGACCAAAATGTGCTTGTCTATTATGAAAATGTTCTGCTTTTCTTTGCCATGTGTGATGGTAATCTAAATATCTCAGTTCCGGACATACTGAATTAATCTATGAAAAATTCTGCATGATAAGAAAGGCTAGAGTAACACATGCTTGAAGACAGGCGTGCAAAGCACACAGGAGGTTCTTGTTCCTTCAGTCCTGGCCCATGAACCGCTTGGCATTTGTTGAAGTGGTGCAGTCCGCTTGACCCGTGAACCTCTTCCCTCCTTCTCTTTTTGCCTTCTCTCCAAACACCACTGGAGGGCGGTAACAAGGGACCTCTCCGCCCCTGCTCTCAGCCTGTTTGACACATGCATTCACATATTTTGAGAGATCCCATTTAACATGCAAATGAGATGGACCCAGAGCTTGAATGTTGAATAGTCTGGCGTATACTCAGCTCACTCAGAAAGCAGTTTTCAGGTCCACGATTGGGGCTACAAATGGGACACCAGTGAACTGTGTGAATGTGCTCATTGTGGGTGTGAGGACACTTGAAGTGTATTTTCCCTCTCTTTCGGAGAGAGGACAAAATGGTAGCCACAGCAGGTCACGCCGGGTGGCACAGGTTTGTGCCTGAACTGTGTGAAAGTTCTGGATGGAGAGATTTCACAGACATGTTTCCACAAGTATTGTTCTTCTTTTAGACACTGTGGTTGAAAGTGATGTCCCATGTTCCTCTGTGACCACACTGACTAGACTGACGAAGCCCTCAGCTGTGGGAGTCCTGCGGGTTCAAGTCTGGATGGTTACAGTCCATGTTGGATAAGATCTAGTTAGTGTTTCAGTGCAGAACAGAGAAATACTGGAAGTTGTAACTTAAGATATATCTCACAATGGGTTATTTAAGTTTCTTCCCAGGCAGATGTAAACGTAACCAGCCTAATATAACATTCCAAAGAATCCAGACTGCTGCTCTCTGTTTGGGTTTTTGGGGATTGCCCGAAAGCATGAAATTGGCTCGATGGCAGGCAGCCCTGTCTAATTGTGAATCAGAGGTATTTGATTTCCATTATGACCGTGAAGCCTGAGAAGAGCTAACAATTACAGGAGAGTGTGCAGTAATTTGTTTGACTGAAACACATAAGAAACTCCTCTTGAATGTTTCTCTCCGTGTCTCAGAGAGTTTCCATGCTAATTATGTACAGAGCACACATTGATCGTTCCCAAGTAATAAGTTCATACGCACAAATGTTTTCTCCTTGTGTTCAAAGGCAAATCCAGCTTTGGCAAGGTCATTTGTGAGGTTTGACAGTAGCATTATTCTCACCTCTTACTCATATATTGTTCACAAGTTCATCCATAAGTGGATGTATGA